>NC_059180.1:13698083-15091214 GCF_019923935.1 Bubalus bubalis | reverse complement strand
ACCACTGGACCACCAGGGAATTCCCTACAACATTTAAGGGGCTTGAGCATCCTTGGATTTTGGAAAACTCAATCAGGAGGCAAGAATACTCAGGGTGCATCCTTTTTCTCTTTCTGACTTCTAACTCAGACCAGCCCAGATTCTTCAGGTACCATGACCCCAACTCAAGAGGCAGCTGTGGCTTGGGTTAAGAACACAGACACTGGAGCTATATGGCCCTGGGGGCTTCCTAACCCCTCCCCCAAACTAGCTGTGTGATCTTAGGCTGATTACTTAGGCTCTCTGAACTTCAAGTCTCCTCCTCAAGACATACAGTCAGCTCTCTGTATCCACAGATTCCACATCTGCAGAGTCAACCGACTGCAAATCAAAAAAAAAAAAAAATCCAGAAAAGTTCCAAAAAACAGAACTCGAGTTCACTGCTTGCTAGTAACTAGTTACCTAGCATTTACGTTGTATTTACAACTATTTATATTAGATGTTATAAGTAATCTAGAGATGACTTAAAAGTATATCTTAAAGTATATGGAAAGATGTGTATATGTTATGTGCAAATACTACACCATTTAATTTATTTTTTTGGTGTACTGTATGGCTTGTTGGATCTTAGTTAGTTCCCTGACTAGAGATTGAACCCTGCCCCACAGCAGTGAAGGGGTGGAGTCCTAACCATTAGACAGCCAGGGAATTCCCTACGCCATTTAATATAAGGAAATTGAGCATTCCTGGATTTTGGTTTGGGAAGTGGGGTGGGTCTTGGAACCAATCTCCTATGGATACCAAGGGATGACTGTAATAATACCTACCTCATACAATTGCTATAGGGATTAAATGAGTTGACAGATGTCGTGTTCTTAAACAGGGCTTTGCATGTGGATAAGTACTTAGTATACATTAGGAAAAACAAAACAAAAACACAGCCTGTCCTTGTCCTTCCAGGGCTATCAAGACTGGCTTCTAGTGGTAGATAAGGGAGCTGGAGGGGTTAAGGTTAGACTACAGGAAGAACTTCCAGGCACGTCTGCACAGAACCAGAAAGTCAGCTCGCCCTTGCAAGCACATACCTGGCTGCCCAAGAAGATGAGGTCTGGCTTCTGTGGGTAGCAGGCACAAGCTGCCAGCCTGTTTCCTGGGGGTGGGGGCTGATGGCGCCCCAGGTTTTGCTGACTCCACATACTGGAGAAGGGACTAATCACCCTTCCCAGGCAGGCCCTCCACTCTCCCTCTGACTCATATCTTCCAGTCCCAGAGGAGAAAAGATCAGGGGAAGCCCAATACTAAGGTCCCTGGCAGACAGATGGCTCAGATTTGGCCAATTTATTTAAGAAATTTTATTGCTCCGAAACTTCCCTCCTGGAGCAACAGTAGGAGCTTTGGAAATCAGCCTTTGGGGACAGAAACAGAGGCACTAAGGTAGCAAACTGTGGCATGTTTGGTCCATTGTCCTGTGTGGGAGTATGGCAGGGGCAACTTGCAGACTCTTCCAAGGACCAGATGTGGCCTTCTTGGGCAAAGGTCACTCTGGCTTGGGGTGAGGGCTCAGTGCCCCTTGACCTTGCCCTGGGGTCCCTGGACCTCCCGGAAACTGAGCACCGTCAGGCCCACATTGATGGCATAAGTAGTGATGCAAACGATGCAGAAATCATACAGCACGAAGAACAGGATCCAGGCCAGGTACACAGAACCAGCTAGAGACACCAAGCAACTCAACCTCAGTAGAACAGATGCCCAGCGGCCCTGCAGGCAGCCTGTAAAGCAGAAAAGGGGCAGATGTAGGCTTTGGGAACTAGCCACTACTAGAACATGCCATGACTCCATGGTGCCGCCCAGACAGCAGGGGCTACTGGGGAAAGAGCCTCTAAAATGAGCAGCTCAGACAGGCCTCACCAAGACCCTGGTTCTCCTACATGTTCAACGATCCCTGGGACCAAAATAGTGAATTTTCCTGCTGAGCTCTACGTGAGATGACAGACAGCAACCCTTGGGTTTCCCCCAGAAGGGAGTCTTTTCTAGAAAACCGGGCTCCTGGGAAGTCTCTAAGGGCCCTCTGGTTCTGACAGTAAAGACCCCTCTAAGTTCCCACCTCCTTGGTGCTCAGTGATGCACAGTTAGTTGGCCATCAGATGTCTGGGTCACCAAGACTGCAAGAGTTCCAGCTGGGCTGGCCAAGAGGGGAAGGGGGCTGTCACAAGAGGGTGAGGCCACTCACCTAACAACAACTGCAGTGTGTAGAAGATGCAACCAAATATGCTGTTGGATTGATTGAGGATGCTGTCTTTGCCCAGCACGTGTTCCACCAGTCCGAAGCCACGGCCCCACCTGGTGGAAGTAAAGTGAAGTCACTCAGTCATGTCCGACTCTTTGCGACCCCATGGACTGTAGCCCACCAGGCTCCTAGGAGCCTGGCATGAATACTGGAGTGGGTTGCCATTTCCTTCTCCAGGGGATCTTCCCGACTCAGGGATCAAACCCAGGTCTCTCGCATTGTAGGCAGATGCTTTACTGTCTGAGCTACCAGGGAAGCCCACACCTGGTGGAGGGGAGGGCCTAAGTTAGGAGTGTCAACTCAGTGCCCTGAGTCCTATCCTGGGTTATTTCCAAAAAGCCAGCTGGGCTGTCCTTCCCCATCTCACCCTTCCCCCAACCCCTACATGAGTCCAAGGGTCAGTGACCTCCGAGCATAGCTTTTCTTTGGCCAAGGCAGGATTCCATGTCACTGCCCCTGTCCTCCCCCATCCCCAGGTCAGGCCTGGCCATGGCTCTCCCACAGGCTCTTCTTTTCATCCTAGACTTTCAATAAATCCTAGGATGGTAAGGTGCATATAACCCTTCATCTTATTTTACAGAGTTACCAGAGACTGGGAAACCAAGACAGAATCTCTCTGCCTCGGACCCTTAAATCTCCAGCGCCCCCTCCACCCTCTTCCCTCTTCTGTCTCAGGTCATCCCACAAACCCTGTATCCTCAAGCATAACCAGACCTGGCCACCTTGTCGCCAGGCACGCCCATCCTTAAGACCATCATCAGTTCCTACACTCGACCCTATCTCCCTGTGTCCTGCCCGGTCACTGTCATTCCTTGTCATCAGGATTCGCATGTATTCCCTCGAATAACCCCAGTCCCCAGAACTATCTGTCCCCTTAGCCCCACACTCCTATCTCGGACACACTCGTTTCTCCAGGCAACGCTCCCTTGAACAGCCTGGTCCCGCGCGTCCGCTCCCCGGGAACCCCAACCCCCGATTGATCTGGCAGCCTGGCTGCCATGCACACCTGGACCCCATGCACCGCTCCCACGAGCAGCGGTCCCCCAAGCCCTCCACTCCCCGTGTACCTGGAGGAGAAGACGCGCGAACAGCTGATGGCAGTGCCCACGTCGCAGAGCGCGCGGTAATCCCGGTCCCGGGCGCGCGCCGCTTTCACGTGCAGCGCGTAGAGAGAGAGCACTAAGCCCGCGAGGCAGAGCGCGAGCCGCACCCACCCCGGACTCCGCCAGGTAGCGCCCATGTCTTCAGGTCCTGCCCGAAGGAAGCCTCAGCCGGAAACTAACAGGCCACGGGGCAGGGGCGGGGCCGGATTTGACCACGCCCGCTCCCGCCCCTCTGACTGAACGATTGGCCTACTGGTCTCGCACTCCCTGATCTAATTGGTTGTTCCTATGATTTGGCAAGCGTGCTGCCGCGGTAGGAAAACAGTTGAGGAATGCTGGGACTGGAAAACCGATAAAGAGACATGGGTATTTACGGATTTGACGGCCTGCCAGGCATGATGGGAATTGTAGTCCGGGCGGCTGCAGTGCCTCAAGGATAATGAAATCTCCGGAGTTTTACAAGTTATATTAATCGGGCTAACAATATATAGCGTTTACTCTAGTCCAAGCCCTGTTTTAACTTTGGAGAATCCTGGAACTAGAGATCAGCGGATCAGGGAATCCAAGGCATACTGCGATCTGATCAAGAACCAAGAGTTTTCCCTAAAATTATCTGACAGCATAGCCTCCAATCCGCCTAGTTTGCCTAGCCATTCCTTCCCGCTGCACCAGCGCCTCTTGCTGGCCGATATCTACGTCTCTCTCCTACATTCCCAGCTCCATCAGCTTTCGCCATATCCTGGACAGAATCCTAACATCTGTTCTATTGTGGCGCCACCTGGCGAAACCTGAGCCCAGATCAACCCAACAGTCCCTCCATTCGAAGCCTTTGACGGGCTAGCTGACCTCTCCCTTTCACACACAGTATTTATTAACGAGCCATCTCACCCGGGATAGGCTTTCCGCGTGGCGCAGTGGTAAACAATCTGCCTGCCGATGCAGGAGGTGCAAGAGACCCGGATTCCATCCCTGGGTCGGGAAGATCCTCTGGAATAGGAAATGGCAGCCTGTTCCAGTATCCTTACCTGGAAAATTCCATGGATAGAGGAGCCTAGTGGGCTACAGGTCACAAAGAGTTGGACACGACTGAGCGCGCGCGCGCGCGCGCGCACACACACACACACACACCCCTCATCTATACCTCCCCTTCCTTCCATTTGCATTGGAACTCCCCCCCCCCTTTTAGAAGCTGCAATAAATACCCCTTTACAATCAAGTTTTTTTTTTTTTTTTTTTTTCAGAAGATTTTACACTCTCAGTCTTTACTTCCTTACATTTTCCTTGCTGCCCAACACAACATAAACTAGCTCCTTCCCCCAATACTCCCCTGATAACTGGTATCACCAGGAAGCTAAATTCAACGAATATTTTTCAGTTCTTAACATGCTTGATTCCCAACAGTATTAATCCTTCCTGGGAACCCTGTCTTCCTCTGGCTTTTGTTATATTTCACTCTTCTAAATGGCCCTCCTCCCTCCCTGGCTGCTTCTTCTCAGGCCTACTCCTCTTCCAGACAATGTGGTCAGTGGAATAATGGCTCTTAAAGATGTGTGTGTGTGTTGTGTATCAGTTGCTCAATCATGTCTGACTCTATGTGACCCCATGGACTATAGCTCTCTAGGCTCTTCTGTCTATGGAATTCTCCAGGCAAGAATACTGGAATGGGTTGCCATTCCCTTCTCCAGGCTCCCGAAGATGTCAGTGCCCTAATTCCTGGGCCCTGTGGACATGTTAGTTTACATGGCAAATGGGAATTAAGGTTGCATATGGAATGAAGGCTACTAATCTGCTGATTTTAAAACAGATTATCCTATGGGTCCAATGTCATCACAAGGGTCCTTAAAAGTGAGAGCAGCAGAAAAGTCAGAAGGCGGTGTGACTACTGAAGAAAAGCAAAAAGAGATCAATGTTGCTGGCTTTGAACATGGAGGAAAGGGGTCATGAGCTAGGGAATGTGGGTGGTCTCTAGCAGCAGGAAAAGTTAAAGAAATGGATTCTCCTCTAGAGCCTGCAGAGAGGAAGTTTTTGTTGTTGTTTTGTTTTTCGGCTTCACAACATGGCTTGCAGGATCCTAGTTCCCTAACCAGGCACCAAATCCCTGCTCCCGAAGTGGAGGTGCAAAGTCCTAACCACCGGCAAACTCCTAATCACTGGATCTCCAGGGACTTCCCCAGAAAGGAACTCTTGCCATCCTGATTTTAGCTCAGTGAGACCCATGCCAGACTTCTGAACTCCAGGACTATAAGATAATAAGTTCATGTAGTTTTAAGCTACTAAGTTTGTGGTAATTTGTTATAGCAGCAATAGGAATCTAGTACAGAGCACTATGACTTAGGCCAGTTTCTCAGCTCTTTCCACAGTTTTCTGGCATGTTCCTATTATATGTGGCTGACTTCTTCCCAAATGAGTGATCTAAGAGGGAGTAAAATTCCCTGGTGGCTCAGATGGTAAAGCGTCTGCCCACAATGTGGGAGACCCGGGTTCGATCCCTGGGTGAGGAAGATCCCTTGGAGAAGGCAATGGCACCCCGCTCCAGTACTCTTGCCTAGAAAATTCCATGGATGGAGGAGCCTGGTGGGCTACAGTCCATGGGGTCACAAAGAGTCGGACACGACTGATCGACTTCACGACTTCACAAGAGGGAGTAAGGTGGAAACCACAGTATCTTTATGACTCAGCCTTGAAAGTCACGCGTTGTCATTTATCTTTTGGGTCAGGTCAGCTCTGTTCAATGTGGGAAGAGACTCCAGAGGGATATAAATACAGGGAGGTGGGACTCATTGAGGGCTTACTGCTGTTTAACAAATTACCACAAAAATAATGACTGAAGAGAAACAACCTTTTCATTTTCTCTCAGTTTTTAGGAGTTAGGAATTCGATGTGAGGATTTTGCCTGGGCAGTACTGGCTCACATAACTGCAGTCCAATGATGACTAATATTGGAGCAATGGGAGGCTGATAACTTGGCTTCTCTCTCTCTTCTTTGTTTTTGGCTGTGCTGGGTTTTTGTTGCTGCGAGTGGGCTTTTCTCTAGTTGTGGCGAATGGAGGCTACTCTCTAGCTGCAGTGTGAGGGGTTCTCATTATGGTGGCTTCTCTTGTTGCATGGGCTCTAAGCTCACAGGCTTCAGTAATTGTGATGTGAGGGCTCTAGAGCACAGGCTCAGGAGTTGTGGTGCACGGGCTTAGTTGCTCCGTGGCATGTGGAATCGATCTTCCTGGCTTGTGTCCCCTGCACTGGCAGGGGGATTCTTTAGCACTGAGCTACTGAAGAATTACGCCCTCTCCCCTTCGTGTAGCCTCAGGGACTCTCTGTGAATCCATGTAGCCACTCCTCCATAGAGGCTACTTTGGGCTTCCTCACAGCATGGCAGACTCCAGGCCTCAGCAACCAGTTTCCAAAACTGTCTTCCATGATTTCCACCTCCTGGTATACATACCATTGTGTAATTTCTTCCCACCCTAAATAGGGCTGACCTGGCCCAATGGGATAATGCAGACATGATGGTTTATGAGTCTGGAGGCTGTTATTAGGATATTGTGGCTTCCATCTTGCTCCCCTTTTAGATCACCGACTCTGGGTGAAGTCAGCTGCCATGTTTGCCTAAATCCTAACCCAAAGAAACTGTGTGAGATAATAAATATTTATTGTTTTGAATTGCTATATTGTGAGGGTAATTTGTCACACAACAACAGATAATTAATACAGGGCAATCAGGGACTCCTGTGGTAGTCCAATGGTTAGGACTATGTGCTTCCAATGCAGAGGGCATGGGTTCGATCCCTGGTTGGGGATCTAGGGTCCTATATGGCCAAAATAATAACTACCAAAAAATAAATAATTAAAAAATACAGGGCAATTAGATTGTTTATGTGACTACTCAGGTCTCCAGTAAAAGTTCTCCAGGGAACCAAGTAGAAGCTGTATCATCTTTTATGATCTAGCTTCATATATCATCATTTAGTATCCCTTCCACTGTAATCACAAATCTGCTTAGAACAAATGGGAAGGAAATCAGAACTTCACCTCTTGATAAGAGAAGGCTCAAAATCATAAACTAAGAAGTTCAGGGACTTTCTTGGTGATGCAGTAGATGGGAATCCACCTGCCAATGCCAGGGACACAGATTTGACTCCTGGTCTGGGAAGATTCTACATTCTGTGGAGCAACTACGCCCAGGCGTCACAACTACTGAGCCTGAGCTCTAGAACCCCCGTGCTGCAACTACTGAAGCCCACACGCCCTAGAGCCCGTACTCTGGAACAAGAGAAGCCACAGCAATGAGAAGCCAGAACACCGAAACAAAGAGTAGCCCCTGCTCACCTCGACTAGAGAAAGCCCATGCACAATACTGAAGACCCAGTACAGCCATAAATAAATATATAATTAAGTAATTTTTTAAAAAGAGAAGTTCATGTGGGTGTGTGGGGTGCAGCATCTATGGGAAATACAAACTGCCACATGAGGCAGATTTTTCTCCACCCACGTGTTCTCTTACTCCATACAGATTACAGCTTCTGAGCTCTGAGCCCACATCTTGATCCTGGGTTCCAAACCCCATAGTAGAAACACTTCTAGGACCTCTTTATCTGGATATTCTCACAGGTCAATCTGATGAAATGCAACACACTCAAAACTGAGCTCTTATGTTACTCAGCTATAAAAAGAAATGATATTGGGTCATTTGTGGAGACATGGATGGATCTAGAGGCTGTCTTACAGAGTGAAGTAAGTCAAAAAGAGTAAAACATATCATTTATTAATACATATGTGTGGAAACTAGAAAATGGTATAGATGATCTTATTTGCAAAACAATATAGTGGTTTAGAGTTTAAGGATCTGTCTTCCAAGGTAGGGGACCCAGGTTGATCCCTAGTCAGGGAACTAAGATTCCACATGCCGTGGGACAACTAAGCCCTAATACCTCAACTAGAGAGCCCAAACCCTGCAACAGGAGAAGTCAGTGTAACGAAAAGCCCATGTGCCATCATGAAGACTTATCACAGCTCAAAAAACTCCAACAACCCTCCCCCCACACAAAAACAGAAATAGAGACATAGATAGAGAATAAACATATGAACATCAAGAGGGGAAAGGGGGTGTGGTGGGATGGATTGGGACTTGGGGGTTGACTGTATACAGTACTGATGAAAAAGTGAAAGTTAGTTACACTGTTGTGTCCGACTGTTTGCGATCCCATGGACTATAGCCTGCCCAGCTCCTCTGTCCATGGAATTCTCCAGGCAAGAATACTGGAGTGGGTTGCCATTTCCTTCTCCAGGGGATCTTCCCAATCCAGAGATCGAACCCAGGTCTCCTGCACTGCAGATAGATTCTTTACCAACTGAGCCACAAGGGAAGCCCCACACTACTGATACTGTGTATAAAAATAGAGTCCCAGGTGGCTCAGTGGTAAAGAATCCCCCTCAGTGCAGGAGACATGGGGGACCCGAGTTTGATCCCTGGGTTGGGAAGATCCGCTGGGGGAGGAAATGGCAATCCAGTCCAGTATTCTTGCCTGGGAAATCCCACAGACAGATGACTGACGGGCTGCAGTCCATGGGGTCACAAAGAGTTGGACACGACTGAGCACTCATGCACATAACATAGATAATTAATGAGAACCTACTGTATAGCTCAGGGAATTCTATTCAGTGCTCTATGGTGACCTAAAGGAAATCCCCAAAAGAGGAGATGTATGTATACATATAGCTGATTTACTTTGCTGTATAGTAGAATATATATCTGATTTACTTTGCTGTATAGTAGAAACTGGAGAAGGCAATGGCACCCCACTCCAGTACTCTTGCCTGGAAAATCCCATGGACAGAGGAGCCTGGTAGGCTGCAGTCCATGGGGTCGCTAAGAGTCAGACACGACTGAGCGACTTCACTTTCACTTTTCACTTTCATGCATTGGAGAAGGAAATGGCAACCCACTTCAGTATTCTTGCCTAGAGAATCCCAGGGATGGGGGAGCCTTGTGGGCTGCCGTCTATGGGGTCGCACAGAGTCGGACACGACTGAAGCGACTTAGCAGCAGCAGCATAGTAGAAACTAACAACGTTGTAAAGCAATTATACTCCAATAAATATTAGTTTAAAAAGATAAACAAAATCTGAATGGTTTACAAAGAGCAAACTAAGCTCTTTACCTTCTCCAAATCTGGCTCTTTTCTAGGGTTTCCCATTTTAACCTTGGCCTCCCCCAGTCCACCCAAACCACACCTCCTGGACATCTCTCTCACTCCTGGTAATTTATGCAGACCACTACCTTGACCCAAACCATCATCAGCTCCTACCTAGACAAATGTAGTAGCCTCCTCTCTGGTCTCTCAGATATTTGTCCCTCACCCCAACATACATTCTCCATGCAACAATCAAAGTGATCCTTTAAAAATAAAAATAAAAAAACAAAATAAAGATGTAGCTTTGTCACTCTGCCTTTCAACAGCTCAGAGAAGAAAGCCCAATATTTCTTTCACTGATTTAACAAATGTTTATTGAGCACCTGTTACATGCCAGAGACTGTGTTAGGGGCACAAGATAAATCAGTATAGCATACAAATATTCATACATTGGTCTTACATATTAGGGAAAAAAATGAATAATTAATATAATAAATTCATATAATATGTTGTTGGTGATAAATGCTATGGATGAAATAAAGAGTAGAGCAGAAGAAATTCCCAGGCAGTCCAGTGGTTAGAACTCAGCATTTTTCACTGAAGGGGGTCATGATTCAGTCCCTGGTCCCAGAACTAAGAGCCCAAAAGCCTTGAAATCCAGCCAAATAAATAAATAACTGAGTAAAGCAGTGTGAGGGGAATGGCTGCTACTGCTACTAAGTTGCTCAGTCATGTCCAACTCTGTGGGACCTTATAGACTGTAGTCCTCCAGACTCCTCTGTCCATGGGATTTTCCAGGCAAGAATACTGGAGTGGGTTGTCATTTCCTTCTCCAGGGGATCTTCCCGACCCAGGGATCAAACCCACATCTCTTAGGTCTCCTGCATTGGCAGGCAGGCTCTTTACCACTAGCCCTACTGGCATGCTGCGATTCATGGGGTCGCAAAGAGTCGGACACGACTGAGCGACTGATCTGATCTGATCTGATCTACCCGGGAAGCCATACTAACCAGAGGGGAATGGGGACGATTGCAATTTTAAATCGGATTATCAAGTTGGGCTTTGTCCAACTGACATTTGGGCAAAAGCTTAGACGAGGTGAGGGAGTAAGCTATGTGGAGGGGAACAGTGTTCTAAACAGAGGAAACAGCTCCTGAGAGGTGGAATGTGCCTAAGTATGTTTAGGGCAAAATAGGTGGGCCAGTGTAATGGGAGGTAAGGACAGAGAGGAAGGAAGGGACAAGTTATTTAATCTCTTTTTAAAAAATTTATTTGGCTGCACCGGGCCTTAGTTGGGGCACGATGGAATCCTCCTTGCTGGCATGCAGGATCTCTTTCCCTGACCAGGGATTGAACCTGGGTCCCATGCATCTGGAGCAAGTAGTCTTAACCACTGACCATCAGGGAAATCTCCCGTATAATCTTTCTGGGCCTCTATCCCGTCCTGTGAAAAATGAGGATATTAATAGTACCTACCTCAGAGGTACTGTTAGGAAGATGAAACGAACACGTGTCAATCTCATAAACAAGGGCCTGACTGGAAGGGGGCACTCGTGGTGGTGCGTGTCCAACCTCCACGCCGGGAGGCAGCAGCGAGTCCCGGCCGGGCTCTGGGCCAGCGTGCAGGGTCAAACGAGGTGAGGCTCTTCCCGGATGTCTGCAGACTCTGACAGCAGCCATCTCCCTCATTCCCGGCCTCGCCGCGGCCACGTGAGCGCAGAGTTCTGGCACACTACAAGCACTTCTTCGCCTCAATGGGCACGCTGGCCTCCCACTGGAAGCATCCTCCCCTCTCCCTTCTTCTACTGGCTCAAGCCCTGCCTGCCTCCAGCCTCCTCAGGCTTCACTCCAGGATAGCGCCAGGATGCGGGAAAAGAGAGTGGGAATGGTGTGGGGATGAGGGGCAAAGAGGAAATCCAGAGACTCAGGGAGCCCCTTCCTCATGATCTGTGTAGACTTTCCAGCCAATTCCTCAGGCAGGCCAGCTGGTGGTAAAGGGTCCAGCTTTCACTGCAGAGGGCCCAGGTTAAATCCCTGGTCCCGGAACCAAGATTCCGCAAGCGGTAGGTCGCAGTTGAAAAAGGAAAAAAAAAAAAAAAGAAAAGATAGCTTCAAAGACATCTCCCGCTTTACTTGCTTCTTTAAATTTTTAAAATATTTAGAATCCAGTCAGTTCAAGCACACACAAACACACTGAAAAGTCTCTCTCCCATCATCTCCTGCTTAGGAAAAAAAAAATTGTCTTTTCACTAGTCTCTCTGCATTTGGTCTCACATCCTAATCACTGTAGCCAAAGGGTTCTAAGGCGCAGATCTATTCCATTAAAATCCCTCAATAACTTCTTACTACCTCAGGACAAGTATAGGTCTGGTCACCTCATTCAGCCCCTCTCCTCTCAGACTCCACATGGCTCCAGGCTCTTCTCTGTCATGATATGCCCTTCCCATTCCAGCTCCAAGGTGTGGCTGAGTCCTACTCACACTGCATGTGTATCAATTGTCTATCTTTTGTCCATGAATTGTCTATCTTCCTCTACAGGGTCAAGAAGCATCTATTAACTCAAGACCAAATCTCTCCTAGCACAGAATGTCACCTAATCAGTGTTTGTTGCTGATATTAATGAGTAATAATATTAATAACAATAGCTAATATAGTGTTAATTCCATGCCCAGCACTATTCTAGGCACTTTACATGGATAAATTCATGTAACCACACAACCCCAAGGTTGATACAACCTCATTTTACCAAGACAGGAATTGAAGTATTGAGTAGTTCAAGTAACTTGCCCCAGATAGAGAGTGACTGAGCTGGGTTTTGAACCAGGCACTTTGGTTTTCCACAAATGAGTCAAGACCTTGAGGAGAAGGACCAGACCTCAGAGAGGGAATCCAGATAGCGTTTGGTCTGTGCACGTTGCATCTCAGGGTATTCTCGCCCTGTCCCATTTCTTTCCCGAGGGCCCGCTTCCCAGAAAGACCAGGTAACTCTGGGGTTATTTGGGGGGTCTAGGAGCAGGGACATAACTTCTCTGGGCTGGGCGCGAGGGTGCGAGTCCTCTGCTCCAAACTACAACTCCCAGGAGGCACCGGGCGCTCATAGCCCACGTGACGTCACGGCGGCAGAGGGCGCAGGCGGCTAGGCTCGCCCGGCCCGGTCGACTGTTGGGCTGTTCCGCTCGGACCCCGGCCCTGGCTCTGGCCCAGCGGTAAGGGGAGCGACCTGCGCAGACCATGCCCGCTAAGGCTTAGCATCACTCGACCGCACCCTCCGCCTCTGCGCTGGATCGTTGGAGCGCGCGTGGAGGTCGGGGGTGGGGGGACCAGCATCTACCATATGGGGGAGATCTGGGCCGAACCAAGTGACCCTGCGGAGGGAGGGACCTAGACGGGGACTCCCGAGCCGCTGCTTCCATGCATCCGACCCTCGGTGCACAATTCTTTGTGCCACACGTATGCAGGCCAGACCCCGGCCGGCGTCTGAAGGCGCCGGATTAGGGGTCAGCCCCATCCCTTGAACGAGGGTGCCGCGGATCCGAGAGATCAGGGGCAAGGTTTTCGGACTGGACTGGTCTAAGGATCCCCTCCCCTCCAAGCTACCAGATAGAGCCTTAGATTGGAGAATAGTAACTCCAGAAAGCAAGGTGATCCAGGCTCTCCCTGTGTGTGTGTGTGTTTGGGGAGATGGTTGAAGGGGTTGGGCAGAGATGGTCAAATATGATTATACTGTGCTCACATAGAGGGCACCTCCGGATTCAGATCCGTACAACTCCCCCTTTCCCCGCCTTGGTAGATGGGAGCTGCTCCCCGGAGGCTGAGCTGGCCAGCATCCTCAACCAGCACTCACCCCTGAAGTCAGAGAAGAGCCCCTGCCTACCCACACCCTTCTTGCCCAGTTTTGGGGTCACCTCCGTCTATCTGGTCCTCAGCCCTACTGGCCACCCAGTCCAGTTCAAAGGAATAGAACGATGATACTGGCTTCAGTGCTGGGGAGCGGACCCCGGGGCGGGCCACCCCTCCGGCCTCTCTTGGGGCCCGCCCTCTCGCTCCGGGCCCGCTCCACATCAGCCACTGATACCCACCACGTGGAGATGGCACGGGAGCGCTCTAAGACCGTCACCTCCTTTTACAACCAGTCAGCCATTGACGTCGCAGCGGAGAAGGTGTGCAGCTAGGGCGGTGAGGCCTGGGTCTGCAGCTGGAGTGGGGGTCCGGGGAAGGGGTGAAGCTAATATGGCTGGGGGCAGGGTGTTGGAGATACTATGCTCAAAGGCCCTCTGTCCCTCCAGCCCTCAGTCCGTCTCACTCCAACCATGATGCTCTATTCAGGCCGCTCTCAGGATGGCAGTCACCTCCTGGTAAGATTCCTGCCTCTTGTTTTTCTCTTGGGCCCTGGAGCTCTGACCCAGCCTCCCAGCCCCTGGCCTTAACTTCCCTCTTCTCTTTCTTCTAGAAAAGTGCCCGCTACTTGCAGCAGGAGTTGCCAGTGAGGATCGCTCACCGCATCAAGGGCTTCCGCAGCCTTCCTTTCATCATTGGCTGCAACCCCACCATACTGCACGTGGTAAGGTGGCCTCAAGGGGGCATAGGAAAGGACCTTAAGTCAGTGTGCCCACCACCCATAGAGCAGATGGGGAGAGGGAACCAGAGTGGTAGAGACCTACCTGCCTAAAGGTTTCTGAGTCCTAGAGGACTCGGCCCAAGCTTTCATGGAGACTTGAAAGACCATGATGGGGTCGGAACCCAATGAACTGGGGTAGATGGCAGTCATAGGTGGTCATGGCTGACTGTTCTCAATCTGTGCCCAGAGCATTCTTGTGAATTCCAACACCTCTTCCTTGCAGCACGAGCTGTACATCCGTGCCTTCCAGAAGCTGACAGACTTCCCTCCGGTGAGGGCTGGGCCAGGGCAGGGTGAGGGGCTGAGAGGTCAGGGCTGGACCACCCACGCTCATGACTACGTGGCTTGTAGATCAAGGACCAGGCGGATGAGGCCCGATACTGCCAGCTGGTGCGACAGCTGTTGGATGACCACAAGGATGTGGTGACCCTCTTAGCGGAAGGCCTGCGTGAGAGCCGGAAGTATATAGAGGTCAGGGCAGCACAATGGGGGCCCAGACCTGGTGGGGTCCTGGGAAAGGCACCGGGTTTCTGAGGCCTGCTCTTTATAGGATGAGAAGCTCGTCCGCTACTTCTTAGACAAGACGTTGACTTCAAGGCTTGGGATCCGTATGTTGGCCACCCACCATCTGGCACTACATGAGGACAAGGTGGGGCACCGGGACCTGAGTATGTCAAGTGGACCAGAGGGAGCTGAGCCAGGAGCCCCGTTGGACTGGGGACCTTGTCCACGGGTCTGGGGAGAGCCCTGGGGCTGCTTCCGTAGTCTAGAGTTTACAAGCTTTTGTTGCCCAAGATGTGGGTAGAGGTGATCTCTGGTCCTGACCTTCTTTCTCCTACCAGCCCGACTTTGTTGGCATCATCTGCACTCGCCTGTCACCGAAGAAGATTATTGAAAAGTGGGTGGACTTTGCCAGGTGAGGCTAGAACGGTTAAGGAAATGGACATCATCGGGCAGGGAAGGTCTGGGTCTGAGCACTTGCCCAGGATGTGGTCCAGGGCAGGATTTTTCAACTGTGGTACTGTTCATGTTTTGGGCCAGATTATTCTTTTCTGTAAGGGGCTGGCCTGTGCTTGTTAGGATGTTCAGAAGGATCCCTGGCTTCTACTCACTTGATGCCAGTAATATTCCCTAGTTGTGGCAAACAAAAATGTTGCTAGGGATTGCAAAATGTCCTTGGGAGGGTGGGGACAGAATCAGCTCCAGTTGAGACCCACTGGTTGGAATCTGAACCCTTGCTCCTATCCACAGACGCCTGTGTGAGCACAAGTATGGCAATGCACCCCGAGTCCGCATCAACGGACATGTGGCTGCCCGTTTTCCCTTCATCCCAATGCCACTGGACTACATCCTACCTGAGCTGCTCAAGAACGCCATGAGGTGGGCTGCTGGATGTATTGGATGGGGGCAGATGGGAACTGAAGTGAGGCAGGGGCACCACCACCTACTGGTATTTGGCCCCTTGCACAGAGCCACAATGGAGAGTCACCTCGACACTCCCTACAATGTCCCAGATGTCGTCATCACCATTGCCAACAATGATATCGATCTCGTCATCAGGTTTGCCTTGGGTGCGAGTTGGGTGGTATGGATGTGGGTTTCTGGGCACTGTTTCTGATCTGCTGAATGACCTCAAGCTTAGTGAGACTTAGTGTTTCAGGACAATCTCTGGTCCTGAGATTGCCGTGAGCTGGACATGAGTGGATCTGGGGCCAACTGCAGGCCCCAGGAACTTGCCTTTGTCAGAAACTGAGGGGCCCAAAGCAGGGAAAGAGTCAGAAATATGGTGCTGGGCGGAGAATAAATGTCAAGTCCTGTGAGAAGGTTTAAGCAGTCAGTGGCAGAAGTGAGGGTGGAGAAAAGTAGCTTATAAAAAGCAAGGCCCAAGAGTCCAGGTCACCACATTCCATGTTTGGGTGGGTGGAAGGGACAGGAAGGCCAACTTAGCACTCACTGTCTGCTTGGGAGGTAGTGAACCCCCACCAAAGCTGAGCCAAACCCCCGTTACCGTCATCCTGCCAGGATTTCAGACCGGGGCGGGGGAATTGCTCACAAAGACCTGGATCGGGTGATGGACTACCACTTCACTACAGCTGAGGCCAGCACCCAGGACCCCCGGATCAGCCCCCTCTTCGGCCACCTGGACATGCACAGTGGTGGCCAGTCAGGACCCATGCACGGGTGAGGCCCCATCTGGCCAGAACAGAGGGGTGGGGGGGCCCAGGAGACTCAAGCCTCTGAAGCCTGTGTCCTGTCCCCCTGCCCACCCCCAGCTTTGGCTTCGGGCTGCCCACTTCGCGGGCCTACGCAGAGTACCTCGGTGGTTCCCTTCGGCTGCAGTCGCTGCAGGGCATTGGCACAGATGTCTACCTACGGCTCCGTCACATCGATGGCCGGGAAGAAAGCTTCCGCATCTGACCTCGCAGCCCTAGGCCGGCTGGCCTGCCCAGGCTGGGCCACACTCCCTGCCAGGGCCACACCCCTGCCAGGACCTCCTGGACCCGGCAGGGTACTACCCTGCTCCACACTGCTGCATCTCGGGTCTTAGGGCCCCAAACAGGTGGACTTACATGGAGCCAGGCACCAGCCCTCTTCCATAGGGTCCACTGCTTCCCTGCCTCCAGGCCTTAGAGGGGAGGAAGTGGGGACCCTCGAGGTCTCCCGCACCAGCTCCGTCATTCTCGTTCCTGGGGAACCCCACTTTGACCTGCTGTTTGTTATTAAAGTTCACATTTTGAATGCCCTCTCAGGCCCCGTGTGTGGGGAGGGCAGATGAACCTTTGTTTCTGCCCTCTTTCAGGTACCCTGGACCCTGGGTTTAACTAGTTCATGTCCTGGTCTCTTAACCATCCTCACTGCCTGGCAGACCAGGAACAGAATTGGCCCTGGGTCTCCTGCACAGTAAATTTAATGGGAGTGGGGATGAGTCGGGCAGTTTGTGCAAACCTCTCATTCATTTCATTTCCCAAATGTTTCTGCCTCCCAGACAATATGGAAGGCCCAGATTGGCCCAGCTTCAGGCCTCAGTTCCGATTCTTCCCAGCAGTCACAGGTCATAGAGGTGAAGGTGACCCAACTGGGCACTCTTCTGAGCCACCTGATTCCTAAACCTGAGTAAGGAAGGTTAAAAATACTGTCTGCCAGCCGTGCCTGCTATTGCCAAGTAAAAGAACACACAAGATTGTGCCCTGGCAGGCCCCAGAGGACAGTGGGGCCTGGGTGGGGAGGGCAAAGGGCTCCAGGGAGCAGGTGGTGGTGACCCCCCCTAGCACCCATCTTGCCAGGAAGGAAGAAGGCTTAAAGCCTACTTGGTGGGACTGGTGATGGAAGTGGGGGACTGAGGGGAGACAGGAATTGTATCTGGTGGTGGGAAACCCTAGTGATTTACCAGGCTGAAAATCTTGCTGCTGCAGTGCTGGGGGGAGGCTGGAGAGGCAGATAGTAGTCAGGGTGAAAGACCTTGAAATTACAGCCCAAGAAGTGTGAGTTTTATCCTGGAGGTAGCAGGGATCCATGGAAGGGTTTGAAGCTAGGAAGGGTGGTTAGATTCCCTAGAGTGAATTGTTCAGTCATGTCCGACTCTTTGCAACCTCGTGGACCATATAGTCCATGGACTTCTCCAGGCCAGAATACTGGAGTGGGTAGCCTTTCCCGTCTCCAGGGGATCTTTTCAACCCAGGGATCAAACCCATGTCTCCCGCATTGCAGGTGGATTCTTTACCAGCTGAGCCACCAGGGAAGCCCTGGATTCCCTAGAAGCACATCTTACAAAGATTTGTATCCCAGCGATTTGTTGAGAAAGTGCTTCCAGAAGGAAGTAGGGGAGGCAGGAAAGGGAAGGGCAGGAGGCCAGGCAAGAGAGGTAAGCGTCACAGTCATTGATGGACTCCTCTGCTGGATGATCATTTGTTTATTGTCCATATTTGGTTGGGCAGGTACTTAAAACTCCCAGACTGAGAACTTCCATTTTCAGCTCTTTGAAAGCAAAACAGTTCCATTAACTTGAGAGACTTTTCACCAAACAAGCCTCTGGTGCTGGCTTCTGAAAGCACATCAAAGGTAATATGAGCACAAGGAAGCAACAAAAAATGATTCTGTGGGATCTGTGTCAATCATCAACATAGTTCTAGGGGTGGGTGGAGAGGGAACAAGTACTACAGTGTTAATTTTAAATTTTTTTCTTGCCTGACTTATTTCTTCTGTTTCATATGCTGCCAGAAGGGCATTTACCACTCCCTCCAAACTCCTTTATTTCCCCAAAGCCAAGTTACCAGCTCTTCCCACTGCCATCGCTCACAGATACTTCTGTTTCCTGATCTGTAACCTCATCCTTAGGCCTTGGGCATTCCACTCCTCTTAGAATCGTTTCAAAGCCCAATAGCCAAATTACAAGTCAGGTATGACTCAGAGTGGCCAAAGGGAATGTTTATTGAGCACCTACCCTGTCTGGCATTGTGCAACACGCACTTGTTTTATATACATAAGAGATAAATATATGGTTCAATCTTTATGGTTATATGGCTTATACAGTGTAACATTTAACGACATTCTGGGAATGGACACTCCCAGTGTAGGGTCAGAACCCAGGATTCCTCACTTATTAAGCCCAAGACGCTGTCTATTATGTCCAGGGCCTTTGGCTAGTTTCTGTTTAGGGAACTTGGTCATTTCTTTACAAACGCTTGATTCTGTGCAAGTGATTTATTGGACCTGCTTCCCTAATCCGATCTCCTTTTCCCATCCTGAACAAGGAACGCAGTTTCTTCAGTCTTTAAAAACGGGAGACCAGTATTTGGCTGGTGGAAGTGAATGGGATGGGTGTTAACCTCAGGCTCATCGCTCTAAAGCCAGGCATCCAGGGAGGCTGCTCTGGCTCCGCCGTGGTAAACTGGGGGCAGCGCCGCCCGATAACTGGCACATCTTGGCTTCCTCAGGCACCGGAAGTCTTAAAAAGATAGAGCTGAGACATCACATCAGGAAAGCCTTTCTCCTCTCTTTTAACTCTAGGGTGCAGCCATAATTCCAAACAGAAAACTCCAGGGTAACCGGCACAGTCAACGTCAATCTGGCCTGGCGCCGCAGAGACAGTCACACTAGCCAACGAGCTCCTGCCACGTCACAGACTCCGCCCTCTAGCTGGCTGCAGACTCCGCCATGCTTCGCTGACCCGGATCTAAAGGCGCTACGCGGCGCTATATTCTGCCGTCACTTCCACTACAACGATGGCGGCACAGGGAGCAGCTGCGGCGGTTGCGGCGGCAACTTCAGGGGTCGCGGGGGAGGGCGAGCCCGGACCCGGGGAGAATGCGGCGGTCGAGGGGACGGCTCCGTCCCCAGGCCGCATCTCTCCGCCGACCCCGGCGCGCGGCGAGCCGGAAGTCACCGTGGAGATCGGAGAAACATACCTGTGCCGGCGGCCCGATAGCACCTGGCGTGAGGGCGGGGCCCAAGGCCAGGGGGCGGGGCCTAAGGGCGGGGCGGGGCCTGAGAGGGGTAGAACACGGTCTTTTGGACTTGCCCCGGCGCCGCCTACAATCCCCACCGCCTGGGCTTTAGGCAGTCTTCCTTCTGTGTTTTAGAGCTCCCATTCCACTTCCTTGCCCAGTCTTAGGCTGCATTCCCTTTTTTTGTTAACCTGCTTCCTCACTGGTCTCCCTTGTGTCTGTGACTTCCCCTTCTTATCCATCCCCTACAGCCGCCAGCGGAGAGGACCTCCCGGAACACAAAAACGAGCTTCCCCTCCCTTCTATTTTTTTGCGTCATTTCCAGAATAACCCCCAAATACCTTAGAATGGCCTTCGTCTTTGTCACCTCTCTGTTTTTTAGCACCCCTAGCAAAGGCCATTGACGGACCAGACCACGCTCTTAAGACCATATGCCTTTTACTGCTGGCTAGACCCACTCATCCTTTTAGCATCATATCCCCTGTAATGTCACTCTTGACTCCCTTCAAGCAGAGTGAGTCGTTCCCTTCTGTATATTCCTGCAACATTTTCTTCATACCTGATCTACGGTATATGTACCATTGTGTTGTCATTGTCTGTCTTCTATCAAAGTGTGAACTGGAGGGCAGGACTGCTCATGATTCATCAGTGTATCTTCTGTACCCAGCAGCAACCCAGCTCAGAGCCAGACTTGCAGTGGTTGCCTTACTCATTTGTTGAATGGTCTGCCATTTGGTGCTGTACTGAAAGCTTATTACCATTTGAGGGGGGCGCTGTTATCCTTATTTACACATGAAAGCGCTGAGGCTCAGAAAGCCAAAATAACTTGTTCAGTTAAATATAGCTAAGAAGTGGGGCTGTGTGAATCCACAACTAGCTCTCATGGCTTCTGAACAAGTGAACGACTGAGTATAGTAATACAGACCTTGAATTTGGAGCCAGACTTGAATTTGGTTAAATGTTCATGCTTATTACTTTTCAAATAGTGAGCATACCTACTTTTCAAATAGGTAAGCCTCAGTTTCCTTGTCTCTAGTATAAGAATAAGATCCCCAATCTGGCCCACCTCAAGACAGTGATTGAAGGGAGTGGCAGAGGTGAGCAGATGAGGTTAGCTTCGGAATCTGGTAACCTGCTCCTCTGTCACTTGTTCCAGCCCCGTTTTCTTTCTCGGTGATCCTAGCCTTTTCCCTTCACAGATTCTGCTGAAGTGATCCAGTCTCGAGTGAACGATCAAGAAGGCCGAGAGGAATTCTATGTACACTACGTGGGCTGTGAGTGACTTAGGGTAATCAGGTCCGGGTGCGGGGTTGGGGGACAACGCGAAAGGGCAGCAGCTTCATGACCCATCCTCACAGTTAACCGGCGATTGGATGAATGGGTCGACAAGAACCGGCTGGCGCTGACCAAAACAGTGAAAGATGCTGTGCAGAAGAACTCAGAGAAGTACCTGAGCGAGCTGGCCGAGCAGCCGGAGCGCAAGATCACTCGCAACCAAAAACGCAAGCATGATGAGATCAACCACGTGCAGAAGGTCTGGATCCCTTCCCTTCCCCAGTGCCCTCCCCTTCCCCGGGGCCCTCCCCTTTCCCCAGTGCCCTCCCCTTCCCCGGGGCCCTCCCCTTCCCCGGGGCCCTCCCCTTCCCCGGGGCCCCAGGAGGCTCAGCCTCCTCTCTGACTAACTTGGGTCCTGCCTTCCCCGGGGCCCCAGGAGGCTCAGCCTCCTCTCTGACTAACTTGGGTCCTGGTGCCACACCCACAGCAGCTCCCATTGCTTAAGCTCCTGCAGTATATGGGGGACTATCTACCTCCTCCCAGGTATTTTTCACAGACGAGAAAACTGAGGCTCAGAGAGGGTGAGAGCTTGGCCGTAGTCTTGTGGCAAGGAACTGACACAGCTGGGACTGGAACTCAGGCCTCTTGCAGCTTTTATGCCCCTCTTGGCTGTGCCACATTGACAAACAAACCTGCAAGTTCCAAGGGAAGGAAGAGAATGAGTGATTTAGGGGTACTTGCAATCGCCAACCCTTGTGCTGAGTGCTGTGCCTGGATAAGCTCATCAGGTTCTCTGTAACAACTTAATGCCACAGAGCTAATTAATTCTTGAGGAAAGCAGGAAGCAGACTCAGAGAGGTTAAGTAACTTGCCCAAGGTCACACAGCTAGTATATAAAAGGGTGGGCTGAAATTAGAGTAATAATGGCACATTTATTGGCTTGTGAGCCACAGTATTAGGCAAAGTATTCTAGAACATGATCTCATTGAAATTTCACAGCAACTCTGTGAGGTAAACTTTATATCCCCAGTTTATAAGGGAGGTGCAGGTAGTTTTAGGAACCCAGTCAGGAATTAGATTTGCCAATTAGATTGTTCTACTTTGGGGCACAAGCCCTTAGCCCTGACTTGGAAATATCCTAAAAACTCCTGCCATTTATTTCCAAAGCTTGGATTTGGGGACTTCCCTATTGGTCCAGTGGTTAAGACTCTGTCCTTCCAATGCAGGGGGTGTGAGTTCAATCCCTGGTTGGGGAACTAAGATCTCTCATGCCTCTGGGCTAAAAAAATAGAAGCAAAATTTGGGTTCTTTTCTTGAAGCCAGCCTGCCCCTGGAGGGTTTCTTTTCTCCCACTTTGAGCCTCAGTTTCTTGATTTGTGAAATGGAGTGTGCAGATGAGAAGAGGCTTTATGAAGCTCTTAAGGAACCCAGATTTTTGGTATTTTCACCCAGCAATTGCATCGTGAGCACTCATTGTGGGTTTTGCAGCAATGGTTTGCAGACGGTGGGGCACAGCTATTAGTAGAATGCAAGATGAGTTCAGTGGGTTGTGGTCATTTAAATTTAAAAAATGGAATAACTAAGACAAGGTACAAACTGTCAGTATATTGTCCTTTAATAAAGGTAAGTTGAGAAGCTCTTATTTCACATATAAATACACATGGGTGTATACCAGACTGCCAACTGGTTAACAGCGCTGTCATTTAAAAAAAATTTTTTAATGCTTTGAATTAGAAAGATCTCTCACTGGGGATTCCTGATGGTCCAGTGGTTAGGACTCAGCGTCTTCACTGCCATGGCCCAGATTCAGCCCCTGGTTGGGGAACTAAGATTCCGCAAGCCATGTGGTGAGAAGAAAACCCGAAAGATGTCTCTAAAGCACCATCTAAGGCAGCACTGTCCTACTGAACATCCCGTGTTGGAAATGGAAATGTGCTATATCTGTGTTGTCTGATACAGTAGCCACTACCCACTTGTGGCTATTGAGTACTTGAAATGTACTGAGAATTGAATTTTATTTTGAATATAATGAACCTAAATCTAAGTAGCTGCTTGTGGCTAGAGGCTACTTTATCCCACATCACAGTCTAAGGTTTGCTCAGCTCCCCAGCCAGGTTGCCCTGGTAAATTAAGCCTCAAAGATGTCTTTCTAAGCTGGCAGTCAGCATGGTGAATGACCGTGGACCAGTGGTGGTCAAAGAATGAATAACCAGCAGGTTACTCAAAGAATGAATAATCAGCAAGTTAACCAAAGAATGAATAATCAGTGAGTTCACGATCAGCAAGGTTCTCCAGGGCCTCATTAATGTTTAATTCTAAATAAATTACAGCATTTATTGAAAAGTAGTGTTTTTGTAGTTCTTTAACCCATTTGCAGAAGAGGACTGATTTGTGAATTGGGAGATGTGTTTTAAAGAGGCACATGAGGAGGAAAAGCTCCCTTCCCTCATCTTTGCAGGGGTTTAGCTTTGGTGTTGGACAGACTGGAGGCCCATGCCCCACTCTGCTTGGTCCCGGTTCTGTGAGCCCACTTCTCCAAGCCTCAGTTTCTTCTGTGCGGTGTGAATAGTGAGCACTCCCATCTCAGGCTCATGCTGAGTAATGTCTATGATGTGAGCACTCGGTACTTGGAATAAATGGCAGCTGGCTAGTCCCCAAGGGCGAATGACCTCATTTCTCCCTGTTTACTTCTCTGTAAAGCAGAAGTAAGAATATTGTGTCTCCACATTGCCAAAGGGTTAAATGAGGCCATCCGGCCAAGTGCTTGGTGGAAAGGGCTCTGGGTAAGACACTGGCCCCTGTCTCCCTTCTGAACCACAAGGCAAGGCTGCCGTCTTCTCTGATGTAGGTCCCAGGCTTTCCTGGGTCACTTGTCAGGCTGGCCTTGGTTCCCTTTGCAGCCTCTGGCCTAGAACCTGGGCAGGCTATGATTGCCACGTGAGTTATATCCCTGCCTTCCAAAGACTTGGAAAATAGGGAAACCAAGACGGGGGAGACGGTGGGTACTGTTGTTGAGCAAGGCATTCCTGACCTGGGAAGGAATGTATTCTGGCTCAGAAGAATCCAGTCAGGCCTCCTGGATAGGGTTGGGAAGGGTGCTGGGGCTTCAAAGACAGAAAGAGCACAGTAAAAACAATGACACGTGATCACTCGCCACGCTCTGCCCCGTCAGGCACTCGCCTGGCTCATGCTTGGTACCGGGCTGAGTAAGTGTTTTCTGGCAGCTGTAGAAGAGGGAAGGACATGGAGGCTGGGAGGAACTGCATGCGCAAAGGCATGAAGACCAGAAACAGGACTGTCAACAGCAGAGCAGGGTTGAGCTGAGACAGAGGGCTGGGAATCCCCAGGCCTTGTCAGTAGCTGTCCAGACCTGACATGGTGGCAGTGGCTATTCGGGGTGGGGCAGAAGGAACCAATTCCAGAGATGACAAAGAGGTAGCACTGACAGGCCGTGGCCATTATTCGAATGCCAGGCTGAGCAAGGAGGAGGAGCCTTGTGAGCAGGCTCATTATTGGTGTGGGGCAGTTGGCCCAAGGGTGATGCTTCCCAGTGAGTTGAGGAACCCAGGAGGATGAACAGGTTTGCAGGAGGAAAGGCCAAATTCCTTTCTGGACACCTGGGGCCCGCTGTGCCTGTGGGAGGGGCCTCTGGAGCAGTCCCATGTGCAGGAAGGAGGTCCAGGCACATTGGGGTGTCCCTACCGGTTCCTGAGCGCAGAAGACCAGAGCTATTATTTCCTCTGTCTCCCAACAACTATGGCAGAACTGGATTGATCCGATTGGAAACACCGAAGCTCTTAGCAACCTAAGGAGTCAAGCCAGGCCTAGCCCTGTTCATTAGGCAAACGGAAGGGGGCTCTGGGATGGGTGGGTGGGTGGGTGGCAGATGGGAGAGGAACTTGGACCAGCCAGCTCCGAAACCAGGTAAAATAAGCTTGCTTGATCTCCAGTTATTGTAGTTTAAGGGATGGGGTCTGGAAAATGGAAGAGGTGGCCTGACCCCTTCTATTCTTCTCCATCCACTGCTCTTTTTCACTCAGACCTATGCAGAGATGGATCCCACAACAGCAGCCTTGGAGAAGGAACATGAGGCGGTAAGTACGGGGAGGGACCCTAAGCGGAGCTGCCCCTTCCCTGTTGCTCCTCTTGCCCCAACCAAGCCCGCCTTCCCTCCACTCCCACCTCGCCCACAGATTACCAAGGTGAAGTATGTGGACAAGATCCACATTGGGAACTACGAAATCGACGCCTGGTACTTCTCCCCATTCCCTGAAGACTATGGGAAACAGCCCAAGCTCTGGCTCTGCGAGTACTGTCTCAAGTATATGAAATACGAGAAGAGCTACCGCTTCCACTTGGTGAGGCTGGGCTGGGTCTGGTGCACGCAGGGGGTGGGTGTTGAGGCTAGGGCTGCCTGAAAGAGTGGCCAGGGGCAGGAGAGACAGGCCCACAGCCGTAGATCCAAGGAAAAGCTGGCCCGGGTGGAGAGACCTGGCTTCCAGGCCTGACTCTGCCTTGGCTGGAGCCTCCCCAGACCTTAGGTTCCTCTTGTGTGGAATGGGGGCTTTTTGGGGTTCCTGGCCCTCACATATTTATCAAGGCCAGTCCAGTGCCAGGTTCCTCCGTGCAAAAGAGGAAGTCAGCACAGCCCCGAGCCATGGGACCACGACACCTGGACTGTTGGAATGCTTGGCCACACACAGGAGCCACCTGGCTGGTGTGGTGGTGTGTTTCCCACAGGGTGGATTTTTAGGCAAATGTGTATGGTTTAAGAAACAACCTTGTCCTGGCTGCTGGCCCTCCAGAGCCAGGCTGAGCTGGACTTGTAATTATCCTGCTGTGTGATGTTCATGCCAGTTACCTGGCCTGTTACTGTGCCTCAGTTTCTCCATCTGTAAAAGGATTCGTCTCCTCAGATGGTTGGGTGAGTTACTTGATACAGGTGAAGGGTGGATCCCCAGGGTCTCCAACTGGGGAAGTGGAGAGAAGCGGAGGCCTGCTGTCAGCCACACAGTGGGGGGATGGGGTGCCCAGCGGGGAACCTCGGGATCCCTCATCTGTGCCTCCCCTCTCTCACCCCCCACCCAGGGCCAGTGCCAGTGGCGGCAACCCCCAGGAAAGGAGATCTACCGCAAGAGCAACATTTCTGTGTATGAAGTGGATGGCAAAGACCACAAGGTGAGCCCTTGGGCAGAGTTACCATGGAAATGGGGGACGTGCTAGGCACTTCCTGATGATCCTCACCATCGATAAAGGGCAGAGGCCAGCCTTAGCATGAGAAGCGGCCTGCGGGCTTGTGCTTAGCCTGGCACCCAGCTTGTGTTCTGTGCAAAGTAAGCTCCCTATGGTGCCACCCTCAGCTTCTGGGTTTCCCTTCTGTCCCTGAGGGATTTGGCTTCTGAGGGGGTAGCTGGGGGTGGCTTAGGCTCAGGTGCTTCTGGAACCCAGAGTGTAGATTTGGCCTCAGGGTATTGTTCAAACCTGAGTTTTCTTTCTGCCTGAAGAAATGATGTTTGTTTTTCCTGGGTGGGAACTGCTCTGTGTGAGGTTTCCTGCCCAAGAGCTCTGTGGCTCTGACGCCAAGTTCCTTGTTCCTGAAGGACTTCAGTGGGGCAGTGTATGGTCTCTGGGGCGTGCTTTGCTGTCATGGACAACTTGGCCTTTGCCTGATCAGTCTAGGAGGGTCTTGCCGAGGGTCCCCAATTCCCGTGCAAGGACAGCGGAGTGTAAGATGCAGGGAGCTGGCTTCTGAGTGGTTCCGGGCTTCAAATTGCCCTGTCACTTCCTCGCTGACCTTGGACAAGTTACTTAAGGTCTTCTGTTCCTGTTTTCTCCTCTTTAAGACAGGAGTCATGCTAATATTTACCTACGAGACTTGTTAATGGAATAAATGAAACAGCAAAGTCAAGTACTTAGCCCAGTTCTTGGAATTGAGCAGGAACTTAGTAAACACGGGCTTTTGCCAGCCTTGTGATGAATAGCTTGCTAAATAGCCTCACGTGAGCCCCCTGCTCTGCCTTCCTGAACATCAGTGGTGTGGAGGTTGGGATTGGAGGGGCAGAAAGAGACAGAGCAGAGACGTGGGTGTTCTTTCAGCTCCACCCTGTACAGCTTTGAGGCCTCAGGCAGTCCCTCACCCTTACAGATCCTCAGTTTCCTCCTAAGCAAAATGGGTCAATAGTGCTGGGCTCACACAACTGTTGGGTCAAGTGAGAGTGGTTGTAAAAGGTGTCCCTGATGTCTGCCATGCAGCCAACCTCAAGGTCCCAGTGGCCCTCCTGACATTGGTCTCTGGCCTGGCACATCCGATGGGGTAGATAGTTTGGGCTGTGGAGTCAGGCTCAAGGGTTGTTCATCTGCAGACATTTACCAACCCCCCAGGTTCACCCTTCGCCATGTGCTAGGTCTGAGGGCACGGCTATGAGCAGACAGAACTCACACACCAGCTTGAGTCCCGCCCTGGCGCTCACCAGCTGGGGGACCTTGGGTGAGCCACTGTCTCCTCTGAGCCTGTTTCCTGAGCTGAAATAGAAGAGTCTGTGTCTCTAAAGATCAAACTCCTCTGGAGTGCTCAGCAGCAGTAGCCGTGATTAGCCCGGCTCTGCTGTGACCTCCTTGAGTGCTTGTACCTATCTAATTTTCCATTTCCCTGTCCATCAGAAACGGACTCTAAGACTCCTTGCAATGCTAAACACGGCCGTTCTGGTGAGGCTCCCACTTCTCACCGGGCTGGCACTGGCTACTGTCTGGAGCCTGGCACTTGGGACAGGCAGAGCGATAGCACCTGCCCAGACCTTGATGGAGCTAGGTGGAGGCATTCTGCCTGCCCCTGAGCCTGCTTCCACCCACCCCCACCCCTCAGATTTACTGTCAGAACTTATGTCTGCTGGCCAAGCTCTTCCTGGACCATAAGACGCTATACTTTGACGTGGAGCCGTTCGTCTTTTACATCTTGACCGAGGTGGACAGGCAGGGGGCCCACATCGTCGGCTACTTCTCAAAGGTGCTGGGAAGCCCAGGTTGAGGGAGGTGGGGGGCGGGGGGTGGATGAACCCAAGTAGGGGCTGAGTCTCCCCAGAGACCCTGACCACCCACCCCTGCAGGAGAAGGAGTCCCCAGATGGGAACAATGTGGCCTGCATCCTGACGCTGCCCCCCTACCAGCGCCGTGGCTACGGGAAGTTCCTCATTGCTTTCAGTGAGTGGTTCCTGCAGGAAGGGCGACAGTGATGAGGGGTGCCAGGGCAGGGTGGGTCCTCAGTTTCCTCGTTTCCACCACCTCCAGGTTATGAGCTCTCAAAGCTGGAGAGCACGGTCGGCTCCCCTGAGAAGCCACTGTCTGACCTGGGCAAGCTCAGCTACCGCAGCTATTGGTCCTGGGTCCTGCTGGAGATCTTGCGAGACTTCCGGGGCACCCTGTCCATCAAGGACCTTAGGTAAGTCCTCCCATAGGGAAGGACTCTCCTCCGACCTGCCAGTGATCCCCTCTCCTTGGCCCCTCCCAGCCAAATCCCTCAAGTAGACCTCTCTCCAGCATCTGCTCTAATCTGTTTGTGCAGCCAGATGACGAGCATCACTCAGAATGACATCATCAGCACCCTCCAGTCCCTCAACATGGTCAAGTACTGGAAGGGCCAGCATGTGATCTGTGTCACACCCAAGCTGGTGGAGGAACACCTCAAAAGCGCTCAGTATAAGAAACCACCCATCACAGGTGGGTAAAGGGGCTGCCCTAGGGGTGTGGGTGTGTGTGTGTGTGTGTGTGTGAGTGGTGGGGGATAGGTATAAGGACCTCCAGGAGCCAAGGCCTCCTTTTTGCTGTCACCTGATCCCAAACCAGTCTGACCAGCTCCCAGGACCAAGCCTGAGGCAGGCCACTCATTCCTGGACTTCCCTCCCCACCCCCACCCCCACCCCAAGAATCAGTCTGCCCTTGTTCCCATCTGCAGGTGAAACCTGGCCTGGGCCCAGGGCAGAGCAGCCGGGGTGACCGGCCCAGTCAGGGGAGGGGGGTGGGGGGCCGTCCTGCCTCTCATCTGTTTTTTCTCCCTGCAGTGGACTCTGTCTGCCTCAAGTGGGCACCCCCCAAGCACAAGCAAGTCAAACTCTCCAAGAAGTGAGTGGCCTGCACCTCTGCTCCTGGACCCATGCCTCCTTGCCCCCAGCCTGTAAATATGTACAGACCTGTTTCATCACTTTTTTAAATAAAGTAAGTGCTGCCAGTGTCCCAGAGCTGATGGGCTTCATTCATTTCATGTCACACACATACACACAGCCAGTTGTGCTCAGAACATTTTACTCCTTCTGACCCCCCCACCCCAGATGCATGTTGGAGCCCAGTTCCGGTGGGGGCTCAGTCCTCCGGAGTCCAGGAGTCAGGGCTCAAGGTGGGGCATGGCAGCCAATGAGGCAAGATTAGGGCCTTTTTTATCCTTGAAAACCTGCTGCCCAGAGGCAGCCCCAGGCTTCCCTGGTGGCTCAGATGGTAAAGAATCCACCTGCAATGCAGGAGATCAGGGTTGATTCCTGGGTCAGGAAGATCCCCTGGAGAAGGGAAATGGCCACTCACTCCCGTGTTCTTGCCTGGGGAATCCCATGGACAGAGGAACCTGACGGGCTACAGTCCATGGGGCTGCAAAGAGTCGGACATGACTAAGTGACTTACACACTTCAGAGGCAGCCCTGGCCCAGAAGACAGGAAGAAGGTGAAGTGATGGGGCTCATCAGACAGAGCAAGTGAGGTGCTGAGGCAGTCCTTCTTCAGTAGCTGTCAGCTAGCCAGTCTTCTAGAAATGGGTGGGGAGCCAGGGCCCATTTTCGTAGCAGAGGGTCCTTGGGGGCTCCATAGGAGCCCAGCAGATAGGCTTGTGGACAGCAGATGGAAGTGACCAGAGGTTCTAGCCAGTACCACAGGCAATAAACTCCTGGAGTGGAGGTTACCGTCCCAAAGAACAATCCAGAAGAGTGGGCTCAGAGTTCAGGATGGTGCCTTGAACTCCCACAGGGTCCTGGGAGGAGGGAGTGACTCAAGTCAGGCCCCGGGCCCAGAGTGTCCCGGGTGGGGCCTAACACAGGAACAGCATCCGTCCTTGGGTGTGATGTGGAGGTCTCAGAAGCAAAGCAGCTCCCAGGAGTGAGTAGTTCAGTCCTCGTGCAGTGGGCGGAGGAGGCCCAGGGTCAGGCCAAGTGGCAGCAGAAGGATGGGTCCCACCAAGCCCTGTGCTGGGGCAGAGTTGAAACCCTTGTAGTGGCTGCAGAGGTGGCCATCGGGCTGGGACTCCTCCATTTGGGGCACCACCTTAGGCTGGAGCTCCGCCACTTTGTAGTGAATCCAGGAGGCATAAACGGAGGTCAGGGTATAAACACCGGGCCTGTTAGGGGCCCCACAGGCATCACCCCAGCTTACGATGCCTGCCAGGTACCAGCGGCCTGCCACTGGGCAGGAAAGTGGGCCCCCAGAGTCACCCTGAGAAGAAAATCACACAACAGCTGTCAGGACAGGACCCCAGGCCTCCAACCATCCAGGCCAAGCCCCCTCAAGCCCTCATCTCCCAAGACACATCCGTCTCCCCCACTCACCCAGACCCCCTGCATTTACCTGGCAGGCGTCCTTGTTCCCATTCACGTAGCCAGCACACAGCATATCCTGGTCGATTAGGTGGGGCTCCCCGGGCTTGGCATTGATATTGTACAGGCAGTTACAGGTCTCACGACTGATCAGTGGTACCTCAAGTTGCTGCAGTGGCCGGGGGTTCTGGAGGCTCACTGTGGGAGGCGAAAGATGCTTACCCAGGGTCTTCTAGCCTGAGTCAGCTCCCCTCTGCGTCTCTAGATGTCAGCCCTGTCCCTCACCTGAGGGGGCCACATGGCCCCAGCCAGTGACAATGCACTGGAGGCCGTTGGGGAAGGAGGCGTTGGCTGCGGGGAGGCAGATGGGCCGGATGTAGCGGGAAAAGGTGACGGAGCTGCTGAGCTGGAGGAGCGCAATGTCCCCCATGGAGCCCTCGTGGGAATATTTCTCGTGGGAAATGACCTGGGCCACCCCGCGGACCTGGGTGTCAGTGCTGAAGTAATCCAGCTGGTGGGCGCCCAGCTTGACCTCGTAGTCTTCTATCTTGTTGTCACTGCAGGCAGAGGGGTGAAGGCAGAGCAGCTGACCTTTTGGGTCCCACTCTGCATCCTAGTTTTATCCTGTGACCTGTGACCTCTGGCCTTCACTCCTAACAGATCCTTAACAGGCTTTATTGATACCCCCTAGATCCAACCCAAGAACCCCCAGTCTCTGACCTATATTGATCCTTGAATCTTGACCCCCGCCCCACCTCCCCATCCTGCTCCCCCACCCCATGGGTACCTTGGGAAGCAGTGAGCAGCCGATAGCACCCACTGATCAGACACGAGAGAGCCGCCACACACGTGGGTGCCGTGGTGGTTGATGCTGACCTGCCAGGGCCACTGGCCGCGAGCTGCAGTGGTACCACCTGTGATGCGTCCTTGAGGGACCATACCACAAGAGTCTGCCGGGAGAGGAAGGGGAGAGGGTCAGGACCTCTGGAGCCAGCAGACCACTTCCTCACCCGACACAGACCAGAAGTTTGGTTTGGAGCTTCAGGGGTGAGTTCACAGAAGCCCACCAGGCTTTGTCCCGATCCCCCAGCTCACCAGTCACCTGCTGTCCTCCACCCAGTGGCTCATTAAAGGTCTCACCCAGCTTCTGTCCTCTCGGGCCTTCCTGCCTTCCATCTGATCTACTCCTTACATATCTGGCCAGTTCACACCACTGCTTAAATCCTTCCCTGGCTCCACTCTGCCCTTAAGAGAGATTCCGGACCTCTTGTGGCGCTGCTGTCCACTCTGCCACCCATCTGGACACTCGCTGTCACGTCGGGCCACACACTAGACCTCTGGACCTTTGATCTGGACCTCAGATCACTCCACCTAAGGTAGTCTTCCTCATCCCCACTTCTATTTGAAATGTGAAATGGTGATACTTTGGCCCCCTGATGGGAAAAGCTGACTCACTGGAAAAGACCCTGATGCTGGGAAAGACTGAAGGCAAAAGGAGAAGGGGGTAGCAGAGGATGAGATGGTTAGACATCAATGGACGTGAATTTGAGCAAATTCTGGGAGATAGTAGATAGAGGAGCCGGGAGTGCTGCAGTCCATGGGGTTGCAAAGAGTTGGCCAAAACTTAGCAACTGAATACAACAACAACTTCTATTTGCCTATAGCGGTGGTTCAAATACCAGCCCCTCTGAAGTCTGCCATCACCCCGCTGGCTGAGATAGGTGATGCCTCAGAACTCCCAGGGTCTATGCTTCCTGGACAGGGCTGTTCGCATTCTCACCATCTACTTCAATCAACCAACTTGGGCGTTCCCTAGGGGCCGAGACGAGGGCAGACTCACACGTCCCCAGTGCTGGGCACACAAATGGAGTCGTGGATGTGTTGAACAAATGAGCAGAACAGCCTGGATCCCAGGGTGTGAGCATCTCATTTCATTTCCAGGATAGCCCCACCCCTGTGAAGGCCACTGTTTGGAGCAGGACCCAAATGCCCGTCACAAAGTCACCTTCTCAGGTGCAGGGAAAACCACCCAGCCAGGCTCCTCCCCATCTCCTCGTAAAAAGGACAATAGCTACCATTTAGGGACAAGCAATGCCAGGCCCTGAAGGGGCTTTCACTTCCTTCATCTTCCTGACTCCTCAAGCAGCCCCAGGAGGTAGACAGAATTGACTTCATTTTATTCTGGCTTGCGCTGCATGGTCTGTGGGATCCTAGTTCCCCAACCAGGGATCAAACCGGGCCCTTGACGGTGAAACCACAGCGTCCTGACCACTGGACCGCCAGAGAATTCCTTCAACTTCATTTTAGAGGTGAGGGGATTGGCCGCGTGAGACATAGCCGGTACATGGTGAAGCAGGGACTGCCAAGGAGACTGACCCTTGGTTTGCTCCCCTCAAAACAACCCACCTTTGGACTCAGACCTGACTTCAAATCCCACCGCAACCACTTACTGGCTGTGTGCCGTTGGGCAAGTCACTTATCTGCCCGTCACTGTCTTAAAGATTGAGGCTATCATCCCCGCCTCAAGTGCTACCAGGGACAACGGGAGTGGACGAAACAGCTTTGCAGAGAGGGTCAGGTGCTCCGATGCTCCATGGAAATCTGAACCCCTGGCCCCACCCCTCACCTTCCCCTTCCCCATTCCTCCTGGGTGAGCCTCACCTTCGGCCCAAACAGCTCCTGGAGGGAGAAAGAAAGAGGGAGGGGTAAGCAGGGAAGCCTCTAGAATTCAGATCCCAGGCCCCCCACCCCCGAATCTGCTGCTTCTCCTGGAGGCTTCCCCACCCCTCACCTCAGCCCCAGGAGACCAAAGCTGAGGAGACAGGCCAAGAGCCAGTGAGGCTGAAGATGGGGTTCTTGAGCCCAGAATAAGGGACGTACCCCTGAAAAGGGTTATACCCTCGGCCTCAGTGCACTCCCCTCCTCCCCTTCCCACCCTCGCCTGTCCCATGCTCCCGGCCACCAGCACCCACACTCACCTATCCCATTCTGGAATAATCCAAGCAAAAGCACAGTGGCCACAGCCTCCAGCCACCTGGGCCCCAACCCTAACTTCCGGGCCATGGCCCAGGACCAGGTGCCCTGAGCACCCAGGGGAAGGGACCTCAAAGGCAGAGGTAGGGGGTCAAAGGCAAGCTCCAGGTATCGGGATCGCGGAAGGTAGAAGCAGGTGTCCAAGGCTAGCTTCAAAGGTAGGAAGTGAGCGCAAGGGAAATGCTGGGGTCTCTGCAGCCGGGCAGTGAGGACCAGTCTCCAGATCGCCCTGGGTACGCACCGACCTTCCTTCCGGAGTGGCAGCTCCAGGAAAGGGCACCTACCTGCCTGCCCCGCCCCTGGCCCCGCCCTCCTGCTCAGCTCCACCGGCCTCTCTCACCAGCCTAGGCTGTGTGTGTGTGTGTGTGACCCCTAGGCTGTGTGTGCGGTGGGCAGGAAGGTGGGGAGGCTGTTGTTTAAGCAGCCCCAGGCAGGGCTGGAAACCTGGATGTCTGGATTCCTAACCCAACTGCTCTTGGGCCCAGGTCTTTCAGATCTCCCATACCTGTATGCCCCCTCAGGGCCCGGCCTGGCCTCTGTTATCTTACTGCTCCCTCGTTCCCTCCTGAAGCTTGGTGTCTGAGCCCCGGGACACCCGGCTCTGCCCCGGGGCTAGAGCTCCTTCAGGCCCTACTGTGGAGCCTGCAACCTCATCTGCATGTGGTGAGGTGTGGTGACGTGTCTGGGGATGCTCATCATTCCATACATATTTATTGAGAGCCTAATATGTCCCAGGTACAGGAGACAAAGTGGACACCGTCCTGCCTTCCCTGAGCTCATGGTGAAGTTGAGGTGACAGACCTGAATCACAGGATGACACAAGCAATTACAGAATAAGTTCAGGCGAGGCTGGAGATGGAGAAAGAAGCACGAGGCGGGGGGTGGGGGGTGGCGGGGGTGGGGGGTGGCGTGGGCGGGGGAGGGCAGCTCTGGAGGCCACTGACAGGAGCCCGACCTAGGCTGGCATCAAGAAGGGCTCCTCAAGGAGGTGCCTTTCAAACTGAGACCTCAAAGGGTTTTGAAAAGGTGTTAACAAGGCAAAGATGGGGGAGGGTGGTCCAGGTGAAGGGTCCTCTAGTGGAGGGTGCAGGGGGCCCATGTGCCTGGTCTGGGGAGTCAAGTGTTTCCTCTGTGACTCTAGAAATTCGGGCAACTGGGAATGTGTGTTGACTTCAAGCTTTAGAAAAAGAGAGCCCCACTTGCCCACCTTCCTTCCCTGAAACTAGGCATCTGGATCTCTGACCCAGGACTTTAAGGCCCAGGCTGGAGGGCAGGGAATTCCTTGATTGGGAAAGGGCATGAGACCGACTTGGGAAGGAGTCTAAGCTGAGGTGGAGAAGGCAAGATGCTGGACATGATGGGTGGGTTTGGGTAGAGAATGGGGCATATTAAATGTTTATGGAGGATGGCATATGTATGACTGACTGGGTATGGGGAACAGATAGGGGTGTATGTCCCTATGGAGACAGATTCAGGGGAGTATTCTCTTTGGGATCTGGCAGCTAAAGAAGTCAGGCGCCAGAATTCCCTGGTGGTCCAGTGGTCAGGACTCTGCACTTCTACAGCAGGAGGTGGTCATGGTCAGGTGATCCCTGGTCAGGGAACTAAGATCCCTGAATTCTAGGTAGCATAGCCAAAAAAAAAGAGAGAGAGAAAAAAAAGCCATGTGCTTTAAGAACCTCTGTCCAGGGACTTTCCTAGTGGTCCAGTTAACCACTGGAAGAATCTACCTTCCAGTGAAGGGGTGCAGGTTTAATCCCTGGCCAGGGAGTTGAGATACTACATGGCATGGGGGCAACTAAGCCCAGGCGCCCCCACTACTGGACCCTCGGCCTCTAGAGTCTGTGCGCCATAACTAGAGAGAAGTCCACGCACCACAGCGAAGAGTCTGTGCTGCAACTAAGACCTGGCGCAGCCAGAAAGAAAAGAAGATCCTCTGTCCATCTCGTCAGTCCCTCAATCTTTCAGGAACTTCCAGCTTTCCTATAGGTCTTCCCCTACCCTCTGCCTAGTCAACCCTCTGCTGCATATGAGTGACTCAGCCATCTGCTCATACCCTTTGCAGCAAACGGTGACTCCAGCCGCAGAGCTGCCCTCATTGGGGGTAGCACCCATTGCTACCCTTAGCGGCTGGTTTCCACCCCAAGCAACCCTCCTGCCCCAAATTCTTTTGCTTTTATTCTGTGCTAGAACATCATCTCCTCTGGGGCTTTCCCCTGACCCCCAGTCCATGTGTTCCCTGCCATGCTGGGAGCATTTCATGGGCTTGTCAAGGCCCCAGCCATGTTGCTCCATGCAGTGTGGGGGTCATAGTTCCCTGATCAAGGATGGAACCCACACCCCCTGCAGTGGAAGCGCAGGGTCCTGAGTTAGCTGGAGTTAGCCAGGAGTCAGCAGTTAGCAGGAAACGTGGTTGAATTAATACATGGAGGTCCACTGGCTGTGGCTTCCCTGGTGGCTTAAGATGGTAAAGAATCTATCTGCAATTTGGGAGACCGGGGTTGGATCCCTGGGTTGGGAAGATTCCCCTGGAGGAGGAAATGGCAACCCACTCCAGTATTCTTGCCCGGAGAATCCCACAGACAGAGGATCCTGGTGGGGTACAGTCCATGGAGTCGCAGAGTCAGACACAACTGAGCGGCTAACACACACACACACACACACACACACACACACACACACACTGGTTAGTGATGGGAAGAGGCTGCGAGGTGTACAGATGAGGGACTCATGATGGGGTCCAGACCATGGGGGCTTTGGGCAGGATGTAGTGGGCCCTTGAAGGGTGCAAGTGTGGTGTGTGTATGAGGACATCGGAGGCGTACACTCTGGGACACCATTCATCAGGGTGTGTATATGGGGGAGGCTCCCCGTGGGTACAGAATATGACAGACAGACCCCAGACTCCCAGACCCCTGGACTCTCCCGCTGACCCTCACCCTCAGTCCTTCTTGGTCTCGATGGGGAGGGGCAGCAGGGCCAAGGCTGAGGTGGCCAGCAGGTGTCGGGGATGCTGATTCCACTGGGGATGTGACACACACCCAGCTGGCCACCCAGCCTCCCCGCCCTGGGGCAGGAATGAAGGACAGCTGCCACCTTATCGGAGACACATTTCCTGGTTGCCCACAGCCTGACTCACAGAGGCCTAGGAGGGAGAGGCCCAGCCCTGGGGCGCCCCCTGGCCCCCTCAGCCTGCCTCCAGCCGTGCCACAAAGCCACGTGTCTGTGTTTACATGTTTATTGTCCGCTGGCTCCCGCTGCCCTCAAGAATGCCAGAGCCCGAAATATCTGGGCACTGAGGCCCAATTATCCGAAGCCGCTGCAGTCTAGGTGGGTGGAGCGCTCCAGAGGTTCCGGGTAAGGGAACGGGAGCCGGTTGGGCTACATTCCAGACTCACTGGGAGGGAAGTGGAAGGTGGAAGGGAATGGGGGAGGTGAAGGGGAGATAGCCCAGGGCCCTGGGGGCCGGGGAGGTGGCGGGGTGGGGGTGGGGGCCTCAGCCCTGGATCAGGGGGGTCAGAAGCAGCAGGAAAAGAGCAGCCCGCGGGGAACCTGAGGCCCTGGCCATATCAGGGGGACAGAGGTCGCTGCCTTCAGGGAGCCAGTGGGGGAAGCCGCTGGGGGGTAGAAAAGGTGCCTCCCCCACTGTCTGGGAGATCCAGGCCTCTTCAGGGCCAGTGGCAGCAAACAGCTCCCGGCTGCCTCGAACAGCCATGCCCACGAGGACCCAGGAGCCTCCCTCAGTCTGGCACAGGAGCGGAGGGGCTGAGGTCACCTGCAGCATCAGGGCCAAGACCAACAGGGGCCCTTATCCTCAGGCATCTTGGCCCCTGGTCTCTCCCGAGGTCCTGTCAGAAAGCACTGCATCTTCCTATCTGAAACCCAGCACCTAAGAAGCCCCACCCTGCTCTCTCCCTGGCGTCCAGCTGCCCAGCACAGCCTCTGCCCTGACTGGGCCAGGATACCCAGGCCCCGTACCTCACACCTGTCCTCTTGCCCCTCTGCATACAGGACACACAGAGTTCCAGGAGGCAGAAGGCCTTGATAGAGGCAGTGACAGAGTCGCGGAGTCAAGATGGAGACAGCAGCAGCCACAGGGACTAGAGACAGGAAGGAAGGTTGTCCCAGGCATTCTGGCATCCTGTCCCTTCTCATCCCCAGGACCCAGGGCTCTCACCTCTATCCTGGGGATCCTTCCAGCCCAGTACCCAGCAACTGGCCCCCAGGGGGGTACCCCCAGGGTGAAGGCAGATGGGCAAGGCTGATGGGGAGGGCTCCACTCGGGAGCTCAGCTCCAGGAGGGCCAGAGGGGGCCGCAGTCCCAGGTGCCGGGGCAAGCGGATGCTGATGACCAACCGGGACACCTGGTGGCTCTGGGGGAGGGGGCTGGCCCCCGCCCGGCCCAGGTACACTTCAATATAAGGCACCGTTGTAGAGCCCGGCCTGCAGAAACGAGGTCCAGAGTCACTTCCTGATCCCCTCATTGCGGATAAATCCTTCCCAGCCCAGGGGAAAGAGTGGAACGAATGTCCAGGGTCATTCCACTAACTCCTTCATTAGTCCTCCTTTGAAATCTCTCTTCTGTCTCAAAACACTTCGAGCAATTTCCTGGTGCAATAAAAGCCCTAAAGGGAGAACAGCCCGCTACTGTCCTTTGGCCCCTCTCCCCGTGTCTCCCTCTTGCCAGGAAGATGGGTGAGACCCACCTGAGGACACAGTGAGTGGCTGCCAGGACCCAGCCTGGGGCCACGAGGACGCCAGCGCAGACTCGCTCTCCAGCTACATGCACCTCTGCCAGCCAGGGCCACAGGACCCGCATCGGAGCCGGCTCTGGCTGCAGGCCACAGGCTAGGGAGAGGAGATGACCCCCTCAGCAGGAACCCCACAGCTGACCCTCAAAGCCCCTACCATGGATCTAAGCATTCCCAGGAGCCCCTAAGCCCCAAAGGCCCCTCCTCACCACCATTCTCTGTGTGAGGGGGACAGGTTTGTGCCTCAGTCTCCTCCCCCTCAGGTCCCCAGTCCCAGGCCAGCTGGTCCTCCAGGTAGGCCCCCCGAGTCACATGGCTGATCCATGGACCGTGGGTCTGCAGGGGGTAGAAAACTCTGGGACGCAGGCAGTCACTGGGCAAGTCTCTGATTCCAGCCAAGAACCAGGTCCCCTCTTCCCGGCACAGCAGGCTCCAATGAGAGTAGTTCTGTAGCAAGAGGGTGTGTGTGTTAACAGCCTTTATGAGCGTGTGTCAGTTGATGAGGGGACAGCAAAAGTCCTGGAGCTTCCCTGGACTCCAAACTGTCCCGTACTCGGACATAAGAAATCCCACCTCCTCCAAGCCAGACTCCAACACTATTCTGAGTAAGAAGGCTGCCCTCACTTTAGGATTCTCTTTAAACCCAAGAGGAGTTAAAAAGTCCCACGGTCTTGGAGGCCCCGCCTACAGTCCGCTCCCCCTTCTTACTCCAACTCTTAGACCCCGCCGCTCACCCAGCAGCTCCCCTCCGCCTCCTCCTCCTGGTAGGCGGGGCAGAGCGCCTGCGGAGGCTCTCCTGGCGGCGGCACTGACGCCCCCTGGCGGCCGTACAGGCAGTGACACCACCAGGCGCTCAACAGCTCCGCCTCAAGCAGCGAGCTGGCTCCGGGCGCGGGTTCTGCGAGAGAAAGGGAGGGAGCCAGCGCTCCCGCCGCGTCCGGCCCCGGGTCAGCCCCGCCCGGCCCGCGCCGGGCCCCCGCTCACCCCCGCGGCCCCAGCGAGCCAGGCGGCAGCGGCTCCCTGGCAGGAAATAGTGTTCTGGGTGGGGTAGACACACTGGCCGCGGGGCCGCGCTCAGATTCACGGGCGCGAGCAGTTGCAGCAGCGCCAGGTTCGAGGCGTCGTCCCACGAGGCGTTCTCGTGCGGCACGAGGCGCGCCACCTGCTCCGCGTGCGGGCGCGAGGGCAGTTGCACGCGCCAGTAGTCCAGGTCGCTGGGCGGGCGGGCTGAGCTGATGTGACTGCGGGATGGGGAGACTGGGGACATGGGCTGGATCCTGCAAGCTCAGCTCTAAACCTCCACCCTTGGCTTAGAGTCTGGGTCTCCAGGCAAGATTCTGCATCCCTGACCTGAGAACTGTGCACTCAGACTCCTTCCCCCACCCACTCTGCCCAATCCTGGGTCGAATTTGTATTACCCCTCTATTTGCCCCAGAGAGACTAGGACCCCGATTTTTTAGCTGAATCATACATATCCAATGGGACCCCACACCCCTACCCCTATCCTACCCAAGGGAATAGCTGGGGCCAATTAGTGTCTCAGACTAAGCAAGAATCTGCCCAAGACTGGGTTTTCACTCACCCTGGAAAGCAACTGGCAGGTGCCAAAACCCAGCTTTCAGACACCAGCGCCCCATAGCAGGGTCTGGATCCTGGGACCATCACCTGGGCTTCCCAGGGCCAGGCCCCTGGCCTTGGGGCTTTCCCACACTCTGAGGGGTGAGAGGCCTGAGTCAGAGGGCCTCCTGAACCCCAGGCAGTTTCCACCTGAACTCAAATCTCCCAGATCCAGCTGACATCTAGGGGTCCTGCCGTCCTCACCTGGCAGGGCGATGGTGCAATTCTCATTCGTGGGCTCGGGGAGGCCTGACTGGGCCTCCGGGGACTGGGTGGGGAAGGCAGGCTCAGGCTCTGAGCCTGACACCTGTTCCCTTATCCATGCCTCATAGGGAGCCACAGCCGTGAAGACTCCGGGGCGGTTCCTCCGTCCACAGCCAAGGCCAAAGCTGGTGATTCCTGCCTGGAACCATCGGCCACCTTCCTTGCAGACCAGGGGTCCCCCAGAGTCTCCCTGATGACAGATGACTCAGTGTCACTGGATCAGCCCAGGGACCTACCAGCTTATCCTGGACCACCTCTTCTTTTTGGTCCTACACACAGCCATCTTCTCCTGGAAACCTACATGGGCTGTGCCTTGTCCTCTGTGACCCCTACAGCTCTGAGCAGGAGAAAGCCTTGTAGAACAGAAAGGCTGATGAGGAACCAAAGCCAAGAGCACCAAGCTAATGCAGTAAAGGCCACATCTGAGAGGCCTGCCGGTCTCATTCAGAGCCAAATGATTCCTCAATAAATTGTTAAACCCTGACTTTGGTTTCTAAGCTGTTAGAATTCCTTGTTAAACTGTTAAAGTAAATCGGAGGCACTTCCCTGGTGGTCCAGTGACTAAGATATGACTATAATCCAGGTCAGGCATCTCTGTGACCTGAGGAGGGTTACAAAGAAAGCTCAGAATTATCCAGAACTGTACTGTCCAATATGATATATGTGCTAGCCCCTGTGGCTATTTGAATTAATTAACATTTAATAAAATTAAAAATTCAGTTCCTCAATCACACTAGCCACCTTTCGAACATTCAATAATGTATGGGAGAAACCAACACAATATTGTAAAGCATATAGTCTTCAATTAAAAATAAATAAATGTTTAAAAGTCTTCAATAGCCAGTGTGGCTAGTGACTATAATGCTGGACAGTACAGATAGAAAAACATTTCTATCATCATAAGTTTTATTGGACAGAAGCACTGGTCTAGAGGAAGCTGAGTTGTTAGCTATCCTGTTCAAGAGGCAGGGATTATGTCCATAGGTCCTGGAACTTCATAATTGGGTGCTATGCTGTGCTTAGTCACCCAGTCGTGCAGACTCTTTGCGACCTTGTGGACTGTAGCCTGCCAGGCTCCTCTGTCCATGGAATTCTCCAGGCAAGAATACTGGAGTGGGTTGCCATGCCTTTCTCCAGGCAATCTTCCCAACCCAGGGATTGAACCAGACAGATTCTTTACTGACTGAGCCACCAGGGAAGCCCAAGAATATAGGAGTGGGTAGCCTATCCTTTCTCCAGGGGAATTCCTGACCCAGGAATTGAACCGGGTTCTCCTGCATTACAGGCGGATTCTTTACCCACTGAGTTACCAGGGAAGCCCAAACGGAAAGGTCCCACCGAGACATGAACTTGGATTGCTGAATTCAGAGTCTGGAGTGCTCACCATTATACCACGGAAAATCATCAAACCTGAATTCCCATTACCACCATGCATGCTTGAGTGCTGTCAAAAATGTGTGCCTTTTGAGGAATATTTCTGGGGAAAATGGTTAAAATATATCATGTTTTGGCCTTCAGCCCCTTATCCAGAAAATTCCCTTCTGTGAAGGATTAATTCACTTTTAAAAAGAACTATTTGTTGAGTATCCACGAAGTAACAGGTGCTGTGCTCTAGGCTACGGTATGGGATAATTGCCTGGAGAATACCATGGACAGAGAAGCCTGGTGGGCTACACAGTCCATAGGGGTGCAAAGAGTCGGACATGACTGAAGCGACTTAGCACGCATGCACAAGGACCAGACCTTGTTCTAAATCATTTTCGGTAGTGGTTTAGTTGCTAAATGGGGTCCAGCTTTCAAGATCCCATGGACTATAGTCCGCCAGACTTCTCTGTCCATGGGATTTCCCAGACAAGAATACTGGAGTGGCTTGCCATTTCCTTCTCCAAGGGATCTTTCCGACCCAGGGATCAAATCCATGTCTCCTGTATTGCAGGCGGTCTCCTGCACTGCAGGCGGTCTCCTGCACTGCAAGCGAATTCTTTACCACTGAGCCATCGGGGATTCTGAAAATACTTATTATATGTACAAATTTATTTAATCATCATAACCTCCTGATGAAGTAGGTAATACTATCATCCCCATCTTTCTGATGAGAAAGTCTGCACAGAGAAGTTAAATAACTTGGCCAAGGCCACACAGCTCATAAGCAATGGTGCTGAGCTTCTAACTGGACATCCACTGCACTATACTGCCCATCAATAATAGTGGCCATCTGTTGAGCCCCAAGTTCTGTCCATTTGTAATCCTCACATGGGTCCCTTCTGCTGGCAATCTTGCCCTCTTTTTGCGGATGAGGTTCAGAAATATGAGAGAGGGAGGATTAGTCTATTCCTCATACTGCTTCCTATTGGTCAGGGCTCTGCCTGGCCCTGCAGGCAGGTGCAGGCGCCTCCCCTCACCTGGCAGGTGTCCCTGCGGCCTTCCCGGTAGCCGGCACATAGCATCCCCGGCAATAGCTGGAAAGTGAGATTGAAGGGGCCAGGACGGCTGTAGAGACACTGACAGGCAGCCTCTCCCAGCAACCTCAGCTCTACTTCTTGTAGCATCCAGGGGAGAGGCAGGGGGTCTGTGGACAGAACCAGAGAAGAAAGCTGTGAGGCAGGGATGCACCCTTTCCCAGGGCTTAGCCTGGTTCCCTCCGGGGCTCTCCTGGACGTCTCTCCCCATGCGCCATGGCACGACTCAATGCACATGAGTCTGAACAAACTCCAGGAGTTGGTGAAGGACAGGGAAGCCTGGAGTGCTGCAGTCCTTGGGGTCCCATAGAGTTGGACACGACTGAGCAACTGAACAATAACGGCTAGGTACCCTGCAACTGCCTCCTGCACATCTCTGTCTCCTTGCGCCATGGCATTTAAACCCACCACATCCAGAATCAATGTCCCCTCTTGCTCCTCTCTGCTCTTCTTAGGACATCATCATCGCAGAAATGGCCCCATCAAGTAGCCGGGGAGGGACCCACCTGGTAGGCTCCACCCCACAGTCACCCACCTCCCGAGATACCCCCCTTTTCCACTCACCCTCCTCCTGGACGTCCCCCCAGCCGGTGGCCCAGCAGGCGGTGCCGTGAGCAAAGCGGTGCGAGGCTCGGGGCAGGCAGACGGGCCGCACGGAGGGGCCCAACCTGGCGGGCGAGGCCAGGCGCAGCAGGGCCACGTCGGCGCCCCGTTCCACGCTGCTGTAGTTGTCTGGCACCAGGATGGCGGCCACCGCGTGGACGTGCGCGCCGTCCAGGGGCCCGTCCTGCGAGTGCACGCCCAGCACCACCGACCACTCGGCCGCGGGCTCCAAGGTCCCGTTCCTGCGCCGAGGCAGGAAGGGGGTCAGGTGGACCCGAGGGAGCGGCGGACCCTCGTGGGGTGGGGGCTCGGAGTCAGGGAAAAGGTGGGGTCAGCCAGACCCCAGGAGGGGTGCGTCCCATCTAGATTTAGGGCTAGGGCGATCGGGGTTAAGCTAGCTTCGTAAAAGGGGGAGGAGCGAATGCGATTTGGAGGTGTTGGGGCGGAGAACTGGAAAGATGGAATTCAGATTCGGATAGTTGGTGGGGTGACGGGGCGAGTCCTCGGGCTGCCTCCCCAGATAGTCAGAACCCGGATACCCCGCAGAGCGCTTAGCGTCAGGACGGTGGGGAGGCAGGGGCGGCCGGGCTCCAAGTTAAGCTTTGGTCCGCGGGGTCCAGCTGCCGGTCGGGCTCGGCTTTTTGAAGGACAGGGATTGGACGTGCGCGAATACTCACGTCACGAAACAGTGAGCAGCCGAGAGGACCCAGGAAGGGGCGATGAGGGAGCCCCCGCAGATATGGCCCCCGCCATGATGCAGGCTCACCTGCCACGGCCAGGTGCCCGGCTGAGAGTCGGAGCCCCCCACGATTCGGGCAGAGGGCTCGGGGCGACCGCAGTCTGCAAGGGGTACCGTGGAGGTCATCGCCTGTCCCCGCCCCCCACGCCGGAGGCCCAGGTAACTCAGGACAAAGCCCCATTGCCCACTCCCCTTAGTTTGCCCCCTGTCCCCCGCGAAAGAAACAAACAGAAGTTTTGCACTTCTAAGTTTCTGATCACTTCGACCTCGCTTACCACCTTTCGTTGTTGTTCAGTCTCTAAGTCCTGTCTGATTCTTTGCGACCCTATGGATTGCAGCACTCCAGGCTTCCCTGTCCTCCATTATCTCCCAGAGTTTGCTCAGATTCATGTCCATTGAGTTGGTGATACTCTCTAACCTCACTGCCTAGCCAACCTTAACTTCAAGATCTGAGGCTCCTCCCCACCCCCATTCCTTACCCAGATCTTCAGGTTCTTCTTGAGTAGGACTGAGAGCTGGAAGTCAGAGGGGTAAAGAGAGGAAAATACTGGTGACCTCCAGCTCTTGACAATGCCCAGCTCTCACCTTCCTGTTCTCTTCTTCCCCAATTCCTTGCTCTCTCAGCCGCCCTGCCAGCACCCAGGCTACCTGTCCCATCTTTTCTGCCTCTGCCGGTGATGTTCCCCCAGTCGCACTGCCTTACCTGAGTCCTGGAAGGCTCCCGGGATGGGGCTGATGGCTGGAAAGATGGAGGCAGGAAGAGGCTGGAGACCTACAGTTAGGACGATGTGCCCTCCATGGCCCCCTCCCCCAAAACTTTGCAAGTACTCCATCTCCCCATGGCACCCAGACCTCCATGCCCCTTCTTCTCATAGGCTATTCCTCTTGCCCCTCCCGATACCTCACTCTCATCTTCTTCTGGTGTCCTCCTCTGACACCCTATTCCCCAGGTGGACCCCTGGAGTCCTGCTTTCCAGCTCCCCAGAGGCTAGGACCCAGGCCATTTGCAGCCATGCCCTGTCCCCTGAGCTTACCAAGGATCACAAGTGGGAGAAGCAGGTGCTGGGACATGGTCCGTTTGAGTCAGCTGGAGGCGCGGCGATGGGTGAAGATCCACTCCCTGCCACACAGTTCTGTCTCTGCCTTGGCACCCCGTGACTCCTGAGGGTCCAGAAAGAACTCCGCCCTCCCTGGCTGGAGCCCATCTCTGGGAATCTGAGTGGATCTGGGGCTGGAAGGAGGAAGTAGGGAGCCTGAAGGCCCCACCCAGAGCCCCATGCGCATCTCACATCTCTAGAGGCCCGGGGTGGGGGTGGGAGGCAGAGGTCCTAGCTCCTGGACACCTACTGGGTAGGGGATGGAGGAGCAGAGAACCCCCAAGGGGGGAAGGGGAGGACGGCCAGAGGCTGGGAGGCCAAAGTCCTGGGTCCCTGGTGAGGCAGGGCTGCAGGTCAGCAGTGGCCCTTGGGACAGGGAAGGTGGCCCCTCAGTGGCGTGACTCACCTGAGACTTCATCTCTCTTTGGGGTGCGGCTACCCCAATGGCTTGGCCTTTTCTTCTCACACAGCTCTGGTTACTGGAGTTGCTGGCCAGGTCTGGGACAGGAGCCCTAGGGAATTCAATCCCATCCCAACAAAAGGATCACAGATTCCGGCAGCTTGGGGCAGGGCAGAGGATTCTGGGAGGGGGCTGGGCAGGCTGGTAGGGCCTGAAAAAGGCTCTACCCTTCTTTGTGTTAGCGTAAGTACTCTCTGCTGTTGTGCCACTTACTTCGTATGACCTTAGGAAAGTCACTCAACCCAGGTACAGTAGGAGTCGACTTAAGAAATACGATGCTTCAAAGAGGAATCGAGGACAGTTTAAGGAAGGAACTATTTATAGATGCGTAGGCAGGGAACTGGGCAACCATCAGGGATGGTGAAGCACCTGGGGGCTAGAAGTATTGGAGAGCCCCTTCTGAAGAGGCAGAGAGAGGGAGCAGATATTAGAGCTGGGAAAGAGAGAGCTGGGCTGTAGGAGAGGACCAGCCAATAGGAGTATTTCAGGGGAGAAACAAAAACCTTTATCAACCAGTGGCTCAGCAGGGAGGGAGCTGAGGAAGGAAAATCCCCATCTTACTCTTCTACACTTTGGTCACCTGCCGGCTCCTCCCATTACTTGAAACCTACCAGAAGTCAGAGTGCAAGACAGCCCATGATGTGGCTCAGAAAGGTCACCCTTTGGGGGGACAGATCAGGATGGAGAAGTATGGGGAGTGGAAATGGAAGGTCAAACTAACAGTATCCACACACATACATCTATTTTCTTATCAATAATATAAACTAATAACACTACTAACTATACTCCATTTGTCCAGGGACTTCCCTGGTGGTCCAGTGGCTAAGACTCTGCACTCCCAAAGTTCAACCAGGTTTGAACCCTGGTCAGGGAACTAGATCCCACATAACCCCAACTCTGAGTGTGGGTGCTGCAAATAAGAGTTCTTATGATGCAGCTAAAAGATGCTGTGTGCCGCAACTAAGACCCAGTGCAGTCAAATAAATAGATTTTTAAAAAATACTCAATTTGTCCAATTTTCCTAAAAAAACAGCAGTCTTCAGTTCAGTTCAGTATCTTAGTTGTGTCCAACTCTTTGTGACCCCATGAACCACAGCACACCAGGCCTCCCTGTCCATCACCAACTCCCAGAGGTCACCCAAACTCATGTCCATTGAGTCGGTGATGCCATCTAACCATCTCATCCTCTGTCATCCATCACCTTCTCCTCCTGCCCTCAATCTTTCCCAGCATCAGGGTCTTTTCAAATGAGTCAGCTCTTTGAATCAGGTGGCCAAAGTATTGGAGTTTCAGCTTCAATATCAGTCCTTCCAATGAACACCCAGGACTGATCTTTAGGATGGACTGGTTGGATCTCCTTGCAGTCCAAGAGACTCTCAAGAGTCTTCTCCAACACCACAGTTCAAAAGCATCAATTCTTCTGTGCTCAGCTTTCTTTATAGTCCAACTCTAACATCCATACATGACTACTGGAAAAACCATAGCCTTGACTAGACAGACCTTTGTTGGCAAAGTAATGTCTCTGCTTTTGAATATGCTATCTAGGTTGGTCATAACTTTCCTTCCAAGGAGTAAGCGTCTTTTAATTTCATGGCTGCAATTACCATCTGCAGCGGTTTTGGAGCCCAGAAAAATAAAGTCAGCCACTGTTTCCATTGTTTCCCCATCTATTTGCCATGAAGTGATGGGACTGGATGCCATGATCTTAGTTTTCTGAATGTTGAGCTTTAAGCCAACTTTTTCACTCTCCTCTTTCACTTTCATCAAGAGGCTCTTTAGTTCTTCTTCACTTTCTGCCATAAGGTGGTGTCATCTGCATATCTGAGGTTATTGATATTTCTCCTGGCAATCTTGATTCCAGCTTGTGCTTCTTCCAGCCCAGCGTTTCTCATGATGTACTCTGCATATAAGTTAAATAAACAGGGTGATAATATACAGCCTCGATGTACTCCTTTTCCTATTTGGAACCAGTCTGTTGTTCCATGTCCAGTTCTAACTGTTGCTTCCTGACCTGCATACAGATTTCTCAAGAGGCAGGTCAGGTGGTCTGGTATTCCCATCTCTTTCAGAATTTTCCACAGTTTATTGTGATCCACACAGTCAAAGGCTTTGGCATAATCAATAAAGCAGAAATAGATGTTTTTCTGGAACTCTCTTGCTTTTTCAATGATCCAGCAGATGTTGGCAATTTGATCTCTGGTTCCCTTGCCTTTTCTAAAACCAGCTTGAACATCTGGAAGTTCACGGTTCACATATTGCTGAAGCCTGGCTTGGAGAATTTTGAACATTACTTTACTGGCATGTGAGATGACTGCAATTGTGCGGTAGTTTGAGCATTCTTTGGCATTGCCTTTCTTTGGGAGGTCTAGGCAAAGCCTAAGTACTTTTCCTTTTTTGGGAGGTACAATCCCAGGGTGGCAAGAGTTAGGGAAAATGAGAAGTGATCAGGGAGAGGAAATGCAAATACAGAGACCCAACAATTGACTGGATTCAACTGATAATCTTGCTGCTGCTACTGCTGCTGCTAAGTTGCTTCATTCGTGTCTGACTCTGTGCGACCGCATAGACGGCAGCCCACCAGGCTCCCCCGTTCCTGGGATTCTCCAGGCAAGAACACTGGAGTGGGTTGCCATTTCCTTCTCCAATGCATGAAAGTGAAAAGTCAAAGTCAAGTCGCTCAATCGTGTCCGACTCTTAGTGACCCCATGGACTGCAGCCCACCAGGCACCTCCGTCCATGGGATTTTCCAGGCAAGAGTACTGGAGTGGGGTGCCATTGCCTTCTCTGGATAATCTTGCTAAATTTAGCTAATCCATGGTTGGCAATGAAGGTAAATGAGGTGGTATGAAAATTAATAAAGGGAAACCTCACTGAAATGGAGTTGGGAGGCCAGAAGGGAGAGCTCTCACGCACATACTTTGTTATTGTTTTTCAGTCACTAAGCCATGTCTAACTCTTTTGCTCTTTTGCCACCCCAAGGGCTGTAGCCTGCCAGGCTCCTCTGTCCATGGGATTTTCCAGGCAAGAATACTGGAGTGACTTGCCATTTCCTTCTCCAGGTGATCTCCCCGACCCAAGGATTGAACTCGGGTCTCCTGAATTGCAGGCAGATTCTTTATGATCTGAGCCACCAGGGAAGCCCCATGTACACACTCCTTGATGTCTGTACAGGTCACAGCCAGAAGAGACACTAGAGTATTTTGCATCTCCAGCAGAAAGTGACACTACTTTTCTACCCCCCAGCAAGAGGAAGAACGATTTTCTCCCTGCCTGGCAACAGCTCAGCCACTGAGAGCTGATTTTAATAAGAGTGTCACGCTGGGCAGTTTGTGAGATTTTAGTTGGCTGACCAGGGATGGAACCCGGCTGTCAACAGTGAGAGTGCAGACTCCTAACCACTGGACTGTGTGGAATTCCCTTTAGTGTCTCCTTTAGCTGTATTAATAGAATACAGCTGGATTTCCATATCTGCTTCTGCATCCAGTCTCTTGGGTTATCATTGTCAAGAATCCTTTGGAAACCTACACTGTATACTTAATGTCATGAAAATAGTTTTGCTCTTGGACACCCCTTGAAAGGGTCTTGGGGTCTCTCCAGGGGTTACCAAGAATACTTGAGAAAGGCTGCTTAAAGACAATAATTCTTAAAAAAAAAAAAAAAAAAAAAAAAAGACTAATTCTTGGACTTCCCTGGCAGTCCAGTGTTTAAGACTCCACACTTCCAATGCAGGGGGTGTGGGTTCGATCCCTGGGTGGGGAACTAAAATTCCCTGACACAGGATGTACCCCCTCCAAAAGACAATAATTCTTACCCTTTCCCCAACCCCAAAGGCCTGAGGAATAGAACTTACCTCTCTAAATGGGACAGGAACTGACCAAAGCAATGTATTCTGTGGGAAGTAGAAGGAACATTTTTCTCTAGGGAGACAGATTAGAATTTCCGGGAGTCCAAGTGCAGTTTGCAAAAGCTACCCTGGTGATTCTGATAGTTCCTCCACCCCGACATGCACTAGCTTGAGAACCGCTGCTCTAAGTTTCCCAATAGCCAATACAAAGAGGGAAACCCAAGCAACTAGGGCAGAATATAAATTTCTCCTGTAGGTCCTCATGGAGAGGACACTTTGGCGTAAGGAAATCTCCCTCAACAGTATCATTCTGGCAAAAGCAGCAAGAATTTTCATAAGGTTGACTTTTATAGTACAGCAGAATGTCAGTGAATAACACCGAGATCAAATATCATCAATAAAATGATTATACGGGGATGCCTCTGGTGAGAGAGGCCGCGCATGGACACACGGTTCACTGCGGACGTGTTTGGTGGGCGGGGAATGTATAGATCAGCTATTGTGTTAGTTTTCTACTACTGACGTAGCACAATACCATACATTTAGTTGCTTAAAACAACACAAATTTGCTACCTTACAGTTTTGAGGGTTAGAAGTCTGACAGGGCTCTCTCTGGGCTAAAATCACCAGGTCATCAGGACTGAGTTCCTTCCCGGAGGCTCTAAGGGAAAACCCACTTCCTTGCCTTTTCCAGCTTCCAGAGGCTGTATTCACAGCTCATGGGTCCCCTCCTCCATCTTCAGAATCAGCACTGTAGCATCTCTCTGACCCTTATTCTGTCTTCACATCTTTCTCTCTGACCAAAACCAGGAAAGGTTCTCTGAGCTTAAAGATTTATGTGATTTGGGAGGATGTAAAGAAAGGGGAACCCGAACACTTGTGCCCTGTTGGTGGGAATTCAAATTGTTGCAGCCAGTATAGAAAACAGTATGGAGATTCCTCAAAGAATTAAAAATAGAACAGCTGAGCTACCAGGGCAGCCCAGAACTGCCATATGATCCGTCAGTTCTCCTCCTGGGTATTTATCCAATAAAGTGAAAACACTAATTAGACTAGGTATATGCAGACTTCCCTGGTGGTCCAGTGGACAGGACATGGGTTCAACCTCGGGCCTGGAAAGATTCCACATGTCTCGGGGCAACAAAGCCCCTGCGCTGCAACTATTGAGTCCATGCTGTAGAGCCTGTGCTCTGCAACAAGAGAAGCCACCATAATGAGAATCCCAAATACCGCAACTAAAGAAAGCCTGAATGCAGCAGCAAAGACCCAGGGCAGTCAAAATAAATAAATAAATAAGTTAAAAAGAAAAGATATACGCACTTCTATGTTCACTGCAGCATTACTTACAATAGCCAAGGTATGCAAGCAACCCAAGTGCCCATCAGTAGATAAACAGATAAAGAAAATGTATATATATAATATATATATACACAATGGAATATTACTGAGCTATAAAAATTAATGAAAACTTGCCATTTACAACATGGATGGACCTAGAAGACACTAAGCTTAGTAAAATAAGCCATACAGAGAAAGACAAGTACCTTATGACTTCATGTAGGCTGCCTCTGAAATGTGTCAGTCACTTAAGTCATATCTGAGTCTTTGTGACCCCATGGACTGTAGCCTGCCAGGCTCCTCTGTCCATGCAATTCTCCAGGTGAGACTACTGGAGTGGGTAGTCATTCTCATCTCCAGGGGCTCTTCCTGACCCAGGGATTGAGCCCAGGTTTCCTGCATCTCAGGAAGATCCTTTATCATCTAAACCACCAGGGAAGTCCAGCTATACTGTGTACTAAGAAATAAAATAGTGTTGTAGTCAATTATACTTCAAAAACAAAGCTTTTCATAGAAGAAGAGATCATGTTTGCGGTGACCAGAGATTGGGTGGAGGTGGGGAGAGTTGGATGAAGGTAGTCAAAAGGTATAAACTTCCACTAAGAAGATAAATAAGTACAAGGGATGTAATGTACAACAAGATAAATATAATTAACACTCCCCTGTGTTACATATGAAATTTAAAAGAGTAAATCCTGAGTTCCTATCACAAGGAAAAGTATTTTTTCTATTTCTTCAATTTTGTGTCTATATGAGATGATGGGTATGTTCACTAAGCTTATTGTGAAAATCGTTTCATGTGTACATTATGCTGTACACCTTTAATTTATACAGTGCTATATGTCAATTATATCTCAATAAAACCAGAAGAAAAAAAGATTCATGTGATTACACTGGCTCCACCTGCACTATCCACTATTTCCCTGTCTCAAAGGTCATACTGTCTCTTTTTTTTGGCCGCACCATATTGCATGTGGAATTTCCCCAACCAGGAATCGAAACTGTGCCCCCAGCAGTGGAAGTGTGGAGTCTTAACCACTGAACCACAAGGGCAGTCCTCAAAGTCTCACTCTTAATCATATCTATAAAGCCTCTCTTGCCATGTAATGTAAAATATTTAGCTTCTGGGGTATTAGAATGTGAACCTCACCTCTTTGGGTTCCATTATCCTGACTACCACAACCAGAGAAGTGGTGACCACTATGTCACTTGTCTTGCCAATGTATTCTAAGATCAAATATTAGGAAGTCCCAGATATTCAATGGGGAAATTGGGATTCACATGACACCAATATTAGCCTAATTCTGCACTTCTTGATCATGCAGGCTATGAAAACATACTGACTCATTCCAGGCATTTCGGAGGTTAGGAGGATGGCTTATGAAACAGCTAATGCACACATGTGGATTAAAAAACTGTATTATCTTTTAATTTTTTTACTGCACCAGGGCTTTAGTTGTAGCACGTGAACTCTTAGTTGTAACATGTGGGATCTAGTTCCCTGATGAAGGATTGAACCTGGGCCCCTTGTCTTAGCCATTGGACCACCAGGAAGGTCCCAAGGGCATTGATTTTTATGATATGACTGTGTGTCTTATTTGCAGTGGAAAAACTCTTGTTTTAAAGAATCCTTAAGGATCATTAAGGAAAAAAACAAAACAATGCAATTTTTAAAAAGGGCAAAATATTTTCAGTTATCTGTTGCTGTGTAATAAACAATCCCCAAACCTAGTAACTTAAAACAGAACCCATTGAAAAATGATATGAATGAACTTATATACAAAACAGTAATAGACTCACAGACATAGAAAACAAACTTATGGTTACCAAAGAGGGGGAAGGATAAATTAGAGGAGTTTGGGATTAACATACACACACTGCTGCTGCTGCTGCTAAGTCGCTTCAGTCGTGTTCGACTCTGTGCGACCCCATAGACGGAAGCCCACCAGGCTTCCCTGTCCCTGGGATTCTCCAGGCAAGAACACTGGAGTGGGTTGCCATTTCCTTCTCCGATGCATGAAAGTGAAAAGTGAAAGTGAAGTCGCTCAGTCCTGTCTGACTCTTAGCGACCCCATGGACCACAGCATACCAGGCTCCTCCGTCCATGGGATTTTCTAGGCAAAAGTACTAGAGTGGGGTGCCATTGCCTTCTCTGATACACACACTACTATGTGTAAAACAGATAAACAACAAGGACACATTGTATAGCACAGGGAACTATACTCCATATATTATTATATATTATATTATTATATAATAGCACAATTATATTATATTATTAGATCAGATCAGATCAGATCAGTCACTCAGTCGTGTTCGACTCTTTTCGACCCCATGAATTACAGCACGCCAGGCCTCCCTGTCCATCACCAACTCCCGGAGTTCACTCAGACTCACGTCCATCGAGTCAGTGATGCCATCCAGCCATCTCATCCTCTGTTGTCCCCTTCTCCTCCTGCCCCCAATCCCTCCCAGCATCAGAGTCTTTTCCAATGAGTCAAATCTTCGCATGAGGTGGCCAAAGTACTGGAGTTTCAGCTTAAGCATCATTCCTTCCAAAGAAATCCCAGGGCTGATCTCCTTCAGAATGGACTGGTTGGATCTCCTTGCAGTCCAAGGGACTCTCAAGAGTCTTCTCCAACACCACAGTTCAAAAGCATCAATTCTTTGGCGCTCAGCCTTCTTCACAGTCCAACTCTCACATCCATACATGACCACAGGAAAAACCATAGCCTTGACTAGACGGACCTTTGTTGGCAAAGTAATGTCTCTGCTTTTGAATATGCTATCTAGGTTGGTCATAACTTTCCTTCCAAGGAGTAAGCGTCTTTTAATTTCATGGCTGCAGTCACCATCTGTAGTGATTTTGGAGCCCAGAAAAATAAAGTCTGACACTGTTTCCACTGTTTCCCCATCTATTTCCCATGAAGTGGTGGGACCGGATGCCATGATCTTTGTTTTCTGAAAGTTGAGCTTTAAGCCAACTTTTTCACTCTCCACTTTCACTTTCATCAAGAGGCTTTTGAGTTCCTCTTCACTTTCTGCCATAAGGGTGGTATCATCTGCATATTTGAGGTTATTGATATTTCTCCCGGCTTGTGTTTCTTCCAGTCCAGCATTTCTCATGATGTACTCTGCATATAAGTTAAATAAAGAGGGTGACAATATACAGCCTTGACGAACTCCTTTTCCTATTTGGAACCAGTCTGTTGTTCCATGTCCAGTTCTAACTGTTGCTTCCTGACCTTCATACAGGTTTCTCAAGAGGCAGGTCAGGTGGTCTGGTATTCCTATCTCTTTCAGAATTTTCCACAGTTTATTGTGATCCACACAGTCAAAGGCTTTGGCATAGTCAATAAAGCAGAAATAGATGTTTTTCTGGAACTCTCTTGCTTTTTCTATGATCCAGCGGATGTTGGCAATTTGATCTCTGGTTCCTCTGCCTTTTCTAAAACCAGCTTGAACATCAGGAAGTTCACGGTTCACATATTGCTGAAGCCTGGCTTGGAGAATTTTGAGCATTACTTTACTCGCGTGTGAGATGAGTGCAATTGTGTGGTAGTTTGAGCATTCTTTGGCATTGCCTTTCTTTGGGATTGGAATGAAAACTGACCTTTTCCAGTCCTGTGGCCACTGCTGAGTTTTCCAAATTTGCTGGCATATTGAGTGCAGCACTTTCACAGCATCATCTTTCAGGATTTGGAATAGCTCAACTGGAATTCCATCACCGCCACTAGCTTTGTTCGTAGTGATGCTTTCTAAGACCCACTTGACTTCACATTCCAGGATGTCTGGCTCTAGGTCAGTGATCACGCCATCGTGATTATCTGGGTCGTGAAGATCTTTTTTGTACAGTTCTTCTGTGTATTCTTGCCATCTCTTCTTAATATCTTCTGCTTCTGTTAGGTCCATACCATTTCTGTCCTTTATCGAGCCCATCTTTGCATGAAATGTTCCTTTGGTATCTCTGATTTTCTTGAAGAGATCCCTAGTCTTTCCCATTCTGTTGTTTTCCTCTATTTCTTTGCATTGATTGCTGAAGAAGGCTTTCTTCTCTCTTCTTGCTATTCTTTGGAACTCTGCATTCAGATGTTTATATCTTTCTTTTTCTCCTTTGCTTTTCACTTCTCTTCTTTTCACAGCTATTTGTAAGGCCTCCCCTTTATATATTATTATATATTATAATTATATAATTATATCATAATTATAATTGTATTATAATTATAATGTAATTATATTATACAATAATATATTATATATTATAGTAATTATATATATTACAATATTATATAATATATTGTTATATAATATAATAATATGTATAATCTATTTAAGTATATATTATATACATTATATAATATATTATATATTACATTATGTATACTATATATAATTATATATGATAATATATCATAATATAGTTATAATGATAATAATATAATATCTAATTATATAATTATATTATAATATAATATCTATTATATATAATATATTATGTTATATATGTTATATATATAACATATTATATATATATATTTTATATGTAACATCTATAAGTGAGTCACTTTGCTGTACACCTGGACCTAACACCACACTGTAAAGCAGATATGTGCTCTCATGCTCATGTGCTCAGTTGTGTCTGACTCTTTGGGACCCCCTGGACTGTAGCCCGCCAGGTTCCTCTGTCCATGGAATTTTCTGGGTAAGAATACTGGAGTAGGTTGCTATTTCCAACTCCAGGGGATCTTGTCCACTCAGGGATTGAACCCTGAAACAATCTTGCATCTCCTGCGTTGGCAGGCAGATTCTTTACCGCTATGCCACCCGGGAGGCAAAATACTTCAATTAAATACATAGGGACTTTCCTGGTGGTCCAGTGACTAAGACTCCACTCTCCCAATGCAGGGGGCCCTGGTTCAATCCCTGGTCAGGTAACTAGATCCCACATGCTGCAAGTAAGAGTTAGCATGCCACAGCTAAAGATCCCCCATGCCCCAAGGAAGACTGGAGATCCTATGTTCCACAGCTAAGACGGGTGCAGCCAAATAAATTGAAAAAAAGCGATGCAGACCAAATGTAATCCTCATACATTGCTGTGGGGTGGGGAGGGTGGGTAGAAAATTGTTTGGTAGTATTCAGTAAAGCTGAACGTATACCTCTATCACGACCCAATAACAATACTCTTATAATTAGATGTAAGAGATGAGTGCACCAAGAGACGAGAGCATAGCAGGGTGTCTGTAGACGCTGTATTCATAAGAGCAAAACCTGAGAACCAAAATAAACACCCAGTGACAGGAAAACTGGTAAATCAACTGTGATATTGTCATACAATGGAATGCTATGCAGCAATAAAAAGGATGAATTACTGATTCATGTGCCCATATGAATGGATCTCTCAGAAACTATGTTCAGTGAATATCGGTATCATACTGTATGAATCCAATTATATGCAATTTCAGAATAAACACAACTTATCAATGATTATAGAAGTCAGAATAGTGGTGACCTCTGGCGGAAGTATTGACCAGGAAGAGCACAAAAGTACTTGCTGGAGTGCAGGAAAGTTCTATATCCTGATCTAGGTGGTGGTTACTCAGATGTATACAAATGTAGAATTTCATCGAGATTTAAACTTAGCGCACTTTGTGCAATTTTACTGTATGGTCATTTAGCCTGAATAAACAATGACAAAACACATTTTACAATTAAGTGGATTCCAGGGTCAGTTAAGGAAAAACAACTGAGCCAGCTCCAAAAATTCTTGCCTAGACCATGGACTTTGGTAAAAGGTGGCACATTCCATCAGATACACCAGAGCTGGCATACCATGTAGTTTCTGAAAGTTTAACCAAAAGAATGAAGCCCTGTAGTGATTGGAGAAACAATAAAAGCACACTAAAACAAAGTCGTTGATATTCCATTCCTGATAAAGAAGATAGCTTCTTTTTAAAAATTTGGTAACAAGTTACTGTTTTTCTGAATCAGTGTTCTCACTAAAAAACTTGATAATCACTGACCTAGAAAAAAAAAGACATTCTTCAGATAATCTTAGTATTGTTTCTCTCAGCCAAGCTTTTGAAAGGTGCTGAGAAGAAAGCTGAGTGCCCAAGAATTGATGCTTTTGAACTGTGGTGTTGGAGAAGACTCTTGAGAGTCCTTTGGACTGCAAGGAGATCCAACCAGTCCATTCTAAAGGAAATCAGTCCTGAATATTCATTGGAAGGACTGATGCTGAAGCTGAAACTTCAATACTCTGGCCATCTGATGCGAAGAACTGGAAAAAATACTGATGCTTGGAAAGACTGAAGGCAGGAGGAGAAAGGGATGACAGAGGATGAAATGATTGGATGGCATCACCGACTCGATGGACCTGAGTTTGAGTAAGCTCTGGGAGTTGGTGATGGACAGGGAAGCCTGGCGTGCTGCAGTCCTTGGGCTCGCAGAGTTGGACCCTACTGAGCGACTAAACTGAACTGAGCAGAAGGAGCAGGAGGTTGTTTCAACAGGTTAAGGATAGGGCCACATACACTATGTGACTAAGCCACATAGTGCTACATCATCTTGTGAAAAGAGGATGTGCAAAAATTGGAAAAGAATCTGGGCTGTCTGCTCTAATGCACACCAGAAGGGTGCCATCACAAAGCAAGGCTGCAAACATTTTGTAGTTTGGAAAACTGTTAAAAGTAGATGTAACCCCTGGTGAGATTGTTAGATAAAATAGAGGATGCTCAGTTAAATGTGAATTTCAGATAATCAATGAGTAATTTCTTGTATAACTATGTCCCATAAAAATTGGGAAATTCTTATTTGTGTTTACCTGAAATTCAGGTTTAATTAGGCATCCTGCATTTTTATTTGCTAAATTTGGCAACCCTATTCCCTTGGCTATAACATTGTCTTGCTAAGTTATTGTGTTATTGCCTCTCTACTAGGGAGAATGAGACTTTCTGGAGTGTGCTCCAAAATAACTTGAGGTGGGTTCTAAAATGCATATACCATGTTACTGGCTGGAGTGTTCCTCTGATTGAGCGTATTTGAAAGATCATTAATCAAGTCTGACAGGTTTGACTTCCATCTGTACCAGAAGCCAAGTTAACAGTATGGTCAAGAAGTATCCTGAAGCTCCCCCTTGTGGCAGGAAAGCATAACCCCTTTGCTTTCCGTTTCACTCTACCAGACACCTCCCCCCCCCACCTCTGCCTCTATCACCTGGTCTCCGGGGACCACGCTGGCACAAAGTCACCACCACGGTCTCCCATCCTTGCCTCCAATATAGCCCCCAAGCAGCTGAGGAGTCCTGGAGACAGAAATTGTCCCAGGACTCAGCACTTTGGTCTCAAACGAGCAGTCCTAATTCAAGAGTACGCGTTTTAGTGAGATGTGCTATATGCCACATGTAGGGTGGTTTTTGAGAGAGAGGAAAGGATCTGGGTTGGGGTCTGGGAGAGAGATCCTCTGCCACTGAGGAGAGCAGCTGTGGGGCTCTCCAAACCGGATGGGTGTGGCTGAACGGGGTTTAGCCCTTGAGGATAGAAAGAAGGCCAGGAGATGATGGGGGAGGCACCGAGGGCAAGATTTTTGAGAAGCAACCATGGCAACAAGGCCTTGACTTGGAGGTCTGAGTTTGAAAGCTCACTGGACCCTTCTGTAAAGATGAGGGATGAAGCAAGGTGGGACCTTGGGTAATCATACCGGAGCAGATGTTTCTCCTGTATATTCTTTGGGTTTTCTGAATTCTAAACATACAAAATGAGAGTGTGTATGAGGGGAGAAGCTGTAGGGAACAGAAACCCATTCAGACTATATTAATAAAGAACAAGCACATTATTTCAGGTTTTAAAAAAATAAACAGAAACCTCAATTAAATAGAGTTGGGAGACCAGAGGAGTCTGCAACAGGAAAGAAGAAAGACTCCTCTTCTTTTCTGGCAAAGACTTAGTCAATGAAAAGCCATGGATTCTTTGATTACTACAGCCCTCCCAACTTCCTTTTCCCCTCTAGAAAAAGAGTTCTCCTTCTCCTGCTGTACAGGGACTTGTATGTGGCTCCCAGTGGTTGCCGACCCTGAACTGCAATTGGCCATTCAGTTCAGTTCAGTTCAGTTCAGTCGCTCAGCTGTGTCCGACTCTTTGCAACCCCATGAACTGCAGCACGCCAGGCCTCCCTGTCCATCACCAACTCCCAGAGTTCACTCAGACTCACGTCCATCGAGTCAGTGATGCCATCTAGCCATCTCATCCTCTGTCGTCCCCTTCCCCTCCTGCCCCCAATCTCTCCCAGCATTAGAGTCTTTTCCAATGAGTCAACTCTTCGCATGAGATGGCCAAAGTACTGGAGTTTCAGCTTTAGCATCATTCCTTCCAAAGAACACCCAGGGCTGATCTCCTTCAGAATGGACTGGTTGGATCTCCTTGCAGTCCAAAGGACTCTCAAGAGTCTTCTCCAACACTACAGTTCAAAAGCATCAATTCTTCGGCGCTCAGCTTTCTTCACAGTCCAACTCTCACATACATACATGACTACTGGAAAAACCATGGCCTTAACTAGATGGACCCTTGTTGGCAAAGTAATGTCTCTGCTTTTCAATATGCTATCTAGGTTGGTCATAACCTTCCTTCCAAGGAGTAAGCGTCATTAAATTGCATGGCTGCAATTACCATCTGCAGTGATTTTGGAGCCCCCAAAAATAAAGTCTGACAGTGTTTCCACTGTTTCCCCATCTATTTCCCATGAAGTGATGGGACCAGATGCCATGATCTTCGTTGTCTGAAAGTTGAGCTTTAAGCCAACTTTTTCACTCTCCAGTTTCACTTTCATCAAGAGGCTTTTTAGTTCCTCTTCACTTTCTGCCATAAGGGTGGTATCATCTGCATATTTGAGGTTATTGATATTTCTCCTGGCATTCTTGATTCCAGCTTGTGCTTCCTCCAGCCCAGCGTTTCTCATGATGTACTCTGCATATAAGTTAAATAAGCAGGGTGATAATATACAGCCTTGACGTACTCCTTTTCCTATTTGGAACCAGTCTGTTGTTCCATGTCCAGTTCTAACTGTTGCTTCCTGACCTGCATACAGGTTTCTCAAGAGGCAGGTCAGGTGGTCTGGTATTCCTATCTCTTGAAGAATTTTCCACAGTTTATTGTGATCCACACAGTGAAAGGCTTTGGCATAGTCAATAAAGCAGAAATAGATGTTTTTCTGGAACTCTGTTGCTTTTTTTCGATGATCCAGCGGATGTTGGCAATTTGATCTCTGGTTCCTCTGCCTTTTCTAAAACCAGCTGAACATCTGGAAGTTCACGGTTCACGTATTGCTGAAGCCTGGCTTTGAGAATTTTGAACATTACTTTACTAGCATGTGAGATAAGTGCAGCCATTGATCCTAAATAAACCCATCTTTGCTGGAAAAATATCGGGCAGTGGGTTTATTTTAGGTCAACATTTTGGTGGCCCATACAGAGACCAGAGAAGACCTCTGAAGGCTCTGCAGGTCTTTGTTGCAGTTGGTGTCTCTTGGTTATGGTGAGCGGGGGCTGCTCTGTAGTTTGCAGCACATGGGCTTCTCATTGTGGTGGCTTCTCTTGTTGTGGGGCATGGGTTCTAGGGTGGGTGGGCTCCAGCAGCTGTGGGCCACGGGCTTAGCTGCTCTGAGGCATGACATGTGGACTTTAGATTAAAAGCATCTGAGAGTTCTCCCTCCTTCCTCTTCTTGTCACCCAAATGTGACCTCAACAGGTTTCCAATCTGCGTACTCTCTGACAACAGATACTACACCCAGGAAAGGTCCTTCCTGGTGTTTTATGACAAAAACTGCTGAAACTAGAAAACCTGACTCTTGACCAGCAATGCATTCAGAGAAACAACTTCATCAAAAGGAGAAACTGTTAAAAAAAAAAAAAAAGCAACAGAAGCCTCAATTAAATACAGTTGGGTGACCATGCTTGTATCTCCAATTTTACATACCACGGTGGTTAGGTTTCTGGGTGATGCAATGATGTGTTTCTTCTACTGCAGAGAAGAAATACAGCTCCACTGAAAAACTGCTAAAGCCAAATTTACCCACAGAGGGACTTCCCTGGTGGTCTAGTGGTTAAGAATCCACCTTGCAATGCAGGGGGCGCTGGTTCCATCTCATCAGGGAACTAAGATCCCACATACCACGGGGCAACTAAGCTGTACAACTAGAGAGCCCATGCACCACAATGAAGACCCAGTGTAGCCAAAAAACAAAATGTAAAGTACAAAAATTTAAAAAAAAAATTTACCCATAGAAATGTCTTATTTCAGTAGGGATCAGCAGGTAAGAAAACCCTTTAGGGACTTCCCTGTGGTCCACTGGTTAAGAACCTGCCTCCCAATGCAAGGGATGCCAGCTCGATCCCTGGTCAAGGAACTAAGATCCCATGTGCTGGTGTGGGGGATGGAGGTGGGGACTGAGCCTGCACGCCACAACTACTGAGCCCAAGCGCCCCAACGAAGAGATTGCCTACTTATTGCACCTAAGACCTGATGCAGCCAAAAATAAACAGATAATGTTAAAAACTTATATGCAGAGTACATCATGAGAAACACTGGGCTGGAGGAAGCACAAGCTGGAATCAAGATTGCCGGGAGAAATATCAATAACCTCAGATATGCAGATGATACCACCCTTATGGCAGAAAGTGAAGAGGAACTAAAGAGCCTCTTGATGAAAGTGAAACTGGAGAGTGAAAAAGTTGGCTTAAAGCTCAACTTTCAGACAACGAAGATCATGGCATCTGGTCCCATCACTTCATGGGAAATAGATGGGGAAACAGTGGAAACACTGTCAGACTTTATTTTTGGGGGCTCCAAAATCACTGCAGATGGTGACTGCAGCCATGAAATTAAAAGATGCTTACTCCTTGGAAGGAAGGTTATGACCAACCTAGACAGCATATTCAAAAGCAGAGACATTACTTTGCCAACAAAGGTCCATCTAGTCAAGGCTATGGTTTTTCCAGTGGTCATGTATGTATGTGAGAGTTGGACTGTGAAGAAAGCTGAGCGCCAAAGAATTGATGCTTTTGCACTGTGGTGTTGGAGAAGACTCTTGAGAGTCCCTTGGACTGCAAGGAGATCCAGCCAGACCATTCTGAAGGACATCGGCCCTGGGTGTTCTTTGGAAGGAATGATGCTAAAGCTGAAAGTCCAGTACTTTGGCCACCTCATGTGAAGAGTTGACTCATTGGAAAAGACTCTGATGCTGGGAGGGATTGAGGGCAGGAGGAGAAGGGGACGACAGAGGATGAGATGGCTGGATGGCATCACTGACTCGATGGACGTGAGTCTGAGTGAACTCCGGGATTTGGTGATGGACAGGGAGGCCTGGCGGGCTGCAATTCATGGGGTCACAAAGAGTCGGACACGACTGAGCAACTGAACTGAACTGAATGTTAAAAACGGAAACCCCCTGAAATGAGAAGCAAATCTAATTCTATTATGCCATGTTTTTTTTCACACTTTAAAAATAGATATATATTTATTTGGCTAGGCTGGGTCTTAGTTGCGGCATGTAGGGTCTAGTTCCCTGACCAGTGATTGAATCTGGGCTTCCTGCATAGGAACAAAGAGTCTTAGCCACTGGACTACCAGGAAGTATCCACATTTTTTTTTTAAGTAAGACTTTCTTAAGTTATTTCATATGAAGCTTTCACTAAAGAAAGGAGATGCTAAGGTCTCTGGTTTCTAGACAGCTAAGAGGAGACAGTCTTAGAGTAAAATTCTTAAAAAGAATTTTAAAGAAAAGCTGTTTAGTAGGAAATAGAATTCCTCGTGGAAATTATAACAGAGGCCCTTCTAGGTGTGTGTGTGTGTGTGTCTGACGGTTTGTAATTCTTGGTAAGTGCAGTTTGCCTAGGTTCTAGTGGTAACCCACTAGGTCTGAAGACAGGATGAAAAAATAATAGTGCAGAATATCTCGCTGATTCGCCTTACTTCTTAAAATGTGGCCTAGAAAATTTAAAAGTACAGAAGCGGATCTTAAGGCTCTAGATAGTTCCTTTGCACATTCATTAGAGATATATTTTTATATGTGTAGTTTTCATTTTAGTTGCCCTACAAAGAAAGTAGGGAGAACTTTTACTTGTATTTACTTCCTGTCAAAACATGCAAATGAATCGGAAAAAAAATATATTTGGCACATCAGGGTTCAGGTCTTTGCACAAACAAGTCAAGCAAAAACCCGTTTCTTTAGAGTTTCTGCTTATTTCTCCGGAAGCCCCTGTACGGCTGCCTTTTGTTGGCCCTTCTCTTTTCTCCTTTGTCTTCAGAGGGAGAGACCCTCCTGACAGGCAATGATGCGGAAACGCCACCAGAGCCTTTCGTGTTTCATTTTCATGAACCGGGGACCAGTATCTGGGTTTGGCCGGTTTGTTCCCCAGGGACCTCTAACCCCTTTGGAAGTGGATGTGCCACTCCAATGGACAGTTGTGCCCTTTCATGCCACCATAACCACCAAACTCCTCACCCCATGCCCTTTCTGTCTCCTGGCTCTGCCTCCTCGGAGGCCTTCTGCCATTCTTGCTCATAGCCAGTGAACCATGTGGCCCTTTTCTAGCTGGTTGCAAAGAGTTGACATGACTTAGTGACTGAACAACAGCAACTGTTTACCATGACAACTTCCTATGGAGATACAAAACCAGAGTAGCCAACAGAGACACGCCCTATCCTGGGCATTGCCCAAGGAAATAATAAAGCAATTATCTCTTACTTCTTAGTTCTGGCATGTGGGATCTTTGATCTTCACGGTAGCATGTGGGATCTAGGTCCCTGACCAGGGATGGAACTCAGGTCCCCTGCATTGGAAGCCTGGAGTTTTAGCCACAGGACCACCAGGGAAGCCTTGAAGCTAGGCATCTTGAAGGACATCTGAGAGAGAAAAAGGACATTTATTCATGCATTTATGTTCTAGGCCGAGGTACAGGTGATTTGCGGGTGGAAATATCATTTGATATTGACATTAGACCTACCAGGTCGCTTTCTTTCATTCTTACCTTGAGTTATAGGAAGTAGTGGGGTCTTCTCACACCTCAGGATTTCTGCTTAGGCTGGTGAGGGTTTTGTCCCATCCTGAGTGAAGTTCAGCTCCTACTTTACTCCCTAAGTCTTGGACCCAGAATGGCCTGTACTGGCCTGGAGGAAGGGATGCCTTCTCAACTCACACAAAGATGCACTGCAGGTGAGAAGTGCCGAGGTTTGGCCCACAGCCCCACTCCATACCTATCAAAGACCCTAAGAAGATAGATGTTGCCTGCTCTTCTGCTGGGACCCTATAGTCAGGGACCCAGCCACAGTGCGCAGAAGACAGGCTCTCAGTCAAGTTGGCTCCTCCCCCTTCCTCTGTTCCTGTCATTGTTGGGCTGATAAATGCCTTGTTCATCTGATAAACTCCCAATTGAAAAGTCATCATGGAAGGCTTATCCATTCCACACCACTGCCAAACTAATCCTCCTATGAAAGTGAAGTCACTCAGTCATGTCTGACTCTTTGCAACCCCATGGACTGTAGCCTATCAGGCTCCTCCGTCCATGAGATTTTTCCAGGCAAGAGTGCTGGAGTGGATTGCCATTTCCTTCTCCAGGGGATCTTCCCGACCCAGGAATCAAACCCGGGTCTCCCGCATTGCAGGCAGACACTTTACCATCTGAGCCACCAGGGAAGCCACTACTGGTCCCACCCTACAGTCTCCTCTTACCACCTACTGTCACTGTCACTTTGTAAGAGTCAATTTGGTCAATATACATTTTCCTGATGGTCCAGCGGCTGAGACTCTGTACTCCCAAGGCAGGAGGCCTGGGTTCCATCCCTGGTCAGGGAACTAGATCCCACATGCCCTAACTAAGACTTGGTGCAGCCAAACAAATAAATAAATAAATAAAATTTTTAAAAATTAAAAGGTGAAGGAGGATCCAGGGAAAAGTGAGTTTTCTTCATACATTCAATCCCAAGTTTCATATATTCTTTTCCCAGAAATAACCACAGTTACTAGTTTGTTTTTCTTCTTCCATACATATTTTATGCATAAACAAACATGTAAATCAGTAATGCGTCCCCCTTACTTTAAAACCTAAATAACATATTACACATGTATTATTTAGTACTTGATCCTCCCTTACCATGAATAATAGAGATTAAATAGTCTTTATATCTGTGGGTTTAGATCCACCTCATTAAAAAAAAAAAAGTCTCAAGGTGTGGTGTCTGTACACTTAGATCCATCTTTCTTTCTTGTTTTTAATTTTTGGCCATACCACGACGTGAGGCATGCAGGACGTTAGTTAGTTCCCTGACTAGTGATCGAACCTGCACCCCCTGCAATGGAAGCATGGAATCTTAACCACTGGACTAGCAGAGAAGTCCCTCACCTCGTTCTCTTAATCTCATGTTATGGCTGTATCACAGTGGTTCCCAATCTAGGGAGACTTTGTATCCCGCCCTCTCCAGTCAAGAGAAGACTTTGGTTATTAGGACTGGGGTTTTTACAAACATCCAATGTGGGTAAAGGCCAGGAATGTTGCTAAATATCACACCAAACACAGGACTTCCCTGATAGTTCAGATGGTAAAGAGTCTGCCTGCAATGCAGGAGACCCCAGTTTGATCCCTGGGTTGGGAAGATCCTTTGGAGAAGGAAATGGCAACCCACTCCATATTCTTGCCTGGGAAATCCCATGGACAGAGGAGCCTGGCAGGCTAGAGTTGGACATGACTTAGGATTTAAACAACAATAAACATTACACAGTAAATAACAACAAACAATATTAAAAATTCAGAGACATTACTTTGCCCACAAAGGTTCATCTGGTCAAAGCTATGGTTTTTCCAGTAGTCATGGACGTGAGAGTTGGACTATAAAGAAAGCTGAACGCTGAAAAACTGATGCTTTTGAACTGTGGTGCTGGAGAAGATTCTTGAGAGTCCCTTGGAATGCAAGGAGATCCAACCAGTCCATCCTAAAGGAAATCAGTCCTGAACATCCATTGGAAGAACTGATGCTGAAACTGAAACTCCAATACTCTGGCCACCTGATGCAAAGAACTGACTCATTGGAAAAAACACTGATGCTGGGAAAGATTGAAGGCAGGAGGAGAAGGGGACAACAGAGGATAAGATGGTTGGATGGCATCACTGACTCAATGGATATGAGTTTGAGCAAGCTCTGGAAGTTGGTGATGGACAGAGAAGCCTGGTGTGCTGCAGTCCATGGGGTCGCAAGGAGTTGGACACGACTGAGTGACTGAACTGAACTGAACTGAAACAATATCAGGACAGTCCCCACAATAAAGAATTATCAGGCCTCAATTGCCAATAGTGCTGAGACTGAGAAATTTTGCTGTATAATAACTCAGTTAACCAGATTCTCTGTTGATAACCATTTAGGTGGTTTCTAATATTTTGATATATAGACCCTGCTGCAGTGGCAATGGTATAAATCAGAGTTCTTAGTTGCAGATGATATGATTTATTTTAGTTTAAGCAGAAAGGGATTATAATAGGGGGTGACTACATTTTTGAGAAAGTTCACAGTCAAGCTTGAGGGACTTCCCTGGTGGTCCAGTGGCTAAGACTCCTTACTCCCAATGCAGAAGGCCCCTGGTCAGGGAACTAGATCCCACTTGCCATAACTAAGATCGAAGATCCCAAGTGCTGCAACTAAGACCCTGTGCAGCCAAATAAGTAAATATTTAAAAAATTAAAAACAACATGTAGGCTACAGAGAACCAGTCTGAGGGCTGCTGCATTTCACACCACCAGACTGCATTTGGGGCTTTGAGGGAGAAGCAAAAAAAGACAGAACTCTGAAGTACTGGGGTTCACTGCTATCTGCAGGGCGAGCAGAGGAGGAGAAGGCAGGGAAGAAGCTAAATGGCCAAAGGGAAAGGTGGGAGGGAGAGCAGGGATGGCCAGTAAGGAGGCTTTGAAGGACAAGTGAGAGGCCCCTTTGTTTCAGAAGAGGTTCACTGAGAGAGATAACCCTGGAGAAAGAGTCACGTGAGGGAGCGTTTCAGAAGTCACAGTTTGAGCCTGTTACTCCCTAGCGTGCTGCTCTATGAATGCTCTTCCCCACCCATGGCTTCGACTCTGCCATCCCTTCTGCCTGTTCCAGCACTTCCTTGGCTGATTCGTGAACTCCGCCTTACCCTGGCTTCAGCGTTTCCACCTTTCTTTCCTCTTCTGTGGTTGTCTACTTGATGGATGACTCGCTCTCCTGGAAGTTTCCACAGTCCTTGATTTCAAGTTACATCAGTTACCACATTTGATCCAAGGATACTTTGGATTCAGTGGGTCTCACCCGCATCTCACCCACAGGCTATAAGGTCCTTTTTAATCCTTCCCTCTCTAGGTCTGCCCCAGGCTTGGTACATACTATGCTATGCTCAAGCGATGTTTGCTGAAGCACAGGAGTTAAGGGCAGAAATTCTGAGCCAGGTTGCCTGGGCTAGGAACCTAGCTTTTCCACTTTCTGTGTAGCCCTGGGCAGTTTTTAACCTTTCCATTCCTATTTGTTCATCTGTAAAATGTAATCCTCAGGTCAACATTTTACTGTGAAGAAGAAAATTAAACAAGCTATACTCGGCACTCAGAACAGTGCTTAACACTCAAAAAGTCTTATCAAAGTGCTATGTTATTATAAATATGTTCTCTATATAAATATTATTAGTATTTATTTATTTTTGGCTGTGTGCAGGCTTTTCTCTAGTTGTGGCGAGTGGCGGCTGCTCTCTAGTTAGGGTAAGTGGGCTTCTCACAGCAGAGGCTTCTCTTGCTGTGGAGCATGCGCTTTAGGGCGCACAGCTTCAGTAGTTACGGCTCCGGGCTCTAGAGCACAGGCTCAATAGTTGCAGCGCACAGGGTTGGCTGCTCCGATGCATGTGGAATCTTTCCAGATCAGGGATCAAATCAGCATCTTCTGCTTGGCAGGTGGATTTGGAAACCCTATAAATATTATTATTATTATTAGATGTTATCTTTGTTATTAAATGGCTTCATCTATTTTGCACCCTAAAGCATCCTTGTTACTCAGAAGGGTCCCTGGAACTCTGTAGATACTTTTTATATATTTGCAAAATCAATGAATGAATGAGTGATGGAATCCCTCTGTTTGTCCTCATTCTAGTGTTACAGTGCCCTTCCAGTAAGGGTGGGGTGGGTGACAGGGTGTTAGGCCCATTAGGGCCTAAATCAGAAATTTAGAAGTTCGTCGGCCTACTCCACAAGTATTTTTCTAGGAAAAAAGTGTCTAAAACGTGTCTACAAACAAAGTTCTGGTAACTCAGGTCAAAGATAAATTGGGAGGGAAAATCTGTATGGCACATATACCAGGAATAACCTCCTTTGTCTTGTTTTAGTAGATACTTTCAAATTTCCTTCTCTAGGAACTTTGACTAGAGTGCAAGTTGCAAGTTAATTTGAATTTCACGTTTTGTCCTCATTCTTATAGAGAGTAAAAAGACTTCAGAACACTGCAAAGTGTTCATATAACCAACAAAAGGAGTGTTTTGCAGCTGCACAGACCTGGATTCAAATCAGGATACTTGTTCTATAATCACGGGTTGTACTTGGCCCGAGTCTTATTTTTCTTATCTATAAAGTGGGGATAGCTTACTTTCTTCATAAGACTGTGTTGGGAAAGCATTTAATTGTGCATTTTGAAACCACTTCAGCTCTATACAAATATCAGTTACTACTAGATCTCCACATTGGTTTCTTGATAGAGTTTCAGGAAAATATCTGTGAAAGGGTGGGAGATACCTGATCTAATATCAACGCTCTTTATGATCCGGAGGGTTTGGGCTTTCCCGTCCAACAGCTAGTCAGGGGCCACGCCTTGAGGACGCTGGGTGAGCGATCAGTGCTTGATCAGACTAGGACCGAAGGGTCCGGGCTAAACTCCCTGCTTTATTTCTTTCATGTCAAAAGTCACAATCTACAAACCCTGATAAGGACTCAAGAGATGTAAGCCAGAAAGACGATGAGTGAAAACGAGACGCTGAGAGAGGGTCTGTGTCTGTTGTCTTGGGAGGAACATTAGAGCCAGAGAGGGAGGGTGTGCCGAAGGGAGTTCGTGTCTGAAAAAGGGGAAGGGGAACGGAACGCAGGAACTCCACGCCCCGAGTGAAAGTGAGGCCCAGTGAAAGGGGCCAGCCAGAGGAATTTCGGTTCCCGCCCTACGACTCCCGGCTTTGACTACAGTTCCGCCCGCAGAAGCCCTGGGCCCCTTGCCCCACCCCTAGGGGTTAATCGGATCATACCATTATGCCATCCTAGGGGCGGAGCTGAAACTTGTGCTAGTCTTGCAAAGCAAATAGTTCTTTGTCAGAAAAAACAGGATTATCTATATGATCTGAACCGTTCTTAGTTAATACATTTCCTTTCTGCCTGCTAAGATCCTCTATATTCCCTGAAGAGTGCCAGGAGTCCGGCCATGTTTCCCCCTTTCCTTTCCGTAGTTGGTACGTTCCCCTGGGAGACGTAGGCGGGGAGGCGTACATAAACCTCGACGCAGGAGGCGGGGCTGCTCAGTCCTCGAGGCGTCGGTGCTCTGTAGTGTTGGAACCTTGTTGCTTGTCGGCCTGTGCGCGCGTGCGCGGACATGGCCTCAAACGGTATGTAAGGGCGCGAGGCGGTGGTGGCGCGCCGGCCCCGGATCTCATTCCCTCCCAGTCCGGCTTTTGTTTTTCGGTGGGACCCGAGCGGCTGTCGAGTGCAGGATCGTTTCCTCGCACCACTGGCTGGAGAGGGGTGGAAGGGGGAGGCCGATGTCGCCATTTTGTTTTGCTTCTCTGGCGCCTCGCGTGGGGCGGGAGGTCGTCCCTTCATTGCCCCCTTCCTTGAGGTGAGGGTTGGGAGGGACGCAGCTTAGTGATTGGGAATGGGAAGCACGGATGGAAATGCTCGGTCTCCGTACCCTCTTCTCCCCCTCGTCCCCAGCCCCGCGCTGGGGCCCGCTTTGTCGCAGTGCTGCATCCGGGCACTCGGAGGAACGCGCACGCGCTCTGCTAGCCCCTCCTCCCCTTTCTGGCGGCGCGAACCGCCCCCCCCCCCTTCCCCCCGGTCTCCTGTCGGCCCTGCTTTTTGTCGCGAGACCCTCGGCTGGAGGCTCCGCGGCGCGCGTCCGGTGTGGGCCGCGCCCCCGGGGTCCTTCGGGAAGGGGCGGGACCGCCTCGTTCCCGCCTCGCTTGCCACGCGGCCGGAGGCGGAGGCTCGGGGTCTGGGCCGCGCGCCCGCTTAACGGCTGGGGGTAGGGGGCTGGGGAGTGGTCCAACGGTCTTGAGGACTGGGCCCGGGGCCTGTCCCGCCTAAATTTCCTCTTACAGAGGTGGGAACTGAAAAGAACGGCCGCCTGAGGCCACACCCTCTCTCGGTGCTTTGGCTCTTTCCTGCGGGGGAAGCGCCTCGTTTCCTGTATCGAGGAGATGAGCCGATCAGGGCCGTGCGTCTTCCATGTGGCGCTTTAAAAAGCACTTTCGCTTCTTTGGATTCGCCTAGTCTTCCCGCAGCCCCGAGTTAGGCAAGGGGGACAGGAAAACGCACTCATTTGGGAGCCACAGGGCTGGGGGCTTGAGTGCCAGCCAACGTGCTGATCAGAATGCTCTCTTCCCTTGGTTAGCTGGTTTTGCACCAAAAGCTCCCATTTCCAGGCTCCAAGATTGGGTAAAGGGTGAAGCGTGGCCTTTTGTAAGACATTCTTGTTCTTTCGATTGAGAAAGCGGAGGCTCCCTTCGGAACAATTCTGCCTCTGGCTTGAATTAAAAACCTGTCCTGCTGAAACAGCTGTGTGATTTCAGCCTAACTCTTGGCGGTGTCTTCCTCCTCGAGGGGGCGTGAGAAAGAAATGCGTGTAGATCTTTGCAGTTCCTGACGTCGATTGAAGTTGCGGACAGTTGCTGCTGTCCGTTAGCACTCTTGCTTTTTCAAGTACTTAAGGCTTCTTTTTTGGTTCTGTGGAAATGCGCTTTCTCTTTGCGTTTTCTATTGTAAGAAAACTTGACGGGTCTCACAGACTGCCCCTCTCCAGTAGAGTTTCATAAGGGAATTTATGCCTCCTTTGTTGATTTTCTTACCTGGGGACCCCGAAGCTTAAGTCTTTTAGCTCTAGTCTGTTCTGAGGAATGGCTGAAGGTAATATAATCCTGTTTTTCTTTTGCAGACTATACCCAACAAGCAACCCAAAGGTGAGTGTCGCTTCTGGGCTTCCAAGGTTTGTAGAGGGCGCAGGTGGCTAAGGTGTCTTTTCCTGAGAGCACTGTTTTTTTCTCTAGCTATGGGGCCTACCCAACTCAGCCTGGGCAGGGCTACTCCCAGCAGAGCAGTCAACCCTACGGGCAACAGAGTTACAGTGGCTACGGCCAGTCTGCGGACACTTCGGGCTATGGCCAGAGCAGCTACGGTAGTTCTTATGGACAGACCCAGAACAGTGAGTCTTAGTGGGTCACTCCACCTCTTCTGCTCTTTGTGAATGTTGCTTTTCTTAAACCTAAGCAGTGCTGAAACAGTCCCCTTAACCAGTCTTTGACCCTTAAAGCTCTTTGATGTTTTGAGTCCTTTGAAACAAAAAGACTTAATTGGTTTGTAATCCTGTTTCCTTTTATTTTCTGACTTTTTACTTTTCTATTTATGCTGCTATTTTCCCAATTTCCTCTAAGCATGAAAGTGAAATGAAGGCAGGAGGAATATTCCTAGAGGGAGAAATGCTTTAGGCTTTTAAAGAGGGAAAATGACTTGCTTGAAGATATTTGAAGTCAGGTGGCATCACATGATACACCAGGAGGTGGAATTTGCCCTGCGGTCCCTGAAGTGTAAATAATAACGCATTGTCTTTATTTGTTCTGCACGAGGTCGGCAGGTGAAAGTGCTGTTAGTGAAGAGAGATCTCTTGGGCTGTGACTAGTGGTGGTCCTGGAGGCTGGCTTTGGGGGTGTGTGGGATGAGGTTAGAATTCAGAACTTGAATAGAAGTTGAAACAGCTTTCAGGTAGAAAGGTAATGTCTTTAGCTGTGAGTTGCAAGATTGCCAAGCATCTTCTAAGAAGTTGGCTTATCAAGTACAGGAAGCATAGTGTTGTTCTCAGTGCACTCCCTGCCTGTTCTCTTTCTTCATAGCTTTTGTGACTGCTTTTCCTTTCCTTTTAGCAGGCTACAGCACACAGTCAGCTCCCCAGGGGTATGGCTCAGCTGGTGGCTATGGCAGTGGCCAGAGTTCTCAGTCGTCTTACGGGCAACAGTCCTCGTACCCTGGCTATGGCCAGCAGCCAGCTCCTAGCAGCACCTCAGGAAGGTAAGGAGTGGGTGTGGAGAGGACGGAAAAGGAGTGGGTGTGGTGAATCCGTAAGGAACGATAATGTGATCAGCAGTGGGAGTAATTATCAGGGGTAATGGGGGAGAGGTGGTCTCTGTTGGGGACAGAGAATGGGATGTACCAGAAGTGAAGTCCTGGACACATGGCATTGTGACTCTTGTCTTTTTCTTTTCCCCTAGTTACGGTAGCAGTTCTCAAAGCAGCGGCTATGGGCAGCCCCCGAGTGGAGGCTACGGCCAGCAGTCTGGCTATGGTGGGCAGCAGCAGAGCTACGGACAGCAGCAGAGCTATAACCCGCCCCAGGGCTACGGGCAGCAGAACCAGTACAACAGTAGCGGCGGCGGCGGAGGCGGCGGCGGAGGTGAGAGGCTTCCTTCTGCTCTGTCGCACCCCTGCTTTCTGCAAGAAATTGTATTCTGGGCTGTTACCCTGAAAGGGTTCTTAAAACCCTAGCTTTATCTGTATTTCTATTGACGCTTATTCCCTGGCACTCCTGAACTGTTTTGTGCCACCTCACAGTCTGTTTTGTCCTTTTTAAAGGCATGCTTTTCTTTCCTGACAGGTAGCTATGGCCAAGATCAGCCCTCCATGAGCAGTGGTGGTGGCGGCGGTGGTTATGGCAACCAGGACCAGAGTGGCGGCTACGGGGGAGGCCAGCAGGACCGTGGGGGCCGTGGCCGGGGTGGTGGCGGTGGTTACAACCGCAGCAGTGGCGGCTACGAACCCAGAGGTCGTGGAGGTGGCCGTGGAGGCAGAGGCGGCATGGGGTAGGTGTCTTGTGAGCCAGGGAGTGCCATCAGTGGAAAGGGAGGAGGGTTGCATGAGTCTCCCTTGAAGCCTAGTCCTGTAGTGCATGGTTAGTCTGATTCTGGGAATTGGTGAGGGCTTTGATTTGGGATCTTGACTGTTTCTTTTTCGTACATCCATCCCCATTTTATTTTTGTGAGAACTCGGGAGCCTGAACTTCTACCCACACTTCTGTACAGAGATTTGAGTACTGACAACTTTCATCTCTAAAGAAAAAGGAGAAATGTAGGGGTGTATGTGGATTGGAGTCATTGATAATCCTAGGCAAGAACCATGGAAGTAAAAGCTTCTTTCTCTGCAAGGGAAACCTATGATCCCACTCCTGGTGATAGGGAAACTTGTTACTTGTATTCCCGTGTGTCCTCTAAAGGAGTTGTCAATGGTTAACCTGACTTGAGCTTCCAGGAATTGGCTACTCTCTCTTCCTGTATTCTATAGTCACTTGAATCCACGAACTTGACTTGTACTAATCTGACGGACTGTAATGATTTTGTGTGTGACTTGGTTCATGGGGCTCTCTGAAGTGTGCAGACCTTTTGGACAAAGTACAGTACGCTCGACAGTGGTCTCCCACCCACTTGCTCCACTGTCCCCCTTCCTCCGGTTACTTGTCCAGCTGGACCTTCTTTCCTCCCCTTCCTGCTGAAGCTGAAGTAAAACCTTAGATTTGATGTTAGAGCATTTGTCAAGTCTGTTGGTAAATAACGATTGGAGGCACTCTTCTCTGTCTCTCTCGAGAAGGGGAGGAATGTCAATGTGTTACTCCTTTTGGGGAAAAAGTAAGTTTTTTAAAAAGAGTTTGTGTATGGTAAGTATTCAGAGGGGGGGTGGGGGCAGTGCCAAAAACCTTACAGAAATATGGAAAACTCTGTTGTGTGCGTGTGTTTATAATGCAAAACTTTAAAAAAAGAAAAGCAACTGTTATGTGACTGTTAACTTGCTCTGCATTTTATGTGCCACAGGTATGAAAGGTGACATTGCAAAATACTCCGCTCTTCTCGCAGTGTAGAAGGGGTGACCCCGGGGGTGGGGAGAGATCAAAACCAGCTCAGTAGTTAGGGAAGGGCTTAGCTAAGTTTTGTCTCGCTTTAAGGGGAAATTGCCTTTGGTTTTGACTTTTTATGGAATGGGGTTGGGTCTGCTTGCTGCTTTCAAAGCAAAAAAAAAAAAAAAAAAAATCACAAAAATGTGTTCAGGGCTACCCCAGCCTGGTGTGAAGTGTCTTCTGGGTAAACGGGGTAGGGTTTTTTAAACCAACTACTGGGTTGGCAACTGCTTGCGACAAGAGGAAAAACATCTGCTACATCGGAAGAACGGCCAAGGAAAATGGGTCTTTTTTTTTTTTTTTTTTTCCTAGAGGAAATAGATATATAACCTTTTAAGCAAAATCCTTAACAATTGTGTCTGAGAAATTGCACACGTGTGTGTGACATGCTCACAGGTCAGACAAGGGGTGGTCAGGAAGGGGAATGTATTTTAGTAGCCACTTGCATTATCATTTTCCCAAAACACCTACCTATGTTTGGGGAATGTTGAACAAAACCAAAAACCGCCCTTTTGTAGCCGTTGGAAGCTTCATGTCCTTTCTTCTAACTTGTCTTCTCCAGCGGAAGTGACCGTGGTGGCTTCAATAAATTTGGTGGTAAGTGAACAGAGTTTCCAAAATTCCCAACTCCCAGCAATGCTTTGTCTGATTGTTCATTTGCAGTTGTCTTAGCGTGTTTTAAGTGTCAAAAGTTTTGGAGTGTCCATAACCACCTCCAGAAAGGGGTGGGGTAGAATGCCACCTGCTGCCAGATGTGTGCTAACCTGGAGGCAGGCAGGGAGTAAGACTCAGCAGTCGTCTGGTACCAAATTGGTTTGACCCAGGTTAATAAGAGGTGTTTAGGAGGCCTCTTGACAGGAGTGTCGCCACACCAGCACTTAGTGACAACCGTTATGAGAAACTGGAGAGTGTGTGCCGGAACATGTGGTGCCAACTTGGCTTTAGGATCGATCCTTTGATCAGTGTGTCTGAGGCTTGTGTGTGTGTGAGTGTATGTGTAACAATCTCCAAACGTTTTAATTCTGGACGAGGGATGAAGTATTGCCCTGCCCTGAGGATGGTGAAGTTGGTATATATTTATGTATTAAATACTGAATGGTGTCAATGCAATTCTACATACATGTATTTAAACTCAACTCAGATGGGCTAAATAGCAACTAGCTCTGGGCAGGAAGGTGTGAACTGCTTCCAAGAAAGGTTGGGAGCATGTGTGGCTCGTGGGAAATAATCAGGTCTTAATAACAGCACAAACTGAATTCATGGAAAAATGGCAAATTGGAGAAGTCTCCTAGTAAGCTGGAACTTTTCTGGTCTGGTTAACTAACAAAAGGTTTCTTGATTTGTCTCAACATGTAAAGCCAAAGGCTTGGGTTCATGATTTAGGTGTCATTGAGTGTGGGTACAACATTTATATATGGTGAATTCAGATAAACTTTGGGCGAAGATGGTCTCTGGAAAAAAAAATAGAGGCTGCATTATGGAAATAAGATTTCTGGTCTGTTCCCTGGGACATGCTTAAAACATACAATAGCTATTTTGTATGATTTTTACTTTCATGTGGTTTTTGGGGAAACAACATGGTTTTAAGACTGGTTTCGAAAGATGACATTAAAAATTGTTCCACAAGGGATAAGTGTCTTTGGTGCTAAAGTTTGGAGAAACTGTATGGATGCATATCACATTGCTGGTGGTGAGCCCGTTTCTCTCTGGGGCGAGAGAAGAGGGCCAAGCTATGAGTTGGTTTGTTAACTGCAATGGGTCTCCCTCCTGGCCCTCCCAGTCTGTGCCGAGGACATTTCCCAGCCTCAGCTGGGGGAGGCAGCCTTTTCTGAAGTGTGGAGTTGTCCCTGTGGGGACTCAAGTTACATGCAGACCTTAAGAAAAGGGGCCTGTGTCTTTGCCAGACCTGCCTAGGGTTTTCTCTGGGCAGGCAACCCAGAACAGGGTTTGGAGTGAGGCTGGCTGTGAGCACTTACCTGATATTTTGCAAAAGTTTGTATTTGGTGTTAATTTTTTCCTTGTCTTTCTCAGCCTCTTAACTAACGGCTCCTCTTTCCTTGTTTTTTTTGTTTTTTGTTGTTTTTTTGTTTTTTTTTTCTATGTCACTTAAGGCCCTCGGGACCAAGGATCACGTCATGACTCTGGTAAGTCCACAGGTGGCGGGAAAGAAAGGCTAAAGTGGTAGCAGGACTTTTCTTGGATGTTGTTCAAACTTAAGGGAATCTGAAGAAGAGCGGGGCTCGAGAAGGAAACTGTGGGGAGAGAGTTTAGGAGTAGCTGTGTTTACCAGCGTATTTAACAAAAGAGACACAGGGAAGCACTTAGTCCTTTTTGTTTTGATCATGTTTGTATGCTGCATTTTAGTGTAAAGTTAGTTTCTTCGGGGTCTTCAACTGAAAGTTGATGAACACTGGTGTGGTCTTGGGCAATTAACTCCTGAGCCCTGGTTTCTTTTATGAATAGCAACATGTTTTAAGGGGTAGTTGTAAAACTAAATTTTAATTAGTGAAGCGGCTAGCATACAGGCACTCGGATAATGAAGTAGAGTTGGAGATTTGTCAGACCTACACCACCAGTACTTTATATTAATTGGTTTAGAAATTTTCTTTCTTTGAAAGCTAACAAGTATCAAAGCTCAGGTTATTAAGTGTCACTGACTTGTTGTATCTTTGGTTGTTTCTTATCCACTTTTCCTGCTGTGTTGGGCAAGCAGAACAGGATAATTCAGACAACAACACCATCTTCGTGCAAGGGCTGGGCGAGAATGTTACAATTGAGTCTGTAGCTGATTACTTCAAGCAGATTGGTATCATTAAGGTACTTATGGGAACTTCTCTGGCAGTCCAGTGGCTAAGACTCCTCGCTCTCACTGCAAGGGCACGGGTTTGATCCCTCATTGGGGAACTAAGATCCCCCAGCCCTGAAAGAAAGTGGCTGTCCCCCCCCAGCCCCGAAAGAAAGACCAAAGAAAGGTACTTCTGGAGCAGAGTGGGTGCATTCTATCAGTGCTGCAGACTTTGGGATTTCATACCTTAGTGAAAATAGAAGTCTTAATGGTTGCCTGCTTCATTTGTTGAGGAAGAAGCATTAACTGTTGGCATTCCAAAGGGAATCACATTTTAACACAAAAAGGCACAATTGATTAAAAAGGTGATTACAACTTTTGAGTTTGTAGTCTATAATCTTTATCATTTAATATTGAAGGGAGAAGCAGTTAACAGTCGATGGCTTTCTTTCAAGTTATGTGGGAAATAGGAAGGTATGGTTTTGATAGTGCTGTATTTTCTTAAGACTGATGTGATCTCATGTTGCTTTCTTCAGACAAATAAGAAAACAGGACAGCCCATGATTAATCTGTACACAGACAGGGAAACAGGCAAGCTGAAGGGAGAGGCCACGGTATCATTTGATGACCCACCTTCCGCCAAAGCAGCTATTGACTGGTTTGATGGTATGTCTGAGGAGGCTGGGGGAGAGGGCAGCTAGCTTGGGGAAACAGGCTGCATTTTGAGGGTTTCTTTGAGTCTTCCAAGACTTAATAGCACTACGCTGTTGGTGTAGTCTTACATTTGCTTATGTCTCATGAGAGTGTAAACATTTGTAAGAAGGCAGAGTCTTCTCTTGATTGTATCAGGTATACTTTTGGACCCACAGGTCATAGGTCTTAATAAGAAGTCTCTTTTATACCTCCTTTATTTCTTTAGGTAAAGAATTCTCTGGGAATCCTATCAAGGTCTCATTTGCTACGCGGCGAGCAGACTTCAATCGGGGTGGTGGCAATGGTCGTGGAGGCCGAGGGCGAGGAGGTGAGGAGCTCATTCTGCTGCTGTAAAGAAGTGATGGGGAGAGAAGAGGGAAGGAGGATGGTAAGGGCTTGTGTGGGAAAGACAGGTTAACCACACTTGGAAGGGGAGCAGACCTGTTCTTGGCTCTGTTCTAGGACCTATGGGCCGTGGAGGCTATGGAGGTGGTGGCAGCGGCGGCGGTGGCCGAGGAGGATTCCCCAGTGGCGGTGGCGGTGGAGGAGGGCAGCAGCGAGCAGGGGACTGGAAGTGTCCTAATCCGTGAGTGAAACGGCTTAATTTTTCCTCAGCCCTCTTGTATGTGTGCCCTTTGATGTTATGTGCCAAGTTGCTTCAGTTCTGTCTGACTCTGCAACCCCATGGACTGTAGGTTGCCAGGCTCCTCTGTCCATGGGGATTCTCTAGGCAAGAATGCTGGGGTGGATTGCCATTCCCTTCCCCAGGGGGTTTTCCCAACCCAGGGATCAAACCCAAGCCTCTTATGTCTCCTGTATTGGCAGGCAGGTTCTTCACCACTACGCCACCTTGATGTTATGACAGTTTGTAGTTTCTGACTAATGTCAAAGCTATGCTGACGGGGACAGGCTTGGCCGGGAGTCATCTAGACTGGGCTCAGTAACCTGCAGTCTTGGTCTCCGCTCCTGAGAAACAGGCCTCTTTGCTTTTCTGAGGCTTCATTCTCCTCACGTATCCCTAAGGTCACTGGACTCTTCATAATTCTAGGTCTTGGCCATTTCCACCCCCCACCCACACACATTAATTGTCTTATTTTCCTCAGTACTTGTGAGAACATGAACTTCTCTTGGAGGAATGAATGTAACCAGTGTAAGGCCCCTAAACCAGATGGCCCAGGAGGGGGACCAGGAGGCTCTCATATGGGTAAGGAAGAGGCAGAGCTGGTGTTGGGATCTGCAGGGAGGCTAGACAAGGGGAGGGAGGAGGGGTCTGGGGAATGTGATAGAGGGTTGAATCATGTTTCTTTTTTTCCTAGGGGGTAACTACGGAGATGATCGTCGTGGTGGCAGAGGAGGCTATGATCGGGGTGGCTACCGAGGCCGAGGAGGGGACCGTGGGGGCTTCCGAGGGGGCCGGGGTGGTGGGGACAGAGGTGGTTTCGGCCCTGGCAAGATGGACTCCAGGTAAGTAAGACTAAATTGAAAGGGAACTAGAGCAGTTGACCAGAGGTCATGGGATTGCAGGGTTTGGGGAGCGTGGTTTCATTTTGAGGGTGGGGTTGGAAAGCTGAGACTAACGCTTGGGTAGGAAACAAGGGAAGGAAACTTACCTGGGAGAGCTAGTCTGGATGCCCACATGCACTCTGTGCCCAGGGAGACGAGCTGTCTCTCGGGGTGGGTAGCAGGGCAGGTTGGATTTTGGGGGGGAGGGTGGGTAGAGAGGTTGGAACCCAGACCTCATGGATGCTTTTTCTTGCAGGGGTGAGCACAGACAGGATCGCAGGGAGAGGCCGTACTAGCCTGGCTCCTGAGGCCTTGGATCAGCTTTCTTCCTGTACCCAGTGTTACTACCCTCATTATTTTGTAACCTTCCACCTCCTGATCACCCACGGGTTTTTTGTGTCGGACTATGTAACTGTAACCATACCTCTGGTTCCCATTAAAAACCATCATTTTAGTTAAATTTTCTTCCTTTTCCCCCTCTTCACTCTCCTGGAGCGTGAATGTCCAGGTCAAGAACGTGGGGAGTTTTTCCTCTATTCAGATCAACCAACCTGCCTTGTGGGAACTGGAATAAATTTGTTTGTTCCCGCTCAGCAGGAACTAGAATAAAGTGTTTGATACTTGGTTCAGGGGAGCAAAGGTCAAGTGTATCCTTGAAAGTAGAGATTAAACTTCTCTGTTCACAGTAAAAATCGGATGAATGAAAGGGGTAAATGAAAAACATCGTGTGTTGCCCCCCATTTTTGTCCAGCCATGTGGAAATTTCTCTTCTACTGTGTTGATTGATGGATGTGCTGATTTTTGTGGGCTTATTTTTAGCAGTTTTGTTCCTTTCAAGGAGTTCTGGCAGTTTTCTAAGGGTGGGGCTCAAACAAATTAAACTTTGAGGGTGATACTCAAGTTTGATTGACCCTGATTAGGTCATGTAGTTAACCACTTGGGTTTTTTTTCCAGGAAGGGGAGAAACTAACTGAGCACCTGCCTAGTGGCAGATAGGCTGTTCACAAGTTATCATAGGAAGACGAAGTGCCTGGATTCTGTAGCTCTCACAGTCAGGAAATGGTTTGACGCCAGGATGCAGTCCTTGTCATCTCCCAACTTGATTTTCATTTCTTGGCATTTCTTTCCAAAACAAATTCCTACCCCAAACATTTATTTGCTTAGGCCTGGCTTAAGAGGATGCTGAATTTTAGGGAAAAAGACTTGGGAATGAGGTAAGATGGTAAAAGGGGAAGGTTAGCTGAGAAAGTAAGATAAGGCAGTTCTTTGATATTTCAGTGAGTGGGCTCCCTCTGCACACTAGTTTTCCTGAAGGTGGGACTCTGGGTATTGCCTGTTGAGACAGTGGTGTGATTAGGTCATGTTCCCATCTGCCAGTACTCAAAAGTCTTTGGTGTTTTGAGAAAAGGAAGGGGTTGGGCCGATGAGTTGTCACCTCAGTAGTGCCCCTTAACCTGATATACCTTTCCTGACCCCAGAAAACTACCCCCTCCTTCCAACTCAAAACTTGAATTTAGGAAACTTGCCCATTCTTGCCAAGCAGTTGAATTTTGGCTACACAGAACTTAAAATCATAACCAACAGCAAACTGTGTTCTTTGTTAGAAGCACAGCTCATAAGAGTGCCTGGGACCCCTTGTGGAAAGTGCTTTTCTTTTTCTGAAATTGTACCCTCTAAGAGTTGATTCATCCTCAAATCTCTGGTGATCTGAGACAGAGGCTGTGGCTTTGTGCAAAGGAATAACTACCCTCCCTGCCGAGTGGAGGTGTTCTGTCAAGAGGAGGTGGAGAATGGCTGAGGTTCTCCAGGCAGTGCTTTTATTTGGCTTGTGAAACTTGGTACTTAAAAGAATCCCTGAGATATAGAGCCAAGAAAATGGCAGTGGTCCTCCTCCTGCCCTCTTCTGCTTTTGATCTATCTTAAAATGATGTTTGGTTTGATGGCACGAGCACATCTGAGAGGTTTATGGGTGCTTCACCTGGTAGGGTTCTGGTGTTAGGGTTTGATTATGGTTCCTTTATCCCTGTTGTTAGAGGTGAGTTGGGTCTCACCCAAGCTCTGGGAGTAAGTGGGATTATTAGCATTTAGTTGTCCTTTAAAAGGCTTCAGTGATTGGCCTCACCCTTCAGTAAAAGAAAATAGGGTCCTGAGGCTTCTCTGGTGGTCCAGTGGTTAAGGACTGTATTCCCGGTGCAAGGGGCTTGAGTTTGATCCCTGGTCAGGAACTAAGATCCACACATGACAACGAAGGTCCTGTGTGCTACAACTAAGACCCGATGTGGTCAAATAAAAGACCCAAGTGTCTTGTGGGTAGATTAGTTTGGAGGACTTTCAGGAGGATGGGTAGAGATGGGTGAAGAGAGAAATAGCAACCGAGTGAATGTTTTGGTGGTTGATTCCAGTGCCAGTTCATCCTTTGGTGGGAAAAAAAAAAAAAAAAAAGACCCTGAGGGGTTTGAACTTTGGATCCTCTGCTCTTTGCTGTATTTCCTTGTAAGCAGCACCTGGCTGGTGATAGTCATGTTATTCTGATGAGGATTGTAGGCTGGTCTTTTGAGTTCTAAAGAATATATTATTAACTGAGTTACTGAAAATGTCCTGCAGTCTGGAAGCACTAGGCATCTGACGTTTCTGAATTGGGACAGGCTAACTTAGGAAGAAGCCAGGGGGAGAATGTTATGGGTGGGTGGGGAGAAGTGTGCTGCAGGTCTGATTGCCACTGCCTGATTTCTTAATCTTTTTCACCTTTGCCCCCCATCAGATACTGGATTTCAGTAGCTCAGACAATATAGTGCAGAGGTTAGGTCATGAGGCAATCATCCACCAGGGTTTAATAAAAAAATTTTTTTTAACTGAATTTATCTGGCCGCACTATGAGATCATGCGGGATCTTAGTTCCCTGACCTGTATTGAACATGTGCCTCCTGCAGTGGAAGCATGGAGTCTTAACCACTGGACTGCCAGGGAATTCCCTACCAGGGGTTTTCTACCAGGTCTTACTCCCAGTACTAGTCTCAGGGGCTCAGCTCGGGTCCGTTGCAGCCGTTGCTCTCCAGCCTTTCCAGAACTCAGACTACCTTTCCTGCCTTTGGGCCCTCAAAACTGACTCTTCCATCTTTAACTTTTTGTGTTGTTAATAATTTTAGACAACAGGTTTCCACAAAAATCTGTTCACCTCCCCCATGTAGTGGTCTTCGTGCCGCTGGGTGTATAAGAACTGAGGAAGTAGTGTCAGGTGGCACTTGCCATCAAGTTTGACTTCTGGGCTTGTAAAAGTTGTCTGGTTCACAGTCCTTGTGGTGTTGGCTGTTAGAGCTTTAGGAGACCATTGAATCTAAAATTGCTATTTTTATATTGAAGCATAGCTAATTACGTGTGATAATTTTGGGTGCACAACAGAGCAACCCAGTCGTACATACACATGTATCCATTCTCCCGTAAACTCCCCTCTCATCCAGGCTGGGACGTGAACCGAGTTCCCTTTACTATACATAGGTTGGTCCTTATTGGTTAAAAAATTCTTAACAGTCTTGAGGCAGGAACAGAAGTGTCAGACGAGATATGGTCTGGGAACAGTGCTCTGGATGGATTGTGCTCTCAGCTTGTTGGGTTGTGGTTTTAACCTTAAATCGGGGTAATGGTGCTAGTGAGGAGGGCTCTTTTAACAGGAAGGATGATCGAGAGCCACCAACATGGAGATTGGAGACAAAAAAGGAGCTAGAACTATGGGGTCTGATTGGAGATTGCTTGTGTAGTGGGGGACCAAGCTCAGGCGATTCTGGATAGAGAATGCCAAGGAGAGAGAAGAAACCAGGGAAGAAGAAACAAGGGAACAAGGAGCCAGGCTTTTCAGGCAGCGTCCTGCAGGCGTGCCACGGTGGCAGCGTTGCACCCGCGCTGCTTCCCAGTAGCTGTTCGCGGCAGGATCCTTGGGGCTCTGCAGTGCAGCCCGCTCAGGGTTAAGAACTTGTCTTAGATTTAGCCCGATGGCCACTTTTAAAAAATTTTTGTTGAAGGATTATTAACATATTGTAATGGTTTTTGCCATACATCAGCCATGGGTATTTTGTTATGTTTCCCAGAATTAGAAGGGGAGTGGCCCCATCCTGTGTGCTCTTTGCCTGAATGAAAGTGAAAAGTGTTGGCCCTGTCAGACTCCTTGGCCCCATGGGGTGTAACCCACCAGGCTCCTCTGTCCATGGAATTCTCCAGGCAAGAATGCTGGAGTGGGTAGCTGTTCTGTGCTCCAGGGGATCTTCCCAACCCAGGAATTGAACGAGGGTCTCCTGCAATGCAGGTGGATTCTTTATCAGCTGAACTACCAGGGAAGCCCACTGGAGTGGGTAGCCATTCTCTTCTGTAGGGGATCTTCCCGACCCAGGTATCAAACCCAGGTCTCCCGCATTGCAGGCAGATTCTTTGCTGTCTGAGTCACCAGCAAGCCAAATCCCTGAAAAAAGTGGCAGTGTAGTTGCTCAGTAGTTTCTGACTCTGCAGCCCCACGGACTGTAGCCTGGTAGGCTCCTCTGTCCATTGGGATTCTCCAGGCAAGAACTGTGGAGTGGGTTGCTGTTCCCTTCTCCAGGGAATCGTCTGACCGAGGGATCAAACCCAGGCCTCCAGTGTTGCAGACAGATTCTTTACCATTGGAGCCACGAGGAGGGCTTGCTTCTGCAAACCTTGGCAGTCTGACCAAGGTGGCAAAGCAAAGTCCTCTCTGGGAATGTGTGTCTTAAGTTGGATATGCACCTGAACCACTTGGCTGTGGGTTCTAATTTAGCTTGTAGGTCCCCGTGGGGTTCAAGTTCTCTAGCAATGTTGATGGTGCTGTTTGAGCAGCACACTCTTAGAGCCAGACTCTGAAGTTCCACAGGGACTCGTCTGCTCACCACCCCCCACCCCCTCACTGCCCCCTCCGTGAAGGGGAACTTGATTTTGTATAAAACTTTTTCTGTAGACAGTTTGAGCCAGGAGCTAAGAAAAAGGTCACTCAGGGAAGGCTGGGCCCTGCATATGGGTTTTTCTGGTTTTTCTAGTGTTTTTCTAGCACAGGCCCAGCTAACAGACGATTTGTTCAATTTGCTCTTATTTCAGTCTTGTGATGCTTAGAGGTTTGGGCAGAACATGTCCATTGTTTCCGGTGCTTTTCGGAGCCATTGAACTACGAACAAAAGTATCCTGGAGATCACTGTTGGCACTAATGGGCAGTTGCTGCTAGGTGATGAGTTATGTCCGGTTATCCTTACTTTATAGCTGGAGATGCTGAGGTACAAACTGACCTTATGTTTCATAACTGGTCAGTGAGGTCGACCAGAGATTTGAATATTGTTTGGCTGTAGAAGTTGTGTCCTTAACTAGTATGCTGTGGCTGGTAGAACTGAGCCTCGCCCTACTCTCCCTCCCTCCCCACCCCAATAAAAAGGAAAGAGAAAGCCCCCAAGAAGTCTTTGAACTTAGGGGAGCTGTTTCTTAGACCCTTGTCTTGCCTCAGGCCTGCACTGGATTTTGTAGCTGCTCTGTTTGAGCATCTGCTGTGCAGGGAAGTGTTAGTTATGGCTCCATCTCCAAAACATTAAGTTTCTATGAAGTCTTTAAAAGAAAAAATTACCTATTAGACACTAGACATACACAGTACCTGCTATTTCTTATTTTTTAAATTCAAAGCATGACACAGGTTGAAAAGATGTCTTTTGGGGGGAGTTTAATGGGGGAGTGCAGTGTAGAGCTGACGGTGTGGTTCGCTCTACCACAGGGACAGTGGGTGGGAGTGCTGCTGGAGCCCAGAGGAAGGCCACCTGTGGGCATGCGAGGGCCGGGGCGGGGTTTCAAGGTGTCCAGGTCTAAGGGCCCAGGCTGTGCTAGGTAGGGTATGGGGTGTGAGGAAGCAGTGTTGGGATCCGGGGCTATGTGACGAGAAAGGCAGGAGAGGTTGGATGGGGCCACTCAGGGTCAGGCTGGAAGGTGGGCTCAGGTGTCCTAGTGTTAGGAGGGAGTCCATATCCATCATCAGTTTTGATCACTCAGGCCCTTGATGGTGTTTGACCAGAAGCAGGGCGGTCAGAGGTAAGACATGAAGGAATAAACCAGATGGGGGCAGTGAAGTTGAAAAGGAAGGTGTTTGGATGTGAGCTGGAAGAATGACTCCATCTGGGCCTTAAGGAACATGCTAGGGTTTCTTGTTTTCTGGTTAGGCTGCGGCTGTTGTCATATGTCAGGGTACAAGCATAGTAAAAGGAAGACAACTTCTGGTTTGGAGAGTGGTAAGGTCGTTGTAGAACATAAGTGAACAGATGTCTCAGGTTGAATAAGCCTTGGTTTATTTAAGACTTGGCAGAAAAGGGCTGAGATGGAATGGGGAGCACCTGCATTCATTTTCTTGGGTGGCTAGCGACAAGAGGAGTCCACAGTGTCCTGAGTGTTGGGACTGAGGGGGACACTGGGGGAAGCTCAGCTTTCCTCTTGGAGTCCTAAATACCATTAGAAGCAATCTCACGTGACTGCGTAGCCTTGACAGTGGCCATTAGCTTAGCTTCTTGGTAGCTTCCTCCTACAGCAAACCACTTGTTTTCTCCCATTGCTCTAGTGATTCAGTAATCAGAGTAGGGAAACATTTTACAGACTGTGTGTGTGTGGTGGGGGGGTGGGGTGGGCGTGGAGAATAAACACTGCATTTGCTGGTTCTTGTGTCTAGGGAAGGTATTCCAAGTGAAGCCTTCATATGGCTTTGTTCATTCTGCATTGGTGTGTCATTGTGAATGGCACACCCTGGACTGTCATACCTGGATCCCCAAGTCTGATGATCTGACTCCTGTGTATGGAGTATCTGACCTCCTTGGTGTCTGCCTGTTGCTTTGCATCCACTCCTCCAAGCCAGAAAGAATTGGGGTGCAAAGCATACCCAGGATGTGGTCTTAGGATGCTGGTTCCGTAACAGCCTCTGGAAAGACTCCTTAAGGTGCTGTTTTCTAGAAATAAATACTATTTTCTTTTGTTGACACAATTCCATCAAGAGAAGAAACAGCTGCTGAAAGTCATTTCCTGAAGTTTTGCTTTTGTGTTTGGCATGTTTTCTGGGCAAAGTGTAACCTATAATCCCTTTTTCAGGGAGTGGGAGAGAGCAGCCAAGCCCACTGGTGTCAGTGGCTGAAGGAACCCTAGGAATACTTGCTTTGTGTTCTCCTGTTGGTGGCTCAGACAGTGAAGTGTCTGCTTACAATGCGGGAGACCCGGGTTCAATTCCTGGGTCGGGAAGGTCTCCTGGAGAAGGGAATAGCAACCCACTCCAGTATTCTTATGTTTTTAGGCTTCCCTGGTGGCTCAGATTAAAGTGTCTGCCTCCAATGCGAGAGACCCGGGTTCAATCCCTGGGTCGGGAAGATCCCCTGGAGAAGGAAATGACAACCCACTCCAGTATTCTTGCCTGGAGAATCCCATGGACGGAGGAACCTGGTGGGCTGCAGTCCACGGGTCACAAAGAGACAGACATGACTGAGCGACTTCACTTTCACTTTTCACTTTCATCATTTCTCCTGAAAATGGCTCTAATTTTGCAGTTTTTTCCCTATGAAAAACGAAAGGGAAACTTTGTAGACTAGTCTGTTTCTAAATGCATCTGTCAGATCTTGTTCAGTCCCTAGTCGTGTCTGACTCTTGGTGACCCCATGGACTGCGGCATGCCAGGCTTCCTTGTCAAATCCGGCCCCCACAATTCCAGGCCCTTTGATCGTATTCCTATTTTAATTTTTAGACCTTGGCCACAAGGTTAACTCATGGTTCACAGATCTCAAGGGCAGACCCTGTAGGGTGGCATCGAAGGAGCCACCAAATGGTGAATGAGGGACTATTCCGTGTGACTTGAGGCAGGAAGGGTGAAGTGTTTGGGGAGCCTGCTGCCCTGCACGTGGATATGTAGCTCAGGTCCACATGTGCTTCCAGGCTGCAAGTAGGAAAACACACCAAGTACAAGTGGGATTTTCATGTATTGTGTATGAGAAAATCAGAGATTCCAAATAAGTTGGCTGGAACAGCCAGGGTTGGTATGTGGGAGCCATTGCTGGAGAAGGCGCCTCAGCTCTGCTCCAGGTCGTCCACCAGGTAGGGCTGGGTGTCCCTCAGCGCCTGGAGGAGCAGATCCTTGCAGGTCATGTTCCAGGCTGGAGCAAAGCTGAAGAGCTTCCTCATCTTGTCTGAACTAGTGCGTTCCGCCCGCACTGCCTGGTACTGCTCCTCTGTCAGGACCTTCCCATACAGGGCATCCAGCACCCCATCCACGACTGTGACCCGTGCGATGAGGGCCGCCCGATGCTGGTCCACAAAGTGCAGTCCTGGGGCGAGAGGGAGGAGGGGGGCGGAGCTGGCACCCAGGGTGGGCACTGGAGCCTGTCTGTCCCTCTTGAACACTTTTCCTTCAAGTTGCCCTGAATGCAAACCCAAGGGGCAGGGCTCAACAGGACCTACAGAGAGTGGGATGCGCTTAACCTTACCTCTTTTTCAGCCAGACTTGGCCCCAGGAGTGTGAGTAGGTGAGTGGGACGAGTTGGCCTAACTTTGCACGCCCTGAATGCTCTTGGCCTTGACAACAGATTTAGGCTGTGCAGGGGTGTGGTGGGGCGGGGCTGGTGAGGTGCCCAGGTAGGTGAGGTCAGAGATTGAAGGCCTTACCTGGCTTGGCTGTCTTCTGGAGAGGGGCCCTGACCTCGGCTAGCACGTTTCTAGGGCCTGTAAGGAAAATGTTCAATGGTGTCTCAATTCTTTCTGAAGTCTCGGTCAGGAAGCCAAGGTCAGTACCCAGTGCAGGAAGCCTCCCCAGCAGGAGAAGCCTTTATGAAGGGGTAGGAGGAACAGGAAGTGAAAGTGCCCCGAGAGGCAAACAGGGCTGGGAGGAGGGTGCAGATGAAGGGAGACTGGCCTGGACCCCGGAGGAGTGTGGCGGGGGTGTGCTCACCCTTGCTCATGGTCTCCTGCAGCTGCTCCGCCACTTCCTGCATGCCCATGTCGCGAAGCACAAGCGCCGTGAGCTCGGCACCGTACGCCTCCAGATAGTAGCTGACGAGCTTGTCGGTGAGGTCCACGGCGTCCAGTGGCAGCAGGGTCCCCCGGGGGATGCGTCCATAGCCTTCCCGCAGCGGCACTGAAAGCAGCTTCATCTTGAACTTTTTGAACTCGTCCGCTGTCAGGTTCTCTAGCGCATCCAGGATGGCATCGCGTGTGCACCCCATGTCTCCGGGGTCCTTCCGCTCCACTTCCGCTCACTCCGGGTGTCTGCCCTTTGGAAAGCCTTCTCTGGGGCGGGACCAGAAACTCCCCGCCTTCTCTGCCCCAGAACGTTGCCCTCGGGTGTAAGACTTCCTACTATCCCGCACCTTCCCATCCTCTCCTGGCCATCGGGGGGCGCCCAGATCTCATCCTTTGGCTGATCTCTGAGTGGGGCGCCCAGATTGCATCCTTTGGCTGATCTCTGAGGAGTGACCCAGGAGACCAGTGGAAAAGGGCTCATGGGTGGTGCCTGCTTCTCTAGGCTTGGACTAGCTAGCCAAATCAGGAACCTGGTTTACTGGAGAATCAGGGCTTTGACTTATGGAATTTTAGAGCCCTGAAATCTCCATGTTTCCCTAAATCTTAGCATCCCCTCTCACATGTCATAGAATCAGAACCCTAACAGCCAGAACCAGGTAGCTTCCCAAATTCCACAAACTGGGGAGAAATGAGGTGTCAAAAAGAGGGTAGAGATAACTATGTGTGTTTTCTCTCTTTGAGCCTCAGTTTCCTGATCTACAAAATGGGGATGATAACACGCCTTTGTCCACTTTGTAAATATTCCAACATAACATGGATTACCTGATGGTGCCTGAAAAAAGTGTGTTAGTTGCTCATTTGTGTCTGACATTTTGTGACCCCATGGACTGTAGTCCACCTGGTAGCCATTCACTTCTCCAGGGGATCTTCCTGACCCAGGGAGTGAATTCAGGTCTCCTGCATTGCAGGGATATTCTTTACCATCTGAGCCACCAGGGAAACCTGATGGTGCCCGAAACCTTGCCAAATACTTCCTGGGAGAGCCAGGATTTGGTCCCCCAGGAACTGAATTTCTTGGAAATTGATGACAAGAGACACTTGTAATGGTTGACAAAATTCTTTGCTGAGGGGAAAGTCATGGGTAGAGAGTCATTCTGGGCTCAAGGGGCTTGACCCAGAAGAGTACATGCAAGGTGGCGCGGGTTGGTGTTGGAGGCCAAGCCGAGGCTGGAACCCTTCACTTGCCTTTCACGTGGCTGGGAGGGCCCTGCTGCTCTGCCCCTGTGGACCACACCAGCCTTATCTTGCACCACATCCTGCCCCCATTCTGTCTCTGAGTTCCAGCTACATTGTTCTTTCAGTTCCGCAAATGTGCCAGGGTCCTTTGCTTCTCCAAGCCTTGGCACATGCTATTCCCTTCACTTGGAACTCTCTTCCCTCACACTTTGTCTAACAAACTCTCAAGATTTTAGGTCTTAAGGTAAATGTTACTTTCTCTGGAGACCAAGTTCAGACTCTCTCCAATTCAAAACACCTGCTACTTATTTGTAGCTCTCATAACAATTGTGACTATAAATTTCAAGTAGCTCTGTGTATTTGTTTAGCAGTAGTCTTCCCTGATAGGCTGTAAATATGCTTGTCCAGTTTATTGTTATAATCTGAAGCATCCAGAACAGTGCTGGGCCTATAGGAGCTCAATAAATCTTTTGTGGGATCAATAATGAGTGAATAGGCCTCATGGCTCAAGGGAGATACCAGTAACTAAAGGTGGACCTTCCACATAGTGAAAGTGAAAGTCGCTCAGTCGTGTCCGACTCTTTGTGACCCCCATGGACTATACAGTCCATGGAATTCTCCAGGCCAGAATACTGGAGTGAGGAGCTGTTCCCTTCTCCAGGGGATCTTCCCAACCCAGGGATCGAACCCAGGTCTTCTGCATTGCAGGCGGATTCTTTACTAGCTGAGCCACAAGGGAAGCCCTACCTTCCACATAAACTCTTCAGAAAGAGGCAGTTTTGGGAATTCCCTGCCAGTCCAGTGGTTAGGACTCGATGCTTTCACTGCTGTGGGCTTGAAGCCATACAGTCTTCAATTTTAATCCTGGCTCTTTCCTAGGTGGGTACAGGGATCCTACATTTCCCCCTGTCAGCTGGGTTGTAACGATTGCCATTCCTTCTAGTGCTGTGATCTTGACATTATTAGACATTTATTCGCTTAGTGGGTACCCATCTCCCCACCAAAATGTGAGTTCTAGGAGGGCAGGGACCTTGCCTGGTTCACTGATGAATCTCCAGCATCAAGAGAGTGCCTGGGAGGACTTCCTGGTGGTCCCGTGCTGAATCCACTTGCCAGTTCAGGGGACACAGTTCCATCCCTGGTCTGGGAAGATTCCACATGCTGCAGGGCAGCTAGCCCATGTGCTCTTGAGCCCATGCTCTGCAACAAGAGAAGCCACCGCAAGGAGAAGCCTATGCACAGCAAGTAGAGACTAGCCTCTGCTTGCCACAACTAGAGAAAGCCCACAAGCAGCAACAAACACCCAGCACAGCCAAATACAAGTTAAAAATAAAATAGAGTTCGATTTAAAAAAAGAGTGCCTGAGAGAGCAGATGCTCAGTGAAGATTTGCTGAATGAAGAAATGACTGAGGCTGTATTTATGTGCAACACGTATTCAAGAGCTTCCGGCAGAGTAGCAGGGCCTGCTCCCCATCCATGTGCATGCTGCCCTCCATGGGCTGGGCTGGGAAGTACTGTGTACCAATATCCTCAACATGGGTGGCACTTATGGTCCAGCAGCCAGTGTTCCCTGAGCCTCTTCATTGATTTTTGTGCACTGTGGCCAGAAGGCTACATCTTCCTAGTCCACATATTGATCCTGTCCCTCCTCTGCTTCTAAACCTCCTATGATCTCAGTGCCCCCAGAATCAAGTCCAAGCTCTTTGGCAGGGCCTTTACGGCTCTTGCTAACTGCCTCAGCAGCACCGGTGGCCTCTGGACTTCTGCAAGTGTGGAAGTTGCTCTCTGCTTGGCCTCTTTCCCCTCCTGGTCTGCTTGATGTGTTCCTGCTCTCCTCCAAGATGCATCAGGAGTCACTTTGTCTAAGAAATAATAAAAAAAATGAGCCCTGTATATAGTCTGTGATTCTTCACATGCAGTATTTCTCAGCCTCCCAACAGTCCCTTTGGGATAGGGAACAGTGGCCTATTGTAAGTGAGAAGAGGCTCAGAGAGGTTGAAGGACTTGCCCAAGGTCATATAACTGAGGGATCATGCAGGTTGGCTGGCTGGCTTCTGGGCCTGGCCTCTGTCTGCTCTTCCCAGTTGGCTTTTCTGTCCTCTCTGTGCAAAATGAATTATTCCTTGGCCACACTGGCTGGATACCCCTCTGATCCCTTTCTCACTGTCATACAGTTTGTCTGGTCACTCTGCTTTCCTCACCAGACTGAGGGCTCCTTGAAGACCCTTTCAGGTCCACAGCACCCAGCACAAGACTGAACAGATTCTGCCTCAGTGAGACTTCATGAAATGACAAATGAATCCGAGAGTCTAGAATCATAGAAACCTGTTCCTCATTCAAGGGGTCGAAAGAGTCAGACATGACTGAGCACACATGCATGCACACACACACACACATGAAACTGAATCACTTTGTTGGACACCTGAAACATTGTAAATCAACTATACTTCAATAAAAAATTTAAAAATTAAGAAAAAATATTAAAGATCTACTATGTACTCAGCCTCATGGTAGGTGCTGTAGGAGACTAAGAACAGTAACAGTAGCTTCCATTTTTCAAATTTACTATATTCCAGGCATGTGCTAAGCACTTAACATGCATAATCTCACTTAATTCTCCCAACAGCCCCATGAGGTATGTGTGTCTGTCCCCCTTTACAGAGGAGGAAACTGAAGTTTTCAGAAAGCCCTCTGAAAGCCTGCCCTGTTGAAACATGAGGAAATACAGATGGAGCCACCTGACTCCTGGGCTCAAATTCCAAACTACATCCTAAAAGTATCACTTTTGTTTTCAAAAATTGACAAATTGTAATGCAACCTAAATGTACACCAACAGAGGAATGGATAAAGAAGATGTGGTACATATATACAACGGAATATTACTCAGCAATAAAAAGGAACAAAATTGCGCCATTTGCAGAGATGTGGATGGACCAAGAGATTGTCACACAGAATGGAGTAAGTCAGAAGGGGAAAAACAAATATCATATTTAACGCATATATATGGAATCTAGAAAAATGGTATAGATAAACTTATTTGCAAAGCAGAAACAGAGACCCAAGCATAAAGAACAAAAGTATGGATACTAAAGTGGAAGGGATGGTGGGGTGGATTGGGAGATTGGGACTGACATATATACACTACTATGTATAAAACAGATAACTAATGAGAACCTACTGTATAGCAGAGAGAGCTCTACTCAGTGTTCTACGGTGACCTAAAGGCAAGAAAATCCAAAAACCCAAGAGGATATTTGTATACATATGGCTGATTCACTTTGCTGCACAGCAGAAGCTAACACAATATTGTAAAGCAACTATACTCCAATAAAAAAGGAAAAAAATTGTATGTTTATGACCAAAAAAATGATAGATTGCTTAGAGAGATAATGCATCTGGGAACATAAGCCTCCTCCAGACTGTCCGGACATGCCCTTAGGAGGGCAGATGTTGCAATACTAGAAAGGATAATGTTAATATTCTCCTCTTGGCAGAATGCTCGAGAAACTTAGAGAGCACATTCAGAAGACCGTGGAATAGTGGGAAAAGCAAGTGATGAGGGGTATCAGACCCACTCATATTGGGTTCCCAAACCCTCTGCCTCTTCGCTGCATGACTCAGTGTGGTCACAGCACTTCTCTGGAGTCTGCACTCACCAGGCCACAGGTATTGGTGCTCTGAGAACAGTGGCTTCTCCAGGGAACCCCCAGGAGGTAGACCCAGAGCCGGCCGGCTCATTCTTGGAGATTGGAGGGTGGCTTTCCCTTGTGGAGGTGGGGGATAGGAGCCCTGGGCAACTCTCTGGGAAGCCATGGGAATCCCTGCTCCCTTGACCCTCCTTTTCTGGGGGAAGTACTCAGAGTTCTGAGTTTTGACTCCTGGCAGGAAAGAACCACCAGGTCTCACCTCAGGCCAAGCTTCTTGCCCCCTGCACTAAACCAGACCAGCTGGGGTTGTTAAGATGTTTCCTGGGTGTGACCTGACCCCTTTGCCCTCAACAGAAGTAATTCTTTGATTGCTAGAGCCAGATTGCACCCCTGGGGCCAGATTGCCAAGACATGGGGCAAGGCATTTAATCTTTTTGTGCCTCATGGCTTCAGTTAAGATAGGAGCAATGATGGGATTGTTATGAGGTTATAAATGGATTAAGAATTGTGTAGTGCTTGGAACAGGGCTAGTACAGACTCTGTGCTTTTGTCATTGTTACAGTTTCTTAGCCTCAGTTTCCCAATTGGTGAAGTGGGGATGGTGTTATTGACCCTACTGGAGTATAAGGAAGATGCATTGGAAAAATTAATAGTAGTAATTGTAATAATATCAATGTCAACATTTATTGAACATTTTCTATGGGCCTGACATTGTTCAAAAAGTTTTCTATGAATTGGCCTGTTGAATCTTCATAACAATCCAATAGTCTTGATAATAATCCTGATGTGATCTCTATTTTACAGATGAGAAAATCAGGTTGAATGACTTGCCCAAGGCCACACAATGAGGAAACAGCAGAGTCAAGATTTGAATGTTGTAGTGTCAGCTGTCAGGGGGCTTCCCAGGTGGCTCAGTGGTAAAGAATCTGCCTGCCAATCCAGGAGATGCAAAAGATGCGGGTTCAATCCCTGGGTCGAGCAGATCCCCTGGAGGAGGAAATGGCGACCTATTCCAGTATTCTTGCCTGGGAAATCCCATGGACAGAGGAGCCTGACGGGCTACAACCTATGGGGTCCCAAAGAGTTGGACATGACTGAACACACACACACACTCACACACACACTGGCAGTCATAGCTTCCTTAATCCCTTGTGCCAGAACACTCTGCTTAGTGTTCACTCAGTTTATTACCTATCTAGTTTACCATTTATCTAGATAATAATTTCATCCTCATAACAAACTTCCAGGAATGAGGTTATTATCCTGCTGCTGCTGCTGCTAAGTCACTTCAGTCGTGTCCAACTCTGAGGGACCCCATAGATGGCAGCCCACCAGGCTCCCCCATCCCTGGGATTCTCCAGGCAAGAACACTGGAGTGAGTTGCCATTTCCTTCTCCAATGCATGAAAGTGAAAAGTGAAAGTGAAGTTGCTCAGTCATGTCCAACCCTCAGCGACCCCATGGACTGCAGCCTACCAGGCTCCTCCATCCATGGGATTTTCCAGGCAGGAGTATTGGAGTGGGGGTTATTATCCTGTTTCTGCTGCTGCTGCTGCTTCGCTTCAGTCGTGTCCGACTCTGTGGGACCCCATAGACGGCAGCCCACCAGGCTCCCCTGTCCCTGGGATTCTCCAGGCAAGAACACTGGAGTGGGTTGCCATTTCCTTCTCCAATGCCTGAAAGTGAAAAGTGAAAGTGAAGTCCCTCAGTCGTGTCTGACTCTTAGCGACCCCATTATCCTTATATTGTAGCTGAAAGATGCTGCAGGTGGGCTCTCATCTCCAACGCGCTTCCTGTTTGGAGAAGTGGAACTTCCCTGGATTTCTCAGGGTTCTGGGAAAAAGCCCTACCTCCCCACCTCCCTATGGTTATCCACATAATCAGGAGAATTAAATCCGTAGTCATTTATATAGTTAATTTAGTTCAGTTCAGTTCATTTGCTCAGTCGTGTCTGACTCTTTGCAACCCCAGGGACTACAGCATGCCAGGCTTCCCTGCCCATCACCAACTCCCAGGGCTTGCTCAAACTCATGTCCATCAAGTCAGTGAGGCTATCCAACCATCTTATCCTCTGTCATCCCTGTCTCCTCCTGCCTTCAATCTTTTCCAGCATCAAGGGCTTTTCCAATGAGTCAGTTCTTCGCATCAGGTGGCCAAAGTATTGGAGTTTCGGCTTCAGCATTTGTCTTTCCAATGAATATTCAGGACTGATTTCCTTTAGGATGGACTGGTTGGATCTCCTTGCAGTCCAAGGGACTCTCAAGAGTCTTTTCCAACACCACAGTTCAAAACCATCAGTTCTTTGGTGCTCAGCTTTCTTTATGGTCCAGCTCTCACATCCATACATAACTACTCGACTTTTGTTGGCAGAGTAATGTCTCTGCTTTTTAATATGCTGTCTAGGTTGGTCATAGCTTTTCTTCCAAGAAGCAAGTGTCTTTTAATTTCATGGCTGCAATCACCATCTGTAGTGATTTTAAGAGCCCAAGAAAATAAAATCTGTCACAGTTTCCATTGTTTCCCCATCTATTTGCCATGAAGTGACGGGACCAGATGCCATGATTTTAGTTTTTTGAATGTTGAGTTTTAAGCCAACTTTTTCACTCTCTTCTTTCATTCATCAAGAGGCTCTTTAGTTCCTCTTCACTTTCTGCCATAAGGATGGTGCTATATAATACAACTTTTAATATAGTTAATTGCTCTGATCCAAAAGAATCATAAAACCTCACTTATCTCTTCCTGAGACGCCCAAATGATTACAGCCTGAACAAAGTTCCCAGATTAAGTCCCCAAGGTACCAGGAAGCCTGGAGCAGCTTCCTAAGCTGGCCAGCATGCAACATGCAAGAATTTAACATGCAAGTGTTTAGGGAATGAGGGACTTCCCTGGTGGTCCAGTGGTTAAGAATTTGCCTCAGAATGCAGGGGGCATGGGTTTGATTCCTAGTCAGGGAGTTAAAATCCCATATGTGTGTGTATTCAGTCACTCAGTTGTGTCCAACTCTTAGTGACCCCATGGACTGTATCCGCCCCTGCCCTGCCTGCCCCCCACCATCAGGCTCCTCTGTCCATGGGATTTTCCTGGCACTATAATAAAGTGGGTTGCCATTTCCTCCTCCAGGAGAAAGATCTCACATGCTGCAGAGCAACTAAGTCCAAGCACCACATCTAGAGTGTGCCATAATGAAAGATTCCAAATGATGCAATGAAGATTCTGGCATGCAGCAGCCAAGACCCGATGCAGCCAAATTAATTAACTAAAAATAAAGATGGAATGAGCTGCAGAACTCAGAGGCGAGCCACAAAAGAAAAGTTGTGCTAGGAGCTCTCTGGCTTCTGGGGAGATTTATTTACTTGCCAAAAAGTTGGAGTGTGATGACCTTGAAGAAGGGGAGGGGGGGACAGCTGCCTCCTCCTTTATAATCAGGGGAAATAATTCCACCTTGTTTCTCACCTGTGGTGGGGGTGTCTGGTTACTCTCATGGGACAATTGATCTGACTCTTAATGGAAACTCAGACTAAGAGAAACAGAGTGGTCGAGGGGGAAATAAATCCAGGAAAATGCTGAGAGGTCAGAAGAGAAGGACAGAGGGAGTCCTTGTGATTTTTCATTCATTGAGTGTTTACTGAGCAACTGCTGTGTGCCCCAGACTTTGTTGGAAGTTAGAGAAGAGCAGTGAACAAAATTTATGTTCTGGTAGGAAAAGACAGACAAGAAACTAACAAGTGAAATATGTATGTGTTGGATTGTGATAAATGTTATGGAGAAAAATAAATTGAGGAAGGAAGATGTGAGATTTAAAATCAGGGAGTTAGGAAAAGCCCCACTGAAAATGGTGACATTGGGGAAGATCTGAGGGAGGGAGGGAAGTGGTCATGCCAAAACTGTGTTTTATTTATATTTTAATTGGATATAATTGCTTTACAATGTTGTGTTAGTTTCTGCTGTACAACAAAGTTTATCAGCTCTAAGTATACATACATCCCTGCTCTCTTGAGCTGCCCTCCCATCCCCTCATCCTACCCTTCCAGGTCATCACAAAACATCAGACTAAGCTCCCTGTGCTATGCAGCAGCTTCCAATAATAGGGTTTTCAAGAATGTTCCAGGCAGAGGGGTTAGAAGTGCAAAGGGCAAGGCTGGAGTGAGCAGGGGGAGAGGTAAGTGATGAACAGGGTAAGGGGACTTTGGTTTTTATGCTGAATGCAATTTACACTGAGATTTGAAGGATAAGCCTTGAGGCTCCCAGAGCAGGATGGAGTTTCAACCTCCGGCTCTGGATATAGTTCATTCATTAATTCAACTGTCCCTCTGTCGTTCCTTTCCTGAGCACTCAGGGAGGCCCACGTGGCTCTAGCACTTGTGCTGAGCACTGGAAACTCCAGCTGGGGAAAGACCCTCCCCTCAGTCCTGCAAGAAGGAAAGCTTTCGGGGTTGGAGGAGATTCTGTCCCGTGTGACTTTGTGCCTTAAGTTTGGGGAATAAGTGGGTGATAAGCTAGGGAGGGGGCCACAGGGAGGGAACAGGGGAGGCTGGAAATGGTGAAGTTGGGGAGAAAGTGGAGACTCCTTCCAATCATGTTTCTGTGTTTTCTGTGGTTTCAGAGGCCCTGTCTCTCTGCTAGCTCTGAGTTCTGGCTCCAGGCTGGGCAGGGGACAGCAGAGTGTGATGGGCCAGGACAGGTGGCTTTGCCATGTGACGCTTGTCCGCTGACCGCTCAGTCCTCACTTTTAGAGCAGTTTCCAGAAGTGATGTGAGGGGATGGGCCGGGCAAGCTATATATAGTCCTGGGGCCAGGGCTCAGCCTTGGAGGGTCTGTCTGCTCTTCACCGGGCGCCAATCACCCGTGGTGCCCACGTCCTTGCTCTGAGCTTGGTGCTTGCTTCTCTTCAGACACAGCTCGGAGCCACCTACATTTAGGCTTGACCTTGACTGGGCCTCTTGGGAGTCTCTTTTTAGCCAAGATCTCCAGCCAGACCTGTGAGTCCTGGGGTCGTGGTGGGGGATGGTGGCTGGGGATAAGGGGAAGGGGAGGGACACGGGGACAGGGGCTTGCTTCGAGTCCTGGAGAGGTGAGAGAAGAGGAGAGGGCAGGGACACTGGAGAATTTGGGGTTGGGGCTGAGGCCAGGGGCCAAGTCAGGGGAAGGACACTTGGGGGTAGGACGGGGTTTGAAAGCCAGCCTCAAGTTTAGGAACAGGGGTTGAGCCAGGTCCCTGACAGGGGCTATTTGGGTGGGGTGGAGGGGTGGGCTGGGGATGAGAACTGCAGTTGAGGCTGCCTTTGGGCCTGAAAGGGAGTCTCCCTTTCTCCCTTGGCCTGAGCCAGAGTCCCTTTCTGTGTGGGTTGAGAGGACTCTAGAGGTTGGGCCCGGGTCTCGCGTCCCTGACGGTCCCCTCCTCCACGCAGGCCCGCCATGTCGGCTGCGCCCGGCCTCCTGCACCAGGAGCTGTCCTGCCCGCTGTGCCTGCAGCTGTTCGACGCGCCCGTGACTGCCGAGTGCGGCCACAGCTTCTGTCGCGCCTGCCTGAGCCGCGTGGCCGGGGAGCCGGCGGCGGATGGCACGGTGCTCTGCCCGAGCTGTCAGGCCCCCACGCGGCCGCAGGCTCTCAGCACCAACCTGCAGCTGGCGCGTCTGGTGGAGGGGCTGGCGCAGGTGCCGCAGGGCCACTGCGAGGAGCACCTGGACCCTCTGAGCATCTACTGCGAGCAGGACCGCGCGCTCGTGTGCGGCGTGTGCGCCTCACTTGGCTCCCACCGCGGCCACCGCCTGCTGCCGGCCGCCGAAGCCCACGCGCGCCTCAAGGTGCGGGACCCTCCGGCGGGGTTCGGGGTCGGATGAGATGGTTGGACGGGTTGGGGTCGGGCCATTCCGGCCTCAACTTCAGGGCCCGGGGCCCCTGGAGGTGCCAGGGACGCGGGCGGGTCGGGGCGGCTAGGGAAGATGAGCTGAAGGCGGAGCCTGGCGGAGACCAGAGCCTGGAAGAAGTGCTCGGAGACCGGCCTCGGCGAGACGAGTGCGGTCGCTGGAGCACACGCGGGGATGCGAGGAGCGCAGCGGCAGAGCGGAGTCTGCCTCGCTGGGGCCCTAGCAGAGGACAGGGTCGGTGCCTGCGGCCCACGCGAACAGGCTCGGCTGCTGGGCATAGACCTGGATAAGAGGAGCCTCGCTGTCCAGGACCGCCCAGCTCCCGCGCCCCTGGAGCTGCCAAACTTGTAATGACCTGACAGTTATGAGATGGAGCCTCACCTGGGAGGCCAAGGCACGCCTGCGCGCGCAACTCTGTGCACAGCCCCGGGTTGGTACCGAGACCCAAGTGCAGGCTGTTTTTGTGGTTGGAGCTGGAAGTTCTGTACGCCTCCAGACTCCACACACAGTGTGCGTGCCCCGAGGTTTGCCATCTCCGCGGATGCCCAGACACTGGCAAATGGAGACGCAGGCACACGCTAGCTCGCCTGGCGTACGTGTGGCAGATCACACGCGTGTTGAGCTACAGTAGTGTAGCACAGGACAGGCCCGGGGAGATATGTCATGAAGCCATTTATAGGGTTGTTGGAAGATTAAACGACAGGTGCAAGGCCTGGCGGAGGCGGGGTCCAGAGGCTCGGAGCAGTCCACAGTCTCTGCGATGGAGAAGCTGCCACTCTCTGCTCCAGGCGGTTGTTGAGAGTGGGGGGCGGGTAATCTTTGCCCATAAGCTTCAGCGTTGCAAGACACATCTCCTTAGTCTCCAGACTTCTAGATGGGGTAGACCCCGCCCTTAAGCCCCCCCAATCCTCCAGGGGCCCAGCCTCACCGTCCCTCCTGCTCCAGCCTTGCCAGTCCCTCGGGGTGCTGGCTGGTAGTCTCCTAGCCCACTGCAGGAGGCTTCTCCTCCCAGGAGCCCACCCAACCCAGGCTCCCCTCTGCTGGTGACCCCAGAATGCCTATCCTCATCCATCTTTATCTGCAAAAAGAGAAGAGAGTCCATGAAGTGGAATAGGGCACCAGGGAGCCCAGAAGCCTCAAAGGGGCAGGCGGGTTAGGATACAGTCTTTCAGAGTCTGCATCAGTCCACCCTTAGCCCCAGGGAGGGGGTAGCTAGAGGTCTGAAGTAGAGATACCTGAAAGGAGGGGGAAAAGTGAAAGTGTGTCTGACTCTGTGACCCCATGGACTGTAGCCTGCCAGGCTCCTCTGTCCATGGAAGTTTCCAGGCAAGAATAATGGAGTGGGTTGCCATTTCCTTCTCCAGGGAATCTTCCCAACCTAGGGATCGAACCCACGACTTCCACGTTGCAGGCAGATTCTTTATCATCGGAGCCACATGAGGGACAAGAAACCTGGGGTAGGGCAGAACACCTGGGTCCTTGGGAAGGAAGAGGGGTTGGTCCAGAGACCATGTGCCAAGACTCAAGAGTGGTTGAATGGGATCTGCTGGGCAACGGGGGACTCACAACCCCCAAAGTAATGTGGCCTCCTGCTTGCCTTGGAGTAGAAGGACACCAGCCTGTCGGTGAGACCCATCGTGCACTGTGTTGAGCACTGCTCCCCACACCTCCTCACCACGGGATGTTCCAAGAGGCTTCTCTGTTCAGCCCCCAGCCTCTAGGGTGCCGTCGTGCTTGGTCTCCATGGCTCAGCTCTGTCACCCATGAACCTCAAACAGCTGAGAGCCTCCAGGGCCACCCTGCCCAGCAGCAGACAGGGCTGTGGCCCTGGAAGATGTCTGGGGAAGGAGACTAACCTGGCAGCTGGCCGCAGTAGCCCATGGTCCAATTTCGGTGGGGATTTATAGCAAACAGTGCCTAGAGGGTCTCCTAGTTTCCTTTAGGGGAGGTGGGGAGGAGGCTGCCAATTTGTCCCAAAAATCACAGGTAAGGTAGGTGGGGGATAACCGTTCCCATTCTGCAAAAGAGGAAAATTGAGGTTGGAAGTCAGGGCGGCAGGACTGGAACAGTCTGATTCCAGGGCCGTGCACCTCCCAGCAAACTGGCTTTGGCTGGAGGTATTAGGAACTCCCCTATGCCTGCATTTCAGGATCCCAAACTGACAGACCTAGAGTAAGAGCTGGCCCACAGGTTTGTTTGGTTTGTCCATGCAGAAGACATTCTTTTTAAGCTTTTGGCCATGCTGCACTGCCTGTGGGATCTTAGTTCCTCAACCAGGGATAGAACCTACACCCCCTGCATTGGCAGCTGAGAGTCTTAACCATTGGGCCACCAGGGAAGTCCCAGAAGACATTTTTATTCAATTGCCGACCCTCAGAACCAGGGAAACTCTGTTTGGTGGCTCAAACAGTAAAGAATCCGCCTGCAATGCAGGAGACCTGGGTTCGATCCCTGGGTCAGGAAGAACTCCTGGAGAAGAGAATGGCTCCAGTATTCTTGCCTGGAGAATCCCATGGACAGAGGAGCCTGGTGGGTCCATGGGGTTGCAAAGAGTTGGACACGACTGAGCAACTCACATTACACTACCACCCTTAGAGCCTACAAGTGTCCAGGGAGGCTGGTTAGAGGGTTTTGCTAAGATTCTGCTTTTAGGTATAGGGTGAAGGGCAGGAATAGGAGGCTGCCTGTCTGCTGTACACATCCTCCACTACCCCCATGAAACCCGCTATATGCCAAGCCCTTACCTCTCTGGGGGAGGAGACCCAACTACATCTGTGATAATCGTCTTCCCAAAGATCTATGCTGAAGGGCTGCCTGCTGGGGGGATGCAATCCGGAAAGACAAGGCTGGGGAGGACTTAATGGAGATAGACAATGGGAGGGGAGGACATTCCAGACCTCAGAACCGGTACTGGCAAGTGCTTGAGACCAGCAAGTGTGTTTGGGGGATGATAAGTTGCCAGCATGGCTGGAAGAGGAGCTGGCATTGAGGCTGAGCCAGAGGGGGCAGGTTAAGGTGGGGAGGTATGGGTTTGGTGGGGGAGGTGGGCGGTAGCATCACTTCTTTATATCTGCCCTCCCCCCACCAGACCCAGCTCCCACAGCAGAAGATGCAGCTGCAGGAGGCTTGTATGCGGAAGGAGAAGAGTGTGGCCCTGCTGGAGCATCAGCTGCTGGAAGTGGAGGTGAGGGACTCGTCCCAGCAAAGCCCGGGGACTGGGGGTCCAGGCTGGGGGTCCCCAGGCAAATGCTCTTTCCTGTCTGCCCCCCCAGGAGACGGTGCGTCAGTTCAGGGGGGCAGTGGGGGAACAACTGGGCAAGATGCGTTTGTTCCTGGCTGCCCTGGAAGGCTCCTTGGATCGTGAAGCCGAGCGAGTGCGGGGTGAGGCGGGAGTCGCCTTGCGACGGGAGCTGGGGAGCCTGAACTCTTACCTGGAGCAGCTGCGGCAGATGGAGAAGGTGCTGGAGGAGGTGGCAGACAAGCCTCAGACAGAGTTCCTCATGGTGAGCATTGGATGGCTTCCCTCTGCCCCTCAGCCAGGGTTTAGGCTTTGGAGACCTCATTCCGTTGTCACATAGGGACCCCAAGGTACAGAGACAGGCAGGGATGAGCCAGGGTCACACACCTAGGAGGGGTGCGCCCCAGGATGGCCCTTCTGGTTGTTTAGGTGGGGCACTGCCCAAGGACGCTGTATCTAAGAGGGCATCATTTGTATCATAGACCTTGTAGGTCTGCATTTTTATTAGGACACTTTATCAGGTGGAATTAGTTTCTTTAGGAAGGGTGTATTTTTTCTAATTCACGCAGCAGTAAAGGGCTAGGGGTGGCCTTGAATTCTGGGTTTCTTTTGTCTTTTCTGATTCTTCCTGACCCCGCACCCAGCATTTTTGTGTTCTGCCCCAGCCTCAGAAGCCCCCCAGTGTCCCCCTTGCCTGCTCATCTCCATTCTCTTTTTCTCTCTTTCCAGAAATACTGCCTGGTGACCAGCAGGTGAGATCAGCCTGGCCCTGCCCCTGTTCCCATCCTGCCCTTGTCTGCCAGGGACACTGGCTGGTTCACCTTCTCCTCCCATTCAGTCCACTGGGATTCCCCTGCACTTTGTGTGGACATGAACTTGACCTGTCTTTCTCCTCAGGGACCTCCCAGACCACTGCTGGAGACAGATGTGGCCAGGGACACAGGCATCACTCAGTGCTGCTGTTGGGGGGTGGGGGTGGGGGGTGGTGGCGGGGCCAGGCTTTCCAAAGGTGTGCATATTAGAGCTGGATGCTGAAGGAGTGAACAGGCTTCCCAGGTGGCGCTGGTGGTAAAGAACCCGCCTGCCAATGCAGGAGACGCGGATTGGATCCCTGGGTTGGAAAGATCCCCTGGAGGAGGGCATGGCAACCCACTCCAATATTCTTGCCTAGAAAATCCCATGGACAGAGGAGGCTGGTGGGCTACTGTCCATAGGGTTGCAAAGAGTCAGACATGACTGAAGCGACATAGCATGCAAGTAAAGAGTTGGTAGAAGAGCATTGGAGGCAGAGGGAACAGCAAGTGCAGACTGCTAAGAGGAAGCGAAGATGAAGCTGGTGTGGCTGGAGGGGGCCAAACTGTGAAGGGGGGAGGAGCTGGACCTTATCCCAAGAGAAGGCTTTGAAAAAATACTGGTAAAATATACATGGGCTTCCCTGGTGGCTTAGTGGTAAAGAATCTGCTTGCCAATGCAGGAGACATGGATTCAATCCCTGGGTCAGGAAGATCCCCTGGAGGAGGAAATGGCAACCCACTCCAGTATTCTTGCCTGGAAAATCCCATGGACTAACCCTAACCCAGTTCAATTCAGTTGCTCAGTTGTGTCCATCTTTGTGACCCCAGGGACTGTAGCACGCCAGGTTTTCCTGTCTATCACCAACCCCTGGAGCTTGTTCAAACTCATGTCCATCGAGTCAGTGATGCCATCCAACCATCTCATCCTCTGTCATCCCGTTCTCCTGCCTTCAATCTTTCCCAGCATCAGTGTTTTTTTCCAATAAGTCAGTTCTTTGCCTCAGGTAGCCAAAGTATTGGAGTTTCAGCTTCAGCATCAGTCCTTCCAATGAATATTCAGGACTGATTTCCTTTAGAATTGGCTGGTTTGATCTCCTACAATCCATGGGCTTGCAAAAGAGTTGGACATGACTTAGAGACTAAACCACAAAAATAACAAAATATACATAACATAAAATTTACCATTTTAACCAAGTTTTTTTCTTTTTCTCTTTGCCTCACTGCGTGGCTTGCAGGATCTTAGTTTCCTGACCAGGGATCGGCAGTGAAAGGGAAGAGTCCTAACCACTGGGCTGCCAGGAAATTCCCCATTTTAACCTTTTTTTTTTAGGGTACATTTTAAGTGCAGTGGCATTAAGTACATTCACATTGTTGTGTATCTATCACCACCATCCTCTCCACACCTTTTTCATCTTTCCAAACAAATGAAAACAGAAGGGCTTTCAACCAGGGTATGATGAGGGGGGGCACATCCTGGAACTTGACCACAGCTCCTTCCTCCTGTCTTCTGGGTACTGCCCCTTGGCCTCCCCCTACTCTGTGCCTCTTCCAGGGAGTCCCTTCACTGACCCTTCCTCCCCTCTCCCCACCCCCAGGCTGCAGAAGATCCTGGCAGAGTCACCACCACCTGCCCGTCTGGACATCCAGCTGCCCATCATCTCAGATGACTTCAAATTCCAGGTGTGGAGGAAGATGTTCCGGGCTCTGATGCCAGGTACTGGGAGGGGCCCACCCTGGGTTTGTGCTTGTGATGGTGTGGTTGATGGGAGGCCCCAGCCGCAAACAGAGAGGCCTCTCAATCCCAACTGGGGAGGTCACCCTAGAAGGTGCCCACTGCCCCTTTCCCTTGGGGTTAGCACCCTTGTAACCTGTGCTCAGAGAAGGACTTTAAAGGGCATGGGGTTTTCAGGTGGGTGATTGACATGGAGAGGGCACTGCTTTTTTTTTTGGCTGTGCCACTGGATCTTAGCTGGGGCATGAGGGCTCTTCCATCTTCACTGTGGCACATGGAATCTTTAGTTCCTGGCTATAGGATTTAGTTCTCCAACCAGGATCAAACCTCAGGCACCCTGCATTGGGAGTGCAGAGTCTTAGCCACTGGACCACAAGGGAAGTCCTGCTTACTGAAAGGATGCTGCTGCCGGCAGCAGGGGAAGCTGGGGCCTGGGTTTGAGCCCTGCAAGACCCATGGACCGTACCTGCCCCTGCTGTGCCCCACCAGTGGGGACGATATGCCCTGCTCACTGGGAGCTGAGGACCTGCGGAGCTGGAACCGTGGGGTCAGACACTGACTCTGGCCTGTGGCCCGGGAGACCCAAGGGCTTCTTCTCCGCAAGAGATAGAGCCCACTGGGGAGTTAGAGCTCCAGGCAATGTATACCTGGCCTCACTGGGGGGAATGAAGGGACCTCTGCTTTAGCCAAGAGAAGACTAAGGCCCAGAGACTGGTCAAACCTGACTTGGTCACACAGCCGGGTGAGGTTGAGACTAGCTTAGGACCAGGCTTCCTGACTATCTCCTGCTCTAAGGCCTTAGATGGTGAGTGCCATGGCCTTGTATCCACTTAGTCCTCCCCACAACCCTGGAAGGAGGGAATTATGGCCTCATTTTACAGCTGAACAAATTGAAGCCCTGAGAGGTGTGGCCTTTGGCCCGAGTCAGTAAGCGGAGGCGGGCTCACTGCCCAGAGATGCTGGGAGGATGAGAGGAGCTGCACCCCCAGCAGGCGGGTTGGGAGAAGGCTCGAAGGGAAGCCCACGCTCAGGGTCTGATCCGCTTCCTTTCGGTGGCAGCGCTGCAGGAGCTGACCTTTGACCCGAGCACGGCCCACCCGAGCCTGGTGCTGTCCAATTCGGGCCGCTGCGTGGAGTGCTCGGAGCAGAAGGCGCCGCCGGCCGGAGAGGACCCCCGCCAGTTCGACAAGGCGGTGGCGGTGGTGACGCACCAGCTGCTCTCAGAGGGCGAGCACTACTGGGAGGTGGAGGTGGGCGACAAGCCGCGCTGGGCGCTGGGCGTGATCGGCGCCCAGGCCGGTCGCCGCGGCCGGCTGCACGCGGTGCCCTCGCAGGGGCTCTGGCTGCTCGGGCTGCGCGACGGCAAGATCCTGGAGGCTCACGTCGAAGCCAAGGAGCCGCGCGCGCTGCGCACCCCGGAGAGGCGGCCCACGCGCATCGGGATCTACTTGAGCTTCGGCGACGGCATCCTCTCCTTCTACGACGCCAGCGACCCCGACGCGCTGGAGCTGCTCTTCGCCTTCCATGAGCGCCTGCCGGGGCCCGTGTACCCCTTCTTCGATGTGTGCTGGCACGACAAGGGCAAAAATGCGCAGCCGCTGCTGCTCGTGGGGCCCGAAGTCAGCGGCGGCTCCGGCTCGGAGGCTTGAGCTGCCCGTTGGGTTCGGGGAGGGGTGAGGGGCCCTGCCGGCCTGGTCGGGGTCGCCGGGGTTGAAGGCAGGGTGGAGGGGGTTGGGGACGGGACTCCAAACATTCTGAGAAGTTGGGGGTTGGCATGTGCTGGAGACAGCCAGCCAGGGGTTGGGGTGGTAATGGGAAGGGGAGACCTGAAGTCAGGTCAATGGAGAAACTCTAGCTGGCGAACTGGGAAGTCCCAGCGATCGGGGAAGAAGTTGAGATTGAGGAAGGGTCAGGGGGCTTGGGGAGGAGAGAGGGGAGCAGCTGGAGAACTCTGTGGGAGTCAGGAGGCCCGGAAGCCTCCCGCTCCTTTCCGCCTTGGGGGGCCTCCGAGGTCTGGTCTGGTCTCACCACCGCAAGAGGCCTTCCACTGGGGTGATTCTCCAACTGGAGCATTTGTACCAAAATCACCTTTTCAAAGCACCTCGGAATGCCTTGGCTAAAGCCCAGATGACAGAATTTCTGGTTCAGTAGGTCAGGAATGGGTCAAAAGTGGGCCTTTCTAGCAAGTCCTCAGGGACCGCTGATGCTGCCTCTCACAAGCTGGATCACATCTGAAGCCTTGCTGACTCAGCCGGCCTTCTGTTCAGTCAGCTTGCTCTTACACAGAGTTATCACAAAGCTGTCAGCCATGAGGCATAGAAAACCCAAAATACATTCTTCCAGGCTACATCCATTTAAAAACTGTCAGAGCCTGTGTGCCAAAGTGCTTCAGTTGTCTCCGACTCTCTGCGACCCTGTGGACTGTAGTCTGCCAGCTCCTCTGTCCATGGGATTCCCCAGGCAAGACTACTGGAGTGGGTTGCCATGCCCTCCTCCAGGGGATCTTGCTGACCCAGGGATGGGACCCACGTCTCCTGCATTGGCAGGCAGGCTCTTCGCCACTAGTGCCGCCTGGGAAGCCAGAGCCTTTGCTGGGTGAATAAACCAACCCCCCATTTATTGCCCTTTGCCTCTGGATTATGTTGACTGAGTGTCTCAGATGTGGAGGACACCCCCCCAGTTGCCAACCAAGAGAAAGAGCCTGAGGCTAGCCCTGCCCTGGGGCCTGTTGCTTGTAAAGGAGAGGAAGCCCCCATCTCATCACCCCCCCTCCTCGAGTTGCTTCTTTAAGTATGAATATTTTTTTAGGCCTTTGGGTCTAAAATAGCCACTGAAGCCAAGAGTGGGAGCCCCTCTTCCCTGGAGGGAGAGGCTTTGGGGGTTCAGACAGGTGGAACTGCTGCCCCTCCCATCCTAAGGAAGGATGAAGGCCTGGGGACATTTGCTATCACCAGTGGGGTTGCTGCTGCTTCTGCTGTGTGAAGTCTGGGACCCTCTGGCAACTGATGCCAGTGTGGGAATTTTCTGGGGGTGGAGGGGAGAGGAAGGTATAGGGTAAGAAAGGATCTGGCTGGGGGTGCACTCCTGGCTGTGTCTCCCAGAGGAAGGCCTGTTGCGCCCTGGCTCTGGGACACAAGAGAGAATTCATCTGAGAAGCTCTTTCTTGTTAGAAAATAAAACCGTTAAGTGAAGGGATTTGTTGATGGTCAAATCCAGCAGCGTGAATAAACGCAATTACAGTCTGACTCCTTCCTTATTAAATCTGTGTCAAGAGACGACTGATCATTTGTCTGCAGTTCTAGAGACCAGGGTTTGATAACTGGGTTGGGAAGATCCCCTGGAGAAGGGAATGGTAACCCATTCCAGTATTCTTGCCTGGAGAATCCCATGGACAGAGGAGCCTGGTGGGCTACCGTCTGCGGGGTCACAAAGAGTCGGACATCCACTGAGCGACTACACTTTCACATGGGCTTCTTCAGTGGCTCAGGGGTAAAGAATTTGCCTGCCTATGCAGGAGTTGCGAGTTTGATCCCTGGGTCAGGAAGATCCCCTGCAGAAGGAAATGGTAACCCTCTCCAATATTCTTGCTTGGGAAATCCCATGGACAGAGGAGCCTGGCAGGCTACATTCCATGGTGTCACGAAGAGTTGGACAAGACTGAGCAAGTAAACAACAATCTTCTCACTGCCTGTCCAGCCTTTAGTCTTGATGGACCCATAAAATCTTTCTAAAAATCCAAGTATGATCATGTGATTCAGTTTTTCAAAACTTCCAAGGATTCCAAGTTGCTTGCAGGAGGCTTGTGGGATCTTATTTCACCCACCCGTGATTGAACCCCAGGCCCTCAGCAGTGAAAGTCCAGAGTCCTAACCACTGGACTGCCAGGGAAGTCCCCCTCCAGCCTCATCTTATGTCTTCTGTACACATATGTCTACACTCTGGCCCTATTGAACTCTTGGGGGTCCCTGCACCCACCCCACATTATGCAACTCTCCACTAGGAATGGCTTTTCCCTTCCCTGCCCTACTCATCCTACAATACTCTCCAGAAATACCACTTTAAAAAAAAATTCGTTTATTTGGCTGCATCTGATCTTAGTTGCGGAGTGTTTAGTTGTGGCACTCGGGCTCAGTAGTTGTGGCGCGTGGGCTTAGGTGCTCGGCAGCCTGTGGGATCTTAGCTCCCCAAGGAGGGATCGAACCTGTGTCCTCTGCAGCGGGAGGCAGATTCTCAACCACCAGGAAAGTCCCAACACCACCATGCTTATTCTCTCTCGACTCCAGCACCTCTGTACAATGTGCAACCACTGGGCTGAATCCCAGTCATGGGTGTCTGCAGAGGGCGGTTGGTGCCCAAGTGGTCCTAGGCCCTTTCTAAGAAGAAGGGACTGTGAGAAGCAGAGGCCAAGACAGGATTCAATGTGCCCAGATTGTTTTGAGGGAAGATGCCTGTGAAAGAGAAAATGGGGCCATAGATCACGATCCCTGTCTGACCCAGAGTGAAGGAGAGAGGGAAGTTTGGAGGGACTGTTGTGAGGACTCCTCCAGAGAGCTGCCCCTCAGAGGAGCCCTGGGTGTCCCCGAGCCCACCTTTGTGCCCCTACCATGCTCGGTCGTTGGCTGTGCGCAGAAGGGCAGGGAAGGGTCTCACCGCTCTTCTGCTGCTGCCCTCAGCCATCTGTTCCATGAGTTGGAGTTACAGCAGGGAACTTTCTTTTCACAGTCTTCACAGGTTCTTTCTATGGAAAGTTATCCTGGCTTGGGCTGTGTGCCTTGAGGGGAATGACCCGGTGACCTTGCCCTTGGCTGACTGTGACAGATGGAGTCCCTGAGCCAAAGGCAGTCAGCATGGGGCGAGTTTATGGGAAACCCTGCCTGATCTGGGTGTTCCTTGTTGGTTGGGGGCTGCCTGGCTCAGCCAGAATCTCCGTGGGGCTAGAGGAAGGTGAAATGGGGACAGAGAGATGGATTCCTCCAGAAAAGGACCATAACCTCCTCCCTGAGTTCTTCCCCTTTGTGGAGACCCTGGGAACCCATCACAACTGGCCGCAGAGAGGTTTCCGGTGCCTCCTGACTCCTGAGTGTCCAAGAAAAATAGCGCCTGCCAGGGCCATGCTAAACTGCAAGTAAAAACATTTATTGAGAGCTTGTTATGTGTCAACAACTTTATTTTTATTTAAATTTTTTTTCTTTCTTTATTTTTGACTGTGCTGGGTCTTCGTTGCCATGTAGGCTTTTCTGTAGCTGCGATGAGCAGGGGCTACTCTCTAGTTGGGGTGTGCGGGCTGCTCACAGCGGTGGCTTCTCTTGTGGAGCACAGGCTCTAGGGCACGTGGGCGTTAGTAGCTGCAGCTCCCAGGCTCTAGAGCACAGGCTCAATAGCCATAGTGCACAGGCTTGGCTGCTCTGTGGCATATGGCATTGTCCCAGATCCAGGATTTAACCCATGTCACCTGCACTGGCAGGTGGATTCTTTAACACTGAGCCACCAGGGAAGCCCCTCAATATTTTTATATCCAGTATCTCCTTTATCTAATTTATCCTCATAACCCTAGGGCTCACAACAACTAGCATCTCGCTAGCCTGCTCATCAGAAATGATCCCTGTTGTCAGTTTGATGAGTAGTTTTCCAGGATTTTCTGTGCATTTATGTGTCCCACAGATAATATATAATATAGTGTTTTTCTTTCTATATAAATGATGTCATACTCTACATGAATATGACACATTATTCTACATATTCTACAATGTCTGTTTTTTCAGTTCAGTCAGTCAGGAGATTTGTCCACGTTCCTGTGCAGAAAGAACCTTCTCCCTTTTGATTGCTGTGTAGTATTCCACCACATGAACATGACATAACTTAGTTCATCATTCCCTGATTAACTGGTATTTTATCTCTAACCTTTGTTATTACAAACGATGCTGCTGTGAGCAGCTGTGGATGTGTCTCTGTGTGCACATGTGCAAGAGCTTCTCTAGGGTAGGTACTAAGTAGTGGAGGTCCCAAGACTTAGCATATGTGTGTGCTCAGTCGCATCTGACTCTTTGTGACCCTATGGACTGTAGCCTGCCAGGCTCCTCTGTTCTTGGGATTCTCCAGGCAAGAATACTGGAGTGGGTTTCCACGCCCTCCTCCAGGGGATCTTCCCGGCCCAGGGATCGAACCTGTGTCTCCTGAGTCTCCTGCATTAGAGGCAGATTCTTTACCCATTGAGCTACCTGGGAAGCCCCAATGCAATGTTACTCAGCTATAAAAAGGAACACATTTGAGTCAGTTCTAAGGAGGTGGATGGACCTAGAGCCTATTATACAGAGTGAAGTAAGCCAGAAAGAGAAAGACAAATATCGTGTATTAACACATATATGGGATCTAGAAAGATGGTACTGACGATCCTACATGCAGGGCAGCAAAGGAAACACAGACGTAAGGAAGAGACGTTTGGACTCAGTGGGAGAAGGAGAGAGGGGGATGATTTGAGAGAATAGTATTGAAACATATACATTATCGTATGTAAAATAGATAGCCAGTGGGAGTTTGAGGCATGATGTAGGGAACCCAAAGCCGGTGCTCTGTAACAACCTGTTGGGATGGGGTGGGGAGGGAGGTGAGAGAGGGGTTCGGGAGAGGGGGCACATGTATACCTATGGCCGATTCATGTTGATGTATGGCAAAAACCATCACAATATTGTAAAGTAATTATCCTCCAATTAAAATAAATAAAAAAAGAGTGGATGCAGCAGAAGGGCTTCTAGAGGATTCTCAGTTCCTAGATGTGGGTGAGAGAGAAAGAGGACAAGGGGACAAGTGGAACCGACGTGGGAGGGACACAGCAGCCAAGCAGGCTCCCAGGCTGTTCCTTTGGCCTGAGTCACCCCTGCTGTGAGGATTAAGTCATCCTCTTGGGCCCTGCCTGCACCTAGGGGCCTGAGAGCACCATCCAGGCCTGGAGAAGGGAATGTGGAGGTGGCTTCACACACCATCAAGCCTGGCACTGGTCTTCAGAAACTGGAGGCAGAATAAATTTCCCTAGAATGACTAAAGGCTAGACCAGGATGACTGGGTTTCTGGGAGGAGAAGAGAGACTGAGGGGCAGATGCTGGGTGTGGGGACATGGGGAACAGGCTTGTCACTGGTGATCCAAGAGTGAGGACGCAGGAAAGAGTGGAGGCCAGACCCAGGGTCCTAGAAAGAGGGTGGGTGGGAATCAGGAGGTGGGACCCTGGGGGAGGGTGTTATAGGAGGAGGTTTTTCCACTACTGGGGGGCACTGGAAACTTATTGCTGGAGACACCTGTTGTACTTTTGCTTCTCTGTCCAGTATTCAGTCTCTGTTTTTTTCTTTCATTCTTTTTTTTTTTTGGCTGCAGAGCATGTGGGATCTTAGTTCCCCGACCAGGGATCAAACCTGCAGTCCTTTAAGTTGGAAGTACAGTCTTAACCACTGGACTGCCAGGGAAGTCCCAACTTTCCTTCCTTAACAGGCACTTCAGGAATGATTCGGCCAAATTGCTAATTTTATGGGTGAGGAAATTGAGTCAGCTCCCAGGAATTAGCCACAGGAATTAGAAGAACAAATGAACAAAAAAGACTGGGAAATCTTTTTCCCAATTCCCACTTCAGAAATCTTTTTGAGATATCACTTATACTTTTGCAGGTATAAGATCTCCAGCACAGAAACCATATATTTAATTAAATTATTTATTTTGGACACACATTTTATACATAGTAGTTTATATTTCTTAATCCTATACCCCTATCTTGCTTCTTTGCCCTTCCCTCTCCCTGTTGGTAACCTCTAGTTTGGTCTCTGTATTTGTGAGTCCCATATACTGTTTTTAAACCTCAGGTGCACAAAATTGGATTATGCACAATACTTTACTAGTCCACTATCATCAAATGGTATATGTATACCCCTCTTGTCTCATGTTACATACTTATTAAAAAATCTGAGCACTGGAACTTTCCTGGTGGCCCAGTGGTTGAGAGGCTATCTGCCAATGCAGGTTCGATCCCTGGTCTGGGAAGATCTCACATGCCCAGGGGCAGCTAAGCCACAAGTACTGAAGCTGGTGCCTAGACCTGTGCTCTGCAACCAGAGAAGCAACTGTGATGAGAAATCCTTCAGTTCAGTCAGTTCAGTTCAGTCACACAGTCGTGTCTTACTCTTTGCAACCCCATGGACAGCAGCACGCCAGGCCTCCCTGTCCATCACCAACTCCTCAAACTCATGTCCATTGAGTTGATGATGCCATCCAACCATCTTATTCTCTGTTGTCCCCATCTCCTCCTGCCCTCAATTTTTCCCAGAATCAGGGCCTTTTCAAATGAGTCAGCTCACTGAATCAGGTGGCCAAAGTATTGGAGTTTCAGCTTCAGCATCAGTCCTTCCAATGAATATTCAGGACTGATCTCCTTTAGGATGGACTGGTTGGATCTCCTTGCAGTCCAAGGGACTCTCAAGAGTCTTCTCCAACACCACAGTTCAAAAGCATCAATTCTTCAGTGCTCAGCTTTCTTTATAGTCCCACTCTCACATCCATACATGACTACTGGAAAAATCATACCTTTGACTAGACGGACCTTTGTTGGCAAAGTAATGTCTCTGCTTTTTAATATGCTGTCTAGGTTGGTCATAACTTTTCTTCCAAGGAGCAAGCGTCTTTTAATTTCATGGCTGCAGTCACCATCTGCAGTGATTTTGGAGCGCAAAAAAAAAAAAAAAAAAAAGTCTGTCATTGTTTCCACTGTTTCCCCATCTATTTGCCATGAAGTGATGGGACCAGATGCCATGACATTCATTTTTCTGAATGTTGAATTTTAACCCAACTTTTTCACTCTCCTCTTTCACTTTCATCAAGGGGCTCTTTAGTTCTTCTTTGCTTTCTGCCATAAGGGTGGTGTCATCTGTGTATCTGAGATTATTGATATTTCTCCCAGCAATCTTGATTCCAGCTTGTGCTTCCTCCAGCCCAGCGTTTCTCATGATGTACTCTGCATATACGTTAAATAAGCAGGGTGACAATATACAGCCTTGATGTACTTCTTTCCCTATTTGGAACCAGTCTGTTGTTCCATGTTCAGTTCTAACTGTTGCTTCTTGACTTGCATACAGATTTCTCAAGAGGCAGGTCAGGTGGTCTGGTATTCCCATCTCTTTCAGAATTTTCCACAGTTGATTGTGAGCCACACAGTTAAAGGCTTTGGCATAGTCAATAAAGCAGAAATAGATGTTTTTTCTGGAACTCTCTTGCTTTTTCTGTGATCCAGTGGATGTTGGCAATTTGATCTCTGGTTCCTCTGCCTTTTCTAAATCCAGCTTGAGCTTTAAATTCATGGTTCACATACTATTGGAGCCTGGCTTGGAGAATTTTGAGCATTACTTAACATGTGTGAGATGAGTGCAATTGCACGGTAGTTTGAGCATTCTTTGGCATTGCCTTTCTTTGGGATTGAAATGAAAACTTACGTTTTCCAGTCCTGTGGCCACTGCTGAATTTTTCAAATTTGCTGGCATATTGAGTGCAGTACTTTCACAGCATCATCTTTTAGGATTTGAAATAGCTCAACTGGAATTCCATCACCTCCACTAGCTTTGTTCGTAGTGATGCTTTCTAAGTCTCACTTGACTTCACATTCCAGGATGTCTGTCTCTAGGTGAGTGATCACACCATTGTGGTTATCTGGGTCATGAAGATCTTTTCTGTTTAGTTCTTCTGTGTATTCTTGCCACCTCTTCTTAATACTGTTGGCTTCTCATAGGTCCATACCATTTCTGTCCTTTATTGTGCCCATCTTTGCATGAAATATTCCCTTGGTATCTCTAATTTTCTTGAAGAGATATCTAGTCTTTTCCATTCTCTTGTTTTCCTATATTTCTTTGCATTGATCCCTGAGGAAGGCTTTCTTATCTCTCCTTGCTATTCTTTGGAGCTCTGCATTCAAATGAGTATATCTTTCCTTTTCTCATTTGCTTTTGGCTTCTCTTCTTTTCACAGCTATTTATTTGTAAGGCCTCCTCAGACAGCCATTTTGCTTTTTTGCATTTCTTTTTCTTGGGGATAGTCTTGATCCCTGCCTCCTGTACAATGTCATGAACCTCCAGCCATAGTTCATCAGGCACTTTGTCTATCAGATCTAATCCCTTGAATCTATTTCTCACTTCTACTGTATAATTGTAAAGGATTTGATTTAGGTCACACCTGAATGGTCTAGTGGTTTTCCCTACTTTCTTCAATTTAAGTCTGAATTTGGCAATAAGGAGTTCTTGATCTGAGCCGCACTCAGCTCCCGGTCTTGTTTTTACTGACTGTAAAGAGCTTTTCCATCTTTGGCTCCAAAGAATATAATCAATCTGATTTCAGTATTGACCATCTGGTGATGTCCATGTGTAGAGTCTTCTCTTGTGTTGTTGGAAGAGGGTGTTTGCTATGACCAGTGCATTCTCTTGGCAAAACTCAATTAGCCTTTGCCCTGCCTCATTCTGTACTCCAAGGCCAAATTTGCCTGTTACTCCAGGTATCTCTTGACTTCCTACTTTTGCTTTCCAGTCCCCTATAATGAAAAGGACATCTTTTTTGGGTGTTAGTTCTAGAAGGTCTTGTAGGTCTTCGTAGAACCATTCAGCTTCTTCAGCATTACTGTTCAGGGCATAGACTTGAAGTACTGTGATACTGAATGGTTTGCCTTTGAAACAAACAGAGATCATTCTGTCGTTTTTGAGACTGTATCCAAGTACTGCATTTCGGACTCTTTTGTTGACTATGATGTCCTTGCACCACGGCAAAGAGCAGCCCCGCTTGCTGCAACTAGAGAAAGTCCACACGCAGCAGCAAAGACCCAGTCAGCCAAAAATAAATAAATTAAACATTTTTTAAAAGTTGAGCACCTGTGAAACTGGCGTCTAACCCAACAGAGCTTATTTCTAAGAACTTCCTCACAGAGGCTTCTCCCCTGTCCTAGCCCCTGTCTGCCTCTCAGAGGGGACCATTAGCCTGGATTTGTGTTTTCATTTTCCTTGCTCTTTTTTTCTTTTAATGATCACAGATGTCTTTGGTTTCATTTTCCTGGGCTTCTGAAATGTATAAAAGAAGCATGAAAATATTTTGTTTTCTGAGAGTGGCTTGTTTATTAAAAATTTCATTGTTACAGAAATTTCAAACCCACAAAACAGAGTGAAGTAAAATAACACGGATCTCTATGTACCCATCAACCACCTTCAGCCATTAACAAGATTCTGCCACAGTTGCTTCATCTATCATGCTTTTCTTTCTCTTTTCCTGTGAATCTTAGTCATCTTATCATTTCATCAAAGCCCTTCCTACTGCTGATATAAATTTGCAGAGCATGTGTTAAAGAGCCGCCTTGTCATATTAGGAGACATAAATTTGTAAATGTAACTCGAATAAAGACTACAATTCAGATGTCAAAAAATTTTACATTTAATTACTTGTACATACTTTAATACTCATTTCTAAAAGCTGTTGAGATTTCCTGCTGCTGCAGCTACGTCGCTTCAGTCGTGTCCGACTCTGTGCGACCCCATGGACTGCAGCCTACCAGGCTCCTCCGTCCGTGGGATTTTCCAGGCAAGAGTACTGGAGTGGGCTGCCGTTGCCTTCTCCTGACATTTCCTAGCGTAACCATATTACCATTATCACACCTAACAAAATCAACAAGCATTCCTTAGCACCATGTAATACCAGTGACCTGCTAATCCGACTTAACATTTTTTACTAGGATTCATCTAGGGCGTTGCACTGATTGTGAAATGTTCTGTTTACCCGTTCTCCTATTGTTGGGCATTGGCTCACTTCCAGTTTTCAGTCCTTATGAACAGAATGGATGTGAATATTTTAGCATGTGTCTCTTGGCACAAATGTGCTAAATGTGTTTTGCCAAATACCTAAAAGTGAAATTGCTGGGGAAGTTATGCTGTGTTTAAAACCTGGGTTCTCCGGTTTTCATGCTAACCAGTAGTATATTAGAGATTCCATGGATCTACAACCTCTCTAGTACCTGAGTGTCTGTACTGGGTTGTACAGTAAAATTCGTTTTTTTTTTTTTACTGTGGTGACATTCAGAAAAGTTTGAAGAACTTTGGGCTAAAGAGTCAAACAGGTATATTTTGTTACAAAAAACCTGTCATTCCTCATTTTCCTCCCCTTCCCCTGGCTTGCATTCGCTTCTATTAATCTTGGTACTTATCTTCATAACTCTAAGTAATATGCTTATAATGCCACTTCTTAATTTTTGTGTGCTTAGTCACTCAGTCGTGTCTGACTCTTTGTGACCCCATGGACTGTAACCCATCAGGCTCCTCTGTCCATGGGGAGTCTCCACAAGAACACTGGAGTGGGTTGCCATGCCCTCCTCCAGGAGATCTTCCCAACCCGGGGATCAAACCCAGGTCTCTCACATTGCAGGCAGATTCTTTACCCTCTGAGCCATTAGGGAAGCCCATGAATACTGGAGTGGGTAGCCTATCCCTTCCCAGGGGATCTTCCAGACCCCGGAATCAAACTGGGGTCTCCTGAATTGCAGACAGATTCTTAATTTTTAGGCAATATTTATTAGGTCTTTCTGGGGCTTCCCTGATGGCTCAGATGGTAAAGAACCTGCCTGCAATGCAGGAGACGTGGGTACAATCCCTGAGTTGGGAAGATCCCCTGGAGAAGGGCATGGCAACCCATTCCAGTATTCTTGCCTGGAGAATCCCATGGACAGAGGAGCCTGGTGGGCTACAGTCCATGGGGTTGCAAAGAGTCGTACATGACTGAGCAACTCACACTTTAACTTTCATTAGGTCTATTCTACAGTGGGAGATGATTTTTTCATCACTTTCTCTTTCTTACATCTTCATGATACATGTGTACTCAGTCACTCAGTTTTGTCCGCTGCCAGGCTCCTCCGTCCATGAAATTCTCCAGGCAAGAATACTGGAGTGGGTAGCTATTCCTTTCTCCAGAGGATCTTCCTGACCCAGGGATAGAACCCGAGTCTCCTGTATCATAGGTGGATTCTTTACCTCTGTGCCACCTGGGAAACCTTCCCAATATAGTTAAATCTTTATTTTTAAAATTTTGTTTATCTATTTGGTTGCCCTGTGCTGGCATGTGGGATCTTAGTTCCGCAACCTGGGATGAAACCTGGGCCTGCTGCATTGGGAGAAACCACTGGACCACCAGGGAAATCCCATTAAGTCTTTAGTTTTTGATTAAATCAATATTCTGGCTTTATATTATGATGACTATGTATATGCTATTCATGGCCGAGTTATCTAATGTATTTTGGTTTCTTTTTCTCTCTTGTATAGCTTTTTGTTTTCTCGATAATAAATACTTTTCTTTTTTTTGGTTCTCTTAGAGGTTATCCCTAATCCAATCACCAGCCTCTGCCAGGTGTCTAAAAATCTCCTCTAGGTACATACAGACACTCTAGGGGTTCCAACCAGTGTGTATCTGTCCATCTTATCTCCTATCATTCTGTCTTCTGTGGCCCCACTTCCCAAGGCCATCACCCCGCCCTCTCCCTGGTGTGGCAACCACACCAATTTCTTTGTTTTTCAGTTTTGAGCTTACTCTTCAAGCTGCAGCAGTTTGGTTCTCACACGCCCCATGCCTCTGCGATGGCCTTCTCATCTTTGTGTTGCTACATCCAATGGACATACTTCTGTTTCCATCACTATGTCTCAGCAGCAATTCACGTGGTGGACAGCTGGCTTCCCTGAAGCAGTTTCCTCATTCTTGCTTAACAGCTGCCTCTCCCGTGGCTTTTGTTCTCCCTGAAGCAGATCCTGAGACAAGGACTTCAAATATAAGGAGGGAGGTACAGGGATCACTGATAGAAGGGTGGGGAGGAAAGGTGGCCAATAAAGAGTGTATTCAAAATTTTAATTTAATTTTACCTTACTTTTAATTTTATTTTTAATTTCTATTTTTGTTTTGTTCACACTCTGAGCAGAATCTTAGTTCCCCAACCTGGGATGGAACCCTGGCCCCCTTCAGTGAAAGTATGGAGTTCTAACCAGTGGACCACCAGAGAATTTCCATTTTATTTTGATTAACTTCATTTTCTTTATTGATGTACATTTGATTTACAATATTTTATTCATTTCAGACGTACAACATAGAGATTCAACATTTTTATAGATTATACTCCATTTATAGTCATTATAAAATATTATTTTATTGGCTATTTTCCCTGTGCTGTACAATATGTCCTTGTAGTTTTTTTACTTTATACATAGTAGTTTATATAATTTATACTGCTTTCTGCCCTATCCCCTACTTTGCCCCTTCCCCCTTTCCTCTCCCCAGTGGTAACCACTAGTTTATTCTCCATATCTGTTCTTGTAGAATCTGGAGTTGCAAAACACTCCTTAGAGGACACTCAAGACAGTGGAGCTAGCAGGTCCAAGGGGAATTGGTTCCCAGCAGGACCCTGATGATTTTGGAGGCCTTGGTTTTTTATACCCTCTGCCACATGACTGGTTACATGTTGGTAATTAGTTTTACAACATGCAGGTGTGGAAGAATTAACGATTACAACATTCAGGTGCAGGCGATATCGTTAGTCTAACTGACTGAGACAACCTGACCTGTACTTCCAATCTTTGTATGCCATCTGTGAGGAGGGGGGTTTCCTGGTTTTTTCTTTAATGATGGTTAACAGGGTTCAGGCGGAGTTCACATTCTTTGTTAAAGGGTTCATGATGGAACCCCTCTTGCCTTCCTCCCAGAGGCTCCAACACTGTGAGTCTGTTTCTATTTTTTTCCATGATTTTGTTTTATTTTTTAGATTCCAGAAAGGGTGTGTTTTTTTCATTTACCCCCAGTTTTATTGAGGTATAATTGATAAATAAAAATTGTATATGTTTATATGTATATGTGATATTTTGATATATGTATACACTTGATGAAAGTGAAAGAGGAGAGTGAAAAAGTTGGCTTAAAGCTCAATATTCAGAAAATGAAGATCATGGCATCCGGTCCCATCACTTCATGGGAAATAGATGGGGAAACAGTGGAAACAGTGTCAGACTTTATTTTTGGGGGCTCCAAAATCACTGCAGATGGTGACTGCAGCCATGAAATTAAAAGACGCTTACTTTTTGGAAGAAAAGTTATGACCAACCTAGACAGCATATTCAAAAGCAGAGACATTACTTTGCCAACAAAGGTCCGTCTAGTCAAGGCTATGGTTTTTCCTGTGGTCATGTATGGATGTGAGAGTTGGACTGTGAAGAAAGCTGAGCGCCAAAGAATTGATGGGTAGGGGGAGAATGGTCACGCATATTTGTATGGCTGAGCCCCTTCGCTGTTCACCTGAAACTATCACAACACTGTTAATCGTCTGTACCCCAACACAAAATGCTTTTGATGTTAAAAAATATTTTTTCTTTTTATTTTAATTGGAGGCTAATTACTTTACAATATTGTAGTGGTTTTTGCCATACATAAAAAAGATTTTTTTTTAAAGTAAAAAAAAAAAAAGAAATGACACAAAATCGCTGGATCCTTAATAATGCCACTAAGCTGCTGCATACCTGGCTTTGGAGACCCCCTCTGCTCTTGTTCTGTGTGGCAACTCACTCCAGTATTCTTGCCTGAAAAATATCCTTTGGAGAGAGGAGACTGGTGGGCTGCAGTTCACGGGGTCTCAAAGAGTTGGACACAACTGAGTGACTGTGCTGAATACGTTGACTATTGCTTGAGTTAGAATCTCTCTTAATTTGTACCCCAAAGCATTCTAACGGATATAAGCTCTGCTGTAAAAACTTGGTACCTAACTTCTGGGTGTCTCAGTTTCTTCATCTGCAGGATGGGGATAATAATATCTTCTTCATAGGATTTCTATTAAGACTGGATAGTTAACACATCCAAAGTACTTAAAACTGTGCCTGGCACAGAGTAAATACTCACATGATGTCAATTGCTGTTACTTATTATTATTACTTTAAAATATAATATGTTATTATATTGTGTGTTTACTATCTGTTCTAAGTTTTTCCATTTTTCAGTTTTCAAAATTAGGCATTTTTTAGTTATTTTTAAAAATATTTTCTACTTTTTACCTTGATGTAGCATGATCAGAGAATATGGTGGTATTTCACTTCTGCCTTTTATTTTTTTGCCATGCTGCACAGCTTGTAGGATCTTAGTTCTCTAACTAGGGATTGAAGCTAGGCTGGGGCAATAAAAACACTGAGTCTTAACCATTGACTGGATCACCAGGGAATTCCCCATTTCTGCCCTTGTGTGGCATAAAATTGGAATGGTTTTTTTCAAAATGTGCTTTAGTGCTTAATAAAACTATATCCTATTTCTGAAAGTTAATCCTCCACATACATCTATTATTGCTACCTTATTAGTTGTCTTGTTTCATATTAATCACTTAAATCTTATATTTAGACCTCAATCTGAGTTTGTTTTCCATTTCTACTTTCTAAATGTTGTCAAGATCCGCCTTTCCATCCTATGTTCTAACTGGACATGATTCCAACATTTTCTCAAATTCCAGTTTGCTTCTAGACTCAGTGTTTTACTTCTGAGATGTTTCTACCTCCCAAATAGCTTCATTATCCAAGATTCTGGAAAAAGACCCCCAGCCCCTGGCTTTTCTATCCCCACTGGTGGGCCCCTCTTCTAATCCCACTTCCTCTTGCTCTGTCTGTGAGCAGGAAGTGTCTGAAACCAGATGTTCCTCTTTTGTAGATGCTATCAAGATCCAGCCTCCTTCCCTCCTGTGACCATGGCCCGGACACTCAACTTTTGACCATGCGATTGCTCCAGTTTTCTGTTGCAATGGTTCTTACACTATTCTATCTGCAGAGTAATTATTTAAGAATAAAAACCACTATGGAACCACCTGCTATAGTTTATCCAGGCTTCTTTGGCACATTTATGACCAGGAAAAGCAGTTTGCAGTGTGAACTAAGGTGCTAGGAGCTAGACCCATCCTGCAATAATATCTTCGGTTCGTCTCTCCACTATTTCCTTCTTTCTACCCCTTTGTTACCCCAGACCAGTGGAAGTCTTGCCCGGAGCTGAAGTTTCTGTTACTTAGTTATTCTATCTGATTTGCTAAACTCTTTTAATGTGGCACATACCATGCTCAGTCCTGGAAATATACATTTGTATAATTCAAGATTGTTGCCTTCACAGGTTCATAGATCTAGGGGACAAACCAGTGGTTACTGGTGGGAGGAGGAGAGGGGCAATATAGGGGTAGGAGAGTGCGAGGTGCAAAGTACTGTGTGTAAGATAGGCTACAGAGATGGATTGTACAACATGGTGAATCAAGCCAATATTTTATTATGGCTGTAAATGGAGTGTAACCTTTAAAATTTTTATAAAAAATAAAAAGTTAAAAAAATGCCTTCAATAAACAATAGTGGGAGAAATAACGTCTTAAACACTTAATGAGATCCCAGAGTGAGAACTTTTTTTTTTTTTTAATTTCTGGATGTCTATATTCTTTTTAAAAAAATTATTTATGTATTCATGGCTGCACTGGGTCTTCCGTGCTGTGTGCAGGCTTTCTCTAGTTGCAGCGAGTAGCGGTTACTCCCTGGATACAGTGCTCAGGCTTCTTACTGCGGTGGCTTCTCACGTCGCAGAGCCTCTAGGGCCCGTGGGCTCAGTAGTTGTGGCACACTGGCTTAGCTTCCCATGGCATGTGAAATCTTCCTGGACCAGGGAGCGAACCTGTGTCCCCTGCACTGGCAGGTGGGTTCTGAACCACTGGACCACCAGGGAAGCCTGAGAACTGTTAACAGAGCTGTGTAAGAGAGTCTGGGTCTGAGTGAAAAATCAGGGTGGGCTTCTCAGAAGCAGTGACAGCTCCAGTTGGCTCTTGGAGAGCAAATAGGAGTTCCTAAGGATGACAAAAAGCAGAAGAAAGGCATTCTAGACATGTTCAGGGGTAGGTTGAACTAGTTATATAAAGCAGCATAACAAATGACCCTAGACTCAGTGGCTTAAAATAACAATAATCATTGCTGATGGAAATGCCAAATGGTGCAGTAACTTTTTAAGACAGTTTGGTGATTTCTTACAAAACTAAGCATACTCTTACTGAATGAATCCAGCAATCTTGCTCCTTGGTATTCACCCAAAGGAGTTGAAAACTTATGTCAACAGAAAACCCTGCACATGGATATTTATAGTAGTTTTATTCATAATTGCCAAAATCTGGATGCAACCAAGATATTTTTCAGGAGATGGATGGATAAACTGTACATCCAGACAATGGGATATTATTCAGGGCTGAAAGAAACGAGTTATCAAATCGTGAAAATACATGAAGAAGCCTTGAATTCATATGTCTCAGGGAAAGAAATCAATCTGAAAGGACTACATACATATGATTCCAACTTTATGACTTTTTGGAAGAGGTAAAACTATAGAGACAGTAAAAATATCACTGGTAGAGCTGGTTGATGATGGGGGAGGCTTTGCAAACATAGGGCTAGGAGATGTATGGGAAATCTTCATATCTTTCTCTGAATTTTGCTGTAAACTTAAAACTGCTCTAAAAAAATAAAAGACTTGGAAATTCCCTGGCAGTCCAGTACTTATGACTCAGAGCTTTCACCATGGTGGCCCAGGTAAATCCCTGATAGGGGAACTAAGGTCCTGCAAGCTATGTGGTGTGACCAAAATAAAAAAAAACAAAACATCCAAACTTTATTAACCTCCACTCCCCCCACCGCCTGCAAACCAACACTAATTATTCCTTATCTCCCCTGATTTCTGTGGATCAGGAAATTAGGGATGGCGTGAGCAGTTCCGACTCAGTCTCTCTCATGAGGTTTCGGTCTGATGATGTCAACCAGGGCTGTAGTCCTTTGAAGGCTTGACTGGTGTTGGAGGACCTGCTTCCAAAGTCACTCACTCACTCTGAGGGTGAGTCAGTCCTGGCTGTTGATGGATGGCCCTAGTTTCTCTCCATCAGGGTCTCTCTACAGTATAATCTGAGTGTCCTCACAGCCTGGTGGATGGCTTCCTCCAGCCTCCACAGAGACAGTCATTCAAGGGAGCAAGAATGAAGCTGAAATGCCTTGAGGATCACATACATTCAGTTCCGCTGTATTCTGTTGGTCACCCAGGTCAGCCATGATTCTACACGGAAGGAGGACTACTAAAGGGTATGAGTATTAGGATAGAAAGATTGTTAGCAGCCATCTTGCGTGTTGGCTACCATATAGGGCACACTAAGAGTAATGGATATATTGTGCTTGGGTTATAAATGATTAGAAATGGATCCGAAAGTTATTTATGGACTATGGGTCTATGACTTTGGCTTTAACTGTTGGTAGGAGGAACTATTGAAAGGTTTTTAAGAAGGCACCAAGAGGGTTGGACTGTCTCTTCTTAGCCATATTGGACTGCAGGAGCTCTCCAATATGCCCAAAAAAGCCCCCTGATGTTCTCTGCTTTTTTGCTTGGGCTGTTTTATACCTCATGTAGATCTACACACACTCTGTCTTTCAGTTTTGTCTTGGACTGCCTTGTAGAAACTGTGTCATATATCTGCTTGGATATGCTTCCACTTTGTAAAACTTAAAAATCTCTGTATCAGTAAGGGTACTTTTGGTTGCAAATGAAAAATTCAACTCAAGGTGACTGAACAAAAAGAGTTCATTGACTCATGCAACTGAAAAGTCCAGAGGTAGAGAGGATTTCAGGTGAGGTTTAATCCAGAGTTTCACATTTTCAAGAGGGATCTGGCTCCAATTCTGTGATGTGTTGATTCATCCCCGGGTGGGTTTTTTTTTTTTAATAATAGTAAAAATGGCTGCAGTGGTTCCAAGTTTTACATTATGCTGGAAAGAACAAAAACACCTTTCTCCTCAGATCCACTTTGATTGATCTGGCTTAGATCACATTCCCATACTTAAGACGATCATTGATGTCAAGGGCCTGGAATACTCAAATTCTTAGTTTAGTTCACATGCTTCGCCTTTGGACGTTGGGATAAAGTCAGTTGTCCCCAAATAACACAGTCCTTCAAACAGGAATTAAAACTTACTGAGAAGAGGGAAATAGGACACCAGGGAGGAAACCACAAGTGTTCAACACAAAATCAAATTGTGATGTCATTCATCCAAACATGATTTACTAAGCCCCAGTCAAAGGTAATACTGGGCCCTGGGACAGAGCCATGAATTGGACACAATCCCAACCATGTGTATCTTCAGAACTTGGCATAGCATTTGGCACATACTAGACATCAAGAGGGGGAGAAGGCAATGACACCCCACTCCAGTACTCTTGCCTGGAAAATCCCATGGACAGAAGAGCCTGGTGGGCTGCAGTCCATGGGGTCGCTCAGAGTCGAACATGACTGAGCGACTTCACTTTCACTTTTCACTTTCATGCATTGGAGAAGGAAATGGCAACCCACTCCAGTGTTCTTGCCTTGAGAATCCCAGGGACGGGGGAGCCTGGTGGGCTGCCATCTCAGGGGTCGCACAGAGTCGGACACAACTGAAGTGACTTAGCAGCAGCAGCAGACATCAAGAGGAGAAGGAGACAACAGAGGATGAGATGGTCGGGTAGCATCACCGACTCAATGGACATGAGTTTGAGCAAGATCTGGGAGTTGGTGATGGACTGCATGCTGCAGTCCATGGGGTTGCAAAGAGTCAGACACGACTGAGTGACTAAACTGAACTGAACTATTTGTTAAATGAATAGTATAGGGGAAAGATAGATGTGTATGTAATTCATCATCTCCTGTAAGGTCTATTTCTTGGTCTAGGGACTTTGAGAGGCTGGGGCTATGATCTATTCTCTTCTTTCTTCTATTTTTCCTTCTTCGGATTGTAGCTCCTCCACGGGGAGAGACTGGGAGGAAGAATTAGAGAGATGTCAGAGGGTTTCTCACGTGCCTGGCTGCTTATTTGTGGTTGGAGGTGCCCCTAATCTCACTCATGTGCAGGATGGGTTCATCTCTTGCTTATGGTCCTCAGGATCTGAGGTTCAAGGTATTCCTGGAGGTGATATTTAGCTTTACCATGGCCCCCTTCTCTGCTGAGGAGCCCCTTGGAGGCAGTAGTGTCTGTCTTGCTTGGCCTCTCCAGGCCTGTTTTCTAACCCTCGTGCTTCATTTGGAACCATGAAGTCCCCATTTCTTCCTGTTTCTTGATCGTATTTAAGCCACACAAAACTTTTCTAGAGGAAAGCTCTTATATTGATACATGCAACCTTTATTCAAACACCAAGGCTTATAAAGTGCTGAATAAGGGGGACCCTGAAGCTGGATGTGACAATAATGATACAGCATCAGGTCAAGGATCAGGCCAGAATTTGACGAACTGGAGATGTTTCATACAGAGGATGCTTAGTGTAATGGTAATGATAGTGTGGGTGACTCCGTGGTAAAGAATCAGTCTGCCCATGCAGGAGATGTGCATTCAACCCCTGGGTCGGGAAGATCCCCTGGAGAAGGAAATGACAACCCACTCCAGTATTCTTGCCTGGAGAACCCGATGGACAGAGGAGCCTGGTGGGCAACAGTCCATGGGGTCGCAAAAGAGTCGGACTTGACTTTGTGACTGACAACAACAGCGATAAAGTGGCAGAGAGAGCTAGTTTTCTCCTAGTATCTGTCTTTCTCTTTTTCCTTTACTAATTCAATTCCAGATTTTAGCCAAGCATGTGGCTAAATCACACAGAATGAAGACTATATTTCCCAATCTTCTTTGTCACTGTATATTGCCATGTGTCTGAGTTTTGGCCAATGAAATGGGAAGGGAAACGTCATGTGCAACTTTTGGGTCATACCCTTAAAGAGTCACACCACATTCCTTATTTTTCCTGCCAGCTGGAGGGAAGACATGGTGGTGGGCCATCTTCCATGGAGTGGATGAGGACAGTGGCTTGGGATAACACAGCAACTTGCTAGATGGAGCCTAAGTCTCCAACACTTTGGGGCCTCTCTATCTCCCTGGACTGTCAGCAGGACAGTCTGACTTAAGTCTCTGAGATTTTGGGTCTAATTACAGCAGTTGAGGGGCTTCCCTGGTGGCTCAGATGGTAAAGAATCAGCCTGCAATGCGGGAGACCTGGGTTTGATCCCTGGGTTGGGAAGATCCCCTGGAAGAGGGCATGGCAACTCACTTCAGTAATCTTGCCTGGCGAATGCCATCAACAGAGGAATCTGGTAGCTACAGTCCATGGGGTTGCAGAGTTGGACATGACTGAGTGACTAGGCACAGCATAGAGCAGTTGAACTTCACCCTCAGCTGATACAGTTACCATATATCAGTCACATCCTACCTGCCACGTACTGTGCGAAGCTTTTCACATACATTATTTAGCTTAATCTTACATTTTTTTTTTTTTTTTGGTTGTTGTTGTTAAGCAGTGCATCAGTTAGGGCATTTGGGGCAAAAATAACAGAAACAGACTTGGCTAACAATCAGAGACTGGAATTTCCTGCAAGGAAATAGAATGGCTTAAAGAATGTAAGAGTGGGCTGAAAGACAGACTTGGAGGACAGAAACCATGACTTTGGAAGTCCTGACAAGAGAGAAAGAAAGCAAATGTTAGTTTTCTACCCTTGCATCATTGTGCTCAGAATTCAAATTAAGAGTAGAGTCCCCTTGATCTAACTTTGGGCAAGAGGCTACCCATTTAGTTAAGGAAGGGTAAGGCACTCTGGGGGCTTCCCAGGTGGTTCTGACAGTAAAGAATCTGTCCACAGTGGGGGAGACCTGGGTTCGATACCTCAGTTGGGAAGATCCCCTGAAGAAGGGAATGGCAACCCATTCCAGTATTCTTGTCTGGAGAATCCCATGGATAGAGGAGCCTGGAGGGCTACAGTCCATGGGGTTGTAAAGAGTTGGACATACCTGAGCAACTAACACTTGGGAAGTTTCCGCAGGCCTAAGCCCATGTGTGAGTGCTCTGAGGCCCGCGAGTCACTACTACTGAGTCCCTAGGCAGCAACTACTGAAGCCCATGTGCCTAGAGCCCATGCTCCGCAACAAGAGAAGCCACTGCAGTGAGAAGCCCATGCATGGCAACTAGAGAGCAGCCCCTGTCTGCTGCAACTAGAGAAAACCGGCACACAGCAACAGAGACCCAATGCAACCAAAAATTTTTAAAAATTAATAAATAATTTTAAAAATGTCCTATAGAGCTTGGAATGAACATACACACAATACTATATGTAAGATAGGTAACCAATAAGGTGCTTCCCTTGTGGCTCAGCTGGTAAAGAATCCGCCTGCAATATGGGAGACCTGGGTTCAATCCCTGGGTTGGGAAGATCCCCTGGAGAAGGGAAAGGCTACCCACTCCAGTATTCTGGCCTGGAGAATTCCATGGCCTGTTTAGTCCATGGGATCGCAAAGAGTTGGACACAACTGAGCCACTTACTTTCACTTTCTTTCAACCAACAAGGACCTACTGTATAGCATAGCGAACTCTACTCTGCTCTGTGATAACCTATATGAGAAAAGAATCTAAAAATAATGAATATATGTACATGCTTACTGAATCACTTTGCTGTACATATGAAACTAACACAGCATTGTAAATCAACTATACTCTACTAAAATTTTAAAAATAAAGTCCTCTAAAGCTACATGAAATATTTGTGCTAAGATGTTATATGACAAAACCACAAAACATAACCAAACCTATCCTATCATGACAAACTTGTAACAGTATCTGTGCAGGAAAGCTGATATATTATGGTGCTGGGACTTTGTGTTTTTTTTCTCATTTTCTTTAATATTGTCACCATACTGTTTTCATAGTTCACACAACTTGGAGATGCAATTATAGTGGCTTCTTAGGTGTTGTTCTTTGGGTTGAGCAGTCAGGTATCTTGGGACATCGCTGATGTGATCATGCTACAGAAAAGACCTGTCCTGGAACTTCCCTTGGTGGTCCAGTGGTGAAGAATCCACCTTGCAATGGAGGGGATGCAAGTTTGATCCCTGGTCTGGGAATTAATATCCCATACGCCAGGGAGTAATTAAGCCAGCACATTGCAACTGAAGTGCCCTCGTGCCACAGCTAAAGATCCTGCATGATGCAAGGAAGATTCTTCTTGCCGCAATTAAGACCTGAGGCAGCCAAATAAATAAATATTAAAAAAAAAAAAAAAAGACCTGTCCTTTGGGGTTGGGGAGGTCTTTGCTCTCTGACATTTGCCTCCACTTCCCTGGAAGCCAAAGAAGCCTCATAAAAGAGTTTCTGGTTCTTCTGCAGTGACTGAAGCACAACTTCCTTTCTGACTGATTCCAAGAACTAGTAGTTTTCACCTCTGTTTGCTCAGGTCAGGTCCTGAGCCACTTCTGCTTTCAAGGATGGAGGGGGTGGAGGAAGAATTTCAGGGACTGTGGCAGTGAACATCTGTCTCTGCCCTGCTATTGACCTCCGGCCAACTATGCTGTCAGTGAGATTTTGGTGGAAATGCTCAAGACTCTCATCAAGCTTATGGTAAGAATTTTTCTCAGAATCTGCCAGACATTTGGCTTCCTGCTTGGACAACTGAGAGAGCAGGTGGAAAAGTCTAGAACTGGGCTTTGAACTGGGCAATAGGCAACTCTCAGGCCAATATACCCTTTATGTGTCATTGGGGCCATGACAGCTATATCATGATAAACCCAAGACCCAGCAGGTAGAATAATTACAGCTCATATTGACTAAATATTCACTAGGTGCACATTGATATCTATTATCGTATTTAATCATCACAACAACCCCTAGGAGTGAGCACCATTATTACCATCATTTTCTAGTTGAGTGAGGACAATGGGGTCCAGAGAAGAACTTGCTCAAGGTCGCAGGCTTATAGACCTAGAATTTAACTCCCCAGACTAGCCCCAGACATCAAAGGCTCAATCAACTTGTTGAAGATGATGTTCAAGTGGAACTTTCCTTGGCAATTCAGTGTAATGAAAAAACAATATTCTTTTTTTTTTTTAAACCTTTTTGTAATTCTCATCTCTCTGAGGTTTCCATCTATTCTTTTTTTAAAAATTTACATTTATTTATTTGGCTGCACTGGGTCTTAGTTGCAGCACACGGGATCTTCAGGTGCAGCATGCAAACTCTAGTTGTGGCATGTGGGATCTAGTTCCCTGACCAGCAATCGGACCTGGGCCCCAGTGGGAGCACAGGCTCTTAGCCGCTGGATGGATCTCCAGGAAAGCCCCCCCACCAAACACAATATTCTGTTGTTGGTTCTTGCCAGAACCTTCTTGGGAGGGTAGATCCTGTGAGGCCAGTTCCTTTGAACGTGGTATGTCAGGTAAATTGGAGGGGTTTTGACAGAGGTAAATTGTCTGAGTAGGTGAGGAGAGAGAGATTTGGAGAGACTAGTCTGAGAAGTTGTGTTGGGAAGGGAAGAGGCATGATCCTGGGTGCTTTGTGAGGCAACGGGAGACGGAGACCCTGCTATCTTCATTCTCTTGGGAGCAAAGCCAGAAAAGCTTGGGAGACAAAACATGGCAAAGAGGATTTGTAAAGTTGAGTATAGAGAGTCATGTGATACCAAACCCACTTGTTTGAAAGAGAATGGAGTGAGTCATGCGGATATCTGGGGGAAAAATTCTCCAATCAGAGGGAACAGCTAGTGTGTGGGTCTTGAGGTGGAAGTGTGTCCGGCGTGCTTGAAGAGCCGCAAGGAGGCTACTGTGGCTGCCGTGGAAGGAGCAAGGGGTCAATGAAAAGGAGAAGAGCTTAGAGTGGTAAGGGGGGATGCTGGGGCGACAGATGACTCAGGGCCGTGTTGGTAATGGGAAGGACTGGCTTGGACTACCAGCAAGGCGAGGAGCCTTTTTAAGCTTATGAGCAGAGGAATAATTTATGCTTTTTATATAATAATAATATATCCTTTTGAAAGGATCTCTCTAGCTTCGATGTTGAAAACTGATTTTGGGGTGTTGGGAGGAAGTAGAGAAGCAGTGGGGCAGAGACAAAGTCTAATGCTACAGTGCAGAGGGGATGGTGGTGGCTTCCACTGTTTTGGTAACAGTGAGCTGGTAAAAAAGGGTCATATTTTTGAACATGTTTGAAGGTAGACCTGTAGGATTTCCTTGTGATTTTCAATCTGAGCAACTGGAAGTGTTACTGAGTAGAGTTCTCAGTCTTCCCCAATCAACTGAAATTGAGAAGAGGCCAGTCAGGAAACTCAGGTGAAGCTTTACTAGGGCTCCTGTGGCCGCAGGAGGGATCGAAAACAAGGGACAGTTTTCCCTGCTCACTCCCTGAGGGAGCAGGTGAGCTGGTTTCTTATATGGGATGAGGGTAGGGGTGTGTCCAGGGATCAGGCCAGAGGGGTCAGGCTTAGGTGTTTTGCCCACCCCTCTGGTGGTGTTGAGTGCGGGGTGCATGCGCAGTACCCTACTTTCTTTTGCTCCCAACACTTCGTTTTTGCTTCTAGCTCTTCAGAAGTGGCAGTTGAGGTTTTTTTTTGTTGTTGTTTTTTTTAGTCTTTTGTTCAGAATTTGCCCCAGCCATGCAAGCAGTTATTTTTAGGCCCGTATAGATTCTTCGTATTTTGTTGCTCGAGGGGATGTTTGCACAGGTGCAAGCGTTGCAGCACTGCAGCAAAGGATGCCAGACCCCATCCTATCTAGAAGGACATTGCTGCTGTCAGTTGCTCCACCATGGTGCCCCAGCCACCTGGTACTACCACATGGGCCACACAGGCAAAGGCTTGAACTACAGCTCATCTGAGTTTCTGCAGGACGTCTGTGATCTTCCTGGAACAGAGGATAAGGAGCTGCTCTGCGGCCACATCTGCCTGCCTTCTTCCCACTCCTGGGCTCTCTCTCAAGCGTCATGACTCATGTCCCAAGTTGTGGCTACGTGTGGGCTTTCTGCCTCACCCACCACCCTCTGCCTGCCAAGAGACACCCAGATTAAAACTGCTTTGTCTGTTAGTCTAGGATATATAGCCTTCCTTGTGTTTGAAGTATCATCCTTTTTGATGTGTGGGACAACAACCATGGAGTGATTGGTTTTGCTGTCTGAAAGTGTTAGTTGCTCAGTCATGTCCGACTCTTTGCAACTTCATGGACTAAAGCCTGCTAGGCTCCTCTGTTCATGAGATTTTCCAGTCAAGAATACTGGAGTGGGTTGCCTTTCCCTTCTCCAGGGGATCTTCCTGACCCAGGATCAAATGCAGGTCTCCCGCACTGCAGGCAGATTCTTTACTGTCAGAGTCACCAGGGAAGCCCTATGTTTGCTGTCTTTGTAAGTAATAAACTGTCTGAATCTAACAGTGGCTCACTGTATCTTTATTGGTGGCCTTGGCCTGGCCTAGACTTGTCTTGTTTGCCGGAGGCTGAGATGGGCCCAGATGCAGAAGCATGATCAAGAGTGATCAGGAGTTCAGGTCTAGATGTACTTGTTTTACCGGACTTGTTAGACAAGGGTCAAGCAGTTGGCCACCTGAGTCTGGAGTTCAGGAGAGGTCTGGGATGGAGACAGAAACATAGGAACATCGGCATATGATGATATTTAGAGCCCTGAGCCCACTTAAGGACAGTGTGTGTTAGTCGCTCAGTGGTGTCTGACTCTTTTGTGACCCCATGGACTGTGGCCCCCAAGGTTCCTCTGTCCATGGGATTTCTCAGGCAAGAATACTGGAGTGGGTTGCCATTTCCATTTCCTCCTTCAGGGGATCTTCCCCACCCAGGGATCGAACCTGTGTCTCTTATGTCTTCTGCATTGGCAGGCAGCGTTTTTACCACTAGTGCCCCCTGGAAAGCCCCAGGGGATTCTTTACTGTCTGCGCCACCAGATGTGGCACTTAAGGACAGACTGTAGGTAAAAAAGAGGCCCAAGGACTGAGCTCTGGAATCCTTCTACAAGGTTGGGGAGAGAAGGAGGGACTGGTCAAAGAACCTGGGGGGAGCGATGGAGGGGCAGGAAGAACAGACAGGGCCCTGGAGGCCAATATGCAAATTAGTTCCTGGAAGGAGTGGTTGTTGTTCAGTCCCTCGACCGTGTCCGACTCTTTGTGACTTCATGGACTGCAGCACACCAGGCCTCCCTGTCCTTCACCATCTCCTAGAGCTTGCTCAAACCCATGTCCATTGAGTCAGTGATGCCAGCCAACCATCTCATCCTCTATCGTCCCCTTCTCTTCCTGCCTTCAGTCTTTCCCAGCATCAGGGTCTTTTCTAATGAGTCAGCTCTTTGCATCAGATGGCCAAAATATTGCAGCTTCAGCTTCAGCATCAATCCTTCCAATGAATATTCAGGACTGATTTCCTTTAGGATGTACTGGTTGGATCTCCTTGCTGTCCAAGGGACTCTAAAGAGTCTTCTCCAACACCCCAGTTCAAAAGCATCAATTCTTTGGCACTCAGCCTTCTTTTATGGTCCAGTTCTCACATTCATGGAGAAGGGAATGGCAAATCACTTCAGCATTCTTGCCTTAAGATCCCCATGAACAGTATGAAAAGGAAGGAGTGGGTGAAGCTCAAAAGCTGCTGTGGAATCCCTTAAGATGAAGATCGCAAACCCACTCCCTGAGTCAATCAGGTATCCTTGGTGTTGAAAACAGTTTTGGTGCAGTGAAAGATGGGGTGGAGCAACCGCTGGATTGGAACTGGTTCAAGGGTGAGTGGGAGGGGCAAACCCAGGCACAGCAAAAAAATACAGATACATGTTTTGGAACCTGTTTTGCAAAAGGGTAGCAAAAAAAAAAAACAAAAAAAAAAAACACTGGGGCAGTGGTTGGTGAGGAAAGTGGGATCATATAAAGTTTGTTTGCTTTTTTGTTGAGAAACACGGTAGCCTGATGGATATCAGATTTCTATATAAACACCCAATATTCATTCCATCAGTCTTACGTATTTTCTTCCAGAACCAACACCTTTAACTTTTGCTTATCTGATTTTAGGGTAGTACTGTGATACGGCATGTTTGGCTATGGAACAGAGTTATGTAAATAGGTTATGCTTCATAATTTTCTAGGCTATTCTTGTCTGTTTTCTCTTTGAGGTGAATTTTATTTATTAAAATTTTTATTTTAAAAAGGAATTTATTTATTTATTTGGCTGCATTGGGTCTTAGTGTTGGCACTCAGGATCTTTGTTGCTTCATGTGGAGTCTTTCATTGTGGCACGTGGACTCTAGTTATGGTGAGCAGGCTTAGTGGTTGTGGCTCGATGGCTTAGTTGCCTGGAGGCATGTGGGACCTAGTTCCCCAACCAGTGATTATACTGGCATCTCCTGCATTGCCAGGTGAATCCTTAGTCACTGGACCACCAGGGAAGTCCCTAGGTGAATTTTAGAATTAGTTCATTAATTGATAATAATTCTGTTGGGTGAGGTTACAGTGAATTGCTGAGTAATCTGATGGAGAACTGATATCTTTATAATGTTAAGCCTTATCACCCAGGGATATGGCATCTCTCTCTTTTCTTCTGTGTCTTTCAGGAAAGACTAACAGCTAAAAAAATACATATATGGTTTCACCTATTTTGCCTTACTCCTTGGAAGAAAAGTTATGACCAACCTAGATAGCATATTCAAAAGCAGAGACATTACTTTGCCAACAAAGGTCCGTCTAGTCAAGGCTATGGTTTTTCCAGTGGTCATGTATGGATGTGAGAGTTGGACTGTGAAGAAAGCTGAGCATCAAAGAATTGATGCTTTTGAACTGTGGTGTTGGAGAAGACTCTTGAGAGTCCCTTGGACTGCAAGGAGATCCAACCAGTCCATTCTAAAGGAGATCAGCCCTGGGATTTCTTTGGAAGGAATGATGCTAAAGCTGAAACTCCGGTACTTTGGCCACCTCATGTGAAGATTGGAAAAGACTCTGATGCTGGGAGGGATTGGGGGCAGGAGGAGTAGGGGACGACAGAGGAGGAGAAGGGGACGACAGAGGATGAGATGGCTGGATGGCATCACTGACTCGATGGATGTGGGTCTGAGTGAACTCCGGGAGTTGGTGATGGACAGGGAGGCCTGGCGTGCTGCAATTCATGGGGTCTCAGAGTCGGACACGACTGAGCGACTGAACTGAACTGATTTTGCCTTAGATTTATGCTTAGGTGTTTTATAGCTTTTTGGTGTTACAAATGGTGTCTTTCCTATTATCTTTTCTAATTAGATAATTAATCAGTCTTAGATGAATAAGAAATAAATAAGACTTTTATATATTGATTTTTCTCAATAAGATTAAGTTCAAATTATCAGTGAATGGTCCTGGGTTTTCATACTTACTGCACATTATGACTTTTTTGCCCATTGACTCTTCTTCCTCTTTAGTAGGAAATAGAATTTTGACTGGATGTTCCTCCTGCCAATCGTTTTTGCTCTTGGAGAGGCAAGAAAAGTTTTTTCTCTTTGAAATGGTTTCCACAGAGTTGGGCTGTGTGTTCTGGATACCTCAATTTACTCAGACTCACAGAGAAAATAATTGCATGGGGTTGATATATAATACTGGAATCTTGCATTATATTCACTTGAATAGAAAATAGATGAGCAGTAAAAGAAAAACTTGCCAAATATAGGAAATTCAGATTTCCTTCTAAAAGCTTATTTTAAGCTCTTTTCAATAAATGGAACTGGAGGGACATCTCTGGTGGTCCAGTGATCAGGAATCCACCTTCCAATGCAAGAGATGCAAATTCGATGGATTGCTGGTTAGGAAACTAAGATCCCACATGCTGTGGGGCAACTAAGCCCACAGGCAGCAATTATTGAGGCATCAAGCCACAACAAAGACCCAGCACCACCAAAAAAAAAAAAAAACCAAAAAAAGGAACTGGAAAATTATTTGTTCATATGGACAAAATGAAATTGGATTTCCTATTTCACCTAAGTAAAAAAAATTCAACTCTACACAAAGTAAGAAATTAAGTAACAGAAGTAAAAGAAGTATTTCAGAAGAATATATAGATTAAAAAAAGGAACTGGGAAATTTTTTGTTCATCTGGACAAAAATGAAATTAGGCTTCCTATTTCACACTGCACACAAAAAATTCAACTCTACATAAAGAGATTAAATGACAGAAGTAAAAGAAGTGTTTAAGAAGAATATATAGATAAAAAAGAGGAAACAAAATTATTACTATGGACAAAACTGAAATGGGTTTTCCTATTTCACACTGTCCACAAAAAATTCAACTCTACACAAAGTAAGAAATTAAATAACAGAAGAAGTATATGAGAAGAATATATTGATGAAAATAAGTTTTTCTAACTCTGGAGATTTCTTAAGCAAGTCACAGAAAAGGCTAATAATAAATTTGGTTGCATCAAACATAAGAATTTCTTCACAAGAGAAATGACAGTTATAATTAATAATAACTCATAGTTTGAATGTGAGTATCAGAAGAGATTATGTCTGTGAAAGTGACCTGTGAATCACCAGGCAAATGGTGGCTGTTTTTATTCTATCCCAACAAGGTGCCTTCTTTTCTCTTTAGATGGATTTGATGTTAGGAACATCCATTCACTCAAATTATTTCTAGTTTTGAAGCTTTGGTAATTAGAATTCCATGATAGGCGTTATCAATGGACAGGTTCTTAACATTCACCTTGGTTCCTAATAGTTGTACACAACCTACTCCTGGGAAGCTTGCAAAGGGCCTGAAGGGTTGTTGGTGAAGGGTTGATGGCTCAGACAGTAAAGAATCTGCCCGCAATGAGGGAGGCCTGGGTTTGATCCCTGGGTGGGAAAGAACCCCTGGAGAAGGGAATGGCAACCCATTCCAGTATTCTTGTCTGGAGAATCCCATGGACAGAGGAGCCTGGTGGACTATAGTCCATGGGTTTGCAAAGGGTTGGACACAACTGGTACAACTACACTTTGGTAGCTGCTACGGTGCTAAGAGCTGAAATACACCGAAGTGAAGCACAGGTCTTGGAATAGACTCTAGAGCTCCTAAATAGTTACATTAGCAAGATTCTGCTGGCACAATTGCTATCTCGATGGGGAGGAAGGATTCTTGGTGCTTCCTACTCTTCCCTCTTCCCAGAATTCTCTCCCTGGTCAAATCAATTTCCTAGGGGGAAGACCTCATACGAACCAGAGTGATTAGCAAGACACACAAGAATCTCTGCTCTCTGGAGCTTTTACATTCTAGCTGGGGAGTCAGAGAGTAGATAAAGTAAATAAATATTTAATTTAATATAATGATGAATGTTAATGAAAAAACATCTGAGTATCTGTAGCAGATGCTGCAATTGCTCCATTCACATCCCATCAGCGCTTATCATTCTCATGCAAGCTGCCCAGGTTTCTAGCTGCCGGCACCTGCCTGCTGACAGGCTCTCTGTGGCTCCTGGAGCCTTCTCTGTCTTGGGGCAGGGCAGGTTGGAGGCACTAGAGAAGTAAGGCTTTCCAAGACAGCAGTTCTCCACTAATAGCTGATGTGGGTTGTGGATAAGAATATGGTCCCCTCTCCTCTTAAAAAAAAAAATTGTCTTTTGGCTACATCTCAGGGCATGTGGGATCTTAGTTCCCCAACCAGGAAGGGAGCCTGAAACCCCTGCATTGAAAGTAAAATCTTAACCTCTGGATCACAAGGGAAGCCCTGCAATCGCCCCCTTCTCTCAAGTGGATAACTCTGAGGCATGTTCTACTCTGGATTTCAGATTTCCTCAGTATATTAAACTCTGATTGTTCACAGAGGGAACTTGTTTTGTCTCACCACTTTTATGAGTTCTTTTCCCATCCCCATTTCTTCACCAGTGTTTCCTAGATCACCTTTCAGATAAATTACTTGCACTCGAATCCTTGTCTCAGGGTCTGTTTACAGTGGAACCAAGCTAAGATTTTGTCAAGAGTAGGACTAGGGGATGGGTGGGAGGGAATGGATAAAAGCCTATGTCTCTAGAAGCCCACCTGTGATCACCTGGTCAGGTGCACATCTAGATGGTTCATTAAGAAAGGCTCTGGAAGTTGGACAATCTTTCTATGATTTTTCCATTGGCCTTTAAAGTGGTCCCTTGGCCACTGTTCTGGGAAAGGAGGGTCTGTGATGGCCGAGCAACTTCCTGTGGTAATCAGAGTATGAAAGCCTTTCACGAAAAATAAACCCAGCTTATTTATTAAACTATGTCCCCACACCCTTGCTGGTATTTTCTCATCCTGAGCGGATGGCCATATTTGTTTTTCCTCAGCTCCCTTTCCTGCTAAAAAGTTCAGGCATGGTGTCATTTATTTATTGGTGTTTTTCTTTCCTTTCTGATTTTAAACATCATTCTTTTTTTGGTATGAAAGTTTTAAGTACAAAAATATGTAGAGAAGAAAATGAAAATCACCCTGTGGCAGATTAAAAGTTGATCACAATTTCTTTAACACATTGAGAGGTGAGATCTGTGCTCCCTCTCTTGGAGGTTGAGGTCCATGACTGCTTGACTAATAGAATATGGTGGAAGTGATTCTGTGACAGTTTCCAGATCAACACCTTAAGAGATTGGAAACTTTCCATTTTTATCTCTTGGAATATTCACCCTTGAAGTCTAACCACTCTGCTGTGAGTAGCCCGAGCCACATAGAGAAGCCACATGGAGGTCCTACAGATGACAGCCCCGACCAAGCTCCGTGCCTGCAGCCAGCATCAACTTCCAGCCATGGGAGTGATCTATTTTGAAAGTCCAGCCCAGCTGAGCCTTCAAGGACTCCAGCCCCACTCACGATCTGACTGCAGCTATCTGAGATTCCCTAGTGGGAAATGCTGGGGCTAGACAATACACAGCCCCATGATACAATGAGGGGATGCTGTTTCAGACTTATGGTTGCCAATGGGGAGGGGGTAGAGGGAAGGAAATGGACTGGGAGCTTTGGGATTAGCAGATGCAAGGTATTCTATGTATGTAAAACTGAGTCACTTTGCTGTCCACCAGAAGCAAATACAACACTGTAAATCAACTATATTTCAATTAAACAAATTTAAAAAAGAGAAGTTGCTGTTTGAAGTTGCTAAGATTTGGAGTAGTTTGTTGTGTGGCAATAGAGAAGAACAGACTCATTGTCCTGTGATCAGGCAACAAATGCCGTTAATGTTTTGGTTTTCCTACACACATGAATCTAAAAATTTTTTTAATGGTTTAATTAATTAATTAATTTTTGGCTATGCTGGGTCTTTGTTGTTGTGTATGGGCTTTCTCTGGGCTTCCCTGATAGCTCAATTGGTAAAGAATCCTCCTGCAATGTGGGAGACCTGGGTTTGATCCCAGGGTTGGGAAGATCCCCTGGAGAAGGAAAAGGCTACCCACTCTAGTATTCTGGCCTGGAGAATTCCATGGACTGTATAGGAGTCCATAGGGTCACAAAAAGTTGGATACAACTGAGCAACTTTCACTTCAGGGGCTTTCTCTAGTTGTAGCACACAACTAGAGATTTATTTATTTGGCTGTGCCGGGTCTTACTTGCAGCACTCATTTCCTTAGTTGAGGCATGTGTGATCTAGTCCCCTTACCAGGGATCAAACCTGGTCCCTCTGCATCATTGGATGTGCAGAGTCATAGCCACTGGACCAGCATGAAAGTCCCAAGATAAATTTTTGGAAGTGAAAATTCCTGGGCAAAAGCGTTTGAGACTTTTTTTTTTAAAGCAAAATAATATTCAAATATCACCAAATGTCCCCGTACCTGAGTTGTCCTTATTGATGGCCACACCTGGAGACAGCTCCTTGGGCGGGAAGGAGGGACATTTTGCAAACTGTGCTTCAGGGAGACACGTTCTGGGAGGCAGGTCCTCAGTCTATTCTTTGTTTTTCATAATGTTTTGGCCAACTCTAGAAGCAGGTGGGCAAACAAAGATAACTTTGGGATATTGACCTTGATGGTTTGAGCCAGGGAGCTGGGTAGGGAAGCAGCCCAAGCTGTGTGAACACAGCCTGGAGAGGAAGGTCAGGCGGGACTGAGTGTTCACTGAGCCTCCACCCTCTTCCTTTGAGTCTGACAGACTTCTGCCTCCTACTTCTCTTTTTCTGTCCTTCCTAGCTTTGGTAGCTTCCTTGAAGTGGCTCAGTGGTGCTTGCAGCCTCACGGTTCCTGCTGCCTCCAGCTATGAATCACAGAATCCTTCTACTAACAGGTGTGCCTGGAGCCGGGGGTCCTCCAGGGAGGTGGAGGGGAGTTTTTGAGTTTGTGAGTGGAGACAAAGGGTCCAGAATACTTAGGAGTGAGACTAGGGAAAGCCAAAGGGGATTGGAGGAAGGTGAAGGGATTCACGAAGTAGAGCTAGAATGAAATGGGATAACCATAGAAGCTTGGATAAATGACTCAGTTCATAGAGTATGCCCTGGATTTGGTTGGTCCCGTCTTCATGGATGAGGAGACTGAGGTGTAGAGAGGTGAAAAGACATATTGAAGAGTACACAGTAGATCTTGGCTTCTCTTCTCAGAGTGATTTTTTTCTTGGATTCTACCTCACCTCCTATTTGTCTCCTCTTTTCCAAGGACCCAGATATAAATGTTTGTTGAATGACTGACTGACTGAAATGATTCAAGTTCGTTTTCCTTTCTTGTCTGTGTTTTGTGGCATGTGAGTCAAAGAGGGGAAAGAAATGCTTGTGAGTTGCACAGGGAGGAAATTACCTAATGGAGTCTTTAGGAATGTACTGTTGGGCAAATCAGTGGAGTGGGAACCTAGGGTGGGGCTCAGAGAGGGGCTGAATGTACCTGTTGATGGAAATAATCAATAAACAAGAAAAGAGTGTTTTTTTTTGGTTTGTTTTTTGAGTCAAACTGAGAACTATAGCCCAGGAGACAGCTTCCTGAGAACTTGGAGGAACTGTTCCAGAGAAGCAGGGTTTGGGGCATAGTTTTATATCTTGTCAGAAGAAACCACATCAGACAAGTCAGAGATGCATTCTTTCGAGGTTTCAAAAGACATGAAAGCCAAACAGATCATCAGGTACACAGAAAGCTGGTATGGCCTTGGCACCTGGGAAGGAAGTCTTACCATCAAAGCAGGAACAGCATTGGCGTCCCAGGAAAGGAGGCATTTCATCTTTGTTTTTTTATTTTAAAATTTTTTAGTTTTGGCTTTGCTGGGTCTTCACTGCTGCATGCAGACTTTCTCTAGTTGTGGCAAGCAGGGGCTACTCTTTAGTTGTGGTCCGAGAGCTTCTCATTGTGGTGGTTTCTCTTGAGGCAGAGAACTGGCTCTAGGCTTCTGTGGTTGCTTCTGTGGTTGCAGCACATGGGCTTAGTTGCCCTGCAGCATGTGGGATCTTTCTGGACCAGGGGTCAAATCTGTGTCTCCTGGATCGAACCTCCTACTGGAAGATCTCCTGGAGGAGGACATAGCAACCTACTCCAGTATCCTTGCGAGAATCCCATGGACATAGGAGCCCAGTGGGCTACAGTTCATGGGATCACAAAGAGTCCGACACGACTCAAGTGACTTTGCATGCACAGAAGCCAGAATGACTTCCCATAGCTCAAGATATCAAAATTTCTTCCGTTATACCTGATATTGGTGTTCTAAGGCCAGGAGTCAGCAAACCGTAGTCTGGGGCGTAATGTGAGGACTCATCATGTGTTTTTGTACATGGGTCCCAGATGACTGTTTGGAGCCATGAGATCTAGATGAATATTTATAACTGATGACAAGGAACACTAACTTTAAATCTTGCAAAATTCCATCTGTCTCATCAGCAAAATTGTATTAAAAGAACTTTTACTCAATTATTCTATTTTGAATTTCCTTCATGAAAAATGCATTTTTTCTTTTCTTGAAAGTGAAAGTGTAGTTGCTCAGTTGTGTCCAGCTCTTTGTGACCCCTTGGACTGTAGCCAGCCAGGCTCCTCTGTCCATGGAATTTTCCAAGCAAAAATACTGGAGTGGGTTGCCATTCCCTTCTCCAGGGGATCTTCCTGACCCAGGGATCAAACCAGGGTCTCCCACATTGTGGACAGATTCTTTACTGTCTGAGACACCAGGGAAGCCCCTTCTTTTCTTATATAAATATATGCATAATTAGATTCCATTTGCCTCTTGGTCCACAAAGCCTAAAATATTTACTATTGAGCCCTTTATAGAAGGCTTCCCAAGTGGCGCTAGTGGTAAAGAACTTGTTTGCCAGTACAAGGTCCCTGCTTCAGGAAGATCCCTTGAATAAGAACATGGCAACCCACTCCAGTATTCTAGCCTGGAGAATCCCATGGACAGAGGAGCCTGGTGGGCTATAGTCCATGGGGTTGCAAAGAACTGGACACAACTGAAGGGACTTAGCATGTACCCCTTTATAGAAAGAGTGTGGTGACCTCTGCTCCAGGCTGGGACCTGGGGGGGACCCATCTCCATGTAGGGTTAAGGTGAATCCTGACAGGAATATGCTTGGGGCAAGAGAGCAGGCTGCTTTCTTTTTTTAATCTTTCTTATTTTTAAATTTAATATTCTTTGGCCAAGCTCTGTGGCATGTGGGATCTTAGTTCTTCAACTGGGGATGGAACCTGTGCCCCTGCATTGGAAGCACAGAGTCTTAACCACTGGACCACTAGGGAAGTCCCAGGCTGCTTTCTTAACTGTTTCCATATCACCTCCTGACTTCAACCCCCTTGTTCTCCCTCCAGCCTTGGCCTTATGTCATGGGTTCAACCTGGACACAGAAAAAGCAGTCATCTTCCAAAACAACGCAAGGGGCTTCGGGCAGAGCGTGGTCCAGATTCAGGGATCCCGGTAAGAGCTGCAGGGGCACTCCCTGCCCACACGCTTTCCCTCCAAGATTTAACATACCTAGCTAGGACATGGAAGCAACCTAGATGTCCATTGACTGATGAATGGATAAAGAAGATGTGGTAAATGTATACAATGGAATATTACCTAGAGCCTATTATACAGAGTGAAGTAAGTGAGAGGAACACATATCTTATATTAACACATACATATATGGAATCTAGAGAGACAGTTACTGATGAACTTATTTGCAGGGCAGCAAAGGAGATGAAGACATAAAGAACGGACTTGCGGACACAGCGAGGGAAGGCTAGAGTGGGATGATTAAGAGAGTAATGCTGAAACATGTGCATTACCATATGTAAGATAGACAGTGGGGATTTGTTGTGTGACTCAGGGAACTCAGACGGGGGCTCTGTGACCACCTAGAGTGATGGGATGTGCTGAGAGGTGGCAGGGAGGTTAAAGAGGGAGGGGACATATGTATACCTATGGCGGATTCATGTTGATGTATGGCAGAAACCAACAAAATAATATAAAGTAATTATCCTTCAATTAAAAAAAAGCAACATACCTGAAAAAAATAGAAATTTCCTTGATTTGCTTTTTTTCTTAATTTATCAGAGTCATAAATTCAAAAGATATGAAAGAGTGTGATAGAAAACCTCTTCCTCCCTCTCAACCCCCAGTTCCCTCCCCAGCAGGGTCCCTGGTAAGTGGTTTCTTGTGTGTTCTTTCAGAGGTGTTATACACTGCATAGACCACATTTTTCTAACATTTTATTGACAATCGGCCACTCCACCCCCTACTTGCCATTTATTACTATTACTATTATTGTGATTATTATTTTCTAATACTTAAATTTTCTATTGGAGTATAGCTGATTTGCAATGTTGTGCTGGTTTCAGATGTACAGCAAAGTGGTTTGGTTATACATGTACATATATTCATTATTTTTGAGATTCTTTTCCCATATAGGTTATTACAGAAAATTGAGTAGAGTTCATTGTACTATATACCATAGGTCCCTGTTTTGGTTATCTAATTTATATACAGCAGTGTATGTGTATTAATAGTAAATTCCTAATTTATCTCTCCCGCTTACATTTCCCCTTTGGTAACATAAGTTTGTTTTTGAAATCAGTGAGTCTGTGTCTGTTTTGTAAGTTCATTTTTATACCTTTTTTTTTCTTAACTGGATTCCACATATGAGTGATATTGTATTTTTTTTTTCCTGACTTACTTCACTTAGTAAGACAATCTGTAGTCATTTATTATTTATGGCAGCTCTGGAGCACAGTAGCAGAACAGGGAGGCTGGGATACAGACACTAGAGCCTGCAAAGCCTAAAATATTTACTTTTACAAAAATAATATTTATGGAAATGATGTCATTTTTCGAGAGAAAATTTGCCAGCTTCTGCTCTAAACTGTCTTCTGCAATTTTTTTTTAAAAATTAGCAGAGCTTGCTGATTTTACTGAGTAAGTATATGAAGAGCTTCCTTGTTCTTTTTTATGCTGACATCATATTCTATTTTTATTATTATCTATTATTTGGAAATACTGTACTTTACTCTTTTGTTACCTTTAAATCTCTTCTGAGCAGACATTGGATTGTTTCCAAACTTTTGCTCTATAAACAATGCTGGCATTTTGTACATGAGCAAGTATATTTCGGAAGTAAATTCCTAAAACTAGGATCGCTGGATCCAAGGGTACATGTGCATATGTAATTTTAATAGATTTTTCCAGATTACCTTCTATGATGGTGGCAACACGTTGCACTCACACCAGAAATTTGTGCAAACACTTACTTCCCCACCAATTAGCCAACCCAAAGTGTTAGCAAACTTAACGATCTTTGTAAATCAAATAGGGAAGAAATGATACCTCAATTTAGTTTTAAATTGCATTTCTTCTTTTAAGAGAGATTTATTTCCTTTTCTGTGAACACCTTTTTTCCTCCTTATCTGTGGCCCATTTTTCTCTTTTTTTTTTTCCCTTCTTGATTTGTGGGAGATATAACTACTGAGGAAATAGTCTGGGTGTTCATCTCCGTCCCCCAGTTTATCATTTATTTTTTGACTTTGTTTTTGGTAGTAGATCACATACAGAAATTTATTTTAAATGACTGTTGGGGGGACTTCCCTGGCAGTCCAGTGGTTAGGACCCTGAGCTTCTGTGGCAGGGGACACGGGTTTGACCCTTGGCTGGTGAACTAGGATCTCAAATGCCTTGTGGCATGATCAAAAATAAAAACAAAAAAACTTGTGGGGTTGACTGTATTCATTTAAAAATGACTTCTGGATATATTATGTCCTCCTTAGAGGGACTCTTCTCACTCCAAGATTAAACATTTTCCTATTTAAAAAAATTGGAAAAAAAGTTTTGGCTGTGCCATATTGTAGGCAGAATCTTAGTTCCCTGACCAGGAATTGAAGCCATGCCCTCTACAGTGGAAGTGCAGAATTTTAACCACTGCGCTGCCAGGGAAGTCCCCAGACATTTTCCTGTTTGGGAACTGTACATGGACTAACTCATTTAATCATGATAACTTTGAGGTAGGTACTACTGTTCTCTGTATTTTAGAGGTGAGAACATTGAAGAATAATAAGGTAATTAAATCAGTCCTTCAAGGTCACACAGGAAGTAAGGGTGGGACTAAATTTTTATTTTAGACAGTAAAACTCCAAGGCCTCTATTCCTTTCCACTCTGCAATATTGCATTCTTGCCTGACACAGGAAGAGGGAAATGCTTTCAAGTTAGGAAAGTAGACTGTCTACCTTCACAATTTAGAAATTCTTGAACTTACTGAAGTGACCCTTGGGACCATAAATTCAAATGACTGGATTACGAGAATATTCACAATAAACAAACAATGGGTAAAAAATAAATTCCTCATTTTTTCTTTGCTGAGTCTTCTTCCTGTTGGGGAGAGGTGGGGAATCCCTGTGAGGGTGGCTCCCCACTTATCCTGAGTGGCAGAACTTCCATCATTGGTCTCCTCCCCAGTTGTCATTGTGTCCTCTTATCTGTTTCCCTCCAGGCTGGTGGTTGGAGCCCCCCAGGAGGTAAAGGCTGCTAATCAAACAGGCGGCCTCTACCAGTGTGACTACAGCACGGGCAGGTGTGAGGCCATCCCCCTGCAGGGTGAGTCATCGCTGCCCCGGCCCGGCCCAGGGCTAGGACTCCACCTCTGCACACACCTGGACTTGTCAGGCCTTTGTCCTGGGGTCTGTGGCGGGGGGCTCAGGGGGGCAGCTCCTCGGCCTCTGAGCTGTATGCAATCACTCTCAGGCTCCCCTCTCCTTGTCCCTTTCTATGACCTACGTACCTCTTTGGATCTGTCAGACCTCCAAATCTCCCAGGTTGAGGTGACCCCTGTCCAACTCTTGTTTAGTCGCTAAGTCATGTCCAACTCTGGAGACCCCATGGACTGTAGCCTGCCAGGCTCCTCTGTCCATGGAATTTCCCAAGCAGGCATACTGGAGTGTGTTGCCATTTAGTCCTCCAGGGGATCTTCCTGATCCAGGGATCAAACCCCGGTCTCCAGCATTGGCAGGCAGACTCTTTACCACTGAGCCGCCAGGAAAGCCCAAGCAGCTCTTACAGAGCCCCTTCCATCCCCCAAGGCTGACCATGTGTATATCTGTCCTCTCAGTTCCCCCAGAGGCTGTGAACATGTCCCTGGGCTTGTCTCTTGCATTTGCTGCCAACCCTTTCCGGCTGCTGGTGAGTTGCCTTGGGTCATGGGAGTGTTCTGAGGGAAGGAGTTGAGGGCCCAAGGCTGCTGAGCCTGGGGTCTTGATGGGTGGAGAGGCTGGGTTGAAAGGACAGGGAGCAGAGACAGCCCCTGTTTCCCTGCCCCCTAGGCCTGTGGCCCCACAATGCACCAAATTTGCAAGGAGAACACCTATGCAAATGGCTTTTGCTTCTTGTTTGGATCCAATCTACTCCAGCAACCCAGGAGGATCCCAGAGGCCCTCAGAGGTGGGTACAGAGAAGCAGTATGAGACTGGAGGGCCCTGGGCAGGACTGGGCTGAGGGACTCATAGTCTGGGGGATTATTTACAAATCTTGGTGCAGAAGGGTGAGGAAACTGGGTTCCAGTGTTTCTCTTCAATTTTCACTCTTAAATATTCCAGAAGAAAATTATTTATTTTTGGCTGTGCTGGGTCTTCATTGCTGGTCGGGGGGTTTTTCCTAGCTGCAGTGAGTGAGGGCTAGTCTCTAGTTGTGGGGCTCAGGCTTCTCATTCTAGCAGCTTCTCTGTTTCGGAGTATGGGCTCTAGCACACGTGGGCTTAGTAGTCGTGGCGTATGGGCTTGCTTGCCCCGCGGCATGTGGAAACTTCCTGCCCCAGGGTTCGAACCCATGTCCCACTGGGAGGTCGGATTCTTAACCACTGGACCACCAGGGAAGACTGCAAATTATTTCTTATTCTTCTATGAGGTAGCTGTGATAACTCTACTTTCCCTGCCTTGAGCAGAATGAACTAAAGTTTCCCACGCCACTTTGTCCCATGTTTTTCTTTAGCTAGGCGCATGGTTTTCATCTTGTCTACCTTTCATTCTCATTGCTCAGCAGACAGCTGATTTAAAAAAAAAAAAAATGAACCCGAGTCTCTTGTGCTTACAGTTTCTTTTCCTTTTCCCCCAGGGTGCCCTGAGCAAGACAGTGACATTGCCTTTTTGATTGACGGCTCTGGTAGCATCGACCCAATAGACTTTGAGCGGATGAAGAGGTTTGTCTCAACTGTGATGAGTCAATTCCAAAAGTCCAAAACCTTGGTGAGTGCAAATGGGTAGGTTAGGGAACAGCCTTGCCTATGGCGGGTCCTGTCCTACTTCCTGTCCAGATGGTGCCAAATTGCCAGTTGATCAGCATTTTCTTTCATGATTTGCTGTCTTGCTCTGACTGGATGCAGCTTCAGCCTTCTTCCAGCCCTCTGTAAAGTAGGCACAGTAATTGATAGGGGTTGGCGTGGGACATGAAACCCATATGTCATCTCTGGCTAAGTTCTAGTGCTGAGAAGTGGGAGCTGATGGCCAATCACTGTCCTCCTGGTGAGGCAGAAGGGCTGGGATGGGGCAGAATTTGGAGGAATTTGGAGCCTGGAGTATTTCAGGATTTATGGAGAGCTTTCTGGGAGATAGCTAAGTGGGAGGAGGGGTGCCTGCTCCAGTCTAACACCAGGTGCCTGTTCCCAGTTCTCTCTGATGCAGTACTCGGACGACTTCCAGACTCACTTCACCTTCAATGATTTCAAGAGAAACCCTGTCCCGGAATTACTGGTGAGGCCAATAAGACAGCTGTTTGGGAGGACGCACACGGCCACGGGGATCCGCAAAGTAGTGTAAGCTCTTCCCTCTTTGCTTAGGATGAAAGGAGGAGTTTTTTTTTGGTTTTTTTTTTTTGGCTGAGCTTTGCAGGATAAAGGGGTATTGTTCAGAAAGGGCTGGGGTAGAGGGTATTTCCAGTGGATGGGGCGGTTTGAGTTAGGTGTGGAGAAGGGACTGTGCCTGGTATGTTCATGACATACAAATTGTGAGTAAAGGTGAGAGTAAGGGCTTCTCTGGTGGCTCAGTGGTAAAGAACCCGCCTGCCAATGCAGGAGGCATGGGTTCCATCCCTGGGTCAGGAAGATCTCCTAGAGAAGGAAATGGCAACCCAGTCCAGTGTTCTTGCCTAGGAAATCCCTGGACAGAGGAGCCTGGAGGGCTATAGTCCATGGGGTTGCAAAGAGCTGGACACGACTGAGCGACTAAGCAACAACAACAAAGCAGGGGTTAGGGGGAGAGAGGGCAAGGCTGGAGGGAGTGTAGAAAGATCAGATGAGGCCAGGTTAGCAAGGCAACTGAAAAGCCAATGGATCCATTGACGTTTTCAGCAGTGGGGAGATGTACCCATATCTTGTTTTGGAAAGTTCCCTCTGATCTGTATATATGTGTGTGTGTGTGTGTGTGTGTGTTTAGAGGCAAGGGTAGGGGTTGAGACAAAAGTGCAGGAAGATGAGCTGGAGAGCCAGCAGGAGAGGTGTGATGAAGGCATAAATAAGCTATGAACTTTTTAATTTAGAAGGAATAATACTCAATTTAAAAAATCAGCCTATGCCAAAGAATATAAAAGCAATGAAGGCTTCTTTTCCTTCCACTTTCCTGTTCTTCTGCTGCCCTTCCAGATCTTGGGGCATCTACAGCTCAGGGTTTGTCCCAGGGGAGCCCAAGCACCTTCTAGACAGAGTCCAGTTGCATCTGTAACTGCTGATGTTCCTTCCCTGGTATTAGGCGCATCTCTCTGTCTGCTCAAATTTGACTTTTCTCTCCTTTACCCTGGATAGAAGAGAACTGTTTCACAGCAGCAGTGGAGCCCGGAATCATGCCATTAAGATCATGATTGTCATCACAGATGGGGAAAAATATCTCGATCCTTTGGAGTATAGTGATGTCATCCCTGAAGCTGATAGAAAAAAGATCATTCGCTACGTCATTGGGGTAGGAAATGTGGCTCTCTGACTTGATACTTGTGTGGGTTTCTACTCAAACACATCCTCCGTTGAACTTGGAAGCATCAATAAAGTCAAAATGAGGCCAGGGTAATCTCTGCTAGCACAGATGCACCTGTCTCAGCGAACTGCTGTTACAATGATGCTGTATAACAAATGATCCCAACATTCAGTGGCTTAAAACTGTAAGTGAGTCTGTCAGTCAGGCTGGGCAGTTTTTCTGGTCCCAGCTGGACTCACTCACGGGTCTGTAGTCAGCGGCAGGCTGGTTGGTGGCTCTGCTGATCTTGACTGGGCTCTCTCCATGTCTGAGGGTTGCCATGTGTGTCTCCTGGGGCTGGGGTAACTTGATGCTTCTGTTGCATGTGTCTCTTCCTCCAGTGGGCTAGCCTGGGCATGTTCTCACGGTGAAAGCAGAGGGAAAAAAGAGCAAGTAGGAATGTTGCAAGCATTTTTTCAAGCTTCTGTTTGTATCACATGGGATAACATCCAAGAGCTAAAGCAATACAAGTGGCAGAGCCCAGAGACGATGAATGGAGCAGAATACTCTTTCAGGAGGAGGAGGGCACAGCAAAGCTTTGAGGAAAGGGCTTGGATACAGGAAGGGGTAAAGGGCTGGGAGCATCAGTGTCATCAAACTACTACAGTATCTTGTATGACATAGAAAGATGTATTATCTGGGGTCCCTGGCTTGGCAAGTGGGAAACAACTTCATATGAAGGAGAAAGCTCCCTGCCCTCTAAAGAGAGGTCAGTTCCATGCCAGGAGGCATGGCACAGCAAATGGGCCAAAGGCTGAATTTCAGCCCCAATTTCCCCCTTGACAGAATGTACAGTGTACAACCTGCTCCACCGTACCTGGCAGCCCTGTCCCGGGGGCCTTCTGGTACATTCCTTCCTTGGACAGATATTTTCAAATTCTTTTCCTGTAGAATTTTCTTTGCTGGTGGAGAGTGCTACTTCCAGAAATTGTCTGATTCGACCTCTGTTTTTTGGTAACAGGTGGGAGATGCTTTTAGGAGTAGGAAATCTCTAAAGGAGCTCGATACTATTGCATCTAAGCCCCCTGCTGACCACGTGTTCCAGGTGAATAACTTCGAAGCTCTGAAGACCATTCAGAACCAGCTTCAGGAAAAGATCTTTGCGATTGAGGGTAAGCTAAGGTTTTGTAGTCCTAGAGCAGCCCCAAAGGCAGCCCCTTACCCCCAAACACGTATTTCCCTCTAGAAACAAGGACCTCCTAGCCCTTGGCATTCTGACCCTCATCATCAACTCTCTTCTTCCTCCAGTTCTCAACAACTCTGGCCTCTCGCTCCATTTCTTTGAAAGATCTAATTTTGCAAGTCTTGCCTACAGGCTGCAAAATTAGAGGGTGGGGGAGACAAATCCCATATGGTATTTTCCCCAACTTTGGATGTGTTGCCAACATTTGTCTGTTTGGTTCACTGCTGTATCTCCAGTGCTTAGAATAATGTCTGGTGCATAAAGCATGTTCAATAAATGTTTGTTGAAGGAAAGAATTTAAAAATTGGGGGAATGTTCACATACAGTCCGAATTTATGGTTTCTCTTGAAAATTTGGAAGATTAGACACCTTGAACACTGTATACCCACTGGACAAAAAATAGTTGGAACCAAATAGCCACCATCCCTTTAAAAGGGGCATATGCGGCCTTCCTTGGTGGTCTAGTGGTTAAGACTCCATGTTCCCAATCTTGGGAGCCAGGGTTTGATCCCTGGTCAGGGAACTGGATCCTGCATCCATATCTAAGACCCAGTGCAGCTGAATAAATAAAAATAAATATTAAAAAGGGGCCACATGCCAACAACGGTCCATATAGTCAAAGCTATGGTTTTTCTAGTAATCGTGTGAGAGTTGGATCATAAAGAAGGCTGACCACCAAAGAATTGATGCTTTTGAATTGTGGTGCTAGAGAAGACTCTTGGGAGTCCCTTAGACAGCAAGGAGATCACACCAGTCAATCCTAGAGGGAATCAACTCTGAAAATTCACTGAAGGATTGATACTGAAGCTGAAACTCTAATACTTTGACCACCTGATGCGAAGAGCTGACTCATTGGAAAGACCCTGATGCTGGGGAAGATTGAGGGCAGGAGAAAGGAGTGACAGAGGATAAGATGGTTGGAGGGCATCACAGACTCAACGGACATGAATTTGAGCAAACTCCAGGAGATAGTGAAGGACAGGGAAACCATAAATTGTGGTGCAATTTATGGGGGTGCAAAGATTTGGACACAACTTAGTGACTGAACAACAGCAATATGGCTAGATAAGCAACAAAGATATAAATTATAGCTATTATCTTGTAATAACCTATAAAGGAGTATAATCCACGAAAATACTGAATCACTATGCTGTTCACCTGAAACTGACATTAATATTGTAGATTAACTGTAACTTAAATGAAAAACAAAAGCATAACAGAGGAAATGTAAAAATAAGGGGAGTGGGTTGTATGGCTCTCATCTGAGGCTCCTTTTGTCTGGTTGCTATAGCATTTGAGTTTCCAGCCCCTGTTCTCGGTTCTTCTGCTTTCTTTAATGTAGAGTGTTCTTTTCCTCACAGGCACGCAGACAGGAAGCACCAGTTCCTTTGAGCATGAGATGTCTCAGGAAGGTTTCAGTGCTGCCTTCACCTCCGTAAGTGGCCTTTTGTTTAATTGGAGTTGAGGGCTGAGACAAAGCAGAAGTGGTGCAAAGGTTTGGGGGCTATTCTCTGTGATGGGTACCTGTTGGGAGGTACATCTTTTTTTCTTTTTTTAAAATTGAAGTATGGTTAATTTACAGTGTTGTAGTAATTTCTGGTCTACCGCAAAGTGATTCAGTTCGCTCTCTCATATATATATATATATATATATATATATATTTATATTTATATTCTTTTTCATATTCTTTCCCATTATAGGCTATAATAAGATATTGAATACAGTTCCCTGTGCTATACAGTAGGACCTTGTTGTTCATCTGTTTTATATATAGTAGTGTGTATCTGTAAATCCCAATTTCCTAATTTATCCCTTCTCCCTCTTTCCTCTTTGGTAATCATAAATTTGTTTTCTATGTCTGTGAGTCTGTTTCTGCTTTGGAAACAAGTTCAGTGGCATCAGTTAAAAGCTAATTTCTTTATGTTTGATTGTGCTGGGTCTTCATTGCTGCACAAGGGCTTTCTCTACTTGTGGTGAGCGGGGGCTACTCTGAGAGCAGGGGCTACTCTCTAGTTGCAGCGCACAGGCTTCTCATGGCAGTGGCTTCTCTCGTTGCAGAGCATGGGCTCTAGGCGCATGGGCTTCAGTACTTGCGGTGCACGGGCTTAGTTGCTCTACAGTATGAGGGACTTTTCCAGACCAGGGATTGAACTTGTGTCCCCTACATTGGCAGGAGGATTCTTAACCACTGAACCACCAGGGAAGTCCCAGATACCTTTTCAAGTTAGTATTTTCATTTCTTTTGGATATTTACCCAGAAGTATGATAGCTGGGATCATAGTAGTTTTAACTTAAAAATTTTGAGGAGCCTCCTTACTCTTTTCCGTAGTGGCTGTACCAATTACTTTTCCACCAACTGTGTATAAGTTTTCCTTTTTCTTCACACCCTCAGCAACACGTATTTCTTCTGTTTGTGATGACAGCCATCCCAGCAGGTGTGAAGTGATAGCTCATTGTGATTTTGGTTTGCATTTCCTTGATGATTAGTGATGTTGAGCATTTTTTTTCATGTACGTCTTAGCCATCTGTATGTCTTCCTTGGAAAAATGTCTTTTCAGATCTTCTGCTCATTTTAAAGTCAAGTTTTAAAACAAACTTTTGAGTTGTATGAGTTCTTTATATATTTCGGTATTAACCCAAATATGGATATATGATATATGATTTGAAAATATTTTCTCCTGCTCTATAGGTTACCTTTTAATTTTGTTGTTGGTTTCCTTTGCTATGCAGAAGCTTTTTAGTTAATATAGTCTCACTGCTTATTTTGTTTTTGGTGTTAAGTTCAAACAATCATCACCAAGACTGATGTCAAGGAGATTACTACCTATGTTTTCTTCTTGGCGTTTTATGATTTCTGACCTTATGTTCAAGTCTTTTATCCATTTTGAATTGATCTTTATGAATAGTGTAAAATAGTGGTCCAGGTTCATTCTTTTGCATGTGGCTGTCTAATTTTCCCAAAACCATTTATTGAAGAGACTATCCTTTTCCCTCTGTATATTATTCTCTCCTTTGTTGTAAATTCACTAAGTCATGCCCAACTCTTTTGTGACCCCATGGACTTTAGCCTACCAGGCTCCTCTGTCCATGAGATTTCCCATATAAGAATACTGGAGTGGATTCCCATTTCCTTCTCTAGAGGATCTTCCCAACTCAGGGATTGAACCCATGTCTCCTGCACTGCAGGCAGACTCTTTACCACTGAGCTGTCAGGGAAGCCCACAATACATAAGAACAACATATGTATGGGTTTATATACATACATATATAAACGGCTCTCTATTCTGTTCCATTGACTTATGTGTCTATTTTTATGACAATATTATACTGTTTTGATTACTATAGCTTTGCAATATAGTTTGAATCCAGAAAGTGTGATGCCTCTAACTTGTTCTTTTTCTCAAAATGCTTTGGTTATTTGGGATCTTTTGTGATTCCATACAAATTTTAGGATTGTTTGTTCTATTTCTGTGAAAAATGCCATTAGGATTTTGATGGCACTGAACCTCTAGATTTCTTAATCTTATTCTACCTTCTTTCCCAGGATGGTCCCTTGCTGGGTGCTGTGGGGAGCTTTGACTGGGCTGGTGGAGCCTTTCTGCATACATCAAAGGATAAAATCACTTTCATCAATACAACCAGGATAGATTCAGACATGAATGATGCTTATTTGGGTAAGTAGAGAGGGCAGAGTTATTTTAAGAAGGGGTCAGGATATGGCATAATTCAACCAGTGTAGATGTCCTTGGATCTTTCACAGGCTCTTGGGATAGGTTTAAAGACAGAAATATCAAAACCTCATTTTTAATTATGCTAACGAAGAGGAATGGGCTTCCCTGGTGACTTAGAGGTAAAGAATCTGCCAATGCAGGAGATTCGGGTCCAATCCCTGGGTTGGGAAGATCCCCTGGAGAAGGAAATGGCAACCCACTCCAGTATTCTTGCTTGGAGAATCCCATGGACAGAGGAGCCTGGTGGACTACAGTTCATGGAGTCAAAAACAGCTGGATATGACTTAGTGACTAAACAATAACACCACTACCAACAACAGCAAATGAAGAGGAATAGAATGCCGGGTTCAGTTACCCCAATCTCACAACCACGGGCAGCCCCATTGCCCCTACTCACGGGACAGTCCTGTTGGTGGGGGCAGGGTCTCTGAGGGAAAGCACTTTCTCCTCTTAATTCATCATCTTCAGGTTATGCTGTCGAAGTCACCTCGCGGAACCGGGTGCAAAACCTGTTTCTGGGAGCACCTCGATATCAGCACATTGGCCTGGTGGTGATATTCAGACAGAATGCAGGTGTTTGGCAGAAAAGCACTGAAATCAAGGGAAGCCAGGTGAGTGCTGAGTGTGTGGGGCACAGATGTACCAACAGAAGTACCCTGGGGACTGAGGGCTTCCAGGATGGGCATCACCAGGTGCCAATGGGGCAGAGTTTTGTTTTTTTTTTAAAAAACTTTTTATTTTGTATTGGAGTATAGCTGATTATCAATATTGTGATAGTTTCAGGTGGACAGCAAAGGGACTCAGCCATACATATAAGGTGTGGCAGAAGTTTGTAAAGCAGATTCCAGAGGACTTTAAGCTAGAGAGCAGTGGGACCAACTTTGGGACAAACTTGCATTTGAGAATATCGTGTCCTCACTTTTCTGATAATAGTAAATACCAACACTTGACCTGTCCAGAGCTCTCTACAAGTCTATCTGTACACAAAACTGGCATTTGACCAGTCCATAACCAGGATGAGCTTCCTTGATGGTTCAGATGGTAAAGAATCTGCCTGTAATGCAGGAGACCCAAGTTCGATCCTTGGGGTCGCAAAGAGTGGGACATGACTGATTAACACTTTCACTTTTTCTAACAAGTAAACCATATTAGTTATTAAAATATTGAAATAATTCTATATCTGTCAATAAATAGCTGCTTCATTGAGACGTCCTCCCCCTTCTCTCTCCCCACCCCCACCATGCACTCTGGTACCCTCACCCTGTACTCTTTGAACTTCGCCATAATCTAGCAACTATGACGTCAGATACGACCTGATTCAGAAGACTTCTAGGACCCACTTCAGCTAAGCCTGTGGTTGCTGCCTGAGCAGTCCTAGGAATTCAATATTTTGAATATCACCCCTGCAAAAACTGTTTTTAAGAAAGTGTTAGCAACTTGAATTCAGCAATCTATAAAAAGAATAATACATCATGACCAAGTGTGGTTTATCCCAGGAACACAGGGCTTGTTCAACAATGTTGCAGAAATGGGCCAACTGATTCTAAAGTTCATATGAAAATGCAAGAGACTCACAGTAGCCAAAATAATCTTGAAAAAGAAGAATTAAGTTGGAGGAGTCACAGTTTCCAATTTGAGGCTTACTTTAAAGTTACAGTAATCAAGACAGGATGGTACAGCTAAGGACAGACCTATAGATCAATGGAATAGAACTGAGAGTTGAGAAATAAGCCCATATAACTATGGCCAGTTGATTTTCAACAAAGGTATCAAGTTCATTCACTAAGGAAAAAAAGATTTTCAACAAAGATGGTGGGTTAACTGGATATCCACATGCAAATGGATAAATTTGGATCCTTACCTTACAATATACAAAAACTTAAAATGGATCAAAAACCTAAACTAATACAATTATGTAAAGTTTAAAAATAAAATAAAATTAAAAAAAAATAAAATAAAGAGAAAAAAAAAACCTAAATGTAAGAATAAAAGCTATAAACCTCTTAGAGGGATTCTTAGGTGAATTTCTGTAACCTTAGATTTGGCAATGAGTTTTTGAATATTCCACCATAAACACAAGCAAATATAAAATAGGTAAGCTGGACTTCATTAAATTAAAAACCTTTGAGCATCAAATTGCACTGTAAAGAAAATGAAAAGAATGGGAGAAACTATTTATAAGTCATATATCTGATAAAGATCTGGTATTTAGAATATATAAAGAACTTTTACAATTCAACAATAAAAAGACAACCTCATTTAAAAATGGGCAAAGGATTCAGATAGATATTTCTTCAGATAAGATATACAAATGGCCAATAAAAACATGAAAAGATGCTTGACATTACTAGTCATTGGGGAAATGAAAGTCAAAACCACAATAGAGACAGCACTAGAAAGGCTATTTAAAAGAAAAAAAAAAACATGAAAAATAACATATGTTGGTGAGAATGTGGAGAGATTGAAACCTTCGTACTTTGCTGCTGGGAATGTAAAATAATACAGCTGCTATGGAACACAGTTTGGCAGTTTAAGTTAACTATAGATTTATCATTGCTGTTGTTTAGTTGCTCAGTCATGCCTGACTCTTTTGCGACCCCATGGACTGTAGCCTGCCAGGTTTCTCTGTCCATGGGATTTCCCAGGCAAGAACACTGGAGTGGGTTACCATCTCCTTCAGAGGTTCCTCTCAACACAGGGATTGAATCCCCATCTCCTGCATTGGCAGGTGGATTCTTTACCACCGAGCCACTGGGGAAGCCCCTAGATTTACAATATGACTCAGAAATTTTGCTCCTAGGTGTATACCCTTTCCCAGGATGAAAACAGTTGTTCAAACTAAAGCTTATACATGAATGTTCATAGCAGCATTATTCATAATAGTTAAAATGTGGAAGGAACCTAGATGTTCATCAACTCATGAATAGATAAACAAAATGGGGTGTATCACGTAGTGGAATACTATTTAGCCATAAAAAGTATGAAGTGTTGATACATGCTACAACATGGATAAACTTTGAAAATGTTATGCTAAATTTAAAAACCCAGCCACAAAAGACCACATATTGTATGATTTAATTCACCTGAAATGTCCAGAGTAGATAAATTCATTGAGCCAGAAAGTAGATTAGTGGTTGCCTGGATATAGAGGGAGGCGGGGCAGATTGGGAGTGACTTTTAACAGGTATAGGGCTTCTTCCTAGGGTGATGAAAATGTTTTGGAATTCATGGCAATGGTTACATAACATTGTGAATATACTAGAACCCACCAAATTTTATACTTTAAAATGATGAATTTTGTAATGTAAATTTTATCTCAATTTAAAAGAGCCATTCTGGAAAAAAAAATCAATGTAATTCACCATAACAACAGACTAGAGAAGAAAAATGTAATAATCTTAACAGATATGGAAAAGAATTTGACAAAATACATGCTTTCATGATGTTCCCAGCAAATTAGGAATTAAAAGGAACTTCCTTAACCTGAGAAAGAGCATTTAAAACAACAACAACAATAACAACCTACAGCTCGCATCATACTTAAAAGTAAAAGAGAATTTTTTTCCTAATTGGAAACAAGGCAAGAATATCCACTTTCAGCACTCCTATTCGATATCATACTGGAAGACACAGCAGTGCAACAAGGCAAGAAAAGAAAAGAAAAAAGGGCACGCAGAATGGAAGGGAAAAAATAAAGCTGTCTCTATTTACCAATGACGTGACTGTTTGCCTGGGAAGTCCCAAAAGATCTATTAAAAAAATTATGTAACTAATAAGTTATTTCAGTAATTTCTCAGGATACAAGATCAACATGTAAAAATCAGCTGTGTTTCTAGGCCTGCAATGAATATTTGGAAATTTAAATTAAAAAAACGGTATCATTTACAGTAGCACCAAAGACCATGAAATGCGTGCGTGCGTGCATGCTAAGTTGCTTCAGTCATGTCTAACTCTTTGCGACCCTATGGACTGTAGCCCACCAGGCTCCTCTGTCCATGGGATTCTCCAGGCAAGAATACTGGAGTGGGTTGCCATTTCCTTCTCCGCAGGATCTTCCCAACCCAGGGATTGAAACTGTGTCTCCTGAATCTCCTGCACTGGCAGGTGGGTTCTTTATTATTAGCACCACCTGGGAAGCCCAGACCATGAAATACTTAGGTATAAATCTAATAAAATGTGTACAATATCTTTATCCTGAAATGTACAAAACACTGATGAGAGAAATCAAAGACCTAAGTAAATGGAAAGATAAACTGTGTTCATGGATTGGAAGACTCAATATTGATAAGATGTTACTTCTCAAATTGATCTATAGATGCAACACAATGCCAATCAAAATTCTAATTTATTTGTAGAATTAATGAGCTGGTTCTAAGATTTATATGGAAAAATCAAAGAAAGTAAATATTCAAAACAGGTTTGAAAAAGATCTTAGGTAAATACTATTAGGTATTTAGTGGAAGATTCATAGACTACCTGAATTTTAAGACTTCCTGTAAAAGTTGCAGTAAGCAGAACAGTGTGGCAGGAATATCAGAGAAACAGAATAGGCCTCAAGTAAACTGATACATATATAGTCAATTGCTTGTCAATAAAGACACAAAGATAATTCAATGGAGAGTTCAATGGTGCTGAAACAATTGAACACCCATAGTAAGAAAACAAAGCAAAACCTTCTACACATGTCTTGTCAACTGATCCATGTTAAGATTAATTCAAAATAGATTATAGAGCTAAATGTAAAATCTGAAACTATTATACTTGTGAAAGAAAACATTAGGAGAAAATTTTTGTGACCTTGCATTAGTCGAAGAATTCTTAGATATAACACTGGAAACATGGCCCATAACTTAAAAAAAACGATAACTAAGAAAAGTTTTGCTCTGTTTATTAAGAGAATGAGCAGATAAACTACAGACTGGAAGAAAATATTTGCAAATTTTCCTTCCTTTTTAAAAATGACCTATTTGAAATAAAATAAAATTACATATCTGACAAAAGACTTATATCCAGAATACATAAAGGAGTCTCAAAACTCAACAAGAAGTCAAATAATTCAATTAAAAAATAAGCAGAATATTTGAGCAGACACTTAACCAAAGAAGATATATGAATGGCAAATAAGCACATGAAAGAATGTCCCATATCATTAAATCATCACAGAAATGCAAATTAAAACCATAGTGAGATACAATTGCACACCTATTAATATGATTAACATAAAAAAGAAATAAATTTGCAATATCAAGTACTGGCAAGGATGTGTGGCAACTAAAACACCCACACATTGCTGTCAGAATGGAAAAATGACTACTTTGGAAAAGTTCATCAGTATCTTATAAAGTTCAATATAACTCTTAGGTATTTATCCAGGAGAAATAAAAATAGACATTCACATGAAAACCTGTATTTAAATGTTTTTAGTGGCTTTATTCTGGAGAAGGCAATGGCACCCCACTCCAGTACTCTTGCCTGGAAAATCCCATGTATGGAAGAGCCTGGAAGGCTGCAGTCCATGGGGTCCCTGAGGGTCAGAGACAACTAAGTGACTTCACTTTCACTTTTCACTTTCATGCATTGGAGGAGGAAATGGCAACCCACTCCAGTGTTCTTGCCTGGAGAATCCCAGTGACGGGGGAGCCTGGTGGGCTGCTGTCTATGGGGTCGCACGGACACGATTGAAGTGACTTAGCAGCAGCAGCAGCAGGGGCTTTATTTATAAATGCCCCAAATTGGAATCAACCTGAATATCCCTCAACTGGGGAATGGATAAACAAACTGTGGTACATCTGCACAATGGAATACTTGTCAGAAATAAATCAGAACAAATTAATGATACATGCAACAACATAGATGAATCCCAAATGCTTACTCTAGTTGAAAGAAGCCAGATCTGAAAAGCTACCTACTGTGTAATTCCCTTTATATAACATTCTGGAAAAGGCAAAACTACAGGGACAGAAAACAGATCAGTGGTTGCCAGGGGCTGATGACTGAGGAAAGAGGTTGATTACGGCAAAAGGGAATATTTTGGGGGTGAGGAAACTGTCCTGAATCTTGACCATCGTGGTAATTACATGACTTTATGTGTTTGTCAAAACTCATAGAAACTAGTAAAAAGCTTGAATTTTATTATGTGGAAATTATACCCAATAAACTTGACCTAAAAGCAAAAAAAAATCCTATTGACTTTATGATGAAGCTTAAATGCCTTTATTGAACTATGGGGGAGGAGACGGGGGCGGGGGGCGGGGTGGGGGGGCTTCCCCGATGGCTCAGCAGTAAAGAATCCTCCTGCAGTGCAAGAAACACAGGAGACATGGGTTCGATCCCTGAGTGGAGAAGATCCCCTGGAGGAGGGCCTGGCAACCCACTCCAGTATTCTTGCCTGAGAAATCCAGGCAAGAATCTATTAAGATCTCCTGGGGAATTCAGGCAAGAGTCTCCTCTGTATGGAGAAAGGAGCGTGGCGAGCTGCAATCCATAGAGTCGCAAAGAGTCGGACACAATTGAAGCGACTTAGCACTCCAGTGTTCTTGCCTGGAGAATCCCAGGGACGGGGAAGCCTGGTGGGCTGCCGTCTATGGGGTTGCACAGAGTCGGACACGACTGAAGTGACTTAGCAGCAGCAGCATGCACATGTACAGAACGGACTATCAGGAGGCTTCCCTCAGAGGCGTGTGGGGCAGAAATCAGACAGTAGTGAGTCACTGTCTTGATGCCATCTGCACTTTTCCTTCCTTGAACTTGCCCCACAAATTAGAAATTTCCATATACATCTCCCTTTTATCTGGTACTGTTCTCCCTTCCAACCTCCTGAACTGAAAGCCTTGAAGGCACGGTCTCTACTACCCAGCCTCACACTCAGCAAAGAGCGACCCTTTGTTTGTTGAATGAATGAATGAATGACTAAAGGGGTGATTTCTATGGATGAAGTCTACCCATTTACAGAGAACATATCTTGATATTTTTTGAACATATTTTAAAATTCTTTTAAAACATAAACATTATTTCTCAATATCATGCCAAAAAATTCCTGTAACAATAGTTATTTTTCATCCAAGCCAGTTGATTCCTTATTAGCCAGACTGCCAACTTTGATTTACCCCCTAAAGACTTCCAACATATTGAAAGGATATCCCGTGTAGTCTTCCAGGCTTTTCTCTCGATATTTTTTTTCTTTTTAATTAAAAAAATTTTTTATTTTATTTTTGGCTGCTCTGGGGCTTAGTTGCAGTGCGTGGAATATTTCATAGCCGCTCGAGGACTCTTTGTCGCGGGTGCAGGCTTCTCTCTAGTTGTGGTGTGCAGTACTTATGGTACTCAGTAGTTATGGTACTCAGGCTCAGTTGTCCCGCAGCATGTGGGACCTTGGTTCCCCAGCTGAGGATGGAACCTGCTTTCTCTGCATTGGTAGGTGGATTCTTAACCACTGGACCACCAGGGAAGCCCCTGTCTGTATTTTCAAATCCAGCTTCTTTGCTACCTTAATCATCTCCCTGGAACACGGTTTAGGGTGAATCCTCACCACCGCCCATCAACTCTATAACAGGCTCTTCAGCTGGCAGTACATTCAAACAAGGATTGATCATGAAACAGGGAGAGGATCTCATCCACTCCAAAGGGCCTTCCTCAGCAGGTGTGATTTTACATCCCAGGGAGAAAACCCCCATGCCCTGTTTTAGGTGGGAAGAGGTATGTGATCTTGGCCTTATCTCTTTCAGATTGGCTCCTACTTTGGGGCCTCCCTCTGCTCCGTGGATGTCAACAGAGATGGCAGCTCCGACCTGGTCCTCATTGGGGCCCCCCATTTTTATGAGCAGATGCGAGGGGGCCAGGTGTCCCTGTGCCCCTTTCCCCGGGGGGTGAGTAGTGATGAGACCCAGGCTGGGTGGGGTCTGGCTGTGGGATGGAAGGGTCGCCTGGGGTGGGACCTGACACTGTTTTTGTTCTGCAGAGAGCTAAGTGGCAGTGTGATGCTGTCCTGCGAGGGGAGCCGGGCCACCCCTGGGGCCGCTTTGGGGCAGCCCTGACAGCGCTGGGGGATGTGAATGGGGACAGGCTGGTGGATGTGGCCATTGGGGCCCCGGGAGAGCAGGAGAACCAGGGTGCTGTCTACCTGTTCCATGGAACCTCAGAACTGGGCATCAGCCCCTCTCACAGCCAGGTGAGGCCGGATCATCTGTCCCTTTCTAAACCAACGTTCCCTCAGCTGCCAGGTCAGTTCTCCCAGAAGCCCTTTTCAGAACCTTCAAAAATAATACACACTTCACAGAAAAGATTCATTCTGACCACAACTAGAGGAGGTGCACAGGGCCAACATCACTGCTGCCACTTTACAGGAGGGAAGATGAAGGCTCAGAGGTAATGAATGGTGAGCCGGAAGTGTTAGGACGTAGACGTTCTTCTCCTCTGAATCTCAGTCTTCATAGGATGACCAATAGACCTGGTTTGCCCCACATCTGTCCTGGTTTGGGGCTTCCCTGTTGGCTCAAATGGTAAAGAATTTGTCTGCAATGCAGGAGACCCGACTTGGGAAGAGCCCCTGGAGGAGGAAATGGCAATCCACTCCAGTATTCTTGCTTAGAGAATTCCATGGACAGAGGAGCCTGGTGGGCTACAGTCCGTGGGGTTGCAAAGAGTCAGACACGACTGAAGCATGTATGGACAGAGCCCCAGGCATCAGTATAAAAATTTCCACTTTATTAAGAAAAAATTCAGTATATAGTGAACATCCATGTATTTATAAGCTAACATCTACTATGAATATTTTATTAGATTTACTTTTTCACATCTCCATCCTTGTATTCATTCTTTTCTACCTGTTCATCAGTTCATCACATTTTAAAATGCGTTTCAAAATAATTTGCAACACCAGTCCAACTTCACCCCTAAATGCCTCACCATGTATATCATTAACTAGAATTTAATATTTGCTTACCATTATTTTTAAAATAAAATGTATAGACAGGAAATGCACAGATCTTTGGCCAGTCGATGAATTTTGAAAAATATAACCCACAATCCTGGGAATTCTCTGGTGGTCCAGCAGTTATGACTCAGTGCTTTCACTGCCATGGCCTGGGTTCAATCCCTGATTGGGGAACTAAGACCCTGAAAGCTGTGTGGTGACCAGACAAACAAAAACCAAACAAACAACCCCCAATAATTCTATGAAGGTACATGCCTGTAAAATTCCATGGACAGAGGAGCCTGGCAGGCTACAGTCCATGGGGTTGCAAACAGTCAGACCCAACTGAGCAATTTCACTTACCGTACCGAACATCATGATCACTTTAGAAAGTTCCCACCTGTCCCCTCCCAGTCAATTTCTGACCCCACTCCATCCTAGAGGAAGCTACTGTTCCAATTATTTTCCACCATGGATCAATTTTGCCCGTTCTAGGGTATGGACTATGATGCTATGTCGGCCCTAGTATTTTTCACATACTCCTTTTAAAAAAATAATTCTACTTATTTATCTATGGCTGCACTGAATCTTCCTTGCTTTTCCGGTTTTTCTCTAGTTGTGGCCAGCAGGGGTTATTCTCTAGTTGCGATGCGTGGGCTTCTCACTGCAGTGGCTTCTCTTGTTGCAGAATACAGGCTTCTAGGGCTCGAGGTCTTCAGTAGTCACACGTTCTTTAGTTACAGCCCAGCACTCCTCACATTCTTCCCTCTGTGTCACGGAACCTCTTTCCACAATTTTGTGATTATAGTTAAGCCTTTTTCTCATTGGCATCTGTTGTTTCTTTGTGTAAATGGGATTTGAAGGCTCTGGTTTTACTCTATTTTTATTACAACACTTTACATGCTTGTATAAGTTAAAAGATCTAAAGTAAACAGCAAAAGCCCTAGCTCCTTCTGCCCTTTTATCTTTACCAGAACTTGCCCTGGAAAGGAAAACAAGGGTAAAGGGAGGGTCCACACATTCACCCACCCTCACCCACACCCCTGTACACCCATCCCCACCCATCCCCACACCCACTCACACCCACACTCAGACCCACCCATAGCCCCCATACACCCACATCCACTCACACCCATACACACACTCCCACTCCGCTCACATTCTCCTCTCCCACACCACAGACTTTGGAATTAAAAATAAATGCAAAAAGGATCATGCAAGCTTATTGTTTTACTGTTTGTAATTTTTACTTGTTCTTTTTCTATGACTGGAACTGTGGTGGTCAGTATTTCAACAAGCAAGTGTCCTATGGATTTCCCAACTACCATATTATATAATTTCAAAACAAAGCTTCCTCCCAATAGGATAAAATAATTTTTTCTCAAAAAAATTTGCAGTATAATATATGTTCAGTAAACACACAAATCTTAAGTGCTGAATTTTCACATCTGTGAACCCAAGTAAGCACCACCCAGATGAAGATATAGCACATTTCCAGTGTCCTGCACTTCCTCATTCTTCTTTCCAGTTGACAACTTCACTTAAAAAATGGCAGTAAAATATACATGACCTAAAACTCACCCCCTTAACCATTTTTAAGTGTACACAATTCAGTGGCATTAAGTATGTGACAAAGTCACTTTTAAAATTTCTTAATATATTTGGCTGTTATCCTTTCAGTTAGACTATTTTTGGGGGGGGGGCTCCAAAATCACTGCAGATGGTGACTGCAGCCATGGAATTAAAAGATGCTTGCTGCTTGAAAGAAAACCTATGACCAACCTAGACAGCATATTAAAAAGCAGAGACATTACTTCACCAACAAAGGTCTGTATAGCCAAAGCTATGATCTTTCCAGTAGTCACGCATGGATGTGAGAATTGGACTATAAAGAAGGCTGAGCACCAAAGAATTGATGCTTTTGAACTGTGATGTTGGAGAAGACTCTTGAGAGTCCCTTGGACTGGAGATCCAACCAGTCCATCCTAAAGGAAATCAGTCCTGAATATTCACTGGAAGGACTGATGCTGAAGCTGAAACTCCAATACTTTGGCTACCTGATGTGAAGAACTGACTCACTGGAAAAGACCCTGATGCTGAGAAAGATTGAAGGCAGGAGGAGAAGGGGGCAACAGAGGATGAGATAGTTGGATGGCATCACTGACTCTATGGATATGAGTTTGAGTAAGCTTCAGGAGTTGGTGATGGACAGGGGGGCCTGGTGTGTTGCAGTCCATGGGGTTGCAAAGAGTCGGACATGACTGAGTGACTGAACTGAACTGATCCTTTCAGTGTTAATTTTCCACATAGATTGAAGAGTCAAAATTGTTCCTAACAGCTTATTATGAAAAGTAACAATTTTCATACCCACACTGTGATTTCCTCTTTGTTTTTCCTCCTCTTGAGGAAACCACTTTCAGCTCTTTCAATGATTCTCCGTACTTGCCAAGGACACAATTATATTGCTGCTGCTTGATTTTTGTTTTTGCGTTGACTTCCTACTATGGAAGGTGAGGACTGAGCTCTCTTTGAGGCCTCTCTTTTCAGATATTCACATGCTTTGCATCCCACCCCCACATTAAATTTATATGATAAATTTGGTTAGGTCAATACAGAGTGTTTGCATTTTCCTGACCACGTAAGAGAGATCCAGCTGAATCAAGAGATTCAGCTGAGTCAAATAGTATACTGTCTCTTCTTTCCTGTGAAGCTTCTTATTTTCTCTGGAAAACCCAGCAATTATGGAAATTTTTTATATCATCTCAAGGTTGTGGTTTAAAGCTGAATAATTACCCTAATTTTTGAAGAAATTGTGGGAGGCGTGACTTGAGTGGAGCCCAGACAATCTCTCCTTGGGTCACCCTGGGAGACTGAGTGACTCTCTTCTCTGTTCTTTCCCACCTCTTTCTCACCTCCTCTTTTCCACGGTCAGCGGATCACAGGCTCACAGATCTCCCCCAGGCTTCAGTATTTTGGGCAGTCACTGAGCGGGGGCCAGGACCTCACAATGGATGGACTGGTAGACTTGGCTGTCGGGGCTCAGGGGCATGTGCTGCTGCTCAGGTGAGAGCATACCAGGTATCTTCTTTTTAAGGAGTGTGTTTGCTGTACGATGGCCCCTGATGGCCCTCTGGCTTCCCCCCAGGTCACAGCCTGTGCTGAAAGTTGAGGCGACGATGGAGTTCACACCCAAGGAAGTGAAGAGGAACGTGTATGAGTGTCGTGACCCAGTGGTAAAAGGCCAGATTGCTGGGCAGGTCAAAGTCTGCCTCCAAGTTCGCAAGAGCACATGGGACCGACTGGGAGAAGGTGAGGCTGGGTGGGTGAATTTCAAGAGGTTAAATGACTGGGGACATTGATGGGCTCTGATAGCCTTCTTCAAGCTTGGATGGAATAAGCAGATGGTTCCCCTGCTAGGGCATGGGTGGGGAGGCCCAGAAAACACCACCAAAGAAGTAAGTCTCTGGCACTTCTTTACAGTCTCAGTTCTCTATAGAATGAAGGGCCCCACCCTGTGAACTAACCAGATATATTTTTTTAACTGAGAGATGGGCGAGGAGCTTGGCAAGCTCCATAGTCCATGGGGTTGCAAAGAGTTGGACATGACTTAGCAACTAAGCAGCAACAATAATTTGTTCAAAGGGGAGACTGAGTTGATTAAGCTAAACACAAACTCACAAAGCATTCAGACATGTATTTTATCACAACTAACTTGACTCCCTCCCTCATCTCTATTCTGAGTGGCATTGTGCTTGGGGTGAGAAAGAGTAACGGTGGTTCTAGAGAGAAACAAGGGGAGGAGATAAAATTAGTTTTCTAGCAATAATCTTACTGGACTGAGGAGATAGCAGTCAGCGTTCGGGCAAACAACATGGCTAGAAATTGAGAGTGAAGTCTTGGAGAGTAGAGAATTACAGAGAAGATCCCCCAAAATCTACATGGAAATTCCATACAAAGTCATTGGCTGACTTCTAAGTCATGCATTTCCAGGTCAATACTTCCAGAAACTCAGTGGAAGACAGCAACTGGAGAGCTAATGAGTTGAAAAGAAATCCAGCTGCTGGGGAAGCAGAGATTTGAGTGGGACCTTGAAAAACACCTTGGTCCTTCTATTGGGAAAATGTCTATTGAGACCGGCAAGCAAGAGAAACAACAGACAATAGATATAGACCCACAGATGATTCAAATATTAGAATTATCAAATCAGAATTTAAAATATAACTAAAATTAATATCTTCAAGAATAAAGAGGAGAGGATGGAGAACTTCATTAAAAAAATCTGGATTTCCTAAAAGTTCAATGGAAACACTAGCACTGAAAAACAAATAGAATGGAATTGAGAATTCAATACATTTAATAGCAGATTAGGAGCAGAACAAACAGATATACATCACTATATATAAAATAGGTAAACAAGGATTTACTGTATGGCACAGATAATTATATTCAATCAATATCTTGTTTAACCTATAATGGAAAAGGAGCTGAAAAATATGTATATGTATAACTGAATCACTTTGCTGTATACTTGAAACTAAAACAACACTGTTAATCAGCTATACTTCAATATAAAATAGAATTTAAAAAAGAAATGGTGGTAAAGACTTTTCTAAAACTGGTGAAAGACATCAAGATTCTCTACCAAGTCAGAGCAAGATAAATATAAAAGGAACCATAAATTGGTACATTACACCAATGCCCACAACACTAGACACTGTACCATCCCAAGGTACAAACTGCTGAAGAACAAAGACAAAGAGAAAAAAGTGAAAAGCAATATACTTTAAAAATATACTTAATTTTCTAGCTTGTAATAGAATAGGTATTAATTACTGAGCATTTATTATGTGGCAGGCACTATGCTAAATGCCTCATAGGCACAATTTTATTTTCACTGTTGGAAAGAAACAATTATTATCTTCAATTTAAAAATAAGGAGGAACTTCCCTGGTTGTCCAGTGGTTAGGGCACTGCGCTTCCAATGCAGAGGCCAGGGTTCGATCCCTGGTCAGGGAATTAGATCCCGCATGCTGCAAAAAGACCCCATGTTGTTGTTCAGTCACTAAGTTGTATCTGACTCTTTGTGACCCCATGAACTGCAGCATGCCAAGCTTCCCTGTCTCTCACCATCTCCCGTAGTTTGCTTAAATTCATGTCCATTGAGTTGGTGATGCCCTCCGAACATCTTATCCTCTGTTGCCCCATTCTCCTCCTGTCCTCAATCTTTCCCAGCCTCAGGGTCTTTTCCAATGAGTTGGTTCTTTGCATCAGGTGGCCGAAGTGTGGGAGCTTCAGCTTCAGCATCAGTCCTTCCAATGAATATTCAGGGTTGATTTCCTTTTGGAATGACTGGTTTGATCTCCTTGCAGTCCAAGGGACTGTCAAGAGTCTTCTCCAGCACCACAGTTCAAAAGCATCAGTTCTTCAGTGCTCTGCTTTCTTTATGGTCTGAGTCTCACATCCATACATAACTACTGGAAAAATCATAGCTTTGGCTAGATGGACCTTTGTCAGAGAGTGATGTCTCTGCTTTTTAATATGCTTTCTAGGTTTCTTCCAAGGAGCAAGCATCTTTTAATTTCATGGCTGCAGTGATCGTGAAGCCCAGGAAAATAAAATTTGCCACTGTTTCCACAACTAAAAGATCCTGTGTGCTGCAATTAAGACCTGGCTCAGCCAAATCAATACAGAAATAATTTTTTAAAATAAGGAAATGAGAGACACAGGGAGGTCAGCTAATGTGGCCAAAGTTGGACAGTTGGGTAGCAGAGGAACAGGGCCGCCACCTCTTGCCAGTCTGACTCCAAAGCCTAGCTCCTTAACACCATTCTTCCCCACCCCTTCAGGAGATACCCAGAGCACTATCACCTATGACCTGGCTCTGGACCCAGGTCGCCCCCATTCCCTGGCCATCTTTGATGAGACACAGAACAGCACACGCAGACGTGTAGAGACGCTGAGGCTGAGTCAGAAATGCGAGACCCTGAAGCTCCGGTTACTGGTGAGCAGGGGGTGACCATCCTCCAAGCAGGGGGTGGGCTTGTGAAGCTGAGAAGCCTGGACCACCAACCCCTCACTGTCTCTCAGGATTGTGTGGAGGACTCAGTGACCCCCATTGCTCTGCGCCTCAACTTCTCTCTGGTGGGGGAGCCTGCACACAATTATGGGGGCCTCAGGCCAGTGCTGGCTGTGGACGCTCTGAGACTCTTCACAGCCTCGGTGAGTCGGGAAGATCCCCTGAAGCGGGAAAGGGCAACTCACTCCAGTATTCTTGCCTGGAGAATCCCACAGGCAAGAAGAGCCTGGCTGCAGTTCATGGGGTCCCAAAGAGTCCGACACGACTGAGCGACTAACACTTTCACTTTATTTCAAGATTTCACTTTGCTGTTTCATTTTATATCCTGTCCCGATTTCCTTTTGTTTTTCTCATATTCTGTGTTTGGCAGCTTCCCTTTGAGAAGAACTGTGGCAACGACACCGTCTGCCAGGATGACCTCAGCATCACCTTCAATTTTATGGAGTGAGTTCCCTGTCCTCTTTTTTACCCCCAAAACTGCACCATGACCTGGCGCTCTGTTCTCCTCCTGGCCCCCAAGGGAGCCTGGCACAGAGCAGCTGCTGCCGCCTCATCCACTATCTTCTCTCTCCCAGTGTCTGTGCCTCCTTCCCTCCAGAGCACATTCGCTGCAGGGAAGCCCCCAGCCTCTCATGGCCTGGCTTCTTCCTTCCACAGCCTGGACACCCTGGTGGTGGGTGGACCCCGGGACTTGAACGTGACGGTGACTGTGAGAAACGAGGGCGAGGACTCCTACAGAACTCAGGTCACCTTCTTTTACCCGTCTGGCTTGTCCTACCGGAGGGTGTCAAGCAGCCAGGTAGCCAAACCCTTCTCAGGCTCCGTCTGACTTTGCTTGCCCCGCCCCCGTGGCTGCCGGTTGACTTCACCAGCTCTGCCTCCCTTGCCTTCCAGAACCAGCGCTCACAACGATTCTGGCGCCTGAGCTGTGAGTCTGATGTCTCCACCGAAGGGTCTGGAATCTTGAAGAGAACCAGCTGTGGCATAAACCACCCCATTTTCCCAGACAACTCGGAGGTCAGACTGCTGGCTCCTCCTCCCTTTTTCTCCTTTGTTTTCTTCTGAATTTTTCCCTAGTTCTTCTCCTTCTTCCCACACTGCAGGGCTTGTGGGATTTTAGTTCCTGGACCAGGTATTGAACTCAGGCCCTTGGCAATGAAAATGTGAAATCTTAACCACTGGACCATCAGGGAATTCCCTTCTCCTTCTTCTTTTTAAAAGTAGATCTTTCTTTCTCTCTCTTTTTTTTTTTTGAAAAAAAGTTTTGCTGAGATAAAAATCCATCTACCATTACAATACACCCATTGGGCTTCCCTGGCAGCTCAGACAATAAAGAATCTGCTTGCAATGCAGGAGACCTGGGTTTGATTCCTGGGTTGGGAAGATTCCCTGGAGAAGGGAATGGCAACCCACTCCAGTATTCTTGCCTGGAGAATTCCATGGACAGAGGAGCCTAACAGGCTATATAGTCCATGGGGTCACAAAGAGTCAGACATGACTGAATGACTAACACAAACATTCAAAGTATGTGGTCCAGGGACTTCTCTGATGGTCAAGTGGTTGAGAATCTGACTTGGAATGTAGGGGACACGGGCTTGATCCTGGGTTAGGGAACTAAGATCCTATGCCACATGCCACTGGGCAATCTAAGCTCAAGTACCACAATCTAAGCTAGAGAGTCCACACACCCCAAGACCTCATGCAGTCAAAAATGAATAAATAAATAAACTGAGAAAAGTATACAATCCAATGGCTTTTGAAATGTTCACAGAGTTGTGCATTCATCAGTGTGATCAATTTTAGAGTATTATATTTTTAATTTAATGTTTAAAATATTACTTATTTGTTTGGCTGTACTGGGTCTTAGCTGTAGCATGTGGGGTCTTTGCTGCATCATGAAGGATCTTTCAATGCAGCTCATGAACTCTCTAGTTGTGGTCCACAGGCTCAGTAGTTGTAGCGCTTGGGGTTAGTTGCTCCAAGGCATGTGGGATCTTAGTTCCCCGACCAGGTATTGAATTCGAGTCCCCTGCATTGCAAGGCAGATTCTTAACCCCTGGACAGCCTGAGTCCTAGAGTATTTTATAAACCCCCGCCAAAACACCTTGCTCCCCTTGGCCATCAGCCCATGTCTTCCCATCTGTCCCAGTTCTAGGCAACCACTAATCTATTTTCTGTCTTGAGATTCACCTATTCTGGATATTTCATATAAATGGAATCATACAATATGATGGCTTCTTTGAGCATCACGCTTTCAAGGGTTACCCATGTTGCAAGATGTATTAATACTCTGATTCTTTTTATTGCTGAATAACACTCTGTTGTATGGATGTACCACATTTTATTTACCCATTCTTCAGCTGATGAATATCTGGGATGTTTCTTCTCTCTTCCTCTTGTCACTGTCTCTCCTTTCTCCAACTCCAGATCACCTTTAATGTCACATTTGACGTGAATCCTGACACTTACTTTGGAAACAAGCTACTTCTCAAGACCAATGTTACCAGGTGAGCTATGCCTGGCTTCCCACCACATATCAGTTTTGAGGTCCCAGCCCCATGCTGATGGTAGACCATTGCCCTCTCCCCACTGGTTCTCCCTTCAGCTCATTCATTCACTCAAGAAATGCCAACTGAGCACCCACCCCATGCCCGGCATGTTGCCCAGGGCTGATGGGATAGCAACAGACAAGATGGCTGTGGTTCCTGCCTCAAGGAGGTTATAATTTAGTGGCAAGGATGGACAGGAAAGTTGATGATTACCATACAGTATGAAATGAATGATGTCCAGTGTTGTTGAGAGCTTGGTGTTCAGAGAGGAAGATTCATTTGGGCTGTGAGTTAGCCGAAAAAAGTGAAAGAAATTGTTAGTCTTTCAGTCATGTCTGACTGTTTGTGACCCCATGGACTATAGCCCACCAGGCTCCTCTGTCCAGGGAATTCTCCAGCCAAGAATACTGGAGCGGGTAGCCATTCCCTTCTCCAGGGGATCTTCTCAACCCAGGGAACAAACCCGGGTCTCCTGCATTGCAGGCAGATTCTTTACCATTTGAGCCATGAGGGAAGCCCAGCAAAGGCACAAATTGAAGGTGGGCATGAATACAGAGAGAAGGAAGTGTGGACCAAGCCATGCCGGGATACGGCAAATGTCAGGCTAAGTTTGAGCTCAGGAGGCAGAGTTGAAGGACTAGATTAGATATGGCCCATTTCATGTAATGACCGACAGGTGCTATTAGGGAGTTTGCCATTGAACTTGGGAGGGACAGGATGTGATCACCTTTGCATGCTAGAAAGATCTCTCTCCAGGAGGGCAGGGGATTAGGGCAGGAGTGGTTTTGAGTTCAGGGGACCAGTGAGAAAAAGAAGGTGCTCCAGGCATCCATCCAGGTGAGTTGGGATGGGCCTGAACTCCACGGGGCAGCCCTGGGCTTCCCTACAATCTCTATTTCCTCTGTTAGATTTAAAGGACAGTGTTTAAGATGCTGAGAGGACAGGACTCAGTGGTTGGTTGGTGCTAGAGGGTAAAGGAGAAATAGGAGAAGGAAAGGCTGATTCTCAATTCTCAAGAGCTGGTCAGAGCTCTCTGTTTCCCTTCAGTGAGAACAACATGCCGGGGAACAACAAAACTCAATTCCAGCTGGAGCTGCCTGTGAAATATGCTGTGTATATGGTGGTCACCAGGTACTGGCTTCCGCGGCTTTTTGCTCTGCCTTCACCCCTGGGCTGGACATGGCGCATCGAGCATCTGTGCGCGAGTCTGTGCACGTGTGCTTGTGTGTGTCTGAAGTTATGTGTGCACACGTGTGCATTTGTGTGTGTGTGTTGGGGGCCAAACTGGCACACGATGCAGGTCCCCCGACATGGTCCTTGCACACCGTCGTGCTCTCGCTCTCTCAGTTGCGTTTCCTGTGTGCCTTTTTACCCCTTAACACCCTTAGCCCGAGACCCCCTCCCAGGACTCCCCTGATGTTCTGTCACTTCCTGCCCCTTCTTCTTTCTCCCATCAGCCTTGAGGCCTCCACCAAATATCTCAACTTCACAGCCTCAGAGAAGACCATACACGCTATGGAGCATCAGTATCAGGTGGGGAGTGGAGAAGGAGCCTGGGGAGGGAAACCAGGTTGACAGGAAAGAACAATGGGGAGGGACTTCCCTGGGGTCCAGTGGTTAAGACTCCGTGCTTTGACTGCATGGGACACAAGTTTGATCCCTAGTCAAGAAACTAAGGTCCCACATGCCTCAGGGCAAAAAACCCAAACGTAAATCAGAAGCAGTATTTTAACAGATTCAATAAAGACTTTTTAAAAAGTTCCACTCTTCCACTGCAGGGCACACGGGTTCGGTCCTTGTCAGGGAACAAAGATCTCACATGTTGTGTTGTCAAAAAAAAAAAAAAAAAGAATGATGGGAAACATGCATGAGGTGCCTGCTTTGGGCCAGGCTCTCTTCTAAGCTTGCTCTGACTCCTCACACACACACAAGCACGTGCATCACACATGCACACACACACGTATATACATGGAACTTCCTCGGTGGCTCCGCAGTAAAGAATCTGCCTGCAATGGAGGAGACCAGGTTCAATCCCTGGGTCAGAAAGATCTCCTGGAGGAGGGCACGGCAACCCCCTCCAGTATTCTTGCCTGGAGAATCCCCATGGATAGAAGAGCCTGGCAGGATACAGTCGATAGGGTCACAGAGAGACTGAAGTGACTGAGCATGCATGTGTATACACACATGTATGTAATTACTTTTTTCTTCATCTTCCTAATGACTCTGTGATGGAGGCATTGTCGTCTCCCCCAGTTTATAGATGAAGAAACTGGGGCTCAGAGAGGTTAACAGAACACGCCCCCCGGTGTCACCCTTAGTAAGTGGAAGAGCGGCTGCTTACGACAGCCTGTTTGGCTCAGGAGTGGTATTTAACCACTACACTCTCCTACCTCTCAGAAAGCATCAGAAGGCAGGGTGCTTGGGTCTGTGAGGCCTTATTCAGTCCTGGGCCCCTTCCCAGGACTCCCCTGATGTTTGGGAGTGGGAAACCTGATTCTAGTTGCTGGTGGGGGTGGACAAGCCAGAGCCCTGATACCCACCCTTCCCCCACCATGCAGTTCAACAACCTGGGCCGGAAGAAACTGCCCATCAGTGTGGTCTTCTGGATCCCCATCCAGCTGAACAAGGTGACCGTGTGGTCCCAGCCCCAGGTCACCTTCTCCCAGGTAAGCCCAGACGGCTCTGAGGAGTGGGCCCAGCTCCTCCCTCCACAGCCCCCTGGTCTTTCCTAAAATCGTTTCTGCTTCTTCTGTTGGATTGTGGAGCCATTCCTGACCCTCTCCTGACCTGGAGGGTGGACCCAGGAGCCTCACTTCAATCCCTTCCTCACCGTGTCCCTTTTCCTCAGGACGTGTCCAGTGGATGTAACACCACAGAGGTTGCCCCTCGTCACTCTGACTTCCTGGCGGAGCTTAAGAAGAGCCCAGTGCTGGTGAGACTAAGCCCCGGCCTCAGGGCTGCACGCAGACTCTGTGCCACCCCCTCACCGTACCCAGTACCACCTCTCAACTGAGCAGCCTGGGCTCACAGGGCAAGTCCTGCATCCAGCTTTCCTGCTCACCTATCTCTTCTCCTCCCTTCCCCAGAACTGCTCCGTTGCTGTCTGCCAGAGAATCCAGTGTGCCATCCCATCCTTTGGCATCCAGGAGGAGTTCAAGGTCACCCTCAAGAGCAACTTCTCATTTGACTGGTACATCAAGGTCTGTGGGGGCCCGAGGCTTGGCTGGGCATGAGTCATGATCCTTCAGGGCCTAGGGGTCCAGCTCCCATCCTCTCTCTCTCCCACAGACTTCACACAACCACCTTCAAGTTGTGAGCAAAGCGGAGATCTTATTTGATGAGTCAGAGTTCACCCTGCTTCCAGGGCAGGATGCATTTGTGGTGGCCCAGGTATGTGTCTGGGACACAGCGCGACCATTAGAGGCAGGAGAGGAGGCTGGGCTTGTTGGGGAGAAAGAAGAATGGGCAGGAGGAGTGAGCGCTGGGCCTGGAGGGGACAGGGGACAGGGAGGGGTTAGTCATGGCATTCAGGGAGCACACAAGGTCTGACTGGGGAACCCCCAGAAACCCAGAGTCTTTCTCCTCTGATGTACCCCTCCGCCTCTCCCTGCTCCAGACAGAGACCAAGGTGGAGTCCTACGAAGTACATAACCCTGTCCCGCTGATTGTGGGCAGCTCAGTAGGGGGGCTTGTGCTCCTGGCCCTCATCTCTGCTGGTCTGTACAAGGTAACTCCCCCGGGACCCTCTTCCTGCCTGCTCCCCTCCCCCACCCCACTGCTTCTCACTCAGCACTGTCAACTCCCACTTCTGCTGCCAGTTGGGTGACCTGGGGGGGGGTGTCACAGAACCTCAGTTTCTTCAGCTGTACAATGAGACTAAGTGTAAGTGAAAGTCACTGTCTTGTCTGATTCTTTGCCACCCCATGGATTGTAGCCCACCAGGCTTCTCTGTCCATGGAATTCTCCAGGCAAGAATACTGGAGTGGGTGGCCATTTCCTTCTCCTTCCTGACCCAGGGATTGAACCTGGGTCTCCTGTATTGCAGGCAGATTCTTTACCATCTGAGTCACTAGGGAAATACCCATTTTGTGGAGGTCATTGGCTTCATAACTCTAGAGAACTTAGAATGGTCTCTGGTACAATTGCTATATAAGGAGTAGTTCTTCTTATGCTTTCTATTTCTTTCCTTTCCCAGTAGCAATGCCCTTCCTGTTCCACTTTCCCCAGGGCTCTTCTACACCCTGCCGTGTTTTTTCTTTGCATCTCTTGGTCCCCCAGTCTCCCTGCCTGTCCTGCATGGCTTTCACCCACCCCCTTCCCCCAGCCGGGTGCCCTCACTCACTTGCTTCTGCCTCCACAGCTCGGCTTCTTCAAACGACAGTACAAGGACATGATGACTGAACCTGGTCCCGATGTGGATACCCTCCAGTAACAGCTCCTTCCCCACAAGTGGCCTCCCTTGCAGCAGACAGGACGTGATGGGACCAAAGAGCGGGTGCCCAGGCTGCTGGATGGACACCTCTGTTAGGAAATCGGGGCTGTGACGTTTCACTCAGGAGCGACCTGCTTGGGTTGCCATTCTCATCCGTGTGCACAGGCATGTGTGTGTGTATGTGTGTGTGTGTGCACATGCATGAGTGTGAGTTGTGTGTGTGGCTTAGATTGCTCTTGAACCAAGATAAGTGCCTTCAGCACAAGGTCTGGGGCCAAAGGGGGTTGCTTGGGCTTCCTTGTGTGGGGGTGAAGGTGCCACTGGTTCTTCCTTGGGGGCAGAGGTGATGGTAGCTCTTGCGGGTGAACACAGAGGGAAGGCCAACAGATCCTCCCGCGCTTTCCCCTGAAGGAAGTAGGACCTACTTTGGTGGGTGAGCCTGCAGGCTGGCAGGAGCCCAAGCAGCTGGGGCTGAGCCCGCCAGCAGGAGCCTGTCTGACCATTCCACACTAGAGCTGATATGTTCAGTGCACAAAGGTGTACCTCTCTTTGTGTATTCACTTATTTATTATTTTAATGGTACTTTTATTTTTTGAATAGATGAACCTGTCTGTAGTATCAAAGTCAAAAAATGTGTAAAGGTGTATGATGAAAAGGTTCTCCTTTCCACCCTGATCTCCCGGCCATTCAGGTCTCTTGTAAAGGGTAGTCCAGGTTATGTGTTTGGAGGTCTCCTTTGCTAAGATTCTTTTTTTTTTTTTTTAAATCTCTTTTTATACAATGATTCTAGGGATATGCAAACACATACACAAATTTTTTACACAAATGGCAGCATGCATTATTTATACTGTTCTACATCTTGCCTTTTTCATGAATATGGCTCTGACATTGTTTTTTTTATCAAGATGTAAAGTACGTTCTCATTCTTTTATATAGTGGCTCTGTATTCTACTATGTGGGTGGATCCTAAGCCTGGGAGGTACATTGTTTCCAATCTCACAGTGACAAAAATGGTGGATTAATAAATTGAATGTATGTGGTTTTTGCGTATGTGTAAGCTAATTTATAGGATACATTCGCAGAAATTTGAGTTCTCTGAGAGGCAATCCCAAGAGAAGAATTTGAGTGAAAGATGCTTATTTAAGAGAGACCCCAGGGAATACCAGTAGGGAAGGAACGTGAGCTGGGAGGGAAACGCAGGCAGTAAAGGGTGTATTACAGAGGTACCACTACGAGCTTGTCGAGTGTAACTCGGCTGGGGAGGTCTGGGAGATAAAGTAGAACCCCCACCTTGACGCTTCCTACCTGTGCAGAGAAGGTACACAGACAGATACACCATGTTGTTCAGTTGCTAAGTTGTGCCTGATTCTTTGCAACCTCATGGGTTGCAGCACACCAGGATTTTTCTGTCCTTCACTGTCTCCTGGAGTTTGCTCAAATTCATGTCCATTGAGTCAGTGATGCCGTCTAGCCGTCTCATCCTCTGTCATCCCCTTCTCTTCCTGCTTTCAATCTTTCCTGGCATCAGGGTCTTTTTCAATGGATATACCATGCCCCATAGTTATTGGCTGAGAGTTGCTCTTAGTGGAGAAGGAAGTGTTAATTCCCTGACACCTCCAGCCAGACCTGAATGGAGGCAGAGCGGGCTCTGGTGGCCAGAGAAAGGGCTGCAGATGCTGCCGGTTGGAAGTCCACCAAGGGAGCATAGCTGTGCCCTGGCACGGCCTGCAGGGATCGGGGCAGGGCACCAATAGCACTTGCTTTCCCGAGTGTGTACAGGTGAAGTTTTGTTGCCTGTTTCTAGGTAGCCTTCCCTCCTCTGGGGAGTTCTCCCGCTGCCCTTCTCCCAACCTTCACCAATGCAGCACCCACCACTCTGCCCTTAGTACCCGCCCTACTTGTCACACCAGTCCTGCTAAGTGGCCATATCTTGGTATTTACTTTGAATTTCACTTTCGAGGAAGCTGAGGCTTTGCAAGATTATCCTAATTGCTTGAGGTCATACGCTAAGTGGGGCTTCCCTGGTGGCTCAGATGGTAAAGAATCTGCATACCATGTAGAAGACCCAGGTTCAATCCCTGGTTCAGGAAGGTCCCCTGGAGAAGAGAATGGCTACCCACTCCAGCATTCCAGCCTGGAGAATCCCATGGACAGAGGAGCCTGGCAGGTTACAGTCCATGGGGTCACAAAGGGTCAGATGGGATTGAGCAACTAACACTTTCACTTTTCATACAGATAAGGAAGTGGTGGAGGTGGGATTCAAACCTGGCTCAGTCTGATTCCGTAGCTTTTCTCTTTTGCTGTCCTGACGGCGTCAAAGGAATGGCCTGCAGCAGGCATGAGGGAGGTTGATAAAAATGGCAAGTACATGCAGTTCATTGAGAGACAAGGAAGTTATGGCTTAGATGGACATCTGCTCCGGATGATTTAGGACGGAGGGCAGGTGAGGGAAGATTCCTGGGGAAGGCGATCCCTGACTCAAGTAGGGGCAGGAGCCTTCCAGTCAGAGGGCAGCAGAGTCGGGGCTGGAAGAGTGGGTGGGAGCCTGGGCATATGTGCTTTGTGAGCCAGAGTGAGGAGTTTCAGTTTTATTCAAAATGCAATAAGATGTCATCGAAGGGTGACCCATAAGACAATGGCCCTTTGTATCTTTGTTGCTATTCAGTTGTTAAATCATGTCTGACTCTTCGCAACCCCATGGACTATAGCTCTCCAGGCTCCTTTGTCCATAGGATTTCCCAGGCAAAAATACTGGAGTAGGTTGCCATTTCCTTCTTCAGGGAATCTTCCTGACCCAGGGATTGAACGCATGTCTCCTGTATTGACAGGCAAATTCTTCACCACTGAGCTACCAGGGAAGTCCACCTTGAAATGGTTCTACACAATTTCTTTTTCTGACTTTAGAACCCTTAAAATTACTTTCTTCTTCCTTAAATTGAAAGAAAAAGGACCTCAAGATCTCCAGAGTCCTTAACTGACCCAGGAAAGGAGAGGGCCTCTGTACCTCCAGGCAGCAGTCCTTGGACAAGCAATCAAGGCTCAAAGTCCACATAGCCTCTTTGCATTGGAAGCTTGTGTTGAATTTAGCCAGCTAGGAGCTTAATGGTGGGTTAAAAAGTAAATTATTTCTAGTGACAAATTACCCTAGCATGACCCCAAAGTTACTAATAAACAGGGCCATAAATCTCTGGTGAAGAAGCAGATAAACCTGGGAAAGTCTGTCCTTGGTTTTACTTTTGGGGATCCCTTGGTTCAAAATAAATCTCTGCAACCTCCAGCCTTCTTTTCTTACTTAGCTGTTGTTTAGTTGCTAAGTCTGACTTTTTGTGACCCCTGTAGTATGCCAGGAGAAGGCAATGGCACCCTACTCCAGTACTGTTGCTTGGAAAACCCCATGGACAGAGGAGCCTGGTAGGCTGCAGTCCATGGGGTCGCTCAGAGTCGGACGCGACTGAGCGACTTCACTTTCACTTTTCACTTTCATGCATTGGAGAAGGAAATGGCAACCCACTCCAGTGTTCTTGCCTGGAGAATCCCAGGGACGGGGGAGCCTGGTGGGCTGCAGCCTATGGGGTCGCACAGAGTCGGACACGACTGAAGCGACTTAGCAGCAGCAGCAGCAGCAGTAGTATGCCAGGCTCCTCCGTCCTCCAGGATCTCCCGGAGTTTGCTCAAATTCAAGTCCATTGAGTCGGTGATGGTATCTAACCATCTCATCTTTTGTTGCCCCCTTCTCCTCCTGCCCTCAGTCTTTCCCAACATCAAGGTCTTTTCGAACGAGTTGGCTCTCTGAATCAGGTGGCCACAATACGGGAGCTTCAGCTTTAGCATCAGTCCTTCCAAGGAAGGAATATTCAGGGTTGATTTCCTTGAGGATTGACTGATTTATCTCCTTGCAGTCCAAGGGACTCTCAAGAGTCTTCTCCAACACCACACTTCGAAAGCATCAATTCCTTGTTGCTTAGCCTTCTTTATGGTCCACCTCTCACATACATACACGGTTACTGGAAGAAACATAGCTTTGACTATGTGGACCTTTGTCAGCAGAGTGATGCCTCTTCTTTTTAACATGCCATCTAGGTTTGTCATAGCTTTCCTTCCAAGGAGCAAGTGTCTTTTAATTTCATGGCTGTAGTCACTGTCCATGATTTTGTGATTTTGCAGCCCAAGAAAATAAAATCTGTCTCTGCTTCTACATTTTCCCCATCCATTTGCCATGAAGTGATGGGACCAGATACCATGATCTTAGTTTTCTGGATGCTGAGTTTCAAACCAGGTTTTTTACTCTCCTCTTTCACCGTCATCAAAAGGGTATTCATCTTTAGTTCCTCTTCCCTTCCTGCCATTAGAGTAGTATCACCTGCATATCTGAGGTTGTAGATATTTCTCCTGGCAATCTTAATTCTAGCTTGTGATATTAATACTTACAGTTTAGAAAAGAGATTTCTAACTGACAATCCTTGGGGCAAATCCAGCCTTCAGGTTTTATTTAGCACTCCTGGTTTTGTTTACTTGCTTTTGATTAGTTCCTGACCTTTTAAAAGGGAGAGGTTTCTCAGAGAAATTCAGATTTATGGTTTCTCTTGAAAAATGGGAAATGTTTGACAAAACAAGGTGACAGCTTGGCAGAGTCACCCTGTAAGCAGGGCAGCTCACTCCATGGACCACTCGTGCCTCTGAGGCCCAGCCTGTTATATTTAAGGGGACCTCTGAGGCCCTGTGTGCACTGGCCTCTGCTTACCTCTATAGCTCATCTGCTCCTGCCCTCCCCTCTCAACCTCATGTGTCTCAAAGGCATCATAATTAGGCTGACCAACTAGGACCCTTTTGAAAGTGAAGTGTGTTAGTTGCTAAGTTATGTCTGACTCTTTGCAATCCCATGGATTATAGTCCAACAGGCTCCTCTGTCCATGGAATTCTCCAGGCAAGGATACTGGAGTGTGTTGTCATTCCCTTCTCCAGGGGATCTTTCCAAACCAGAGATCGAACTCAGGTCTCCTGCATTGCAGGCAGATTCTTTACTATCTGAGTCACCAGGCAAGACTTGAAAATGAAAGGGAATGTGATTAGTAATTACATTGGGATTGAGGCCTCAACATGATCTATTGGGACGGATCAGCATGTACCTGTGTTCCCCCATACTCTCTCTCAATCCCAGTCTTTGCCCACACGGCGCCAGACTCACTTCCTTAGGACAAGATCTGGAACCTGGAACAATTGCTAAATATATGTGTTAAGTAAATGAATGAATAGGCTTGGATTACCCAGTTTTCTGTTCTCAAGCTCTCTACCAGAAGACAGAGCTCTCAAAAAATCTGTTCCCCAGACTTTCCTGGTGGTCCAGTGGTTAAGTGGCCTGTCAACGCAGGGGACACGGGTTCCACCCCTGCTGCAGGAAGATTCCACATGCTGCAGGGCAACTAAACCTGTGTGCTACAACTGCTGAAGCCTGTGTGCCTTAGAGCTTGTGCTCTGCAACAAGAGAAGCCACAGAAATGAGAAGCCCCCGCACCACAACTAGGGAGTTGCCTCCGCTCACTGTAACCAGAGGAAGCCTGCATGCATCAATGAAGACACAAAGTAAGTAAAAAAGTAAGTAAGCCAAAAGTAAGTAAAACCTGTTTTCCTGCATTCTAATACATTTCTTCAGGCTCGAATAGTATCTAACTATATGTGGGTGCGCTTAGTCGCTCAGTCGTGTCCAACTCTTTGTGACCCAATGGGACTACAGCCCACCAGGCTCCTCTGTCCATGGGAATCTCCAGGCAAGAAAACTGGAGTGGGTTGCCATTCCCTTCTCCAGGTGATCTTCCCCAGCAAGGATCAAACTCAGTTGTCCTGCATTGCAGGCGGATTCTTGACCATCTGAGCCACCAGGGAAACCCTACTATATGTGACCACTTCACATTTGCTAAACAGAGAGACTGAATTCACAAATGGACAGTGGGTAGACACAGAACTCTGACCCCACAATCTGTAGCAACCAGCTCAAAAAACTCACCCATCATCTAGGGGAACCAGTTCAGGAAGCCAGCCTGCTACCTGTCCATCAGACTAGACAGTCATGCCGTCTCACCTCTGTGGGCTGCAGCCATGGCTGGGAACTGAGGGCTGACCGTGGAGCATCTAGATGGGAGTTGGAATGGTCTCTTGAAGAGAAATCCAGGAGATAAGGCTTATCACCAACACTTCAGACCCAACCCCTCTTACTCAAACCACCTCATTTCTGCTCTTTCTTGTTTCCCAGTGACAGGTTTTCTTTTCCCTTTTTTTCCCCACAGAATTTAGCTATAAATGAAATATGAAGATTTTGTTTTCATTCCAGCGAAATCTCTTGTCAGCTGTGAAAGTTTGAGCAAAGACAATCCTTTTGCTTTCTCTGTTTTTTTTTTTTTTTTCCCATGCTCGAGTGCCCAGCTTCTTCCTCTTTCTTCACTCATCCTTATCTTTCTGGCACTTTCCTCCTCCACCAGGTGTGTGTTTGCTGTGTCCCCTAACATCCTTCTATTCCTCCACTTAATTGCTGCAGCCTTAACTCAGCCTAAACATATTGCTGTTTTATCCCAAGTTTGCCCCCAAATTCAAGTTAGTCTGCTTCCTGGAAAGGCTGCTTCTGGCTTGTTCAGAGGCAGCTTTCTGATTTTTTCAATTACTGGGCGGGCCACAGGGGGATCTGGGCTGAGCACTCAGTCCATGAACTTCAAATCTGTGCAGATGCTCCTGGTGTGCACACACCCACCCATCCATCCATGGGCAAATTACCTGCCCTTCCATTACCCATCCATCCACATACCCAACAGTAGGGCCTCCTCCAGTTTTGATGCCCATCCTTGGTGAGACATGGAGAAAGAGCATCTTCTCTTAGTTCCCAGCCAGAGGGCATCACCTTTAATTCTCCACAAAGGAAGACAGACTGGGAACCCCCCTCCCCATCAGCTGATAGCAACTGCAGCATCAGAGGGAGGCAGTGCTATTTTCCTCCCACATGACTGAGCTGCAGCAGAGACTAGGATGAAAGTGAGAGAATGAGAGAAAGTCGCTGAGTCATGTCCGACTCTTTGCGACCCAATAGACTATACGGTCCATGGAATTCTCCAGGCCAGAATACTGGAGTGGGTAGCCTTTTCCTTCTCCAGGGGATCTTCCCAGCCCAGGGATCAAACCCAGGTCCCCTGAATTGCAGGCAGATTCTTTACCAGCTGAGCCACAAGGGAAGCTCAGAATGGGAACCGCTACAAATTATTTTCAAGGGAACACATTCGCTTTCCCTTGAAAGTGCTGAATCAGTACCCAGAATCAGTGCTGCCGTTTCCTCTTTTTAATGATTTTTTGATGTGGACCATTTTTAAAAAGTCTTTATTGAATTTGCTATAATATTGCTTCTGTTTTGGTTTTTTGGCTACCAAGCATGTGGGATCTTAGCCCCCTGGCCAGTGATCAGACCCGCACCCTCTGCACTGCAAGGTGAGGGCTTAATCGCTGGAACGCTGGGCAGGGCCCAGCACTGCCTTCCTTTAACTTCGTGCATGCATCAGATATTGATGGGGTACTTCCTGGAAGAGCACAATCCCTACATTGAAGAGGTCTAAAGTCCCCATTTCAGTCCCTGGCCCATCAAATTATTCCTTTTTTTGTTTGTTTTGGTCTAAGCTTCTTCTTCTGAGACCCACCAAAGCAGAACTAACCACTTTCTCCAGGTCACTCTGAGGTCTAGCAAAACTTCTATTTGAATGCATCAGACTATTGTCTCCCCTGTAGGGTATGATCTCTCTGAAGGCTAGCTCCCTTTCCTGTGTGTTTTGCTTCCCCAGCAGCCGACCTGCAGCCTGAATCACATGAGCAGCTCCTATGTATGGGATGAATGGTTGAGTGAAACAATGCTATCCAGGCTGGAGGTGGGGGAGAGAGAAGGGAAGTGACATTATCAGCAACGTGGGGAAACCTTCAGCATCTTGAAACCTGTCTTCACCTTGTACTAGCTGGGCAAACAGACGCAAATGACTCAGCTTCTCTCTGCCTCACTTCTGCATCTGTGAAATGGAATAATAGCAGCCCCGTTCCCCTAGGACTGCTGTGAAGATTCAATGAACTAATAGATGGAAAGTGCTCAGTGGTATAAATAACCCATTGGAAAACTGCACAGAAGACCTAAATAGACATTTTCCCAAAGAAGATATATAAATGGAATACCGGCATGTGGAAAGATAGTCAACATCACTAATAATCAGAAAATGCAAATCAAACCCACAGTGAGATTTCACTTTCCACTTGTCAGAATGGCTATTACTAAAAAGACAACAATTAAGTGGTGAGGAGGATGTGGAGAAAAGGGAAGCTTCATGCACTGTTTTTGCTGTTATTGTCGGTGGTGGCAATGTATATTGACATATGGAAAACAGTATGGAGGTTCCTCAGAAAAGTAAAAACAGAACCACTAGGTGATCCAGAAATTTCACTTCTGGGTATTTTTCTCAAGAAAACAAAAGCACTAATTAAAAAAAATATATGCATCCCTACGTTCATTGAAGCATTATCTACAATAGCCAAGATACGGAAACAATCTGTGTCCACCAACAGATCTATGGATAAAGAAGTGGCATATATATATAATGCCAATGGACTCCTACTTAGCCACAAAAATAATGAAATATTGTCATTTGTGATAACACCAATGGACCTAGAAGCTATTATGTTAAGTGAAATAAGTCAAAGACAAATACTTTGTGATTTCACTTGTATGTGGAATCTAAAAAACAAATGAACAAACATAACTAAACAGAAACAGAGTCCTAAATATAGAGGACAAACAGGTGGCTGGCAGAGGGGAAAGAAATGGGAAAGAGAGAAAAATAAGTGAGAAAGATTAAGAGATATGAGCTTCCAGTTGCAAACTAAAAGAGTCATGGGTATAAAATGTACAGTGTGGGCAATATAATCAATAACCTTGTAATATCCTCTTATGGTGACAGATGACAACTAGACTTATCATGGTGATTATTTTGATGTATAGAAATATCAAATCATTATGTTGTATACCAGGCAGGATAGTATTATAGGTCAATTACACTTCCAAAAACAAACAGATAAACTCAGAAAAAGAGATCAGATTTGTGGCTACTAGAGGCAGGGAGTAGGGGCTGGGGAATCAGATGAAGGTAGTCAAAAGGTACAAACTTTCACATAAGTATTATGGGATTTTGTTTTATGGTCCTGCGGCAGGGCATATGAGATCTTAGTTCCCCAAGCAGGGATTGAACCTGTGACGCCTGCATTGGAACTGTGGAGTCTTAACCACTGGACCCAGTCTTAGGGATGTAACGTACAATGTGATAAATATAATTAACACTGCTGTACGTTATAAATGAAAATTGTTGAGAGTAAATCTTAAGAGTTCTCATTACAAGGAAAACATTTTTTCTACATCTTTATTGATGTACGTACATGAGATGATAGATATTCATTAAGCCTCTAATAGAAAAAGGAGTATGTCAAGGCTGTATATTTAACTTATATGCAGAGTACATCATGAGAAACGCTGGACTGGAGGAAACACAAGCTGGAATCAAGATTGCCAAGAGAAATATCAATAACCTCAGATATGCAGATGACACCACCCTTATGGCAGAAGGTGAAGAGGAACTCAAAAGCCTCTTGATGAAAGTGAAAGTGGAGAGTGAAAAAGTTAGCTTAAAGCTCAACATTCAGAAAACGAAGATCATGGCATGCGGTCCCATCACTTCATGGGAAATAGATGGGGAAACAGTGGAAACAGTGTCAGACTTTATTTTTTTGGGCTCCAAAATCACTGCAGATGGTGACTGCAGCCATGAAATTAAACGACGCTTACTCCTTGGAAGGAAAGTTATGACCAACCTAGATAGCATATTCAAAAGCAGAGACATTACTTTGCCAACAAAGGTCTGTCTAGTCAAGGCTATGGTTTTTCCTGTGGTCATGTATGGATGTGAGAGTTGGACTATGAAGAAAGCTGAGCGCCAAAGAATTGATGCTTTTGAACTGTGGTGTTGGAGAAGGCTCTTGAGAGTCCCTTGGACTGCAAGGAGATCCAACCAGTCCATTCTGAAGGAGATCAGCCCTGGGATTTCTTTGGAAGGAATGATGCTAAAGCTGAAACTCCAGTACTTTGGCCACCTTATGCGAAGAGTTGACTCATTGGAAAAGACTCTGATGCTGGGAGGGATTGGGGGCAGGAGGAGAAGGGGACGACAGAGGATGAGATGGCTGGATGGCATCACTGACTCGATGGACATGAGTCTGGGTGAACTCCGGGAGTTGGTGATGGACAGGGAGGCCTGGCATGCTGCGATTCATGGGGTCGCAAAGAGTCGGACGCAACTGAGCGACTGAACTGAACTGAAGCCTCTAATAGTCATCATTTCATGAAGTACATTAGTCAAATCATTACACTGTATGTTTTAAACTCACACAGTGCTATAGGTCAATTATATATCAATAAAACTGGAAAAAAAAGTTCACACTGATAAAAATGTTAGGATTATCACAGTTCCTTTGTTCTGCCATCAAGATGTTATTACCTGGGACTTCCCTGGTGGCTCAGTGGTTAAGAATCCATCTGCCAATGCAGGGCACACGGGTTCTATCCCTGGTCTGGGAAGATTCTGCATGCCGTGGAGCAACTAAGCTTGTGCACCACAACTACTGAGTCCACGCTCTAGAGCCTGAGCTCCGCAACAAGAGAAGCCACACAATGAGAAGCCTGTGTGTACCACAAGGAAGAGTAAACCCCATTCACCGCAACTAGAGAAAGCCCAAGCATAGCAACAGAGACCCAGCGCAACCAAGATGTTACTACTCTATGCCTGCTTCTCTCTTCCATGTCCTATGCTTTGCAGGCATTGGGTAAAATCCTCTATCGATCCCAAATCACCCATCACACCAGAACTCCATGCCCAGGAATCCAGGAGTGTAGGGAGAACCAGAGGCTTTTGAAGAGAAGCATCTTCCTGATGGGGCTTCCCAGTTGGTGCTAGTGGTGAATCCGCCTGCCAATGTAGGAGACGTGGGTTTGATCCCTGGGTCGGAAAGTCCCCTAGAGTAGGAAGTGGCAACCCACTCCAGTATTCTTGCATGGAAAATTCCATGGACAGAGGAGCCTGGTGGGCTTATAGTCTATGGGGTCACAAAGAGTTGGACATGGCTGAGTGATTGAGCATATGCACACACAAATACACCTTCCTGAGTACCTACGTGCCCGCGTGTATTTCTACACTACAGAATTCAAATAAGTTCTGTTTTGAGAAAACTCAGAGGTGAGGTAGACAGGTGTTCCTTTGAAGACAGAGAAGTGAGATGGATTGTTTGCAGCAAGAGGAAGGGCTGAAACTATGGAAAATCCGGTAAAGCCCTGTGGGCAAGCAAAGGGTAGAAACACACGAGAAATCTGAGGGTTTCTGCCCACTAAATTTCTGTTCTCTTATTTCCATGGGGAAAAAAAAACTCACATGACAGACTGCAGATTATTCAGTTCCACTTAACTCGGGTAAACCAGACCTGAATTAAAACAGCTTTTGTCCTGGTTTCTCTAACCCACTCCCCACAACCACCTCCATCCCCTGCCCATACATGGTAGACCAAATGCAGCCCCTCCTACCCTACCATCCTTCTGGAATCTTCTTCAGCCCCTCTGAGCTCAGAGACAGAGCAGAAACTTATGGAGTCAGAAATGTCAGCAGTGGGAAGGCTGGCTGTTCTTCAAACCTCCCCAGACCACCCCTCTGCCCTTGACTGCTTGCCCCAAGTTTGACCAGGACTCTGAACACCCTAGGGGTGCCAAATAGACAAAGCTGGATGTGACTGACTGCACTGAGGAGATGAGTAACTGGGATGTCCGCCCCTTCCTTGCCTATATCATCCCCTTTACTGTCATCCTTTTTTTCTGGAAATGTCAAAGTCATGAATCACTGAAATGGGGCTTTGAGTTTTAGACACCCTAAGGTCTTTGCTGGAGCCTCATTGGCCTCATCTGTAAAATGGGTGGGTTGAATTAAGGACACATTCTGTTCTACAGTTTTATGATCCAAGTCTTCCTTACCAAAGGCGAGGTACCTTATCTTGACTTTTCTCTGAAGCATCATGGAAGTATGTGAGCAGAGTGAGAGAGGGGATGGAGTCTTACTGGTCCAGGATTCTTATCTTATCTGTCCTCACCCATCCAGGGTGAAATCCGTGTCTAAGGAAAGAGAGTGACGGTAAGGCCAGGTTCAAGGTTCTTTGAAGGCCGGTGGCCTCTGTCCATAACACTAGCCCCGAGTCTCCCAGACTTCTGGTTTAAGTTATTTCTGGTTGTCTTTTATCATCTTCAGGATCTGGGCCACTTCTCTTTTCTCTTTGCTGGGTTTTTCTGCCACCATTTCCTTCTTGGAATTGAACCCCTGCACCCTTGCTCACTTGCTCTCAAATTTCGTTCATGGCAAAAGATTCCAGAGGGCTTCCCTGGTGGCTCAGTGGTAAAGAATCCATGTGCCAATGCTGGAGACTCAGCTTCAGTCCCTAGGTAGGGAAGACCCCTTGGAGAAGGAAACGGCTACCCTCTCCAGTATTCTTGCCTGGGAAATCCCATGGACAGAGGAGCCTGGTGGGCTACAGTCCATGGGGTTGCAAGAGTCGGACACGACTGAGTGAATAAATGACAACAACCCTCATTCACTCACTCTCAAATTTTCTTCATCACCAAGAATTCCAGGGCCCTTCTCCAGCCATATTTTGTCTGAGGTCTCCTCAGGGCTGCTCCTCTCTCTGGGTGATATTGCTGCCCCAAGTCCCTCTCCCACTGCCCTGGGACCACTCACTCCAGGGTCACCAACAGCCTCTGTATCCAGATTCAGAGACTTCTCATTTCTTACCTCACTTGATGGCAGCCTGTGATGTTGTTCACATTCCTTCTCTCCAGGCTGCCTTTTCACTGTGTCCTTCTCGCTCTTTCTTTTTTTTCTGAAGATTTTGTTAACATGGACCATTTTAAAAGTCTTTGGAATTTAAGTGCATGTTAGTGACTTACAGACCCTTTTTAACAACAACAACAACAACAAAACCCCAAGAACTAATGTAGTAACAGTTCATAAAACAGAACTTACAAAACCACTAATGTACACAGATATTGCATTTTATTCTGATAAAATATCTTTCAACTACAAATTGTCACAGTAAAAGAGAATTTTATTCTTAAACAGGTAAAATGCTTATTTCATTATTTTTTTTACATTTTTCATAACAAACTGATATTTATTTAAAATGCTATACTTTAATCAAAAAATCTTATTCTTTCCCTTGACTTTAAAAAAATTATTTATTTTAATTGGAGGATAATTGCTTTGCAGTGTTGTGATGGTTTTTGTCATATGTGAGTATGAATCGAACATAGGTGTGTGTGTGTCCCCTCCATCCTGAAACCCCCTCTTACATCCCGCCCCACCCTATTCCTCCAGGTAAAAAAAATAAATAAATAAAATAAGAGTCTTCATTGAATTTCCTACAATATTATTTCTGTTTCATTTTGTAAGATTTGTTTATTTATTTATTTATTGGCTGTGCTTGGTCTTCGTTGCTGAGCGGGCTTTTCTCTAGTTGCGGTGCACGCACTTCTCGGGGTGGTGGCTTCTCTCTGGAGCATGTGCGCTCAGTAGCTCAGTAGTTGTGGCACATGGGCTTCAGTAGCTGTGGCCCAAGGGGCTCAGGTGCCCTGTGGCGTGATCTTCCCGGACCAGGGATCGAACCCATTGTCCCCTGCATTGGCAGGAGGATTCTTAAACACTGGACCACCAGAAAAGTCCTATTTCTGTTGTTCACATTCTGATCTTTTGGCTGCAAGGCATGTGGCATCTTAGCTCCCTGACCAGGGATTGAATCTGCACACCCTCCATTAAACACTGGACTTCCGGGGAAGTCCCTCTTCTCCTTTTTGGACACTTTCCTTCCCAACCTTCTTGAGCCCTTTGTGGCCATCATGGGTGTTTTCCTGTGACCCAGGCCAGGCCCATTTTTCTCCTTCATTTTCATACTCCCATCAGGATCTCACCCAGCACTTCTGCCGATGGTTCCAGAATTCGTTTCCAGCCCAGGCTTTTCTCCCAGATCCAGCCCCACACACCCTTCATGATGTGGCAGCTTCTCCACTTGAGAAGCCCACTTTCCTAACACAGTAATCATCATAGCATAGTAAGCTAAGGCTTCCCTGGGGGCGCTAGTGGTAAAGAACCCGCCTGTCAATGCAGGAGACAAAAGAGACGCAGGTTTGATCCCTGGATTGGGAAGATCCCCTGGAGGAGGGCATGGCAACCCACTCCAGTATTCTCACCTGGAGACTCCCCATGGACAGAGGAGCCTGGCAGGCTACAGTCCCTTGGGTTGCAAAGAGTCAGACACAACTGAAGTGACTTATCACTCATGCAACAGTAAGTTAACCATCAATAACAAAAGTTCACAAATACTCTTCTGAGCATTTTCACACTTACTAAGTCACCTGCCCCAACAATAATAGGAAGTGTGTATTTTTATTATCACCTCGTTTTGCAGAGGAGGAAATGGTCAGAGAGGTCAGAAGAGCCTAAACTTTTTTTAACTTTAAAAAATGTTATTTCTTTTAGTTTGTATTTTTATCAAAGTTATTCATAGGCACAGTCAAATTGTTTCACAAGCTTTGCTATGAAAAATAGCTGTCCTTTATCCTTCCCCTCCACACCTTCCTCTCTGGGAGCAGTCATTTTCAATGAAAGAGGCCAAGCTCTTATTTTTAAATTTTAATTTGTTTTTATGATTTTCAAAAATTTATTGGCAGGCGATGGTACCCCACTCCAGTACTCTTGCTTGGAAAATCCCATGGACAGAGGACCCTGGTAGGCTGCAGTCCATGGGGTCACTAAGAGTTGGACACGACTGAGCGACTTCACTTTCACTTTTCACCTTCATGCATTGGAGAAGTAAATGGCAACCCACTCCAGTGTTCTTGCCTGGAGAATCCCAGGGACAGGGGAGCCTGGTGGGCTGCCGTCTGTGGGGTCGCACAGAGTCGGACACGACTGAAGCGACTTAGCAGCAGTTGATTTACAGTGTTGTGTTAGTTTCTGCTGTACAGCAATGTGAATCAGTTATACATGTATCTACTCTTTTAAAAATTCTTTTCCCATATAGGTCATTACAGAGTATTGAGAAGAGTTCCCTGTGCTAAACAGTAGGCCTTATTAGGTATCTATTTTATACATGGCAGTGTGTATATGTCCATCCTAGACTCCCAGTTTATCCCTCCCCACCCCACCCCCTTTACCCTTGGTAACCCTGTTTGTTTTCTCCATCTGAGACTCTATTTCTGTTTTGCAATTAAGTTCCTTTGTACCATTTTTTTTTAGATTCCGCATTTGAGTGATAGCACATACTTGATTTCCTCTGACTTATTTCATTCAGTCTGACCTTCTCTAGGTCCATTCATGTTGCTGCAAATGACATTATTTCATTCTTTTTTATAAACCCAAACTCTTAGAACAACATATTTTGGTTCCCTTAACACGGAAGTTGGCCGCACCCCCCACCCCTCCCCACTCCTACCCTCCAGCTCGGGGACTGTCATCAGCGTTCATGCCTTAGGGATCAGTCAGCCTTCAGTTCGTCCCCATGGCCACCAGCTCACCCACTCATCACTTCTCTCCTGCCCAACCCGTCTTCAACCAGCTCCCAAGGAATCCATGCCCCACACAGCCCCCTTTTCTAGTTTTCTAAAACTCAAATTTGAAGATCTCAGTCTTTGTAATTTGCTTCTATGCCTCCCTCTGTCCTCAAGATAAAACTGACAGGTCTTAAGGGGGCTTTCCAGGCCTGAGGCCTGCTTCCGCTTCCCCTACCTCACCGACTGACCACATCTTTTGCCACTTCCCACCTCCCACTCTCTGGTTTCTACCACTGATGTCCTAAGAAGCCCTCTTATCTTGTGTCTCTTCTACATTTGGCCACTCCTTCTGAAATATGTTCCCCTTTGATCAGTTGCTTGCAAGACTCAAATCAAGTGTCACCTCTTCCAGGAAGTTTTCCTGAAACTTCACACCCTTCCAATCTTAGTGTGATACCCTCTGACCAGTAAGTATCTTCTCTCATAGCAATGTCTTGCTGTTTACATGTTTGCCTTCTCCACTGACACCAAAGCTGGGGCCTTGTGGTTTGTGTTTTCCTATCCTGCTGAGAGATGGCTTACACAATCAGCCCCAAATTAGATTTGTTGAATAAGTGATAAACAAATGATGAACAAATACCCACTCTGCCTTCCTCCTAGGGTCCAGAGGCTTGAATCTTGGGCCCGGAAGTTTCCAGGTCCAAAGTGGAAGATTCTTCCCAGAGTCTCTCTTAGGGGTCTGAAGACACCCTGGCATCTACCCTTTCCCATCCCCTGGTTCATTGACATTTCAAGGTCAGGGGGAAACTTTCTTCTGTACAATAAGGGAACATGGGAGAGGTGGGGTGGGGCAGGAGATTTGCATTCACCCCAGCCTAGGTTGCAGAGACAAGAGAAGCAAGTCATATCATCTCTGCTTAGAAAGACTCCTGGACACAGTGTTTGTGGGCTGCCTGCCCCTTTCTCTGCTTATTTCACTTGTATTCTCCACCCCCACCTCTGAGTCATGCTGACAACTTCCCTCCCTGCATCTGGCCTCTTGAGCTTCTCTCTGCTCACTGGCTTCCTTGGCATCTTGGTCCAGCTCTTCCCTTTGGGGCTCAAGTGCTCTGATGCCCACATCTGACCTTCTTGTCATGACCGGGACCCAGGTTTTTCTCTTCCTGTTGATGGGTAAGCCGAGGGTCACAGTGGGGAGGAGAGGATGGGGGTCGAGCTAGGGAGAGAGCCAAGAATGACTTTTCGAACTCAGACTTTAGGGGAGGGATCTGGAGTTATACCAGGTTGAGGATCTGGGGTTTGTGGAGGTCGAGAGGATACTGAATCAATTTTAGGGGTGTTCAAGAGAAAATGCTGGAAGAGAGGCCAGTTGCCTGGACAATGCAGAGGTGTCTCAAGTAGGCAGAAGAAGTCAATCGTGTACTGTCTGCCGCATCTGTTCGGCCCCAAGTTTTCCTGAATTCTCCTTCATGGGAGCCCTGAGGGAGGTATGGGGAAAGAGGTCTATTTGGGCGTTGCTCTGTGGCAATGGAGAAATGAAACTTGGTAGCAGACTAGTGGAGGAACAGCTATCTCTGGACCATCTGAAGGAGGCAAACAGGGCTGAGAGAGGCCTGAGGCTGGGGGTCCAGAAGCCCAGGAGATGCTGGGGCATTATGCCTGGAGGGGTAGTAGGGGGAGGCAGTCTGGGAGCAAGGAAGATGGAGGAGGTGGGAGACCCTTCCTCAAAGCTTGTCTCCTTACCTTCCTTCCCAGCCCCGGTGTCCTCTCTCTGCTTCAACTTGGACACGGAGCAACCGACAACCTTCCATGCAGACAGCCCTGGGTTTGGACACAGTGTGGTCCAGTATGCCCAATGGTGAGGACAGTGTGGTGTCTTTGGCTTTCATCAACTCCTTCCCTGCACAAGGCTGGTCTCTCCCGACATCCTTCCCTTATTCACAAACTCTCCTCTGTCTGCATGGAATCTCCCCTAAGGCTATGAAGAACTGGACTGAAGAAGGGCCATCTTGCGATGTCAATGACCACAGCTAACTTCATTTTTTTATTGAGCAATCACTAAGTGCCAGGCACCTTTGGATGGGCACTGATTTCATCCTCACAGCAACCATATAATGTAGGAAGCCACCACTCAACAAATGTTTACTGAGCATCTATTACTGTATGTCTCAGGAGCCAGACATATACTAGAGAATGAAAGAAACCAAAATCTCTCTCATGTGGACTTTAAATTGTTATGAATCTCCACTTTACAGATGAGGAAACTGAGGCTTAGAGAGGGAAAGCAAACTGGCCAAGTGGCAGTCTGGCTCCAGCATCCATGATCTTAGCTGCCGTGCTCTTTTCTCCCCCCAGGCTGGTGGTTGGAGCCCCCCAGGAGGTAAAGGCTGCCAATCAAACAGGCGGCCTCTACTGGTGCGACTACGGCAAGGGGAGGTGTGAGGCCATTCCCCTGCAGGGTGAGTGGCTGCCCGTGGCTGGCACCCAGGTTCAGGCTCCCATGCGCTGTGGGTCTGTGGGGAACACAGGAGACTCACTCCTTGGCTTCAGCTCTGTCTGCAGACCCTGAGCCTCAGACAGGCCTCCTGACCCTCCCACAGTCTCCCCTCCCATCCCACCCCTGCGGCCCCATAGCTCCATCAAGACCGAAAGCTCCCTTCACCTGTCAGACTGCCTCATCTCCTAGAGTTGAGGTGCCCCCTGCCTCCTCTGACCTGAAGGTGACCATGCATACATCTGTGCCCTCAGTGCCTCCAGAGGCTGTGAACATGTCCCTGGGCCTGTCCATGGCAGCCACCACCAACCCCTTTCAGCTGCTGGTGAGTTGCCCTGCGTCACGGGAGCATCCTGAGAGAATGCGTGGGGATCTAGGGCTCTGGTGCTGGGGGTCTCGTGGAGGGTGGGGGTGCTGGGACGGGAGGGTGCGACGGACAACCCTTCCCACCAAGCCCCTCTGTCCCCAGGCCTGTGGCCCCACCGTGCACCATGCATGCCGGGAGAACATGCACTTGACCGGGATCTGCTTCCTGCTGGCCTCCCCGTTCCGGCAGGTCAAGAGGATCCCGGCTGCCCTGCAGGGTGAGTGTTTGGGGCCACTGAGTCCTTTGAGGAATCTACACGCATCTGACAGGGGCTTGCCATGGGGCCAGGAACACTCTTACCAGAGTGGATAAACCAGAGGGATCCAGAAAAAAAAAATTTCGCTGGAGGGCACAGTGATTCCAAACGTGCCTGGAGAGGCCACCACCTGCTTTTACACCTGCCTCGTCACTATGCCAGTGCAGGGCCTTCCTAGGACCTCTCTCTCTCTGAGCTTCAATGCCCTCGTCTGTTTGATGGGAATAATAGCACACCCGACACTGTGAATAACATAGATGGTCCACGGCCAGGGTTCAGCTCAGTGCCTCAGTGGCGAGGGCTCGGTTTATGCCAGCTGCTACAATTTTTAGAGTGAAGGACATTTATTTTCGCCCATTGTACCCTGTGGTATATAACCAATTGATTTGTGCAGCAGGCTGGGAAAGGTGATGAGTATACAGGCAGTCTGAGCAGTGTGCGTGTATGTGTGTGTGTGTTTGCGTGTGTGTGTAAATGTGTACGTGTGTGTATGTATATGTATATGTATGTGTATGAGAGTGATATATATATATATTTATGTGTGTTTGTGTGTATGTTGTGCGTATGTGTGTGTTTGTGTGTATATAATGTATATGTATTTGTGTGTGTTGTATGTATGTTTATTCATCTGTGTGTATGTATATGTATGTGTGTGATGTTTACATGTATTTTGCATGTTGTGTGTATGTTTGCATGTGTGTTTGTGTGTGTATGTGTATGAGTGTGTGTATGTGTGATTGTGCATGTTGTATATGTTTTTGTGTGTTGATATGTATGTGTATGAGTGTGTATGTGTATGAGTGTGTATGTGTATATGTATTTGTGCATGTTGTATGTATGTTTGCATGTGTATGACGTATGTATATATGTGTTTGTGCATGTTGTGTATGTGTGTGTTGATATGTATGTGCATGAGTGTGTATGTGTATTTGTGTATGTTGTATGTATGTTTGTGTGTGGTATATGTGTATACGTACACGTGTGTGTGTGAGTACAGGTTGAGGACCCGGCTTCCCCTGTGCTGATGGGGATGGGGGATGAGGAGGTGAAACAGTAAGCTTCTCAGACCCCACCTGGGGCAGGCCAAGGCCCCTTCCTGGTTCCACATTCACATCCAGGCCCTTGGGGAGACTGACAACCGGGGCTTTGACTGGGGTGCCCCTCCCAGCACCTCCTAGGCCCCTGGGCTTCCACCAGGACACCCCTCTTTCTGCTGGGAAGCCTCAGGGGCAGAAGGGGGAAGCTAGGGGCTAGACAGGAATCTCCATCAGAGAGCAAAGTCAAGCGGGACTCCCTCTTCTTTTTTTAAAAAAAATATTGATTTAGTATTTATGTTATTTTTGTCTGCCCTGGGTCTGCTCAAGAACTTTCTCTAGTTGTGGTGGGCGGGGGCGTGGCAGCGGCGGGGAGGGTGGAGGCGTGGCCGGGGCCCGCGGAGGGTTGTGCTACTCTTTGCTGTAGTGTATAGGCTTTTATGGCACCCAACTCCAGTACTCTTGCCTGGAAAATCCCATGGATGGAGGAGCCTGGTGGGCTGCAGTTCATGGGGTCGCTGAGAGTTGGACACGACTGAGCAACTTCACTTTCACTTTTCACTTTCATGCATTGGGGAAGGAAAGGGCAACCCACTGCAGTGTTCTTGCCTGGAGAATCCCAGGGACGGGGGAGCCTGGTGGGCTGCCGTCTCTGGGGTCGCACAGAGTCGGACACGACTGAAGTGACTTAGCAGCATAGGCTTTTCAGTTTCGGTGGCTTCTCTTGTTGTGGATCACGGGCTCTAGGATGCACCGGCTTCAGTAACTGCGGTGCGCAGGCTTAGTTGCCCCCCAGCATGTGGGATCTTCCAGGTCCAGGGATCTAACCATGTCTCCTGTATTAGCAGGCAGATTCTTAACCACTGGTCCACCAGGGAAGTCCCCGAGCTGTCTCTTCTGAGGATGGATTTTGTTTAAATATTTAACAAAAGTAGTTTGGTGCTGACCCCGAGACAGGGGCTGGAGCAGTGTCCTGTTATTGCTGGACAGTGGGGACGGTGGGAGAGAAGGTGGAGAAAGGCCAGGGGGCGGGGCACGGACAGTCGAGGTAGAAGGAGGGGCCCCAGCCTCTCACCATCTGGACTGGACGAATTGTCACTTTTTAATCAACTAGGTGTGAGCAGCTGAATCACAGATGTGGCCTCTTTAGAGATTTTGGGAGACCGAGGGATCCTGTTCTAGGCAGGAGTCAGGGCAGCTCCTGGGAGGGAAACTCCTCGTCTTGTGCCCAGGAGACCCGGGCTTTGTGAGTGTCCCTCTGGGGACTGGTGCCATCTCCTCCCCTAGAGTGCCCAAGGCAGGATCAGGACATCGTCTTTCTGATCGACGGCTCAGGCAGCATCTTTTCCAGCGATTTTAACAAAATGTTGAACTTCGTGAAGGCCGTGATGAGCCAGTTCCAGCGTCCCAGCTCCCAGGTGTGCCCTCAAGGGCGGGAAGGCCGGGGTGTAGCCCCTCCCCGCCCCGCCCCGGGGGAGGCTTGTGGGAGGAGCCTCGAGGTGGCGTTGCCTCGGCCTGACCCCCAATGCTGCTTGGTTCTCCCAGTTCTCCCTGGTGCAGTTTTCCAGCACGCACAAGGTGCACTTCACTTTCAAAGACTTCGCTACCAGCTCAGACCCACTAAACCTCCTGAATTCCGTCCGGCAGCTGCAAGGGTGGACGTTCACGGCCTCAGCCATCCGATTTGTCACGTGAGTCCTGACTCCTCCCAGGTCCTCCCTTAAAGCATCTGAGTCTTCCTTCACGGCCCCATCTGTCTCGGTGCGGAAGGGAGGTGGGCACTGAAATTCAGGCTGTGGTCTCCTGACCAAGCCAGGGGCCTCCGGGTGGGACAGAGCATCCCCTCGTTCTCACAAAGGCATCAGGGGCCAAGCAGCGGCTCATTTCACTGGCCTCTGGACCTTCATCTTCTCTGACAGAGATCAACTGTTCAGTGCCGCCTATGGGGCCCGAAAAGATGCCTCCAAAATCCTCATCGTCGTCACTGATGGGGAGAAAACAGAAAACCTGGGTTACAAGGATGTCATTCCCCGGGCTGAGGCCGCCGGCATCATCCGATATGCAATTGGGGTAGGATGGGGGGATGCCCTTACTCTACCTCCTCCCCTCAAGTCCTCTTAAGGCACCTTCCCTTTCAAGGACAGAACCCCCCAGCTTTCTTAGTTTCTTCTGCCTTCAGGATGAAAACTTTGTCCAAGCCTGGAGGACCCTCATCTTTTCCTTAAACTCCTCCATACTGTCTGAGCCTCATTTTTCTTGCCTGTTCGCTGGCTGTAATTATATTAACCTTGCAGGGTTACTGGAGGAGCCCAGCATCCAGCAGGCATGTTATAGTTCGGATTATTTTCACTGAGTTGGTCTTTGCTGGGGACAGGTGGGATCAGCATTTCGATACAAAAAGTCCTTGCAAGAATTAATCGACATTGCCTCCACACCCTCTGAAGAGCATGTATTTCAAGTGGAGAACTTTGATGCTTTGCGAGACATTCAGAAACAACTGAAAGAGAAGATATTTGCCATTGAGGGTAAGTCAGAGATGGAACTACTCACTTCAGAAGCCCTCACCTATAAATCCTTTTTCTTCTAGAACATGGACTCCTTTGTCATGGGCCAGTTCCTGCCTTTGGGTATTTAGTCTCCAACATGAGATCCTCTTGGGCTTCCTCAGTGGCTCAGTGGTAAAGAATCCACCTGCAATGCAGGAGCCACAGAAGATGTGGGTTTGATCCCTGGGTCAAGAAGATCCCCTGGAGGAGGGCATGGCAACCCACTCCACTATTTTTATCTGGAGAATCCCATGCACAGAGGAGCCTGGCAGGCTACACTCCGTGGGGTCACGTAGCGTCGGACACAACTGAAGCAATCTAGCACATAGCACACACATGAGATCCTCTTAAAGCTGAGATTCTCCTTGAACCTGGCAAAGCTTGTCTTTCCCCCATAGAACCTAGGTGTCATACCTTTCCCCAGGTACACAGACCATAAGCAGTAGTTCCTTCGAACTGGAGATGTCTCAGGAGGGCTTCAGTGCTGTGTTCATGCCTGTAAGTGGGGCCCCTTTCAGCCCATTGATGTAGGGTTAGGCAGAGATGGAGGAGGGAAGGCAAGAGTGGGTATCTGATGAGTGGGTGGCAGGCATTTCTTCAGAATAGGCTGTCTTTTTCCCACCTGCTCACCCTGGAATCCTTTCCTTCCAGGATGGACCAGTTCTGGGGGCTGTGGGGAGCTTCAGCTGGTCTGGAGGTGCCTTCCTGTACCCCAAAAATAAGAACCCCACCTTCATCAACATGTCCCAGGAGCACGTGGACATGAGGGACTCGTATCTGGGTGAGACAAGGCTGCGGTTAGGGGCTGGGCAGGAGATGGGCTGCCTGGGAAGGACAGGGGCTCCGGGGGTGGGGGATGAGGGGATGGAGGTGGGGAAGCCTCGGTGCTGACCCTGGCCCCTTCAGGTTACTCCACAGAGCTGGCCCTTTGGAGGGGGGCACAGAGCCTGATCCTGGGGGCCCCCCGCCATCAGCACACCGGGAAGGTGGTCCTCTTCACCCAGGTGTCCATGCAATGGAGGCCGCAGGCTGAAGTCACAGGGACCCAGGTTGAGTGTGGAGGGGGTCTCCAGGGGTAGAGAAGGAGGAGAGGAAGGGGTGCAGGGCCTCTGGGGGAGGTGTTGGTGTCTGGGGAGAGGTGGGACTTGGCCCAGGGCATGACCCTGGCAGAGGGCAGACAGGATGACTCCCAACTCTGCCTTCCAGATCGGCTCCTACTTCGGGGCCTCCCTCTGCTCCGTGGATGTGAATGGAGATAGTAGCTCTGACCTGGTCCTCATTGGGGCCCCTCATTTCTACGAGCAGACCCAGGGGGGCCAGGTGTCCGTGTGCTCCTTTCCCCGGGGGGTGAGTAGTGATGAGACCCGGGCTGGGTGGGGTCTGGCTGTGGGATGGAGGGGTCGCCTGGGGTGGGACCTGACACTGTTTTTGTTCTGCAGAGAGCTAAGTGGCAGTGTGATGCTGTCCTGCGAGGGGAGCCGGGCCACCCCTGGGGCCGCTTTGGGGCAGCCCTGACAGTGCTGGGGGATGTGAATGGGGACAGGCTGGTGGATGTGGCCATTGGGGCCCCGGGAGAGCAGGAGAACCAGGGTGCTGTCTACCTGTTCCATGGAACCTCAGAACTGGGCATCAGCCCCTCCCACAGCCAGGTGAGGCTTGGTCACAATCCCTTTTGCCACAAACCTCCACCTGGCAGCTTCCTGTCTTTGACACTGCCACCTGGATAATTCTTCTTTCCCTCATCTTACCTCTTTTGCCTAGAACTGGGCACCTAGTAGGCATCAAGCAAAATCTGTGGAGCTTCCAAAATGGAAACATTGGTAATTCTTTAATTCGTATAGATGGATTCTTGGTGGCTCAGATGGTAAAGAATCTTCCTGCAATGCAAGAGACCTGGGTTTGATCCCTGGGTCGGGAAGATCCCCTGGAGAAGGGAAAGGCAACCCACTCCAGTACTCTTTCCTGGAGAATCCCATGGACAGAGGAGCCTGGTGGGCTACAGTCCACTGGGTCACAAAGAGTTGGACATGACTGAGCGACTAACATTACTTTGTATGGTGACTTGATACTTTCTCCACCCAAGTCTTTCAATCCCCTAGCAGTTTTACCCCATACACAGGCCAGGCATTAGCAAAGACAGTTTAAAGATGAAATCTGGGGCATGGAGAAGAGAAGTGCCGTGACCTGTCCAAGGTTTATAGTGGATCAAGAATCGTGGTGAGGGAGGTTCCAACCTCTTGTCTCTGACCGGGAGCTCCACCTCTATCTGGCTCGCTTTGCCAATCGGTTTAGTTCTGGGAGCCTCAGTCTGCCTGTCCACCTACCCCTTCATCTCCCTGGATGTCATGACTTTATTGTCTCCTGCCATCAGTAATCCTGCTGGATACCCGTAGGCAGGAGCCCTTCATTGGGTGGGGCAGGCTGAGAAGGGAGGGAAAAAGTTAAGGAAGTCTCAATTAAAAAAATAAGCAAAAGATCTGAAAAGACTTTTCTTCAAAGGTGATATACAAAGGATCAATTGGCACGTAAGAAGATGTTCAGCATCATTAGTTGTCAGTCATCAGGAAGTCAAAACCACAATGAGACATCAGTTCAGTTCAGTTCAGTTCAGTCGCTCAGTCGTGTCCAACTTTTTGTGACCCCATGAATCGCAGCATGCCAGGCCTCCCCGTCCATCACCAACTCCCGGAGTTCACCCAGACTCATGTCCATCGAGTCAGTGATGCCATCCAGCCATCTCATCCTCTGTCATCCCCTTCTCCTCCTGCCCCCAACCCCTCCCAGCATCAGAGTCTTTTCCAATGAGTCAGCTCTTCACATGAGGTGGCCAAAGTACTGGAGTTTCAACTCTAGCATCGTTCCCTCCAAAGAAATCCCAGGCTGATCTCCTTCAGAATGGACTGGTTGGATCTCCTTGCAGTCCAAGGGACTCTCAAGAGTCTTCTCCAACACCACAGTTCAAAGGCATCAATTCTTTGGCGCTCAGCCTTCTTCACAGTCCAACTCTCACATCCATACATGACCACAGGAAAAACCATAGCCTTGACTAGACAGACCTTTGTTGGCAAAGTAATGTCTCTGCTTTTGAATATGCTATCGAGGTTGGTCATAACTTTCCTTCCAAGGAGTAAGCATCTTTTAATTTCATGGCTGCAATCACCATCTGCAGTGATTTTGGAGCCCAAAAAATAAAGTCTGACACTGTTTCCACTGTTTCCCCATCTATTTCCCATGAAGTGATGGGACCAGATGCCATGATCTTCATTTTCTGAATGTTGAGCTTTAAGCCAACTTTTTCACTCTCCACTTTCACTTTCATCAAGAGGCTTTTGAGTTCCTCTTCACTTTCTGCCATAAGGGTGGTGTCATCTGCGTATCTGAGGTTATTGATATTTCTCCCAGCAATCTTGATTCCAGCTTGTGTTTCTTCCAGCCCAGCGTTTCTCATGATGTACTCTGCATATAAGTTAAATAAGCAGGGTGACAATATACAGCCTTGACGTACTCCTTTTCCTATTTGGAACCAGTCTGTTGTTCCATGTTCACACCTATTAGGATGGCTAGAATAAGAAAGACAGATGATAATAAGTGTTGATGAGGATGTGAAAGTATGTGGCATACTAAACCACTATAAGTGGGAATGTAGAATGATGCAGCTACTTTGGAAGACAGCTCTTCAAAAGGTTAAACTAGAGTTACTGGGTGACCCGGAAGTTCCACTCAAGAGAATTAAAAACAGGTCCATACACAAAAAAGTTATACATGATTGTTTATATTAGTGTTATATGTAACAACCAAAAGGGGGAAATAATCAAAATGCCCATCCACTCATGAACAGATAAAGAAAATGTGGTATACCCACACAGTGGCATATTATTCAGCCAGGAAAAGAATGAAACACTGACGCATGCTACATGTGTCAACAGAACATGCTACAACATGGATGCTACAACATGCTACCACATGGATGAACCCTGAAAACATTATGCTTAGTGAAAGAAGAAGCTAGATCCATCAAAGGACCACATATTGTGTGATTCTGTTTACATGAAATGCCCAGAATAGGTAAATCCACGAAGTCAGAAAGTGGATTATTGGTTATCAGGGGCAAGGGGTAGAGGAGAATGAGGGACATGGGGGTGACTGCTAAGGGACCCTTCTAGCCCTGATACTCATCATGGTAAGTTACTGAGTAGTGACTGTATGCCAAGTGCTGTTCTAAGAACTCCATGAATTAGTTCATTTAGTGCTCTGAGGTGTTATCATCCTAGATAAGGGATAAGGAAACTGAGGTAGAGAAAGACTGACTCCTGGCTTAAGATCTCATGGCTCATAAGTGAAGGAGCCAGAATAGTAACCTGAGATGAACTAGCCAAGTGAATGAATGAAAGTCAGGTCACCAGCCCAGTCTTTCCAGCTCCACTTCTTCATTTATGTCCTAGAAATCTTTTGTCTCTAGTCACTATTTCTCTACTCCCACTTCCTTTTTTAGGTACTTCTTGGAGTTGTCTTTTTTTTTACGGCTCACCCCTCCATTCTGTCTCCCTCATCCCCTCTTCCCTGTTCCTCTTGTTGCTTCTGTTCAACTTATTTATCTCACCCTCAACCTGACTTGGGTTTCCCTGGTGGCTCAGTGGTGAAGAACTCACCTGCTAATTCAGGAGAGGCGAGCTGGATCCCCGGGTCAGGAAGATCCCCTGGAGAAGGAAATGGCAACCCATTCCACTCTTTTTGCCTGGGAAATCCCATGGACAGAGGAGCCTGGTGGGCTATAGCACCGGGTCACAAAAGAGTCAGACACGACTGAGTGACTAAATAATAACAACAACCTGATTTGCCGCTCCCTCTCTGGCCAGCGGGTCACAGGCTCCCAGCTCTCCCCCAGCCTCCAGTATTTCGGGCAGTCGCTGAGCGGGGGTCAGGACCTCACCCAGGATGGACTGGCAGACTTGGCTGTGGGGGCCCAGGGGCATGCACTGCTGCTCAGGTAAGAACACATACAAGGTCCCAGGTCTTCCAGGACACCAGCCTCTCTAACCACCCTCCCTGGTTGTCCTCCCGGAACCAGAGGCTTGTTCTCAGATCAGTGTTCTGCCCACAGGACCAGACCTGTGCTCAGGATGTGGGCAAACATTCACATCACACCCGCAGAGATCGCTAGGTCTGTGTATGAGTGTCAGCAGCTGGTGACCTTTCCGCATGATCTGGGCAAGGCCACTGTCTGCCTCCAAGTTTCCGAAAGTTCCAAGAACCAGCTGGGTGAGTCGTTTGCCCCCTGACCAAAGATAACGTGACCCTGGGAGTCCCCAAGCCCAGGGCTTCTGTCTCCTCCCTTGCCCTTGCCCACTTGGGGAGTTCCTCTTTCTCTCTCAGCCTTTTCCATCCCCCACTTTCCCCTACAGTTAACCTCCAAAGCATTGTGACCTTTGACCTAACCCTTGACCCCGGCCGCCTGAGTCCTCGTGCCATCTTCCAAGAAACGGGGACTCGGAATCTGACCCGTGTTCGAGAGCTGGGGCTGAAGCAGCACTGTGAGGCTGTGAGGTTGCTCCTTCCGGTGAGGGGTCCTGGGGAGGGAGGCGACTCTAAGGCTTGTGGGGGGTGGTGGCTGGGCAGGCCGCAGGGATGTGTTCTGGTCCTCGCCTTGGCTCCGCCCCCAAACGGCAAGTGGAAAGCAGGAGGGGCTTAACACAGGTTAGCTGAATGACTAAGGGAGTGAAGGATGGATGAGGTTGGCTGCATCAGCTGGAGGCTACACGGCTGGATTTCAGGTAGAAGCCTAAGGTTGCTTCGGAGAGCCATGGGGCATTGGGCTGGGATTCTTTTATCCAGCCACTCCTCTGAGACAGGTCCTGTCCTCGACACCAGGGAGCCAGCATTGGACAAAATGATCGTGACCAGGGGGAGCTATGGGGGAAGATCAGAAGCGAATTAAATTCCTAGATAATAGATGTCGATAATATTCCTAGATAATAGATAATAGTGAAGAAAGAGAGATAAAGCTGGAGAGAGAACAGAGAGGGTTTCAGGGGGCTATGGGGAACAGTCTGGGGAGACCCTGAGTAGAGTGAGGGAGCCTGTGGGAGGCTGAGGGAAGGATACTCAAGATGAAGGACAACCACAGCAGTGGTTCCACATGCAGATCCTAGCGATGAGGGGCTGTGGGTTGGTACCATTGTTACTGCATTTTACAAATGAGGAGACGGGACCCAGCTGGTGGCTGCGAGGGTGCGTTTCTTGCTTCCTCCTATATCCATCCCCCAGGACTGTGTGGAGGACTCGGTGACCCCCATCATCTTGCGTCTCAACTTCTCCCTGGTGGGCAAGCCCATCTCTAGCCTAAGAAACCTTCAGCCTATGCTGGCAGTGGGTGCCCAGAGATACTTCACAACCTCTGTGAGTCCTGGGGTTGGCCTTTTCCAGAGGGGTTGGAGGGGGTGGACTCTAGATCTTGAGGGAAAACCCTGCTTTGCCTTCCCTCTCAGCTCCCCTTTGAGAAGAACTGTGGCGCGGATCACGTCTGCCAGGATGACCTCAGCATCTCCTTTGGGGTCTCAGAGTGAGTGTCCAGCCCCTTAGACTTACCCTAGTTCCCCAGGCCCTCTCCTGGAGCCAGGGCTCCTGTCCCTGGCTCTTCCTAACATCTCTACCCAGGGCTCTGGACCCAGATACACTGTCCCTGTCTCTCCCCCCACTTCCCAACTCGGCATTTCATCCCCACCCCATTTTCAGCCTCGGTCACAGAATCACCTTCTCTCCTCTGCCCCAATGCTAGCTTGAAGACCCTGATCGTCGGGAGTAACCTGGAGCTGAACTTGAAAGTGAGAGTGTGGAATGATGGCGAGGACTCCTATGGAACCGCAATCACCTTCTTCTACCCTCCAGGGTTGTCTTACCGACGTGTGACTGGGGGCCAGGTACTATCCCCTCTGGGAAAGGAAAGGCTGATGGCAGGGGGCCAGCAGAGACTCCTGTGTTGGGTTCAATGCTCAGGCAGGTCTCCTACTGTTTAGCATTCTTGAAAGCCAAGAGGGCTGGACTGATCATGGTTAGATGGATGTGGCTGTGTTTGCTGCGGCATGCCTCAACTCATTCTGTGTTCAGCTCTGAGCTTGGCATTTTAAGAATGACAGTCAGGAATCAGTTCCCAGGAGGATGCTAATGTGAGAAGCGCAGGGACCCTGCCTTCTATTTTCTTTATATTACACATAGTATAACTATTTCTCTTTTAAAGGAGAACATAACTCAGCCTTCAAATATTTTAAAACACTCTTCTGGGGAATTCCCTGGTGGTTCAGTGGTTAGAACCCAGGGTTTTCACTGCCATGGCCCAAGTTCAATCCCTGGTTGAGGAAAACTAAGATTCCAAAAGCCTTGTGATTCAGAAAATAAAATAGAAAAGAAAAAATTAAATAAAATGCTGTCCTGTGGAAGATGAGTTGGATTTATAGGTTAATGTAGATTAGAGCTTGGCATACTTTATCCATAAAGGGCTAGAGAGTAGATATTTCAGTTTTGTGGGCTCCACAATGTCTTCATTCTTGCTGATGTAAAGTGAAAGCAGCCATTGACAATATGTGTATGAATGAGCATGGCTGTGTTCCAATAAAACTTTATTTATACAAATTGGTGCTGGGCTGCCATATGGCAATCCCTGTTCTAGAAGACAAAACCAGGACCACAGGGAGTCAAAGAGAGATTTTTAACAAACATTTTATTATGAAAAACTGTGTTAAACATTTACAAAAGAAGAGAGTGGTTCAACAAACCTCCTCCTAAATTATTGCCCAGATTCAACAATCATCAGCATTTTGCTATATTGTTTCATCTGTTTTTACCCTCTCTTGGTTTAAATATTTTAAAACGAATCCTAGATACCCTGTCATCATACATCTTCCTATTTCACTGTTCTGGACAGTAGAACTGTCTTACATGACCCCATAGTCATGATCACACCCAATGAAATGAATAATTTCTTGGTATTTAGACCATAATCAAATTTCCTTAATTGTCTCAAATATATCCTTTTAAGTGGTTTATTTGAACCAGCATTTAAACTAGGTCCACATTTTATGTTTGGTTGTTCTCCCATGTGTCTCTTAAGCCAGTCTTCCCAATGCAGGCTTACTTTGATCAATGCATGAAGAAATACATGATGAATGTATTTCTAGGAATGTTTGTCTAGGAATGACAAACGCCAGCTGCCCTGTGAGGGTGAACACCCTATCACTGGAGGTACTTCTAGACACACCAACTAGATGCCACGTGTGGACCTTTTTTGGATACAGCTTTTATTTACTTTTTGAAAATATTTATTTACGTGGCTATGCTGGGTCTTATTTGTGGCGTGTGGGATCTCTGCCTTGACGCATGGGAACTCTCAGTAGTGGCATATGGGCTCTACTTCCCTGACCAGAGATTGAATCCAGGCCCTCTGTGTTGGGAGTGTAGAGTCACAATCACTGGACCACCAGGGACGTACCAGATATTGCTTCTAAAAATGATCTATAACATTCACATTTTTGGACACAATTTAGAATGACTTAACATAACTTGGATATCAGCTGATCTTAAGGAGTTATTGTTAATTTTGTTGAGTCTTGTGCTTATGTTAAAAAATACCCTTATCTGTTGGTGGTATTCACTGAAGTCTTTCCAGATCGACAGTGTGTGATATTAGGAATGTGCTTTAAATAATTCAGGGGAGAAAAAGTGGAAAACAGGTGAACAAAACAGAGTAGAAAAATGCTGGTAATTTAATCTGAGTGATGGGGATATGGGGTGGATTTACCTTGTCTTTCTACTTTTGAGTAGATTTGAAATTTTCATAATACAAATCTTTTAAAAAGAACTGTGAATTTAAAAAAGGGGAAATGCTATTAACAATAAATCTGGGATTTCTACCTCAGGAGGAAGTTTGACCATTTAGTGTCTAAGGATTAAAAAAAATTTTTTAAGTCACACCAATTTCTTTATTTTTGGCTGTGCTGGGTCTTCGTTGCTGTGGGAGGGCTTTTCTCTTGTTATGGTGATCGGGGGCTACTCTCTAGTTGAGGTGCTTGGGCTTCTCGTTGCAGTGGCTTCTCTTGTGGAGCATGGGATCTAGGGCCCCAGGGCCCCAGTAGTTGTGGCTCCTGGGCTCCGGAGCACAGACTCAGTATTACATGGGCTTAGTTGCCCCAAGGCATATGGAATCTTCCAGGACCAGGGATCAAACCCGTGTCCCCTGCATTGCAAGGCAGATTCTCAACCACTGGACCACCAGGGAAGCCCAAAAATTTAAAACAAAACAAAACATAACCTTAAGGTAAATTGCAGGTAACTGTCACTTCTGTATAGAGTTTTGTTGGGACACTAACAAGTTCTCACCTGCCTTGGTTCATCTGTGCTTCCCCAGAGCCATCTGCAGTCGCGTTCCCTGCGCCTGACCTGCGACAGCGCCCCCGCTGGGACCCAGGGCACCCGAAGCACCCGCTGTAGCGTCAACCACCTCATCTTCCGTGAGGGTGCCCAGGTCAGCCTCGCTTCTGCCCACACCTCCTCCCCGGCCCTGACGCGGTCCCACTCCTCGGTGACCTCCTCCCATTTCTGCCTCCTCCCCAGGTCACCTTCACGGTCACCTTTCACGTCTCCCCCATGGCCACCCTGGGAGACAAGCTGCTTCTTGCCGCCAATGTGAGCAGGTGAGCTGGGCCAGGCCCAGGGCAGTGCCCCCTCCCTCTCAGTCTCCTCCCCTGGGGAACTTGCCAGCTGGGATCCTCCTCTTCTTCCAGTGAGAATAACAGCCCCAAGACAAGCAAGACCGCCTTCCAGCTGGAGCTCCCTGTGAAGTATGCCGTCTACACCGTGATCAGCAGGTGCCACACCATGACCTCCAAGGGGTCCTCGCCCATCACGCTGTGGGGTGCAGGGAATTCTCTCTCTGTAGGAGCTGAACTTCTGCCGAGTTTAAGTTTGTTTTGTTTTGTTTTGACCATGCTGGGTCTTCATTGCAATGCTCAGGCTTTCTCTAGTTTCAGCTCACGGGCTTAGTGGCCCCATGGCATGTGGGATCTTAGTTCCCTGTGTCTCCTGCATTGGAAGGTGGATTCTTACCCGCCAGGGAAGTCCCTCAAATTTAAGTTTTATCACTACCCTTTCAATAAGTAGACAACACCACTAGCAGCGCTTACTAATCAATCGAGTGCTTTCTGAGGCTATTGATAACAATCATTATGATGTTATTATCGTTATAGCCCACATTTAATAGAGGCCCCAGGACAAGCTGGGGTGTTTTGGAGGGGCCCTTCTTACAGAAGGATGACACTTCAGAGTAGGAGTGGGGGTTCGAAATTCTGTGGTGCAGGTGAAGGGCAGGTATGTAAGGAGTGGAGTGGGGCAGGGGAGGGGGCACGGAAGTGAGAGCAGCCCCCTGGTGAGGGGCCAGGCTGGGGACCGAGGGCAGCCTCGAGGTGTGGTTACAGCGATACCCAGTGGACAGTCCGTGTTGGGCCCACCCCCACCTCCAAACCCCAGGCCCAGAAAAGCTGAGGAGGGAATTCTCTGGTGGTCCTGTGGCTAAGAGTCTGAGGTTTCATAGGTTTGATCCCTGGTCAAGGAACTAAGAGCTCACAAGCAGAAAGGAAGAAAGAGAGAGGCGGGGAGGGAGGGAGAAAGGAAGGAAGAAAGAAAGAAAGAAAAACTGAGGAAACAGGAGAGAAGGGCCCCAGGGAAGACCCCAGGGAGCCAGAAAGGGTGGGTCCAGTAGACATTTGTCAGCAGCATCAGCCTGAATCTCCCTACACCTTCATCCGGTCCCACCTGCCCATCTGGCCTCCTCTGAGTCCACAGAGGCCCAAAAGGAAGACCCAGGCACAGAGAGGGCAGGCCCTGGCCCCCTCCCCCCGGGTCAGACAGAGCTCTCAGCAGTCTCTGTGACCCCACCCCTCTGCCTGGCTGCCCTGGCGGTCTCCTCTCTGCACAGCCTCTGCAGGAAGCCTGCATGTAGCCTGCAGCCCAGCCTGGCTCCCTGAACCATCCCGTTACCCCAAGTCACTCCTGACCAGCCCAGGGGCCCTCTGACCACCCATCCTGTCATGGTCCCACCCCAAGTCTCCTCAGGAGGCCCTAACGGAACTTCTCATCCGCCCCTGACTCCTCTCCCTGCAGCCATGAACAATCCACCAAGTACCTCAACTTCTCGGCCTCACAGGAGGAGGGCAGCGGGGAGGCCCAGCACAGATACCAGGCACGCGTGGTGACTTGGGAACATGGCCTGGGGCGGGGGGCCCAGGAGCCAGAGATCCGAGAGGGCAGGGGGTTCGGCATGATCTTGGCCCTCACCGACCTCCATGCAGGTGAACAACCTGGGGCAGAGGGAGCTGCCTGTCAGCATCGACATCTCAGTGCCCATGGAGCTGAACCAGGTGGCCGTGTGGAAGGACATAGAGGTCCTCAACCCCCAGGTACTCAAAAGGCTCTATGGGTCCTCCATTAATGCCCTCTCCCTGGACTCCCTGTGGTTTTTTGGTTGTTCTTTAATGGCTCAGTTGTGTCCAACTCTTTTGCAACCCCATAGACTGTAGCCCACCAGGCTCCCCTGTCTGTGGGATTTTCCAGGCAAGAATCCTGGAGTGGGTTGCCATTTCCTCCTCCAGGGGATCTTTCCCGATGCAGGGATCGAACCTGCATCTCCCTCATTGGCAGGCAGATCCTTTACCACTGAGCCACCAGGGAAGCCCTACCTGGACTCCTCGGTCTTTGTGAGTCCCTGATGACCCCTCACATGCTTTCTCCCTGTGCCTTTTTCCTAGAACCCCTCCATTCAGTGCTCTTCAGAGAGAACAGCGCCCACAGAGTCTGATTTCCTGACCCACTTTAAGAAGAAGCCTGTCCTGGTGAGAGGGCCCTGGGTGGTCCCCCATTGGAAGCCAGACTTCAGAGGGATTTGATTCAGGAATACATATTATATCAGATGGATGTCTGCTGAACAGCCTGCTTGAGCTCCACTGTGGCAGCTCCTCTCAAATCAGACAGTTGAACACTGCCTTATACCTTCAAACCCATCTTTCCCTGGCCTGATGCCACTTCTCTGTCTCTAGGATTGCTCCATCGCTGTCTGCCTAAGGTTCCGCTGTGACATCCCCTCCTTCGGCGTCCAGGAGGAATTTGACTTCATCCTGAAGGGCAACCTCAGCTTCCGCTGGGTCAGCCAGGTGTGTAATTCTAAGAGCAGAGTCCCTTCCCAGACTCAGGTGGAGCCTGATGTGTCTGTGCCTACCTCAAGCCAGGGCGTTTCTCTATCCCCGAGCCCTCCTGCCCATCCAGCTACAGCTAGTTCCCAGCTCTCCCCTTCTCTTTTGCAGACACAGCAGAAGAAGGTGCTGGTCGTGAGCGTGGCTGAAATCACCTTCAACAGACTTGTGTATTCTCAGCTTCCAGGACAGGAGACATTTTTGAGAGCTCAGGTAGTGACCATGTGGTAGGGAGGGGCCGGGCTGGTCGGACAGTTCCTGATGCTAAAACCGTGATGCTGAGTTGGGGGCTTGCAATCCTGGAGAGAGACAGGATGGATGGAGAGCCCCAGGCAGGACAGTTGTTCTTAAGCCCATGAGTCCTTCTGTATCCCACCCCTTGGAGTGGAGCCTGATGAAGGAGGGGAGGGAGTTCAAGGGGACCTGGGAGGAGTCTGGGACAGCAGGAGTCCTGAGCCTTTCTGATGGGGTCATCTGTACTCCAGACGGAGCTGGTGCTGGAGAAGTATGAGGTCTACAACCCCATCCCCCTCATTGTGGGCAGCTCTCTGGGAGGACTACTGCTCCTGGCCCTCATCACAGCCCTACTGTACAAGGTGAGTGTTTTTATCCCACTCCTGAGACCGCCAGCATTTGATCCCACTCTTTCTATAGTGTAAGAAAAAGCTCACCGTGGAGCCAAGCCTGTGACTCCAATTCTTCCTACAGAGATCCCTTCCCACCTGTGACATCTGTTGTTGTTTAGTCACTAAGTCGTGTTTGACTCTTTTGCGACCCCATGGACTGCAGCTCACCAGGTTCCTCTGTCCATGGGATTTTCCAGGCAAGAATACTGGAGTGGGTTGCCATGTTTTTCTCCCAGGGGATCTTCCCAACCCAGGGATCGAACCCATGTCTCCTGCATTGCTGGTGGATTCTTTACTGCTGAGCCACCAGGGAAGCCACCTGTCCCCAGTGGACTCCATGTCTTTCTGTCTGATTCTCAAGCCTCCTCTAATCTGTCTCCATTTCTTTTCCGCTCTTCTTCACCTCTTTACATGTTTCCCTGGAAGGCAAATTAGAATGTGAAAGCCCTGGATTTGATGTTGATGCCACCACTGATTCTTTCCTTGGCCATTGGCATGTGTTTGGCCCATGATGGGTCTTGGTGTCTCATTCTGAAGGTGGTTCTGCCCAGCTGACAGAACTGTGGCAGAGTCTAAATGACACTGTTTATTTAAAGTTCCTAGTATAGTGTTGGAACATAGGGTTCCAGAAATGGTGATCACTGATCCTCTCCATCCTCTCTTTTCTTCTCATCCACTGGACTTCCTGATTTTTTCTTTCCTTCCTCCCTAACAGGTTGGTTTCTTCAAACGTCAGTACAAGGAAATGATGGAAGGAGCAAACAAACAGAGTGTCCCAGAAAACGAGACAGGAGACCCCCAAGCTGCCCAATAAGATACTGCCTCCCATTGTCCTACTGTCTCATCTGAGAGGTTCCCTGGCCTTCTCACTTTTGCCCGATAAGCAACTACCTCCTGTTCTCCTTTGAACCTGCTCTCCCCTGAACGATTCCCTAACCTGGTTACCCTCACCCCAGTCAGGCCTGATGGGGAAGCATTCCAAGCGAGGGGAGCTGGGATCATCTGCTTTCTGTCCTTGGGAGGATGCAGTGTGTTTGCACAAATCACCTTGCCTGGGAGGAGGCATTGGTCTTGTCAAGGCTCCAACTGGAAATCCCAGGACAGGATCCTTGCTGTGCAACCTGAGGACTTGACTTGGAATTTCTACCTAGAAATCCATGGACAGAAGCCTCAGGCTCCAGTCTCTGTTCCTCCACTAACCACGGATGATCTTCCTAAAATATAGTACTAAACCTGCCACGCATCCTCATCCATCCTCAGTGGTTCCCCCTACTCGCAGTATAACTTCTGAACTCCCCAGCTTGTGAAGCAATACACAGATGCTTCTTACAAACCCTGGGATGTATGGAAGATGACATCGTTTGCATATGGTTGGTGACTGGAGAGCACTTTGAAGTCCTCTCTCAGGCACCTGCTGCCCCTAAATAAGGTCATTCTTATTATACTGCCACCTATCTCAGCATAACGGTCAATGTGGTGCCTTGTGCCGAGCTGGGAGTCAATGCACAGCAGGCCATTCACTGGACAGCTCCTACTGCTGCCTCCAATAAGGTGCATGGGCCACATGGACGTTTTAATTAGAAGAACAGAAGGGGAGGCACTTGACCATGTGATTTGAGGGGAAGCCGTTCCTTCACCTCCACCCCAAATTATCACCCCATCCACCATAGGGTCCCAAACCCTTTTGAATTTGGAAGTTGGGGGATCTCCAGAAGGTCCAGTTATGATGAAATTCATTAAGCTGGGCTCCAATTTAGACCTTATGAGAATTGGGGTTTAAAGTGTTGTTTTTCAAAATGTGCTCCACAAAACTCCAAAGGTTTCCTAAATACTGTTTTAGAGGGGAAAAAAAAAGACAAGAAACAGTTTTAAACCCATGCATCTCACATATTTGATCCCAGTGACTTTCACAGAAATCCTGCCATATCCTTATAATTGTGCTCCTAAAGCTTGTCCCTGGGCTCCAAAGACAGTAGTTTAACATTCAGGCAATGGTGCTATTTTCATATAATTTTCCTGTGTGTGTTATTGTTTCCCTTCATTATATGCTCAATTTTCATGGTTTTCATTGTGTTGTGTTATATGCCCAAATCACAAAAATGGATTGATGGCTCAAAAATTATTCATCGAGGGATAAATATTGTAATTAAAAAATAAAAGAGAATTGGTGCAACTAGAACAATGTCATCAAAGTCAGTACTGAGTGAGATTGCACTTCACATTACTATAGATGTATGAACGCTGGGTTGAGTGATTGTGAGCTGAGAAATTAAAACGTGTCTAGGAAATATACCATCTGAAAATTGGATTTTCTTGGATCAGGTATCTATTTGTTCCTAGGTTGTTGTCCATTATGAAACTTTGTCCAGTCATACCATAATTTTTAAAGGATTTTTTTAAGCAACCATGAATTCGTTTTATTTATTTACTAATTTTATTTTTTGCCTGAGTGGCATGTGGGATCTTAGTTCCCTGACCAGGGATCGAACCTGCACCCCTTGAATCGGAAGCTCCAAGGCTTGACTACTGGACAGCCATCCACCATAGTAGTACCATAATTTTATCAAAGCTGTTGTGTCATTTTCAAACAAAGTATAATGGCCTCTCACATAAAGCCACAGAGATTTCTTAGAATGACTGCAACATATGACTGCCCCATCTAAGATCAATTAATTTCATCTGAAGATAGAGAAGACAGAAAAACCCCAGATGCATAAATCAAAGTTGCTAATGTAGCAAAAGCATGTGCAAGTAACATAATTTCCAAGAAGCTTATAAAACCAACTGTGAAGTTAACATCTGTATCAGAAAGTTGCTTTTGGCTGCAAGTAACAGGAGCCCACAAAGTGCATAAAGGTATATACTGATAAAAGGCCTTCACGTATGAGGTCCAGTAGAGCCCTGGCCACTGAGTCTCAAAATCAATTTGATTTTACATGGGAGGGGCAACAGTGCACCTTTCCAGTGCTCCCCAAGGCTGCCTGCACGGCCTCACTGTATGTCTTTGGTAGCCCAAGATCTGTTCCTGTTCTCCTTCCCTACGTTAGTAAAATGGGCTCATTACATTAATGATCTTTTTATTACTTATTTTTAAAATTTTTGATTGCGCTAGGTCTTCATTGCTGCATACAGCTTTCTCTCGTTGCAGCTCGAGGGCTCAGTAGTTGTGGTGCATGGGCTTAGTTGCCCCAAGGCATGTGGGATCTTCCCAGACTAGGGATCGAACCCATGTCCCCTGCATTGGCAGGCAGATTCTTATCCACTGGACCACCAGGGAAGTCCCAATAATAGAGTATTAACAGAGGAAGACTTGTCTCTGCTCAGGACACTCTGAAGATTCTGCTGGAACATGTTTGAGGGAGAGGATGGGTGGTGAACCCACAGAAAAGTCAAGGCCAGGCATCAACATATAGTTTTGGGGAGTCCTTTGGTCAGGTAAGCTTCCCTTGTGGCTCAGCTGGTAAAGAATACCCCTGCAGTACTGGAGACCTGGGTTCGATCCTTGGGTTGAGAAGATCCCCTGGAGGAGGGAAAGGCTACCCACTTCAGCATTCCAGCCTGGAGAATTCCATGGACTTTATAGTCCACGGGGTGGCAAAGAGTAGGACACAAATGAGTTATTTTCACTTTTACTTTGGTCAGGTAAGGTGCATACTGTCCCAGAAGCTGTGATTGATGGGGAGCAACCCTTTCCAACCCCTAAGAATACAAAGGAGGTGCAAGACTTTGTGGGGGTTTGAGGTTTGGAGGACTTATATTCCCCACCTGGCACAGTGCCTCCATCTCTTATACTGCCTGGTAAAGGAAGGAATGAAGGCAGGAGGAGAAGGGGACAATAGAGGACGAGATGGTTGGATGGCATCACCAACTCAAAGGACATGAATTTGAGCAAGCTCTAGGAGTTGGTGATGGACAGGGAAGCCTGGCGTGCTGCAGTTCACGGGTCACAAAGATTCGGACACAACTGAGCGACTGAACTGAAAGTAAGGGCACGTATGGGGCTGGGGATCAGAGTGACAAGCCACCTTTGAGAAGCCAAGACACTAGTGAAGCAGATTAAAGCTCTGGGCATCCCCCAAGCAGGGCTTCCTGGGAGGTAGATGCCTCTGTGACTCTGGAAGATATGAGGTGGGGACAGTCACAGAGACAGCAAAAGGGAGTACCCCTAGGAATTTGGTCCCGGTTCTGAAAGGAGGCACAAACCCCATAAACCCGCAGAGAGCAGCAGTTCCTAGCACTGCACGCAGCGTTCCTCCAGGTGAAGTCTCTCACGAAGGATCAGCAATCATGGTGAGACCCTCCCTTCCTATTGAGGGCCAGGTTGATAATTATGTGTCACCCACCCACGTCTGCTGTAGCACTAACTCCCACTTTGACTAAGGGGCTTGAGGACCCTGCCCTCCATACTCCCCTGCCCCTAATTCTGCCCCTGTGGCCTGTAGGGAGGGAGTGGGGGAGATTCCCTCCGATGCCTGGTGTACTGGTTGGGGTGACCGGTCTACAGTCACTGTTCAGCTCAACACTGACACCATCTGGAGGGAAACAGGCATGAACCACAGCTACCAGGGGGCTGAACTCAGAGAGCTCGTGACTCTGGCTGTTTGTTAACACTTTGCACTGACAGTTGGACTGTTCTAAAGGAATTCACCCTACGGCTTAGAAAATGGGAAGCTGGGGGGTGGATGATCATGAATAAGCACTGGTGGGGTCAGGATATGTGGAAAGACATCTGGGTTTGCCGGCAAGAGCCTGAGTCAGTTCTCGCTGTCCTCCACTTCCGGGCTCAGAGGATGCTGACACCCCTGGCAATCAGGAAGCTGAGGCTGTAGCCCGGATATGAGCCCTAGCAACGCACACTTCAGTTGTGGTGCCTGCGTGGGATGGTGTGTTGTCAATGATACTGGATTGCCCTTGAAATACACTGACTTGGTTAATGCAGAAACAGCACATCTTGTGTGTTCTAAATAACCAAAGGATTCTGGGGCCATCCACTGGAGGGAGCTCCCAGCTGGTGAGGAATTGACAAATTGATTATATTGGCTCCTCCCTCTGAGTGAGGGCTCTAAACATGCCTTGGTTTGTGTGGACACTGCATCTGGCCTGACCCGAGCTTTTCCCAGTGGCTGAGTAGACCAGCCAGTTAGGGAATTAGAGAGGCTGAGTACCAGGGACAGGTACCCTCACTGAGTAGGCAGAGATGGGGGTCACATTTCAAAGGTCATGAAATGCAAGACTGGCCGAAGGAACATGACACTGAATGAAGGTTCTGTCTCCTTCACAAACTGCAGGCAAAAGTGTTGGTAGAAATGGAAGAATGAAATATTAAAATAGCAGATTAAATTACTAACAGGTACCCTTGGACAGCAAGGAGATCCAACCAGTCCATCCTAAAGGAGATCAGTCCTGGGTGTTCATTGGAAGGACTGATGTTGGGGCTTTGGCCACCTGATGCAAAGAGCTGACTCATTTGAAAAGACCCTGATGCTGGGAAAGATTGAGGGCAGGAGGAGAAGGGGACGACTGAGGATGAGATGGTTGGATGGCATCACCGACTCAATGGACATGGGTTTGGGTGGACTCCAGGAGTTGGTGATGGACAGGGAGGCCTGGCGTGCTGCGGTTCATGGGGTTTCAAAGAATAGGACACGACTGAGCGACTGAAATGAACTGAACCGAACTGAAAACCACCTTGGTCAGGTGATTAAGGGACTGTTCCAGCCTTTAATACTTTGAATAACAACCAGTAGGAACTGTCACCCCATCTGCCAGACTGGGGAACGCTGCTGAGACACCCAACACCTTAAATGTATGGAAGTCATGAGAGATGAACATCACCCCGATTCTCACCATGGATCATGGGGCGCTGCTGGGACCACTAAGCCCCATTGCTCCTGAGAAGGGTGTTATCTACTAGAGTTTGTGATGGGATGCCCCACTGGGATGGGTGGATTGCTTCTCCATTGGAATTCTATCATCCTGCTACAAGCTGGACCAGTTGAAATGCACCCTCCCTGGCATGGAACGTACACCATTGAAAGAGGGGAGAGGGTGGGGTCCTGGTCTGGTATTACCCACCCCAGCCCATCCATCTCCTCACACCTGACGGTGCTGCCTCCTCTAGCAACACATCCAGCTCAAGTTCCTAAAGCTGCAGCCACATTAACACCCCAGGCTCAGGCCACAGGCGTAGTTCTTAGAGAAGAGGAAGGCCTCCCCGTGTCAGTTCCTACTACATTTCTGTCTTGACTTTAGTCTTCTGCTGCTCATGTGGTTTCTGATCATGGGATGGGCACCTGATGGAAATACCTTTCTACCGTGGGCCCTCTGGATGCCTGGCAAAGGAATCAATCTGCTTGGTGGGTATGTGGGCAGCTGCCCCTCTCAGCTTGTCAAGACTGTCATGGTGGGTATCACCACTCCAGGGAGGGGATTGGAAGGCCTGAAAGCAGTACATTAAGGAAGGACAAGCCAAGACTAATACTCTTTTCTTTTCCTTTTTATGGAAGTATATTTGATATACAACATCGTGTTAGCTTCTGATGTACAGCAAAGTGATTCAGTTATTTATGTAGATATATATATATATATTCTTTTCCATATAGTTTATTACAATATATTGAATATAGTTCCTGAGTTGTACAGTAAATCCTTGTTTTTTACCTATTATATATAGTGGTGCTTGCACGCATACTCAGTTGTGTCCAACTCTTTGTGACCCCATGGACTGTAGCCCACCAGTAACTCTGTCCACGGAATTTTCCAAGCAAGGATACTGGAGTGGGTTGCCATTTCCTACTCCAGGGAATCTTCCTGACTCAGGGATTGAACCCAAGTTTCTTGCCTCTCCTGCATTGGCAGGAGGGTTCTTTACCACAGTGAGGTAGCAATGACTAACTCGTGTGTGACCTAGGAACCATATCCCTTTATACTTGGATGAAGTCACTGATGTGGAAAGTCTGAATCAGCCCTGGGCTTTTCTGCAGTGCATTTATGGGGTAGATGTGCTTGCTAAATTTTTATCACTGAAAACCTGAGTAACTGAAAATGAGATTCGGTTGTTTGTAACTAATGTTTATCCTGTTAATTAATGTTTCCTCTGAGTGGCTGGCAAAAGGGTAGGATCACTTCTGATGGAGTGCTGGCCTGAAGAAGTTGGTCTATGTACACTTGGTTGGCAGAGAGTGGCAGGGAGGCCGGGGAGGGGTTGGAGTTAACAAGACACCTTTCAACCTTGATTTGGTGCTGAAGGAAAGAGAATTGTGAATCTGATCAAGTCATAGCCACTGTGTTCATCTTTGCAGTGCTGCGAGGAGAGATGGGTATTTCATATTAAAGTGATGTCAGGGAGAAATATAGTCATTTGAGATTTTATTTTATTTCTGGCTGCCCTGGGTCTTCATTGCTGCAAGTGGACTTGCTCTATTGCAGTGAGCTGGGGCAACTGCCTAGTTGTGGTGCACGGGCTCCTCATTGCTGTGGCTTCTTTTGTTGTGGAGCATGGGCTCTAGGGCACTCAGGCTCCAGGACTTGTGGCACAGGGACTTGGTTGCTCCTCCACCAGTGGAATCTTCCCAGAGCAGGGACTGAACCTGTGTCCCCTACAGTAGCAGACAGACTCGTAACCACTGGACCACCAGGGAAGTCTTATTTTTATTTGAAATTGTGGTAAAATCCACAGAAGGTAAATTTTGCCCTCTGGCTGTTTTGAAGTGTAAAGTTCAGCAGTGCCAAGTGCTCTCTCTTTGCTCTGCAACCGTCACCACCATCCATCTCTAGAACTCTTTTCATCTTGTAAAATCAAACCTCAATACCCATTTAACCACGACTCCTCATAACGCCCCTCTCCCCAGCCCCTGGCAGCCAACATTCTGCCTTCCGTGTCTGTGACTCTGACCACTCCAGGTGTCTCCCCTAAGTGGACTCACAGCAGTGTTTGTCTTTTTGTGACTGGGCTTATTTCACTCAGGATAATGTCCTGGAGCTTCATCCACGGTGTAGCAACTGTCAGAATTTCCTTCTTTTTAAAGGCTGAATAATATTCCATTATATATATCGCATTTTAGGGACGTCCCTAGTGGTCCAGTGGTTAAGACTCTGTGGTCCCAGTGCAGGGGGCCTGGGTTCACTCCCTGATCAGGGAACTAGATCCCACGTGCCCTGATTAAAAGATTCTACATGCCGCGACTAAGACCTGGTACAACCAAATAAATATTAAAAATCAACAACAGCAGTAAAACAGTTGTTCAGTGATAAAACAGAGTCCTTGTCTCTCTTCAAGGAATATTCCTAATGATCTGACACATATCTTTGAGTTGTTCTGCAGAAACTAAGACATCCACTCAGGTAGAGGATGGTGACCACATACTGCTGGGGTCCAGCCCCAGTGGACTCAGGGAATTCGAAGGGGAGACGGCATCGGCGATCAGGAAACAACAGCTTATTTAAATGTTAATTAAAGATATTAAGAGTGGTTAAATAAGGATAGCTCAGTGAGGAAATTCAGTGGAGAAAAGAGGCTGAATAATTCAGCCAGAAGGTGAGAGAAAGAACAACATGGGGAGACCAAGTTTCGGTGAACAAGGCCCGCACTTTATTTTCCAGAGTAGTTTTTATACCTTAAGTTATGCATAGAGGATAATGGGGGAAGGGGTAGAGTCATGCAGTAAGCCAGGCTTTCTTCCTGCAAACTTATCATATGTAAAAGTTTAGGTGATTTTATCATCTTCTGGCCCGGAGGCCTGTTAACATTTTAAGACCCTTTCTTCAGAAAACTTATTTTTCTCTAAAGGTGATTAGTCAGGCACCACCCTCCAAAAGCATTAGGTAAAGTTGCACTCCTACAGGGCAAAGGTGTGGTGGGCTATAATAAGAAAAAGAATTAACTCAAGGGTCCAAGGTTACAAACATTAAAGCTATTACTTACACCAATTATATTAATCAATACACTGCCAGGGACACAGCAGGTAAGGGATATGGAGACTTAGCAGCAAACATTGGCCCAATAAGTGAAAAACCCTTCACCAATACAATTTCTAATCAATCTTTTAACTGCTCAAAGGAATCTGTATTTAGACAGTTTAGAATATCTCATGCCTCTCACAGTTGGGAGGCTCTGAGCAATCACATGTGGCCGGAAAAACGTATTCAGGCAGGCTAGAGGACTTCCAAAGGAGTTTGTAGGTTGAAACACTGTCACACCCAGGAATTATTAACTGGAGCTGTAAGTTAACTCTTTTTTCAGAGAGAGGTGGTGGGGTCAAACCCCCGTAAAGTCAGAGGTGTAGGTGAGAGCACAAAGCAGAAAGTAGGCAGACTCTGGTTTTGGGGGTAGATGCTTGAGAATTTCCAGGGGGACTCCTGAGGCTTGATCCCGCCTTTGCCTATGCCGAGCCTCCTTCCTCATGATCTTTGCCATGGGCAAAGCTCCTCACGCCGGCTCCCAGCATCTCCCCCTTTTTTATTTTTTAAAACAGCCAGATGCAGCTCAGTTGCGAGCCTCTGAATGTTCTGCCCAATAATCCTTCAAAGATGTCACGCATATCCACCGGTAATCAGTGTGGCATGACAGAGCCATTTTCACTTTTAAAGCCTGTAATCAGCCCCAATATGCATTATTGCCTCTTCTAAGGTGTCTACTCTCATCTCTAATTTCCTATCTATAGCTTTCTGTGTTGCTAGAGTTAGAGAAACATTTTTAGACATGGTATCAACATATTGGGCAGTATGCACTTGTTGAGTCAATGATATTGCTGCCACAGTAACAGAAGCAATTGCTGCTATTAAAGCTGCTATTCCCAGGATAGGCAAGCCCACAAACCCTCGCGATCGCATTAAATCTTGTAGTTGTTGTAATACAGCAAGACCAAAATTATCATATCAATAAGTGGTTACATCATAAGATAAGGTGGACGTTGTAACACTACAAAGGAGCAAACATTATACTGAGGGTTTAAACAGGATGAGAGCATGCATTGTTCACAAGTCACTACATTGGGTCCACCAGTGAAAGTCATATGTACATTAAGTTTTCGAGAATCGTTGGTAAAGAGAAAAACATAAGGAGAGGGTTGACAAGCCAAAACAGAATAAGTAGAATTATTTTCTGGTTGGAGTTCACGCTGCAGCAGCCCCATCGGTCTCCCCGGGATCTCGATGTTTATCTTGTCTCCCCTTCCTGTGCACCTCTTTTGTGATGGAAGCAATGGGGGAACCGGATGTCTGGGGGACTGCAACATGGCGAATCAGCCTGTCGCGGATCTAAATTGGAGAATCTGCATCCTGTGGAAAAATACAAGCACATCCTCGACCGCTAGTTAATAATGGGTCAGGACACTTCCATTGTCTTGAGAGGAGGTCCTTTCATTTGACTAATGGTTTTGCATTTAATTGCTCCAGGCACCAATGACGAAGCATTGTAGTAGTTCCTGCCGGATCAGTATTTAGAATATTTATTACGAAAAGAGCAGGTTGCAAGATTTGATGGGGAGAGCTATACTTAAACTTCCCTTCTTTTAGTTTTTGAATTTGGATTTTTAATGTTTGATGCGCTCTTTCAACAATGGCCTGTCCCTGGGGATTATAAGGGATGACAGTATTATGTTTAATTTGAAACTTTATACAAAATTCCTGAAAAGACTTAGAAGTGTAAGCAGGAGCACTGTCAGTTTTCAGAGCTTTTGGCAGGCCCAAATATGAAAAACAAGTAAAGAGATGTTGTATCACATCTTTAACTGCCTCTCCGGTACAAGCAGTTGCAATAATAACATGAGAAAAGGTATCTACAGTTACATGAACAAAGGACAGTTTTCCAAATGAAGAGACATGAGTTACATCCATTTGCCAGAGTACGTTAGGTTTGAGACCGCGAGGATTAACTCCCATAGGTAGACTATTATAAACAGTGGGGCAGTGTAAGCAAGAACGCACAATCTCTGGAGCAGTCTCTCTGGGAATTTGGAATTGCTATCTTAAGGCAGTAGCATTTTGATGATGAAGTGAGTGAGAGGCTCTGGCCTCCTCAATCACAGTAGCCACTGTATTTCTGGTTAACAAGTCAGCCAAATCATTAAAGGCATTTAAAGGGCCGGGCAATCCAGAATGAGCCCGAATGTGTCCAATGAAAAATATTTTATTTTTTTTCCAAATTTGTTGCTGTAATTTAGTTAACAAATGAAATACGGTAGTTTTATTTTCAGGCAAAACCGCAGTTTCAATGTGTGGAAACAGCTTGACTACATATTGAGAATAAGAATAAAGGTTAAATTTCTCATCTGCAAACACAGCAAAAGCCTCTATGACTGCTGTTATTTCAGCCCTTTGAGCTGAAGTTTCCTGTGTTTCTAAAACCTTTTGGTGATTTTTAGTAACTATGGAGGCTTTACCGTTTGCTGACCCGTCAGTAAAGGCTATCTGAGCATTTGGAATAGGAGACTGTTTACATCTGACAGGAAAAATAACTGGATGTCTGGATATAAAATTCAGCAAAACATGTGAAGGTAAATGATGCAAAAATTTGACCAAAATAGTTTCCTATAGCAATCTGCCAATTTTCAAACATTAGAAGAGCATCAAGTTGTTCCTTATTATATGGAATTACAATTTCTGATGGCTCTTTACCAAATAATTCAATGCTCTGCTTTTTCCCTTTAATATCAAAGTAGCTATCAATCCTGGATAAGAAGCCGCTACTTTTTTAGTTTGAGCGGGAAGATGGACCCACTCTAGGGGGCCGTTTTGCCATAAAACCAATTTTTTGTCTGGCCACCCCAATTACACCTATGGGGGTTTTACGGCAAAGGAATTGTCAAGCAGTTGTCAATTTAATTTTTTAAATTTTTAAAATTTACGTTTTAACAACATAAATTTAGGGATATGTTAATTTAGGTCTAATGTTTAGTTTAGGTCTCTGTATAAATTTAAGTAATAAATGTATAACCTCCTTATCTCATTTTGGTATACAGATATACCTAAATGCAAAATGCATTTATATATGTATTTATATATGGCAACAAGTATAAAGTTATTGACATATAATATATATAAATCAATATACTTGAATTAATCTTTATAATTAATATATTAATTAATATATATTACAACAATACAACACGTACACAGCTAATACCAACCAACACAAACCAATGTACTGCAATAATACATGTCACACATATATAATATAATTATATAGTATATACAACATATATCATCACAGCACATCAATCTATACCAATTAATATCAGCCACACACATTATATTACTGCAATATACATTTAATTATATAGTATATATATAATATGTATATATAGTATACATACTAATTTATATACAAATTAAGTATAGATCTATAAATAGAATTAGGCATACCTTTATTATATTTTATTTATACCCATACCTGATTAGGCAAACTGTAATTAGGCAAATATATTTATATTATGTATTTATAACAATATATAAAGTATTGTTAATTGTACTGTCTGTTGATAACTAAGAAATTGAGAAAACCCTTCTCTGAGTATCTCCTATTTGAGACAGCACGTCCCTCCCCCATAGGGTAAAGTAGAGCATGGGAACTACATAGGGTTGGAAAGTTCCACAGGTATCCTCAAACTGCCAATCTAACATTTTTGAACTTTTAACTACTGTGGAGGCTTGAGGGCAAATGAAACAAAATTTGACCCCTGAAATCTATCAGGGCAACTTGCCAATCATTACTATTTTGTAAAAGACTTGCAGTTGATCCTTATTGAATGGAATTACTATATTTGCTACTTCTTTTCTAAAAAGTTCCACACTTCTTTTTTCCTCCTTTTATAAATAATTGTGCCACCAAGCTGAGATAAGATAAAACTATTTTTCTTGGGGTCACTGGTAGATGGAACCAATGGGCCTTTTTGTCACAAGCACCCTGTGGGTGTATGTTTTGTAGCAAGAATAATTTAATCTCATCTTTTGGTAATATTAATCCTAATTAACTGATCATTTAAAGTCTCATCTATTTTAACAAGAGCTGACTCTGTCTCATTAGTAAACTTTCTCTTAGAACTGGAATTAGGATCGCTTTTTAAGTAATCAAACAAAGGCTTTAAATCTGCAGTAGTCAGTTTTAAATGTGGGTGTATCCAATTAATGTCCCCTAATAATTTTTGGAAATCATTTAGAGTTAGTAAACAATCTCTCCGCAGCTTCAAAGGGGCATTATCAGTTTTCAAAACTTTTAGCAGACCTAAATATGAGAAGCAAGTAAAGAGGTGTTGCACAACATCTTTATAAGCTTCTCCAGTTATCGTTTTGTAACCTAAATCTGGTCTATAGCTTTTTAGATGACAAGCAACCATCTAATCTTTGCTTGAATACTTCCAGCAACGGGGAACTCACTACTCTTCAAGGTTTTAAACTCTCCCTCACCTTTTTCTCTACAGCATTCCCACCCCGCATACCACTTTTTCTAATCCCACCAACTCATTTTCAGTAGTATGTGTTGGCCAGGAGCTGGGTCAATCTTTCCCAGAAATGTTAAGAGACGTCTGTTCCTGTGTCTAATAGCCCTGACATTTTAATTTCTTGAATTAAAAGATCTTTTAAAGGCCTTGGAGCTGTAATTTCCTGTACCCAAAAAGCTAGATCACTAGATCCAAATCCTCTGGGACCCTAGCTTGAGAAGTCAAGGTTTTTCTTGTCTGATAGTAAGGTAAAAGCAAAAACTGTGTTATTCTTTGACCTTTATTAATTTGCACAGTTTTAGTAGGCGGTGAGATCAAAACTTTAATTTCTCAATATAATCAGAATCTACTACACCATGCACCACCGAAGTTTTTAGAAAAGAAAGCGAGCTACGCCCTAGCACAAGTCCTTCAATGTCCTCAGGTAGGGGGCCAGCCACTCCCATTGAAATTGGAGTAACCGGCATGGCAGGGGTTAATATTGTTGCTAAATCCCCTTTCCGTTCTGCTTTTCTCTTAGCCTGGGTGAGACTCCCCCTGAGGGGTTTTCTCCAAGGAGCACGCTCTGCATGTTGTGCAGTCAGTCTGTTTTAAAAGCTCCACTGTTCAAAAAACTTTTTATCTTTCTTAGGCTTAGGCAACACTTTGAGAGGCTTTGGGGGCAAAGTGGGGAACTCTTGGGCCCTGGAAGGCGCAAACGGAGGCGCCGGCGATCGCCTTAAATCAGAACGTGGTAGATAAGTTTTTTTAAAGGTTTCCGCAGAGGGGGAGGGAGCTGCCAGGGCGCCTGGTCACAGCGTCCTGTAAGTCCTCTCTTCTCTCTTCTGTTGATTTTTTTTTTTTTCTCTTTAAATCCTTTTCAAGTTTTCTTTCCCTCACTCTATCTTCTTTCCTTCCTCTTCTCTTCTCTTTTACTTTCTATCATTTCCTTCTTGTTTCCCTCTTTCATTCTCCCTTCTTCCTTCTTACTGTCTCTCTCTCTCTTCCTGCCTTTCTCACTTTTCTTTCCCCCTTCCTTTTTCGCTACCCTTTTCTTTCCTTCGTTTCTTTCCCTTTACCCTCTTTCTCTCTAACTTTTTCTTCCCTCCTCCCTCTCTTTGTCTCTGTATCTCTTTCTCTAACTTCCTTTCTTCCTTTCTCTATCTTGCTGCGTTCCCTGATTCTTTCCTTCTCCGTTCCTCTCTCCTTTTCACTCTTTAGCTCTTTCTCTATCTTTAGATCTTTCTGTATTTTCTTTCCTTTTCACGTAGATTCCAGCTGGTTGCAACCAGAAGGTTGATGATTAAGATTCCTGAAACATCACCCTGCTACCTCACAACCAACCAATTGGAGGAAAATGCAGGAGCTGCACCCTTCGCCCCAAGTGTTACCTTTAAAACCCTTCCCTGAAAGTTCAGGTCTTTTGAGCACAAGCTGTCCATTCTCCTTGCTTGGTGCCCTGCAATAAATGCTGTACTTTCCCTCCACCACAACCCAGTGTCAGCAGACTGGCTTTGCTGTGTGGTGGATGAGCAGAGAAAGATTTCTCTGCTCATAGATATCCAGTGGGGACACAACTTTAGCCCCACTCATATTCGTGTTGAATGTGAGTACACACTGGTGAAGGCACGTTAGCTAGCTTTTCGTGCCTTTACCCCCACCCTCCACTTTGTTTTTTGTTGCTCAGTTGCTAAGTTGTGTCTGACCCTCTGCAACCCCATGAACTACAGCATGCCAGGTATCTCCCAGAGTTTCGCTCGTGTCCATTGAGTCAGTGATACCATCCAAACATCTCATCCTCTGTCATCCCCTTCTCCTCCTGCTCTCAGTCTTTCCCAGCATCAGATCTTTTCCAACGAGTCAGTTCTTCACATCAGGTGGTCAAAGTATTGGAGCTTCAGCATCAATCCTTCCAATGAATATTCAGGGTTGATCTCCTTCAGGACTGATTGGTTTTATCTCCTTGCTATCCAAGGGACTCTTAAGAGTCTTCTCCAGCCCACAATTTGAAAGCATCAGTTCTTTGGCACTCAGCCTTCTTTATGATTCAACTGTCACATCCATACATGACTACTGGGAAAAATCATAGCTTTGACTATACAGACCTTCATTGGCAAAGTGATGTCTCTGCTTTTTAATACTGTTTAGGTTTGTCATAGCTTTTCTCCCAAGGAGCAGGTGTCTTTTAATTTCATGGCTGCAGTCATTGTCCACAATGATTTTGGAGCCCAAGAAGAGAAAATCTCACTACTTGCACGTTTCCCCTTCTATTTGCCATGAAGTGATGAGACCAGGTGTTTTTAGACAACCAGCTTTTTTTTAAAGATTTTTTTTTGGATGCGGGCCATTTTAAAAGTCTTTATTGAATTTGTTACAATATTGCTTCTGTTTTATATTTTGGTTTTCTGGTTGCAAGACATATGGGATCTCAGCTCCCTGACCAGGGATTAAACCCATGCCCCCTGCATTGGAAGGTGAAGTTTTAACCACTGGACCACCAGAAAAGTTCTGATAACCAATGTTTTAGTTGCCAGCTCCAATTCTCTGTCAAACTAGTGCTCTAAGGTGGGTATCTCTCTGCTCATTGTTGGACATCATAGGCTCCAGAGTGAGTTCCTTGGTCTGAGGAAATGACAATTAGCCATCCATATTGATGCAGTATTTTCTCTTCCAGTTCTTTCATAATGCTGTTAACATTCTCATCTACCACCAAGTAATCAAAGCCCAGTCCAGAATCCGAGTCTATTCTTGTCAGGACCCATCTGCTGCCCCCAGGGTTACCAGCATCCACCTGATTTACCAGCTGTGTTTACCACCTTCCCGCCAGGGAAGCTGTCACAACACCATCTGCGGTCTCTTGTCTCTTTTGCTGGCAGACAGAACAATCTTTTTGACATTTTATGTCTTAGAAGGTGTGATACAAAGGAGTCCCCAAATGGAGTCATCTTTGTTAGGTTCCCACATCAGCAAACCAAGACTTAATACATCACTAATTACAGTTTCAATCTTCCCCAGGAATTCAACCTTTAACCAGATAATCTGGAATTTCCTGGTCAGCATTAGGAATAAATCTGCTGATAAACTCCTTCTGTTCCCTCTTAGAAGGATGATGATGATGATGAAGTTGCTCAGTCGTGTCCAACTCTTTGCGACCCCCGTGGACTATAGCCTACCAGGCTTCTCCGTCCATGGGATTCTCGAGGCAAGAATACTAGAGTGGGTTACCATTTCCTTCTCCAGGGGATCTTCCCAACCCAGGGATCAAACCCAGGTCTCCCACATTGGAGGCAGACGCTTTAACCTCTGAGCCTGACCTTGCCTAAAACAAGGCTTTTTTTGATGATAGTTTCCTTTTTTCTGTTCCCTCTCTGACTTTGAAACCTTTTCTTATCTGCAGCTTGACGGAGCTCCTTTCTATTGCTACATGAGATGCTGACTGATTCACGAATTTTTTTTCCATTTTAAAAGTTTTTAATGAAAGCTATAGACAAGATGACTTTATTCCCGCATCTTCTCAATTGTTTCTTCCTTATATTAATCTTGCCTTGTGTTCAAGGATCTTTGTGTGATCCTTGCCAGTTTTAGTCCGGTGATAACCACCTTGCTGGGGTGAATGCCCACATGGACAGTCTTGCCACTAGCCTTCTCCCACTGCACTTGCTCAGTGTAGATGATGTATTTCTTCCTGTAACCCTGGACTAGTTTGCCAATTTGCTGCCTTTTGTAGTGCCCTTATATAGCCTGAACTTCATCATCCTTTCAGATGGGTATGGATCAAACGTTGTACTTCCGTCTCAGCTCTTAGAAAGAGAAGACATCATCTTCCTGAGAATGTGGGAAGGTGCACTGAAATGCCTTTTTCAGTTCTTACTTCTGTCAGAAGTCACGAAGGGATTGAACTTCATTTTGGTCATTTTAGTGAGGCCTTAGAAGGGAAGAGACTCATGAATCATTTTATAAAGTCATTTAGATCTTTAAATTTTACTTGTTGGAACTTTTGTTATTGAACAGGTACAAAAACAGGTCTAGATTCAGCCCATCTCTGCATTGATACAGTGCTTCCTTGGTGGCTCAGAGGTGAAAGCGTCTGCCTCCAATGTGGGAGACCTGGGTTCGATCCCTGGGTTGGGAAGATCCCCTGGAGAAGGAAATGGTAACCCACTCCAGTATTCTTGCCTGGAGAATCCTATGGATGGAGAAGCCTAGTAGGCTACAGTCCACGGGGTCGCAAAGAGTTGGACACGACTGAGCGACTTCATCATCATCATCATCATAGAAGGGAAGAGACTCATGAATCATTTTATAAAGTCATTTAGATCTTTAAAATTTACTTGTTGGAATTTTTGTTATTGAACAGGTACAAAAACAGGTCTAGATTCAGCCCATCTCTGCACTGATACAGTGCCCTCACATCCCCTTATTTCTGGACCCAGTGGCCATCTCAAGAGGTCACATGGGGATATCTGCTTGTCAATTACAGTCACTTTCCAAACTTGGAAAGTAGTTCTTCCAGTGGGCATAGACATATCCTGATTTAATGCATTCCTCCAGTTTTCATAGAATCACACCCCTTATGCTGCTGCTGCTGCTGCTGCTAAGTCACTTCAGTCGTGTCCGACTCTGTGCGACCCCATAGACGGCAGCCGACCAGGCTCCCCCATCCCTGGGATTCTCCAGGCAAGAACACTGGAGTGGGTTGCCATTTCCTTCTCCAATGCATGAAAGTGAAAAGTGAAAGTGAAGTCACTCAGTCGTGTCCAACCCTCCGCAACCCCATGGACTGTAGCCTACCAGGCTCCTCCGTCCATGGGATGTTCCAGGCAAGAGTACTGGAGTGGGGTGCCATTGCCTTCTCCCCAGCCCTTAGGAACATCCCTTTAATAGTCCAGGTTTCCTTTAACCTACCACCTGACCAAATGGATAGGCCATTGACCACTGCCTATGAGGCATTAAAAACCCAAATGATGGTCCAGTGGCTAAGACTCTGCACTCCCAGTGCAGGGGGCCTGGGTTCAATCCCTGGTCAGGGAACTAGATCTCACATGCCACAACTAAGACCTGGCACAGCCAAATAAATAAATAAATATAAATATTTGTTTTCTTAAAAGAAAACAAAACAAAAACATAGGGACTTTTAACATGGGTCAACTCCTCCATCACTGCCTGGAAAACAGCATGCAATTCAACATAACATGCTGATTTCTTTTTATCTTCTTCAATCAGACTGGTAGCCTTCCAACAAGAATCTTGTCCATTTACCTTGGAATGGACATCCACAAACCAAAGAGCTCTTTGTCTGTCAGTGGAAAGCTGTGTATGGGGCACTGCCCAAGTGATAGCAGAATCCATCAGCTCCTCACACAGTTCCAGAGTCAATCCTGGAGCAGGCGGGGTGGGGGAAAGTCTCCCTGCTGGTGAGTATCTGTTTCTTCCTTGTATTCTTCCCCAAACTGAGACCCTAGATAAGCAATTTCCATTTCACTATGAAGCTATTCCAAACTGGGAAAGGAGTACATCAAGGCTGTACATTGTCACCCTGCTTATTTAACTTATATGCAGAGTACATCATGCGAAATGCCAGGCTGGATGAAGGACAAGCTGGAATCAAGATTGCCAGAAAAAATATCAATAACCTCAGATATGTAGAGACACCACCCTTGTGGCAGAAAGCAGAGAAGAACTAAAGAGCCTCTTGATGAAAGTGAAAGAGGAGAGGGAAGAAGCTGGCTTAAAACTCAACATTCAAAAAAGTAAGATCATGGCATCCGGTCCCATCACTTAATGGCAAATGAGGAAACAATGGAAACAGTGACAGACTTTATATTCTTAGGCTCCAAAATCACTGCAGATAGTGACTGAAGCCATGAAATTAAAAGATGCTTGCTCCTTGGATGAAAAGCTATGACCAACTAGACAGCATATTAAAAAGCAAAGACATTACTTTGCCAACAAAGGTCTGTCTAGTCAAAGCTATGGTTTTTCCAGTGGTCATGTATGGATGTGAGAGCTGGACATAAAGAAAGCTGAGTGCTGAAGAACTGATGCTTTTGAACTGTGGTGTTGGAGAAGACTCTTGAGAGTCCCTTGGACTGCAAGGAGATCAAACCAGTCCATCCTAAAGGACATCAGTCCTGAATATTTATTGGAAGGACTGATGCTGTAGCTGAAGCTCCAATACTTTGGCCACCTAATGTGAAGAATTGACTCATTGGAAAAGACCCTGATGCTGGGAAAGATTGAAGGCGGGAGGAGAAGGGGACGACAGAGGACGAGATGGTTGGATGGTATCACTGGCTCAGTGGACATGAGTTTGAGCAAGCTCTGGGAGTTGGTGATGGACCAGGGAAGCCTGGCATGCTGCAGTCCATGGGGTCACAAAGAGTTGGACACGACTGAGTGACTGAACTGAACAGAGGCAACTATCCTGGGCACTGCCATGTTCATTAGATTGTTTTAACTCTCTAGGCCTAAGTCCCAGTAGGCATTGCTCATAGGGTTTTGCCATAAGCCCCAGCTAGGTTCCATGTAGGGTTATCTCACACAGGGCTATCATAGGGAGAATCCGTCCCCACCAACACTCTGGCTTCTGTTGTATGATGTGTGGGCTCAGGGAATCTTCCTGGTTTCCATTTAGCATGTCCAATTAGCATTGCTTGAAGGGAAGATTTACATGTCTTCTATTTTATACAATACTAGGTAGGGGAAATATTCCCATGAGATTCAACATGGGAACACCACCCTGGAATATAATCAAGTATAAAAAATGCAACTGGAAACTTCCCTGGTGGTCCAGTGGTTAAGGATCCACCTTCCAATTCGGGGGATGCTAGTTCAGTCCCAAGTAGAGGAACTAAAATCCCACATGCAGGTCAACTAAACCTGCAAGCCGAAACTACAGAGCCTGTACACTCTGGAGGCCATAGGCCACAATCAGAGAAGCCTGCACACTGCAACAAAGATCTCGTTTGTTGCAAGTAAGACCTGACACAGCCAAATACATACATTTTTTTTTTTTTAAAACAAGAAGACTTCCCTGGTGGTCCAGTGGTTAAGAATCCACCTGCTAAGGCCAGGAACACGGGTTTGATCCCTACTCTGGGAGGATCCCGCATGCTGTGGAGCAACTAAGTCCATGCAGCACAACTACGGAGCCCATGCTCTAGAGCCTGTGAGCCGCAACTAGAGAGTGGCCACCACTCACCACAACTAGAAGAAGCCTGGAAGCAGCAACAAAGACCCATCACAGCCAAAAATGAAAAAAAAAAAGTAATCACTATAAAGACTGTTCAAACCCACCAATTCTCCTACAAACTTTTACCCTACATTCCTTTTGTTTTATTATTATTGTACTTCACTGTGCATTGCAAATATTGAAAGGGGTTTTTTTGTTTGGTTGTTTTTTTTTTTTTTTTTTAACAAATTGAAGGTTTGTGGTAACCCTGTGTGGTATATGTTTATCGGCACCATTTTCCCAGCAGCATTTGCTCGCTTTGTGTCTCTGCCTTACATTCCTAACTGCAGCCTCCATTAAGACTCCATCCACCACACTAGATAGGAAAAGTGTTCTACTGCCAAAGATAATATCCAGTGCCATAGAGGGAGACACAGCTTCTTTATGTAAAGCCTGTTTCAGCATTCCAACTTTCATAATCCTATCAATCATTACATGTTTACATTCTCATCATCTAATTGCTGCCTGTGTAGGGGCTTCACCAATGGATGTGGCTTCCCTCTCAAGGAGTCCTGGAAACTTCTCCACCCTCTGACCACTTGGCCCACTCTTGTGCCAAAGGCTTTTGGTCATCAGTGAGGGATTGAACCAAGGCCCTTGTGTCAATCTTTACCCTGATAAACCCATCTAACCACTGTACCAAGCAATGACTGGCCAGGTTTCTCATCATCATTCCTGCAATCTGACTTTTGCCTTTTCCCCTATTTTCTCTTTTTTCATTATTTAGAGAATACTTTGTTGGTTTCTGTAATCAAATCCATATAGATAAGACCTTACATATTTAATACAGATGGAAAAATTTATGTTTAATGTTTCTAGGCCAGATGGCTGCTGACTTTTTCAATTTCTCCAAAATCTAAGGATTTCCTTCTGCTGGGACAAGTCTCGTGACTCTCCCCTTTCTGTTTCCTCTTCATTTTTTTCCTATCAATATTTGCTTATTCACCTTAATTCCTAATAGCCATTTAAAATGTTTCACTCTGTTGGGAAGTCCCTTGAATCTCCCCTTGGCCTCTTCTCATTCTCTTGTTAATTAACTTAATATTTTTATTACCATCTGTGAAACTGAGTCTTCCAAATTCCCTTTCCAATTATTAATCTCTTAATGCAAAACTTTATTCCCCGTTTCGTGCCCTCTAGGACTTAGTGACTAAAGAGAGAGAGAACCTCAATTCTGTGCTAACTGAACACGAATCAGCCAGAGTCACATGACTAAAATTTGGCTGCTGTCGATAATGTCGTTCATGTACTTAAATTGTTATTGTAGATAAAATCATCAATGTACAAACTCAGGTTGTTTCTTTAGGGCAAGATAAGCTAACAGACTCCCGAGTCATATGGACCACCTGACCAGAGAATCCTACACCAGAGACATCCCAGCTTCCAAAACTATGATTAAAAAGTGTCACAAGGGCTCAGTGGTAGGAAACCTGCCAGTACTGGAGACACGGGTTCGATCCCTGGTCTGGGAAGATCCCACACAGCACGGGACAATCAAGCCAGGGCGCCACAACTACTGAGCCTGTGCTCTAGAGCTTGGGAGCTGAAACTACGGAGCCGTGTGCCTCAATTCTTGAAACCCACATGCTCCACACCTGCTTTGCAACAAGAGAAGCCACCAAAATGAGAGGGCTTCACACACAACTAGAGAAGTGAGCGTGCAGCAACCAAGACCCAGCACAGCCAAAATAAATACATTTTAAAAATTATTTTTTAAAAAAGAAATGTCATAAGAATTGATTAATCCCAGCCTCTTTGTTACTTACCCCAGGAAAAAAAAACGAAACCCTTTAACTCACAGACCAGGTTGGAATGGATCCGAGGCTTGTCTGCCATTCCCTTGCTTGGCGCCCTGCAATAAATCCTTACCTTGCTGCAAACGCCTGTTGTCACAGCGTGGCTTTCTGCGCCTTGGGTACCTGAGCCCTTTACTTGGTTGCATCTGTAAGACCTATGAGGAAAAGCTGAGACAGGAAATTCAATAAAGCTTCCTGCACTGTTTTGGGGTTTTGCAACAAATGCATTATATGGGGTCCCTTCTAACCACAGCATTTACCATGACCTGGGTAATGGGCATGTTCATCAGGTAAATATCTCAGTCATCACAAAGCCCGCCCCACATGGTTTACATTCATATATATCAGCTGCTTCATTTGGGGTATTCATTTGGCATCCATGGGCTTCCCAAGTGGCTCAGTGGTAACGAATCAGGCTGCCAATACAGGAGTTGCGGGTTCGATCCCTCCACAACTACCAAGCCTGTGCTCCAGAGCCCGGGAGCTGCAACTTCGGAGCCTACATGCTCTAGAGCTGGTGCTCCATAATAAGAGAAGCCACCACAGTGAGAAGCCCGGGTACCACAACTAGAGAAAGCCCGGGTGCAGCAACGAAGACCCAACACAGCCAAAAATGAATAAATCAAAAAGTAGTGATTGATTATGTAAGTTTAAGACTGCTTTGCTGGAACTTTTTATAAGGAACTGCAAATGGACTTTAAAAAACTCTCGAGGTCAGGAAGGTCAAGCCAAAGTCCAAGCAGTCCTTCAAGCTATCGGGTCACAGCTGAGCCTATACCGGGCCATAGCTGAGTCTATGCATCTCTCTCTCAAGTGTATTTATTTATTAGCTAAGCCTTTGGGTGTCTCAGAGCCACACCAGTACCTAAAAGGATATGCCACTTGGTTGGAGATCAGACAGTATTTAACAGTTTGCCTCACTGCATAAAAATTTTCTGGACATTTTGGCAGGTGACCTACTGTCAACCTAACTCATTCTGTGACCAACTTATCCTGCCACTGTGACCCTGGGATCTTTGAGTTAGGTGGCAGGAAACTGCTTGATCCCTTCCCACCATTTTTTTTTTTTGCAACTTTTTGGCTTCTGAGATTGCCAGCAGTCTTTATCTCTTGTGCTCACTGACAGAAACCGACAGTAACTGAGGACCTAGAACTGTGGACACTACCAGTAGTCAAAAGACCAGGGACTGGTGAGGGGACTTTCCTGGTGGTCCAGTGGTTAAGAATCTGCCTTCCAACACAGGGGACACGGGTTCAATCCCTGATCAGGGAACTAAGATCTCACCTCCCAAGGAGCAACTAAGCCTGCTTGCTGCAACTAGAAGACCCCGTACAGCCTTTTTTTTTTTTAAAGAAGCATTCTTAAAAAAAAAAAAAAAATAGGGACTGGGGAAAGGGTTGAACCAGCAGTCTTCAAAGAATGGGGACTGCAAACTGATTCCAAACAAATGGGGAACTAAAGACTAAACTGCCAGCAGTTCCCAGCATGGAGTCCGAGGTCAGAATGAAGGGCTGAGTTTAGAATGTACTGCAGGCTGGCCAACCCTGAGCCTCTTTTAATCTCTGGGAGACTCTGGAGCTGTTTGAGCCCAAGTGGCATCAAGGCCATGCCCCTTCTGGGGGGAGGGGCACTCATCCCTCCAGCGCTGACCAGTTCATGTTCACGAGTTCCAACATGCAGACATTTCTTTCCCAACTCACTTCCGGAAATCTGGACTCAGATTCTCAGCTGAACCGCTTCCTTTCACCTGTAGAAATGAAGGTGACAGAGAGGCACAGAGCAGCTTATGCTGTGTGCTCCAAAGCCAGACTTTTAGAAAGAGAATTGGATTTCTAACATCAAGCTGGCGAGTTCAGAAGTTACACTTCGAGTGGTGGGGAGCCGCCGAAGATGGATGAAGATGCAAGCCTGGCTCGGTACTGTATTTTAGAGAGGTCATCAGTGGTTAGCAGACAAACGGAGACTGGAACCTGAGGCTCTCATCCATGGATTTCTAGGTAGAAATTCCAAGTCAGGTCCTCAGGGGGCACAGCAGGGATCCTGTCCTGGGATTTCCAGTTGGAGCCTTGATAAGACCAATGCCCCTCCAAGGCATTGTGCAAACACAATGCATCGTTCCAAAGGCAGAAAGCGGCTGATCCCAACTCCCCTCGCTTGGAATGCTTCTTCCCCATCAGGCCTGACGGGTGAGAGTAAGAAGGCCAGGGAACCTCTCAGGGCAGAGCAGATCCCAAGGACAACAGGAGGTAGTTTCTTATTGTACAACTTGGGGGTCTCCTGTTTCATTTTCTAGGACAGTCTGTCCGTTTGCTCTCTTCATTATTTCCTTGTACTGACGTTTGAAGAAGCCAACCTGCTAAGGGAGGAAGGAGAAAGAAAATCGCTGGGGTCAGTGTAGGAACCTCACCTGAGGCAGTCCAGGCCCATCTGGAGACCTAGTGACCAGCCTGGCCCCTCCCTGGGTGGCTGGTCTCACTTCTGCTCCACTCACTCCTTTGCCAACATTATCCAAATTCTAGACCCTCAGAAGGGCTCCCCCAGACACCTCAGCTTGTCCCCTGAGTGCCCCCACCCAGAGAGTCACAAGTGAACAATACCACTGAGCCATAGAGTCACAGGCATGGTGTGTCCCGCTTGTGGGTCCCCTGCAAGCAAGTGTGACAACCCCAGCACACACACCAGCAAGCAGGCTCCCAGCTTGCACCTGCCTGGGCTGAAGGGGTGTGCAGGACTGAAGGAGAGTGTGAAACCCTGGGCAGGAGGATGTCACCCAGGAGGCCCATGGGTGGGAACAGCGGTGGGGGTAGGGGGACCCGGGTTAAGCCACCTGGGCCTGTTTCACGTCACGAGTGCATAGATCTCACAAAAGCAGGGGTTTGCGTCTGGTGTTGATGACAAATAGGGGCCCCAAAACTCTTTGCTGAATGACAAGTGAATTTACAGCAAGCCACAGCACCCTTCCTGGAACACAGCAGCTACTAGGAAGGTATTTGTTGAAGGAAGGTGTCTGCTCAAGCCCCTGACTTGACTCCTTAGCATCACACACCATGTGCGCCCCTCCCTGGGCAGCACGGAAGCCCTTTTCCTTTCATTAAACTTTTCCCTGATCCCCAACCTCTGCAACCAGCAGGTCATCTCCTTCTGTCCTTCCCAAAGGAGCCTGGGAAAGAAAGGATGGGTAGTTATAAATACCCCGCAGGGTGTCAATCTGTTCTTGGGATGAGGAATCATCCTGCCCAGATGCCAAGGGTTAAGCCCAAAGCCACGGACCTGTCAATGTTTAGCTGAAGCCTCCCCACCTCCATGACAGGAGGCCCAGGGACCCCCTCTCTGCCTCCTCGGAAACTCACACATCCTCAGGACACAGAACCTCAGGGAGGCCCCTGATGAGATTCTGCTTTGTATCAGGGTAACACTGCTCTCCCAATAAGGCTATAAGAACCTTGAAAACAAGGTCACATCTCATGTGTCTTAGGGGACCTGGGACAATCTTGAGGCTTTTTAAAAAATACTGATTTATTAGTTTGGCTGAACCAGGTCTAAGTTGCAGAAGGTGAGCTTTTTATTTGTGGCATGTGTGATCTAGTTCCCTGACCAGGGATCCAACCCGGGTTCCCTGCATTGGGACACAGTGTCTTAGCCGCTGGACCACCAGGGAAGTCTAATCTTGAGGCTTTTAAGAAAGGCTTCTGAGAACTTCAGCCTCTAATAAATGTAGGATGTATTGATAATAATTTCACAATTATTATTATCATCAATAGCCCATAATAAGCACTCGATTGATTAGTAAGTGCTTCTAGTACTGTCAACTACCAATTGAGAGCGTGGCAGGAAAACTTAAACTTGGCTGATGTTCAGCTCCTACAGAGAGAGAGAATTCCCCACGCCGCACAGCCTGATGGGTGAGGACCCCTTGCAGGTCGTGGTGTGGCACCCGCTGATCACGGCATAAATGGCATACTTCACGGGGAGCTCCAGCTGGAAGGCGGTCTTGCTTGTCTTGGGGCTGTTATTCTCACTGGAAAAAGAGGAGGATCCCAGCTGGCAAGTTCCCCAGGGGAGGAGACTGAGAGGGAGGGGGCGCTGCCCTGGGCCTGGCCCAGCTCACCTGCTCACATTGGCGGCAAGAAGCAGCTTGTCTCCCAGGGTGGCCGTGGGAGAGATGTGAAAGGTGATCGTGAAGGTGACCTGGGGAGCAGGCAGAAATGGGAGGAGGTCACCGAGGAGTGGGACCATGTTGGGGCCGGGGAGGAGTGGGCAGAAGCGAGGCTGACCTGGGCCACATTTACTTTATATCATTCCAATCTTAGCCAGTCCTGACCACACACAAAATGCCTTTTCAAAGATGTCTTTTTCATAAATCTTTTTTTACTCAAAACACACATCCTACTTTTCTTGCATACAGAGATGTTTTCTTTATTCTTGTAGCTTTAATCACATATATTAGAACTTCTAACCTTTACAAATCTTTAATTTTTACTGAAAATTAAAAGGTAAGCAATCGTGAACTGTCTTCTCCGTTAGCATTTTGTGGATTGGCAGGCTTATAAGTACGTTTTATAATTTCTAGAAACAGGTGCTTTCTCATAGAAAAGTTCTCAGCATGGCACCCAAATATCATAAGTTTTTATGTAAAAGGAAGCCAGAAGTATATAAACCTGTGTTCAATAATCAATGTTACAGTATTTTATCTTATTTGAGAATGATCTAGATAGTCAATGACTAGCCATCACTTAGAATGATGGCAGAACCCACCTGCCAATACAGGAGACATAAGAGTTCAATCTTTGAACTAGGAAGATCCTTTTGAGGAAGGCAAGGCAACCCACTTTAGTATTCTTGCCTGGAGAATCCCATAGACAGAGGAACCTGGTGGGCTATAGTCCATAGGGTTGTAAAGAGTCAGACATGACTGAAGCGATTTTGCATGCATCCATCATTTGATTTAACTTAGCATATCTTTCAGAGAAGGCAATGGCACCCCACTCCAGTACTCTTGCCTGGAAAAATCCCATGAACGGAGGAGCCTGGTGGGCTGCTGTCTATGGGGTTGCACAGAGTCGGACACGACTGAAGCGACTTAGCAGCAGCAGCAGCAGCATATCTTTAAGGTTTCAAGTTACCAAAAAGATTTGGGGAAACTATTTTAAAAGTTCACCTAGAAACTTTTTGTCTCATTGACAACCATTTAGTTCATCTGTTTAGATTATCTATGTAAATATTGTCATACCAAGTTATTTTTCTTGCTGACAAATTTTGTTACAGAGAAACATGAACTTTTTTGATTAATAAACTCAGTTGGAATAAAAGTTGTATGTCTACATGATACATGTTGATCATTGTTGATCACTCTACAGACATGCTTGTTTTAATTTAACCAAAAACCATAAACTAGCTTTTGTTTATTCAAGATTAATCCCAGATCATGTAAACTTGAAAGTCATTTGGGCAAGTTTCCGTTAAATTTAAACTCATGTTAGTGCTTGTTTGTTTTTAAACCAATTAAATAGAGCTCTTTTACAAATTAATTTTAGTAATACCAACTGCAGACGAAAAATAGCACATATCTACAACACATATACATAGATACTTATGAACACACAGACATGCAAAAAGAGAACTTGCAGTTTCAGTTTAATATTTTAGTCATGAAACAGGCATAAGAATATAAAGTGTACTAGTTATAAAACAAGTTAGATCTAAGTCATTTTTCTATCAGATAGAGTAAGTTAAGATTACCAGCTCAGATAGCTAAAGCGTTTCACTAGTATCTGTGGAGAAACACTTAAAAGATTTTTTTTATTACCTCTCTTTCATTCTGTTCTCTTTCTGATAAGAAGTTTCTCCCCAGTTTTCATTTCAAAGAATTGGCTATCTGGTCCTAGAGAAAATGGGGCCAAAAATTTATATTACAAAGGCATAGAAAAAACGTCCAAGTTTTCTTCAAGAAATTTCGGGATTTATTTCCCTGTTGTCAAAGTCGTAGAGTAATTATTATTTAAACTTTCCTTCTTTTCTTAGTGTAGGCCATATTCTGTCTCCAGTGACCCAATCTTTTACAGTGTTTGTAAGCATTTACAGATGACAGACTTCCCTGATGATCCGGTGATTAAGACTCCACGCTTCCACTGCAAGGGGTGCACGTTCAGTCCCTGGCCCGGGAATTAAAATCCCATGGACCACTCAGTACTGCCAAAAGGTTAAAAAAAATAAAAATAAATTAATAAAAATGAAAAAGGAGACTTTGAGGGATGGTAAAGTTTTCTAGAGTTGTATTCACAGTTTTATAAAGATGTGTAAGGTAAAGACAGCTTCTTTCACTTTATCAAGGATTTAGCTCAGGCGGTAAAGAGTCTGCCTGCAATGCAGGAGATCAGGGTTCGATGCCTGGGTTGGGAAGATCCCTTGGAGAAGGAAATGGTAACCCACTCCAGTATTCTTGGCTGGAGAATTCCATGCACAGAGGAGCCTGGTGGGCTACAGTCCATGGGGTCGCAAAGAGTCAGATACGACTGAGTGACAAACAGTTCACTTCACTTAAATGACATCATAGCTTGATAAGCCCACCCAACTTGCTCTACTCCCTCTGGGTATATAGCTTTATTTTAGTTTAGGGGAGAAGGCCTAAAAAAATTTCCTATCAGCCTCTGAATATCAGCTTCCAATCTCTGGCAACTTTAAAAACATATTACTTTTAGTTCCCACTTGGCTGTTTTAGAGAATAATGTAGCAGTTTACCAGAAAATCTCTCAGGGTCTCATCAACTCTGGATGGGAGTCCTCCTTCAACACCACTAGCTTGGTGGATTTTTGTTTATGGCCTTGTAGTCTCTTCAGAATGGAAAGACAATTCAGATAGAGGATTAGAATGAGATAGCAAATTAAGGAGGAAAGGGACTCCCCTGGATGGTCCAGTGCTTAAGACTCCGTGCTTCCACTGCAGGGAGCATGGGTTAGATCACTGGTCAGGGAACTAAGATCCCACATGCCACTTGGCCAAAAAAAAATTAAAGGAGGGGAAAGGGGAGCAGTAGGATCTATCTCATAATCTTTTAAGTACATCTCATTTATTCAATATTTTATTAGTTTCTTGCAATGAAACTTTCAAGGAAGCTATTTGAGGATTTCAAAGTATTCTTCTGGGAGCATCTGTATACCAATTAAAATAGGTATTATATTCTGTTTGATTTAAGAACTATTACTTTTTTTAACACAATTTTTAAAGGTTGCACTCCATTTACAACTATTACAAAATATTGACTCTATTCCGTGCCGTTGTAAAATACACTCTTGCAGCCTTATAGCTAGTAGTTTATACCTCCCACTCTGCCACCCTTGTATTGCCATTCCCACGTTCCCCAAACTGGTAACCATTAGTTTGTTCTCTGTATCTGGAGTTTTACCCTCATTTGCAGCTAGTCTTGCTTGAGCAGAAGGCTAGTGTGGTCAGCTGACTTGTGTGGTCAGTTGCTCAGTCATGTCTGATTCTTTGCAATCCCATGGACTGTAGCCCACCAGGCTCCTCTGTCCATGGGATTGTCCAGGCAAGAATACAGGAGTGCCGTTGCTGTTTTCTCCCCCAGGGGATCTTTCCCACCCAGGGATCGAACTCATGTCTCTTGAGTCCCCTGCATTGGCAGGCAGATTCTTTACCACTGAGCCACCGTCTCATTACGTAGACATGATGGATTAAATCATTAGCCATTGGTGATTGAACTCAATCTCCAGCTCTTATCCCCTCTTGAAGCTGAAGGATGGGGCTGGAAGTTTCAAACCCATTATCACGTGGTTGGTTCCAGTGGCTACCAGCCCCCATATTTAGTTGCTTTCCAAAAGTTGCCTCATTAACATAACTATCTTTATCTCTCACTATCTTGGCACCCACAGTATCAGGCCTGGCAGAAAGTACTTCCATGGCAACGTGTGGGTGGCAACTCAAACAAATATTTGAGTATCTTTTTGCCAGTTGCCCTAATTGTTGTTTAAAAATGAGTGAGAAAACAAGACTTCTGCTGATACAAGTGAGAATACATTTGAAGCAAAATTGGAAATTTTACAGTTGCTGGAATAGTCAATTAACCTCAAGCCTTGCTTGTGAAGACAAGTCTGAAATTAAAGGTGACATATAAAATGTGATACATTCAAGAATGTTTCTAAAATATGAGGTGTGGTGAAGATGGAGGAAATGAAGAGAACTTTAGATTTTTGGATTGAGGAGAATTGTCAAAAAATCATCTTTGGACTTCCTTGGTGGTGCAGTGGTTAGGAATCTGCCTGCCCATGCAGAGGACGCAGGTTCGATCCTTGGTCCCAGAAGACTTCACATGCTGCGCAGGGCAACTAAACTACAGCGTCTGCACATGCTCTGCAGCAAGAAAAGTCACTGTAATGAAAAGCCTGCCCATGGCAACTAGAGAAACCCTCGAGCAGCAACAAAGACTCAGCACAGGCAAAAATAAATAAATAAATTCATGTGAAAAACTTAAAAAAAATTAAATTATTTTTGTGGTTCCAAACACAGAGAGAAGTTCCCAGGTCCGCAGAAGTGATGACGGGGAGCTGTTTGTTACTGACCCCTCAGCACAAGAGGGAGAAAGCTATTGCTCAACTTGGCCTTGACCATCTTTGTAGGAAGTAAGTCAAGCCTCAAAGTCAGCACTCATGATCTTCAGCCCCATTCCCTACAAGGGCATCACCAATGCCCTTCTCAGCATCTAATTAATTTCTTCTGACTGTTAAATGTCAGCTCAAGTAAATAAAGCTAATATTTTTGTTTTGAAAACTATTTGATATTGTCTCTACAGGATTCCTCATATCCCTGGGGGTTCTGTTCCAAGAACCCCATGGTTGCCTGCAAACTTGTAGAGTTCTGAGCTCCCTGTATTGTATGTTTTTCCTACCCTTACATACTTGTTGGGCTTCCCTGGTAGTTCAGATGGTAAAGAATCCGCCTGCAATGTGGAAGACCTGTGTTCTGTCCCTGGGTTGGGAAGATTTCCTGGAGAAGGGAATGACTACCCACTCCAGTATTCTTGCCTGGAGAATCCAATGGACAGAGGAGCCTGGCAGACTACAGTCCATGGGGTCGCAAAGAGTCAGACACTGAGAGACTTTCGCTTTCACTTTACATACCTGTGATAGAGTTTAATTTATAAATTAGGCCCAGTAAGAGATTAACAATATTTCCCCCACTATATGCACAGGACCTCATCAATCTTGTGCCCCAGTTCATGGGGGTCTGTCCAAACATTAGATTTTTAATCTTTGATAGTATGATATTACAAAGAAATTGCTTTTCTTCTGTTATTGTTCGGCTCAGGCATCTTCACACATGCTTAAACCTCACTAGTCATTTGTGTTATTTCATTTTCTTCTGTTTATTTTTTTATTTTTTTTCTTGGAATAGCAATGTCTTTGTTACTGGTTTCTAAGAACTCATTTATTTATTTATTTTTAGGGTTTTTTTTTTATGTGGATCATTTTTTAAGTCTTCAGTGAATTTGTTACAATATTATTTCTATTTTATACTTTGATTTTTTGGCAGTGAGGCATGTGGGATCTTAGCTCCCTGACTAGGGATCGAACCCTTACCCCCTTCATTGGCAGGCAAAGTCTTAACCGCTGGACCACCAGAGAAGTCCCATAAGTCCCATTTATGACTGAGGATGTTAATCATTTGTCATGTGATGCAAATGAAATACTGTATTTAATTGCCATCCAAACAGAGATTAACAACAGTAACTAATAATAAAATAGAACAATTTTAACAGTTATAATAAAAGTTATGTGAATATGGTCTCCCTCGCTCTCTCAAAATACCTTATTATCAAGATTTAATGCCTTATATCCCCTATGATAATGTTTACTGCAATGTCATTTATCCTGCAAAAGTGAGTGTAATTTCTTTATTGTGGCTTATACTTTTCATCTTCATGATTACTTTTATCTCATATTAATGCTTTGTCTTAGAACTTCCCTGCAGCTCACAAGATAAAGAATCTGCTTGCAATGCAGGAGACCTGGGTTCGATCTCTGGGTCAGGAAGATCCTCTGGAGAAGGGAATGGCAACCCACTCCTGTATTCTTGCTTGGAGAATGCCATGGACAGAGAAGCCTGGTGGGCTACAGTCCATGGGCTCACAAAGAGTTGGACACGACTGAGGGACTAAGCACACGATGCTTTCTCTTAGGGTAACAGAACTTATATTTTTGTTTGTTTGCACTTACCAACTTCTTTCCTATAAGTCTTTTGGAGTCATTTTATTTGAAACATAGCTTTTATAAAGAAAACATAATGGTAAAGCAATTTTTAAAATTCTTTTTATTTATTTAATTAATTTATTTGGCTGCACCAGGTCTTCAGTTGTGGCATGTGGGATCTAGTTCCCTGACCAGGGATTAAACACAGGCCACCTGCATTGGGATCACTGGAGTCTTAGCCACTGGACCACCAGGGAAGTCCCTAATTGCAGAGATTTTCCAAAAGCCTTTTCCATCTTAACTAGGGACTTACCATGCACCATGACCGTAATTTTTGCAGCTGGAGGTGCGACAGCAAAACTAACACAAATATTTTTTTCGTTTTTCACAATTTCACAGGTAGAAGAGGTGTACTTGTTGTAGGTTTTAGCAGCCTCAGCATATGATTTTTTTTCTTCCTTTACTTCGTCAAGAATGTTCACCTTTTCACTTAAAAAAGTACTTTACAGCTTCTCTTCGGCACATCTGAATTGCCAGTGTCACTCCTCTTGCACAATAGGGCCATTTTTAGTAAAAAAAAGGTCACTTGAACCCAAGCACTGGGATACCTCATCAATCTGATAACCGAGCTGGCTACTATTAATAAGTGACTAAAGGGGAAGATACGCTGGACCACTGATGATTCACGTCCTTTGCGGGTTGCAGTAGATGGTAGGAGATCCCGTCACGTAACTCAGAAAAGGGTGCAATTTCAAACATATGAATTATTTCTGAAATTTCTTATTTCATATTTTCTTGGAAATCGAACCAAGGGTAAGGGGTGTACTACTGTACTTGACATTTAGTCTACATTTTAAGTGCTTCAAATGACTGTCACATATACACATGAGATAGTATGCCCCAGTTAGGGATTTTTGTCACATATTTTAACCTTCTAGGTCTCCTCCTGGGCTTTTATACATTGTACCTTTTGAGAGATATTCATTTATTGTGGAATATTAAAGACACACACAGGAAGTTCCCTGGTGACCGAGTGGTTAGGATTTGGTGCTTTCACTGCAGAGGCATGAGTTCAGTTCCTGGATGGAGAACACAGCCTGGCCAAAATACAAACACACACATGCAGATTTGGTTACCAAAGGGGAAAGGAGGGGAAGCAATAAAATTAAGACTTCAGGATTAACATATACACCCTACTATACATAAAATAGATGACCAACAAGGACCTACTGTATAGCACTATAGGGAACTATAGTCAATATTTCATAATAACTTATAAGGGAAAAGAACCTGAAAAAAAATAGATGTCTATGTATGTATAACTGAATCATTTTGCTATACCTGAAAGTAACACAGCATTGTAGATCAACTATACTTCAGTGAAAACACATCAGAGAGAGAGAGAAACCTATAGAGAAAATAACAACCACCCATGTATTTACCCCTCCCCAGTGTAACAGATGTTAAAATATTGTGTGTTGAATGTTAAATTTAACACGTTAGACATCCCCACCCCTCGAGAAGCCATCACTCTTCTGATTTCCAGATTCCTAGATTAATTTCACCTGTTCCTACAAAAGGATTCATATTATACAGTTCTGGTGTCTGTCTTCTTCTGCTTATGACAAAGTTGAAATCCATCCATGTTGTTACCCATATCTTTGGTCTGCTCTCTTTTATTGCTGACTAGTAAGTGCTCTGTAGGAATTTACCAGTTTGGTTGTCCATTCTCCTCTTGCTGGGCTGTGCTTCTTTATTCTTTAAAAAAAAATTTTTTTTTTAAGTATTTTTTAGCCGTGCCGCCTAGCGTGTGGGATCTTGGTTCATCAACCAGGGATCGAATCCTCACTCCCTGCATTTGAAGTGTGAAGTCTTAACCACTGGACCACAGGGAACTCCCTGGGCTCTGATTCTTTAAACAACACCCTCAGCCATGCTCCAGCCCCCCCAAGTACCCAGGCAGTGGTCTGCTCTTCTCCAGGCTCATGTCCATGCAGAGGGTCTTCTGCAGCCCTCTGTCCTGCCTCTTCCACTCATATGTAGCCCGATTCCTGAGGCCCCAGAGAGTTCCCAGGACCCTGGGCATCAAGTGGGTCTCAAGGGCCAGGGGAGGGTGGTCTGGGACAGCCAGGGAAGCCAACTCCCTGGACGTAGAATGGGAAGGAGTATGGGGGCTTTGCCCCAAGGTGTCTTTGGCCCCCGCCTTTTTATAAATAACCAAGTACTTCCTCACTGAGCCTTCCTCCTGCCACGTCAAGCCCTGACTCGTTATTTTAACTCCCCCGGAGACACTGAGCACCCTCCAGTGCTCTGCTGCCAGCCCTCCCTCCTCTTTTTCTCTGATGAGCTGCTTGGGGATGGCCTTTGCAGTTGTGCTGTTCCTGACTGGTGAGTGGGGCTCCTCGGGGCTGTGAGAAGCCTTCTTGTGGGTTGGGCGAGCAGTGGTCTCTGCCTGGTAGGCCAGGCAGGAGGAGCTGAAGTAAAAGGAGAGGACTCCTGTCCAGTCTGGTGTGGTGGGAGGAATGGCTTGGAATCTGGGGAGGGGCAGGAGCTGGGCAAAGCTGAGGGAAGTAGGCTCACAGGTTATGCTTGGGTGGAAGGTGAGCTGCTCTCCAGGTTGCCCATGGCTTCTGTCTCCCTTCCTCTCCAGAGGAAGTCTCGCTTCCAGACTAGGAATAGAATCACCCTTTGTGAGGAAGATGTCGGACGTGAGGCTCCCTTGCATGTGGCCCCAGTAAGGACCAGCACCCTAAACATCTGGCCTCTGCCCAGAGCCCCAGGGTTCAGGTGTCTGGATCCTCCTTGTCCCTGCCTGTGCTGATGCCTGGTCTCCTTAAAGCTTCCCTACTCTTGGGGCTGGAGGCAGCTCCTCCATCCAGAGACAACCAGGCTTCTAGGACGAATGGAGAGGAAAGGTGATTGATTGGGAGAGAAGGGGTTGGGAAAAGCTCTTGAAATGTAAAGTGTCTTCCCCTGGGGCTTTCTAGCTTAGCCACTGGGACGAGTCAAGAATCCCAAGGGAGAGGGAGTTGGAATCCTGGCTGTGTCAGTGACATGTTGTGTGGTTCAGAGTCAGTCAGTAAATGCTAAAGTCACCTGCTTAGGGCTGGGCACTGTTCCAGGTGCCAAGACAAGGCAGGTGGGGCTGTCCTTGTCCTCCTAGAGCCTGGCACCAGGAACAAGGACATGGAGAATACAAAATGACAAATAATAAATCACAGAATTCTAAGTCTGTTCCCCAAGCCTAATGGGAAGATGGAGCAGGACAGTTTTTAAATGGAATGACCATACACCCTAGTTTGCCTGGAGGCAGTACCAATGTCCCTGGTGTAATTATTAATGGTGCCCCCTCCCCTCTTGGGAGGTCCCAGTTTAGACAATAAATTGTACTGGTCACTTTATCTTTAAGGGATATTCTGCTCTGTCTAACCTACCAGGAGGTGACTGGCCTAATTTCAGACTGTGGGTGAGGGGCATTTCTCTGGATGGTTGCCCTCTGTATTGTAATTAGACTATTTTTAAGGGAGGAGGAGACATGGGAACCACATGGGTGGCAATGATAAGAATGCCTTTCTCCCGGGCAGATGGGGAATCAGGGCTGAGCGTGGTGGGTGTCAAGACCCCGAGAAGTCAGGGGTCCAAAGGAGAAGGAGCTTCTCTGACTGTTCTCCCCACCCCCATCTCCACGTATTCCTCAGGCCTGGCTTCTTATCATGGATTCAACTTGGATGTGGAGGAGCCCCTGGTCTTCCGAGAGGACGGAGCCGGCTTTGGCCAGAGCGTGGTCCAGTTTGACAGATCTAGGTAGGCCCCGCCCACTTTCCTCAACTCCGCCCCCTTGGCCTGCAGGCTGGCATTTTGATTCCTACTACCTGGAGGAAGGGCAGCGTGGGCTACAAACCTGTCCACAACACCTGCATGAGGCGGGCAAGGTTAGGGTCTGCTGTACCTGGCTTGCCCAGCCTCTAAGGATCTATGCTGTATTCCTGGTGTATGAAGGAGTGTGACACTAAATAGCAAATAGGAAACACCAGGACAGCAGAGAGGGCCTGTAGAAGAAAGGGAGATAAAATCTTTTTTCCAAGAACAGGAGGGAGGCCTCATAATTTTATTTTGCATTGGGATCAGCAAATTATGTACCCACGCTGCCTCCAGAAGGGCACATTCTTGGGTCCCAGAGACAGAGACCCAAGGAGTTGAAGTCACAATGTGATGCAAGCATAACCAAAGTCTGGGAGCCACAGGAAGGGAGATGTCAAACCCAGGACGGAACTCCAGGAGGACTTCACAGAGGCAGTGGCACTGGCAATGACCCTGAGAGCACAGGAAGTTTCAGTTAGCCAAGAAGGTCAAGAAGCACACAGAGGTCACTGAGTCCTAAATGTACATCCCTCCTCCTTCTTCCTCGACTGGCAGGCTGAGGACATGGAAGCAGATGTCAGGCCCTAGAGTTTTATTTTCTTTGTTTTGACATATAACACAGAGATTGATATGCACGAATCTAGAAGGTCCAACTCAATAAATTTTTCACATATGTGTATCCAGGTAACAACCACTTAGAACAAGATGTAGAATCTCTCCAGCACATCCCCCCACTGGCTTCCCTTGAGCCCCACACGACCACACAACACCCAACAAATCCAGACAGCTTCTGTCCCACTTACCATCAATTTGTGTTCAGGCCCTATTTTTTTCAAAAATGAAACTTGATTATCTGCTGTTCACCAGTACTTTAGTCCATGGGGTCACAAAGAGTCGGACACAACTGAGTGACTTTCCAACCAAGTATATAATATATATTGGATGACATTCTGATTGCTACAAAGCTACTGTTTTTCCTGGTTTCTGCTGAGTGATAATGAAAAGGTTGAGCTGACATGTAAGGAATGGGTTGGGGTAAAAAAAAAAACCCTGTAGGTCAATAGTTTAAGACTAAAAGTTTATTTACCCGATTGTGCCAGAAGAAACCAAATGGCTACATCTCCAACCACCTGATTCAGTGTCATCCTCAAGTCTTAGACAAACAAGGATTTCAGGTTTCCATAAGGGAATGGTCCTCTAGAATGAATCTTTAAATGCCAATTCAACAAGTCTTGCATGGCTAATCAGTTAAAATATATTAGTATTTGTCTAGTTCCCTCATCTGAATAGTGAGCTTGTTGGTAATGAGAACATTTTTCCAAATTAAAAAATTCTCTCCTCCCAAGGTGTTTTGCAAATAAATAGTTGCATTTATAAATGAATATAAATGATATGAAGCAGTTTCTGATACAGCTGCTTTAAATTAAATTGTTTATCATATTTAAATTATCCAGTTTGGGAATTTCCTTGTGGTCCAGTGGCTAAGGCTTCTATGCTGCCAATGCAGGGGACCCAGGTTCAATCCCTGATCAAGGAACTAGATCCCACATTGCTGCAGCTAAGACCCGGAGCAGCCAAATAAATAAACAAAATTGTAAATAAATAAATAGTCCAATTAATTACAGAATTATCTATTGGCTTCAGGACATTTTTCCATTTAACTTGAGGTGACCTATTTCTTGGAATAATGGCTCTCTCAGAATGATGGCTCCTAGGAGACAAACTGCACTGACTTGTGGTTGGGAAATGCTATTTTTTGTTCTGAATAGTTTTATTCTGGGCGAATGTTAAAACACACACATACAAACTCCACAACTATTTGCATACACAAATACACGTATATTTATATACATGCACATGTACCCAAACAGGCAAACAGAAAGCCCAGCATGGCCTTTCAGCCTCTGTGGGTTAGGCTCAGGCCCTGATTTTGAGTAGCCTCATACAGTCCCAGGCCGAGAGCTCCCCTCGTGAAATCTCACTTCCCCATGACACTTCTTCACCCAAAGCACCCCATGCCCCCACCCCTCCTGCGACTGTCTGTCCTGGTTGTACCTCCAGACTCGTGGTGGGAGCCCCCTTGGAGGTGGTCACAGTCAACAAAACAGGACGTTTGTACGACTGCACGCCTGCCACCCGTCGGTGTCGGCCCATCTCGCTGAACAGTGAGTGACTCGCCCCAGGGATTGGGTCCTTCAACCCTCCTACACAGGACTGCCCCCTCCTCAGCCTCCAGCCCGGACTGTGCCCCCAAGTGAGGGTGTACCCATGGGTGTGACCCTGTGTGTCTGCCCTCTCAGCCACCTCAGAGGCTGTGGACATGTCCCTGGGCCTGTCCCTGGCGGCCTCCACCCATCTCTCCCAGCTGTTGGTGAGTGTTTCTGGGTCCTGGAGGGTCTTGAGGGAGAAATAGGTTGACAGGGGGTTGGGGGGGAGAGGAGGCTGGGGCTGAGGGAAAAGGCGGGGGAGTGTTATGGGGGCCCCCTCACCCACACAGGCCTCTGCCCCCAGGCCTGCGGCCCGACCGTGCACAAAGCCTGTGGGGAGAACATGTACCTAAAAGGCACTTGCCTCCTGCTGAGCTCCCACCTGCAGATCATCCGGACGGTCCCCGCCGCCCTGCCAGGTAGGTCCCCCAGAGATGCCAGTTCTGGGTGGAGCGTGTACTGGAACCACTCATGCGAGCAGAGCATGAAACTTGGGTCTCCACCTTCTAGGTCTTTGTTTTCCTGCGCCTCTTGTGCCCCGGGCGCCCTCCCAGAGGGCTCAGCAAGCTCAGCAGGGGCTGGGGGCACAGTCTGGCCCAACAGGAAGTGTAGTTGCAGCGGGACCCCCTAAGCTGGGCGAGCCATGATGACTCTGACGGGGCAGGAAGGAGCCTCAGGGTGCTGCTGCAGGAGGCATGAGGGTCCCACATCAGCCAGCAGGTGCTGGGGTACCTCCTGGTTTCCAGAGGAAGGGTTTTGGGTGGTGAAAACGTGAGGTGAGGACCATAGATCCAAGAATCCAAGAGGGAGGCAGTCCTGGGGCATTCTGCTAGTCTGCCAAGACACACCCAGACTCACTCTTCCCCTTACAAGGGCAGAAAAGGACCTGATCACGGGGAGTGTGAGGCACAGTTTTGCCAGCACTGATGTCTCCCACAGAGAATGGTGCCTAGGCGGGCCCTGCAGCAGTCTCTCTCTCTGAGAGTCAGTCTTTTTTTTTTTTCCTTTCTTTCTTTCCTTTTTAAAAAAATTATGGCTGTGCTGAGTCTTCATTACTGCACACAGACTTTCTCTAGTTGTGGTGAGCAGGGGCTACTCTCTAGCTGCAGTTGGAGGGCTTCTCATTGTGGTGGCTTCTCTTGTTTCAGAGCACGTGCTCTAGAGCACATACAGGTCTCAGTAGTTACAGCACAGGGGCTCAGTAGTTGCAACTCCCGGGCTCTAGAGCATATGGGCTTCAGTAGTTGTGGTGTATGGGCTTGCTCCGAGGCATGTAGAATCTTCCCAGACCAGGGATTGAACCCAAGTATCCTGTATTTCAAGGCAGATTCGTAACCATTGGGCCACCAGTGAAGTCCTCTGAGGGTCAGTCTTTACAAGTTCATCTTCTGTGTCCTTGAGCAAGTGGCTTCATTCCCTGGGCCTCAGTTTCCTCATTGGTAAAATGGAACTTAATAATTGAGGTGGTTATTAGGATTTAAAAGATTTAATATACATGTCTAAGTGCTTAGACTCCAGCCTGGCATGTGTATGTGATTGCCTTTATGACTGATTTTCTAACTGAAGACTATCTGTTTGGACCAGGAGGAAGGCACAGATAAACAACCCTGTGCGTGGCATCAGAGGAAACAATGGGCCCCCAGTGAGAGCCAGGGACCGCACAAGGCACATGTTTTGTTGCTGTTGTTTACTTATCTATCTATTTATGGCTGCACTGGGTCTTCATTGCTAAGCAGGCTTTCTCTAGCTGCAGTGAGTAGGGGTCACTCTCTAGTTGTGATGTGTGGGCTTCTCCCTGCAGTGACTTCTCTTTTTGCGGAGCATGGGCTGTAGAGCTTGGGCTCAGGAGCTGCGGCACACAGGCTTAGTTGCCCCACAGCATGTGGGTCTTACCGCCCCGACCAGGGATCAAACCCATGTTCCCTGCATTGGCAGGCAGATTCTTAACCATGGGACCACCAGGGGAGTCCCAAGGCATATGTTTTGGCCCAGAGAAAACAGAAACCCAGACGTCGTGGGCTTTTAGCCAAAAGTGAAGCAGCAGCAGTAATAGCCCCCAGACAAAGTTGTGAGAGCAGAGTCTACAGAGGGGACAGAGAGAGTGGCAAAGACTCTTGTGGGTCCCAGGCCCCACCGGGGATGTCTGTGCAGCAGGGCAGGAGAGGTGGATTTGAACGCTAAGTGGTAAATGTCTTCTCTTAGTTGTTTCTGGGGCTTATGAGTGTGATGTCTGATGAAAATGGGACATACATGTGTAAAACTGGTGCAGACAAGGCAGGTTTGAATAGATGTGGAAGGACTGTGCACCAGGCAGTGCTGGGTACTGGGTTCTGGGTGTGCATCCCCTTCTAGGTCCTCATAAGATCCTCGTGGAGGCCAGGATGATCCCCATTTTATAGATGAGAAGACTGAGGCTCAGAGAGATGAGTTTCCACTTTAGGAAGTGGCAGAGCCCAGAGCTTGAACCAACCTTGCCTGACTGGCTTGGTTCTTTTTCCAGAAGGCAATCAGCTACAGCCAGGTGCCTGCTGTGGGATACAATAAAAAGAGCAAGAAACAGAAGTGACATTTCAAGGGCACTGGCCACAGGCCTGGTCTGAGAGAGCATGTGGAGGGGGAGGAGGATTTTGTCATGCAGCTAAAAAAGTGGGTATGAGTACAAGATATGGTTACAGAGAACACCAGCTACCCAGCTTGGGAGCACCTGAGCACACACTCAGCCTGCCCTGTGGGTGGCTGGATTTCCTAGTCTCCAAGGAAGCGGGGAGGAAAGTGACCTTTCATTCTTCCATTTCTTTTCAGCACTGGTGATACTGGTTGAGCAGGCAGGGTGGGGGAGGAGTGAGGAGCTGGGAGAAGGCATTTTTGCTTCAGTGACCTGAGGCCGGCTGCCACAGCTCTGCCTCACACCTCAACATTGTGGTGGCCTGATCTCTTAGCACCCCGAGACCAACACAGGATGTGGGGTGCTGGTAAAGGCATCAGCTGGGTTTTGCACGGAGACCACAACCCCCTACGTAAGTCTGGGGACAGCCTGAAATGTCTTATTTCTTCATGTGCATATGCTGTGTCTCTCCACTACTGTGTGGACTCCACAAGGGCAGGAATGAGATTTTTTATAAAACTCTGGCCTTCAATCAGATTTCCCTAGAGACGGACTCTGAGGCTCCGTTGAGAATATTCTCAGGAGCAACCCCCATGAGAGTATGAGGGAAGCAGGACTGAGTAGTAGATGGAGAGGGTAGACTGTGAGAGGCCTCAGCCGCCCCACCGGGAGCTTGGAGCATGGCTGGGTACAGGTTGCCCCCTGGAGCAGGAAGTGTAACCTTGGGCAAGACACCTCCCTTTTGAGTAGGGTGACACTAGGGAGGAACTCCATCGGGAGCCATTGACAGCCAACTCCCTACAGCTGGGAATGAGCACGTCCATCCTGATGGGGGACAGGTCTTGGGAGCACACCTTAACATGTGTTCCAGGTGTGTCCTTGGGCACAGAAAAATGCCTGGTATGTGGTGGTGATGGTGATAACACCTATCCCTTATGGGGCGCCAAGCCCTGTCTTAAGTACCTCAGGTCCGTATTCATTCCTTTCTTAAATTGGAGTAGGACTCCTTTACATTGTTGTGTTAGTTTCTGCTGTACCACAAAGTGAGTCAGCTGTGTGTGATCATATATCCCCTCCCTCCTGAGCCTCCCTCCCGCTCCCCCATCCCACCCCTCTAGGAGCTCCCTGTGCTGTATAGGGCACAGCACGGGAAGGAGAGGGTGGGACGAATGGAGAGAGCAGCGCTGACATATCCATTCTTTTTATCTTTGCGATAATCCTGTGTGGGTGCCCAGGTGGTTACATGGTAAAGAATCCCTCTGCCAAGCAGGAGACAGGGGTTCAATCCTTGAGTCAGGAATGTCTCCTGGAGGCGGAAACGGCAATGTTTAAGTATCTTGCCTGGGAAATACCATGGACAGAGGAGCCTGCTGGGCTACATTCAGTCCATAGGATCGCAAAGAGTTGGACACAACTGAAGCAACTTAGCGCACGTGTGCGTGCTCACACACACACACACACACGAATGCCACAGTATCTCTGACATGTGTAATCAATAAATATTTATTGACTAACAGAGTGAGGAGCCCACCCCGCCCCCATGCTCTACTTCTTTCTCCCCTTTTGTAAGCCTTGTGGGAGGAGGGGAGAAACAAGGAGTCTGCTAAAGGGAGAAGGGGCTGAGACAACAAATTTGGACCTCCTCTGTGGATAGTGTGGGGATTGGTCCCTGTGCCAAAAATGGCCCCTTGACTCTGTGGAGCAGAAAGGGTTTCTGGGCCCCAGGAAGTGGCTGGGACCCACACATGAGTTTCTTGTTTTTAAATTTATTTATTTACTTTTGACTGAGCTGGGTCTTTGTTGCTGCGCGCAGGCTGTCTCTAGTTGCAGCAAGCAGGGGCTACTCTGCAGTTGCGGTGTGCAGGCCTCTCGCTGCAGTGGCTTTTCTTGTTGCAGAGCACAGGCCCTAGGGTGCATGGGCTTAGGAGTTGTGGTGCACAGCTTAGTTGCCCCGAGGCATATGGAATCTCCCCGGATCGGGGATCAAACTCATGTCCCCTGCATTGGCAGGCAGGATTCTTAACCACCGGACCACCAAGGAAGTCCCCTCAAACATGTGTTTCTGATTCCTCTCCCCCTCTCTGCAGAGTGTCCAAATCAAGAGATTGACATCGTCTTCTTGATTGATGGCTCTGGCAGCATTGACCAAACCGACTTTAAACGGATGAAGAACTTCGTCAGAGCTGTGATGGACCGGTCCAAGGGCACCCACACGCAGGTGAAGACTAGGTCCTCTGAGGCCTGGGGAGTAGGATGGGGGAGGGTCTACCTCTGGGAAGGTCAACCTGGGAGGCTGCCTGGCGTCACTGGGGGCAGGATCGATAGGCCTGTGCCTTGAGGAAGCTACGGTCCAAGGTCAAGGCATGGTCCCCATGCAGGGCCAATTGGAGACCTGACCTGAGAGGAGGTTCCTCCATCACATTTACTATGTCCCCATGTGTCACAGGAAATAGGTTTTTGCTATTTAAATACATTGAAAGGAATATCTAATAATTTTGCTGTGAAATTTGACTGAAGGTAACTTGGCCAAATAATTGATGATTTCTTTATCATGTTTTCCATATAACTCATGATTTATCTTATTATTTTATTTCCCAGTAACCAGTGTGTGTGTATATGTGTGTGTGTGTGTGTGTGTGTGTGTGTGTGTGTAAATTCTTGTTGCCCCTCTGTCCATGGGATTTCCCAGGCAAGAATACAGGAGTGGGTTACCATTTCCTTCTCCAGGGGATCTTCCCGACCTAGGGATCAAACCAGCGTCTCCTGAGTCTCCTGCATTGGCAGGTGGATTCTTTACCATTGAGCCACCTAGGAAGTCCATTAATTCTTGAGAAACAAGGAAATATAGACTTCAAATTGATTTTGCATATTATAAAAATTTTTTTAATCTAAATTTAACAAATATGGTAGTCGGCAAGGTTATTCTTTGTAAACCATGAAAGAAGCAATATTTAGCTTTGATTTTCCAGTTTTCTTTTTCTGGGTTTCAATATATACTTGTCAGGCCTCAAAATCACATGGAACATGGTTTCTAAGTGCAAAGTTATTCCAAAATTTAAAATTTACTAAAAAACACACACACACACAAAAACAACTCCTGAGCTCCAGGGCCCTTTTCTTGGCCTTCACAGTTCTCGCTGATGCAATATTCAAACCTTATGAAGACCCATTTCACCTTCAACCAATTTCGGACCAGCCGGAGCTCTCAGAGCCTGGTGGATCCCATCGTCCAGCTGAATGGTCTGACCTTCACAGCCACCGGCATCCGGAAAGTGGTGTAAGCTCCGACCCCGCTACCTGCAGATAAAATGCTTCCCCGCCGCTGTCTGGCGCTGGGTCTGCCCAGCCCTTTCTAGTGTTTGAAGGAGGATCTGGAGAAAGGGCTCACGGGGAAGCGCAGGCGGAGTCTTCCTGGAGTGTTTCTGGTCCCCTCGCTGGTTGCAATCCCCTGAGCCAGGGCGAGGACTCCTTTGCGGTGTGTTTCCTCTTTGCCTGGCTTTGGATTGGCTGGACTCTGAGCCCACTTGGGTTTGCTTCTTGGTTCCCAACCTAGCTCCCGGCTTGCTACCTGGGTCACCGTTGGAGTAATAGGCTTTTTCTAAGTCTTGGAAAACTGTGAAATGAGGATAAATTCACAACTTGGTTGGAAGGATTAAACGAGATAACAGCGCAGTGCTTCTGCCCAAGAAGTCGGAGATAAACGGCTGTGGATTTTATTTAAAAAAAAAAAAAAAAATGCAGCTCCTCTTTACCTCCCTGGACTCAGGAATTATTGCCAAGTGTCTTCTTTGGGCCTTTCTCCCCACTCAGCTACTTTCTCTTCCTCATCCCTCCTCCATTCTTGCTCTCTATGTACTACTGCGTGCCTGCCCAATACTGGGGATCAGGTGGCCCAGGAAGAAAACGGCTTAGATGCTGGGGCCAGTAATTTTTGTCACTATGAATCGATGACTTAACATGCCTGAGTCTCAGGGTACCAGGCCTCCGCGGTCTCTCCAGAGGAGCTTCTGGTGCTGCAAATGAATGCTTCCCAGAATCTCAGTAGAGTTATCCCCCTTTCTTCCTTGACAGGAGAGAACTATTTCACAGTAAGAATGGGGCCCGTAAGAGTGCCAGGAAAATCATCATTGTCATCACAGATGGGGAGAAATTTAAAGACCCCCTGGAATACAAAGACGTCATCCCCGAGGCAGAGAAAGCCAACATCATCCGTTACGCTATTGGGGTACGTGCCTTCCTCCTGGCTCCCCCAGACTCAGCCTTCACCTCCCCCAGGTAGAAGGGCTGGCGGGCCCCTCCTCCTCATGTGCCTCTCTGCCACAGGTGGGAGATGCTTTCCAGGCACACGCTGCCAAGGAGGAGTTGAAAATCATTGGCTCCATGCCTTCGGAGGACCATGTGTTCAAGGTGGACAGCTTTGCAGCACTCAGCAGCATCCAAAAGCAGCTTCAGGAGAAGATCTTTGCAGTTGAGGGTAAATGGGGAGTGAGTTTGGGTGTCGGAACTGAAAGAGCCGAGATTCAGCTGTCCCCCACAGTCTGGAGGATCTGTCCCTACCCGTGTTGTTGTTGTTCAGTAGCTCCGTCATGTCCAACTCTTTGCGACCCTGTGGACTGCAGCACTCCAGGCTTGCCTGTCCTTCACTATCTCCCGGAGCTTGCTCAAACTCATGTCCAGTGAGTCGGTGATGCCATGCAACCATCTCATCCTCTGTCGCCCCCTTCTCCTCCCGCCCTCAATCTTTCCCAGCATCAGGGTCTTTTCCAATGAGTCGGCTGTTCACATAGGTGGACGAAGTATTGGAGCTTCAGCATCAGTCCTTCCAGTGCACGTTCAGGGTTGATTTCCTTTAGGATTGACTGGTTCGATCTCCTTGCAGTCCAAGAGTCCTCTTTCTGGATCCCTACTCTAGCTCGCCCCGAATCGTTACCCAGAACCCAAGCCCCAAACCACGTTCTCCTCTCTCTGCTCTGAATCCTCACCGTCTCTAGGTCTCTGGGAGCCTGAATGACCCATTTCCCCCACAGGAACACAGTCGAGGACAAGTAGCTCCTTCCAGCATGAGATGTCTCAAGAAGGCTTCAGTTCCATCCTCACAATGGTGGGTGGAGCGTGTGCTTGATTAAGAGTTTCAGGCACCAGCCTGGGGCTGGGAGCCGGGACTCAGAATAAACAAGAAAGTGGACTCAATCCTCAAGCTCACTGTCTAGTCTGGGAGAGACACGCAGGCAGTGAATATAGGTGCTAGAAGCACAGCAGAGAATGGGATAGCTGAGGTCCCTGCTTTCCTGGAATGCATAACTAGTGGGAGGAGATGATAAAAAAACAAAGAAATGAGACTTTCAGATGGTGCTAAGCACTGCAATAGAAGAAGAGAGGTGATCAGAGGAGGGCTAAGGAATAACTACTGAGGCTGAATGATGAGAAAGGGTGAGGCCTGGAAATATCTAGGGAGAAATTGCTCCAGGTAGAGGAAACAGCAGGTGCCAAGGTCCTGAAGCAGGAATGGGGTTACTACACTAGAATGAGAGAAGGGCCAGCGCAGCCAGAGCAAAGGGAGCTAGGGGCAGCATGGAGAGAGGGCTGAAAGGTTGAGAAAGACCAGACCACAAAGACCAGAGAAGTGACGATCAGTTCAGTTCAAAATAATGATAGAGACAGACAGTTGTCTGAAAGGAGGTATGTGTTCAAAATATCCAGAAGGATATTATCCAGAATAATGTTTATTGGTGTATTTATTTGGCTGCACCAGGTATTAGTGGTGGCATGTAGGATCTAGTTCCCTGACCAGGGAATGAACCCTGGCTCCCTGCATTTGGGGTGCAGAGTCTTAGCTCCTGGACCACCAGGGAAGCCCCTTACCCAGAATAATTTTGAGGGCAATTGAGGGGGACAGAGAAATGGAACTAGGTTTGTCATGAGTTAATCAGTGATGCTAGGTCACGGGTACTAATGGGTTCATTACACGTTCCTTTTGACTTTTGTATATGTCCTAAGTTAGCCATAATCAAGAGTTTGAAAAGGCAATAAACAAAGTATTCAGAAGAGGAAATGCCTAGCACTTTCTGAGGGAGCCAGGAACATCTCACAGACGTAACTTTGAGGTTGACTCCTCCAGAGAGAGGAGCTGAGTCCCAGAAAAAGGAGAGAGGAGTGTCCAGGTCAGAGGGTTGGTGTGTTCTGGAACACAGGGTAACTCCATAGACTTGATTGCGAAGGATGCTAAATGCCACCCCCGGGGGTTTGATGACAGGGAGTCACTTTGGTTTGCCAGCAGGGTAGTGGCTGCACATTTAGGTTTAAAAAGCCCAACTCTGGGACGGTAGATGAAGCAGAGGAGAACAAGCGAGGAGGCAGAAAGGACAGTGGGTGAGAGGCGCTGGGGTGGCGCTGACAGTGGCAGTGGGGATAGACTGAGAGATGTAGGAGTCAGGGACACGAGGCTGCTGATGAGAGCTAGAAGTGACAAGAGAGAATTCCAGATGAGTGGGCGGGGTCAGCGGCAGGCATTTCTTCAGAATAGGCTGTCTTCTTCCCACCTGCTCACCCCTGGAATCCTTTCTTTTCTCCCAGGATGGACCAGTTCTGGGGGCTGTGGGGAGCTTCAGCTGGTCTGGAGGTGCCTTCCTGTACCCCCAAAATAAGAACCCCACCTTCATTAACATGTCCCAGGAGCACGTGGACATGAGGGACTCGTATCTGGGTGAGACAAGGCTGTGGTTGGGGACTGGGCAGAAGATGGGCTGCCTGGGAAGGACAGGGGCTCCGGGGGTGGGGGATGAGGGGACAGGGGTGGGGAAGTCTTGGTGCTGACCCTGGCCCCTTCAGGTTACTCCACAGAGCTGGCCCTTTGGAGGGGGACACAGAGCCTGATCCTGGGGGCCCCCCGCCATCAGCACACCGGGAAGGTGGTCCTCTTCACCCAGGTGTCCATGCAATGGAGGCCGCAGGCTGAAGTCACAGGGACCCAGGTTGAGTGTGGAGGGGGTCTCCAGGGGCAGAGAAGGAGGAGAGGAAGGGGTGCAGGGCCTCTGGGGGAGGTGTTGGTGTCTGGGGAGAGGCAGGACTTGGCCCAGGGCGTGACCCTGGCAGAGGGCAGACAGGATGACTCCCAACTCTGCCTTCCAGATCGGCTCCTACTTTGGGGCCTCCCTCTGCTCCGTAGATGTGAATGGAGATAGAAGCTCTGACCTGGTCCTCATTGGGGCCCCTCATTTCTACGAGCAGACCCAGGGGGGCCAGGTGTCCGTGTGCCCATTTCCCCGGGGGGTGAGTAGTGATGAGACCCGGGCTGGGTGGGGTCTGGCTGTGGGTGAGCCCTGACACCATTCCGTTCTGCAGAGGACTAAGTGGCAGTGTGATGCTGTCCTGCGAGGGGAGCCTGGCCACCCCTGGAGCCGCTTTGGGGCAGCCCTGACAGTGCTGGGAGATGTGAATGGGGACAGGCTGGCGGATGTGGCCATTGGGGCTCCGGGAGAGCAGGAGAACCAGGGTGCTGTGTACCTGTTTCACGGAACCTCAGAACTGGGCATCAGCCCCTCCCACAGCCAGGTGAGGCTCCCCAGCCTTCAACCTGTTCTGTTCATCCCCTCTCCCGTGTCTTAGGTTCACTGATGCCACCTCCTGTCCCAGTCTTGGCAGTGACCATTCCCCTGCTCCTTTTAGTGTTTTATTTCCCTGAATTGCCGCTGGCCCAGCTAAGCACAAAGGCTCTCTCTTCTCTCCTTTGACTCCAAACAGACTTCAAACTGTGTGGGCAGCTTAGTGGTTAAGAGATCACAGGCCCCAGGTCAAATGCCTGACCAGCCCTGTGGGCTGTGCAGGTTTAGGCAAGTGACTGACTTAACCTCTGTGAAGCTTGATTTCCTTCTGTGAAACATAAAAGGATCAGCAAATTCCATTGACTTCTTGTAAAGATAACTCGAGGACAGCACTAAGCTGTCCATTCCTCCAATATTTATGAATGAACGTACAGAGGACAAGTAAATGAATCTGTTATGCTGTCTTCATTATGCTTTGATTTTGTCATTAACTTGCATCCTCAAGGTCTTCACTGGACCAAAAGTGCTCCGATCTCTGTCTGGGGACCCTGGGGACCTCATTTTGTTTGCTCTCCACTCCTCTCCTCTTTTTTTTAATTTTATTTTTTATTATTATTGTATTTTTGGCTGTGCCCTGTGACATGTGGGATCTTAGTTCCCCACCCAGGGATCAAACCTGTGCACCCTTCACTGGAAGCGTGGAATCTTAACCCCTGGACCACCAGGGATGTCCCCTCCCCTCTCTTTAACTACTCTATTCAGTGTCCTTTCCAAATTTTCCTTCTCAAACCTTTCCCATCCCCTTCCCCTAACTTGCACTTCTTTTTTCTCTCTCTGGCCAGCGGATCGCAGGCTCCCAGCTCTCCCTGGGGCTCCATTATTTCGGGCGTTCGCTGAGTGGGGGTCAGGACCTCACACAGGATGGACTGGTGGACCTTGCTGTGGGGGCCCAGGGACATGCGCTACTGCTCAGGTGACAACTCCCCCCTCCCCCCTTGCCTGCCGCTTGCGTCTGATTCACCAAGCTGCCCCCTCCTTCGTTTTCCCCGCCGGAGGCCAGAGGCCGGTCCTCAGCCCCTCATGCACCCTCAGGAGCCTGCCGGTGCTGAAGGTGAACGTGACTATGAAATTCACACCCCCGGAGGTGACAAAGGCTGTGTATCAGTGCTGGGATGAGCTGACCACCACCACGGAAGCTGGACAAGCCACAGTCTGTCTCACCATCCACAAAAGCTCACAGGATCGCCTAGGTGAGCTTCCTCCTGGTAGACCAGACCCTTACCTCCCAGAGGCGCCCCTACCCAGCCCTATCCTCAGGGCAGAATGGAGCCAGGAACCCCGATCTCACCTCCACATCCACCCAACTGCTCTTCTCCCTCCCTCTTCCCACGCCCAGGCCTTTAGGTTCCTTCTCCAGGATACATCGGAGGTCTGCCCTCTTTTCCACCTTGCCAGAGAACAAGGCTTCTCCATCCAGCCCACTTTGAGCTGTGTCCACGGCTATTCTTGCTCCCTCCCACCCACTCTGCACTGGGTGTAGTTACCCTGATTGGTCCTGAACACAGTTCACCTCTCCTCACCCGCTCCCATGTTGCATTTATAAAGACTAAAATTCTTGCCCACTGTGACCCCACTAATTTGGCCCCTCTGCCTCTCCAGCCTCCCTTACTCCAAGCACTCCCCACCCCCTTTTTTTTCTGGCCACACCAAGGGTCTTGCTAAATCTTAGTTCTCTGATCAGGGGTCAAACTCCTGGCCCCCAGCAGTGAAAGCATGGAGTCCTAGCCACTGGTCTGCAGGGGAATTCCATCCATACACTTAAAAATTTTTTATTTATATTTGGCTGTGCTGGGTCTTCCTTGCTGTGTGGGCTTTTCTCTAGTTGCAGTGCAGAGGCTTCTCTTGGTGTGGAGCACAGGTTTTAGGGCATTAGGGCTTCCGAAGTTGTGGCGAATGAGCTCAGTTGCTCCACAGCATGTGGGATCTTCCAAGATCAGGGATCAAACCTGTGTGTTCTGCATTGACAGGCAGATTCTTCACCACTAAACTACCCAGGAAGCCCTCCTCAGTATAGTTTTTAATTAATGTACCAGCCTCCCTCTCCCTTCTGGTCTTAGCCACTGTTCCCCAAATATGGGATTTTCCCCTCCCCACTTTTCACCTGACCCCTGCTCATCCTCTAGGTTAGAGCTCAGACAAGGTCCATCCAGGAAGGCATCTCTGATCGCCAGATCTGAGTTAGCAAGCCTTCTCTGGTACCACTGAGGATCTGGCCCTTGCAGGGATCACACTATGATGTTATGTCCTTCGTGCTGGTCTCCATTTCTAGGCTGGGAGCTCCCGAGGGCAGGGACCATATTTCTTCATCTTCTCCACCTGTATCCCAGCACCTGGTACAGTTCGTGGCCCACAGAAACTGCTCAGCGAATCTCCATTGCATGAAAAAATGAAAACAGAATCTTCGCGTTTCTCTCACTTTTCGTCTTCCATCCCTTCTGCTTCAGGTGACGTCCAAAGCTCTGTCACATACGATCTGGCATTGGATCCAGGTCGGCTGATTTCTCGTGCTGTTTTTGGTGAGACCAAGAACTGGACTTTGACTCGAAGAAAAACCCTGGGGCTGGGAGAGCACTGTGACTCCATGAAGCTGCTTATACCAGTGAGGACTGTGGGTTCTGGGAGAGGGAAGAAGGAGCCCAGGGCCAGCCTCTGACACCTCCACTCCCTCTTGAATGAGGCAGGAAAGGCGGGGAGCCTGGGGTGGGAGAGGAGAAAGTTGGGGCTAGGGAACCGGCTTTCCACGGCGTGGATGTGGTGGAGGAGAAACCTCACCGGGGTAGCCAGTAAGGAGGAGGAAGCAGGTTCTTTAAAGCTCCTTCTTCTCCAGGACTGTGTGGAGGACATGGTGAACCCCATTATCCTGCGACTCAACTTCTCCTTGGTTGGGGAGCCCATCGCCTCATCTCAGAACCTCCGCCCCGTGCTGGCTGTGGGCTCCCAGGACCTCTTCACAGCCTCTGTGAGTCTTCCTAGGAAGTCCCAGGGACGTGCTGACTCTTGCTGTGTCTCTGTGTGCTGAAGAACCTAGGGTGGCTCCCAGGTGCCCACGAAACCACATCACATCTAACATGCTTCCGCCCTGTTCCCACAGCCCGGCCCAGCATGTAGCCTTACCCACATCTTGGCTGATTATCCACTTTGCCCCAACATAAACTCTCTGGTTCTCATTCTGCAGACCCTTTGAACTTTTTCTTTTATTTTTTTAAACCCAAATTTTAATTTATTTATCAATTTTTTTTTATTTTGACTATGTCACTTGGCCCATGGGATCTTGGTTCCCTGACCAGGGATCAAACCTGCACCCCCTGCAGTAGAGTATGGAATCTTGTTTGTTTTTTTTTTTTTGAGATATAGTTGAATTGGGCTTCCCAAGTGGCTCTAGTGGTAAAGAACCTGCCTGCCAGTGCAGGAGATGTAGAAGACGAGGGTTCGATCCCTGGGTTGAGAAGATCCCTTGGACAGGGGCAAGGCAACCCACTCCAATATTCTTGCCTGGAGAATCCCATAGACAGAGGAGCCTGGAGGGCCACAGTCCATGGGGTCACAAAGGGTGGGACACGACTGAAGTGACTTAGCACGCACACACACACACAGTAGAATTACAATGTTGTGTTAATTTCTGCTGTACAGCAAAGCGACTCAGTTATACATACATATGCATGTTTTTCATATTCCTTTCCATCATGGTTTATCACAGGATATTGAGTATAGTTCCCTGTGCCATACAGTAGGACTTTGGTGTTTATCCATTCTGTATATACCAATTTGCATCTGTTAATCCCAAACTCCAATGCAACCCTCTCCATTCTCTCCCCCTTGGCAACTACCAGTCTGTTCTCTATATTCTTGATTCTGTTTCTGTCTCGTAGATAGGTTCACTTGGGTCATATTTTAAACTCCACATATAAGTGATATCAGGTGGTGTCTGTCTTTTTCTGAGTGACTTCACGATCATCTCTGCTGCTGCTGCTGCTAAGTCGCTTCAGTCGTGTCCAACTCTGTGTGACCCCATAGATGGCAGCCCACCAGGCTCCCCCATCCCTGGGATTCTCCAGGCAAGAACTCTGGAGTGGGTTGCCATTTCCTTCTCCAATGCATGAGAGTGAAAAGTGAAAGTGAAGTCGCTCAGTCGTGCCCGACTCTTAGCGACCCCATGGACTGCAGCCTACCAGGCTCCTCCATCCATGGGATTTTCCAGGCAAGAGTACTGGAGTGGGGTGCCATCGCCTTCTCCGCAGGATCATCTCTAGTCAGATGCAAATTTTTAAATTGGAGGATAATTGCTTTCCAGTGTTGTGTTGATTTCTGCTGTACAACATGAATCAGCTATAAATATACATAGATCCCCTCTCTCTTGAGCCTTCCTCCAGCCCTCCCATCCCACCCCTCTGGGTCATCACAGAGCACCAACCCGAGCCCCCTGTGTCATATAACAGGAGGCATGGAGTCTTGACCATTAGACTGCTGGGGAAGTCCCCCAACTTTTCTCCTTTCTACCTCTATGTCTTTGTCCATGTTGTCTGTCTTTCTTTTTCATGTTACAGTTCCTTTCTGTTTTCAAGAGGAGGCCCTGTCAAGTGACTACAGATACCTGTAATTGCTCATAGTGTTCCTAGTAAGGGCAGCATAATAAACAGATGAAGACATGGTTTGGCAGTTGATTTCTATATCCTTCCTGCATGTCATATTTCTTATTTGGAAAAACATCTTCTCTCTACCTGAAAGATCTCGTCATCCCCAGAGCCCCAGTCTTATCTGCTTCTCTTTCGAAAACCACTGCTCAGCACATCACTTCTTCTCTGGCCTCCTACTGTGTCATGGTGATACCAGGCCAAATACCACGTGACTGGACTGATAGCCATCTGCCTCTACTTCTGTGGATCCCTCGGGATTGTAGGTTCCTTGAATGTAAGAAGCACCATGTCTAATTCACCTGCAGTTGCCACCTTTCTGAGTGCAGAACCTGTCTCATTGTTGACTGTTAATAATGTTTGCTGAACGCTTGTTCCAGTTGAATTTGACTCCTCAACTAAACGTTACGTTCTTTGAAGCCAAGGACCTTGTCTTCTCTTTCTCTTATATCCTAACTGCCCCTTTCGCATTGTCTGCCCCACCTCCTTGCCAGAGTCTAGGACAGTGAGTGCCAGGACAGAGTCTAGCACAGGGTGGGCGCTCAGTAATGCTCAGTGTTGACTGGTATTCCTAATGAGACTGGGGATGGATTGAGACACGGATGGGAAGAGAATGTACTGTTTTGCTGCAGCTCCCCTTTGAGAAGAACTGTGGGCAAGATCACCTTTGTGAAGGGGACCTCAGTGTCAACCTGAGCTTCTTAGGGTGAGTGTGCTCTGTCTCCTTTCATAGCCATACACTAAAGCTTTGGAGGCTCCCATCCTCATAGGATGGGAAGTCCCTGTGTTTCCCTTTGCCTCTCCTTCTAACAAAGAAGTGCTTTTGACGGGAAGGTCATCAGCAAGTAGCTCATGCGTTCCCACAGCCCTGCCCCCACTCCTGATTCAATTCCAACCTGTTTCCTCGGAGTCTCTCTTCCAATCTTGTCCTTCCTTGTTCAGGCTGGAGACCCTGGTGGTGGGGAGCTCCCTGGAGCTCAATCTTGCAGTGATGGTGTCCAATGAGGGCGAGGATTCCTATGGAACGGTGATCAGCTTCTACTATCCAGCAGGGCTGTCCTATCGACGCACGTTAGCAACCCAGGTAAACAGCTCCCTTGGGCTTCAGTGGCTGGGACCTCTCTCCTGCTCCAGGTTATAATAGGTTCCTTTAATTTTTTCTATGATGAAATATACAACACACACAAAGAGAGAAGTGCACAGGGCATATGTATAGTTTAATAACTAAATATTAAGCAAAAATCTGTGCAATTAACATCTAGATGAAGAAATAAAGCACTCCAAAGGATTTTTTAAAATAATAATAAATTTAAAAGATGGGGAGGATTTTCCTGGTGGTCCAGTGGTTAAGACTCTGTGCTGCCAATGCAGGGGGCAGGGGATCAATCCCTGGTCGGGGAACTAAGATCCTACATGCTGCATGGCAAAGTCCAAAGATTAATAAAAAGAAAAAGAAAGAAAAGAAATAAAGCACTTCTAGCACCTCCAGAAGCCCTTTATATAACTTTCCTCATCCTAACCTCATACTCTCTGCAAAGGTAATCACTATTCTGCTTTGTAATACTCAATTCCTTGTATTTCTTTACCACCCATAAATATATCCCTAGCTTACGCTGTTGAGTTTTGCCAATATTTGAACTTTATATAAATGGAAACGTGTTCAGTTCAGTTCAGTTCAGTCACTCAGTCGTATCCGACTCTTTGCAACCCCATGGACTGCAGCATACCAGGCTTCCCTGTCCATCACCAACTCCTAGAGCTTGCTCAAACTCATGTCCATCGAGTCGGCAATGCCATCCAACCATCCCGTCCTCTGTCATCCCCTTCTCCTGCCTTCAGTCTTTCCCAGCATCAGGGTTTTTCCAATGAGTCAGTTCTTCACATCAGATGGCCAAAGTATTGGAGCTTCAGCATCAGTCCTTCCAATAAATATTCAGGACTGATTTCCTTTAAGATTAATTGGTTTGATCTCCTCGCAGTACAAGGGACTCTCAAGAGTCTTCTCTAACACCACAGTTTAAAAGCATCAATACTTCCGCACTCAGCTTTCTTTTTGGTCCAACTCTTACATCCATACATGACTACTGGAAAAAGAATAGCTTTGACTATATGGACCTTTGTTAGAAAAATAATGTCTCTGCTTTTTAATATGCTGTCTAGCTTGGTCATAGCTTTTCTTCCAAGGAACACGTGTCTTTTAATTTCATGGCTGCATCACCATCTGCAGTGATTTTGGAGCCCAAGAAAATAAAGTCTGTCACTGTTTCCATTGTTTCCCCTTCTATTTGCCATGAAGTAATGGGACCAAATGCCATGATCTTTGTTTTTTGAATGTTGAGTTTTAAACCAGCCTTTTCATTCTCCTCTTTCATTTTCATCAAGAGGCTCCTCGCTTTCTGCCATAAGGAAATATATTGTATGTTCCTTTTTTCTGAAACTTTTAAAGTACTGTTGATTTACAATCTTATATTAATTTCCGGTGTACAAGATAACAATTCAGTATTTTATAGATTACATTCAATTTAAAATTATAAAACACTGGTTATATTCCCTGTGCTGCATAATATATCCTTGCATCTTATTTATTTTATAAATGGTAGTCTGCATCTCTGACACCTGATCTGTATGCTCCTCCCTTCATTCTTCTCCCCACTGGGGACCACGTTTGTTGTCTAGATCTCAGTCACTACAGCGTGTCTGACTCTGCAACCCCATGGACTGCAGCACACCAGGCTTCTCTGTCCTCCACTATCTCTGGGAGTTTGCTCAAATTCATGTCTGTTGAGTTGGTGATGCTATCTAACCATCTCATCCTCTTCTACCCACTTCTGCTTTCCCAGCATCAGGGTCTTTCCCAAATGAGTCAGCTTGTCATATCAGGTGCCCCAAGTATTGGAGCTTCAGCATCAGTCCTTCCGATGAACATTCAGGGTTGATTTCCTCTAGGATTAACTGGCTTTCCTTCCCTAGATGGTCTTAATTTGATTGTGGTTGATTTTTATCAAACTTTTCCTTTGTATTTAGTATTTTATGTGTGTATCATGTTTAAGAAGTACTTCCCTACTCTATGGTTATAAAGACCTTCCCCTCTATTATCTTCTAAGAGATTTATGATTTTGCCTTTTACATTTAAGTTGTTAATTCAGTTGGGATTTATTCTAATGTATGGAGTGAGGTAGGGATCCAGTGTTTGTTCGTTCGTTTGTTTGCTTGTTTTGTATGGGCCAGTTTTCCCAGAACCATTTACTGAGAGCTTCCCCTACGGCTTTGCAATGCCACCACTGTTTTGCATCCAGTCTGTATATGCATGTGGATAAGTTTTTAAAAATTCCTTCTCCTCTGAAGCAACCTGGTCAGCGTCCCCTGCGCCTGGCATGTGAGGCAGTACCCACCGGAAACGAGGGCCTGAAGAGCAGCAGCTGTAGCATCAACCACCCCATCTTCCGTGAGGGCATTAAGGTCAGAGCTTCCTCCAACTCTCATTGCTCTTCTCCCTCTTCCTGACCCCATTTCCTTCCCTCTCTCCACCATGGCCTTCCCCATCCTCAACCCTTCTTTCTTTTCCCTCAGGGCACCTTCATAGTCACATTTGATGTCTCCTACAAGGCCACCTTAGGAGATAAGTTTCATCTCAGTGCCAACATAAGCAGGTGAGCTCAGGCCAGGTAGGGTGTGTCTCTCTCTCTCCTGTTCCATGCTCCAGCCAGAGACTCTTCCTGGGTTCCTTCCCAACCAGACACCCTTCTCTCCCTCCAGTGAAAATAATAAACCTACATCCAACAAGACCACCTCCCAGCTGGAGCTCCCAGTGAAATATGCTGTCTACACAGTGATCAGCAGGTACTTAATCCCTGTCCTCCCCTTGGACCTTCTTCCAAACCTAGTACCTCCTCCTGCAAGCCAGCCTGCTCTTTTGAGGATGAGTAACTAAGCTAGCCCCTCTGATTTCTCACATGAAAATTCTTGTTGATCAGCTATATCCTTACAGCATAGCACCATAGCTTCCCTGGTGGCTCAGACGGTAAAGAATCTACCTGCAATGCACGAGACCTGGATTTGATCCCTGGGTTGGGAAGATCCCCTGGAGAAGGGAACAGCTACCCACTCCAGTATTCTTGCCTGGAGAATCTCATGGACAGAGGAGCCTGGTGGGATACAGTCCATAGGGTCGAAAAGAGTCCTACACAGCTGAGCAATTAAGCACACCATGTCCCATAATTCTTTTTTTTTTTTTTTACTGCTATATTTATTTGCTATTTGTTTATTTATTTTTGGCTGCACTTGGTCTTCTCTGCTGCCTGTAGGCTTTCTCTAGTTTTGGACATCAGGGGCTACTCTCTAGTTGCTGTGGGTTCTCTTGTTGCAGAGCATAGGCTCCAGACAAATGGCCTTTAGTAGCTGACACACAGGGGCTCACAGGCCCTAGAGCGTGCAGACTTCAGTCATTGTGCCTCACGAGCTCGAGAGGGCAGGCCCAGTAATTGTGGTACTCGGGCTTAGTTGCCCCAAAGCATGTGGGATCATCCCAGACCAGAGATCGAACCTGTGTCCCCTGCGTGGGCAGGCAGATTCTTATCCACTGCACCACCATATCCCATAATTCTTGGTTCTCCTCTGATGAATTGACCTGCTGGTGGGACACACACACACACCTTGCCACCCCTATGCATCCTCTCTTCCCTCTCCAAGGTGTAGACTTCCTTTAACATGAAGCCAATTCTAGCCTTTGTGCCAAACACAAATACGCTGAACTGGATCTACTAGATTAAGAACTGAGGCTTTTCTGAATACTCTGAAGTGGGGAGCTTGTCTCGAACAGGATATGGTCTGTGACCACACAGAGCAAAGAAAGGTCTTTGCTTTCACAAAACTCAGGGGAGAACAGAGATGTGCGAAACTATAGGGGTGGTTTGTAAGAGCACAAGCCTCAGCAGGCCACAGGAAAGGCAGGTGAACGGCTGCTGCTCTGGGCTCTGAAAGTGGAGGTGGAGGGAGCAGGGACAGACCAGACCAGAAGCAAGACAGCCTCACCTACCTGGCTAAACTCCAGAGACTTTAGAGTTGGTCATAAGCTTATAATACTGCCATGGGACAGAGTTTGCTGCTGCTGCTGACGTACCAATTTTTAGCGGAACTGGGAGGGGGGGTCAAGCAATGTCATTGCCCTTCCAAACTCTGTGTGTGAATTTCCCCTTCTATCCATGGGAAAACACTAAAACCCACAATAAGAGCTTACATTTATAAACTTATGACATGCCAGGCCTTGTTTTAAGTACTTTACCTGTATTTACATAACTTAACCCTTCTATTAGTAGCAGTGTTAGTCCCTCAGTTATGTCCAACTCTTTGTGACCCCCAAGGACTGTAGCCCACCAGGCTCCTCTGTCCATGGAATTCTCCAGGCAAGAATACTGGAGTGGGTAGCCATTCCCTTCTCCAGGGGATCTTCCCAACCCAGGGGTTGAACCTGTGTCTTCTGCATTGCTGGCAGGTTCTTTACCATCTGAGCCACCAGGGAAGCCCAACCCTCCTATTAGGTCTATGATATGGTTATTGTTATACCCCCTCTTTAAATATTTATTTATTTGCTGCACAGGGTCTTAGTTGTGGCATGCAGGATCTTTCAGTTGCACATGTGAGATCTAGCTCCCTGACCGAGGCTAAAGTTGAGGCTGCACAGGCACGTGGGGACCATCACCGATCCCCTGGGTCACCTGCTGGGCCCCTTCCCCAGCAGGTGCAACCAAGGATGGTCCCCGGGCTGTTTTTCACCCATAAGCCCTCTCTCTCTCCAGGCAAGAAGAATCCACCAAGTACTTCAATTTTTCAGCTTCTGACCAGAAGAGCAGAAGAGAAGCTGAGCATCGATATCGTGTGAGAGGCCAGGGAGTATCCACGTCTGTCCCTACTGTGGGGATGTAGGGAGCTGGTGGGGGAAGGATGGAGAAGAGCTGGAAGCTGGAGCCAGGAAAGGGGAGGGACTTGGGATGCTCCAGGGACCACAGTCATGTTTTGTCTCTGTTTTCTGCAGGTGAATAACCTGAGTCAGCGTGAACTGGCCATCAGCGTTCATTTCTGGGTCCCCATCCTGCTGAATGGTGTGGTCGTGTGGGATGTGGCATTGGTGGCCCCTTCACAGGTGCCTACCTGCCTTCCGTCACTCCCTAGAGTCTGATCCCACTATGCCCATACCCTCCAACCAGCGGATCATCCTGTAGCTATTTCTCTCTTTCCCTAGAGTCTCCCCTGTGTGTCAGAGAGGGAACCTCCCCAGCAGCCGGACTTCCAGACCCAGATGCCAAGCAGTCTTGTGCTGGTGAGAAAGGTCCCACTGCAGGACTAGCTGGGCACTGGAGGCTCCCGGGAAATGGACTGCTAAGCTTCAGAGCCATGTTTATGTCCTCTGATGGTTTATCTATTCCCCATCCCCAAATCAGCTAGATTTCATTCTCGCTTGTGGTTCCTGCTTAAGTGAAGATCCTCTTCAACTTCACTCTTCTCCTGTTCCCAGGACTGCTCCATCGCTGACTGCCTGAGGTTCCGCTGTGACATCCCCTCCTTCGGCATCCAGGAGGAACTTGACTTCATCCTGAAGGGCAACCTCAGCTTCGGCTGGGCCAGCCAGGTACATCCTTCCTCGACTCAGATGGGGCTTGAAGTGTCTGTGCCCCCTTAGGCCAGGGTGTTTCTCTATCCCTGAGCTGCCTGCGTGCCCCCCTGCCCCCTATAGAGCTAGTTCCCAGCTCTCTCTTTTGCAGTTGCTGCAGAAGAAGACATTGGTCGTGAGTATGGCTGAAGTCACATTCAACAGATCCGTGTACACCCAGATTTCAGGACAGGAGGCATTTTTGAGAGCCCAGGTAATGACCGTGTGGTAGGCAGTGGCTGGGCTGGTCAGGGGGCTCCTGATGCTAAATCTGTGATGCTGAGTGGTTGGGGGGCGGGGCAGGGCTTGCAAGTTTGGAGAGAGGAAGAAGGGATGGAGGCCCCTGGATGGGACAATCGTCCCTAAGCCCATGAGGGCTTCTGTATGTCACCTCTTAAGGCAGAGCCTGATGAAGGAAGGGAGTTAAGGACTGGGAAACTGAGGGACTTCCCTGGTGGTCCAGTGGTTAAAACTCCACACTTCCAATGCAAGGATGCAGCGGGAGAGGGTTCAATCCCTGGTCGGGGAGCTAAGATCCCACATGCTGTTGATGCAGTCCAAAAAAAAAAAGGGAATGTGGGAGGCCTGATACTTTCCGACCCCCAAATCCCCAAATCAGGTAGAGATGGTGCTAGAAGAGTATGAGGTCTACAGCCCCATGCCCCTCCTTGTGAGCAGCTCCATGGGAGGACTGCTGCTCCTGGCCCTCATCACAGCCTTACTGTACAAGGTGAGTGTTTTCATCCCACTCCTGAGACGACCAGCGTCCAGCCCTGCCCTCCCACAGATAGGATCGTATAGAGGGAAGAACTCAGGCAATGGAGTCAGGCTGGTCTAGGTACACATTTTGGCTCTTACTCGTTTAATGTCAGGCAAGTTGCCCAACCTCTCTGAGCCTGTTTCCTCATTTTTGAAATGATAACAATGCCTATATCACAGAATGGCTGAAACAAGACAGACAAGAGGCCAGCGTATGCAGAATCTATGAATGATGTGTACAGATCAGAGCTCGGCACACAGCAAACACTCAGTCGGTGGTAACTGTTGTTCACATAAGTATCCTAGCACACAAGTACAAGGCCACTTAGTTCCCTTCTGTCTCAGCTTCCTCCTACTCCCAACTTCCCATTCTGCCCCTTTATCCAGATTTTCTGATTTATTTCCCTTCATAGTGTGGCTTCTTCAAACGTCAATACAAAGAAATGATGGGTAACAAGCCTGAAAACACTGCTGCACTCAATGGGGAAGATATCCACAGTGAGACCCCAGATCCACCTTTGTCTGAATAATCCACTTTCTCATTTATGTCTATTCCTATTGGCTGACCTTGGCTTCACCTACCAATCCACTTCCGGGAAAATAACTTCTGTGGGGACAGGCCTGAGCAACTTACCAGGTGCCAAGTCATCTTCCCAAGGGGTCAAAAGATTTTTATATTTTCCCATATCCACCAGACTTCTTCGGTGATGACCCACTTTTCACAGAAGCGGGCATGATGCCAATGTGAATTCTCTTATGTATAAGAACTGTCACATTAAATGAGGATGCTTATAAGATAACTATGCTGTAAGGAAGAGCGCTAATCCAGGAACCTCAGCGCTGTTCTAGGAGGGTGGGGCTGCTCGTGGGTAGAGATGTTTCTTACTCTCTCAGTTGACTGGGACCTGTGAGCATAAGTACACTGTAAACAGTGTTAGAAGAGGAGGCCAAAAGTAGTTCTGTGTGTGTGTGTGTGTTGGTCATGGGTTTCCGCTCAGGCTCCCTTGTAATGACAAGTGAGCTGACTGTCCTAGAAGGTGAATGAAATATCCAGAGCGTGAACCCTTGAATGGGGTCCCCGGAAGCTAGGAGAATCAGACTTCCAGAAAAGAAGCATCTCACTTCCCCCAAATAATACAGAAGACCCGCGAACGATGGTGTAGAGCATGACTGAAATATTCCAAATCCAAAATTAGCTCAAGAAGCCTCTCACATGGGTCTGTAGATCTGTGTTTGAAATCACTATCGTCTCCACACAGCGGGAACTCAGAGAGGCCCTCAGGGCGTGTCAGGCAACGCGGGTTACTTCAGGGCCTGCAGCCCTGAGTTCCCACCGGGCCTCTGTGAGCTGCCTGAATTTCAGTCATTTAATCTCTGAGCATCTCAAATTCCTCCTCTGGAGAAAAGAGAACCGAAATTATACCTTGCTCTCAGGGTTATCATGAGAAATCAGTGTATGTGAAAGCCTTTTACAACCTAGAGCCTTAATCATGAATAGGTGAAAGGGGAGGGGCTATCTCCTACCTGTCCATCAAGGATGCTCCCTGGAGTCCCTGGGGAGTCAGGCTCTCCGGAAGAGCACGTGGAGCACCCACTGCACTGTGCGCATGCGCCCAGCTCGAACCAGCCCCGCCCCGTGGTCCCCAAGGAGCCGCGGACACACAGCTTCCACAATTTTATTGTGTCTGGGGGCATCAGCCAAGCCTCAAGGCTTTTCGTAGCCCGTGGGCAGAGGGTTGACCCGGGGATTGTGGAAAAAAGTGTGGTTGCCGTCTCCCCATGAGAAGGGCTGTGGAGAGAGAGGGAAGGGGAGCGAGATGTCAGTATGGGGGTCCCCCATCCCCTGGCTCACCCGCCCACTCGCGTCCGCAAGGGGTCGGTGTACCTTGGTGCGGATCCGGAGGTGATGGTAAGGAATGAACGCCGGGCGCTCGCGGTGGCCCGAGTGGAGCCAGGAGTTGAGGGTGCAGAGGGCCACGCTCGGGAGCGCCAGCCCGAAAGTCAGGAAGCGCCAGGTGCGGGCTGCAGCAGAGGGTGGGGGAGGAAGCCAGAGGTGAGAGAGAGATAGGAGGGTCGCCAGGACGCTGAAAGGCCCCAGGAGCAGGGGGTGAGGGGGAAACCAAGGGACAAGGTCAGGAAGCCACAGGGTCAGGCCCCAGCTGCACTCACCTCCTGTCCCGCCATGGTCTCCCTTGGCCGCACTGGCCAAGCCCCGACTCAAGGACTTCAGAGGCAAAGCCATGTCGGTGGCAGAAGCTGGGGACAAGGGCACTGTCCTTTCCTTCTCCTTCAGTGAGGCCTCGGTTCCCCTCCCCTCTGTTCCTGCCAATCACCTGTTGAGTCCCTTGAATTGGTGGCTATTTTTAGGGGGGTTCTATATTTAAAATGAGGCCTGACTGGCAAGAGGTCTTTCTCTCCAGGAGGCTTGCTCTACTTTGCCTCTTATTTTGGTAAGGGGGCATTTAAAGTACAATATGCCTTTCTTTTTATAGTTGGAGGGAATTAATTTTGCTCAATACTCTAGACCCAGTGATTGGCACAGAGTAGGCCTTTAATAAATATTTGTAGAATGAATGAAGTGTCTTTTTGGATCTCAGGTCTTTTCAGGTGTATACTGTATAATAATTTGTACCTTAAATGATCTCAGTGAAGTTTAAGTAAAGTAACAGAGGAAGTTTTAGTAACTTGTTGAACAGTTAAATGTTATGTATAGTATTGCTAAATTATTCTGGGGCCCTCACTGAGCTATAATGAAATTCTTCCTACAGTCGCTTTTTCCCAGTTGGACTTTGGAATTGCTACTGAGAAGACGGGGCCCTATTTCATTTACAGTTACTTGATTTCTTTGTCCACACGCAGTCCAACTCTTAAATCTCCTCCCTATTCAAGATTATGGCTCTTGGTAAAAACAAAAAAAGGAGTATTTTTACCCGAAAAAGTCCTAGGTGCCTCTCTCCCACTCAGAGTTTTGATGGTCATCACCAAACAATTCCTTGGGGATTCCCATCCCTTAGTCTCACCCTGGAAAATCCCACTAAGAGCTCTTCTGTCTGGTGCTTGGCCATTGGCCCAAGGGCTTCTAGCATCCTCTGCTGTTGTCGCCCTCTTGTGGCGCACATGCTCAAGTACACCTATTGCAGAAACTGATGAGACCATCCTGGCAATTTGTGATAATCTCATTACTACAGATGCTGGGCTTCCTGGATGGCCCAATGAGTAAAGAACTTGCCTGCAGTGCAGAAGACACAGGAGACGTGGGTTTGATCCCTGGGTTGGGAATATCTCCTGGAGGAGAAAATGGCAATCCACTCCAGTATTCTTGCCTGAAAAATTCCATGGACAGTGGAGCCTGGTGGGCAACAGTCCAAAGGGTCACTAAGAGTCAGATACGACTGAGCAACTAAACACAGATGTGTGGGAAAAAGGCACTGGGCCCAAATAAAAAGCACTTTTTAGTTGCTTTTCTATGTTATTGCTATAGAAATAACCACGATCTCATTGACTGGCAGGCAAAGCGACTGGGAAGATTTAATTACGTGTGGTCACTTCGTTGGTCACTTTGGTTAACTTTCCAAGTGTGTCCACATTGGAAAGAAAGCAAGGATAAAAGAATCTGAGTTTGGGGACTTCCCTGGTGGTTCAGTGGCTAAGACTGTGAGCTCTCAATGCAGGGGGCTTGAGTTTGAGCCCCGATTGGGGAGCTAGATTCCACATGCCACAGCTGAGAGTTCATGTGCCACAGCTAAACAGATCCTGCCTGCCGCAACCAAGACCCAGTGCAGCCAATTAAAAAGAAAGAACCTGAGTCCTGGCATAAGTGATTGCTTGATTGAGTTAATATTTATTGAGCGCCTACTGTGTCATACACTAGGCCAGAGACTCTGGGGGAGTCAGACAAGTGACCTGATGTCGTGATGATTCCTAATGCCAAGAAGCAGACAACACATTGAATGTGATAGGAGAGTTTGGGAAAACTTTCAGTGGAGCTGGGGTTCATATAATTAGGACATTAGGTGATAGAAAAAGGGGAAGGGCATTCTGGGAAGTCAGAAATAAAATAAGTACAAAAGCATGGAGGTGTGAAAGGCCAGTAAAGCTGCAGAGGTGGGGCAAAGCTAGGGTGAGGATCTATGATGTTCGTGCTGGAGCATTTGACTCTTGCGCAGGCCCACGCTGGGGGTGGGGCTTAGGCACAGATGCTTTGAAGCAGGGGAGTGACCTCAGATTTGATGTTGGAGCCTGGGGTTTAAGGGAGTGCTATCATTGGTGGATTATACAGATGATGAACCAGAACACAAGGACTAGATGCAGGGAAGGCTGATGAGGAGTCTTTTGCAATAATGCAGGCAGGTGATAACAGCAATAGGCATGTAAGGTACTGGCAACAGCAAGGAAAGGATGGACTTGAAAATCTTCCCTGAGTAGAACAAAAAGGATGGGGACTTCCCTGGTGGTCCAGTGGTCAAGAATCTGCCTTCCAATGCAGGGGACATGGGTTCGATCCCTGGTTGGAGAACTAAGATCCCACATGCTGTGGGGCAACTAAGCCGGACCTCACAACTAGAGAAGCCTCTGAGCACTGCAACTAGGGAAAGCCCGAGCACTGCTCTGAAGACCCAGAGCAGCCAAAAAATGAATCAATAAAATAAAAAGGATGTGGTGCCTGAAGGAACTTGAGTTGGAGCTGCAGAACTACGGGAGAAAGAGGAATCAAGGACTCGGGTAGTAAGCCTGGAAATGCAATGGGCAATGCTGTGAGGCATCTCTGTGCAGTCTGAATTCTCACTAGCTAACTGGACTTTTTTTATGCTAACAACACATTGTTAGGAAAACCAACAAATAATTTTTATAAAACACAAGGGAAGTCATTTATCACTGATGTTGAGACATCATTTAATATTACACTTGTCCATACCAAGAAGATATGGTTTTCAGTAACTTACCTTTGCCTACCGCCTCTCTAAATCCTTTTGTAAACTGTGAAGTTTGAGGGACCAGAGAGAAGTTGTTCCTTTTCAATCTCAAAATGATGTTAGACCTCGGGACTTCCATAGTGGTCCAATGGCAAAGACTTCACGTTTCCCCATGCAGGGGGCAGGGGCTCGATGCAGAGTGAGAGATCTAGATCCCACATGTCACAATTAAGAGTTCGCGTGCTGCAAATAAAGATTACACATGCCACAGCTAAAAAACTAAAATATACCACACATACCACAAGTGCAACAAAGATCAAAGATCCCATGTCCCGCAACTAAGACTCAGCTCAGCCAAATAAATATGTATTTTTTAAAATAATAAAATAGTTAGCACTTACAGAGTACTTACTATGAGCCAGGAGCTGTTCTGACAATTAACCGAGAGAGAGGCTTTCCCACTTTACAGATGACTAAACTGAGGCACTGAAAGGTCTTAACCTTGCTCGTGGATCATTCATGTGATAAATGGCAGAATCAGGACCCAAAGGGTCTGGCTCTAGAGAGTTTCCTCCTAATTCCTCTGCTACAAATGCCTGTCTCATTAGGACAGTTTTGAAATAGAAACTCCCTTTTGTCCATAATTCCACCAATTCTAACACTAATACCTTCACATTTTCTTCAGCACGTTTAGCACTAATACCTTCAGCATGTTTATTCAGGCTTTGCCAACACACCTTCATATTTAGACTCTACAATCACAGTTTAGCTACTGAACAAGAGAAAACTACTATGAGTCTAAGTTTCTTTCCAAAAAGAATATGTGCACTCCTTTTATTTTTAATTCTGTTGTACCAGGTCTTAGTAGCAGCCCCAGGAATCTTTAATCTTCCTTGCTGCATGCGGGATCTTTAGTTGTAGCCTGTGGGATCTAGTTTTCTGACCAGGGATCAAACCTGAGTCCTCTGCATTGGGAGCACAAAATCTTCCCCACCAGGGAAGTCCTTGTGCACTCTTTTTTTAACTCGTGAACATTTTCTGGCTCATTCATATTCTTTTATCATGATATTGTAATGGCTACATACAATTCTTTCATTTAAAAGACCACATTTTATTCATCTCTTTTATTATTGGAATATGTCACTACTATAGAAAATGCTGGAACGAGCATCTTCACACCATGCACAGAGCTTATTTTTTGAATCTCACATAGGAATCATCATCAGGAGCATAGCTGATGCCCCATGTAGGCAAGGGCCTTTGGTCTTCATAAGGGAGAAGTTCTTATAAAAACATGAATGGCTGCAGTTCAATTTGCTCATGTCTGAGCCTGAGCCAAGCTTGATGACTCTAGCCTGTTCATGGTCTTGGGAGCCCTAGGTAAAGCTCAGCAGCTCTGGGAATGCTCCTGAGTCAGCAGGGACATAGCTAGTGCAGTCAGCTCTTCTGACAATTAAAAGTGTCACAGGTTTGCAAGAACTTTGATCTAGTTAGCCACCTTAATCCATTACTCTGTGACTATCACAGCTGTCTCCTCCTATTGGGTTGGCCAAAAGATCATCAGGATTCTTCCGTACCATCTTACAGAAAAACCTGATTGAACTTTTTGACGAACTCATTACATTCCCCATCTAGCCCAGGCTTTCCTTTCCCCTTGCTGGGATTAGTTTGTTTCCTACTTGGCCTTTCTCCCAATTGCCTTACATAAGGCTGTCAAATATATTTCTTACTACAAGGCAGAGCTTCCTTTTCGCACAGCCTGGGACACATACAAAACGTGAACAGTGATTTGTGAACCACACTGGGATAAAGGGTGGAGGCTGCTCCCAGCTGGAGGTGCCTGGCCCAGTGCTTCTGGCCATCCCAGGCCCCACCCATCTGCCCTAGGAGATAAAGCAGTGGTCTCAACCCTGGCTGCACAATAGAATTACCCAGAAGTTTTGCAAAATTCTTTAGAAGGCAATGGCACCCCACTCCAGTACTCTTGCCTGGAAAATCCCATGGACGGAGGAGCCTGGTAGGCTGCAGTCCATGGGGTCGCTAAGAGTCGGACATGACCGAGAGACTTCCCTTTCACTTTTCACTTTCACGCATTGGAGAAGGAAACGGCAACCCACTCCAGTGTTCCTGCCTGGAGAATCCCAGGGACGGGGGAGCCTGGTGCGCTTCCGTCTATGGGGTCGCACAGAGTCGGACACGACTGAAGTGACTTAGCAGCAGTTAGCAGTTTGCATACATTGCACCCGGGGATCAAAATGACATACAGGTGGCTCAGACCGTAAAGAATCTGCCCACAGTGCAGGAGACCCATGTTCGATCCCTGCATCGGGAAGATCCCCTGGAGAAGGAAATGGTAACCCACTCCAGTATTATTGCCTGGGAAATCCCATGGACAGAGGAGGCTGATGGGAGACCATGGGGTCGCAAAGAACTGGACACAACTGAGCAACTAACACACACATAAGGTTGAGAACCTTTGAACTAAAGGAGTATCTGTTGGTCCTCACTGCAGTGCTTCCCTTCTGAGCCACGGGTCCAGGGTATTAAGAAACTAAGATCATGGTCCTGAACTCGGGTGTGCACAGCTCTCAGTAGCTGGATTCAATGCCACATGATGATAAAATTTAACTTCACCAAACCATCTAAGTCTAAATGGCTGTCTCCCTGCTGGGGGTACCCAGTGGCCTTGTGGAAAGTTGAGAGAGAGAGGGTCCTGATGGAAGGCGGGTGTTTAGGTAGGTGTGAGGGGTGTGGTGGGTGAAGGCAGTACTCGGCTGGAGACCTTAGGAACAGTAGTTCAGTTCAGTTCAGTTCAGTCGCTCAGTGGTGGCCAACTCTGTGACCCCATGAACCCCAGCACGCCAGGCCTTCCTGTCAATCACCAGCTCCTGGAGTCCACCCAAACCCATGTCCATTGAGTCGATGATGCCATCCAACCATCTCATCCTCTGTCGTCCCCTTTTCCTCCTGCCCTCAATCTTTCCCAGCATCAGGGTCTTTTCCAATGAATCAACTCTTCGCATGAGGTGGCCAAATTACTGGGAGTTTCAGCCTCAACATCAGTCTTTCCAATGAACACCCAGGACTGAACTCCTTTAGGATGGACTGGTTGGATTTCCTTGCAGTCCAAGGGACTCTCAAGAGTCTTCTCCAACACCACAGCTCGAAAGCATCAATTCTTCGGTGCTCAGCTTTCTTTATAGTCCAACTCTCACATCCATACATGACTACTAGAAAAACCATAGCCTTGACTAGACGGACCTTTGCTGGCAAAGTAACGTCTCTGCTTTTTAATATGCTGTCTAGGTTGGTCATAACTTTCCTTCCAAGGAGTAAGCGTCTTTTAATTTCATGGCTGCAATCACCATCTGCAGTGATTTTGGAGCCCCAAAAAATAAAGTCAGCCACTGTTTCCCCATCTATCTGTCATGAAGTGATGAGACCAGATGCCATGATTTTCGTTTTCTGAATGTTGAGCTTTAAGCCAACTTTTTCACTCTCCTCTTTCACTTTCATCCAGAGGCTCTTTTGTTCTTCTTCACTTTCTGCCATAAGGGTGGTGTCATCTGTATATCTGAGGTTATTGATATTTCTCCCGGCAATCTTGATTCCAGCTTGTGCTTCCTCCAGCCCAGCGTTTCTCATGATGTACTCTGCATATGAGTTAAATAAGCAGGGTGACAATATACAGCCTTGACGTACTCCTTTTCCTATTTGGAACCAGTCTGTTGTTCCATGTCCAGTTCTAACTGTTGCTTCCTGACCAAGAGGCAGGTCAGGTGGTCTGGTATGCCCATCTCTTTCAGAATTTTCCACAGTTTATTGTGATCCACACAGTCAAAGGTTTTGGCACAGTCAATAAAGCAGAAATAGATGTTTTTCTGGAACTCTCTTGCTTTTTCGATGATCCATGGGATGTTGGCAACTTGATCTCTGGTTCCTCTGCCTTTTCTAAAACCAGCTTGAACATCTGGAATGGTAGAAAGATGCCCGGATTATAAAGTGGGTGGAGCTGGAGTTGCTTAAGGGACTACTGGGAGATGAGCTAATGGAATAACAAGACTCCAGGAAGAGAATGGAGGGTGGGAAGCTGAAAAGGGCCATGGAGGTGCTCGTCCCGCCCCTGATAACACCCATGTGCTTTCGGGTCTCAAGGCGCGCCTCATCAATGGGGCTCGGCGGAGGCGAGTGTTCAGAATCGCCCCCCTGCTCCGGGAAAAGGTGGCTGCCCGGGCGGCTGATCGTCGCACCCACGTGTCTCTTGCATGACACCCGAGGGTGCAATGAGCTAAAGTTGTTCGTCCCCAGCTCAAGGAAAGCCACCCGCTGCGTGGCAAGGGGCGCTACTCCACATGGCAGAACCCAGAGGGAAGCCGGAGGGGAAGACTGCGAAGGACGCCGCCAACTCTCCAAGGCCGGCAGCCTCCGCCGGGCCTGCTGGGAAATGTAGTCCGCAAGGTGACCTGGGAAAAGGAGGTGCGTTGACCCCCTAGTGCCAAAGACCCCGAGACCCGGATGCGGAGGGTCCCGGGCATCCTTACTCAGCCTCCGGCAGGGGGCGCTCCACCCACGGCCGCCCAGCTTGCTTAGCACTTCCCCACAAACCGCCCCGCCTGTCCCACAACCTTCCCAAGATGGGCTGAAACGGTCAGAGCAATGAACGCACCACAGAGAACCGCGGAGAAACGGCATCCCAGTCCCTAATTAGAATGTGAGAGGAAACGGCTAGGAGCGGTCTTTCCTCAAGCGAGAGATTTTTAGATGTCACCGCACCACGTTAAGCCATATCACCTTGGCCAGGGCTCGCTCCCCTGGGCGTCCCAGTCGCGCGCTTTTGTTTCATTTGCTATACAGTCTATTACTGGAATCACTGGTGTAATAAGGTCCGTTCATTAGATGATAGTACTGGAGCATCGATAATTTCCTGACTTTGATAATGTCCTTGTTTTTAGAAAATACACATTATTTAGGAATATAGAGCGATATTAGCATTTTGAACTGGGAGGAAATAAGAGAAAGGGCCAGGGTATCCTGAATCCTACGGAAGAGAATCGGCAAATCACCCGGGCAGTGATCAGCCCTTTCTAAAGTTGATTTGCCCCTGTCCCATGTGGGATGCAGGGACTCAGCAGACATAGAGTTCCTGTTCTCCCGCAATGTGACTAGCGAAGGGACGGAGGGAGGAAGGGGTTGTGGCTTGGGGCTGCGGTGCTGTTCCCATCCCCAGTGCACGTCCAAAGCACTTGCCAGCCACTGTTGAGCTTCTACGTGGGCGGGAGTCCAGCTGCCAGCCTATGGCATACCCAATACATAGCACCAGCCTCTGTACCGCCCATGAGGCTCAGACGTGAAACCTGGATCCCAGGAGTGGATGAGATCAGAGACAGAACTGGATGGAGTCCAAGCTCATGTCCAGAACTAAGCAGAAGCACAGCCAGCCCAGGGGAAATGGTATTACTGACTCCCCCTCCCTCTGAGCCCACTGGGTGTCTCCACACTTTCTTGCTTCCCAAAATAGCCCTTCCAGGGATGTCTGCCAGGGGTGATTTCCCCCACGAGGCTCACAGGGTCCAATACTCACCCTCTGACCAAGGCACACGGGTTTGCCTTGCCTTGCCAAATCTGTAAGCTCTATCCCTATTCCCTCGCAGATATGGAAAGGAGTTTCAATATTGGAGGGTGATATCTCAGATGGGGAGACAGAGGATTCAGGGGAGGAGGGAAGAGGAGAAAAAATGATTGGGGGAGGGGGCAGGAACGGGTGACGAAAAAGAGAAACTGCCTCCACTGCATGAAGAGTCTTGGTCACCCATGAAAGTGTAGGGTGGGGATGGTCACCCCCAAACGCCTTTCTGTAGCAGTTAGGCAAGTCATACAAATGAAACACACTGATTCAGGGATACAGCATGGAGCAGCGTGGACTGTCCATGTCCCAAGCAGACATTACTCGACCCTGTCAAGAGCTGTTGCTGGAGAGAACCAGTGTTGCTGAATTTTCTGATCCTCTCCCCTCTCCCCAAACCCCAAGCCAGAAATTTAAATCGGGAGATTTCACATCACAATCTAGAAATGTTGGCTCATGGGGATTCCCTGGAGGTCCAATGATTAGGACTTCCTGCTTTCCCTGCTGAGGGCATGGGTTTGATCCCTGGTCAGGGAACTAAGATCCCTCAAGCTGCACAAGTGCACACACACGTACACACACACACACACACACACACACAAAGTTGGCTCAATAGTTTACACACACACACACCGTGAAGGCCAAAACTAACGTGTTTGCCATCCCTGCCCTGAGCACTGGTCACCTGCCTGGGCAGTGACACTGCCTCCCTCCCAGCTCAGGGCACAGTGAATGCTGAATAAACATTCCTGTTTCCAAGGTCCGGTCTGCCTCCCTGCTCCAGGAAGAACCTGTTTCTACAACTGAGAGGAGGAGCGCAGGGCTACTTACATTAAGGTGAGAACCAGCCTCAGTTGATGGAAAGGGATTTTGCAAACAGATCCCCCTCCCATGCCCATCTCCACCATGAACCTCACGACCATCTGCACCTACAATTTTGCAGAGAACAGAATCCAGCTTTGAGGAAGCTGAGGCCCCAAGGCCACGAGTAAGAGTATAAACAGGAGCTGATCATAACATCCATTTATTGAGTGCTTACCATGGATGTGCCCAGCTCAGGCCTCCCGCTCAAACCCTGGTTTGTGCTCTTTGAAATGGTGTCAACAACGGGGAACATTCCAGAACCCTTCCCTTCATCACAGACCCAGATTGAGGAGACAAGTGGCATCCATTAGATGCACCTTCATGAAGCCTCTTAGACTCGCTGCAGGTGATGCCCTTTCTCCAGCGCCGGAACTGGGTTCGGGTCCATCTCCTTCATGACACCATGCTACCCCAGGACTGGGGCTATCTCACTCATTTCTGTAACCTTCAGGAGGAGGCAAAAAGTGCACTGGTGCAATGCCTGCAGACTGACACCCCCAGTGACAGGGTTGGCAAGCAGAGTTGGCAGCCGAGTTTTGCCGAGTTACCTCCTCGACCCAGGTGTTTCAAGTCAGTGATCCCATGGGAACTTACTACCATCCTGGGAGGCAACCATCACCCTCAGTTTTACAGATGAAGAAACTGAAGCTCAGAAGAGGCAGACCTGTCCAAGGTCATGCAGTTAGGAAGAGATACTCTGTGCTAGAAGCTCACATCCCTTCCCTTTGGCCCTTATTCTCTGCGGTACAGTTCTAGATGCACCGAGCTGCTAAGAGGCAAGACTTTGGGACAAGGCACCAGAGGCGTGGGTCTCATGATTCCTTGGGGCAGGCACTAGGCCTCCCCCAACCTCAAAAGGGCTGCGTTCCGTGCCCCTCCCAGGAACAGAGCCGGCTACAGGGAGGACAGCAGAGCCTCACAGCTTAGCCTCTGCTCTGGGCACACATTGTGTTGTGCTTCGAGAAGCCTCCCTCTGGCTCCCACAGACTGTTTTACCAACAGAAACACGTTTGTTTACATAGGCAGCCCACCCCAGTGGTCAGACTACAGTGCTATGTCCAGTCCCCAGTGTCTGGGCACACTAGATTGTCACCATTTTCTCCTCTTTGACGGATCAGAGAAAGAACCTGGGAAACCTTCGAAGGAAGAGGCTAAAGGAAAGGAAGGGGCAGATGACCAACCTCTGGTCTTTTGCCCCCGCCTAGAAATGCCACCAGGCTTCCTGGTCTGTTACTTTGGTCCTGGGCCCCACCAGTTTCATTTCACCAGTGTATGATCAGAGAGATCATATATCCCTGAGCTCACCTAATGGTCCCCAGTTCAACCTCTCTGAGCCCTGTGCTAGGACACACCCTTCCTTATGGTCCCCTCTGGAGGTGAGGCCCTCCCCGACCTCCTTCTTCTCCACTGTCTTCCTCATGGGGGTTTGCCTGGCATCTGGCCCCATTCTTCTGGGCGGAGGGGGCCACAGTTCCTGTGTAATTCGCCCCCTCACTCCCTGGACCTGTGAAGGGATCTGATCAGCAGCTGCCAAAGGTGCTTTGCATCTCAAAGCAACCTGGCCAGTTCAGTCCATCCCCAAACTCTCCCTCCAGCCGGAGTCCCATCTCCAGGGCCTCAGAGAACATGCCCAACTTTTCTGTCCCAATTCCTCCAGCCTGGGCTTCCCTGATTCAGCCCACAAATCAGCAGCCCCGGAGGAGCAGAAGAGGCCTGCTGAGAAATTCTGTTCCCCTCAGTCTCCTGAAGGACTGCACCAAAGTCAGAGCTGCAGTTTGGGCTGCAACTTAAGCCAGGGGTGTTGGCAGGGGCTGCCACCCTGGTGCATCCGCTGGTGCTGGCCCAGATAGGGAGCTGGGGGCAAAGGCCTTGTCACTCTGCCGGCAGACGGAGGGTTCTCTCCGCGGTGCGCCACCCGGTGGATGAGCAGGGGAGAGCTCTGGCGGAAGCTCCTATCACACTGGCTCAAAGCCTAAGGTTTCTGGCCCGAGGGAGTGTTGGTGCGGCAGCAGATTTGAACTGTCTACAAAACTCTTGCTGCAGCTGAGTTTGGTGCACTTATTTCTTGCCTGTGTGCGAGCACTGTGTTTAAGAAGCTTGGAGCTGTGGAAGAAGGTTTTGCCACATTCTGGGCAGGCGTGGGGTCGTTCGCCCATGTGGACTTGCTGGTGCTTGGTGAACTGGGTGAGCTCCTTAAAGCCACGGCCACACTCAGGACACTTGAAGGGTCACTCTCCACTGTGGGTGAGTTGGTGCCTTAGGCAGCCGGAGCTGTGGGTGAAGTTCTTGCCCCTCCTCCATGTGCGATCACTGGTGCTTGAGCAGATAAGAGCTGCACCCAAAGCGGTCACCACACCAGATACAGAGGTAGGGCTTCTCACCGGTGTGGCAGCGCTGGTGCTGCGCCAGGTTGGAGCTGAGGCTGAAGCGCTTGCCTCAGTCCCCTGCAGCTGTAGGGCTTCACCCCCGTGCGCGTGCGCTGGTGCTGGATCAGGCTGAAGCTAACACAGAAGTCTTGCCACATCCGGCACAAGTGTCAGGCTTCTCGCCCATGTGCCCCCGCCGGTGTCCGAGCTGCGGCCAATTATAGGCTCCTCGCACTCCAGACACATATGAGGCCGGAGGCCTGAGTGAGAGCGACGGTGTCGCATGAGGTTAGAGCTCAGGCTGAAGCAACGGTCACACTGGGGACAGGGGGACGGTTTCTCGCCGGTGTGTACCCCGTGCTGCTTAGCCAGATCTGAGCACCGTCGGAAGCTTTTGCTACACTGGGGACAGCAGTAGGGTTTATCACCGCCGCTGCTTTGGTGATGATTGAGATCGGGGAGGTAGGCTGCAGTCAATCCACACTGCTGGCACTCGAAGGCTCCAGGGACCGCAGGAGAGTTGGTCTTGGCAGGAGTTAATCTCTCCCCAGGGCCAGAGACTGACCTACGTAGGTACCGCAGGCCCAGCATCATTTCCCAGGCGGCCGGCTGCCCCGGCGACACCAAGGGCCGCTTGTGTGAAACAACTCCGCAAAGGCGGACCTTGGGATTTCCTGGGATCCAGACAACCGGTTCCCCGGCTGCTCGGCGCCATCGGAGTCCTCCCTTGCAGTTTCTGGAGCCCGCGACTCCATAGCCGGAAGAGCGTCCCGTTTCCTAGATACCAACCACTCAACTCACAAGCACAACCAGAGCTGAAGACTCTCGGGACCCAGGAATCCAGCACCGGAAACGGAAATGTCCACTAGCTCGTGCCATTCTAGGAAGTGGTAGCGAACGGTCTCTGTGGGTTTAACCCTCTCGTTCACCTGGCGGAGCAAGTGCTCCCATCTGCAGCCGCTATCAGGAACTTGACACTTTACTCTTGGCTGGAGGTTCTGAGCCCATCGGCGCAAACTTCAGTGCCCCGGCCACCGCTGGGGGGCGGCAAAACGAGCTGTCGTTGCCAAGGACACGCTGGGGGCGGAGTAGACACGTCACCTGGAGTAGCACCTTACTGAGATGCCAAGGTCGGAGGTACTGGTCCACCTGAGGCCCTTTAGAGTTTCCCATCCATCCTAAGCTAGGCGTGTTAAACTTGGCGCAGACTACATATCCCAGCATGCACCGCAAGCGCCTCTAGTGCACTCACAACGATCAGATAGGTAACCACTACTCTCAACATTTTTTCTGCGACTGTGCAAGTCAGAGCACCAGGATCGAGAACTACAACTTCCGACCTGCAGAACAGCTGCGGCGCTATTTAAAAAGCGTCAGAGAGGCGGTGCCTGGCCACTCCCCTCTTTTCCAGTTCCGCTCACTTGGACGAGCTGCGAGGAGAGGGGCGGAGCGTTAGGCCTGAGCCAAGATGGCGGCTGCGAAGTCAACCCCCACGGACTCGCTCTCGTTCTGCCTCGCGCAGCTCACGGCGGCGGCCGGGGAGGGTCTAGGTGGGCGAAAGGACACAGCTACCAGCGAGACACCCTTGGGCCGTGCGCTCTTATCCCTCCGTACGCGCCACGTCAAGGCAGCCGGGGGAATAGAGCGCTTCCGGGCACGCGGCGGGCTCCGCCCCCTTCTCGCGCTGCTACGGCGAGCGGCTGCAGCGGGTCCCGCCCCGTCCCAGGCCGGCGCAGGCTCCGCCCCCTCGTCGGTCGAGTCAGCGGCTTCTTCTGGCCCCGCCCCTTCGCCGGGCTCCGCCCCCTCTGCTGCGTCACCAGCGACACCCTCGCCACCAGCGCGCCTGCGCAAGACGCTGGACTTGGCGCTCAGCATCCTGGCCAACTGCTGTACTGAAGGGGCGTGCCGGGCTGAAGTGCGCAGACTCGGAGGCATTCTCCCATTGGGTAAGTGCTCCGCCCTCACTTCCTAAAAGGTTTCCACCCATACCTCTGTCTGGGCCTGGGCGGAGTCTCGAGTTCTTTGTGCTGCAACCTGGAGGGTTGTGTTTTAGGACGGCGCAGCGCCCTCTGTTTTCTTGTCGTCGAGATACGTGACGTCACTTCTCTTTCTAGAAATTATATGCTAGCCCTGCTAGATCCGATAATTAAAGCTAATTACCTGGGTATTGATTAAGGATCACCTCTGTCGCATCTGGGCTAATGGAGGCCAAAAAGTTATTTGGTGACTTTGAAATGATTCTTAGTCTTCATTTATGTTCATAGCAGGCACTCAGTGCCTGCTGTGTCTAGCCTTGTGCAGAGCTCTGAAATCCCATTTGATGAGCTAGACTTCAGGTGTAGTGCTTCAGAAAGTGGGCTCTGCAGTCAGCTAGACCCATCAGAGACTAGGATTGTAAAGTGGGGTAATAATAATTACCTGAAAAAATTGGAATAGGGAGAAAATAAAATACAAAGACGGAGCACAGATACTCAAAGTATCTGTGACTGGGTACTCCCAGTTATTGAAAACTAGCACGTTAAGAACAAATCCTGGAAATCCCTGGTGGTCTAATGGTTAGGACTTGGTGCTTTCACTGCTGGGATCCAGGCTCCATACCTGGTCGGGGAACTGCAAGCCTCCAGGCACAGCCAAAAAAACTAGAACAAATCCTAAGCCAGTGTTATAACTATAAATGGAATGTAACCTTTAAAATTTGGGATGAAAGTGGAGAGTGGAAAAGTTGGCTTAAAGCTCAACATTCAGAAAACGAAGATCATGGCATCCGGTCCCATCACTTCATGGGAAATGGGGAAACAGTGGAAACAGTGTCAGACTTTATTTTTCTGGGCTCCAAAATCACTACAGATTGTGACTGCAGCCATGAAATTAAAAGACGCTTACTCCTTGGAAGGAAAGTTATGACCAACCTAGATAGCATATTCAAAAGCAGAGACATTACTTTGCCAACAAAGGTTCGTCTAGTCAAGGCTATGGTTTTTCCTGTGGTCATGTATGGATGTGAGAGTTGGACTGTGAAGAAGGCTGAGTGCTGAAGAATTGATGCTTTTGAACTGTGGTGTTGGAGAAGACTCTTGAGAGTCCCTTGGACTGCAAGGAGATCCAACCAGTCTCCAGGCTGAAGGAGATCAGCCCTGGGATTTCTTTGGAAGGAATGATGCTAAAGCTGAGACTCCAGTACTTTGGCCACCTCATGCGAAGAGTTGACTCATTGGAAAAGACTCTGATGCTGGGAGGGATTGGGGGCAGGAGGAGGAGGAGACGACAGAGGATGAGATGGCATCACTGACTCCATGGACGTGAGTCTGGGTGAACTCCGGGAGTTGGTGATGGACAGGGAGGCCTGGCGTGCTGCAATTCATGGGGTTGCAAAGAGTCGGACACGACTGGGCGACTGATCTGATACTGAACTGAACTGATATTGTACATGTGTAATTTATATAGTGTACATTTTTAACTTATACAATAGTGCTTCTTAGGTGGCTCAGTGGTAAAGAATCTGCCTGTCAATGGAGGAGATGTGTGTTCAATCCCTAGGCCCGGAAGATCCCCTGGAGGAGGAAATAGCAACCCACTCCAGTATTCTTGCCTGGAAAATCCCATGCACAGAGAGGCCTGGCAGGCTGCAGTCCCTGGGGTCACAAGGAGTCAGACATGACTGAGCAACAGAGCACGCAACTTATATAGTATTGTGCATTATCTACATTTTAGTTTTTCAAATAAGAACAAACCCAGAAGATAGCAAGCTTTTCTGTTTACCAGCTAACTTGGCGCCTTCTAGTGGCAACATTGTGAACACAGCGTTCTTCATTGCCTGCCAGCTATAAACTTAGGCCTATTTTTATGAAATCTTTATTGTTTTGATAAAATAAAACATTATTTTCAGTTTTCATAAAATGTATCTGGACCATAATGTATTTGACAAGAGGCCTGGCACATTAAGTCCTCAATAAATATAAGTTTTGTTGTTAGTGTATAACCCCCATCATTCATTCACTGTTCTGTACTTTAAATATCTCCTGAATCCATCCCACTGCTTTGCCTTCTTCCATCACGTGCCCAGAGACTGTGCTGGGCTGTGCTGGTATCTGGGTCAACCCATCTTCTGCTCCTTCTGCCTTACTGTTTTCCCCTGTAATCCATTCTCCTCATGACTGCCGGTTTAGATCATGGCCTGTCCATTCTTAGAACCCTGTATGGCTCCCAGTGCCCTCACATTCAAGTCCTCATCTCTTGACCTGATAAGGCCCTTTGTGAAGTCATAACATAGACACTAGATCTCACTTTTGGGCCTTTGCAAAGGGTGCTACCAAACGCGAAATGTCCCTTAACACTCCCATCCACCGTCCACCTAGCAAACACCTACCTATCGAACTTTCCAGATCCTGCAAGTTTTAGGCCTATTCTGGAGGCCTTCCCTGACTCTCTGAGGCCACATTCTTTTTTTTTTTAATTAATTTATTTATTCTAATTGGAGGCTAATTACAATATTGTAGTGGTTTTTGCCATACATTGACATGAATCAGCCATGGATGTACATGTGTCCCCCATCCTGAACCCCCCCTCCCTCCTCCCTCCCCATCCCATCCCTCAGGGTCATCCCTGAGCACCCTGTCCTGAGGCCACGTTCTTGAGGTGATTAACGAGAGAGACAAGAAGGAGTAGAACCCTCAAGAGGCCAAACTCTCTTGCAGTGACTATTCTTCAGTGTGTGAAGACAGACAGCATCCAGAACCGAACCGCCCGTGCTCTGGGGAACTTAGCCATGGAACCTGAGAGCTGCGGGGACATCCACTGTGCTGGTGAGCGGGCTTTGAGGGTGGAGCCAGCTAGGGCTTGGGAATTAAAGAAGGGATGGGTGGGCCAGGGGCTGTCCTCACTCGCCCTCCATCTCCTCCCCCACCCCCAGGTGCTGTTCCCCTGCTCGTGGAGAGCCTGACGGCTTGCCAGGACTCCCAGTGCCGCCAGAGTGTGGTCCGCGCCCTCCGCAACCTGGCGGACTCACCCCAGCACCGCCTGGCCCTGGCCCAGCAGGGAGCAGTGCGCCCACTGGCTGAACTTCTGGCTGCAGCGCCAGATCCCGCGCTGACCTTGGCCTTGGTCCGTGCCCTCCTAGAGCTGAGTCGAGGCTGCTCCCGGGCCTGTGCTGAGCAGCTCAGTCTGGGTGGGGGACTTGGCCCACTGGTCAGCCTGGCCTCCCATCCCAAAAGAGCCGTGCGTGAGGCCACCATATTGATCCTCGCCAACCTGTGTGCCCAGGGCCTGGTGCGGCCTGCCCTGGGCAATGCTGGGGGCGTGGAGGTGCTGTTGGGTGAACTCCGGCGGCGCCGGGGCCTCAACGGGGCAAGCCCAGCCTCCCAGCAGCCCCTGGTGCGGGCCGTGTGTCTGCTGTGCAGGGAGGCTATCAACCGGGCCCGGCTGCGAGATGCTGGGGGCTTGGAGCTGTTGATGGGCTTGCTGCGGGATCCCCGTGCCAGTGCCTGGCACCCTCGTGTGGTGGCTGCCCTCGTGGGCTTCCTATATGATACAGGGGCCCTGGGCCGGCTTCAGGCTCTGGGATTGGTACCTCTCCTGGCTGGGCAGCTGTGTGGTGAGGCTGGCGATGAGGAAGAAGAGGGAAGAGAAGCTGCCTCCTGGGACTTCCCTGAGGAGAGGACCCCAGAGCGGGCAGAGGCCGGAAGCTTCCGAAGCCTCCAGTGAGTTCCCACCTGATGCTATGGGGTGGGGCCTCTTCACTACCCTCACTCACCCCGCCCCCACCCATTCTGTCTTTGTAAGACTTTGATTCTGACTCCTAATACCTTGTTCTCACTGAACATGACTGCCTTCCAGACCCCAAATATACCTCTTCTCTCTTGGAGCCACCTTTTGTTTGACCTTGGCTCTCCGCAGGTGGCACAGTGGTAAACAGCCCACCTGCCAATGCAAGAGATGCAAGAGACCTGGGTTCAATCCCTGGGTCAGGAAGATCCCCTGGAGGAGGGTATGGCGACCCACTCCACTATTCTCACCTGGAGAATCCCATGGACAGAGGAACCTGGCAGGCTATGGCCCATAGTGTCGCAAAGAGTCAGACACGACTGAAGGGACTTAGCATGCATGCACACGTGCTGGGCCTCTTTGCTTACTGTTCCCTGTGCCCAGGGCACTCCTCCTCTGAGATGCCGTGATTAGAACTTAGGTTCATGGGGATTTGATTTAAAACGTCAGCTCTTTCCTTACCACCCCCCTCCCCATGTTTCTGTTCCCTTTTATTTTTTCTCCACACATATCGCTTCACAACACGCTGAACAGAAACTCTAGAAGGTCATGATCTTTTTTTGCTTTTGCTTCTCTGTAGTACCTGAAATGCACTTAGCATACACTAGGCAATAGGCAGTCAGGAATTGCTGAACGGGGTTGGGGGGGTGGGTGTTGGGATTCCCTTTTCCCCTGTCCTCCTCAGGCTGCCTTCTCTTCTGGCCTCAGTCACCTCTTGGAGGACCGCTCTTTTGACCTGCTCCCTCCCCTCGGCTCCGGGTTCCATATCCTTTGTCCCCCCTGCAGGTCCTGGCTGATCTCCGAGGGTTATGCTGCAGGCCCGGGAGACATCTCTCCCGACTGGTCCCCGGAGTGCTGTCCGCCGCCGCCAGAACCGGCCGATCTGACCAGCCCCACCTCGCTGCGGACGCCCCGCGCCCTGCGCCCGCCCGGCCGCAGCCCCACCGCCTCTGCCGCCGAGGAGCCCTGGGGCCGCGAGGGGCCGGCACTGCTGCTGCTGTCGCGCTTCTCCCAGGCTCCCGACCCCAGCGGGGCGCTGGTGACCGGCCCGGCCCTGTGCGGCCTGCTGGCCTATGTGACGGGCGCGCCGGGCCCGCCGAGCCCCCGCGCGCTGCGCATCCTGGCGCGGCTCACCTGCAACCCAGCCTGCCTCGAGGCCTTCGTGCGCAGCTACGGGGCGGCGCTACTGCGCGCCTGGCTGGTGCTCGGCGTCGCCCCCGACGACTGGCCGGCGCTGCGCACCCGGCAGGCCCGCCGCAGCCAGCACCAGCACCGGGAGTTGGGTGGGTCCTGCGCCCTTCTCACCCTTCCCCTCCCACTGTGCCTCAACTGCTCTCTCACTGCCATCCCTGGGAACAACAGCCACCAAGTGGTGGCCGGGAAGGACTCCCTTCTCCATTGCCCCCACACATAGTTCTTCAACCTCTGACTGTGTCTTGGGGCCCAGGAACCCCAGCACCAGGCTTGGCCTGAACAACTTAGAATCTGCCTCTCCTTCCCCAGTCTCTTCTCATTTCCCCGTATTCCTAACTTCTGCACTGTCCTTGACTCCACTGGGCACACTGATGTGAACTGCGGCTCAGGCACCACGTCTTCCCAGGCTCATGTCCTCCGAAAGTCCCCTTCCAACCCTGCCAGGGACTGCCCAGTCTTCTGTGCCCTGTTTTGGCCCTCAAGGGCCCAGAGTCATTCCCTGACCATCCCACTTCCTGTTCTGGCCCTTAACCTTCCAGTTCCTAGGGTTGGGTTGCCATCCCTCCAGGGCCTGAGGTCATCACCCTCTGCCTTGCCCTGAGGTCACCCCCTCCTTCCTCTCGGGGACCCAGGGGCCTCTCTTGCCCACCCCTACCCCCACCCCAGCTGCCAACCTGACTTGCCCTGCCTGCCCCTGCAGGTGAGATGCTGCTGCAGAACCTGACTGTGCAAGCCGAGTCACCCTTCGGAGTGGGGGCCCTCACCCACCTGCTGCTCTCTGGGAGCCCGGAGGACCGTGTGGCCTGCGCCCTGACCCTGCCCTTCATCTGTCGGTGAGGGAGACTTGGGTACCTCGTGGGGGCAGGGGACGCAAGATTGCTGTTCTCCAGCGCTGCCCTTTTCCAGCTTCTGAAAGATTCTCTTTTCCCCTCAAAGGAAGCCCTCTCTGTGGCGCCGGCTACTTCTGGACCAGGGCGGCCTCCGGCTCCTCCTCTCGGCGCTTACCCGGCCCGCTCCGCACCCGCTCTTTCTCTTTTTCGCCGCAGATTCCCTTTCCTGCCTCCAAGGCCTGGTGTCTCCCACGGGGAGCCCAGCCGTCCTACCTGCAATCCCCTTGGACCTAGACCCACCTTCCCCTTGCCTCTATGAACCTCTGCTGGGCCCAGCCCCCTTGCCAGCCCCCGACCTCCACTTCCTGCTGGACTCAGGCCTCCGGCTCCCTGCCCAACGAGCCGCCTCAGCCACTGCCTCCCCCTTCTTCCGCGCCCTGCTGGCTGGCAGCTTTGCCGAAGCCCAGATGGACCTAGTGCCCCTCCGAGGCCTGTCGCCCAGCGCGGCCTGGCCCATCCTGCATCACCTGCATGGCTGCCGGGGCTGTGGGGCCGCCCTGGGGCCTGTCCCTCCGCCAGGCCAGCCCCTGCTGGGCTCCGAAGCCGAGGAGGCTCTGGAGGCTGCTGGCCGTTTCCTGCTGCCAGGGCTGGAGGAGGAGCTGGAAGAAGCCGTGGGCCGCATCCACCTGGGACCCCAAGGTGGCCCAGAGTCAGTGGGGGAGGTGTTCCGCCTGGGCCGGCCGCGGCTGGCTGCCCACTGCGCACGCTGGACCCTGGGGCCGGGGCAGTGCCCCCGGAAGCGGGCCCTGGCTCTTGTGGGGCTTGTGGAAGCGGCCGGCGAGGAGGCTGGGCCCCTGACCGAGGCCTTACTGGCTGTGGTGATGGGGGTGGAGTCAGGGGGCAAGGGTCCCAGCCTAGACTGTTGATGTACCCTGGGGGGAGACCCAGGGATGAGTTAGCTAGAAGGAGGTCTCTCTCAATGGGAGGAGGCTGAGCAGAAGAAGTCACTGTTGAGGGCCCATGAGAGGATGGACCTGGAGCCCGGGGTGTCTGAAGACTCAGGAGTGAGAAGCCAAGGCCAGGGTCTGGGCATGGGGCCCTCGAGGTGGAGAACAGCCCAGGGCCCCAGGCACCTGGCCTGGCCCAGCTTTATGGATTTGGAATTAAAAGCTTTGGAGTCGGCTCCCCCTGTTGTATGGTGTCTCTGCTTCCTTTCCTGTGGGAGTACCTGCACATCTTAACCCATCCAGCAGGGTTGTGTCCAGGTGTCTGTGGCTCAGTGGGCCTCCCTGGTGGCTCAGCGGTAAAGAACCTGCCTACTCGTGCAGGAGACGCAGGTTCAGTCCTGGGGTCTGGAAGATCCCCTGGAGAAGGAAATGAGAACCCACTCCAGTATTCTTGCCTGGGAAATCCCATGGATGGAGGATCCTGATGGGGCTCGTAGAGAGTCGGACATGACTTAGCAATTAAACAACAACTGTGTCTCAGTACAGGCCACCCTTGGCGTGCAGGAGTTTAATAAATAACAATGTGCAGGTTCCTGGAGCCCTGGGATATGCTGCAGTTGCCAGGCTGCTCCTGAGGATGTGGTTTTGGGCCCCAGGGGAAGCCTGCTTCCTGCTCAGGCTACTTCATTGTTCAGCCACCCACCCAGCTGGACACAGACCTGGATTGAGGCTGAGGGGATGTGTGGGTGGGGATGGATGTCCAAGACCTTGGCACTATGGTTTCATCACCCATCACCCATTGTGGATCTTCTGTCTCTGGGTCCATTTTCATCTCTTGGTCAAGTGTCCTGCTGTTTTTCTGAGGGAAGACCTATTGTGTTTTTCAAGTCCCTGAGGCCACTATTCATGCCCAGAGGGAGCTGGAGCCCTAGGCTGGCATTGCTTTGTTTGCCCAGGCGGGGTCTCCATAAACCTGGCTCCCAGATCATTGACCACTTAGGTGGCAGCCTGACTTTGAGGACAGGGCCTGGACTGGGGCTGTCCACTAACTTCTGGGAAGCCAAGGGGGTCCCTTGCTGCCTCTGAGAGTATCCAGGTCTTTGTTCTCATGATGTCCTTTACAACCACCCAGAGAGCTTTTTTTTAAATGGAATATATAAATATTTATGTAAGGACTTACTCGTTTCTCTCTCCAGCTTTTTTTTTTCTTTCTTTTTGGCTGCATGGACGGCTCATGGGATCTCAGTTCCCTGACAAGGGGTCCAATCTGTGCCCCCTGCAGCTGAAGCTTGGAGTCCTAACCACTAGACCACCAGGGAATTCCCCAGAAAACTTTTTTAACAGTGCTGATGCCCGGGCCCTTTCTAACTGAATTGGACTGAGGGGAGAGTGCCTTGGGCATCAGTATTTTTTAAATTTATTTTTAATTAGTGGATAATTGCTTTACAATGCTGTGTTGGTTTCTGCCATACAACAATGCATATCAGCCATAAGGATACGTATGTCCTCTCCTTCCCAGCGGAGCCCCCTCCCCCCACATCAGTATTTTTTAAAAAGCCCCTGAGTTGCCATTCCAGTGCTCAGTTCTCGACCTGTGTCTGAGTTGAGACCCACAGTCTGTCTGCAGCACTGCTGTGTCCGTCCACACCTATCTCAAGTTTCTCATTTCCAACTTGATTTCTCAGTCCAGGGGAAGCCTCTTGTTCCTTTGTGGCCAGAGTCTGTGTCTTGCTTTCTTCTCTATATTCATCAGTATCTTGGGAAAGGGCTCTTGGGGGACAGGTCTGGGTCATCTCGGTGCAGGGGACAGTTGGCTGAGGTCTGGCTGCCTGGCAGCATTTCTCCTGAGTCTGCGTGGGACTTGGGCCTCCAGTTCTGTTTACCTGTGTCTGTATGTCTGTTTCCAACTCTATGGCTTAGAGTCTGTGGATGGGTTCATCATCTCTGTCTCTTGGAGATTTCTTTGTATCCAGTTTGTATGCCTTTTGGGATCTCTGTTATATCATTGTCACAGTCTCTTAGGGAAGATCTCTGAACCTGGGACCTGACAGATCCTTAGAACATCACCACTGCCTCCAACTCCAAAATTCTGTCTAGAGCAATCTTCTGGGAATAGCAGGGGGTGGGAGAGGAGCTTTGTCTAGGACTCAAAGTACTAACTTTGGGGATGGGGGGAGGTGGGCTTGGGGGCCTCATTCTGTGTCTAAGAGTCTCACTGAGCAGAGGATCCCGGGCTTTTTCTGGAGGAGCCACTTCTCTTACTCCGATTCTGGCCGCCTGGGGCTCCCTGCAGCTGAGGCCAAGGCTGGGGTGTGGCCGTCTGCGCAGCAGGCAGGCGGGCTGGGCCTGGGTGGGCCGGGGCCCTCCCTCCCTTACAGGCCCCCACCCCGGGTTCTCCCGTTCTTCCCCCTCTCCACCCCCCCCGGCCCCCCTCCAGCCTTATCCCAGCGGGTCCCGGCTTCCTTACATGGTCACGGCTGGGCCTCCAGCTCCCGGACGTCCCCCGCCCCCCGCCCCCACCGGACACGGCCCCCGCCCTGCTCGCCCCGCGCGGTCTGCCCGCGCCCCGTCATGGAGGACCTGGGTGAGTGGGGTCCGGGTCCCCTTGTCCCCAAGCCCCTCACCACTGCCTGGACCCGCTTCCCCATCCTGGGGCCCCCTCGCACTCCCGGCATCTCTCCATCCCTGCCTCCCGGTCTTCTCGCTTCTGGTCTCTGCCGGCGCCTCCTTTCCGACTCCACGTCCCCCTTCCTGCCGCTCCCTTCCTGCCTTTGCCAGACTGGTCGCTCCCTCCCTTCTTCCTTCACTTCGCTCCCCCGTCGCTGGCTGCATATGGATGGGCAGGGAGGTGCAGAGCCTGCGGGCGCCTGTGCTCGGGAGTTCTGGGAAGGGAGGAGTTAAAAGGACCTTGGGTCCAGGGACTGGGAAAGTAGTCGGGAAAGGAGACTATGACAGTAAGTTCTGGAGAAGAAAATGGGCTTGCCCTAGGGTTTGGGAAACGAAAGAGTTAAGGGCCCTTAAATAAGGTAGGGTCAGGTCCTTGGGGCAGAAAGTAAATATAATAGAGTGCCGAGATGCCAGGGAGAGGTTAAGGGTTCCATCAAGGCGCTCAGAGATGCAGAGTAAAGGGGCAGGGACTTCTAAATTCTGAAAGGTAAAGAGTTCAGATTCTGGATCTGGGGATGGAGACGGGGAGAGTTGGGTTGTGTGTGTTGGGGGAGGGGGGTGTGCTGTCTGTCCCTCCGACTTGGGGCAGAAAGGAGGACCCACGCATCTCATCCTCCCTTGTCGTTTGGAACCGGGGCAGGAAGGCAGTGCGCTCCGTGGAGAGAAGGAGTTCCAGCACCCTGCGGTAGGGGGTGCTGCTCAGAATGAGTACCGAGCACTGGTACTGAAGAAAAAACCAATCAGAAAGCAGGTCCCGGCAGACTCACCAATGAGGTGCATAGGGTGGAGCCCAGTGGCATCTGGAGGTGGGCCAGGGCTGGGAGGGGCCTGTTTAGGTGTAGGGGGTGTGGCAGAAAGAGCATCCAATCAGAAAGCAGGTGTCAGGCATACAGCCAATTGAGCAATTTGGGGTGGAGCCATATTTGCCTCCAGTAAAGAGCCAATTTTGACTGTATTACCGAAGATTCATAGAATTAAAGAGTCAGGTAGATGAATTAGTAAATGACTCTCAGGATAAGCCACGTGGGATATTGTGACCGTAAATAGTCCTTGCTGCCCTTGGTCTGCCTTGTATTTCTTCTGATTCTTGACCTCTACTCTTAATACTCGCTTCTGTCCTCCTCAAATACTGCCCACTTAGAACACTTATTCTCTGATCTCTTAAGGCCCTGTCTCTGCCTTAACCTTGACCTCTCAACCTCTCACCTTTGACGGCCTCTCCCTGCAGATGCCCTGCTATCTGACCTGGAGACCACAACCTCACACATGCCAAGGTCAGGAGCTCTAAAAGAGCGGCCCCCAGAGCCCCTCACGTCTCCTCTGACACAGGTGAGCTCAGATGCTGGGGAGAGGGACAACCACTCAGGCCAGGTTTGGTGAGAGGAAAGGAAACCCGGGCCTGAGTAGGGCAGAGTACGGGCGTATCATCCACATACATGTCCTTCTCTATAGATGGGGCCTGGGGAATCTTCAGGAGCCTCCGGGGACAAAGACCATCTGTACAGGTGAGAAGACTGGGGATGGGGGGATGGGGTGGCCAATTAAGACTCAGGCTTGTATTCCCCACCCCTGAACCCAAGCTCCCACCCTCTTTCCCAGCACGGTATGCAAGCCTCGGTCCCCGAAGCCTGCAGCCCCTGCCACCCCTCCATTCTCCTCTTCCTGCGGTGTCTTGGGCACGGGGCTCTGTGAGCTAGACAGGTTGCTTCAGGAACTTAACGCTACTCAGTTCAACATAACAGGTACCAGGGTTACTGGGACAAGCCTTGATGGGATGGGGGGCAGGGCAGGGCTGGGCAGAGACTAAGGGGGGTAGCCATTTCCTTCTCCAGGGGATATTCCTGACCCAAGGATTGAACCAGGGTCTCCTGCCTTGCAGATGGATTCTTTACTGTCCAAGTCACTAAGGAAGCCCATAGACTTCCCAGGGTAGCAGCTAAAGGGATGCGAGCCTTAACTGGGAAGGAGGCTAGCACATGGCCCCATGCCCAGTGCCCTTCTCTCCTCTCTGCAGATGAAATAATGTCTCAGTTCCCATCTAGCAAGGAGACAGCAGGGGAGCAGAAGGAGGACCAGTCTGAGGACAAGAAAAGGCCCAGCCCGTGAGTCTGGCATAGCTGGCAGGGTTGGGAAAGAGGTGGTCAGTTCTGGATGCTGGGGTTACTGGAGGAAGTGTTACCCTGAGACTCTGAGCTGACACAAGTTGTGTTCTTCACAGCCCTCCCAGCCCCTCCCCTGTTCTCCCAAAGCCTTCAGCCACCTCAGCCACCCTGGAGCTAGATAGACTGATGGCCTCACTCTCTGACTTCCGTGTCCAGAACCATGTGAGTTACTCAGGGAGTGCGGGGTAGACCACTATGGATTTATGGCTCTCGACCCATCTGAGACCTTCTCACACATGCTGCCCTGCTGACTCAACTCCCCTGTCCTCACTACTGCAGCTTCCAGCCTCAGGGCCCACCCCACCACCAGTGCCAAGCTCCATGAGTGAGGACGCCCCCTCCCCACCAGGGCCCACCAACAAAGGCAGCCTGGACACCATGCTGGGGCTGCTTCAGTCTGACCTCAGCCGCCGTGGCGTTCCCACCCAGGCCAAGGGCCTCTGTGGCTCCTGCAATAAACCCATTGCTGGGCAAGTAAGTGTAGCTCTGTGAGTAAGGGGGTAGAGACCTATGTGTGCCAAGTCACTTCAGTCATGTCCAACTCTTTGCAATCCTATGGACTGTGACCCACTAGGCTCCTCTGTCCATGGGATTCTCCAAGCAAGTGTACTGGCGTGGGTTGCCATGCCCTCCTCCAGGGGATCTTCCCCATCCAGGAATCGAACCTGCATCTCTTATATCTCCTGCTTTGGCAGACAAGTTCTTTACTACTAGCACCACCTGGGAAGCCCAGAGACCTATAGACTCATTTCACTGAGAGCCAGTGGGTATTACTGTTATTCATATTTTGCGGATGAGGAAATTGAAGCTGTGAGTCAGAGAGCAAGTGAGTGGCAGAGTAAGAATTCCAACCCAGGTTTTATTTATTCTAGTCCTACTGTGTGCCAGACATTATGCTAGCTCCTTTACAAACCCCCATGTAATTTTTTAAATTAGTCAATTTATTTCGTTTCTGGTTGCACTGGGTCTTCATTGCTGTGCGTGGGCTTTCTCTCCTTGCAGAGATTCGGGCTACTGTCTCGTTGTAGTGTGCAGGCTTCTTATTGAGGTGGCTTCTCTTGTTGCAGAGCACAGGCTCTAGACACAAGAACTGCAGTAGTTGCAGCCCATGGGCTCAGGAGTTGAGGCTCATAGGCTTTACAGCATGTGCTCAGTCGTTGTGGTGCTCAGGCTTAGTTGCTCAGAGGTATGTGGGATCTTCCTGGAGCAGGGATCAAACCTGTGTCCCCTACATTGGCAGGCAGATTCTTATCCACTGCACCACCGGGGAAGTCCCCCCTCTCATTTAATCTTCACAAAAGCCTCATTGGCTCCACCCACCATCTCTTCAGGACCCACAAAGACTTTCTCCTCTACCAGTCTGGTTTGGGAGCTCCATTTCTTGGCTTATTGACTGAGCAGATGTTATGGGCAACTGTGCCCAGTGGTTGATCTAGATCCTCCTGCTAGATAAAGTGCCCTACCGCCATCCATTTTGGTGAGAATTTCCAATCTCAGCAGAGCAGGGTGACATTATGAATTTTCTAAGCACTTTCACCTTCATGGGCCCCTTCCTCCATTAAAAAATATATAAATTGCATTTTATGACAGTTGGAGTGAAGATGAATACATTAATATATATTTAGTCATTTTCTTCTAGCTATTTTTTTTCTTCTAATTTTAAAAGAAATTACAACATTTTTGTGGCCTACAGAAAGTATGGTGGGCCCTAGGTACTGTGCTGGAAGCTGGCTTAAATCTCCATAGCTTTGGGTTTGAGTTACTTGGACATTCGATACTTCATCCTGACTTCTCAGAGATAAGATGTGAAAAGTGCCACGTAAACCTTGGCTCACTGGGCATCTGGCAGCCCCAGGCCCACTCTGACCCCCGCCTCAACCCCCAACTCGCAGGTGGTGACGGCGCTTGGCCGTGCTTGGCACCCTGAGCACTTCGTTTGCGGTGGCTGTTCCACCGCCCTGGGAGGCAGCAGCTTCTTCGAGAAGGATGGAGCTCCCTTCTGTCCTGAGTGCTACTTCGAGCGCTTCTCTCCGCGATGTGGCCTCTGCAATCAACCCATCCGACACGTGAGCCCCGCCTGGACCACAAGCCCCGCCTCTGTTTCACCCAAGGAGCCTGTGGGATGAGCCTCATCCACTTGCGCGATTCCCATCCCCACCCCAGGCGCTTCCAGGGTTCTCTTCCGCAGCTCTTTAGACTCCGCGCTCTTTGATTCCCAAGTTCCTGCTTAGGTCTCCCGCAGCTTCAACTCATACTTCAAGCCACTCATTTAGGTTCAGGGTGGAAGAGGGAAGGGAGAGGAAATGGCGGGGGGTGGGGGGGGGGGGGCGGGGGGCGGCACGCTGAGTGTTCAGTTTCATTTTCCGCAGAAGATGGTTACTGCCTTGGGCACCCACTGGCACCCGGAGCATTTCTGCTGCGTTAGTTGCGGGGAGCCCTTCGGAGATGAGGGTGAGAGCTTGACTCCCATCTCTAAAGCCGCGGGTCCGCTCGACATCCCGCCCCGCTCCCTTTGGGCCCGCTCACTAGGACTTTCGAAATCCTCGCGGGCCTGAATTTTCTCCTGCTCTCTCCGGGACCCGGCCTATCCCACCTGCGAATTCCCATCCCACTCGCTCCCGCTCTGCTCCCCACCCAGACCCTGTCCCTCTCCACCGACTGCGTCCTCTCACTGCGCTGCTTCCGGCCCCCCAGTCTCAGATCTTTGTGGGCTCCCGGAGCCACCTTGCACCCTTTTCCTTCCTCCTTACTCTGTTCCCGCTCCTAGGTTTCCACGAGCGGGAGGGCCGCCCTTACTGCCGCCGGGACTTCCTACAGCTGTTCGCGCCGCGCTGCCAGGGTTGTCAAGGCCCCATTCTGGACAACTACATCTCGGCGCTCAGTGCGCTCTGGCATCCGGACTGTTTCGTCTGCAGGGTACTCGACTGTGAGGGGCGGGACCTTGGAGGGAGGGGCCAGTAGGGGCGGGACTAGGAGTCGGGGCGGGGTTAATAGTCGGAGCGGGGTCCCGGGAGGCGGGGCTTCATGCTCGCTGGAGGTGCGAGGGGCTGCTGGAGTCTCGGGGGGTTATTCAGCTCCAAAAGGGGGTTATTTGGTCTGTAGGTTGGCCCTGACCCATCATTTCGTGGTTGCCCTTCCTCAGGAATGTTTCGCGCCCTTCTCGGGAGGCAGCTTTTTCGAGCACGAGGGCCGCCCGCTGTGCGAGAACCATTTCCACGCGCGGCGCGGGTCTCTGTGCGCCACGTGTGGCCTCCCGGTGACCGGCCGATGCGTGTCGGCCCTGGGCCGCCGCTTCCACCCGGACCACTTCACCTGCACCTTCTGCCTGCGCCCGCTCACTAAGGGCTCCTTCCAGGAGCGCGCGGGCAAGCCCTACTGCCAGCCCTGCTTCCTCAAGCTCTTCGGCTGACCGCCTGCCGGGCTCGCCCCTCCGGGAGAGCGGAGCCACAACAACTTCGCCTTTCCCCCCACCCCCTCAAAAGATCGGGCTCTCTAGACCCCAAGGCCTTGCTGTTGGAGCTTCGGGCTCCACCAGCCCGGCTTCTTGAGGCCCCACCACACTGCAGGGACTGGCCCTGAAGGTACTGTACGTTCTCCGTGGGCGAGTTCAGAAAAGGCTCAGTGAACCCTTAAGGCCACTCGCCTCCCGAAGTGGGTCCGTACACTGACCGATCCCACGTGAGCCCTTCACTTTGTTCTCAGCCTTGAGGGAGCCCCCGGACTGGAGGAGGGCCCCTGCAATTCTCACGAATCCAAGGCCAGGCCAAGACGTCCCTCTCCCCTCGCCCCTCACTGTTCTGTGCACTTTTTTCTACCTACATAAACACACATTCCACGTCACATCGGTGCTGTGTCTCTGCGCGGAAGTGGCTCGCGTCGCGACGCCCCGCCCCTTGTACTGCTCTGGCCGCGGGCTCTAGGCCGCCGCGTTGCAGCGGGAGCCGGACCTGCAGCCTCAGCCCTTCAGATGAGCCTGAGGCTGGAAAGGTCGGCCACGTGCGCAGGATCGTATAGAAGGCTGCCCACCAGCCGGGATGGGAATTCAAGCGGAGCCCCATCAAACCTTCCGGTCCCCAATCCCCCACCCTTCAGCTCCTTATATTCTTGAAATAAGCACTTAATCTGTACCCACTCCCTCCACCCTTGCCACCTTGTCTGGTCTCCAGATTTCCCCCCCTCCTTTAATAATTTAAAATTTTTTTTTTTACTTTTTGGCCACACTGCGCGGCATGTGGGATCTTAGCTCCCCTACCAGGGATCGAACTTGCACCCCCTGCATTGGAAGTGCCGTTTTAACCACTTGGCCATCAAGGCAGTCCCACCCCCTTAAAAGACCCTCAGAGATGGGGCTCCATTTGAAAGTGCCAATTTATTCCCACCCTTTGGATCTGACCATTAAATTTCAGCTTCTCTCATATTAGTATTGACTTATAACATCTGCTTTAGGCAGAAGATGGCACTTAGGGTGGTCAGGAGACTGAGGGAAACTGGGAGCTGTACAAACTAGAAAGAGGCTTCTAACTCAGCTTGGAAGTCAAAGAGGGCTTCCTGGAGGAGGTGACACACAAGCCAAGCCCCTGCAGAGAAGGGTGAGACCAGGGGTTCTTAGGTGTGGAGAGGTTCAGGCTGCATCTGAATCCCCAAACCCCAGGGGTCTTTCTAAGCCCAATATCTTAGACCCTGCAGTTCCCTAAGAAGGGGGCCTAGATTCCTGCTCTAACTACAGGGACCTTTGAGACTGGAAACAATGGCTCCCCAAAGGCCCTTCCAGCTCAAAGAGGGGCTAACAGCCAAGGAGAACAGCTGTGGTATGGGCAAGAGCCAAAGGTGAGGTTCTCTGCCTTGGCTTTGGGCAAATCACCTTCCCCAGATTCTTTCCTCTCTGAAGCTCCCCTCCTGGATCTTCCTAAGCCTCCGACTCTTCCTCTTTCACAAATCCTCCCTGGAGAGTGCTGTCCATCCCTTGGCTTGTAACTGCCTCCTAGTCTTGAGCCGTTTATTTCCCAAGAGTTCATTGACCACATATTGTGCTAGGGTCCATGCTGGGTGCTGAGAAACATGTTCCTTCAACTCCTGGTCTCGTAGGAGAGACAGATGGGGAAAAAAAAAAGAAAACCGCAATGACAAGTGTAATAAAGTACAGAAACTCCCCTGATGGCCTAGATAAAGCTGGTTCTTTTCCCTAGTTTCCACCCATAGCACCTCCCTAGTCCCTCACTTATCACTAATGCAAACAGGTATTTGTTGCTTGTTCATTTATTTATTTTTTTTACTGGCCTCTGTAGTTGCAGCAAGTGGGCTTAGGTGCTCCTAGGCATGTGGGCTCTTAGTTACCCGACCAGGAATGGAATCCTTGTCCCCTGCCTTGAAAGGTGGATTCTCAAGCACTGAGCCACCAGGGAAGTCCCATGCTTGTTTATTTCTGAAATGAAGGCAAGCTCCTGGGAGCTTGTCTGTCAAATGACACATTTGTTTTGCTGTTATCTGTCCAGTGTCCAAATTGCTGTCCAGCAGGTGGTAAGTGCTCCAAAAATGTTTGCTAATGGAAGAAGGAATGAAGAAGGAAGGGAAGGAGGAAAGGTGAGAAGGAAAAAAATAGACAACTGAGAAAAGGTGGGGAAGAAGTTATGACATGAACCAGAGCATCAGAGAAGGCCTCTGTGAATATGTAATATCTACATTGAGACTGAAGGTTGAGCAAAGAGCCTGAGGAGAGCACCCCAGGCAGAGGAAAGAGCAAGTGCAAAGGCCAGGAGGTAGTAACGAGCTTGGTGTATGTGAAGAAAGGAAAGAAGGCCAATGTGGTTGATTAGAGCCAGCAGGGGAGAGTCATAGGAGATGTGGTCAAAGAGGAACAAGCTGCCACATCACGCAGCACTCTGCAGGCTCTGATGAGGGCAGATGTGTGCGTGCTAAGTCACTTCAGTTGTGTGTGACTCTCTGAGACCCCATGGACTGTAGCCTTCCAGGCTCCTCTGTCCATGGGATTCTCCTGGCAAGAATACTGGCATGGGTTGCCATGCCCTCCTCCAGGGGATCTTCCCTACCCAGGGACTGAACTCACGTCTCCAGCGGCTCCTGCATTGCCGGTGGACTCTTAACCGCTGCGCCACCAGGGAAGCCATGGAGATCTGATTTTAAGTGCCTACAACTCCAATGTGTCCTCTGATACTTGCCCCTAGATTTCTTCCTGGCCCTTCACTTTTAAAAATTATTTTATTTGGCTGTGTCGGGTCTTAGTTGTGGCGCATGAGCTTCTCTCTAGTTGTGGTGCTCGGGCTTTGTTGTCCCATGGCATGTGGGATCTTATGCCACCCAACCAGGTGGGATCTTGACCAGGAATGGAACCTGAGTCCTCTGCATTGCAAGGTGGATTCTTAACCACTGGACCACTTGGCCAGACACTTCAAATTCATCACCTGCTGAAGCAGATACTGTGGGTGTCCTGCCTGTATCCACCTGGCCCATCTGGGAAGTCATATGCAGACACTTCCCAGACCCTCAGTGTCCCCAGATGCTCCCTGAGTTTCTGTCTGGACGAGGTCCTGGGTGGGTGGGATTCTGTAGCCTCAGAACCTCCAGCCAGTTAGAGATAGGGATTGGTGAATAACTATCCCAGCTCTGTGGTTCCTGGGGGTCAGTTCTGAGGTGAGTTCCCCACAGTGTCTCAGAGGGTCCCCACTGGGATTGTCAAAGGGGTAACTTCTTTAAAAAATATTTTATATATTAATTATTTATTTATTTGGCTGCACTGGGTCTTAGTTGTGGCATGCAGGGTCTAATTCCCTGACCAGGAATCGAACCCCAGGTCCTCTGCATTGGCAGCTCAGAGTGTTGGCCACTGGACCGCCGGGGAAGTTCCACAGTGGTAACCTTTTCATCAACACACCCTTTACTGGCTTTTCTCCTTTCTTTGTCTCTCTTCCTCATTCCTTCACAGCCCTGACTGTGATCAGCTCCCCAATACAGTTCTTGCACCCCAATTCTCATCTTAGAGTCTGTTTTTGAAGGGACCATAATGAAGGCATTCCTTAAACAACTCATCACCTTCCCCTAAAATATTATTCTCTGTTCTCATTTCCACCATGAACCCTACTACCATAATCAGACACCCAAGTCTGGGCAATTCTTCTAGAAAGATAGAGCAGCGGGTGTCTATTTATCAAGCCATTCCCTTCTCGAGTCCAGCCCTGTGCTGAGCAATGGGACTCCAGGGATGAATCTGATCATCTCCTGCTCTTGAGGGAGTCGCTGGTCTATTGGGAAGACAGATCTGGATCCAGGCAAGGTCCACACAACGTGCTCAGAACTGTGTCAGGAAAGTCAGAGAAGTCTTTCCCGAAGAGATGCCATGGGCTGAGCACTGAAGGCTGAGTAGGGGCTGGCCATTTGGGAGGCAGGGGGGCGTTCCAGGAAGAAGGCATAGCTTATAGAAAAGTTCAGAGGGTATGAGAATCCAGGGGCTGGGGAGGGCAAGGGCATGGGAAGGAAATGTGATTTCATTCTGGGCTTGGTGTGGAGGAACGAGGAGAAGTGTGGGCAGGGGTCAGGGCATGGCAGGCCTTAAACCTCAGGATGAGAGGCTCCTGCCTCCTCCCGGGTTTGATGGAGAGCTCTGGAGGTTTCCTGAGCAGGGGAGTGTCACTGTCAGATTTGAGTCTGAAAATAATTCCCTGGGACTTCCCTCGCAGTCCAGTGGGGCAGGACTCGGGGCTCGGGTTTGATCCCTGGTCAAGGAACTAGATCCCAAATGCTGTAACTGAAGATCCTCCATGCCGCAAGGAAGATCGAAGATCCCATGACACAACCAAATAGATAAATATTTCAAAAAGAAAGAAAAAGGCTCAGTGGTAAAGAATCTGCCTGCCAATGCAGGAGACACAGGTTCGATCCCTGGTCCAGGAAGATCCCACATGCCATGGAGCAACTAAGCCTGTGCGCCAACATTACTGAGCCTGCGCTCTAGAGCCTGGGAGCTGCAATTAGTGAGCCCACACACAGCAACTACCAAAGCTCAAGTACCCTGGAGTCCATGCTCGGCAACAAGAGAAGCTGTCGCAAGAAGCCTGCGCACCGCAACAAAGAATAGCCCTTGCTCGCTGCAACTAGGGAAAAGCCTGCACAGCAACGAAGACCCAGCACAGCTAAAAATAAATAAATAAAATTATTTGTAATCAATTTTTTAAAAAAGAAAATGATTCCTCTGAATTAGTTTGAACTGGGGGGCTAGCTCAGCCAGGTTCCCTAGGTCAAAGCTGAAGGATAGGCATTTTTAACCAGTGAAAGAAGTCATTTTCAGCCCAAGTCTCTGGAGAATAGGCAGGGGCTAAGGCCCAGGAAGGGGAATACCCTTGAATTTGAAAGTGTCCAGCTCCCCAGGACCACAGCCTTCAGCCTCTGTGAGGCCTGATTCAGCTAAACAAAGCTGGGGAGCGGGGAAACTTGTCGGCTCACTGCCCCCAAGGTAACCATTAATCCTTCCCGGGGGGAATCCAGGGGCTAGTGCCCTGAGGGGCAGATCTTGGGCAGAATGGAGGAGCACACAGAGGCAGGCTCAGCACCAGTGCTGGGGGAACAGAAGGCTCTAATTGACAATCCTGCTGACATCCTAGTCATCGCTGCTTATTTCCTGCTGGTCATCGGCGTCGGCTTGTGGGTGAGAAGCTGGGAGATGTTGCTAGGGCCCCGCTTCTGGAGCCTGGGGGGAAGTCTCAGGGAGCCCTGTGTGTGGCAGGGGAAGGATGCCTGGATCTTTGAGAGAGAAACCCGGTGTGGGACAAGTAATTCTTCTTTTGATAGTTTCAGGGCGGCCCAGTCCACACTCATTCACACCTTGTCTGCCCACTTTGGGGCTGGACTCGTTTTAAGGGGTTAGTGGCTTTTCATCGGGACAGCATTCTAAATGAGGTCTCTGTTCCCCTGTCTACATAACAAGTGGCTGAGCAGAAACCTGTATCCAGGGCCCACAGGAAAGTCAGGCCCCATCTAGCCACAGTAGGGCTTGGGGAGTTGGATGCTGGGTTAGGGCCTGGGTGGATCTGTGTCTTGGGAGGAAGCTGGGGGTGGGGTCGGGTGGGAATCATGAGGGGAGCTGCATGCTGGTTAATATTCAGCCTGGAACAAGGCTGAGGAATGTGTTGAGGAGGCTAATGAGGTCCAAAGATGTCCCCCGAACCCAGGCCTCTCCCCACTCCCAACCCCCAGTCCATGTGCAGAACCAACAGAGGCACCGTCGGCGGCTACTTCCTGGCGGGACGGAACATGGTGTGGTGGCCGGTGAGAGAGGCGGGGCTGTGGAGCGGGAGGAGGCCTGTAGAAACAGCGTGGCTCACCCCCACCTCTGGCCACCCAGGTCGGGGCCTCTCTCTTCGCCAGCAACATTGGCAGTGGCCACTTCGTGGGCCTGGCAGGGACCGGTGCGGCAAGCGGCCTGGCGGTGGCTGGATTTGAGTGGAATGTGAGTCCCTCCTTTTGTCCAATAACCCACTCCCCACCCCGGGAACACCTGGAAGGGTCACACGTGGAGAGGCTCCAGGTGGAGGTGTGAGACCAGAGTTGGGACTTCCCAAATGTGCTGTGAGGCTAGGCTTCAAGTGATGCTCAGGCAGCCAGCTTGGAGGCAGAAGCAGGTGGGAGATCCCAGGATCAGGGCAAGGGTAGGTCTAGAGGAGGTGTATTAGCTGATCATATCAGCATTGGGGGTAAGATGCTTGAATTCATAGGAACGAGTCTGTTAGTAAGCAGTGTTTTAATAACAAAGTTGATCATAGTATGGCGGTAAACAAAACCAATCACACGAATAATAGTGTTCAATACTGGGATATGGCAGGTGGTTTGATTCACTATTGCTATGTGAGCCTAAACCAGCCACACCCTCATTGGCCTCAATTTACTCCTCTCTGAAATGGGGTGAACAGTCTCAAAGTTGGTACAGTGCTTCTTCTGACACTCTCCGAAGCAGGCCTGTGAGCATCTTTAAGCCAAATGAAAGCCCCTTGCAGAAAAGGGCAGGAGAGGAAGCTCTGGGACTGAGGCTTGCCTCGGAGACTTGGAAAGATCAGGGCTTTGAGCTCAGGGCTTCCTGGAGGAGGAGGCCTCTGAGCTGAGCCTTGAAGGATAGATGGTTTGGGTGGGTGGAAAAGAGAGGGGAGGCAGAGGCTGGGGTTGGGCTGAAGGGTCTGTACTTGGATTCAGGTCCTGGGGGTGGGAGGAGGAGGAGTCTAGGGGTCATCTTGGGAGAGATGGCCAGGGGTCATGGCCTGGGAAGGCAAGAAGGGCTGTAGTTAAGGGCCCAACGAAGTATCAAGAGCTTGTCCAGAAAGCCCAGAGCCCAAGGTCATCGTCTGTATTTGTGTCCTCTGGGGCCCTGGTGTGACCTTGCCTTGGAGTAGCATATTCCCCAAGAGAGGAAGGTTCTTCAGACCCCTTGGGGGCGGGGACGGGCTCAAAGCAAGATCTTGGGCGGGGAGTCACCCTCCGATGTCGCGTTGTGCCCACAGGCACTGTTCGTGGTCCTGCTACTTGGGTGGCTCTTCGTGCCAGTGTACCTGACCGCAGGCGTCATCACCATGCCGCAGTACCTGCGCAAGCGCTTCGGCGGCCATCGTATCCGCCTCTACTTGTCCCTGCTCTCGCTTTTTCTGTACATCTTCACCAAGATTTCGGTAAACACGCTTGGTGGGTTGGAATGGGCCCCTGGAAGGGTGGGACCACCCAGTGGAGGTCTCTAGAAAGCCCCCGAGGGGGCGCAGCTGAGGAACAATTGCTGTAACAACCGTAATGGAGGCAGGGCCTGGAAGGAATCAGTTTCTGGGGCTACAGCCATAGTTCAGTTCAGTCGCTCAGTCGTATCCGACCCTGAGACCCCATGAATTGCAGCACGCCAGGCCTTCCTGTCCATCACCAACTCCCAGAGTTCACTCAGACTCACGTCCATCGAGTCAGTGATGCCATTCAGCCATCTCATCCTCTGTCATCCCCTTCTCCTCCTGCCCCCAATCCCTCCCAGCATCAGAGTCTTTTCCAATGAGTCAACTCTTCGCATGAGGTGGCCAAAGTACTGGAGTTTCAGCTTTAGCATCATTCCTTCCAAAGAAATCCCAGGGCTGATCTCTTTCAGCCTGGAGACTGGTTGGATCTCCTTGCAGTCCAAGGGACTCTCAAGAGTCTTCTCCAATACCACAGTTCAAAAGCATCAATTCTTCAGCACTCAGCCTTCTTCACAGTCCAACTCTCACATCCATACATGACCATTGGAGAAACCATAGCCTTGACTAGACGGACCTTTGTTGGCAAATAATGGCTCTGCTTTTCAATATGCTATCTAGGTTGGACATAACTTTCCTTCCAAGGAGTAAGCGTCTTTTAATTTCATGGCTGCAGTCACCATCTGCAGTGATTTTGGAGCCCAGAAAAATAAAGTCTGACACTGTTTCCACTGTTTCCCCATCTATTTCCCATGAAGTGATGGGACCAGATGCCATGATCTTTGTTTTCTGAATGTTGAGCTTTAAGCCAACTTTTTCACTCTCCACTTTCACTTTCATCAAGAGGCTTTTGGGGTGGTGTCATCTGCATATCTGAGGTTATTGATATTTCTCCCAGCAATCTTGATTCCAGCTTATGCTTCTTCTAGCCCAGTGTTTCTCATGATGTACTCTGCATAGAAGTTAAATATGGTGACAATATACAGCCTTGACGTACTCCTTCCTATTTGGAACCAGTCTTTTGTTCCACATCCAGTTCTAACTGTTGCTTCCTGACCTGCATATAGGTTTCTCAAGAGGCAGGTCAGGTGGTCTGGTATTCCCATCTCTTTCAGAATTTTCCGCAGTTGATTGTGATCCACACAAAGGCTTTGGCATAGTCAATAAAGCAGAAATAGATGTTTTTCTGGAACTCTCTTGCTTTTTCCATGATCCAGCGGATGTTGGCAATTTGATCTCTGGTTCCTCTGCCTTTTCTAAAACCAGCTTGAACATCTGGAAGTTCACAGTTCACGTATTGCTGAAGCCTGGCTTGGAGAATTTTGAGCATTACTTTACTAGCATGTGAGATGAGTGCAATTGTGCGGTAGTTTGAGCATTCTTTAGCATTGCCTTTCTTTGGGATTGGAATGAAAACTGACCTTTTCCAGTCCTGTGGCCACTGCTGAGTTTTCCAAATTTGCTGGCATATTGAGTGCAGCACTTTCACAGCATCATCTTTCAGGATTTGAAATAGCTCAACTGGAATTCCATCACCTCCACTAGCTTTATTTGTAGTGATGCTTTCTAAGGCCCACTTGACTTCACATTCCAGAATGTCTGGCTCTAGGTGAGTGATCACACCATCGTGATTATCTTGGTTGTGAAGATCTTTTTTGTACAGTTCTTCTGTGTATTCCTGCCACCTCTTCTTAATATCTTCTGCTTCTGTTAGGTCCATACCATTTCTGTCCTATATCAAGCCCATCTTTGCATGAAATGTTCCCTTGGTAGCTCTAATTTTCTTGAAGAGATCTCTAGTCTTTCCCAATCTGTTGTTTTCCTCTATTTCTTTGCATTGGTCGGATGCTGTAAAGAGCAATATTACATAGGAACCTGGAATGTCAGGTCCATGAATGAATGCAAATTGGAAGTGGTCAAACAGGAGATGGCAAGAGTGAGTGTCAACGTTCTAGGAATCAGTGAACTAAAATGGACTGAAATGGGTGAATTTAACTCAGATGACCATTATATCTACTACTGTGGGCAGGAATTCCTTTAGAAGAATGGAGTAGCCATCATCGTCAACAAAAGAGTCCGAAATGCAGTACTTGGATGCAATCTCAAAAATGACAGAATGATCTCTGTTCGTTTCCAAGGCAAACCATTCAATATCACAGTAATCCAAGTCTATGCCCCAACCAGTAACTCTGAAGAAGCTGAAGTTGAACGGTTCTATGAAGACCTGCAAGACCTTTTAGAACTAACACCCAAAAAAGATGTCCTTTTCATTATAGGGGACTGGAAGGCAAAAGTAGGAAGTGAATAAATACCTGGAGTAACAGGCAAATTTGGCCTTGGAATACGGAATGAAGCAGGGCAAAGACTAATAGAGTTTTGCCAAGAAAATGCACTGGTCATAGCAAACACCCTCTTCCAACAACACAAGAGAAGACTCTACACATGGACATCACCAGATGGTCAACACCAAAATCAGATTGATTATATTCTTTACAGCCAAAGATGGAGAAGCTCTATACAGTCAACAAAAACAAGACCAGGAGCTGACTGTGGCTCAGATTATGAACTCCTTATTGCCAAATCCAGACTTAAATTGAAGAAAGTAGGGAAAACCACTAGACCCTTCTGGTATGACCTAAATCAAATCCCTTATGATTATACAGTGGAAGTGAGAAATAGATTTAAGGGACTAGATCTGATAGATAGAGTGCCTGATGAACTATGGATGGAGGCTCGTGACATTGTACAGGAGACAGGGATCAAGACCATCCCCATGGAAAAGAAATGCAAAAAAGCAAAATGGCTGTCTGAGGAGGCCTTACAAATAGCTGTGAAAAGAAGAGAAGCAAAAAGCAAAGGAGAAAAGGAAAGATATAAGCATCTGAATGTAGAGTTCCAAAGAAGAGCAAGAAGAGATAGGAAAGCCTTCCTCAGCGACCAATGCAAAGAAATAGAGGAAAACAGCCATAGTGGGAGGTATCAAAAAATAAGGGCACTTTTGAGGTGTGGCCAAAAGTTTGGCCCAAAAGTGACCCAAAAGTTTTGGGTCGTGATTCTGGGCAGGAGGTGGACCTGGGTCCCCACCCTGGCGCCTGGATCCTGACCTGCACGCTCGTTCCTTCCCCCAAGGTGGACATGTTCTCCGGGGCAGTATTCATTCAACAGGCTCTGGGTTGGAACATCTATGCCTCCGTCATCGCGCTCCTGGGCATCACCATGATCTACACTGTGACAGGTGGCGGGGGCGGGGTCTTAGGGAAGGGAGCCGTGCTAGGGGCGTGGACTGTAGGCGGGGCTTAGGGAAGAGAACCGTGCTAGGGATGTGGAGTGTGGGCGGGGCTTAGAGGAGTCACCAAAAATAGAAGGCTGGAGAAGTTAAGTGTGATGTGAGCAGAAGGATCTAAGTCTTTGGAAAGCAAACTACACCTCCCCCGCCCCGACCCTCTACCCCCTCCCTCTACCTCCTCCTCCTTCCGCCCCCACGTTCCTTGGATTGGTCCGGAAGTTCATAGCTCCGAGCCCCTCTTGGGCTTGGACAACAAGGAAGACTTAAGTTTTTATTAACTTCTGGCGGGGGGAGAGTGGACTTGGCCAGACTCCAGGATAGCTCACCAATCCCAGTGTAGGCCCAGGGAGCCCGGGGTAGGGTCTGAGGCCTGACGCTGGCCCAGAGTGGGCGGGGCCTGGTGCCAAGTCCGGCTGTACGGCCCGGCCCCTCGGGGTGGGATGGAACTGAGAATTGGACCTTACAGGATCACCTCCTTCTGTTACATACACGAGAAAACCTGGACTTAGAGGAGGGCCTGTAGTGGAGGTCCTACACGGGGGGCACCTGGCATCCGTGAAGCCCGAAACTCAGCCCCACTGTGCTCACCCAGCCCTGCCTCCTGACACCGGAGTGCAAGAGCTCGGAGAATGGGTCATCATTTTGAAATTTGCCCTCCAGGAAAATTAATTGGAAAGGGGGAACCCTTTTCCAATTCCCCGCAAAGACAGTCTGTGTACTAGAGGCAGCCTGTCTGGGCTGTGCCCCCTGACCCAGGCCGGTTGCAGGAGGGCTGGCGGCGCTGATGTACACGGACACGGTGCAGACCTTCGTCATTCTCGCGGGGGCCTTCGTCCTCATGGGTTACGGTACAGGCTCAGCCCATGGCAGAGGGGCGCGGAGGGCGCAGCTCGCAGAGCTCTCCACTCGGGAGCAGGGACATCGCGCGTCTTAGGCGGGGTGGTCCGAGGGAGGGCCTTGTCGCGGGCGCCGGGTCCCCTGACGGCCGTGCCCTCACAGCCTTCCACGAGGTGGGCGGGTATTCGGGGCTTTTCGACAAATACTTGCGGGCAGTGACGTCCCTGACGGTATCCGAGGATCCGGCCGTGGGCAACATCTCCAGCTCCTGCTATCGACCCCGGCCGGACTCCTACCACCTGCTCCGGGACCCTGTGACGGGGGACCTGCCATGGCCCGCGCTGTTTCTGGGGCTTACTATCGTGTCCAGCTGGTACTGGTGCAGCGACCAGGTGAGGGGTCGGGGCTGCGGCGGGATGGGAGGCCGGGATAGAACCTGCGGGGGTGCCGAGCTGAGATGGGTGGAGCCTGAACCCACCTGGGAAGCCAGGTGGAAGGAGTGGTCCGAGGTGGGGGGCGGGGGGGAGGCCTGTCAAATAGACCTACCCAGATGCAGGCGGATCCAAGGGGCAAGGTCCGTTCTTGGAACTGATTTGTCCACCTCGAGGGGCCAGAGGCGGGGCCCGGATTAGAGAGGCGTCTTGGGGCAAGGCCAGAGAGACGGCGACTTACCCGGGACTGGACGCAGGTAGTTTGAAAGCTCCTCGTCGCAGGTTATAGTGCAGCGCTGCCTGGCTGGGAAAAACCTCACCCACATCAAGGCGGGCTGCATCCTGTGCGGCTACTTGAAGCTGATGCCCATGTTCCTCATGGTCATGCCTGGAATGATCAGCCGCGTTCTTTACCCGGGTAACGTCTGCAACCCGCCCCGCCCCCGAATCCTGAGCCGCATCCAGCCCCTTTCTCAGTGGAGTCTCCCAATTCCGTTCCCGTCCGAAGATTTGGGCCACCCAGTCCCGCCTCCCACCTGGGGATCCCATCTCTCCACTGGGATTCCCGGTCCCCACTTGGGCGATCCGAAGTTTCAGACCCGGCCCCGCCCTAGCCGCGTGGCGCCCTCCTTCCCGCAGACGAAGTGGCGTGTGTGGTGCCCGAGGTGTGTAAGCGCGTGTGCGGCACCGAGGTGGGCTGCTCCAACATCGCCTACCCGCGGCTCGTCGTGAAGCTCATGCCCAATGGTAAGGGCGGTCCCCGGGTTGCCCTCCATGTCCATAGGCGCCAGTGCGAGGGAGTCACCCCTCGCCCAGCCCACACCCTCCGGTCGCCCCCTCGCGACCGCATGCTCACGGCTCCAGTCCTCCCGCAGGTCTGCGCGGACTCATGCTGGCGGTCATGCTGGCGGCGCTCATGTCCTCGCTGGCCTCCATCTTCAACAGCAGCAGCACACTCTTCACCATGGACATCTACACGCGCCTGCGGCCCCGCGCAGGCGACCGCGAGCTGCTGCTAGTAGGACGGTGGGCCTGGGTTTTCCATCTCCGGCCCCACGACTCGGCCCCGGGGGAGGGGCAGTAGGGACAGGGGGAGACCGGGTCCTGGGTGAAACCTCCCGATGGCCGCCCACCGCAGGCTCTGGGTGGTGTTCATCGTGGCCGTGTCGGTGGCCTGGCTGCCCGTGGTGCAGGCGGCGCAGGGCGGGCAGCTCTTCGATTACATCCAGTCGGTCTCCAGCTACCTGGCGCCGCCGGTGTCGGCCGTCTTCGTGTTGGCGCTCTTCGTGCCCCGCGTCAACGAGAAGGTGAGCGTGTGTGCACATCGGGCGCTGGGGCCGGACTTGGACTCCCGTGGAGGCTGACGCGCTCTCCGGCCCCGCAGGGCGCCTTCTGGGGACTGATCGGGGGCCTGCTGATGGGCCTGGCACGCCTGGTTCCCGAGTTCTCCTTCGGCTCCGGCAGCTGCGTGCGCCCCTCGGGGTGCCCCGCTCTCCTCTGCCGCGTCCACTACCTCTACTTCGCCATCCTGCTCTTCGTCTGCTCCGGCCTCCTCACCCTCGTGGTCTCGCTGTGCACACCGCCCATCCCGCGCAAGCACGTAAGTGCAGGCCTCCCGTGGGAGCACTAAACGCGGGTGGGTGTGGCCCCTCTCCAGCCCGAGGCTGCAGTCTGCTTCCCACGACTCCCAGTGGGGAGGACCTGATGTCTGTAAGGAGGTTTGGTGAGGACAGACCAAGGAGTCCAGTTTGAAGCTTTCCTTGCAAAGCAAGCACAATGTTTTGATTCAAATCAAGTTTATTTGAGGTGGTTTGGAGGTGGCCTGAAGATCACGGGGGAGATGAAAGCCCCCCAGAGTTTTGGCCTGAGTGGTGGCCGGGAGGGACCGAGTACTACCCCAAAAGCCCCCAAAGGGCTTGGTCTTGTGCTGCAGGAAGGTGGGTGCCCCAGAGCAGAGCTGATTGGGGAACAGGACAAAAGAGCCGGGGCCCAGAAGGAGGGGCAGGACTCCACAGGTGCAGAAGGGGCAAAGGCAGCAAGAGGAAGCCCTGGGAGCAAACACCCGCAGGGAGGAACACGGCATTGGCAGGACTGGAAGACTAAAGTACTAGAATTGAATTGTGAGTGTAGATGGGGGACATGGGGGTGATGAAGCCGAGGGCAGAGCAGGGCCAAGAGTTTTTAAACACTTAGTTGAGCAGCTTGGGTTTAGCCTGAGGGCAGCCATGGAAGGTGGTCCCGAGCTGCTGTGCAGGTTGGACAGAGAGACGTGAGAGAGTGCTGGTGTGGACGGGAGACCTGCTCTGGGGCAGGGTCGGGGGACAGCCTCCCACTCGGCCCCTGCTCCCTCCTTCCCCAGCTCTACCGCCTGGTTTTCAGTCTCCGGCACAGCAAGGAAGAGAGGGAGGACCTGGATGCTGAGGAGCTAGAAGGTCCGACCGCAGCCCCCGTGCAGAACGGGCGCCCTGAGCACGCAGTGGAGATGGAGGGTAAGGCACTGCCCCCGGGAGTTGCGGCGGGGGAGCTGCGGGAGCAGAGTGTCCTCAGACTCACTATCAGGCCTCAACTTCTCCCAGCGCCCCCGCCCCCAAGGCCAGGCCTGTTGCGGAAGTGCCTGCTCTGGTTCTGTGGCGTGAGCAGGGGTGGGGCGGGCAGCCCCCCAAGCCCTACCCAGGAAGAGACGGCTGCTGCAGCCAGGCGGCTGGAGGACATCAGTGAGGACCCACGCTGGGCCCGCGTGGTCAACCTCAACGCCCTGCTCATGATGGCCGTGGCCACATTCCTCTGGGGCTTTTACGCCTGAGGCCCACTGTGTTGGACACTCTGAGCCACAGCCTTAGATGAGTAGGGGTGGGGAGCCAGCTGCAGTGAGAAGGGCCTGGGGCCAGAGAGTAGTGGGGAGGCCCCGGGACCCCTACTCTCTGCCTTGTTTCTGCCTGGGACCCAGTCCATAGCCACACCCTGTGAGGCCTTGGCCAGCTGGCCACTGTAGTTCCCCTAAGAACAAATAAAGCTGCGTTGCCTAGTCCTGCTGCAGCCAGAGTGTCCTTGTTCCAAGCCCCTGTCCTGAGACCTGGGCCTCCGGCGGGGCTGCTCACAAGACCTTCTTTTCTGGGCACAGGAGCCACGTGGCCCTCCACTCATCCACCTCTAGCTGGTGCTTCTCAGTGCTCCAGCCCGAATCCTGTAGACCTGGGGAGAGGGCAGAGGGGTGGTGCTGTGGGGGAGACTCTGGGCTAACCCTGGGGAGAGGGGTAAGGTGCAGCACGGGCTGGGTGTACTGCTCAGGCTCCCCTTGCCTCTGCGGGGTGATCTCTGGTGTAAAATGAGGCTAAAACCTCATCTGGTTGCCGTATGATTTCACTAAGCAGCAGAGGGGAAAGGGCTAGAATGGAGTAGGGGCTAAATGAAAGATCATCATAAGTAATTTGTGAGCCTTCCCCCTCCCCCAGAACCCACCACCTCACTCCTCTCTCCAGTGCCAACTGGGCTTCCATAGTCTGTCAACACTGAGTGCCTCACAGACCGTCCTAACCTCCCCGTCCTGCAGACAGGGAAACTGAGACCCAGACTTGAGATCACAGAGAGAAATCCAGGTCTTCCACCTCCCAGATAGAGGGGTCGGGATGGGGCTAGGCAGGGCCTCTGGGGAGAAGGTCCAGGAGCCGTGGAGCAGAAGGATGTTACCTTTCAAGAACTTTGGGAAGAGCTTGTCCAGCACTTGGTATGTCTCCCTGACAATGACCCAGCTCTCTTTCTCAGGACCTGGACAGGGGCGAAGAACCAGAAGCTCCCAGGTGTCCCAAGCCGAACAGGGTCCTTCCCCTCTCCACCCAGCTTTGGTCAGAAGCAGCCTGGACTGCGAGGCATTTACCTGCCCGTGCTTGGTTCCTCAGTTCCTCCAGCTCTTCTGGGAGGGGTCCATCTCCCCACAGGGCTCCAAGCACCAGCCCGTGAGTGGCAGCCCTTAGAATGGCTTCAGGTCCTGCCATCTGACTCAAGACAACCTGTACCTGGTCTGGAGAGACCCAGGGACAGAGTGATTCCAGGGAGGGGCTAAATCTGAAACTCTCTCAGGCCTACCAGCCTGCTTCATCCCTGTCTGGCCCAAAGGCCTTGGCCTGGCATGAAAGGCCAACTCCCACCCTTTCCTTTCCAACTTCATCTCCTGTCACTCCCCAGTGCTCTGGCCAAGCTAAAATGCCCAATTTCCAAGATACAACTTCAAAGCAGCTCCCTGAGGTGGGCTTATCTTGCATGTCTTTAATAGTTAGTGAGAATAAGCATCTTTTAACACACAACCAGCAGACCATTAAACTTTAGTGCCTGCTTCCTCAAGAGGTGACCTGAATAGGAGACGAAAGAGGTTCCTAAGAGAGAACCAAAGGTCACAATCTCATTTGTATGTGCTGCAATGTAAAAGTGCTTTTATATAATTGCCTTTTCTGATCCTCATAAAAACCCTGCAGATAATAAGACAGGTATTATTAGCTCCACTTTACAGAGTGCTCAAGGGAACTTTACAGGGGCATGCAGCTATACAATTTGAATGGATTCAATCTCAGCTTCAAGCTCCTTTGAGGACAGCAGGCAGACTCCGAACTGTCCAGCGTGCGTCCAGAGCTTGGGGCCCAGGGGCTGAAGGAATGAGAGGCTGAGCCCAGGAGGGTGAGTCTGAAGCTGGGAGAACACCGCACACTTACTTCGTGACTGGTCCCAGCGAAGGAGGTAGGGTTCTTGGTGCCCCTCAACCAGCTGCTGCAGCTCAGAGACACTGAAGGAAACAAGAGTGTGCAGTCAGTGGCGGGGGAGAAGACAAAGCAGGCATGACCATCCAGTCACTGCACAGCCACCTAACTGTTAACCTGAACTGTCCTGCACCTCTTTCCCATCCGCCCCTCAGCTGTTACCCTCCCCGGCATCAACCCTTCCTTTCTTCCTGCATCCAACAAACACATCAACAAACATGTCTTCTTTGTCTTACAAGAGTCACTTGAGTAGCCCTACACTCAGGCAAGTAAACATCCACAGAGTAGAACTACTTTATTTGGTGGTTCAGAAAGGCCAATCTGGGATTTCTCTAGTGCTCCTACTACAAGGAGCATGGGTTCAATCCCTGGTCAGGGAACTAAGATCCCACATATTCATGTTATACACCGCCTGCCCTCAAGCACCCACAGTGATACCACCCCCCCACCCCCGCCTACCACCAATAGAAATGAAGAACCTGGGAGGTAGGGCTTGGTCAGGGGAGGCAAGTGATAATCAGAACAAGGAGCACAGGCTTCCCTGGTGGCTCAGTGGTAAAGAATCCGCCTGCCAATGCAGGAGACATGGCTTCGATCCCTGATCCAGAAGAGCCCACATGCCACGGGGCAGCTAAGCCTGTGTGCCACAACTACTGAGCCTGTGCTCTACAACCTGGGAGCTGCAACTGCTGAGCCCAAGTACCGCAACTACGATGCCCTCGAACCCTAAAGTCCGTCTCTGCAACAAGAGAAGCCACCACAATGAGAAGCCCCCACACTGCAACTAGAGAGTAGCCCCTGCTCTCTGCAACTAGGGAAAAGCCCATGCAGCAATGACCAAAAGACCCAACCAAAAATAAATAAATACACTTATTAAAAAAAAAAAAAAAAGAACAAGGAGCACATGGGGGGAAGGGTGACAGCGGTGATGGTTGGGAGATGTTGGGACACTCACCTGGACGTCACGCGGTGTAGGGGGGCCCCCAAGGATAGAGACACAGATGACCAGAAACCTGTGGGAAGCTGGAGTCAGGATGCCCAGGCAGAGGAAGGAGCTAGGAGACATAAGACTTGAGCCCAAGGGGTTGGGTCACCTGTCCACAGTGGCTCCATCTGATTGGCTGATGTGGGGCCAAGTACCTCTCCCCGCTGAAGGAAGTGCCTCAGGACCAGCCAGAGCCGCTGTTCATTCAAGGTCTCTATGACAAGGGCCCGGACCGCTCGGTAGTTGGCGTAGATGTGCAGGGCAGTGAGGAAGAAGAAACAGCCGAGGCTTAAGCTGGGGCAAGAGAGTGAGCTGGTCCGTGGGAGCAGAGGCCCAGCTGGGCGCCTCCTCCCTGCCTTAGATCCCGGCTTACCTGGGGCTATCGGACACCAGGGGCAGCATCAAAAGGCTAACCAGGAGCCCCGTCAGGTTTACCAGCGTCTCCTGGAAAATGGCAGAGGGGTTGGGAGCTGGAGGGCTCCCCTCCAGGCCAAACTGAACATCCCTGAGTGCCTTTCACCATAGTCCTCCCTGCCCCAGATGCTCCCTACACCAATATGGGTGCCTAGGAAATTTTTAACATTTTTGATGAGTGAGCCATCCTTTGAGATACCATCTGCTTCTCTGTCCAGCTAGATGCAATGCCCGTGGAACATTTCTTTGTTTTGCAAACATCACTTGTGTAGCCCTACACTCAGGCAAGTAAGTGTCCACAGAGAAGAATGACTTTATTTGGTGGTTTAAAAAGGTTGATCTGGGACTTCCCTGGCGGTCCAGTGGTTAGGACTCCATGCTTACACTGCAGGAGCCATGGGTTCAATGCCTGGTCAGGGAACTAAGAATCTACATGCTGCATGGTGTGGCCAACAAAAAAAGAGGCCGATCCCCCCCAGCCCCTTGGTATGCAATAACAGGCAGACACTTCTGCAAAGAGGTCAACGAACCTAGGAAGAAATGCACAAAATCCCAACTTCCCTGGAAAATCAATGTTATCAGACCCCACTGATGGCCCAAGATGGCCTGACTGAGCCTACCTTAGGGGAAAAGACCCATGGCCACAACCCCCAACTCATCAGGAGGGAGGAGAAGTCTGAACTGGGGTCCCTGACTATGGGGGTCCCTGGGATAGGTGGTCCTGGTGCAGAGGGGTGGGCTGTGGGTGTAAACTGGGGATCAGGGGCCTTGGGAGCTCAGGAACAGAGGGCCCTCCCCAGGGTGAGAACAGTCATCTCCAGCAGCCACACGGAGTGGGCAGCAAAGCAACAGCTTCAGAAAGCAGGGGCCTGGTCCCGGGCTGAGCACCGGTCTCGGGTACCCCAGTGACCTTACCGCCTCTGTGAACTGAGGAAGCCCCGGGGCCCTGGAAAATAGGCCTGGGGTGGAAGGGGCTAGAGGTTAGAAAGAGAGCAGGCGAGACAGCAAGCACGGGGCTGGGAGATCCTAAAGACCTGGGCCTGGTGTACTCACTCCCTAACAACTTTGGAAAGACAATAGGGAAGAACTCGTTCAACCATTTCTTGAGAGAAGGGACAAGCCCAGGGGGACCCAGGGAGAATCAACCTTTCTGGGTCTTTTTTGCCTCAGCTGTGGAGCGGTGACAATGACACCCTGCATGAATCCATTGTAAGGATTTCATGAGTTCAGACAAACGAAATACTTGGCACATGGTTAATGCTTAAAAAATATTAAATTGTGTTGGGACTTCTCTGGTGGTCCAGTGGTTAAGACTCTGCTCCCAATGTAGGGGGCACAGGTTCAATTCCTGGTCAGGGAACTAAGATCCCAAATGCTGTACAGCATGGCAAAAAAAAAAAAGAACTTGTGTTAATATGATTGAAAACAGTTTTAATTTTTTTTAAATGAAGTTCTATTTCACAGAATCATATAAGAGAAGGCCACAAAGTAGGATTGGAGAGAACAGAGGTTTTTTGTTTGTTTGTTTTGGCCATGCCCCCCACCCTCACCCCAGCATGTGGGAGCTGAGTTCCCTGATCAGGGATAGAACCCAGGCCCCTGTACTGGTACGGAGTCTTAACCACTGGACCACCAGGGAAGTCTCAAGAATAAATGTTTCTAAATTGCTTCAATGTCAAAGAACCCCGTGTCACACTTGTGACCTCCCTGGGCCTCACTTTCCACATCTGTAAAATGGAGATAATAATAGTATCTATCTTAGAGGCTTGGTGTGAGTTAAACAATTTACATAAGCACTTAGCACGGGGGCGGGGGGTACAGAGGGATCCCATTCCTTAAGGGTTTGGACCTAGGAATGTCCCCATCCCCACTCCAGGCTCCTTTGGTCAGGCGAGGGGCTGGGCGGGAAGGGCCTGCTACGCTGCCAGGGGGAAGCCTCAGGCCAGTGACTCTAGGCACCTCACTTTCTAACTTGCCAGGAGCTTTAACATGTAGGGTCTCACGTGGTCAGAACACGTACCTCACAGGGTGAGGCTCTGCTTAAAGAGGACGAGGTCCAGGGCAGGGGTCACTCCTGGCCACAGGGGCAGCGGGCAGGGCCTGGACTTGTTGCCACAGAGTCGGAGCCCTCACAGCTGATGACCTGTCCGAAGACTCACCGACGCCTCCTCCCGCCTGTCTCCCAGCGCTGCCCTGGAGCCCTCAGCTGCGTCACTTCCTATTCCCACACTGTGCCCCGCCCCTTCCCTCCGACTCGGCCGCTCACCTGGCTGCCATCCTTGGCTGACACGTCGGCCATGTTGTTTCTCCGGGCCTGATGCATGGTCAATGCGGCCCGAGTGGCCCCACCAGCCACACCCACGAGGCACTGGGGGGAAAGGGAGAGTAAAAGTCAGAGGGGCTGTGAGCTGCGGCAACACAAGCGTTTCTGGGGGTGAGCAAACAAATGGCTCAAACCAGCTTGAAAAAGGTAGGCCTCAGGCCACCCCACAGTGAAACCCTGAATGCTGTCCATTCTCACCCCGCATTTCCACTAGGCCCACCTCCCCTGTCTTGTTCCAGGAGAAAACTAAAGGTGTGCCTGCCATGCCACCCTGTGGAGAAGAAACTCACTTTCTTCCCCCAAGGTGGAGACCCGAAGGCCATTTTTAATCCAGAACTTCCCCAGCCTCCAGTGTCTGCTTTAGCTGCCTCCTCCCCTGGGGGAGCTCCCAGGCCCAGTCTGGCTTGCAACTTGGCGCTTACGTTCTCCCTGCCTGGAACTAACTCCACTTTCTTCCTGCCCCAGTCGAGGCCTAGCCAAGCCTTCCAGGCCAGTTCAAAACCCACACCAGTGGCCCTGACCACCTAGGGCTCTCCCTCTGAGATGGGAGAGCTCATCGACTAGGACCACTGAAGGCTTTCATTCATTTGTCAAGTCTCTTAGATGTTAGATACACATTTTGGTGCTGTGGTAGACTTCAGATACAACTGCTGCCCTCCTGGAACTTAGAAATCATCAGATAGTAAACAAATAAACCAGTGATGACATGGTCAGCATTTGTTCAAAGGTAAGAGGAATGAGGTATGAAAGGAGGCTGCGGTGATGGGTGGGGACCTGATCACACAGAACCACAAAAGTCTCATTAAGGTCTTTATACCAAGAGCAACAGGCAGGGTATTGACCTGATTTGATTTCCACTCTAATAAGGACTATGGGGTTGCTCTGAGGACTGAAGAGGGGTGATAACAGATTCAGGGAGATGACCTCGGAAAATTACTGTGCTTTTTTTTTTAAGCAACAAGGATCCACCAGGTGACATGGGGATGCAGTCATAAAAGGACTGGAGAGATTTAAGAGGGGAAAATACAGTCTTGAATGGAGGCTTAGGTGAGGGTGACAGGTGACAGGGGGAGGAGGCGAAGGCATGGATGATAGCCAGGCTTCTGGTTGTTGCATCTGGGGGATGGAAGTTCTGGTCACTGGAGACTAGAACCCTGGAGAGGGGTGGGAAGGGCAGAGGGGGAAGCTCACAGCCGTGTTGGAGTCCCTTATTTAACAGATGAAGAGACTGAGGCCCTCAGAGCAGAGCTCAATGCAGTATTTTGGCAGACGTCACAATCTTTTTTTCCTCTGGGGTTTCCTGCCCTCAAGGGGGCGGGGTGCTCACAGCATTCAGTCCTGGGCCAGGGAGCTCAGTGGCCTCCACCTTGAAGAGCTGTCGGCTCCTAAATGTCAGTCATGCCATGTGGAATAACACACATGATTTTGAAGGGATGGTTGGGCCTTTGTGATAGGTCTTAGCTCTTTTTTTTTTTTTTTTTTTTTTGCCACACCACAAGGCATGCAGAACTTCCCTAACCAGGGATCGAACACCAAGCCTCCTGTGGTGGAAGTGTGGAATCTTAACCACTGGATTGCCAGGGAGATCAATTACATGTCTTCCTGACTCTTTGCTCTGCGTCTGGTATTTAACCCTGTGGGGAAGACAGGCTGGGCCTCAGGTTCCATCTTCGGATGAGGCCAACCTGAAGGAACCACCAGGGTGAGCGGCCTGGCAGAGAGGAGGAGCCCAGATTCACCCCACTTGCCCCTCCAGCCTCACTGTCTGGTCTGCACTCTTGTCTTGCCATTGACTTTGACCTGCAGTGCTCTTTCTGCCCACAAGGCCCACCCTGCAGCTCACACTCATTCTTCAGGGCCCACTCTCAGGGAAGACCTTCCTACATCCCCTGAGCAGGCCAGAGTCCCTGCTGAACCCTCCTGCAGCCCCTATACTTCTCATCTGGAATACCTATAGCTATCATTCAATAAATATTTAATTACGTGTAGCTTTCTTTCAAAGATGGGAGGGCCTGTGTTCTGTGTCAAACATGCAGCAGACACTCTAAATATTTTATGGAAAGAATGAAAGGTGGATAGAGGGCTGGTCCCACGGTGTTGACAATGGATCCCCTGTTCTATCTCTTGCTCAGAGGTCCCTCACCCACCCCCGGCTCCAGACACCACCTTAGACCATCTCAGACTCTAGAGGGTGTCTGGCTGGAGAGGAGGATCAGAATACACTGCTGGGTCTGAGAAGAAACATCTGAACTTTTTCACTCTTTTAGAAGTGCCTTGAACACAGGGCCCAGGCTGGGCTGCCCTTGGGGCTCCAAGTGAGCCCCCACAAAGCACCACTAGGGCAGGAATCTTGGGTATAGGGGTGCCCCAAGATGGGTACCTTGGCCAGGTTGCTGATGCAGATGGTTATGGTGAAACAGAAGGGCAAAATGGGAGCCATTATCTCGAGGAACATGGCGATGTCGTTGAGGATGTCAGCAAAAAGCCTGGGGAAGGGATACAGGGTCAGAGGTCAGAGACCTTCATGCTAGAAGACTCCCCTCTCCTCAGTTCCAGCCCCTTCTCACCTCCACTGCTTGGCATTACAGTCCATTTTGCTCCTATGGGGGAGAAGACATTGGTCAACAATTTGGATTTAAGGGGAAAACACATCCTGTGGGCAGTGCGGGCCATCCTCAGGACTTGGGAAGGTCCAAGGGCTCAGAAGAAGAACCCACACCCCAGCCAGACTTCTGTCCCCACACTGTCACTGCTGCCTGAAATGCCACCATCAGCAGGAAGGACCGTGGTTACGAGTGGTTACTCACATTCAGTGGTCACTCACATTTCCCCCTTACTAACCCATCAGGCACCGAAGGAAAAAACTGATTGTCCCGTGGCTGCTCCCCATCCCCTGACCCTCCTAGGAAAGAGGCCATCCCTGGGTTCCTCTGCCATCTGCCCTCCTCTCTTCCTCCTGCTTCAGAGGGTACCCAGCAAGAAACCCGCATATTCTGTAAGCACTACATTTAGCGTAAATGCTACCCTGCGTGTTACAGACAACCAGCCTGGAGAAGGGTAGGACTTCCCTCAGATCATGTGGAGAATGGGGGTAGAACAGCCAAGAGAAAGAGCCAGCTCTGACACCCAACCTAGAACATCTCTATTTCGTGACACCATGGACAGTTCCCTCCTCTGCAGGTGGAGTGACTCCTGGACCCTTGTACAAACCCCCAGGGACCCCTTCTCCAAGATCCCAGTGGCAGGAGACATTATAGCCCTTGGGCGAGCTTAGACTTTACAGCATTAACACTGACCCTGACTTTGAAATCTAGACAGAAAGAAAGCATTCCTGGGTAAGGCATGGGGTGCACATGGAGAACTCCTGAGGGAACTAATACATGACAAAGGCAGGACTAGAACATGGGGGCTCCGATGCCTCAGAAAGAGTATAGGCTTTAGGTTCAAATCCCATCTCACCAGCTACAAGCTCTGTGACCTGGTCTATTTTACATCTGGACAAGGTACACATTCGATCCTACTCTACACAGTTATTAGAAGGATTAGAGAGGATACACAGAGAGCTGGTGAGGCCCAGTTTGGGCTGGTAATCGCGGCTGGCATTCGCTGAGCACTGATTACGTGCTAAGCACTTTAGATACACTAGCTCGCTGCACCTCACAACCACGATTGATGGCAGATATTAAATCATTCCTGAGGTCCTTCCAGTACTGACCAGAAGAGGAAGCAGGCAGCACAAGGCCCTCAGTCCCTTCTGGATAGATGGTGACATGTATCCCATGTAGGACAGGGATTCCGATGACCTCCCCAAGCCCACTCTCTACAATTCAACCACGTATCTAAGCCACCACACTGCAGGAGGGTCATTCCTTTTGAGCTGAGCACTGTCCCACCCAGGCATCTCTTTTAACAAACCAGCAAAGGATGCTCAGAGCATCCTGGCTCCCTCTGTTTTTCCCATGATGGGCAGCAGAGGGGCCAATCAGTGCTCTTAAAGGCAGATCTCATCCCGGCAGTGGCTCTGTGGCTTCACTGCTTGGTGACCCCAGGAAGGCACCTGTACTGGGTACTCATTAAAGACTCCTTAGCTCTGATGTACCTGATAAATTTCCCCTCCCTTGGAGATGGGTAGGAAAGAGGCGGAGCTGAAAACACAGCCAGGGCTGAGACAGACATGACTCTGAGGATCAGGAAGAAAAACTCACCCCATCCACCAGGCAAAGACGATGCGGCCCAGCATGCCAGTTGAATCTGGGGGAAAGAAGCATTGGTAAGGAACAAGCAAGAGCCTTGGGTGCTGTGGGGCCTGGCACCAAGATGGCTTTCCATCTTGGGTCACTGCCTTTGGGAGCTTAGTCCAGTTTAATAAGTTCTAGCTGCATGATGGGGTCAGAAGTGCCTAGACTTAGTAGTCCCTCAGCACGTACCCCAGAGAACTAGGTACCCACACACATCAAGAGACATGGACCAGAAGGATTCTTCGCAGCACTGTTTATAATATCAAAAAACTATTAGGTTGGACACCAAATGCTCACCAACAGGAGAATGCATAAATGAATTCTGGGTCATTTACTCAGGGGCATATTAGATAGCTATGAAAATCCAATGGACCACAACTACTCACATCAGCATGGATGGATCCTAGTATCATCATCCTACATGAAAAAGTCAGTCATGAAGACTACATACAGCACGAAGACTACATACAGCACAATATGCTGTTTGTAAAAGAAAAAAATTCCTGATGCTTTCATTAAAGAAAAGACCCTGATGCTGGGAAAGATTGAAGACAGGAGAAGGGGGCAACAGAGGAAGAGATGGTTGGATGGCATCACTGACTCAATGGACACGAGTCTGAGCAAACTCTGGGAGATGGTGAAGGATAGGGAGGCCTGGTGTGCTGCAGTCTACGGGATGGCAAAGATTCAAACACGACTTAGTGACTGAACAAATGCTCTTCATAAAGCTTGAAGACAACTGAAACTATAGTGTTGAGGTATATATATCAATATGGTAAAACTATTTTTTTTATAAAAGCAGGAAACGCTCTGGAAAGTTCAGAGGTTATTGTTGATATTCTAGCTATTAGGTTGGGCAGTGGGTTCACAGATGGTCATTAGAGTATAAATAAATGAAAAGGATTTGAACTGCAGGTTAGTGACAAGAGAGCTGGGAGTATATGCTTCCTCAGGCTGGGGTAAGTCAGAGAAATTTCTGGAATCCACTAGACTTTCATTTGCACAAGGGCTTACTGGCTCCCTACTGTGTGCCAGGCACTACGTGAGGGTCTGGCCAGGAGGTGTATGTGTGGCGGGGTGTAGCAGACCACAGTGAACCAGAGAGTCATGGTTCCAGGCTCAAAAGCAGACAGCAACCATGATGAAGGACATACACACCTGACAAGGGGACCACTCTATTGGAGGCCATGTGCAAAGCCCTCGTCAGCTGTGGAGGCTGGCGCTAGGGCACAATACTGACACACAGCCTCGCTGTCTTTCAAAGTCTACACTGTACACCACTCTGCTGCGGCTGCTGCTAAGTTGCTTCAGTCGTGTCCGACTCTGTGCGACCCCATAGACGGCAGCCCACCAGGCTCCCCCGTCCCTGGGATTCTCCAGGCAAGAACACTGGAGTGGGTTGCCATTTCCTTCTTCAGTACACCACTCTAGGAAACTTAATTCTGACCTGGTCCTCTTTGCCTCACTTACAATTAGCTGAGCTGCAAGATCTAAAAACTTCTGAATCCTAGTAAGGGATCAGCTGTCCACAAATTGTACTTGGCTCCCTCTGAAAACTCTAACTGGCAAAAGGGTATGGTGGTTAAGAGTGGGACACAGGGGCTTCCCTGGTGGCTCAGTAGCAAAGAAACCACCTCCCAGTGCAGGAGACATAGGTTTGATCCCTGGTCTGGAAAGATCCCATTACTGAGCCTGTGTGCCTAGGGTCCAGGCTCTGCAACAAGAGAAGTCCGTGCACCAGAACTAGAGAGTAGCCCCCGCTTGCCGCAACTAGAGAAAAGTCTGCCAACAGCGAAGACCTAGCACAGCCAAAAATAAATGATTTTTAAAAAAACAGCTGCTAAAAAAAAAGTAGGAGGGGACATATGTATACCTATGGCTGACTCATGTTGATATTCAACAGAAGACAACAAAATTCCATAAAACAATTATCCTTCAATTTTTTAAAAATGTAGGACACAGGAGTCCGTCAGTGTGGGTCCAAATCTTGGCCCTGTGACCATAGGCAAATTGCTAAACCTCTCTGTGTCCCAGCTTCCCCCTCTGGAAAAGGAATTCATAAAAGCATCTACCCAGTATGGCTGTTGCAGAGATTACGCTATATATTACATGTCAGTGTGCAAAATGCCTGGCACACAGCAGGCTGTCAAAATACTGGCTGCTCGTAGTATTAATATCACTAGTTATGACAGTTAACATCATGTTCCATAAAGAGACCTGTAACTAAAAATGACCATATCAAAAAATTCCAAGGGAGTTTTTTATGTAAAGTTCTGCATGCAAATTTCTCATGTTTGATGGAAACAAGTATGTAACATCCTTTCTAATGAATGGGGCTTCTTTTAATGTCAACAACAGGCTTTATAGTAAGTGGCTGTTTTTTCGTCTTAAAATGGTCTTGTTTTTTTCTTAATAACCTGCCTGAGCTGAAGACATATATAAATATGTTGGTGATTAGACTAGAGTGCTTAGAAATGACACGAAACTACTGACCCCAGCACCCGCTGCATTCCAAACACTTAAGCCACAGGGGTGCAATAGAAAAGATCCAAATTAAACAGTGTGGAGGTATGAAAATGTACCCTACAACTAAAACTGCTGGGTTCAAATCCAAGCCCCACCACTTACTGGCTGTGACCCTGGGCAAGTTACTGTTCTATGTCTCAGTTTCCCCGTCTACAAATTGGACACAATGACAACACCCATCTCAGAGCTATTGTGAATGCTGAATCAATACATTTAAAGACTGGTATATTGAGACTTCCCTGGTGGTCCAGCAGTTAAGATTCTGCCTTCAAATGCAGGGGATACAAATTTGATTCCTGGTCAGGGAACTGCTATCCCACATACCTAAGCCTGTGAGCTGCAACTACTGAGCCCTCAGGCTCTGGAGCCTGTGCTCGGCAACTAGAGAAAGCCTTCATGCTCAATGAAGAGCCAGAACAGCCAAAATTTAAAAACAAACAAACAAACAAACAAAGACTGGTACATAATAAGTACTGTGCAGGAACTATTATTAATATTATTAAAAGAAGAGACAACTCAAACAAGAGCCACAGATCACCACCACTTTTCCACTGACATGTACTCTCAGAGAAAGAGCTTCTTTCCAGAGGTGACTTACATTTGGACAGTTTGGTTAATGCTAAGGGTACAAGCAGGAGCCTCCAGATTCTTCAAAAGATCCAGGGAGGCTCACCAGAGCCGTGGCCAGGCTGACACTAGGAGCAATGAGCCTTGGGTCTGATTGAAATCCCCACTGGGAACAACAGTGAAAGACAAAGGATGGAAGAGACAACCAAGGGCCCTCCTGATGGAAAACAGTTCCCTTCTTCTTTTCTGCTTCACTCTCTAGAGGGCATGGCACCAAACTGTATCTCTGTGCACTCCCCACCCCTGCTAATGGTTTTTCAAAAACCAGTATACAATCAACAGATGGTTAATATAGTTATTATTTATAGATCATCTACTTTCCCAGAGGATCCAAAACACCTTTCATTCTTACCCAAACTTCCTCTCTGCCACTCAGGACCTATTACAAAATTGTTTTTTTCTAGAATTAACTAATTTCCCAAACCCCCGGCAGTTGGCAGTTTTATTCAATACTTGAACTTGTAGGCAGTCCTCCACAGATGAGGAGTCAAGGGAAGGGGAACGTTTTGCTTAGGGATCTGGGCTCCAGATGATTAAGGGACACTGAACAGCATGTATGGGGAACAAAGTGCAGGTTCAAGGCTGGTGGGCGGGATAAGGGTATTCCTGCCCTGTGTTATTCATCAGTTGTCAATAAAGACAACACAAATGTTTTACTCAGTTGAATTTTGCTTTTAAACGGTACAAGGCACTCTTCGAGGAACCGGGGAGACTTGGCTCCTGGATTTAATCAGACAGGAATGCATAAACATACTCATCACAGCTCAGAGCTAGATGTCACAACACTGGGAGAAGGGAAAAGGAGGGGTTGGGCTTCCCCGTCGAAGGAAAAAGACGACAGAGATGATGGCAGGGCTGAGACGAGCGATGGGTGAGACTTCAGGGGCCCAGCTCACCTTTCACGAGCCAGGTGGCCGTGGCAGCTGAAACAGAGGCTTTTGCGTCCCCTACCCCTATGCCCAGCAAGACTGCGTGGGTGGCCAGGGAGCCCGAGAGGCTGGAAGCAAAGGCCTGGAGAAGAAAATAAGTGGGGTGAGGACTAAACGTAGGTTCATGGAGGTCTGAGATCTATCATCAGCCCCACATCACCGGGGTGTGTGGCCTGGGACGTGTCACAGCTCGTCTCTGGGTCTCAGTGTCCAGTCTGTAAGTGGGAAGGGACAGGTGGCGCTCTGTCTCCCCTGCCCCGGCTACGTGTCTCTCCCTTTCCCGGTCGGCCAGGCTGACCTGCACGGAATCCCACAGCTGGTAGGGCAGGTAGTCCGGGCTGACGCTATCGGGGAAGCCCTGAGGCAGGAACACGGCCAACAGCCGGGAGAAAGGTGGGGAGGCAGTCCCGGGAGCCACCCCTCTGCCCCCATCTCGTCCTCCGGGTTTCGCTGTGAAGGCTCCGGAGAACCCCCACCAGCGGCGCCCCCAGGCCTCCCACTGCAGGCTCCCGTCGGGGGCGGCACGGCACCCCCGGGCCGCCCCGGAGCCGAACTGCTCGGAGCACAACACATCAGCCATCCCGAGACCCTCCCTCAGCCCTGCAGGATGGGAAACGTGGCCACAGGGCACTTCCGGCTCCACTACGGCGGCTGCAGAGGGACAATCTTCCTCCGCGAAAAGGGCCTCCTGCTTCTGTGTCTGATTTCAACCAGCGACATGGTTCCTTTCCAGCCTCCCGGCCCTGCCTCGACCTCCCGGGGCTGGTCGTTCCTCGTCCTGGTTCTTTGTAGCATCTTGTCTGGGGCCGCGGGAGCCCTTTGACTCGCCAGACGCTGGAGGTACTGGCTTTGCTGTGACCCACGACTTCCGGTTATGGGGACAAGGGAAGAGGGCGTCCCTAGAGGATTGGTTTTGACCCAGTGCAGCCACAGAATTTTTAGCTTGTGTGGCCTTGGGCAAGTCAGTGTCCCCTCTGGGCCTCAGGTGCCTTCTCTGCTGTGAGGACAGAGACTATATTTTACTCCTGTTCCTAGTACCCAACACGTAGTAGGTGCCTGAACGGTATTTATGAATCAGTGAATGCATGCGTGTTGAGAACTTGAACCAAATGATCGCAGAGGCCCCGTTAAGATTCCCTTTTGGTTGGTTTGTGGGTTTTTTGTTTGTTTGTTTTCCTTCTGGTGTCTCTGACCCTCCACTGGAAATTTTTTGCCCTTCAGCCTTCCAAATAAATGAATAAAATAAAATATGAACTTCTTGTCATGACCCACAGAGCTCTGTAGATGAGGCCCTGCTCCATTGCTCAGACTTTACTGATTCATCCTCTCACTGCCCCCACTAGAACATAAACTCCCAGGGGAGAAGAACTTTGTCTTTGGCACTGAACTTTGTCTTTGTCCCAGGGCCTGACACAGATCAGGTGCCAACTACCTTTTTGTGAAATGATTGAATTTATTTTCTCAGTAGCCCTTGTAGGTATTATTTCTCATTTGAACAAGGAAACTGGAGTTTGCATACCCAAACTGGAGTTTGATGGGACTTCATCAAACGGATGAAGACAGAGCTGAAAAGCATCAAGTGTTCACCTAGTCATTCAACAGTTATTTAGTAAGAAGCTGCTACTCTTCTGGGCTCTGAGGCACGAGTCCAACTGGAGGCTAATGGTTTAAGAACTACATCATCTTTTTTTCCTTTTTGGCTGGCCCTGTGGCTTATGGGATCTTAGTTCCCCAACCAGGGATGGAACCCGGGCTGTTTGCAGTGAAAGTGCAGAGTCCTAACCACTGGACCATGAAGGAATTCCCTATTTTGTATTCTTTTTAAGTATTATAAAAATAATAGAAGGATACATTCTTATTGTAAAATAATTCAAATGATAATGTAGATGGAGAAGGTCAAATTCTCCCTTGACATTTATCCCTCTTTCCATTTTCAACAGATACCAGTCAATGCCCAGAGGTAAACACTGTTTGCCATTTGAGAGAGAGAGAGAAATATAGTTTAATATTTAATGCCCACTGCCATACTTTCAGCCTGAGGTAGCCTGCTCTAACTGTAGTTCATGGAACATCTTCGATACCTTTTCGTATCAACACATGTGTAGCTGTCTCATTATTTTAATAGTTGCAAGTCATACCTTGGTATGAATGTGCCAGTTTCTATAAAGATTCCCCATAATTACTTTACAGTGTTGTGTTCGTTTCTGCTGTACAACAACGTGAATCAGCTATAGGTATACGTATATCCCCTCCCTCTTGAGTCTCCCTCCCACCCCATCCCACTCCTCTAGGTCATCAGAGAGCATTCAGCTGGGCACCCTGTGCTATACTGCAGCTTCCCACTAGCTATCTGTCTTACAAATGGTAGTGTGTATATGTCAATGATACTCTTTCAATTCATCTCACTCTCCCCTCCCTGCCCTATGTATTTTAAAATTTGAACAAGTATTGTTAAATTATCCCTCTAAAAAATCATACTGGAGCTTCCCTGGTGGCTCAGTGGTAAAGAATCGGCTGCCAATGTGGGAGACATTTTGATCCCTGATTCAGGAAGATCCCACATGTCTTGGAGCTACTAAGCCCATGTGTCTAAACAAAAAGAAAAAGAAAAAAACCTTACCAACTTACACTCCTACTAACAGTGTATGAGAATGCTCATCATAGTGAAGATATATATTTCTATCTAAAAAAGTTCCCTTTGGCACATTTGCATTTTAAGCTCCACTCTTGTATTCTGGCCACAGATAACCACTGACAATGCTTTCTGCCACTATAGATTACTTTTGCTTATTGTAGAATTTCGTAGAAATGGAATTCCACTGTATATGTCTTCTATGCTTGGGCTTCTTTTGCTCAGCCTAATGATTTTGAGATTCATCCATGTTGTCATGAGTACAGCATGTTTCTTTTTATTGCTGAGTCGTCTGTTGATTAATCTGTTTCTTATTTCTTGCTGAGTAGTATTCCATTGTATGAATATGCCACAATTTGTATATGTACTCACTGGTTATTAGATATTTGGGGTTGTCCCCAGTTTTGAGTTATTGTGATAAAGCTGCTATGAACATTTGCACTTGCGTGCAAGTACTTTTGTAGACTTGTATGGTCATTTCTTATTAACTCCATTTGGAGTGGGATTGCTGGGTTATGTGGTCAATGTACGCTGAACTTTATAAGACATTGCCAAATTATCTTTCAGACTTTTCATTTTACACTCCCACTTGCAATGTATGAGAATTCTAGTTCTCTCAGATCCTTACCAACACTTAATCAGTCTTTTAAACTTTTAGTCCTTGTAGTTGGTATGTAGTGGTATCACATTGTAACTTTCATTTGCATTTCCCTGGTGAGTAATAGTGTTGAATATCTCTTTATGTGCTTATTGGCTATTTGCATATCTTCTTTGTGAAGTGCATGTTCCAATCTTTTGGCCATTTAAAAAGCTGCATTATCTTATTGAACTATCAGAGTTAATTTTAAATTCTGTATACATGTTCTTTGTCAGGTTGCATTGCGATTATTCCTCTCTGTGGCAACAAATCCTTTCTACCCTAAATAAATAAAAACACGCTCACACAAAAACCTGTACACAAATATTTATAGCTATTCTACTGATGCTTACCAATAATTGCAAACAATCCAAATATCCTCCAGTGGGTCAATGAATAAACAAGATCTAGTATATCCTTGTCGGAGAAGGCGATGGCACCCCACTCCAGTACTCTTGCCTGGAAACTCCCATGGATGGAGGAGCCTGGTGGACTGCAGTCCATGGGGTCGCAAATGGGGTCCCAAAGAGTCGGAGACGACTGAACGACTTCACTTTCACTTTTCACTTCCATGTATTGGAGAAGGAAACGGCAACCCACTCCGGTCTTCTTGCCTGGTGAATCCCAGGGACGGGGGAGCCTGGTGGGCTGCCGTCTATGGGGTCGCACAGAGTCGGACGTGACTGAAGCGACTTAGCAGCAGCAGTGCATCCTTGCAGTACACACTTAGCAATGGAATGGAACAACTCACTCACTGTTACTCACAACAACTTGGATGGAGCTTGAGGGCATTATTCTGAGTGAAAGAAGACAGTCTCAAAGGTTACATGCTGTATGATTCCATCATAGTGTGTGTTAGTTGCTCAGTCATGTCCAGCTCTGTAACCCTATGGACTGTAGCCCGCCAGGCTCCTCTGTCCATGGGGATTCTCCAGGCAAGACTACTGGAGTGGGTAGCCATTCCCTTCTCCAGTGGATCTTCCCAACCCAGGGATCGAATCCGGGTCTCCTGCATTGACGTCCTCAAAAACACTGAACTGTAGTGATGGCAAATAGATCAGTGGTTGGCAGGGTTTAGGGATAAGAGGGGACTACCACATAGCTCAGTCAGTACAGAATCTGCCTGCAGTGCAGGAGACCTGGGTTTGATGCCTGGGTTGGGCAGATCCCCTGGAGAAGGAAATGGCAACCACTCCAGTATTCTTGCCTGAAAAATCCCATGGACAGAGGAGCCTGGTGAGTTACAGTCCATGGGGTTGCAAGAGTCGGACACAACCTAGCGACTAAACCACCAGGGATCAGAGTGGGGAGCACATAGGAATTTGGGGGGTGATGGAAATGTTCTGTGTCCTGATTATGGTAGTAGTTACATTAATCTACATATTGAAATCCATACATTGTATACCAAAAGGAAGTTAATTTTGCTGTATGTTAATTAAGATAATGGAATAAACAAAAAGCATATCAACAAACTGAGTGTACAGGTGCCTGTGAACACTGGTGTTTGTTTTTAAGATTTTTTTATGTGGACCATTTTAAAAATCTTTATTGAATTTGTTATTGTTTTTGAATTGCTTCTGTTTTCATTTTTTGGCCTCCAGACATATGGGATGTTAGCTCCCCAACCAAAGATTGAACCACGGATGAAGTCCACAACCCCTGCATTGGAAGGCAAAGTCAACCACTGGACTACCAAGGAAGTCCCTGAACATTGGTTTTTGAATGGAGAAAGATGTGACGGAAAATACATATCTCTTTAATGTTGGCTATTTTGTCGGGGGAAGGAGCAAAAATGATCCATTTTTTCAGTGTGTATTTTTATAATGTTTCATTTATTTCAATTAGTATATGGTGATTTAGAAATTTGAAAAAAATCTATTAAAATGGAAAACATTAGGAAAATATTTTTAAAGATGGAAAAGGGTATTTTTGCTTTGTCAAGTACCTGATGATATGGTAGAGAATAAGACAAATGTGTGTCCATTCCAGTGGAATTCAGCCTGGTAGCATCCAGTCCTCCCATCTTACAAATGGCTCATCTGCAAAATTATGACTGTTATTGGAACTGGCCTAATGGAAGCTTTTATAAGAATACATACTTTGTGAGGGTTTTTTTTTTGTTGTTTTTTTTTTTAATGCCATGCTGTGTGGCTTGCAGGATCTCAGTTTCTTGACCAGGGATTGAACCTAGGCCACAGCATTGAAAGCCCTGAATCCTAACCCCTAGGCCTCCAGAGAACTCCCAAGAATAAATACCTTAATACTTGCTTGAAACAATGCCTCGCGCAAATCATCACTGTAATGTTAGCTGCTATGAATATATCATCTATGAATTGGAAGAATAATTGCCATCACTTGTAGGGGGATGATTTTTAAAGTGCTTGTCTTGCAATGGGGGATCAGTCACTGTTAATTTTGTTAGGCTTTGGAACCTGGCTTCTGGGATGTGGCAGGGAGGGCAAGGCTGTCCCTGATGTGGTTTTCTGGGTCTCCCCACTTATCTGTTCTCTTGGCTTTGCTATCTTCCTAATTTCAGGGGAACCTCTCCCTCCTTCCCCTCCCCTGGTTAACATATCACCCTCCCTCAGGACCGAAATGCAGGGCGTTTCCCTCTTTGGCTGACACTGGACCCCTTGTCTACATCTAGCTTGGCACAGAGGGAAAGCCAGAGCCTGAAAAGTGTGGCTGAGACCTACACAGCACCGTTGGACTTGAAGGTGAGCCAGCTGGGGAGAAATGTGATCTCAGGGCAGTTCAGAGTCAGAAAGGTGGTGTAGGGGAAGTGACCCTGCAGGGCACCAGGGATCCTCGGGTGGGAGTGAGGAGATTGGGAGAAAAGGATATTTAAATTTCATCTCTTTCTCTAACCACGCAGATGGCCCTTATTCAGACCAATAAGGATCTCATTTCCAAAGGATTAAAGGAATTCAACATCCTGCTAAATCAGCAGGTAAGCCTGGTGCTCTGTTTCAGAGGACAGGCCTGAAGTGTTGGGAGGTGGGCAAGGACAGAGAAAGGAGAATAACTTGGAACGGGGAGGGTAATGGTGGACTTGATGGAAACCATGAGAGACAGGGAATACAAATCAGAGCAAAAAGGAGGTCAGAGTTGGTGGTTATTCCTGAATCACATGTCTGAGCCGGGTCTCCTTTGCCAAATTCTGATCGCCCCCCACCCTACGTCCCCTCCAGGTCTTCAGTGATCCTGCCATCTCTGAGGAAGCCATGGTGACTGTGGTGAATGACTGGGTGAGCTTTTACATCAACTATTACAAGAAGCAGCTGTCGGGAGAGCAACAGGAGCAGGACAAGGCTCTGCAGGAGTTTCGGCAAGAGCTCAATACCCTGTCTGCCTCTTTCCTGGACAAATATAGGAACTTCCTGAAGTCCTCGTGAGCAGCCCCTCACACGCTGCCTTTCTCCTAGCCCAGAGACCCAGGCTGCAAGTCTAAGAAACCCTCAAACGCTGCCTCTGTGTTCTAGTCTTTGGGCTCTGCTCCTTCATGGTGTTGCTGCACCCTGACACCTCAATAAAGACCAGTTCTGGTTGTGGTGGTCTTCCTGGCTCATTGGCTCTTCTTTGGTTCCGATCCCTGAATCGTGGAGACAGTTGGTCCCTTTTCCTTCAGCCCTGCTTCCTAAATATGGTCTTGAAGATCAGACTCCTTAGAGCAGAGGTTTGCAGCCTTAAGTAACCACTGGGAAGTACTAAAATAGCCTGAAGGAGGGGCCAGCCGACAAACTCTAAAGAGTAAGTGCTGAGGGACAGGGAAGGGGACAAAAAGGAGATAGAGGCTCACCAGAAAGCATGGTCCTGTGACATGCTGTCTAGAAGAAAGTTTTTGGAATCTCCCAGTCTTGTTTATCTCACACTGCAGCGTGTGACAAGAGAATTAAACTATGACAAAAGTACGAGACAACGTCACTGTAGGGGGTTGGGGAATGAAATGTACTAACGTATCGGACTGTGGAAATGACGGAATCTATAAGACTAAGCCACAAATAATTGCATGCAAGCACTGTGCTTTAGTGCTGGTTAATAATTCTGATACTGTTGCACATGCTCATTGGAACTGAACAATAGGCGTAAATACACAGTGAATAATGGGAGTTGAGTTTCTCAATGTCGGAGTGGGAATTTAGGGATAAGCAAGGTGGGGGGTGGCTAGAATAATCTATGTGGTAATGGGTTGGAGTTAGAAATATCAGCACAGACAGATGGTGTGATTGATGGCATATAGCCGGTGGTTAAGTTGCTCCTCTTTTTCCTCCCTGTCCCCTTCCTCCTTTTTTAAAAAAGATTTATTTATTTGGCTGCGCCAGGTCTAAGTTGCAGCATGCAAACTCTTAGTTGTGGCATGTAGGATCTACTTCCCTGACCAGAGATCAAACCCAGTCCACCTGCATTGGGAGCTCAGTCTCAGCCACTGGACCACCAGGGAAGTCCGCCCTCTCCCTTTTTAAACAACTAAGTAAACATCCATAAGGGAACAAAAGTGCCTCTGCACACTCCATCAAGGAGCCCAGGAGGTTTCTAACCCACCTGTGTATCTGAAAATTAACAAATAGGACCTCAGTAAGGGCTGCAGATCCAAGGAAGATACAAATCTCCTCTATCTCCACTGGTCACAAGGGAGCAGAGGATGGAGGGGTGAAGCCTGGAGATGGCAAACTGGGAAGAGACCAAGAGACCCTTCTGGAGAGAGAGACTTTGTGGAAGTCCAGACTGCCTGGAGGGGACGTCAGCATGTCCTTAGAGCAAGGTAAGGATGAGTCTGGAGGCGAGAGGAAGGAACTTGCCAAGGTGGCCTGTCTCCCCAGGGCGACTCCACCAACGTTGAGCTTTTCACAGCAGCAGGGGTGCCCTCCTCTGGCAAAGGAGGTGGAAAGCCGTGACCCCTCTCACAGAGTGGGTGGGAAGGGCGAGGGGTGAGTGACTGCCTCCCATTCCTAGCTGCACACATTCCAACTGGAGAAGCCCATTTCTCTCTAGCAGTACCCAGATTTCTGAGGAGGGATCTCCATAACTGAGGGGAGAGAGGAAAACATGGAAGGAAACATAAGAACCTTGGCTTTAATGGTTCGGTTCCTGCTGTCCGCTCCAGTACTTCTGCAAGAAGTCTGCCCATGAACCAGTTGGAGAACCTCAGCCAAGGAAATCCCTACAAACTGTGGGCACCCCAAGAACCCCAAGGGCTAAACCCATACCTCCTTGTACTCTGCTGCCAGGCACCTCTGCCAGAGTGAGGCCAGGCACCTCTGCCAGAGTGAGCCCTAGTAGACACAGGGCGCTCAGGCCAAGGGAGAAAATACAAAGGGGCTGTAGTGCCACCTTCTGGAAAACGAAAGAAAGGATTCTAACAGCCTGCCTGTTGAATTGTTAAGAACAGAAGACTTCAAAGCTTAGTTAAGGAGGTTTCTGCTATTTGTAACCTGAATTCTAACCTGAAAGCAAGAGGCACATACCTACAAACGCTATTTAAAAATCAAGGAAATATGATGGACCTAGAAATTATCACACTAACTGAAGACACTACATGTAACATGTCAGATGGTGAGCGCTGCCGGGGTGAAGAAATCAGTTATAAAGGAGACAGTAGACAAGGAGTGTGATTTTTTTTTTTTCTTTTACTGAGTGTTTAGGTAACACCAGCAAACAAGGTGACTTTTTTTTGTTTTTTGGCCACACTGCGAGGCATGCGGAATCTTAGTTCCCAGACCAGGGATGGAACTAGCGCCCCCTGCAGTGGCATTGCTGAGTCTCAACCACTATACCCCCAGGGAAGTCCCACATTTGAACACAGATCTCAAAGAAGACAGGGTTAGATCCAGGAAGTTATCTGAAGTGTATGCCTCAATGCAGGAATGGCCAGCACAACAGCTCCCAGAAAGGTGCTTGTTTCAGAAAAATCAAGGCTCCAAAGGAACGAGGTATGTCAGAGAGGTGTGAGCAAGAAGGTGCATGATGAGAGATGGTGTTAGAAAAATCTGAGGAATCAGGTGGCTTCCCTACTGCTGCTAAAAGGAAGTCAGGGGGAATCCCTCATCCACACTATGGTCCTCTTCCATACTCTTAATTTTGTTGCAAGGGCCTCCCCTCAATTGATTGGCTCTTTAGTACAACCTCAGAGAAGGCAATGGCACCCCACTCCAGTACTCTTGCCTGGAAAATCCCATGGACGGAGGAGCCTGGTAGGCTGCAGTCCATGGGGTCGTAGAGTCGGACACGACTGAGCGACTTCACTTTCACTTTTCACTTTTCACTTTCATGCACTGGAGAAGGAAATGGCAACCCACTCCAGTGTTTTTGCCTGGAGAATCCCAGGGATGGGGAAGCCTGGTGGGCTGCCATCTATGGGGTCGCACAGAATCAGACACGACTGAAGCGACTTAGCAGCAGCAGCAGCAGTAGCAGCAGTTAGTACAACCTATTGGTTTATTTATGGTGCCTATAATGTAAGAATCATCTTGGAATTATGAGGCCATATACAGGAGACCCGAGTTCAATCCCTAATCCGGGAAGATCCCCTGGAGAAAGACATGGCAACCCACTCCAGTATTCTTGCCTGCAAAATCCCATGGACAGATCAGCCTGGTGGGCTACAATCCAGGGGTCTCAAAGACTCTGACACAACTTAGCAACTTAACAACAACTCTGCCTTCTCATCCCCCAAGGTACACAAACACCCAAACACACGCACACATCTAACCATGGTCTTCTGGGCTTTTACTACCATGCCTTTTCCATTCCCAGGCTTACTGATTAGGTGAGGAGTAAATACAACTCCAGAAGTTCAGAAATCAGAAGACGATTGCTTCTTGGCAGGAAAGCTATGACAAACCTAGACAGTGTGTTGAAAAGCAGAGACATTACTCTCCTGACAAAGGTCCATATGGTCAAGGTTATGGTCTTCCCAGTGGTCATGTACGGTTGTGAGAGCTGGACCATAAAGAAGGCAGAATGCCAAAGAATTGATGCTTTAGAAATGTGGTGCTGGATAAGACTTCTAAAGTCTCTTGGACAGCAAGGAGATCAAAGCAGTAAATTTTAAGGGAAATCAACCCTGAATATTCATTGGAAAGGCTGATGCTAAAGCCGAAGCTTCAGTGTTTTGGTCATCAGATGTGAACAGCTGACTCATTGGAAAAGTCCCTGATGCTGGGAAAGATTGAAGGCGGAAGGATAAGAGTGTATCAGAGGATGAGATGACTGGATGGCATCACTGATGCAATGGACATGAACTTGGGCAAACTTGGGAGGTGGTGAGGGACCAGAAGGCCTGGCGTGCTGCAGTCCATGGGGTCGAAAAGAGTCAGACACAACTGGGAGACTGAACAACAGCAACAAATACAACTCACACCAGCCAGATGTATTATTTTGTCTCTAAGAATGTAGAAATGGTACCCAGAATTCCCAATTCAGTAGCCTCTCATACTAAGTGGAATAAACCAGACAGAGAAAGACAAATCATATAATATTGCCTATATTTGGAATCATTTTCTTAGGAAAATGATAAAAATGAACTTCCATACAGAACAGAAATAGACTCAGAGACATAGAAAACAAACTTATAGATACCAAAGGGGAAAAGTGGGGGGATAAATTAGAAGTTTGAGATTAACATACACACACTGCTGCTGCTACTGCTAAGTCGCTTCAGCCGTGTCTGACTCTGTGCGACCCCATAGACGGCAGCCCACCAGGCTCCCCCGTCCCTGGGATTCTCCAGGCAAGAACACTGGAATGGGTTGCCATTTCCTTCTCCAATGCATGAAAATGAAAAGTGAAAGTGAAGTCGCTCAGTCGTGTCCGACTCCTAGTGACCCCATGGACTGCAGCCTACCAGGCTCCTCTGTCCATGGGATTCTCCAGGCTAGAGTACTGGAGTGGGCTGCCATTGCCTTCTCCGATACACACACTACTATATATTAAATAGATGACCAACGAAGACCTACTGTTTAGCACAGGGAACTATACTCAATATTTTTTAATAACCTATAAGAGAAAATAATCTGAAATAAAATATATATATACACATATATATATATAACTGAATCACTTTTCTGTACACTTGAAACTAACACAACATTGTAAATCAACTTTTTTAAGCCTTTCATGATAGATAAATTTGGGCCTCCATATTGGTATGGCCATTTTCTTTCATGTACTAAAATTATATAAATACATATATACAGTAGTTATAATTATGTATATCATTATCTTAATTATATCATTATCAATTTGCTGTTGCTGGGTGGGGACAGATGGTAGAAAGTTCCTTACTGTTGTCTTGTTGACATCATTCTAAGAAAGTCCTCTACTTCTTCTATTGCCTGTATATTTTAAATATTTGCAGTTTATTTTATGTCATTATGGAGACCTGGGTTTGATCCCTGGGTTGGGAAGATCCCCTGGAGGAGGGCATGGCAGCCTACCGCAGTATTCTTGCCTGGAGAATCCCCATGGACAGAGGAGCCTGGCGGGCTACAGTCCATGGGTTGCAAAGAGTCGGACATGACTGAGCAACTAAGCACAGCATACTCTAGTAAATTAATTAACAAGAAGAAATGATGCATGACTCATCTAGGATCTTCTTTTTATTGTTGTATAGTTGCTTCACAGTGTTGCGCTAGTTTCTGCAGTACAGTGAAGTACAGAACCAGCCATGTGTATGCATATATCCCAGCCCCTCTGGATTTCCTTCCCATCACCACAAAGCATCGAGTAGAGTTCCCCACAATATATAACAGGCTCTTATTAATTAGCTATTCCGTGCATAGCAGTGTATACTTGTCATTCCTAATCTCCCAATTCTTCCCACCCCCCTCAGTATCCATACATTTGTTCTCTACCTCTGTGTCTCTATTTCTGCTTTGTTAATAGGTTCATCTGTACCACTTTTCTAGATTCCACACATATGTGTTAATATATGGTATACGGTATTTGTTTTTCTCTTTCTGACTTATTTCACTCTTTATGACAGTCTCTAGGTCCATCTATGTCTCTGCAAATGACCCAATTTTGTTTCTTTTGATAGCTTGCTGCCCAAAATCTTGGCTACCTATCTATTGAGGCCAAATAGAAATACGTAGAGTTTGGAGGAAATAGAAGAGAGTAGCTGTATTTTGCCTGGCAAAAGAGAAATGCGATAGGCTAGCACCTCAAGAACTGTGTCCCCCTTCCTGGGGAATTACATGGGGTTTTATAGGTGGAAACTTGTAGTCCAGGGTATGTGATAAGGAACAAGGTGGTGAAGGTTTTGCATTCTTCTGTGGGCATTATTATAAAACAGTCACTTTTGGCATCATGTGGCCTGGTACTTGGGTCCAACAGCCCCGTAATTGGGTCCATTCATCTCTGGCTTATTGGCCTGCAACCTTCTTTCTGAAATGCAAACAGCTATAAGTGGTGACCTGCTAGAGAGTGAGGGAGAGGAAATACCAGGTGCAGGAGGTAATTTATATAATATTAGGGATGATAGGAGGTAAGCTTTGAGATGGACAAATCTAGTTATACGCACTACAGATTAGTAACAGTTAAAATAAAACTAAGATTGGTTAGCTCTTTCAGGCCATTTTATGTTTCTTCTCTAGCCTGTTCACTGTTCTCTTTATTTTCCTTGTTTTTCAGGAGGGAAAAAAAAACAACAACTCATTTCTATTTTTGTTGCAGCAGGCTGAGTAATATTCCTTTGTATATATGTACCACATCTCCTTTACCCATTCCTCTGTTGATAGGCATTAAGGTTGCTTGCATGTCCTGGCTATTGTAAATAGTGCTTCAGTGAACAATGGGGTGCATGTGCCTTTTTGAATTATGGTTTTCTCAAGGTATAGCAGCAGCAGCAGCAGCAAGGTATATGCCCAGTATTGGGATTGCTGGGTCATATCATAGTTCTAGTCTTGGTTTTTTAAGGAACCTCTGTAGTATTCTCCATAGTGGCTGTTACATTCCCATCAACGGTGCAAGAGGGTTCCCTTTTCTCTACACCCTCTCCAGCATTTGTTGTTTGTAGATTTTTTGATGATGGCCATTCTGACAGTGTGAGGAGATATCTCACTGTAGTTTTGATTTGCATTTCTGTATCAATAATTAGTGATGGTAAGCATCTTTTAATGTGCCTCTTGGCCATCTGTATGTCTTCCTTGGAGAAATGTCTGTTTAGGTTCTCAGCCCATTTTTTTATTAGGTTGCTTATTTTTTGATATTGAGCTGCATGAGCTATCTGTATATTTTGAAGATTATTTCCTTGTTAGTTGCTTTGTTTGCAAATATCTCCCATTCTGAAGATTCTGTTTTCATCTTATGTATGGTTTGCTTTGGTGTGCAAAAGCCTTTACGTTTAATCAAGTTCCATTTGTTTCTTTTTGTTTTTATTTTCTTTACTCTAGGAAGCTGGGTCAAAAAAGCTCTGGCTCTAATTTATGTCCAACAGTATTCCTTCTATGTTTTCCTTTAAGAGTCTTACAGTGTCCTGTCTTACACTTAGGTCTTTAATCCATTTTTAGTTTACTTTTGTGTATGGTATTAGGGAGTGTTCTAATTTCATTCTTTTACATGGAGCTGTCCAGTTTTCCCAGCACTGTGTATTGAAGAGACTGTCTTTTCTCTGTTGTATATTCTTGCTTCCTTTGTCATAGATTAGGTGACCACAGATGCATGGGTTTATCTCTGGACTTTCTATCTTGTTCCGTTGTTCTTTATTTCTGTTTTTGTGTCAGTACCATACTGTCTGATCTTGATCACAGGTAGCTGAGTCACATTGAATAGGTATATGATATATGTCTTCTAACTGAGAAAAAGGAAAGTGTTATTTATGGCTATATGTACAATGGAATTAAATTAAGGCAATTCACATTTTAAAGACTCGTTTTCTTATAGACAAAATTAACCCCAATACAAAAATGAATGGACTGACTGTAACTGGGTTTGAGACAGAAGAGCACTACAGCAATGCACAGATTCATAAATGAGCCTAGAAACACAATGACGACACTGGCAGCTAATTGCAAACTCATGAAGCGTCTTAGAGCTCAAAACGCCTCCCCACCATCACCTCATTCAATACGAAACACATTGTATTAAACCATTTTATTTTTGTATGGCTAGCTATGCATCAATAGCGAAAGATACAACAATCAAAGTTAACTTAGTTAAGGGTGATTGTAATAACCTGCTGTTTCTTTTTCTTTTTTAAAAAAGTTTTATTTATTTTTGGCTGCTCTGAGTCTTCGTTGCTGTGCACGGGCTTTCTCTAGTTACAGAGAGCAGTGGCTACCCTCTAGTTGCGGTGTGCCGGCTTCTCATTGCAGTGGTTTTTCTTGTTGCAGAGCCCAGGCTCTAGAGTACTGGCTCAGTAGTTGTGGCACACAGGCTTAGCTGCTCCATGGCATGTGGGATCTACCCCACCCAGGACTGAATCCCTGCCCCCTGCATTGGCAGGTGGATTCTTAACCACTAGACCACCAGGGGCGGAGAAGGTGATGGCACCCCACTCCGGTACTCTTGCCTGGAAAATCCATGGACAGAGGAGCCTGGTAGGCTGTAGTCCATGGAGTCGTGAAGAGTCGGACACGACTGAGCGACTTTACTTTCATTTTTCACTTTCATGCATTGGAGAAGGAAATGGCATCCCACTCCAGTATTCTTGCCTGGAGAATCCCAGGGATGGGGGAGCCTGGTAGGCTGCAGTCCATGGGATCTCACAGAGTCGGACATGACTGAAATGACTTAGCAGCAGCAGCAGACCGCCAGGGGAGCCCTATTGCTTCTTATTTTTGTCTTTTGTTTTGACATTTGAAGACAACATTTCTGATCATTTTGTTATTCAAGTTTTTATCAGATAACTACATTAAAAATGACTACGTTGGTATTTCTTTCCAGGTTCCCAGGAGAGTTTGCAAGAATATGCATGCTTATGAAGAAAAACTGCTGACCCTGAATCATATGACTAAGCAGTATTCATGTTCTCTTACAAGTTAGTCTTGATCACACAAATAGAAGAAATTCCTTTCTATATAGGAAATATATAATAGATGACATTGTTCATTCACTGTCTGTTTAGTGTTTATGACAAAGTTTGGAAATGAATGAGATACTTTATTTAGAACGATGGAAGAAGTCATATTTGTAGCATCACTGTAAGTTTTCGAGCAGAAACAGTGAGGAAATTGAATGAGAAAACATAAAATCTGCTAACATTCTTCATCTCAATGAATAAATCCCCTTACACATTGACGTTGGTATTCCATAGTTCAGTGAGTAGATGTACAGCTTGAAAAGAAACTTAGTGCATGAAATACAGAGTATAATTTAAAATATGCTTCATCATCATGTTATGTCTGACTCTAAGGCCATGTTACTCAACTTTCTGTCTCAGTGTAGATGCCATTAAAATAAATGTATTTGATGTTCAGTTATTTCAGTGACAATAGTAGGCACTGTGGACTAGAGTCTGGAAAAGAGTACAGTATCTTAATAAAGAGAATAAAAACCAATGACAAAAAAACCTAGTAGGTTAAGTCTACATTATCAAGAAGACCAGGTAAGATAGTTTTATATAGAGAGGGCTTCCCTGGTGGCTCAGACAGTAAAGGGTCTGCCTGCAATACAGGAGACACAGGGTTTGATCCCTGGGTCAGGAAGATCCCCTGGAGAAGGAAATGGCAACCCACTCCAGTATTCTTGCCTGGAGAATCCCATGGACAGAGGAGCCTGTCAAGCTACGGCCACAGGGTTGCAAGGAGTCAGACACGGCTGAGCAAATAGAGAGAGAGAGGAATGAAGGACCCAAAAGTGAAAAACTGGTCTCAGATTTTCCTCTCCTATAAAATTACAGAAATAGCAAAGTTGCCACGTTTGGTTGTTCCCATTGGAATGGCAAAACTCATGACTCTTTTTCTACTAAAAGTAAAGACATATTACATGGGGTACTATTTGTCATTTGAGGAGAAATTATTCTTAAGAAATCCAAGCAATTCCATGAGATAAATGAAAATTTCTCATTTTTTTCATATCAATGGTTGGGAATGAATTAGGGAAAACAGAAAGAAAATGAAGAGAAATATGTTAGGTATCAGAGAGAGAAGAAAGTCTAATCAAGTAAATGACTAAATTGTACACAGAAGTTGAAAAAATAAAAATTCCAGGTACTTTCCTGGTGGTCCAGTGGTTAAGACTTCGCATTCCCAGGGCAAGGGTTCGATCCTTGGTCAGGGAACTGGATCCCACAAGCCGCAACGAAGATCTCGCACGACTCAACTAAAACCTGGTACAGTTAAAAAATTTTCAGGAGATAAATAGAAAGAGTAAGTTTTACTTGCGCAGACTGATTGAAGAATTATAACTTCTGGCACTGAGACTTTAAGCTCCAAAATCATAGGCAACTCTTCAGCCCTGTGACCACTGTCCCTTTTATAACTGCCATTCCCAAGAATCTTTTCAGAGCCCCCTTTATGTCTTTATTCCTCAGACTGTAGATGAAGGGGTTTAGCATGGGCGTGACCACGGCGTACATCACTGAAGCTTTTGCACTTGAGTGTGATCTGTGGGTAGCAGCTGAGCTAAGGTATACTCCTAGGCTTGTACAAAAAAATAAAGAGACAACTGAGAGGTGAGACATGCAGGTGGAAAACGCTGCTTGCTTCCCCTGAGCTGATGAGATTCCACATATGGAGGAAACGATCTTCGAGTATGAGAAAAGGATAGCAGCCAGGGGACCGCCAGCCAGCAGCACAGCTGCAAAATACATGACCATGTTGTTAAGAAAGACGTCACGGCAGGCAAGTTGGACCATCTGATTGAGTTCACAGAAAAAGTGGGGGATTTCCACATCTGTGCAGAAGGACAGTCGCAACACCATTAGGCTTTGTAACAGTGAATGCAAGGCACTTATAATCCAGGTCACCAGAAGCAGCAGTCCACAGAGTCGGGGGTTCATGATAACCATGTAATGCAAGGGATGACAGATGGCCACAAACCTGTCATAGGCCATCACGGTCAAAAGATAGATGTCCAACCCTGAAAAGAATAGGAAAAAGTACATCTGGGTGATGCAACCTGCATAGGTTATGACCTTGCTCTGTGTCTGGATATTCACCAGCATCTTGGGGACAGCAGTGCTGGTAAAACAGATGTCTGCGAAGGACAGGTTGGAAAGGAAGAAGTACATGGGCGTGTGGAGGTGGGAGTCATAGACGGTGGCCAGGATGATGAGCAGATTTCCAAACACAGTGATCAGGTACATGGAGAGGAAAGTCACAAATATGAGTGTCTGTAATTCTTCTTCCTTTGAAAACCCCAGAAGAACAAATTCTGAAACTCCTGTAAGATTCCATGGTTCCATGTGGTGAAGGGGACTAACAGAGAAGAGGACAATAACATGACTCATTTTCACATAACTGACAGTACTTGCTGGGTTGCAAGGTCACTATATATTTGCTCAAGAAATTAATTTTGATATTTTGTGTATGGGTTTGTCTTCTTTAGAGGATCTCCTGTTTCACCTCTGATTAGGAATTTTGGTCACATCTCAGCATTTTCCCCAAGAAGTCATGCATTCTACTGCTTTACTGAGAATATCTTTCACACACTTGAGGAGTACCCGAGTGGCAACCACAATGCAGGCGCTATCTAGGCAATAAGTACAAGGTGCTGAAAAAAACAAAGCCCCTACAATCCAATGATAAGGAAAGAATAGAGGCAAATAAAATAGTTTATCAGGACTTCCCTAGTGGTTAAGACTCCACACTCCCAATGGAGGGGACCCAGCTTTGATCCCTGGTCAGGTAACTAGATACCACATGCCGCATCTGAGTTCACGTGTGTGCATGCTCAATCGTGCCTGACTCTTTTGTGACCCCTTGGAGTGTAGCCCTCCAGGCTCCCTGTCTATGGAGTTTTCCAGGCAAGAATACTGGAGTGGGTTGCCATTTCCTACTGTAGGGTTTACAAGCTGAAACTAAAAAACCCCACATGGCACAGGGAAGACTGAAGCGCCCATGTGCAGCAACTAAGGCCCTACAGTCAAATATATCTTTTTTAGAAAAGAAAGTAAATGGATTCTTTTCTGGAGGCTCTAGAAGGAACCCAGTCCTGCAGACATCTGGATTTTAGCCTATTGAGACCCATTTCAGGCTTCTGAACTGCAGAACTTTAGGAGCATAAATTGCTTTCTTTTCAGCCAATAAGTGGTCTTTTGTGACAGTGGCAATAGGAGTATCATAGAGACATTGATTCAATAAAATTTTTTTAGGGAAATGAGTTTAAGCCTACCAGGTCATGCATTTAGCTTCCCTTGAGTAAGGGCAATCTATGTTGAAAATTCATGTTAAGTAGAAAAAAAAAATTAAATCAGTTTGGATGTATTCCACTCTGTCTAGCTGCCACAGTAAATTTCTCATTGCATAAATGTAACTGTTGTTCTCACTGTGGGACTTTTCTGGCACTGAAATATGAAAAGCAACATATTATCAAAATTAAGATTACCCATCTTACTTTAAATCTATTTCAGCTTTCTTTTATTTCATATTAATTCAAATGTTCATTCTTTTATTTCTATCATTTTCAATTTTCATATTACTTTTTAACATATAAGAATGACTAGAAGATACATCTCTGTGTGGGTATATATGTGCATATTTTTGGAAAAAATGTATACACACATGTGCACAGATATAACCTTTGCCCTTGAATATTTTCTTCATACTAAAAATAAATGATTACACATTTCATCATTCTTCATAGCATCTATATGAAGTTATATTTATTTTTTAATTTTTTAAAATAAATTTATTTATTTTAATTGGCAGCTAATTACTTTACAATATTGTATTGGTTTTGCCATACATCAACATGAATCCGCCACGGGTATACATGTGTTCCCTATCCTGAACGCCCCTCCTACCTCCCTCCCTGTAGTATCCCACATTATCTTCAGAAATAAGGAAACTGAGGCTCAGAGAGACTAAATTTTTTAAATTTAATAATTATTTTTAAATTTGTTGACAATTACATAATAAAGTAGTTAAAATTCATGTGCACTATCTTAAGTTAAACACAAATGGAAGCAAGCAATATGTACGTTGATTTTTGTATAGCTTCTTTAATTCATCAGAGGCACACTTTAAATATGCAGCTTATTTTGTGCAATTATATACATGCTGCTGCTGCTGCTAAGTCACTTCAGTCGTGTCCGACTCTGTGCGACCCCATAGACAGCAGCCCACCAGGCTCCCCCGTCCCTGGGATTCTCCAGGCAAGAACACTGGAGTGGGTTGCCATTTCCTTCTCCAATGCATGAAAGTGAAAAGTAAAAGTGAAGTCGCTCAGTCGTGTCTGACTCTTAGTGACTCCATGGACTGCAGCCTACCAGGCTCCTCCATCCATGGGATTTTCCAGGCAAGAGTACTGGAGTGGGGTGCCATTGCCTTCTCCGAATTATATACATAGTTGTATGTAATTTTTAATATATAAGATTTATAATATATTATTATTTATGCAATTATACTCCAATAATTTAGATAAAAAGGAAAACTGCATGGTGCATAGCTAAGGGTAGTATATGGAGCACATGTAGCTGATTTTCACTTTATAGGCTGGAAAATATCTCTTTTAGCTAGATAGAAAGTCAAGTGCTATATATAGACAGAAGCAATGGAATTAATTTTAATTAATTCCCATAATAAACTCATTTTGCTGTAAATAGAAGATTAACCTAAATATAAGAATGTAGTAAACTGATAATAAATTGGAAGAGCATTCAGCCACACACAGCATGGATGAGCCTTAGAAACAGTGTAGAGACTGACTGCTGACTACAGACTCAGAGCACAGAAGAGACTACAGCATATAATTTCATTTGATAATAAAGGTATTGTGATATCCTGTTTGATATAAGATGACTTGTACATGATAATCACTTAGTGCAGGGAGTGGCAGATGACTAAGTGGTCAGAGAAAGACGTTCAATACTACATCCAATACTACAAAGTATATGTAAAAATACATATGGCTGATGTAACTTTCATAGGTTATAACTTTTCTCTGTCTCTGTATATTCACTAGCATCTTTGGAATTGTGGTGGTGAAAAAACAGATGGCTACAAGGGGCAGATTAGAGAGGTAGAACTATGTGGGTGTGTGGAGGCGGGAGTCTGAACTAATGGCTGGGATGTTAAGCAAATTTCCGAACACACTGATTATGTACATGGAGGGAAAAAATTCAAATGTGAGGGACTGCAGTTCTGGTTCTTTTGATAGTTCCAGAAGAAAACTTGAAAATTGTGTAGCATTGCCTGGTACCATATGGTGGTGGTAACTACCAAGAAACAAAAAATAATGACTACTAATACATTGCTAATACATTTGAATTGCTACTATTTATATCAGGCAATGAAGAAATCAACATATATATTTATACGGATCTCATCCTCTTTTAAGGGCTTCCCGGATGGCTCAGCAGGTAAAGAATTTGCCTGCAATGCAGGAGACAGGAGACACGGGTTCAGTCCCTGGGTTGGGAAGATTCCCTGGAGGAGGAAATGGCAACCTACTCCAGTATACTTGCCTGGAGAATCTCTATGGACAGAGAAGCCGGGCGAGCTACGTCCACAGGGTTGCAAAGAGTCGGACATGACTGAACAACTAAGCAACTATGCTCTTCAAGGGATATCCCATGACTTCTCTGACAAGGGATTCCTACCCCATACTCAGATTTTCCCCAAAGAGATCATATATTGCAAAGTTTAATGAGAAATGCTTTCATGAATTTGAGAAATAAATGCTGAGTACCGACCATCTTCTAGGCAAAAGGTATAAGGCACTAAGAGAAAAATTCCCTAGAATATAATGATGGTGAAAAATATAAGTAAATATTATATATCATGTCAGATGGTGACAGGTACTATCATCTGTCAAGAAGAAAAAAAGAGTAGATATAAAAATAGTGGAAAGGGTATAATTTTTTATTAGGAACTCAAAAAGCCCTGCAAATAAAATTAGAGAACTCAAGGAAGACTGAATACAAGACATGAGGTTCTCTGGGTTGCCCTACGAGGACAAGGGGGGCTTCCCTGGTGGCTCAGATGTTAAAGACCCTGCCTGCAATGCAGGAAACTGGGGTTCAGTCCCTGGGGTTCCCCCTGGAGGAGGAAATGGCAACCTGCTCCAGTATTCTTGCCTGGAGAATCCCATGGACAGAGGACTACAGTCCATGGGGTTAAAGAGTCAGACACGACTGAGCTACTAACGCTTTCACTAGGGAAAGAGACTTAGCAAAGACTCTGACAAAGGGGCTTGTTTCAGATATCCAAAACTCAAAATGGGGCCAGGGTGCTGAGAGGAACAAGAGGGAATGTGATGAAAGACATTGTCAGAGGATGTGGAGAAACCAGGTGACTTTTCTGGTACAGTGAAACTTCAAGACACAGGGAGTCCTCATTCACATGCCATCCCTCATACTTCATCAATTTTGTTTCCAAGGAATCCTCTGGGTAATGATGATGCTCTTATTTCCATCTGTTGGTTAACATTTTGGCATCTGTACTAAAGGTCAGATTTTGGAGCTTATGGGCTGGGTATCACTGCCCTGAGAACTGCTTATGCCCCACAAAATACAAAGGAACACACACAACCAACATACAACACATATACACACCGAGCACGTTACCACGTTATGATTTCCTGGGGTCATGTTATTACCAGGATCTTCTCACCACTGCCGCAATGATTAAGAAACAAATGATACAAGGGAAACTGTGGACATCTGATTATTTTTACCCTAAAGAATGTAGGAACAGTAACCCAATTCCAGTTGGAAAGCTACCATGGCCATGGGGTTCCATATTTATATGACCAGTTTGGGTCTCATATTTAAGGAAACAAAAGAAGCATTTCAAAAACAGACAGAGGGAAAAGACAAAGACATATGAAAGGAAAGAGATCCAAAATGCTCAGGAGATTTCTGAGAGATTGTGACAGGGAGAAAGCTCTTTTGGTTCTGGCAGCATTCCAATCCCATTATAGCCCCTTCACACGCAGAATAACTACTAAAGCAGCAAAAGAAAAAAAAAATTTTCCTCAAGGGAAAGGAATGATACCTCACAATGTTAAGACACCTTATCGATTAAACATGACACTATAAAAATGAGCAAAGGGAATCAACCCTCAATTTACAACAGAAAATTACAACATACAATATTAGAGACTGTAAAAGATGAAATGGCAAAAAGACTTTCTAAATGGTATTAAATGCAAAACTTTCAGATTAAGGAAACCATCTTTAGAATATTGAATCTACCATATATTAGCTGTTGGTCTATGGAGAGGCAAACAAATCATTTAAAATGTGAGCGAAAGTGAAGTGAAAGTCACTCAGTCATGTCCGACTCTTTTTTTTTTTTTTTTTTTTAATGTCTGACTCTTTGTGACCCAATGGACTATATAGTCCATGGAATTCTCCAGGACAGAATACGGGAGTGGGAAGCCTGTCCCTTCTCCAGGGGATCTTCCCAACCCAGGGATGGAAACCAGGTCGCCCGCATTGCAGGCGGATTCTTTACCAGCTGAGCCACAAGGGAAGCCCAAGAATACTGGAGTGGGTAGCCTTTCCCTTCTCCAGGGGATCTTCTTGACACAGGAATCTTTACTCAAATAATGGGTATAGTGGTATCTATGTCCTGAGGTGGTCAACTGATTTAGTCAACATATGTAAAAAGTTTAATGTAATTCCTTCCTGTGGATGAAGATGATGATGAAATGAGGTCAAATTTTTTATTTTACATCTCAAATGTGTCCATCACTTTCACAAATAGGTAATAAAATGATTGTAAAATAAGGCTCTTTAGCATACTCCTTTTTCACATTAAATACGTTTTTTCATGTGAATATTCAGTATGCTACCAATGCAAAATGTTTATCTTAAGAACTGTTGCAAAATTATATTGTGGTCTGGGATTTCTAATATATACAGAACATGCTCAAATACACCCCATAGTAAATATTTTTAAATGTTTTCAGTTCACTGCACAGGCCTCCACACCTAATACTCTATTTTACTATTCCTCTTCAATGCAAAATGCTTCACATATAATTTTATTGGAACCTCTTTACACCTTTGTTCCCTTCTTCTCCTCTGAAAGGACTTGCATTCCCATCATTTAAATGTTGCAATGATTCTTGTATTTCTGAGTCCAAAGGACACTTCTCCTTCTAACATACTAAATAAATTAATGATCCATTAATCAGTCTAACTAGCAAATAATCTCTAGGCTCTGGGCTAGTTTGGTTTTTCTCTCAGGTGACCTCGGGTGGAAATTCTCCACTTCTGCCCTCTTTGAATCTTTCCTGAAATACCTGCTGAGCTCTCAGACTCACCTGAATGGGGTCTCTGAGAGGAAGGGCTCTGTGTGGAAGTCTGAATTCTTCTCTGGATGGTTAGTGATGGAGACTGAGGCTCTGTTACCACAGAGGACAGCAGAAAGGAGTGAAACATCAGTTTCTGAGCCAGACTTAGGAACCTAGAATCAACAACCATGCCCTCTCCAGCTTAAGGGTGCCCGTGCTCAAGAACAGTAGCACAGAAGATATTTACAGTTTCTGGGGTCTGCTCATTAGGCACTGTTTTTTATTATTACCTGTACTTCTGAGCATACCAATTTCCTGTGGGACACTGGTCTGGACACAAGGGGAAAATCCCCCGCTGATTGTCTATTCCTAATAGATCTGATTGGCCCTCAGGTGACTCCAGTTTTTGTTACTCTTTTTCCATGAATTCTCCTGCCTTCTAAAGGTCTCACCTCCTTGTACTGTCTCTCAATCTTGAGTTCATGTTTTCTCCAAATCTAAGACTGAGGATTCTGTGTTACATAGGTCTCACGGACCTCCAAAGTATTGACTGTGTCAAGGCACATCTCCTGAAATCGTTAGAAAATTGCTATTCACCCCTCCACAAGGTTGAGAGGTGTTTTCCTTTGAGATAAAACCATAAGTACTAGCCATTAGTTTCGTGATGCCTTTGATAAGTCAATTAGGAGTTTTATGCTTTTAACACAGATTAAGAACTGGCATTTGGCCCTTCATTTAGAAAACATTCAGTTCAGTTCAGTTCAGTTGCTCAGTCATGTCCTACTCTTTGCAACCCCATGGACTACAGCACGCCAGGCTTTCCTATCCATCACCAACTCCCAGAGTTTACTCAAACTCATGTCCATTGAGTCGGTGATGCCATCCAACCATCTCATCCTCTGTCGTCCCCTTCTCCTCCCACCTTCAATCTTTCCCAGCATCAGGGTCTTTTCCAATGAGTCAGTTCTTTGCATCAGGTGGCCAGAGTATTGGAGTTTCAGCTTCAGCATCAGTCCTTCCAACTCAGGACTGATTTCCTTTAGGATGGACTGGTTGGATCTTAGTTTTCCGAATGTTGAGTTTTAAGGCAACTTTTTCACTCTCCTCTTTCACTTTCATCAAGAGGCTCTTTAGTTCTTCTTCGCTTTCTGCCATAAGGCTAGTGTCATCTGCATATCTGAGGTTATTGATATTTCTCCTATCAATCTTGATTCCAGCTTGTGCTTCATCCAGCCCAGCGTTTCTCATGCATATAAGTTAAATAAGCAGGGTGACTATATACAGCCTTGATGTACTCTTCCCAATTTGGAACCAGTCTGTTGTTCCATGTCCAGTTCTAACTGTTGCTTCCTGACCTGCAAACAGATTTCTCAGGAGGCAGGTCAGGTGGTCTGGTATTCCCATCTCTTAAAGAAGTTTCCACAGTTTGTCATGATCCACACAGCCAAAGGCTTTGGATAGTCAATAAAGCAGAAGTAGATGTTTTTCTGTAATCCTCTTGCTTTTTCTATGATCCAATGGATGTTGGCAATTTGATCTCTGGTTCCTCTGCCTTTCCCAAATCCAGCTTGAACATCTGGAATTTCACAGCTCACGTACTGTTGAAGCCTGGCTTGGAGAATTTTGAGCATTGCTTTGCTAACATGTGAGATGAGTGCAATTGTGTGGTAGTTTTAACATTTTTCTGGCATTGACTTTCTTTGGGATTGGAATGAAAACTGACTTCTTCCAGTCCTGTGGCCACTGCTGAGTTTTCCAAATTTGCTGGCATATTGAGTGCAGCATTTTCACAGCACCATCTTTTAGGATTTGAAATAGCTCAACTGGAATTCCATCACCTCCACTAGCTTTGTTCATAGTGAGGCTTCCTAAGGCCCACTTGATTTCACATCCCAGGATATCTGGCTCTAGGTGAGTGATCACACCATCGTGTTTATCTGGATCATGAAGATCTTTTTTGTACAGTTCTTCTGTGTATTCTTGCCACCTCTTCTTAATATCATCTGCCTCTGTTAGGTCCATACCATTTCTGTCTTGTATTGTGCCCATCTTTGCATGAAATTTTCCCTTGGTGTCTCTAATTTTCTTGAAGAGATCCGTAGTCTTGAAGAGATCTCTAGTCCATTCTATTATTTTCCTCTGTTTCTTTGCATTGATCACTGAGGAAGGCTTTCTTATCTCTTCTTGCTATTCTTTGGAACTCTGCATTCAAATGGGTATATCTTTCCTTTTCTCCTTTGCCTTTAGTTTCTCTTCTTTTCTCGGCAATTTGTAAGGCCTCCTCAGACAACCATTTTTCCTTTTTGCATTTCTTTTTCTTTGGGATGGTCTTGATCACTGCCTCCATACAATGTCATGAATCTCTGTCCATAGTTTTTCAGGCACTCTGTCTATCAGATCAAATCCCTTGAATCTATTTGTCACTTCCACTGTATAATCATAAGCAATTTGATTTAGGTCATACCTGAATGGTCTAGTGGTTTTCCCTACTTTCTTCAATTTAAGTCTGAATTTGACAATAAGGAGTTCATGATCTGAGCCACACTCAGCTCCTGGTCTTGTTTTTGCTGACTGTATAGAGCTTCTCCATCTTGGCTGCAAAGAATATAATCAATCTGATTTCGGTATTGACCATCTGCTGATGTCCATGTGTAGGGTCTTCCCTTGTGTTTTTGGAAGAGGGTGTTTGCTATGATTAGGGCGTTCTCTTGGCAAAACTCTATTAGCCTTTGACCTGCTTCATTTTGTACTCCAAGGCCAAATTTGTCTGTTACTCCAGGTGTTTCTTGACTTCCTACTTTTGCATTCCAGTCCCCTATAATGAAAAGAACATCTTTTTGGGGTATTAGTTCCAGAAGGTCTTGTAGGTCTTCATAGAACCTTTCAACTTCAGCTTCTTCAGCATTACTTATCAGGGCATAGATTTGGATTACTGTTATATTAAATGGTTTGCCTTGGAAACAAACAGAGATCATTCTGTCATTTTTGAGATTGCATCCAAGTACTGCATTTTGGACTCTTGTTGACTATGTGGCTAGTCTATTTCTTCTAAGGGATTCTTGCCCACATTAGTAGATATAATGGTCATCTGAGTTAAATTCACCCATTCAGAAAAAATTAGTTTAAATATATATATATATATGGATCTTTTTATGCACCAGGAACTGAACTTAAGATTCTCATACAAATTGTCTCATTTAATTTTTACTAAAGCCCACTTCTCTGAGGTCCATACTGTTAGAATATCATTCTATATTTTCAGAAATTGGGCTTAGATGGGTGAAGTAATCTGCCTTAAGTTACTAAAGGATGAGGTTTGACTGGAGCCCCATTATGTTATTTCTAGTTCTCATGCTCAAAGCCAGTGGTTCTCAACACGGGTATTTTTGCCTGCAGGCACATTTGGCATTTGGGGGAGAAATCTTAGTTGTCACAAGTGGGAAAGTACTACTGCCATTTGTTGGATTAAGGCAAGGAATGCTGCTCAACATCCTGTACTGCACAAGGTGTTCCCATCACAAAGAATTTTCCAGGGACTTCCATGGTGGTCCAGCAGTTAAGAATCTGCCTGCTAAAATAGGAGACATGGGTTCAATCCGTGGCTGGGGAAGTAAGATCCCACGTGCTGCAGAGCAGCTAAGCCCATGCACTACAACTACCGAGCCTGCACTCTAGAGTCAGTGCTCCACAACAAGAGAAGCTATTTCAATAAGCCGGTGCACATCAACAAAGACCCAGCACAGCCCCAAATAAAACAATTAACTAATTTAAAATAAGAATTATCCAACACAAAAGTCAACATTTTGAGAAATAGTATTTTAGACCAAAAGGTCTCTAGCAGTAATGTGTATATGAATCACTTGGGAATCTTGTTCAAATGCAGATTCTGCTTAAGCAAGCCCAGAGATTCTATATTTGGAACTAGTTCTGAGTTGATATTGGCGTTGCTGGTCCTGTTCTGTTTACCACTTTTAATATCATGATTGTGGTCTACTGTTAGAGTCAGATGGAGGTATTTTGAGACCTTCTCTACCAAGGACCGTTCCACACCTCAGGTCTGACATTAGGTGGTCAAATGTGGGACTTGGTAACTCAGTCTCTGCGTACTCAAGTTTACACCTCCCTGTTGAATATTTCCTTAATGACAGGAAGTAAAACATTTTGGTCTTTGGTTCTTTATTGATAAACTCAGAAAATTCCACCTACATTATGAATTGATGTTCAGTTCAGTTCAGTTCAGTCGCTCAGTCGTGTCCAACTCGTTGCGACCCCATGAATCGCAGCACACCAGGCTTCCCTGTCCATCACCAACTCCCGGAGTTCACTCAGACTCACGTCCATCGAGTCAGTGATGCCATCCAGCCATCTCATCCTCTGTCGTCCCCTTTTCCTCCTGCCCCCAATCCCTCCCAGCATCAGAGTCTTTTCCAATGAGTCAACTCTTTGCATGAGGTGGCCAAAGTACTGGAGTTTCAGCTTTAGCATCATTCCTTCCAAAGAAGTCCCAGGGCTGATCTCCTTTAGAATGGACTGGTTGGATCTCCTTGCAGTCCAAGGGATTCTCAAGAGTCTTCTCCAACACCACAGTTCAAAAGCATCAATTCTTCAACGCTCAACTTTCTTCACAGTCCAACTCTCGCATCCATACATGGCCACTGGAAAAACCATAGCCTTGACTAGATGGACCTTTGTTGGCAAAGTAATGTCTCTGCTTTTCAATATGCTATCTAGGTTGGACATAACTTTCCTTCCAAGGAGTCAGCATCTTTTAATTTCATGGCTGCAGTCACCATCTGCAGCGATTTTGGAGCCCAGAAAAATAAAGTCTGACACTGTTTCCACTGTTTCCCCATCTATTTCCCATGAAGTGATGGGACCAGATGCCATGATCTTCGTTTTCTGAATGTTGAGCTTTAAGGCAACTTTTTCACTCTCCTCTTTCACTTTCATCAAGAGGCTTTTTAGTTCCTCTTCACTTTGTGCCATAAGGGTGGTGTCATCTGCATATCTGAGGTTATTGATATTTCTCCTATCAATCTTGATTCCAGCTTGTGCTTCATCCAGCCCAGCGTTTCTCATGATGTACTCTGCATAGAAGTTAAATAAGCAGGGTGACAATATACAGCCTTGATGTACTCCTTTCCTGATTTGGAAACAGTCTGTTGTTCCATGTCCAGTTCTAACTGTTACTTCCTGACCTGCATATAGGTTTCTCAAGAGGCAGGTCAGGTGGTCTGGTATTCCTATCTCTTTCAGAATTTTCCACAGTTGATTGTGATCCACACAGTCAAAGGCTTTCTCATAGTCAATAAAGCAGAAGTAGATGTTTTTCTGGAACTCTCTTGCTTTTTCCATAATCCAGTGGATGTTGGCAATTTGATCTCTGGTTCCTCTGACTTTTCTAAAACCAGCTTGAACATCAGGAAGTTCACGGTTCACATATTGCTGAAGCCTGGCTTGGAGAATTTTGAGCATTACTTTACTAGCGTGAAAGATGAGTGCAATTGTGCAGTAGTTTGAGCATTCTTTGGCATTGCCTTTCTTTGGGATTGGAATGAACACTGACCTTTTCCAGTCCTGTGGCCACTGCTGAGTTTTCCAAATTTCCTGGCATATTGAGTGCAGCACTTTCACAGCATCATCTTTCAGGATATGAAATAGCTCAACTGGAATTCCATCACCTCCACTAGTTTTGTAGAATGTGGTCCACTGGAGAATTGATGTTAGAAGTAAGTAATACTTTAGAGTTCATGGGAGATGGCATGATACAGAGCAAGTCTGCCTAAACTGCTCTGTGGCTGCTGTAAAATCCAAATTAAAATTTGCTAGGACTGCTTGATAGAAATTGACCATTATGTAATATTTATATAGCAATGCAAAGAACCTACAATAGCCAAAAGAATTTTGAAACAAAACAAGAAAAGGTCTCATACTACTTGACTCCAAAACTTACTCTAAAGGTGCAGAAATCAAGACATTGTAGTTTAGCGTGAAGATAGACATAGAAATCAATGGAGAACAGAGTCCACTTTCAGTCTGTGTGTGTCTTTGGATCTGAAGTGAGTCTTTTGTTGACAGCATATATTTGAGTATTGTTTCTGTATCCATTTGGTCACTGTATGTCTTTTGATTGATGCAATTAGTCCATTTAATTTTAAAGTAATTATTTATAGGTATGTACTTGTTGCCATTTTAAAAACATTTTTTTTCTAGTTGTTTTTGTGGTTCTTTTTCATTTCCTTCTTTTTCTTTGTTCTCTTCCCTGTGATTTGACAACTATCCTTGTTACTATGTTTGGTTTCTTTTCTCTTTTTGTGTGTGTATCTAATACATCTATTATAGTTTGTGTTTATTATAAAGTTTATATGTAGCAATCTACATCTATATATAAGCAACTTATAAAAATCATTATGTTAAATTGATAATTGCTTAACTTCAAATGCATTTTAGAACATTACATTTTTAGTCCCTCTGCCTGTGTTTACTGTTTGTGACATCACATTTTACATCCTTTTGTTTTGCATATCCCTTAATATCTACCTACTGTGGATATAGATGACTTTACTAGGTTTGCCTTTTAACCTTCCTACTTGATTTATAAGTGGTTGATCTACTATCTTTACTGTATATTTGCCTTTACCAATGAGATTTTTTCCTTTCATACTTTTCCTATGTCTAGCTGTGACTTTTCTTTTCTGCTTAGGGTTGTTTGTAAAGCTGATTTCATAGTGTTGGAACTCTTTTAGGCTTTTCTTGTCTGTAAAATTTTTATCTCATTTTCAAATCTGAATGAAAGCCTTGCTGAGTAGAGTATTCTTAGTTGTAGGTTTTCCTCTTTTTTACCACTTTTAATATATCACATCACTCCTTTCTGGCTTGCAGACTTTCTGCCAAAAAGTCAGCTGACAGCCTTATAGGAGTTTCCTTGTATGCAACTTGTTGCTTTTCCTTTGCTGCTTTTAGTTTTTTGTCTTTATATTTAATTTTTGCTATTTTAATTACAAGATATCTTGGTGTGGCCCTCTTTGTGGTTATTCTGTCTGGGACTCTTTGTACTTCCTGGACCTAGACATCTGTTTCCTTTCCCAGGTTAGTGTTCAGTTCAGTTCAGTTCAGTCGCTTAGTTGTGTCCGACTGCCTGCGACCCCATGAATTGCAGCATGCCAGGCCTCCCTGTCCATCACCAACTCCCAGAGTTCACTCAAACTCACGTCCATCGAGTCGGTGATGCCATCCAGCCATCTCATCCTCTCTCATCCCCTTCTCCCCCTGCCCCCAATCCCTCCCAGCATCAGAGTCTTTTTCAATGAGTCACCTCTTCGCATAAGGTGGCCAAAGTACTGGAGTTTCAGCTTTAGCATCATTCCTTCCAAAGAACACCCAGGACTGATCTCCTTTAGAATGGACTGGTTGGATCTCCTTGCAGTCCATGGGACTCTCAAGAGTTTTCTCCCAGGTTAGTGTATTATGTCTTCAAATATGTCCTCTGCCCTTTCTCTCCTCTTCTTCTGGAATCCCTATGATAAGAACGTGTTAGTACACTTCCTGTTGTTTCAGAGGTCTCTTAAACTCTTCTCATTAAATTTCTTTTTCTGTTTAGCTATAGTGATTTCCACTATTCTGTCTTCCAGTTTGCATGTCTGTTCTTCATATCATCTAATCTACTGTTGATTCCTTCTAGTGTGTTTTTATTTCAGTTATTGTATTCTTCAGTTCTCCTTGTTTCTTTATATTTTCTAACTCTTCATTAAAAACTTCAACTTCTCACTCTATTCATCCCTTCATCAAGTTCTTTGAGTATCTTTATAATCATTACCTTAAATTCTTTATTGGGTAGATCACTTGTTTCCACTTCAATTAGTTTCGTTCTTCTGGGGTTTAATCTTGTTTCTTCATTTGGAGCATACGTCTCCATTAGCTCCTTTTGCATAATTTGTTGTTTTTATTCCTATGTATTTGGTAGGTTAGTTACATTTCCTGATCTTGGAGAAGTGGCCTTATGTAGGAAATATCCTACAGGGTGCGGTAGTGCACTCCCCTCAGGTCACTGGAACTATATGGTTTAGAGATGCCCTCTGTGTGGGCTGCATGAGTCCTTCTGTTGTGGTGAGCTGTCTGTTGTGGGCATGGCAGGTCCAGTTGGTTGTCAGGCTGTCTTGTGCCAAGGCTGCCAGCCACTGGTTGGTGGGGCTATGCCTCAGGGGAGTCTCATTCCTGGCCTGCTAATGGGTAAGTGAAGTCTTGACATGATGGCTGTAGGGCCACTCTGGTCCCAGAGCTACTGTCAGCCTGCTGGTGGGTGTGGCTGGTCCTGGGTTTTTGGTGAGTGGGGCCAGGTCTTGGTGGGACCAGGGCTCAGGAGGGCCCTACAGCAGCTGGCCTCTGCTGGGTGGGGCTCCGTCTCTGCTCTGCCTACCTGACTCACTGTGGTTCCTTCTTTGTATCTGTAGCTGTAGAAGATCTTTTCTACTAGTCTAAAGGGATATTGTTGTTCTTGTTATCATGGAGATTGTTCTCATAGATAGTTGCTTTGTAAATAGTTGCAGTTTTGGCATACCCATGGAAGGAGATGAAGTCAGGGTCTTTAAACATCACCATCTTCAATTTGCCATCAAGAATTCCCAACTCCTGCCATAAATTTTCACAGTGCACTGAAATGTCAAATCAATGCAATAAGACCTAAAAGTGAAATAGGTTTTATAAAACTCTGGTGGTTCGGACAGTAAAGAATCTGCATGCAATGTGGGAGGCCCAGGTTTGATCCCTGGGTTGGGAAGATCCCCTGGAGAAGAAAATGGCAATCTACTCCAGTATTCTTGCTTGGAGAATTCCATGAGCAGAGGAGCCTGGCTAGCTACAGTCCATGGGGCTGCAAAGAGGCAGACAAGACTGAACTACTAACATACATTATTAGGATAAAGTTGAATTTTGGAAATAATCTTAAAATTAAGAAAAAAAATCCTGAAAACTAACACAATACTTCAAAAATATAGAAATATCAGAAATTTTCCTAATATATCAGATAATAGGGAAAATACCTTAATGGAAGTAAACCTAAAATATATTAAAATACTATTATCAGTAAATTAGCATAATCTACAAACTACAGGAAAGCTTATCCCAAAAGAGGCTGAAATACCTAAAGGCAAATTCTTGTTATTGGAATGGAATTCTGAATACAATAAATATGTCAATTGTTTGCAAATTAAATTTGAAGTTTAATGGAGTATTGAATAAATCCGTAGTATTTTTCTTGCAACAAGGCTAGATGATTCTGAAGTTTGTTTGAAAGAGTAACCTGGCACCTGACATAAAAGTATTGTAGACAGAAATAACATTTTTTCTACTCATTATTTAAGCATTTTATGCAGATAGATAAATAAAGATATGGCACAAAAAATAAAAATTTGACAGCATAAAAATTTTGAGCTTTTGAACAGTGGTGTTGGAGAAGACTCTTGAGAGTCACTTGGACTGCAAGGAGATCCAACCAGTCAATCCTAAAGGAAATCAGTCCTGAATATTCATTGGAAGGACTGATGCTGAAGCTGAAACTCCAATATTTTGGCCACCTGATGCGAAGAACTGGCTCATTGGAAAAGACCCTGATGCTGGGAAAGATTGAAGGTGGGAGGAGAAGGGGACTACAGAGGATGAGATGGTTGGATGGCATCACTGACTCAATGGACACGAGTTTGTGTAAACTCTGGGAGTTGGTGATGGACAGGGAGGCCTGGTGTGCTGCAGTCCATGGGTTGCAAAGAGTCAGACACGACTGAGTGACTGAACTGAACTAAATGGAACTGAATATCGTGGAATAGATGATCATTTATAATATGATCAAGGAAATATCTTTAAAAACTGAGCAAGATATAGCTCTAAAGATATAGTTTACATAGTTCTAAAATGACGTACATAAAATCAACCAATATTGTTATAAAGAAAACTTAGAAAGCAAATAAATGTCCAAAAATGGGCAAGTATTTAAAGACCCATTTCCATTTGGTGGACTATTTTGATTTGCTGAGAATGATTGATGTTGGAAAATGTATTAATACATTAGACATTTACATGAAAAATGTATGTTAGACACTGAAGAGTCTATATTTAGACTCTGTAATAAGAAATTCCATTTTTATTAAATTTATGTAAGTAAAATAATAAGATAAATGAAGTATAAACAATGATTACTGATAACAATGGTTATAAAATCTTTTAGTTGAAGGAGCAGCAAAGGTCCAGATAACTAATGTTTAGAAATAACAATAATAATGTTTTGTGCAGAGAAACACTGAAGCTTTGTAATTTTTACACTTTTTGATCATTTTCAAATTTCTTGGTCAAAGCCTCGGGAGCTCAGCAGACTTTCTCCAGCCCTTTGCTTTAGGTCTATAATGAATTAACTACACTGAGATATAAAGGGGACCATCCTTACACCCTGCTCCCTACAGATCACATCTAAGGGAATAATCCTAACCTTGATTAGAAGACATACATTGAGAGCCATAGCTACTCCCAAGAGGCATGACTGCCAAAACAAAATCAACTTTTATTTAGGTCCTTACCTTCTAGAGAATTCTAGTCCTCAGAGAACAGAGTAACAATGTAACAATTTATTTAATGAGGCACAATGAGACTTTGATCCTGGAAACTTCTGAAGCTGTAATGGTTTTCTTTCTTTGTACATATTTGGCAATTTGGCTTAATCAGTAATAGAGGAAGTACAGCTGTTATCTTCCAGAGATCTCATGAGTGATTTTGTCTCCCTGCCCTTCCTGGGGGCAGAGCTCCCATCTTTTAACAATTGTTCACAGGAGAAACGGAAAAGGAGTCAGTGTAAGTTGACTCTAGTGATACAACTTGGGAAGCCAGAGAATCCTTGTAAGTGCAGGAAAAAATGAGATAAATGAGCTATGGAGGGAGGATCCCTATGAATGGAATCAACTTTCAAGGTTCCTAACAGAGATAAAGAAATAAAAGTTCAGCAAAACCGAGACTTTCCAGTTTTAAGAACTTGGCAACAGTTTTAGCATCAACTGTGGCCTATTGTTTCTTAATATGGTTTATCTGCTTTGGCTTTCAGTTCAGTCGCATGGGCTGCCCCTTCCCTCGTCTCCCGCATTTTCTCCTGTTTATCTTCCATATCCACTTCAGCTTTTCCTTTTGTTTCTGTTTCTCTTACCTTCCACTATCAACAATTTCTAGTCAAACTCTTTCATTCAGGAAATGATTAGCAAGGATTACTCTAAATTCAACATTTAACTGTGTTCTGGAATAAAGGAAGGGATGAGATGTTATTCCTTCCATCAAAGAGGGGAATAAGACCAAAAAACTAAAAGTAATATCCCATGATAAGGACTTCCCTACCAAATTGGGGTAAGGTTCATATACAGTCTAGATTTATGGTTTCTCTTGATGGTTTGAAAGATTAGACACCTTGAGGACCATATTCCCACTGGGCAAAAAGTAGTTGGAGCCAGACAGCTACTATCCCTTTAAAAGGAGCATACGGGGACTTCCCTGGTGGTCCAGTGGTTAAGACTCCACACTCCTAATGCAGGGGGCCTGGGTTCAATCCCTGGTCAGGAAACTAGATCCCACATGTCACCACTAAGAGTTTACATGCTGCAACTAAAAAAAAAAAGAAAAGAAAAGATCCTGCATGTCACCCCTAATACCCGGTACAGCCAGATAAATAAATATTTTTTTAAAAATCTCACAGTAGGCAAAACAGTGTCGACAGACTGCAATAAAAACTGTTCAGCTGTGTCAGGGAGCGGGAGGGCAATAAAGACTAGGGTAAAATAGAGTATGCTCCCTGAGAAAAATGTTGGAATGAGTCTTGATGGAGGAATTGGAATTTTCAAGGTACGAGCTATCCTGGCAGAAGAAATTGGGGTGTAAAAATGTGGAGTCATAATAAGTGAAAGAAGCCAGACACAGATATGTAAAAGGTTACGTATTGTGTGGTTTTATTTACATGAAATATCCAGGACAGACAAATATGTAGAGGCAGAAGGTAGATTAGTGGTTGCCAGAGATTAGAGGAAAGGTAAATGGTGAATGACTGCTTGATGGGTACGAGGTTTTCTTTTAGGATAGCAAAAAATTTCTGGAACTAAATATTGGCGATGTTCATACAACACTGTGACTATACCAAGTGCCATGAAATTGTATACTTTCAAATGATCACAGTTGTGAATTTTATGTTATATGAGTTTTATCACAATTTTTAAGAAGTGCATTGCATACTTACGATATGAAAAATAATCCTAAATGCCTGGAGAACAATGTGGGGTAGATGAAGAACAGTAAAAGATGAAATTGGCTTGGCAAGACAAAAATCAGTAAGTGCCCTGTTATACAGTTAGTGTATTTCTAAATTTAATACAAAACCGGTCCAATATCTGACGAAAGGAAACTATGATACATGAGTAGGTTTACATTGTAGAAAGATCTCTCTGGGGCCAATGCAATAATTGTGCTGGAGACATTCTAGTCTCCTGTCATTTCAGAGGAAGAGATGATGAGGGACCACAGAGATGGGATAGAAGTAGTGGGGAAATAATTGAAATATCTGAGAGACACAGTGCATAAGAATAAGCCAGTACTTACTGAATATTTGTTCATGATGGGGAAACCAGAATTCAGAACCAGGGATGTTTCCATTTCTTGGCTGTTTCATTGCAGCACTATTTACAATAGTCAGGACATGGAAAGAACCTAAATGTCCATCAACAGATGAATGGACAAAGAAGATGTGGTGCATATATACAATGGAATATTACTCAGCCCCTAAAAGGAATGAAATAGGATCATCTGTAGAGACGTGGATGGACCTAGAGTCTCATACAGAGTGAAGTAAGTGAGAAAGAGAGAAACAAACGTAGTGTATCAACGCATATATGTGGAATCTGGAAAAATGGCACAGATGAATTTATTTCCAAGGCAGGAATAGAGACACAGATGTCCAGAACAGACATGTAGACACAGGGGCAGAAGGGGAGGGTGGGACGAACTGGGAGATTAGGATTGACATATGTACGCTGCCATATGTAAAATAGATAGCTAGTGGGAACCTGGTATAAAGCACAGGAAGCTTGGCTGGCTTCTCTGTGATGACCAAGAGGGGTGGGATAAGGGAAGTGGGAGGGAGGTCCAAGAGGGAGGGTTAGGGTTAGGCTTCTCTGGGTGGGCTTATTTTAATCATAGCATTCCTTATAAAGGAGGCAGAAGATCAAAGAGACAGAAGACCATGAGATGATGGAAACAAGAGGTTGGAGTAATGTGAACAAAGGGACCAAAGAATACAGACAGCATCCAGAAACTGGAAAAGACAGATTCCACTACAGAGCCTCCAGAAGAAGCCAACCATGCCAACACCTTGACTTTAGCTCAGTGAAACTGATTTCAAAAGTAGACTCTGGAACTGTAAGAAAATACGCTGGTGTTGCTTTGTGTTAGGCACCTCAGATGTGTCTGACTCTTTGAGACCCCATGGACTGTAGCCCACCAGGCTCCTCTGTCCATCGGATTCTCCAGGGAGGAATACTGGAGAGGGTTGCCATGCCCTCCTCCGGGGGCTCTGCCCAACCCAGGGGTTGAAGCCGGGTCTCTGGCTTTGCAGGCAGATTCTTTACTGCTGAGTCACTGTTGCTTTAAGCGGCCAGTAAGTGGCAATTTGCCTACCTCGTAGCACTATGAGGATCAAATGAATTGACGAACAAGCTGGTTAGAACCATGGCTGTATTCTTATTAGCCATGAGCTTCATAAAAGTTTTCTTTTTTTAAAAAAAGAAATTTATTTGGCTGTGCCAGGTCTTAGTTGCGGCATGTGGAATCAAGTTGCTTGACTAGGGATCAAACCTGGGCTTCCTGCACTGGGAGCACAGGGTTTTAGCCACTGGTCCATCAGGGAAATCCCTAAGTTTTCTTATATAATTCTGCATTTCTAACAAGCTTTCCAGATGATGCTAATGCTGTGAGTCCATGAGTGACAATGAAGGGCAAGGAGCTACTACATAAATGGTAGAAATAACGTTGGCTTTGAGGAATAAGATATGACGAACGGCTAGTTTGCATACTGAAGTGGGGACAGTGGCAAAAAGAGATTGGCTACATTTTTAATCCTCTGAACTTTTGGGCTATACAGACCCTGATCCATTAACAAAATATAGGGATGTATTTATATTATGTGTAAACTGTAATATTAACTGTATTTATATGATATGAGAAATATAATCAATAGTAGTTCAATTGGTTGATAATGTTTATTTGTTTGTATTTTTTTATTGCCTCTTTCAAGACAGTCACACCAGCTATATGGAACAGGAAAATCACACACAGTTTTCAGGATTTCTTCTCCTCGGACTATCAGATGAGGCAGAGTTGCAGCCTCTCCTCTTTTGGCTTTTCCTCTCCATGTACCTGATAACTATTGCTGGAAACCTGCTCATCATTCTGACCACCATCTATGACTCCCACCTCCACACACCCATGTACTTCTTCCTCTCCAATTTTTCTTTTTCAGACATCTGTTTCACCTCTACCACCATCCCAAAGATGCTGCTGAACCTCTACATCCAGAATAAAGGCATCACCTATGAAGGCTGCCTCACCCAGCTGTATTTTTTCATCCTTTTTGCAGAACTGGACATTTTCCTCCTCTCTGCGATGGCCTATGACCGGTTCGTAGCAATCTGCCATCCACTGCGCTACACAACCAAGATGACCCCCCAGCTCTGTGGCTTGCTGTTGCTGGCATCTTGGATATTGAGTGTCCTGGACTCTTTGCTACGCAGTTTGCTGGTGTTGTGGCTGTCCTTTTGTACTGACTTGGAGATCCCCCATTTCTTCTGTGAAATCAATCAGGTTATCCAACTTGCCTGTTCTGATAATCTTCTCAGTATCATAGAGATGTATTTTGCCACTGTGCTTATGGGCATTATTCCCCTCTCTGGCATTGTTGTTTCTTATTCTCGGATTGTCTCCTCCATACTGAGGATTACATCAGCAAGGGGGAAGTGCAAGGCATTTTCCACCTGTGGGTCTCATCTTTCAGTTGTTTGCTTGTTTTATGGCACAGGTCTTGGGGTGTACCTCAGTTCTGCCACTACCCAAAATTCCAGAACCAGCGCAATAGCCTCTGTGATGTACACTGTGGTCACGCCAATGCTGAATCCATTTATTTACTCTCTGAGGAACAAGGACATAAAGGGGGCTCTGAAAAGTCTTGTCACCACTCTCGCTTTCAATGAGTGACAGGAGTGTTTACCTTGGGGCTAGAGAAGTTTTCATAAGTAGCCAAGAAGAAGATTGGCATCCAAAAAGCCTGATATTTTTGCTGTCTTCAGATGTCTTTTTTTTCCTTTTTATTTACCCCATGTCCCTTAAATCAATGATACCACATGTTTTATTTTCTAACATTGCTTTTTTTTAACATTGCTTTGATGTATTGATATTTCTTTCTTCATTGTTTCTCAACTTTTTCAATATTTCAGGTTTTCCCTTTCCAACCTAAATCACAATATCCTGATGCCCTGAAAAAAATGCTGCCTTTGAAATGAAAGCAGCAAAAACAATTACAACAGAAAAATTTTTTATTCTTTCAGGAACATGAGAAAAATTTCAGAGTAAATATACACAGACACTCAAGGGTAGTAGTTTTGCTGAATAAGTCATGGTAAAGTTCAGCCACACAAACAGGTGAACTGACATTGTAAATGCAGAAAATTCAGGATATATAATCAGAAGGAAACTTTGGAAATAGTTTTAAAAATCTACTTTATTTTCTAAAACGTTGATAACTTTAGTTTGAAGTAAATGTTAGTATGCAAGGCATAATATTATCATCCAAATGTTACTCATGCTTTCCCATTATTCTCTGACTCTCCTTCACTTCTGAAGTTTTATTCCAATATTAGTTTTACAAGGTCTAACATAAAAGTATAAGAGTTAAAATCAGAAACAGCATTTTATTTAATAAAAACTATCAAGAAACTATTATCAGTAGAATTTTATAAGGAATATGAGCATAAGGATTAGCTTTGTGTAATACTGCATGCCAACAAATCCCCTACTTCTATTTAGATATGAAATAATACATATACTGGGTCACCAGAGTCACAGGTAGGGCTATGGTAAAAGAATTTCCACAGCTAATCAACACTTTTACACTGTGCTACATAAATCTTTGATCTTCTTTCATTTTAGCAAATATTTATTGAATGCCAGTTCTGTGCTACTCTTGTTCTAAACCCTGATGACAGAGCATCTAACAAGATGATCAAGGTATGTGCTCTCAGGGAGCTCACCTTCTAGGGAGAGGAAATACACAGCAAGTAAACAAGTTTTCAAACTTAGCGTAATTTCAATCAGAATTAAGGGCTATGAGGAAAATCTCACAGGAAGATGAGAGAGTGAAAGGGCCCTACAGCACAGAGTGGTAAAGGGTTATTTCTTCCGCTCTCTGTCCTTCTTCACACCGGTGCACACCTGACCCTGCGAGGTCCCAGAGGAGGCCTTCATTTGATAAAATTCCAGGATTTCTTCTTCCAGTTGTCTCCTCTCCTCCTCAAGTCTCATTGTCTCCTCTTGTTGGACCTTCTTAAGATGTTCAAACTTGTCCTGTAGCTGTAAAACAAACCCGCAGTTGTGACTCAAAGCACCGTATGGGGGCACATCCCCAGGAACCTGTTTCTTTCCTTCTGATTATCAAACCTACCCTAATCATTAGAATAGCACTTGATCTTAATAGTAGTCTCAAAAGTATCTCTGCTGGAGTCATATCGCTGGTAAAGACATTTTCAGACCTGAGGGCAAATGAGCATCTACATACAAGGGCAAGAAGAATGATTGGAAAGGCTGGGGATGTGAGATTGTGGTATTTATAAATGATAGCAAAATCACTGAGAAACCTTTTTACTTAAAGATGTGCTATATGTATACATATACATACATACAATGGAACATTACCTGTTAAAAAGAAAAAGAGAGACAGACCTTGCCTTTTGAGACAGCATGAAAGGACCTGGAGGGTATTATGCTAAGTAAATAAGTCAGAGGTAGATAATAGATAAGAAAGAGAAAGATAAATACCATATGATTTTACTTATACAGGGAATCTAAAGAAAACAATTCAAATGAATAAACATAATGAAACAGAAACACACTCATAGAAACAGAGAAAAAACTGGTGGTTGCCAGAGGAGAGGGATGAATGAAATAGGTAAAGAAGATTAAAGGATACAAACGTCCAGTTATAAAATAATAAGTCATGGGGATGTAATGTACAGCATACAGAATATAGTGAATAATATTTTAATAACTTTCTATGCTGACAAATGGTGCATGCGTGCATGCTAAGTCGCTTCAGTCATGTCTGACTCTGTGTAACCCTCTGAACTGTAGCCTGCCAGGCTCCTCTGTCCATGGGATTCTCCAGGCAAAAATATTGAGTGGGATGCCACGCCCTCCTCATTGACAGGTGGTATTTAATATATAAAAATATTGACTCACTGTTGTACACCCAAAACTGATATAATATTGTAAGTCAATTTATACTTCAGTTGACAAAAATTCAAAAAAGCTGATTCTCCAAAAGCTCTAGGAAAAATAAGGTTACAGGCAATCATTTTTTAAAAGGCTGCATCCAAAACTTACATGGTAAATAGCTACTTTTTGAAGAATAGAAAGTATCCTTCAACAAAATCATCTAAACTCTTGAGATAAAAACCCCCAATTTAAAGGACCCCTAAACTTGAATATGGATGATATCAAACTAGCAGGACTTGCCTCTTTTTCAGCTTCTTTAAATGCTGTTTCTTTCTCCTTTACTCGCTGCATAAACTTCTGTTTCAACTCTTCTTCTTCCCTCTGACATTGCTCCAAGAGCTCCTGCCTCTTGGCTTCATAGATCTCTTGAAAACTAAAAAGAAATGTGTGTGTTCTTATATTAAAATGTTAATATAAATAAACATATAAAAATATATATTATATATTAAAATATATGTAACATCGTATGGAAAAACCCAAATAAACTTTTTGGCCAACCCAATATAAACAACGCATATAACTTGAAAACAAAATACCAAACAACCCAAATGAAAAACAAGCAGAAGACCTAAATAAACATTTCTCCAAAAAAGATATACAGATGGCCATCAGGCACATGAAAAGATGCTCAGCATTCCTAATTATTAGAGAAATACAAATCAAAACTATAATGGGGTGCCACCTCATACCAGTCAGAAAGGCCATTAGGAAAAAAATCTACAAATAACAAATGCTGGAGAGGGTGTGAGAAAAAAACAAACCAAAACTTCACTGCTGGTGGAAATGTAAAGTGGAAGAGAGCCACCACGGAAAACAATATAGACATTCCCCCCAAAACTGAAAATAGTGTTGCTATATGATCCAGCAATCCCACTCTTCGGCATATGCCAGAACAAAACTACAATTCAAAAAGATACCTGGACCCCTGTGCTCATAGCAGCACCATTCACAACAGCCAAGACACAGAAACAGACCTCTGAGTTCTACAGAAACCAAGGCTCCTAACCAGGCGGAGGATGATAACTTCAGGCTGAACACAAGCATATGGACCCCAGACTGGCTGTAACCAGAAGGCTGATGATTGAACACCATCTTGTTACCTCACCACCAACCAGTAAGGGGAGGGTTACACAGCCTACAGCCCTCCCTTCCAAATTTTGCCTATAAAAACTTCTTCTCTCTTTGGGATTGACATGGAGGGTTTCAGCACAAGTACATACTGTGTGTGCTCAGTCGCTCAGTCGTGTCTGACTCTTTGCAATCCCATGGACTGTAGTCTGCCAGGTTCCTCAGTCCATGGGACTCTCCAGGCAAGAACTGGAGTGGGTTGCCATGCCCTCCTCCAGGGACATGTACATATTGGAGGCATATAAATGAGCCCTTGCATTATGTTGCTCCTACTAACCCTCTATCGAGGTCTGAAGATAATGAAAACCAACAAGATTCAGATGGCCCAGAATACGAGAAGCAGAGCTATTCTCATTCCAAAATAATCACATCTCACGGTTATAGGGGATTTCCAAGTCACCTATTATCTTGTTCGAGCGAGATCTCCACTCACCTAACTGGCTGGTTGTTTGGACCCATATCAGTAAATCCCATTATGTGAAGTCTGTTGCGCCTGTAACGTTCATAGTGCCGAGTGTGAGTCTGTTCTTTCAAGTCTTCCATATTTGTACAAAGAAGCATATCCCGGAGCTTAACAAAGTCACAGTGGTTTTCATTTTCCACTAGGCAGAAAAATAATAAAGCCACAAAGCTTATTATCAATCTCTATCACTCAGTAAGCATTCTTGAATGAGCTTAGAGTGTTCTGAATAATAGCTATAAATCTTTTAACCATTTAACTATGCTTATATGGTACATGTCAATTATAGGTATAGTTTATTTATAGACCAGGAAATTTGCTTTAAATTTATTAGCCAGAGACTAAATAGGAAACAGTGAAATAATATGTTACATTATATTATTATAGAGCTTCAGTTCAGTTCAGTCACTCAGTTGTGTCTGACTCTTTGGGACCCCATGGATTGCAGCATACCAGGCCCCTCTGTCCTTCACCGTCTCCTGGAACTTGCTCAAACTCATGTCCATTGAATTGGTGATGCCATACAACCATCTCATCCTCTGTTGTCTCCTGTCCTCCTGCTTTCAATCTTTTCCAACATCAGGGTCTTTTCCAATGAGGAAAAGACTCTTCTCAATCAGGTAGCTAAAATATTGGAGCTTCAGCTTCAGCATTAGTCCTTTCAATGAATATTCAGGACTGATTTCCTTTAGAATTGACTGATTTGATCTCCTTGTAGTTCCAGGAACTCTCGAGAGTCCTCTCCAACACCACAATTTGAAAGCATCAATTCTTGGGCACTCAGCCTTCTTTATGGCCCAACTCTCACATCCATACATGACTAATGGAAAAACCATAGCTTTGACTATATGGACTTTTGTTGCCAAAGTGATGTCTCTGCTTTTTAATATGCTGTCTAGGTTGGTCATAGCTTTTCTTCCAAGGAGCAAGAGTCTTTTAATTTTGTGGTTTTGAAACTTATATAGCATAAGTTTTCTTTAATAATTTAGTATTTTTCAAATGAATATTCTCAAGGTATTTTACAGAGCAGTAAACTGATGAACTGACGCTATATACTAATATAATATAACATATTATTTCACTGTTTCCTATTTAGTCTCTGGTTAATAAATTTAAAGCAAATTTCCTGGTCTATAAATGAACTATAAATTATCTTCTTTTAAAGAAGACAATTTCACTAAACTAAGTAATTTAATTAAAGCCTGCTAATGTAAAGGCCTTAACAATTGTACATGATGTAGTTATTAAATTATATTTGTATACCATATGTATGAGAATGAATTAGTCACTTTTTAAAATCACTCAATAAATTCACATGGCTCTCTCTTGTGCCTGTCATATCCAAAAGACTGATCACAATATTTTGGGTATTGGGTATGATATTGTAACCAAATATAATATTCATTAAAATATGTTGTCTTTAAGTACATTTAATAAAATTAAAATTTATAATACATTAATTGAAAATAACATTTGGAACATTATCTCTACAGATAGAGATAATTCAGTCTCCAATAATTAGTATCACAAGTATATGAATCAGATAATAAATGACTGTTATGACAATATTCTAATTCATCATGATGTTAGATAACTAATATAAATGTCTAGGTATAATTCATCCCAAAATAAATTATATTACTTTATTTTTGAAATAGTTTACCATCCCTTTTACTAGTAACCACTTAAAAGTACTTTATAAATTGAGTAGCAATTAACTTTTATAACATGTATCAAGAACCAATATTTATGCTTCCATGCTGTTCAAAGTTCTTTTGTTCAAAGAACTTTTCCACATTCTGAATGTGATAGTTTAGCACCACAGAGATAATCTGCATGTGGCAGACTGGGGTAGATGAGAAGGTTCTGCTCAGTTTCTGAATTTTTGCCTAAAGTACAAAAAAATTCCAGAAAATTTCCATGAGAATAAATTATAGTCAAAATAATCACTATCTCAAATGAAACAGAATCTGTGCTCCTTATCAGTAACTGTTAATTTGCTGTTTAATGAGAGTTACCAATATTGACTCAAGTTAAGATATTTTGTTTTATATATTTTTAGTTATATTTTACATAATTTTATAATTATCTGTATTTGAGCATAATCACTCCAGAGTAAGCCTTCTCATGGAGGTTTGTTATGCTTACCTTGTAAAATTCCCCAGGGGTACTGACGTCCTCTGACTGTCCTTTTTCCAACTTTCACTTCCTCCGTACTTCCTACTACAGCAAAAGGTAAGAGGCCCTAGAAAGTAAGAACAAATTTCATCATATTTTCTTATACCAATATGACTTACTCTGTTACTCTTATTTCTGTTATGGAAATAACAGAGACAAGAATACACAATAAGTTTACTCAAACAAGTGATTTATCCTGCCTCAGATTTTATGACTTAGCATTAAATATGTGCAGATTAATTTCTGTAAGCATTTGTGTGAGATCCCACTTCTATTTAACATAATATTAGAAGTCTTAGCCACAGCAATCAGACAACAAAAATAAATAAAAGGTATCCAAGTTGGAAGGGAAAAAGTAAAACTGTCAGTATTTGCAGATGATATGATACTATACACAGAAAACTTTAAGTCTCTACCAAAAAATCACTAGAAATAATAAATGAATTCAATAAAGTTGAATAATAAAGGTTATCATACAAATTTCTACATGTTGCTTTTCTATTTACTAATAATGAACTGTCAAAAAGAGAAATCAAGGAAACAATCCATTTAAAATTGCATCAAAATGAATAAAATACCTAGATGGCTTAAAAGAGGAGGTGAAAGACCAATATTCTGAAAAATATCAGACACTGATGAAGGAATATGAAGATGACACAAATTAGTGAAAAAATATACCATGTTCATGGATTGGAAGAATTAATAATGTTAAAATGTTCATACTATTCAGAGTAATCTACAGATTTAATGTAATCCCTATCAAAATAGACATGGCATTTTCCACAAAACTAATGGAATTAGTTACATAATACATAATAAAATTGTATGGTACTGCAAAAGAGCTCAGATAGCCAAAGCAATCTTGAGGAAAAAAGAACAAAACTGTAAGTATCACACTCTGACTTCACACTATATTATAAAACTACAGTATCAAAATAGTATGGTACTAGCACAAACAGTGGAGAAGGCAATGGCACCCCACTCTGTTGCCTGGAAAATCCAATGGACGGAGGAGCCTGGTATCCTGCAGTCCATGGGGTCGCTAAGAGTCAGGCACGACTGAGCGACTTCACTTTCACTTCTCACTTTCATGTATTGGAGAAGGAAATGGCAACCCACTCCAGTATTCTTGTCTGGAGAATCCCAGGGACAGAGAAGCCTAGTGGGCTGCCATCTATGGGGTCGCACAGAGTCGGACACGACTGAAGTGACTTAGCAGCAGTAGCAGCAGCACAAACAGACGCACAGATCAGTGAAACAGAACAGAGAACCCAGAAATAAAATTACACACATATGGCCAATTAATCTACGACAAAGGAGGGAAAAATATACGATGGGAAAAGACAGTCTCATCAATAAGTGGTACTGGAATAACTACATGATAACAACACAATTAATATGTAAAGGAATGAAATTTGAACTTTTCTCATAATACATACAAAGATAAACACAAAATGAATTAAAGACCTAAATGTAAGACCAGAAACCATGAAACTCCTAAAAGAAAACTCTAGGCAGAACACTGACATAAATGGTCACAATATTTTTTAGATCTTTCTTCTCAGGCAAACGATACAAAAGCAAAACTAAAAAAATGGGACCTAATTTAACTCAAAACCTTTTGTACAGCAAAAGAAACTGTCAAAAAATGAAAAGACAACCTACGGAATGGGAGAAAATATTTGGAAATGACATATCTAATATGGAGTTAATACCTAAAATATATGAACAGCTCATACAATTCAATATCAAAGCAAACAACCCATTTTTTTAAAAAGGGCAGGTCTTCCCTGGTGGTCCAGTGGTAAAGAATCTTCCTGCCAATGCAAAGGATAGGGTTGATTCCTGGTCAAGGAAGTTCCCACATGCCACGGAGCAACAAAGCCCCTTGTGCCACAAATGAAGCACCTAGAGCTCATGTGCTGCAACATGAAGATCCAGCACGGCCAACAGATAAATATATAAATAAATTTTAAAAAAATCACAATCCAGCTTTTCAGGAAAGGCTATTGTTTTGCGCTTTGACACTAGCATTTCATTTGGGATTTCAAATAAGTTGATTTGAGGAGAGAAGAGCCTCACCTGACTTCTTTGAGATTAACACAAGGCTTTGGGGTCCTTTGTTTGGCAGGGAGATTAGTAAAATGAGTAATGCATTATTTAGAAGATAAGCCTGGGCAATTAAGAGATGCATATGCACAATATTTAACCCAGGAATTGCACCTTAAAAGCAAGCAGAGTAATAGTGTTCTGTTGCCCAAGTGCCTTTTGAAATGTATAGGGAATTCCAGAGACACTTGGGTGCAGGGAGGTCTGGGGACAGTATAACAGTGACCTAGAAAACCCAAGAGACCTGTTCAGGTTTCCTACCAGGTGAAAACTTGATGTAATGACACTAATATTGGCTTCTTTACCATTCTCAAGTAAAAGTGGAAAGCAGCTGCCCATAACAATCTATGTCTTAATAAAGAAATCCATGTCAGTTTCTAATGTACACATGAACTATAATAAAGATGACTATACACACACACACACACAAAAACCACAGTGCAATAGCAACTCATATGCATTAAGATAAGGTATCACTTAAAAAAAACAGAAAATAACAAGCGTTGCTATGAATGTGGATAATCTGGAAACCCTGTGCACTTTTTGTGGGAATGCAAAAATAGTGAAGCCACTATGGAAAAAAGTATGGTGGTTCCTCAAGAAATTAAACGTACAATTATCATACAAGCCAGCAACTCCACTTCTTGGCACAGACAAGAATTGGCCCAAGGGAATTGAAAGCAGAGACTCAAAGAAATATTTGTACAGTTAGGAAAGGACAAATATTATATAATTCTATCTATTAGAAGTACTTTGAGTAGTCAAATCCATAAAGTTGATGGAAGGAATAACACGGAATTATTATTTATTGCAGAGCCTCAGTTTTTCAAGATGAAAAAAGTTCTGTGGATATAGTTGGTGGCAAGGATAGTAGCACACTATGAACAGATAATGCCACTCAACTGTGAACTTTGAAAGATTTAGGTTGGGGACTTCCCTGGCATTCCAGTGGTTAAGACTTTGCCTTTGAATGCAGGGGTTGCAACTTTGATCCCAGGTCAGGGAGCTAAGATCCCACATGCCTCGCAGCCAAAAAAACCCAAAACATAAAACAGAACCGTAACAAATTCAGTAATGACTTCATAAAACCATAACAAATTCAGTAAAGACTTTTTAAATGGTCCACATCAAAAACATTAAAAAATTTTTTTAAATTAAAAAAAATTAAAAGTTTAAGATGGTAAACTTCATTCGACGTATATTTTACCACAATTTTAAAACCTCTTAGAAGGAAACATAAGAAAATCTTTATTACCTTGGATTTGACAAAACAGTCTTAGATATGACATCAAAAGCACAAGTAACAACTAAAATATATAAATTGGACTTCATCAATATTTTTAAAAAGCTTATGTTTCAAAGGAAACCAGAAATAAAATGAAAAAATGACTAATAGATAAGGGAAAATAATTGCAAATCAAGTAAGACAGTAGGTGTTGCAAGAGGGCATCAGAGGGCAGACACACTGAAACCATACTCACAGAAAACTAGTCAATCTAATCACACTAGGACCACAACCTTGTCTAACTCAATGAAACTAAGCCATGCCCGTGGGGCAACCCAAGATGTGCGGGTCATGGTGGAGAGATCTGACAGAAGGTGGTCCACTGGAGAATGGAATGGCAAACCACTTCAGTATTCTTGCCTTGAGAACCCCATGAACAGTATGAAAAGAATACATAAAGAACTCTAAGAACTCAATTTAAAAAAAAAAGAGCTCATTTAAAAATGCACAAAGGATCTGAGTAAATTTTTCCCCTGGGAAGACATACTAATAGCCAATTAAAGCATGAAAAGACCAAATACTATATAATTCCATTCATATGATATCCAGAACAGAGGAATCTGAGGAGAAAGATGTTGATTAGCGGTTTCCTAGGGCTGGTGGAGAGGAAGGTTGACAGGCGGTAGGGGAGAAAAGCTGAAGAGTATGGGGTTTCTTTTTGAGATAATATTTCTATTTCTATTGTATAATAAAAATGTTCTCAGTTTGGTTGTGGAGGTGGTTGCACACATTGTGAACAGACTAAAAATCATTAAATTGTATACTTTCATGGGTGAGTCATATGGTATGTGAACTATATCTTTCTAAAAGCATTTTTAAAAGAATAAAATGCTTCTTAAAATAATTGATTCTCAGCAAATATTTTTCAAAATCAAGAAAAAGAAACATTTTCCCACACTGGATTTTGGGGAAAAATACCTTATTTATAGTCTGTTTGTCAGATACAAGTGACACTATATTACTAACATTGTTGTTCAGCTGCTAAGTCATGTCCGACTCTTTGAGACCCCATGAACTGCGGCATGCTAGGCTTCCCTTCACTATCTCCTGGAGTTTGCTCAAACTCATGTCCATTGAGTCAGTGATGCCATCTAATCGTCTCATCCTCTGTCGCCCCCTTCTCCTCTTGCCCTCAATCTTTCCCACCATCAGGGTGTTTTCCAGTTTTTTCTGTATTGCTAATAAGGTTACTTATAAATTATGTTTTCATTCCCCCTGTCAAATAGAATTGAGATTCAATAGTTAGAAGCTTACATTCATCGAGGAGTTCATGTGAGTGCTAGTTTCATTATCTGTTGGGAACTGATACATCTGGATGCCATTACTAATCAATTCATTCATTATCTCACACTTAAATGTCTGTAAATCACTTTTAGAAATTGCATCTGCTTTGGCAATCACTGGTATAATGTTCACCTATTAAGAAAGAAGCAAAGAAAAACTCACCATTGAGAATTAATTATTAAATGTTATTTTTACAGTGAAAACTTCACAATATCTGACAACATATTTTTGTAACCAAATAATCCCTAGCTTTCATAACTTCTTCATAAAATTGCTTTCCAAAATCATCAGTATTTTTGAAGATTAAACTTTAATCAGAAATCAGGTTTAGAAGGCTCAGTTTTTTCTCTTCTCAAATTTTCTTACACTTCCAATGCATCTGGGTTTGGTAAAATGTAAGTAGCAAAATGAAGTATGATCAATTTGATTTCTTATTTGATTGAGTATTAAAATGTCAGAAGAGACTTTTCATCAACACTGTAGAACAGATCAACTTTTTCCTTCTACTTATCATTCATTTGCACCATCTAAGGCCATTAAAATAGCGTTAACCCAGTTCCACCAGTGTCCTCATAAAAATGAGAAACTTGGACACGCGGAGACATCACATGTGTATACAAACAAAAGATCGTGTGAGATGACAGTGAGAAAGTGGCCATCTACTTCCTGAACTGAGAGGTTTCAGAAAAAACAAAACTTGGTGACACTTTCTGGAACTGTAAGAAAATAAATGTCTATTGTTTAAATCTCTTTCTATTGTTAAATCACTAAGTGACATTTTGTAATGATATCTCTAGAAAATGCTTTAAAGGTTAACAGGAAAAATGATATATATGTGAAGTCACTCAGTTGTGTCCGACTCTTTGTGACCCCATGGACTGTAGCCTGCTAGGCTCCTCCGTCCATGGAATTTTCCAGGCAAGGTTACTGGAGTGGGTTGTCATTTCCTCCTCCAGGGGATCTTCCCAACCCAGGAATCAAACCAGGTCTTCCGCACTGAAGGCAGACTCTCTACCATCGGAGCCACTGGGGAAGTCAAGTTCTTGTGTGCAAATGCTTTCAAGATTTGCACTGTTTCTTAGGTTCAGTAGTTGTGGCACATGGGCTTAGTTGCCCCGCGGCATATGGGATCTTCCCGGACTAGAAATTGAACCCATGATCTCTGCACCCACAGATGGATTCTTAATTACTGGACCACTAGGGAAGTTCAAGATTTGTATTGTTTGAAAAAAAGTATCAAATCTTGACAGGCTGATGGATTTACCAAACGCACCTTGCTGTCAATGTTCTTCATGGTTAATATATCAAGAGACTTCAGAGAATGTCCTGTCGGTGAAATGAAGTAAAGGCACACGTGGACGCGGGAATCACAGTAGTCACCTAAGGAACGTTTAATTTTCAATTCTTCTTGAAGATAGGACTCAAATTGAGCATCTAGGTAGTCAACAATTGGCTGGTAGCTGGAAAAAAAAAGATTATTCAAACATTTAACATAACAGATTAATATCATCTGATGCCTGTGATTTTATCATTTACTATATAGTGAATATGTGCACTCACTAATTGCCCCAGCAATTAAAATGTTCATAACATGTCCTTACAAAGATAACAATTATAAACCAATAAAAAGGCCCATTATTGGACTTGACTGGTGGTACAGTGGTTAAGAATCTGCTTACCAATGCAGGAGACATGGGTTAGATCCCTGGTCAAGGAAGATTCCACACGCTGAGGGTCAGCTAACCTTGTGCAGCGTAACTGCTGAGCCCACGCTCTAGGGCCGGTGTTCTGCGTGCTGTGACTACTGAGCCCACACGCCTAGAGCCCATGCTCCACAACAAGAGAAGCCCCCACCACAAGAAGCCTGTGAACCACAAGGAAGAGTTCCCCCACTTGCCACAACTAGTGAAAGCCCATGAGCAGCAAGGAAGATACTGCACAGTCAAAAATGAATAATTTTTTTAAGGACCCATTGTTTAGAGAAAAGGCAAAATGCTCTCTCAGTTCAATGCAGTCCCAATTAGAATCCAAGTTTTTGCATGTATACATATATATAAGTGCAAAGAACCAAGAATGCTCAATACATACTGAAAAAAAAAATGAAGAAGATATATTCTTCCTATATTAGGACTTATTGTGAAGCTAAAATCATTAATACAGCATGGTATCAGCACAAGGATAAATTGACTAAAGCACAAGATAATTTTTGGATGTGATACAACTGTTCTAGGTCCCAGATGAGGTGGTGGGTATACAGCTCAATGCATTCTTAAATGTAAGTCAGACACTATAAAACTCTCAGAGGAAAACACAGGCAGAACACTCTTTGACAGAAATTGCAGCAAGATCTTTTTAGACCCACCAACTAAAGTAATGAAAATAAACACAAACATAAACAAAGAGGACCTAATTAAACTTAAAAACTTTTGCACAGCCAAGGAAACCATAAACAAGACAAAAAAAGACAACTCTCAGAATGGGAGAAAATATTTGCAAATGAAGCAACTGACAAGGGATCAATCTCCAAAATATGCAAACAGCTCATGTAGCTCAATAGCAAAACAACAAACAACCCAATCAAAAAATGGGTAGAAGAACTAAGTAAACATTTCTCCAAAGAATACATGCTGCTGCTGCTGCTGCTGCTGCTAAGTCGCGTCAGTCATGTCCGACTCTGTGCGACCCCATAGTTGGCAGCCCACCAGGCTCTGCCATCCCTGGGATTCTCCAGGCAAGAACACTGGAGTGGGTTGCCATTTCCTTCTCCAATGCATGAAAGTGAAAAGTGAAAGTGAAGTTGCTCAGTCGTGTCTGACTCTTTGCGACCCCATGGACTGTAGCCCACCAGGCTCCTCCGTCCATGGGATTTTCCAGGCAAGAGTACTGGAGTGGGGTGCCATTGCCTTCTCCAAAAGAATACATACAGATGACCAAAAACACATGAAAATATGCTCAACATCACTAATTATTAGAGAAATGCAAATCAATGAGGTATCACCTTACACTGGTTCAGAATGGCCATCATTAAAAAATCTACAAGCAATGAATTCTGGATAGGGTGTGGAAGAAAGGGAATCCTCTTACATTGTTGGAGGGAATGTAATTTGATACAGCCAGTATGGAAAAGTATGGAGGTTCCTTTAAAAATCTAAAAATAGAACTACCATATGACCCAACAATCCCACTCCTGGGCATATACCCAGAGAAAACCATAATTCCAAAAGATACATGCACCCCAGTGCTCACTGCAGCAATATATACAATAGCCAAGACATGGAAGCAACCTAAATGTTCATCAACAGAGGAATGGATAAAGATGTGGCATATATATATAATGGAATATTACTCAGCCATAAAAAGAAATTGTGCCATTTGCAGAGGTGTGGATGGACCTAGAGACTGTCATACAGTGAAGTAAGTCAGAAAGAGAAAAACAAATACTGTATATTAACACATATATGTGGAATCTAGAAAAATGATACAGATGAATTTATTTGCAAATCAGAAACAGAGACACAGATGTAGAGAACAAATATATGGACACCAATGGGAGAAATGGAGGGGTGGGATGAACTGGAAGATTGAGATAGACATATATACACTTTGGAAGGAATGATGCTAAAGCTGAAACTCCAGTACTTTGGCCACCTCATGTGAAGAGTTGACTCATTGGAAAAGACTCTGATGCTGGGAGGGATTGGGGGCAGGAGGAGAAGGGGACGACAGAGGATGAGATGGCTGGATGGCATCACTGACTCGATGGACGTGAGTCTGAGTGAACTCCAGGAGTTGGTGATGGACAGGGAGGCCTGGCATGCTGCGATTCATGGGGTCTCAAAGAGTCGGACACGACTGAGCGACTGATCTGATCTGATCTGATGTATAAAATGGATAACTAATGAGAATCTACTGTATAGCACAGCGAACCCTACTCAGTGCTCTGTAGTGACCTAAATAGGAAGGAAATAAAAAAAAAGGGGGGGTTGTATGTATGTGTTGGAGTAGGAAATGGCAACCCACTCCAGTATTCTTGCCTGGAAAATTCCATGAACAGAGGAACCTGGTGGGCTGCAGTCCATGGGTCAGAAAGAGTCAGACATGATTGAGCAAATGAGCACACAGCACATGTATGTGTGTGGCTGATTCACTATGCTGCACAATAGACACAAGTGCATCATTGTAAAACAACTATACTCCAATAACATTTCTTTTTAAAAAGTTAAGGCAAAAAGTAAATTTTGCAAGAAGCAACAGAAAAGCAACTCATCACATATAAGGGAGCCCCCATAAGACCATGAGCCAATTTCTCAGCATAAAATTTGCAGGCTAGAAAAGAATGGGATAATATAGACAAAGTGATAAAAAGAAAAAACCTACCAACTGCCTTTTAGAAATGAAAGAAAAAAAAATACTTCCCAGACAAATAAATACTGAGGAAGTTCATCATCACTAAATTTGCCTTAAAAGAAATGCCACTAGATCTACTTGAAAAGAAATGCTAAAGGGAGTTATTCAAGTTGAAACAAGTGGACTCATTACAGTTACACAAAAGCACACAGGAGTATAAAACTCAATGGTAAAAGTCAATAAAGGTAAATATAGACAAATAGAAAATATTGTAACACTATAATGAAAAAGGCGTGTTAATCACTTTTACCTGTAACATAGAATTAAAAAGAAAAAAGTATAAATAACTATAAATACAAAAATCTTCAAATGGATGAACAACATAAAAATATGAAGCTTGATATCAAAAGTGAAGAACAGGTAAAACTGTAAAATTGTGCATGTGATTGAAGTTGTTGTAAGCTTAAAATAAACTGTTATAAAATGCTTTATATAAGCCTCATGATAATCACAAATAAAATACCTATAGAAGATACATAAAAGAAAAAGAGAAAGAAAGAAAACACATCACTACAAAAATCAACAAAATATAAAGAAACTAAAACGAGGAAATGAGGAACAAGGGAGCTACAAGATAGAAAACATAGCAAAATAATAATAGTAAGTCATTCCTTGTGAATATTACTCATATACTATACAGTATATACTATATATAATTATTTGAAAAGAGTGAAAAATGAAAGTCACATCTGACTCTTTGAGACCCTGAATTCTCCAGGCCAGAATACTGAAGCAGGTTGCCTTTTCCTTCTTCAGGGGATCTTCCCAACCCAGGAATCAAACTGAGGTCTCCTGTACTGTAGGCAGATTCTTTAACAGCTGAGCTACCAGGGAAGCCTATTTGAAAGGAGTAAACTTGCCAATCAAAAGACAAAGAGTGGCTGAATGGATTAAAAAAAAAAATCCAACTACATGCCATCTACAATAGACCCACTTTATTATTTTTTAATTGAAGTATAGTTGATTTATAATGTTGTGCTAATTTCTTCTGTACAGCAAAGTGATTAAATTTTATATATATTCTAGAGCATTACTTTTTAATATATGGAGAAAAAAAGCAAATTCCTTGAAATAACAACAACTTTTAAAATTAAAATAAGAAAACACTCACCTGGCTTCCTTGTTTATTTGATCACCATAGCCCACTGTTTTCACAACAGTTAATTTCAACTGAACATTGTTTTCCTGGAGTTCATATGTCTGAATTTTAAGTCCAACACTTGTATAAAAATGTGAAGATTTTTTGTCTTTCAAATTAGTATTGAACAGTGTGTCAATCAAGGTTGATTTTCCAATTCCAGTTTCCCCTGTACGGAAACAGATACATCATAGGGGCATAAGATATCTGCAAAGTGACACCCTGTCCCCTCCCTAGAATGGTCCCAAATACTTCAAAGACTAGAATGTCCTTGAAATATATATGATACTTCTGACTCCATCCATCATTAACATAATATGGAAAGATAAAATACACAAAGGTGTATCAGATTTTGAAGAGCACTGAAACGCTTAGAGAAAAAATGTCTAAGGTGTTGGAGAAGACTCTTGAGGGTCCCTTGGACTGCAAGGAGATCCAACCAGTCCATTCTGAAGGAGATCAGCCCTGGGATTTCTTTGGAAGGAATGATGCTAAAGCTGAAACTCCAGTACTTTGGCCACCTCATGCGAAAAGTTGACTCATTGGAAAAGACTCTGATGCTGGGAAAGATTGGAGGCAGGAGGAGAAGGGGACGACAGAGGATGAGATGGCTGGATGGCATCACTGACTCAATGGACGTGAGTCTGAGTGAACTCCGGGAGTTGGTGATGGACAGGGAGGCCTGGCGTGCTGCGATTCATTGGGTCGCAAAGAGTCGGACATGACTGAGCGACTGAACTGAACACGGCTAAGAAGATGCAAACCAATACAAACACAAAGACATAGTCCTCAAGAAACAGCACCAGTGTTATGCTGCTTAAAATAAGTTGAAATGAACAATTAAGAAATAATTCATGGGAGGGGTTTGGCACTTACCCACACAAAGAATATTAAAAAAGAATCCTTGTTGAACAAATTTGTCCACCAACTGATGAGCCAAACAATCGAAACCAAAATGGCCAAGCATATTTAAGCAACGTATATTATCTTCTTTTTGCTTAAAGAAAAAAAAAAATATTTTGATTAGATAGAAGATATCACTTGACAATGACTATGTCAAAGAAATGGAAGTGATTATTTGAGAAATGATATCATTTCATATGATCAAATGATCAAATATACTTCAGACAAGATGCAAATGAAGTAAATTTATAAGAGAGATCACAACCAGAAATATAGATTTTTGTCATCATTTTTATAAATAATGACACTATCTCTGTTCACACTCAAATAGACTATGTTTCTAAGTATAAAAGTAGGAAATTAAAGACATACCACAAGAAAGCCCAGTATGTTACTCTACAATAATGAATTATTTTTGTGGAAAAAAGAAAACAACATTGTTTCATCCCATTTCAGTTTGGTAATATATTCAGGAGATCCAGTATATGTTAATACATGCAAAGAAATCAAACTTCATTTGAATTTTTTAAAAAGTAACTAAAAACTTTGACTTCATATTTGTGATATGCCTCTGAGAATTTGTGCTATATCAAGTTGTTAAAGGAATCCACTGCTAATAACACAAACCTAGAAACCCAGAAATCCATTAATAATGTATTTATTATATTTTATTATTTATATTTTATTTATTTATTATAATTTATTATACATAAATTTACCAATTGATTATTTTTAAAAGTGGAAAATAATTCAAAGAAGGCTTATTAATCTATACTAGTCTCAGTCCTGGGAATATCTCCCAAACAACTAGAAATTTTCACAAATGCTTTATGCAGAAAAGTGTTTGCTGTAGATCTCTAACATCCAAATATATGACCCCTTGTAATAGAATATCCAAGTAAATGATAATATATTTATTCACATACACACTGGGGCATTCTCCAGTCATTAGAGATATTTCTAAAAATGCTTTAATAAATTGAAAAATACATGAAACTCTTTAAAGAGTAAGATATAAAATTGTGTGTACATGTCTAACTTTTGGTGATAGCAGAGTAACTTAACAGCATTTTACCTTTCCTGGCATTAACAACGAGAACAACTGTTTGAAGGCATTGGAACAGAAAGAAAAGGAGGCAGAAACAAGGATAAATCAAATTGTGGAAACAAGTTAGCATAATAGGTGAAACTAGATTAATCCACATACTCCCATGAAGCAACTCCCCAGTAAATAAGAAACTTGAAACGTAGAGGTCAAGCAGAAAGCAACAATCTTGAGCTGGGAAATCTAAGGTTAGAATTTGGGGCTGCCATAATACCAGGATACAGAGAAAGAAATCTTGGAAGAGCAAGCCACAGCATAGGGAGACCCAAATTTGCAGACTTTAGAACACTTGGCTGAGTCTCACTCCGTACGTGCAGGCGTGACTGTAAGGAGCCCAGTGGAAACTGAGAGAGGAATTGGCATTCTAAAAACACTGAGTTGGTATCTTAGCAGTGGTACTGGGAAGACCCAAGGGGACAGAGTTTGGAGTTTAAGCTTCTTCCCAGTTAGACAAGTTTGATCAACACTTTATATAAACACTTTGAACTTTTAATTTAAATTTGTAAAAGGACTTGCTATAGGATCAAGGATTATGTTCTAAGTTAAAGAGTTACTCCCAAGTCGAAGGGTACAACGAAGGTAAATCCACCTTTACAAAGAATATCGTGACTCAACAGAGTCCAAATGACTTGCCAGTAATCTAACTGCTAAAACAAATTCACTACTCTTTAGAGAAATATAATAATAGAATTTAGACTTTCTACAATGTATAATCAAAATTACTAGATATGAAGAAGCAGAAAAGAATCTCTCTCACAGCCAAGGATAAACACAATCAATAGAAACACCCACACAATGAGGAATTGTCAGATAAACACTATAACTATTATGAACATGTTTAAGAATCTACAGAAAAAGATGGGTATAATGGATTAAGTGATAAGTTATTTTATTTTATTTTATTTTTGGCTGCATCACTTGGCATGCGGGATCTCGTTTCCTGACCAGGGATTGAACCCATACCCCTTGCATTGAAAGTGTGGAGTCTTAACGACTGGACCGCCAGGGAATTCCCAATAGGTAATTTTAGATACACAAAAGATGATGATACACAAAAGTTATTAGTTGAATTCAATTCAGTTCAGTTCAGTCGCTCAGTCATGTCTGACTCTTTGTGACCCCATGGACTGCAGCACACCAGGATTCCCTGTCCAAACCCGACTCCCGGAGCCTACTCAAACTCATGTTCATCACATCAGTGATGCCATCCAACCATCTCATCCTCTGTCATCCCCTTCTCCTCCTGCTTTCAATCTTTCCCAGCACCAGGGTCTTTTTCAATGAGTTAGTTCTTCACATCAGGTAGCCAAAATATTGGAGTTTCAGCTTCAGCATCAGTCCTTCCAATGAATATTTAGGACTGATTTCATTTACAATGGACTTGGTTGGATCTCCTTTCAGTCCAAGGGACTCTCAAGAGTCTTCTCCAACACCACAGTTCAAAAGCAACAATACTTCAGCGCTCAGCTTTAGTTGAATTAGTACATGCTAAACGAACAATTGGCACCCCGCTCCAATACTCTTGCCTGGAAAATCCCAGGGACGGAGGAGCCTGTTAGGCTGCAGTCCATGGGGTCACTAGGAGTCGGACACGACTGAGCTACTTCGCTTTCACTTTTCACTTTCATGCATTGGAGAAGGAAATGGCAACCCACTCTAGTGTTCTTGCCTGGAGAATCCCGGGGACAGGGAAGCCTGCTGGGCTGCCGTCTATGGGGTCGCGCAGAGTAGGACACAACTGAAGCGACTTAGCAGCAGCAGCAGCAGCAAATGAACAATGAAGGGTAGGGATAGGACCCTACCAGGGTCCTATTTGGTCCCAATCAGGAATCCAGGCATCAACCAAAGATTAATTAATAATAATTCCATGGGGATTTTTATATTTAAAGAGAGCATTTTGAGCAATACTAAACTGAAAATACAATCAAATGAGAAAAAATTTTAATTTGTTACTATTTGTGGGGTTTAATATATGTGGCAAATTCTGAGTTCTCTATTCAAAGAGAACATTCTGACCCATAAAATCTGAAGGTGATATGAAACAATAACAGATTTGGATGCTCTATTGTCCCCTCTGTCCTAGACTCCCTTGTGATAGGCTTAGCTCATTTTAAAAACTGCAACTCAGGGAGGTACCAGATCAAAGTGTCCATAGAACAAAATATAGCCCATTTTCTTATCAGGAAAAGACCAGAAACCTTGGCCTCATTAACACTGAGTTTTTACCCACAGAACAAACAGAACAAGCAAAGTTCTGAATCATCACAATTACTTAACAAATGTCTTCTGTTAGGCTGAAAGTTCTTTCTTATAATATACATTTTTATAAAATTCTGATATAATTTGGAATAGAAAATGTCAATATTTCAGGTTCTACTAATTTGGCATTTATGATCATGCAAATCTCTTTCTTGATTTCACCTTTGCATCATCCACAGTAAAGTAAATTAAGAAGGTACATAAAGTATGCATAAGGTAAGTATATAAAAATATAAGGTTTAACCTACCATGAAAAGGATTATTTCATATGCATTCAAGTGAAGCTGAAATGCTAACCATACATTATTTTAGTCTCTCATGATAGCAAGGACATACAGACTACATCTAGAAAATGGGATACTGCATGCAAAGTCTGTAAATTACAAAGGACTCTACAAGCGCTGAGAAGCCCTGATGTTTACCCTGTAATGAATGAGCTTTTGCCCCAGTCATATGGGGAAAGGTAGCTGAATAAGAAAGTCATTAGTCATTGTGAGCCTTTGGGACAGTCACTGATGCCTGTTTTCTCTTCTATAAAATGAGAATATTTGACCAGGTGAGCTTAAAATTCTTTCACACTTTAATGTTCTATAAGTCAGAGAGTTTTATTTATGAAGAGCAGATAATTTCAAGGAGAATAAAAGCCATGCAGAAAAAATTAAAGTATTTATTAATATCATAATAAGTACCAAAATTTTAGAAAAGTCAATTTAAAAATATAGGAATTTGGAAGAAGGATAGATGACTGTTAACGTGGAGTAGGTAAAAATAATTTTAAAAGATGACGGATTGGCTCTTGAAAATAGGATAAGATATGTATGGAGGAAGTAGATATTATGAGCAAGAGAGAAATATGGCAAATGAACAATGTACTATTTGTCCTTGTGTTGTAAAGAACTTGCCTACCTTAAGGAAAAGACTTCAGTTGGGAAAACTGAAGAAAAAGACTTAAATTGGGAAGACTTAAAAGATAAAAAGGGCCCTAACAATAGGGAGTTTTTGGATATGAGGCTAAGGAATATGGATTTTATCGAATTAGTAATGGGCAGTGGCTGGAGATTTGAGTCAGAGAATAATAGAAGGAAGAAACATTTCAAAAAGATGAGTGAGGCATAGCATGCAAAGTGGACTGGAGAGGAAACTAGAGCCATGAGTTGGGAAGACCTTCCCTTATAAAGTGAGTGGTAGGGCTTCCCTTGTGGTCTAGTGATTAAGAATCCACCTACCAATGCAGGGGACACAGGATCGATCCCTGGTCAAGGAATACCGCACATGCCTCAGGGCAACTAAGCCCTTACGCCTCTTGCTTCTTCCTCTTTATGCTTTTAAACTATTTCTTCCTCTTTATGCTTTTAAACTACTGAGCCTGTGTGCTGCAACTACCGAAGCCCTTTTGCCTAGAGCCGTGCTCCACAACAAGAGAAACCACCACAATGAGAAGCCCTTGTACCACAACTAGAGAGCAGCCCCAGCTCCCCGCAGCTAGAGAAAGCCCACGTGTAGCGATGAAGACAGCAATGCATCCAGAAGTAAATACAATTTTCTAAAATGAATGGTAATAAAATTACTAGTGTGAATGAAAAATATAGAGAATGAGGAGGCTTTCTGGGGAAAAAAAAAATCAAAAGAACTTGACCACTAATCAGGTATAGATACTATGACCAATAATAGGAAAATCAGAAAACGAATTAGTACATTTTTGTGTGAGAACAAGATAAGTTTGAATTTTGAAATGTTAATTCTAAAGAAAGTATAGAAATACCCTGAAGGCGATTATATATATTTGAGCACAGTGGAGGCTTGAAGAAAGATAAAGAAGAACAAGAATGAGACATGGGAAAATGCCCACACTCAGAAGGTGAAAGGAGAAGCCTAAAAAGAAGATGAAGAATGACCAGAGAGGAAGACAGAAAAAAGAATCAATATAGTGTTAACTATAAAAATATTGTGCTGCTGCTGCTGCTGCTAAGTCGCTTCAATCGTGTCCGACTCCGTGCGACATCATAGACGGCAGCCCACCAGGCTCCCCCATCCTGGGATTCTCCAGGCAAGAACACTGGAGTGGGTTGCCATTTCCTTCTCCAATCCATGAAAGTGAAAAGTGAAAGTGAAGTTGCTCAGTCGTGTCCTACCCTCAGCGACCCCATGGACTGCAGCCTACCAGGCTCCTCCGTCCATGGGAGTTTCCCGGCAAGAGTACTGGAGTGGGGTGCCATTGCCTGGCATGCTGCGATTCATGGGGTCGCAAAGAGTAGGACACGACTGAGCGACTGAACTGAACTGAAAGTTTCACAAGCATATGCATCAAAGTAGTACTGTTCTTCGCACCTACTAGGAGGCTCTGGAGTTTTCATTTTTTATTTGTTGGAGTTAAATTAGAATAGTCTTGAGGAAGGGGATATGTGTATACTTATGGCTGATTCATGCTGTCGTACAGCAGAAACCAACACATTGTAAAGCAATTAACCTCCAATTAAAAATAAATTTAAAAAAAGATCCTTCTCCCCAAAAAAAACTGGAATAGTCTTTGCACTACTAAAAATGTCTGCAAGACTTCCCTGAGTGTCCAGTGGCTAAGAATACATGCTCCCAATGCAGGGGGTCTGGGTTTAATCCCTGGTTGGGGAACTAGATCCCACATGCTGCAACTAAAGATCCCACGTGCTGCAGCTAAGACCCAGTGCAGCCAAATAAATAAATAAAATAAATACATTAAAATGTCTGCAGATGCAAGAGATATACAACAATTATTTAAACCATCATTGATATTTAACTCCAATCAGAACCCAGAAATAAACCCATGCACCTGGTCATAGAGTAATGGTCAATTAATCTGTGACAAGGCTTCCCTGACAGCTCAGTTGGTTAAGAATCCACCTGCAATGCAGAAGACCCTGGTTTGGTTCCTGGGTTGGGAAGATCCTCTGGAGAAGGGATAGGCTACCCACTCCAATATTCTTGGGCTTTCCTTGTGGCTCAGCTGATAAGGAATCCTCCTGCAATGCGGGAGACCTGGATTAAATCCTTGGGTTTGGGAGATCCCCTGGAGAAGGGAAAGACCACCCACTTCAGTATTCTGGCCTGGAGAATTCCTGGGTTGCAAAGAGTCGGACACAGCTCAGTGACTTTCACAGCTTCACAATCTATGACAAAAGAAGCAAGACTACACAATGTAGGAAAGACAGTCTCTTCAATAAATGTGCTGGGAAAACTGGACAGCTACATGTAAAAAAATAAATTTTTATCATTCTTTAACACCATACACAAAAGTAAGCTCAAAAGGGATTAAAGACTTTAAATGTGAGACTGGACACTGTAAAACTCATAGAGGAAAACATAGGCAGAACATTCTCTGACATAAATCACAGCAGTATCTTTTTTGATTGCTCTCCCAGAAAAATGGAAATAAAAGCAAAAATAAATGGGACCTACCTAAACTCAAGGACTTTTGCACAACAAAGGAAACAATAAACAAAACAAAAAGACAACTCGCAGATTGGGAGAAAATATTTGCAAATGATGTGACTGACAATGGATTAGTCTCCAAAATTTACAAAGAGCTTGTGATGTTTAACAGAATCAAAACAAACAACCCAATCCAAAAACAGGCAGATCTAAACAGACATTTCTCCAAGGAAGACATACAGATGGCCAAGAGGCACACGAAAAGATGTTCAACAGCGCTAATTATTAGAGAAATGCAAATCAAAAATACAATGAGATATCCACCTCATGCCAGCCAGAATGACTATCATCAAAAAATCCACAAACGATAAATGCTGGAGAGGGTGTGGAGAGAAGGGAACCTTCCAACACTGCTGGTGGGAATGTACATCAGTATGGCTACTATGGAGAACAGTATGGAGGCTCCTTAAAAAACTAAAAATAGAACACCATATGACCCGGCAATCCCACTCCTGGGCCTATATCCAGAGAAAAACATGATCTGAAAGGATATATGCACCCCAATGTTCATTGCTCTATTTACAGTAGCCAGGACATGGAAGCAACCTGAATGTCCATTGACAGAGGAATGATTAAGTCCAATCAGCATAAAAGTTAATTCATGCCCCAAAATAATAAAGATAAGCCTTTATCAGCTAGGCCTATATCAGTTTACTGAATCAATATTTTGAAAATACACAATCTCGTTGAAGTACACAACGACGAGTTCTCTTTGAAAGATATACTCAACTGTATCTTCATCATTGGGTATTTGTGTGGAGGGACACATTGGTTTTTCTGCCATGTCAGACTGAAGGAGCTGAAAACAAAGGAACAAAAACCTTAAAAAGATGAAAAGGCTACATTCCTACAATATAATTTACATCAATAAGAGAATCCAATATAGACATTATCCCAGATTTTGGCTTTCAGTCCATACTATTGACCTGTTTTAAATTATGGGTATTTTTCTAGTTAGGCTTCTATATAATAAAGAATATTATATATAACATTCAACTTATAACATACAGTAATACATTTAATCACAAACACACAAAAAGCATCTAAAGAAAGGTAAACTCCATTTTGAAATCAAAAGGACACAGTTCACTCTTCTTTAAATGACCCTCTGGTCATGAGAACCAGAAATAGGAAATGTTGCTTTTCTTTCTCCCCCTTTTTTTTTTCTTCAGTGTAGTCGCCATGGACTGTAACCCGCCAGCCTCCTCGGCCCATGGGATTCTCCAGGCAAGAACACAGGAGTGGGTAGCCATTCTCTTCTCCAGGGGATCTTTCCAACTCAGAGATTGAACCTGGGTCTCCTAGTTCAGATTCTTTACCATCTGAACTATCAGGGAAGCCCATAGTTAATTTACAATATTATATAATTTCAAGTGTACAATAGTGATTCAATATTTTTACAGACTCTACTACATTTAAACTTATTGCAAAATAATGGCTATATTTCCCTGTGCTGTACAATATATCCTTGTTGCTCATTTATTTTATACATATTGTATTGGGAAGATCCCCTGGAGAAGGGAAAGGCTACCCACTCCAATATTCCGGCCTAGAGAATTCCATGGACTGTATAGTTCATGGGGTCACAAAGACTTGGACACGACTCAGCAACTTATACATACTACGTTGTGTCTCTTAAGCCTATATCCCTATCTCACCCACCCTCTCATTCCATAGTATCTTATCAGCAGAGGCTGAGGTGTTAAGAGTGTACTTATTGAAGGAAAACTGGGAAAGCAGAGCTTCTAAAAATCTAAATGACTCCCATAGACATGGAACTAAATTAATGATAGCTCTCATTTATGAAGCACTTATTATGCACCTAGCATTGTGCTGTGTGCTTATGTGCTTTTATTTTAATCCCCAGAGTAAATATGAGATATACATATTTTCATCGCCATATGCCGAAAGAGAAAATTCAGAATCAGAAAAATTAAGGGACTTACTTGCTCAAGATTTCAGTTCTGTCGCAGACACAGGTCTGAACTGATTCCGAAGCTGGTGTTCTTTCCACTGTCCCCACTTGTGGACTTAATATTCTCTGCCTTTGCAACAATTTGGAATGAGGGAGGAGAGGTACAGGAGAGCACACTGTGCTGATTTCTAAGCACCATTGCCTGAGAAGGACATGCTACCCTACTTCTGAGCACAGCACGAAGATACTGAGACTATGAGGCATGTTTTAAAAGGAAATATTATATATGGGTATAGCAAAGAGAAAAGCAAACAGAATTAAAGAATGATTCTGTACCATGGTCTTTTCACTTGACATATCCTGAGGATTATTCTACTTTAATACATAAATTTACCTCCTTTTTCCTCCTTATGGTAAATAGTGGTTTCTATTACAGATAGTATTGTGTTCTGTGATATGATTTACTCTGTGCATGTATTCTCAGTCGTGTAAAACTCTGCAAACCTATGGACTGTAGCCCGCCAGGCTCCTCTGTCCATGAGATTCTCCAGGCAAGAATATTGGCATGGGTTGCCATGCCCTTCTCCAGGGGATCTTCCTGACCCAGGGATCAAACCTGCATCTTCTGAAGCTCCTGCATTGCAGGCTGATTCTTTACCACTGAGCCACTGGGGAAGCCCATGGTTTACTCTAGTCTAGTATATATAATGGCACTCTACTCCAGTACTCTTGCCTGGAAAATCCCATGGACAGAGGAGCCTGGTAGGCTGCAGTCCATGGGGTCGCTAAGAGTCGGACATGACTGAGCGACTTCACTTTCACTTTTCACTTTCATGCATTGGAGAGGAAATGGCAACCCACTCCAGTGTTCTTGCCTGGAGAATCCCAGGGACGGGGGAGCCTGGTCGGCTGCTGTCTATGGGGTCGCACAGAGTCGGGCACGACTGAAGCAACTTAGCAGCAGCAGCAGCAGCAGTATAAATTTAAGATTCTCATGTTTCAGTCAGTACAGAATCCACCTGCAATGTGGGATACCATCTGGAATGCATGAGACCCGGGTTCAATCCCTGGGTCAGGAAGATCCCCTGGAGAAGGAAATGGCAAAAAAGGAAGGAAAAAATTCTAGAGATCTAATGTAAAGCATGGTGAGTGTAATTAATAATACTGTATTGTATACTTGAAATTTGCTCAAAGAATAGATCTTAAGTGTTCTTCTCCCCCCAAGACACACACACATACAAAATGGTAACTACATGAGGTGATGGGTATTTTAGCTTCATTGTGGTTATCATTTCACATTGTGTGTGTATATATCAAAACATCACATTATACACCTTAAATATATACAATTTCTATCTATATTTTCAATTTTATCTATATTTAAAGTTTTATAATTTTCAATTATATCTCAATAACTCTGGAAAAAAGAGATGATTTTTTAAAAATAAGAGTATCTCTGTGTTACTGCCGACTCTTTGGCAAGTCTGAAGTAGAAAATTTGAAAACTAGAAGTACACGTTAACTTGTTTTTTAAAACCTAATTAATGGTACCTTAAACAAGCAGGGGTTTGCTTCTCTCCCATAAATCTAGAGCAGAAGTTTACAAGGTATAGTCCCTGGGCCCCTGAGGATCCCTGACTCTTTTTCAGGGAGCCCATAAGGTCAACTTTTTTGTAATAATACTAAGGTTAATTTGCTTTTTCCCCTGGGTTAGCATTTGCATTGATGGTTCTAAAGCAATGGTAGATAAGTCTGCTGCTACTTTAATCAAGGTTGTAGTGGTGATGGTTTAGTCACTCAGTTATGTCCAACTCTTGCTACCCCTTGGACTGTAATCCAACCTGGCTCCTTTGTCCATGGGATTTTCCAGGCAATAATACTCAAGTGGGTTGCCATTTCCTTCTCCAAGGGATCTTCCTGACCCAGGGACCGAGCTCTGGTCTCATGCATTGCAGGGAGATTCTTTAATGACTGAGCCACCAGGGAAGCTCAGTCAAGGGAGTGAGTATCCATAAAATATTTATACCATGTGTGATGGCACTCTTGAGTAAAACAAGTTATGTGGCTATGAGAAATAGTAACTCCTTATTTTATGGAATGTCAATTTCAACTGTAAAAACAACTGACAAATACTAGTTTTTTAGGCTTGGTTATTTCTAAGACAGGTTCTTGAAAATAAATGAAGTGTTCTCTGTAACACGAAGGAAATGAACTGAAAATACATGTTGTAAATGGTAAAATTTGAGCTTTAAGTTTTTGGAGAACTTGTATCTACCATCTTGACAGCTTCCAAATTCTTAACAAATTTTCTCAAAAAGATTAGTGATGACATTAACAAATATACATTTTTATATTTTATAGTGAAATATGTCAGCCCTAAATAAACTAAGGTTTTCCAATCTCAGCACTGTAGACTTTTGGAGCTCTATAATCCTTTGTTGTGCACTGTAAAATGTTTCACGGTATCTCTAGCTTCTATCCAGTAGATGTCAGTAGCAGCCCCAGAGTTTGACAACCAAATCTCTAAACATTGCCAAATATTTCCTGGAGGATAAAATCATACCCAGCTGGGATCTACTGAGTTAGGTAACTCAGTAAATAGTTATTTTCCAAATGGCCAATGTGTGACATTACAAAGTCATACATGAGTTCAAGATCCATTGGGGGAATAAGACGGACAAATAGATTTTGGTGGCTCAGACCGTAAAGAATCTGCCTGCGATTAATCAGACCTGGGTTTGATCCCTGGGTTGAAATGATCCCCTGGAGAAGGGAATGGCCTTTGGCAGAGTATCAAAGAAAAATAGTCACAATTATGTGAGAAGACTTATTAAAGGATTCTTTTTTTCCAACTAAGTATCTATATGAAGCCAGATTTTCTTCAGAAACATCAACCAAAACAACATATTTCAGAAGATTCAATGTAGAAACAGATATAAGGATCCAACTGTCTTTTTTCTCATCTTATGGTATTAAAAATACATAATATAAAATTTACCATTTTAAGTGCAGTGGCATTCAGTAATTCACATTTCTGTGCAACCATCAGCTTCCTCCATCTCCAGAACTCTTTTCATATTCTCAAATTGATGGTCTGTACTCATTAAACAGTAACCAGCCATCTTCATCCCACTTCCTGCCCCTGGCAACAACTGTAATTTCTGTCAGTGTCTGTGTTTAACTACTCTGCTGCTGCTGCTGCTAAGTCACTTCAGTCATGTCCAACTCTGTGTGACCCCATAGATGGCAGCCCACCAGGCTCCCCCATCCCTGGGATTCTCCAGGCAAGAACACTGGAGTGGGTTGCCATTTCCTTCTCCAGTGCATGAAAGTGAAAAGTGAAAGTGAAGTCGCTCAGTCATGTCCGATTCTTAGGGACCCCATGAACCGCAGCCCACCAGGCTCTTTCGTCCTCTAGGTATTGCTTATAAGTGGAATCAAACAGTATTTGTCCTTTTGTGACTGAATTATCTCACTTTGAATAATGTCTTCAAGGTTAATCCATGTTGTAGTATGTTTCAGAATTTTCTCCCTTTTTAAGGTTGAATGATATTCCACAGTACACATATAAACACCACGTTTTGCTTATTCATTCATCTGTGAATGAATACTGGGTTTCTTTCACTTCTTGGCTATTGTGAAAATACTGCAACAAACATGGAGATGCAAATATCTCTTTTGAGATCCTGCTTTCAATTCTTTTGGTTATCTATCCCAAAATGGAATTGCTGGATATTTTAAGGCTACATTTCAGTTCAGTTCAGTCCCTCAGTCGTGTCCGACTTTTTGTGACCCCGTGAACTGCAGCATGCCAGGCCTCCCTGTCCATCACCAACTCCCGGAGTTCACCCAAACCCATGTCCATTGAGTCGGTGATGCCATCCAACTATCTTATTCTCTGTTGTCCCCTACTCCTCCTGCCTTCACTGTTTCCCAGCATCAGGGTCTTTTCAAATGAGTCAGCTCTTCACATGAGGTGGCCAAAGTATTGGAGTTTCAGCTTCAGCATCAGTCCTTCCAATGAATATTCAGGACTGATTTCCTTTAGGATGGACTGGTTGGATCTCCTTGCAGTCCAAGGGACTCTCAAGAGTCTTCTCCAACACCATAGTTCAAAAGTATCAATTCTTCAGCACTCAGCTTTCTTTATAGTCCAACTCTCACATCCATACATGACCACTGGAAAAACCATAGCCTTGACTAGATGGACCTTTGTTGTCAAAGTAACGTCTCTGCTTTTTAATATGCCGTCTAGGTTGGTCATAACTTCCCTTCCAAGGAGCAAGTGTCTTTTAATGTCATGGCTGCAATCACCATCGGCAGTGATTTTGGATGTTTAAAAAAATCGCCAAACTATTTTCCACAGCAACTGTATCATTTTACATTCCCATCAGTAACACATAGGAGTTCCGATTACTCCACATCATTGCCAACACCTGTACTCTGTTTTTTGACTAGTAGTCATCCTAGTGTCTGTGACTTGGTACCTCATTGCGGTTTAACTTGCATTTCCCTAATGATGAGTGACACCATTTTTTCGTGTGCGGATTGGTTATTTGTATGCCTTGCTTGAAGAAATGCCAGTTGAATTCCTTTGCCTATTTTTTAAATATTCATTTTTATTTATTAATTTGGCTGCGTCAGATCTCAGTTGGGGCATGGTGAATCTTTAGCTGTAGCATGTGGAATCTAGTTCCCCAGACCACCGGTGGAACCCAGGCTCCCTGCAGTGGGAGCATGGAATCTTAACCACTGGACCACCAGGGAAGTACCCCTTTGCTCATTTTAAAATCTCAATGGCAGTTTGTTGTTGACTTATGGAATTTTTTATTCATTCTGGACCTTAATCCCTTATCAGATAAATGATTTGCAAATATTTTGTGGATTGTTTTTTCACTCTATTATTACTGTTCTTTGATGGATGGAAGTGTTAAATACTGAAGTCCAATTTATCCATTTTTTTCTCTTTTGTTGCCTGTGCTTTCGATGCCATCTAAAGGAAATATTAATAACTGCCAAAAGAACATCATGAAGCTTCACTCCTATGTTTTCTTCTAAGAGTTTTATAATTTTACCTCTCACATTTAGGTTTTTTGATCCGTTTTGAATTAATTTATGTATGTGCTGTTAAGTCTAAGGTCCAATTTTATTCTTTTGCATGTGCACATCCAGTTTTCCCAGCACTGCTGAAAAGTCTCTCCCTTCCCCGTTGAATGCCTGCATTAACAGATATGCATTTGCAATCGATTTTGGCGAATTCCAATTTTATCTCCGTTAAAAGAATTCCATTCTTCTCATCAGTATATTTGTATTATATATTCAATCGTTATTACTATATCTTTAGTTTCGTCAATATAAAATTGGGGAAGGGGCGGTATTTCAGGACTGAGGAGAGCGACGATTTGTGTGGTCACCTAGGGGACCGCACGGCGCCCCTCACTGGAGCTTCTGATCGTCAAGGGCTCTCTGGGAGGGTCCTGGGTCCTCTCTGAAGGCACAGTTCTGCGAGGCCGGGAGCGGGGGCCGGGGACCGGGTAGTCAGCGCGGCCCTGGTGAGAAGCCTACCGGGGGGAGAGGGTGGGAGTTCCCAGCAGGGTCCGTGGGAAGAGGTCCGGCCCCGGCACCGCCGGCGCATGCGTATCGCCGAGCCGGAGCCAGCGCTGCGCGGCCGCCATTGCTGGGAGGCTTTCGTCAGAGCCTGGCTGGCCCCGGCGGCTGGTCCAGCCCCAGGGGCCTGTCACTGGGCGTCATTGGCTCAGGCATCAGGGCCCTCATCACCTTCTCCCGCCTCGGTCGGGACAGGCGGCGGCGGCTGCGGCGTCAGGGGGCGGAGCCGCCCGGGGCGCCCTTTGTCTGTGCCGGCGGGTGAGTGCGGCGCCCGCGGGCGGGTGGCTGGAGAGGGGGCTGGGCGGGCGGGGGTCGCGGGGCGGGGAGCCCTCGACTCCGAGCCCCCCAGGCGGCGCCCTCCGGCTTCTCGGACCCCCTGTTCCCCTTTCATGGGAAGGCCTTCCCATTCCCAAGATTACAAACCTATTTTCCTCTAATATTTTCTGCAATTTATTTTTGTATAGGCGTGGGTGGGTATCATTTTTGGAAAGTTTTTCCCATCTCAAGAGTATTAAAAGATTCACCTTTATTTTCGTCTAATACTTTTAAAGGATTAAAACAATTTTTTTTTTTACATTTTAACCTATTGGATATTAATTTTGTGATAACCTGTAAGATAGAAAAATGCCTTTTCCCCCCCCCCGTCATCTTGCCGTCATCTCTTTCCCACTGAATTGAAATGACACTTATCTATTCTACAGACGTTTGTATACTCACATCTGTTTCTAGCCTGTTACACTGCTCTCACAGTTTCTGCAGTGATACCATTTTGTTTTAATATAAAATAAGTTTTAATATGTGGCAGAGCAGATCCCCGTAATTGTGTCTTTTGATTTAATGAACTTTGTTTCTTTTACTTACTTTGAATTGTGGGGAATATTAAAGGTACAAAAATTACCATTTTCCAAGACAGAATTGATCATGGCACTTAGTAGGTGCTCTATTAAATGGAGAATATTGAAAGTCACTCTGTTGCTGAAAACTTTTGTATACTTCCCTGATGCCATTAGGATAATGTTTTAGTTACTTAGCAGTGACCTCAAAGCCCTTTTCTTCCAAGGGGCAAGCATATTTTAAATTCATGGCCGCAGTCACCAGCGGCAGTGATTTTGTTTGCTCCTTGGAAGAAAAACTATGACAAACCTATGCAGCATATTAAAAAGCAGAGACATTACTTTGCCAACAAAGATCGATGTAGTCAAAGCTGTGGTTTTCCAGTAGTCATGTATGAACATGAGAGGTGGACTATAAAGAAAGCTGAGCACTGATGAATTGATGCTTTTGAACTGTGATGTTGGAGGAGACTCTTGAGAGTCCTTTGGAATGTAAGGAGATCAAACCAGTCAATCCTAAAGGAAATCAACCCTGAATATTCATTGGAAGGACTGATGCTGAAGCTGAAATTCCAATATTTTGGCCACTCTGAAGGAGATCAGCCCTGGGATTTCTTTGGAGGGAATGATGCTGAAGCTGAAACTCCAGTACTTTGGCCACCTCATGTGAAGAGTTGACTCATTGGAAAAGACTCTGATGCTGGGAGGGTTTGGGGGCAGGAGGAGAAGGGGACGACAGAGGATGAGATGGCTGGATGGCATCACTGACTCGATGGACGTGAGTCTGAGTGAACTCCGGGAGTTGGTGATGGACAGGGAGGCCTGGCATGCTGCGATTCATGGGGTCGCGAAGAGTTGGACACGACTGAGCAACTGAACTGAGCTGAACTGGTGCAAAGAGCCAACTCATTGGAAAATACCCTGATGCTGGGAAAGAATGAAGGCAGGAGGAGAAGAAGACTATAGAGGACAGAATGGTTAGATGGCATCCCCAATTTGATGGACTTGAGTTTGAGCAAACTCCGAGAATTGGTGAAGGACAGGGAAACCTGGCATGCTACAGTCCATGGGGTTGCAGAGTTGGCCATGACTGAGTGACTGAACAACAACAAAGCCCTTCATGACGTTAATATTGCATACTGCTTTGCCTTCCGTCCTTGCACTTTATGTTGTAGGCATACCAAACTGCCAGGACAGGACCCAAAACCCTCTGGGGAAAATGCATTAATTAAATTATATCAAAATTATATCAGAAAAGCCCATGTGCCAAGTATTTTGAAAAATATTTGCTATATTTGAAAAGAGCAAAGGGCTTAAAATTAGAGACATAAAATACTTGCAACATGTGTTAGAGAAAGTACCGTAATATGTAAAGAGACTTGTTGAAAAAAGAAAAGTGTGGGACTTCTCTGGTGATCCAGTGGCTGAGTCTGCTCTCCCAGTGCAGGGCGCCCTAGTTCAACCCCTGATCAGGGAATTAGATCCCACATGCCGCAACTAAGACCCAGCACAGCCAAATAAATAATAATAATAATAAAGGTGAAAATCTTAACTTAAAAAAAAAGTGGACAAAGGATATGCACAGGCAATTTATAGACGAATTACAGCAAATTACAGGAAACCAATAAACAAAAAAAGTGCTTAACCTCATAAGTAATTATAGAATGCAAATGAAGACAAAGATACTTTTCACCGTTTAGACTGGGAAAATATATCAATATTGGTGCTAACAAAGTATCGAGGCAAATGCAGAGGGGCAGGGCCCCGGTTGTACAATTTAGGAAATATTTTGAGTGGCAGTATGACTACACCTAGTAAAATGTTAAGTGAGTTCACTCTGTGGCTCAGAAATTCTATTCTAAGATCTGTCCTGCTGAAATACTTGCACAGGTGCACAGGGATGTGTGTACAAAGATGCTCATTACAATATTGTTTGTAGTTTGAGAAAGGGATACCACTTAAATGCTAACTATGAGTGTGGTTAAATGTATTGTGGTAGATCTGTACAGTGTAATATTGTGCTGTTATAAAAGTAGAATAAGGTAGTTTGTTATGAAGTTAATAAAAGGAAAGATTTCTAAGATCAGCATTTCCAAAAGTGTGTTTTATGGAACCCGGTTCCCATCAGAAGAGAAGGCAATGTACTCTTGCCTGGAAAATCCAGTACTCTTGGAAAATCCAGTACTCCACTCCAGTACTCTTGCCTGGAAAATCCCATGGACGGAGGAGCCTGGTAGGCTGCAGTCCATGAGGTCACTAAGAGTCGGACACGACTGAGTGATTTCACTTTCACTTTTCATTTGCATGGATTGGAGAAGGAAATGGCAACCCACTCCAGTATTCTTGCCTGGAGAATCCCAGGGATGGGGGAGCCTGGTGGGCTGCCGTCTATGGGGTCGCACAGAGTCGGACTGAAGCGACTGAGCGGCAGCAGCAGCAGCAGCATTCGCATCAGATGCCATAAAAAGTACTCTCAAACTAGTTATGTTTGTATATAATGTATAATATACTTGAAATATTCCTCATTCCCTTGGGTTCATAGGAGGAGAAACCTGTCTTCCTAACATGGTTAGTGCAGTTTTTGTTGTGAATATATGGTTTTCAGGTGATTGGGTTTGAAACCCCAAGACATTCTTGTAAATTCAACCTGGCTCTTCAGACCATGGGACCTTTTTTGAATTTTTGCTTGATAAAATAAAGACCTGATCCTTAAAGTGCTTTTAAATTATTTTTGAAAGATCTTCCTATTAGTGAAAACTGGTTGTAAAATGTTAGATTCTTGGCATGTCTTGGCTTGAATGGCTTCTTTCTCTAACAGGGCCATTCCATTGGAACCATAGTTTCCTTTCTTTCTTCCTATTACTTCTCAGAAATGGTTTTATTCTTTGTTTCTATCAGTAGTTTTTGAGAGGAGTTTTTCAGGTCAACTTTTGTGAACGGAGAACAAATGTATTCTCATGATTATTAACAGATCAATACATTTCATTCTGTTATTGGTACTGGTGAAATGCCTGTTTTTTTCTTCTTTCTGGGGAGAAAGCCACTCTATTTGAAAGTCTTTCTGTGGGAAAGGACCACATGATTTCTGTTCCAAGAAGAGGGTGGGAGAGGACTAAGGCTAAATTTGTTGTAGTTGCTGCTTCTGTATCTCTCTGCTCTTTGAGAAATTCTAAAACTGCTTTTTTGATTGTTTTAATGAATTCCACCTCCTGTGGTGCTCTGTCTTTATCAATGAACAGTGTGTATATCTCTTTTTAGACTCCATAGGTCTCTAGGGGACCAACACTGCTGGAGTTCTTCTGCTGACTCTGATGCATCTCATTACAAGTGCTCAGCCTGAAATTGTATCTCTCAAGATCTCTGCCAGGAGGCAGATTCGAATATCACAGTGACGTATGTACATGTAGGATTGATGCCTTTAGTGAAAAAAAACAGCAGCAGTGTAATAGCCAACTTCAGGAACCTCCACATCTCAACTCTACATGAAGAAGGCAAGATCCTGAGAGTGGCTGCCCTGGGAAGCAGAAATCACTCTCTTGAATATCCACTGTCTCCTGACCCTCTCATGAGATCAGGCACCTTTAATACCTGTGACTGGCTGTTGCCTTTAAGGCACTGGAAAATCAGCCTTCGGGGACTGACAGGGCTGCTGAAGCTGTTAGAACTGGTATGTCTCCTGACTGTTGTGCCCGAAGAGAATAAGGCTTTGGTAACATTACAACTGAAGGACTGCCAAGAGGTGTAGTCATCCTCGTGGAGGACTGAATCCAGGTACTCAAAAAGGAAGGTGAACATTCTGAGAAACGAAAAGAGTGAAATCTCCTTTCTGTATTGGAAGGGTCATCTTTTTAATAACGTTTAATGTTTATTTTTATTTATTTATTTATTTTTGGCTGTGCTGGGTCTTCCTTTGCTGTGTGCAGGCTTTCTCTAGTTGCAGCGAGCAGGGGCTACTCTCTAGTTGTGGTGTGTGGGCTTCTCATTGTGGTGGCTTCTGTTGTTGCAGAGCAGAGGCTCTGCAGTGCACAGGCTTCAGTAGTTGCAGCATGTGGGCTCAGTAGTTGCAGTTCATGGGCTCTAGAGCACAGGCTCAGTAATTGTGGTGCATAGGCTTAGCTGCCCCACAGCATGTGGGATCTTCCTGGATTGGGGATTGAACCTGTGTCTCTTGCATTAACAGGGGGATTCTTTATCAATGAGCCAGTAGGGAAGGCATAGAAGGATCATCTTTTTTTTTTAATCATTTTTTTAAATTAATTTATTTTTTAATTGAAGGATAATTGCTTTACAGAATTTTGTTGTTTTCTGTCAGACATCAACATGAATCAGCCATAGATGTACATATGTCCCTTCCCTCTTGGACCTCCCTCCCATCTCCCTCCCCATCCCACCCCTCTAGGTGATACAGAGCCAATGTTTGAGTTCCCTGAAACTCACAGCAAGTTCCCACTGCCTATCTATTTTACATATGGTAATGTAAGTTTCCATGGTACTCTCTCCATACATCTCACCCTCTCCTTCCCTCTCCCCATGTCCATAAGTCTATTCTCTATGTCTGTTTCTCCACTGCTGCCTTGCAAATAAATTCATCAGTACCATCTTTATAGATTCCATATATATGTGTTAATATATGATATTTATCTTTCTGTTTCTGAGTTACTTCACTCTGTATAATAGGCTCTAGGTTCATCCACCTCATTAGAACTGACTCAAATGCATTTCTTTTTATGGCTGAGTAATATTCCCATTTGTATAGGCACCACATATACTTCTTTATCCATCATCTGTCAATGGACATGTTCTAGCTGTTGTAAACAGTGCTGCAATGAACATTGGGGTACATGTTCATTGTACATGTACATGTCTTTTTCAGTATTTGTTTCCTCATGGAATATGCCTAGGAGTGGAATAGAAGGATCATCTTAAAGAGAGTAGAGGAGATGCCTGGACTTTGAGTTTAGGGGTGAGTTTATGCTCTTAAAGAGTAAGAATAACTCCTCAACATAAATTCTCTGGATCACATCATCTCAGTGGTTCTCATCTGCTGCTTGGAATCATTTGGAGACTTCAGAATTTAAAAATGCTGTTGCCCAGGTTCACCTGAGATTGTTAAATCCAAATCTCAGGGAAGAGGGGCTGAGCACTGGCATCTTTTTAAAATCCCCCCCAAGTGAGTAGCTAGTGCTAAAAACCAATGAGCACCCTGAGCTTCCCATATGTCGCAACAAGTGGAGTTGTACCACAGAGGAGAGACAGCCATGCTTTAAATTCCTCAGTGTAATAGAGGAACAAGAGTGTCAGAGTTACGTCACCCAGCCTTTAGACTTATGTCTTAGAGGGCTTCTGTCTAAACCATCTGCCATCCTGATACAAGACAAAAGGTGCAAGATTTAGGTGAAGCTTTAATATCATTCCTTGACAAGATTCTTCTCTTCTTTTCTCAGGAATGCCCTCTCAGGATGCTGTACTTTCCCAAGAAGGAAACACAGAGAAGGAAATGAATGTTGGATCACAGACAGTCATGTCTCAGGTAAGTTCAGTTTTGTTTGTTTTTTTTAATAACTTTATTTTTTGGTGTTTTTTTTTTTTTTTTTTTTTGGCTGTGTTAGGTCTTTGTTCCTGTGGGGGCTCTTCTCCAGTTGTGGCAAGTGGGACCTACTCTCTAGTTGTGGTGTGCAGGCTGCTCATTGCGATGGCTTCTCTTGTCACAGAGCATGGGCTCTAGGGAACATGGGCTCCGTAGTTGCAGCTCCCAGGCTCTAGAGCACAGGCTCAATAGTTGCGGTGCACAGACTTAGTTGCTCCAAGGCATGTGGGATCTTCTCAGATCAGGAATCAAACCCATGTCTCCAGCATTGGCAGGCTGGTTCTATACCACGGAGCCACCAGGGAAGCCCCAGATAAGTTGTTTTCCTCTCCTCTGAAATGCCATGGTGGCTCGCAGAATGTAGGTACTTTTATTTTTCAATTCTCAGAAGAACTAAGCTCCCCAAGTCCAGAGCCCTTGAGATTCCTGTGACAGATGTCACATATCTGTATGTGATGTTTCCTACCCACCTTCCATACCTCTTTATAGCTCTTCTCTCCTTCAGCATTTTTATCAGCTTGTAGATTCATGTCTGTCCTGGATGTTGTAAAAGCAACACAAGAAGCCGTAGACTATCTTTTAATAGTGCATGTGTGCGTGCTCAGTTGTGTCTGACTCTTTGTGACCCCATGGACTGTAGCCCACCACGCTTCTCTGTCCATGGAATTTTCCAGGCAAGAATACTGGAGTGTGTTGCCATTTCCTACTCCAGGGGATCTTCCCAACCCAGAGAGCAAACCCACATCTCCTGCATTTTTTGTATTGGCAGACGGATTCTTTAAATCACCCTTCCCTTAAATAGCTCACTAGAATTTAAACGCTTGCCATTCAGTCTTCAAACAATGAATGATGCCCATGTCACTGACCACTTGGAGGTAATGGAATTATTAATATACCTGAGGACCTCTGCTGCCACAAATTAATGTGGCAAATTAACGCCACAAATTAAGCCAGCCACAGCATCAGTCCTTCCAGTGAATATTCAGGACTGATTTCTTTTAGGATTGACTGATTTGATCTCCTTGCTGTCCAAGGGACTCTCAGGAAAGTCTTCTCAAGCAGCACAGTTAGAAGACATCAATTCTTCAGCACTTGACATCCTTTACAGTCCAACTCTCACATCTGTACATGACTATTGGAAAAACCATAGCTTTGACTCTGTGCAGCTTAGTCAGTGAAGTGATGTCTTTGCTTTTTAGTATGGTGTCTAGGTTTGTCATAGCTTTTCTTCCAAAGAACAAGTGTTGTTTAATAGCATACTCTATAATTTACCCAGTCATCATTTATTGTCTACTTTCCCCTGCTGAAGTTTCATAAAGGAAGAGACTTTTAGTCTCTTGTTCACTAGTATATCTCAAGCCCTATAGGTGACCCATAGGAAGCACTGAATAAATATTTGTTGAATAAACAGGAATTTTGCATATGATAAACCATATCTCAACCCAGTGGTGAAAAGATGGTTTATTCAATAATCAATGATATTTCTGTGGAGCCATGTGTAAAAAGGTAAAGTTGAATCTATACCTCATACTTTACATCAGAACAGTCTTCAAACTGATCAAATATTTAAATATGAAAAACTAAGCCACAAAAGTTACACAAGAAAATAATTTGGGAATTCCTTTATAACCTACAACTGAGAATCCAGAATCCATAAAAGAAAAGACTAATAAGAAAGAGAGAGGGACAGGAGAGAGAAAGAGAGAGAGAGCCAGCTGAGCAAAGGGCAGAAGACAGAAAGGAGAAGATTATTTTTGGAATCATAAAGGACCTCCAGGAGAGTTAGTGGGGCCCTAAAGGACCTTTCACAGGACTTAAAGGATAATAAGGAAAATCTTGTCATGAGCTGAAGAAAGGGGACACTTGAAGAAGAAATTTTGGTCAACGTTGTCACCTTCAGTAACAAGAAAAATAGGAACTATACTTAATGGACTCAATGATATATTTAAGGAGATTTTCAGGTAGAAGACTAAAAGTGCCAGGTGTCAGCTTCTGGGTGGTTAAAGTAAAATGTGAGAGGAAAAGATAAACTAGATAAAGAACCATTACATATAAAGGAAGCAGACAAGAAAATATGCTCAACCTCGCTAATCGTCAGGGAAATGCAAATCAAAACCACAGTGTGCTGTCCCCTCACACCTGTCAGAATGGCTGTCATCAAAAAGAACAGAAATAACAAATTTTGGCGAGGATGTAGAGGAAAGAGAACCTTCATACGCCGTTGGTGGCGATGTAAATTGGTGCAGCCACTGTGGTAAACAGTATGGAGGTTTCTCAAAAAGCTAAGAATAGAACTAGCACATGACCCAGCAGTTCTGCTCTTGGGTATATACCCCCCAAAAAACTAAAACACAAATTCAGAAAGATACATGAACCCCAGTGTTCAAAGAGGAATTATTTACAATTGCCAAGACATGGAAGCAACTTCAGTGTCCGTGAAGAGATGGATGGATAAGGATGTGGTGTATGTATACAATGAAATTACTCCTCAGTCATAGAAAAGAATGAAATTTTGCTATTTGCAGCAACATGGATGAACTTGGAGGGCATTATGCTAAGTGACATAAGTCAGAGAAAGACAAATACTGTATGATATCACTTTTATGTGAAATCTGAAAAATACAACAAACTAGTGAATAAAACAGAAAAGAAGCTGACTTGCATATATAGAGACCAAACTAGTGAGAACCAGTGGGGAGAGAGAATGGGGAAGGGGCAATACAAGAAGTAGGGGATTAAGAGGTACAAACTATTATGTATAAAATAAGCTACAAGAATCTACAACACAGGGAATATAGCCAATATTTTATAATAACTATAAATGGAGTATAACCTTTAAAATTCATGAATCACTATATTGAACACCTGTAACTTAAATAATATTGTACATCAACAGTATTTCCATTTTTTTAAAACATCAAAAATATGTATATAAAGGAGCCAGAAATTACTGAGTTTGAAAATAAAACTGTTTCTCATTCACACCTCTCAACATGTGCCCAGCTCAGCTACATTATAGAATTGCTGTTTACTTGAATGGGAGTGTGTGTGGCAGTTATTTCTATGAGTTTCCCACCACTTTGAGTTTGTGAAGGATAAAGGGTGGGGCGAAATACCTATTTCTTCAGCTCACAGAAAGAAAAATAGAGAGAAAGCTTTCAAGGAACCATACCTGGGAACTATGCTCCAAGAGCTTCATCTGCCTGTGGACCTGGTGTAGATGATAAGATCCCAGACTTCAAATTGATGCATCAAACGTAGGGGTCTTGAGGAAGATGAATAAAATCTGCATAAGGAAGGGATGTGAATATTTACCTTCAGAGGGTAAACAGTAGCAGGTTGTATTTTCTGAAAATGGCACAATTTCTCCCATTCCATAGGTTCCTCTTATACTGACTTAACTACTCTTATCAGGAGAGGTGTGATTGTGTGCCTTCCCCTTGGATCTGGCTTGTGACTGTGGTGGAACCGAAGCCACGTGACTCTTGAGGCTGGATGAAGAAAGGTGGTTCTCGTGGGAATTTTGCATTTGGCATCCAGCTACCATGCCATGAGGAAGCCCAGGCAGCCTGTGGACAGGCTTGTATGGAGAGGACCAAAGGCACCTGACTGAGCTCCCAACTTTCAGCCAGTACCAACTTGCCAGCCAAATGAATGAGCCTCTTAAAAAGTGAATCTTACAGCCCAAAGTTGAGCCTCCCAGCTGAAACAAAGTGGAACAAAGATGAGCTACTCCTGCTGAATCCTGCCCATGTTACAGATTCTGTGAATAAAATAAATGATTGTTATTGTTTTGAGCCACTAAATTTGGAGGTGGTTTGTTATACAGCAATAGATAATGACACAATGGATACCACCCCTACAGAAGTCAGCTTGACAATATGTATCAAAATTGCAGATTCATATACTCTTTTGCCAGACATCTTGTGGGGAATGTATTCTAGATACAGACTTATATACAACAGCAAAATAATATACTTTCAAAATAATTCACTGCAGCATGATTTATAGTAACAAGAGAGTAGAAAATAGCTAAAATGTCTATTAGTAGACTAGTTACATAAGTTGTGGGATAGTCACACAATACCACACAGCTATTAAAAAAAAAAAGGAGGAAGAAATTATGAACTGATGTGGAGGGATTTCCAGCATAAAGTGTTCAGTGAAAAAAATCAGAAGCAAAAGATTACCTAAATATGCTACTTTGTACAAGAAAGAAGAAACAAAAATATATAAATGTATCAAATTCTTATTTGAGGGAAAAGAGAAATTGAAAGGCTAAACTTGCATCTAATGAGATTGGTTACTTGTAGGACTTAGATGGAAAAGGGGTGAAAAAGAGGGAATGGAGGTGGGCATATGCCAGGAGGGCTTAAAATTGAAAATAAAAAGAAATAAGTGAGCCAAACTGTATTTCAAATTACTGATATAACCACACTGAAAAGGAGTTAACTTTTGAAACTAAATCATTTCTTGTACTCTGTGTCCTCAGGCTAAAAACAAAACAGTTCTCAATACTGAACTCTCATTTGTAGGCTTGTTCTGTGCAGAGACATGTTCCCTGGTAGCTCAGCTGGTGAAGAATCCGCCAGCAATGAGGAGATGCCAGTTCGATTCTTGGGTCGGGAAAATCCCCTGGAGAAAGGATAGGCTACCACTCCAATATTCTTGGGCTTCCCTAGTGGCTCAGACTGTGAAGAATCTGCCTGCAATGCTGGAGACCTGGGTTCAGTCTCTGGGTTAGGAAGATCCCCTGGAGGAGGGCAAGGCAACCCACTCCAGTATTCTTGCCAGGAGAATCCCCATGAACAGAGTAGCCTGGTAGGCTACAGTCCTTGAGGTTGCAAAGAGTCAGACACGACTGAGCAACTAAGCACAGCACATGTGTTAGCAATACCAAAACCACTTTCTTTAAAATCTAGGATTGAGCAAATAAGTAAACACATTGTCCATAATTTTGTTGTTATTGTTTACTTACTCAGTTCAGTTCAGTTGTATCTGACTCTTTGTGACCCCATGGACTGCAGCACGCCAGACTTCCCTGTCCATCACCAACTGCCAGAGCTTGCTCAAATTCATGTCCATCAAGTCGGTGATGCCATCCAACCATCTTATCCTTTGTCATCCCCTTCTCCTCCTGCCTTCAGTCTTTCCCAGCATCAGGGTCTTTTCCAGTGAGTCAGTTCTTTGCATCAGGTGGCCAAAATATTGGAGTTTCCGCTTCAGCATTAGTCCTTCCAATGAATATTCAGGACTGATTTTCTTTAGGATTGACTGGTTGGGTCTCCTTGCAGTCCAAGGGACTCTCAAGAGTCTTCTCCAACACCACAGTTCAAGAGCATCAGTTCTTCAGCGCTCAGCTTCCTTTATGGTCCACCTCTCACATCCATACATGACTATTGGAAAAACCATAGCTTTGACTAGATGGGGGCTTCCCTGATAGCTCAGTTGGTAAAGAATCTGCCTGCAATGCAGGAAACCCCAGTTCGACTCCTGCATTGGGAAGATCCGCTGAAGGGAATGGCCACTCACTCCAGTATTCTTGTCTGGAGAATTCCATGGACTGTATAGTTCATGAGGTTGCAAAGAGTCGAACACGACTGAGTGACTTTCGCTTTTCACTTTGACTAGATGGACCTTTGTCAGCAAAGTAATGTGTCTTGTCATAGCTTTTCTTCCAAGGAGCAAGCATCTTTTAATTTCATGGCTTCAGTCACCATCTGCAGTGATTTTGGAGCCCAAGAAAATAAAGTCTCTCACTGTCTCCATTATTTCCCCATCTATTTGCCGTGAAGTGATGGGACTGGATGCCATGATCTTAGTTTTTTAAATGTTAAGTTTTAAGCCATCTTTTTCACTCTCCTCTTTCACTTTCATCAAGAGGCTCTTTAGTTCCTGTTTGCTTTCTGCTATTAGGGTGGTATCATCTGCATATCTGAGATTATTGATATTTTTTCCAGCAGTCTTGATTCCAGCTTGTGCTTCATCCAGCCTGGCATTTCACATGATGTGCTCTGCATATAAGTTGAATAAACAGGGTGACCATATACAGCCTTGATGTACTCTTTTCCCAATTTGGAACCAGTCGATTGTTCCATGTCCAGTTCTCACTGTTGCTTCTTGACCTGCATACAGATTTCTCAGGAGGCAAGTAAGATGGTCTGGTATTCCCATCTCTTGAAGAATTTCCCACAGTTTATTGTGATCCACAGAGTCAAAGGCTTTTGCATAGTCAATGAAGCAAAAGTAGATGCTTTTTCTGGAATTCTCTTGAAGGGAATTATAAGATAAGAGAGATATGGGTCAGAGAAGGGAATTACAGATATAAGAGAGGATAGAATAAACCCTGCTATGTTGGATTAGATTTAGAGGTATCAGTATGGACCCATGTTTTTTTCCTAACCAGTTGATCTCTTGACCCATGAGTTTTAATATCACTAAACACAGGGTTGTATATAGAGTTGTGTGTGTATACAGGGTTGGATATGGAGTTGTGTGTGTATACACAGATGTTTTTCTGGAATTCTCTTGCTTTTTCTATGATCCAACGGATGTTGGCAATTTGATGTTTAGTCACTCAGTTGTATCCAACTCTTTTATGACCCCATGGACTTCAGCCCACCAGGCTTCACTGTCCATAGGATTTCCCAGGCAAGAATAATGGAGTGAGATGCTTTGCCCTCCTCCAAGGGATCTTCCCAACCCAGGGATCGAACCCACATCTCCTGCATTACAGGCAGATTCTTTACTGCTGAGCCACCTGGGTAAGACAAGCCAGGTGTCTCATGGTCAGATAAGGGAATTACAGATATGAGAAGAGAGGATAGAATGAACCCTGCTATGTTGGATTAGATTTAGAGATATCAGTATGGACCCATGGTGTTTTGTTTTTTTTTAACCAGTCATTCTCTTGACCTATGGATTTTAATTAATATCAGTAAATACAGGGTTGGATATGGAGTGAAGTTGTGTGTGTATACGTACATCATTGTATATATTCCCCTCTCTCCTAGATACGACCCCTGAGAGGGCCTAGAAGAAATGGTACTCCGGTAGCACTGGATGCAGCTAGTGCCCAGATCTTGGGGTCTAAGTGCCATTTTTCATTAAAGGGAACCAGGCATAGCACTTAAGGATTTGACCAACAGAGCAGAACATGACAGACTGCCTCCCTGTATCAGCTGGGGAAGCAGAGCAGCTCAGTATTTTACCACTAGAAGGAATCAGGAATCCTTTGTCTACTGCACCACCTTTGACTCTTCCCTTAAGGGCCCCTGTAAAGGAAAAACAAAAAGGTTTCTGGCTGAGCGGGGATATACTTAATGTTTCAGGAATCACTGACATTCCAGGACGTGGCTGTGGACTTCACCAGAGAAGAGTGGGACCAGCTGTACCCTGCTCAGAAGAACCTCTACAGAGATGTGATGCTGGAAAACTATAGGAATCTGGTTGCACTGGGTAAGGAGGGCATCTCTGTAAGTCGTGTCTGATTCTTTGGGACCCCATGGACTTTGGCACGCCAGGCTCCCCTGTCCTTTACTATCTCCCAGAGTTTTCTCAAATTCATGTCCATTGAGTCGTTGATGCTATCTAACCATCTCATCCTCTGTCGCCCCCTTCTCCCTTTCTTTTCAGTCTTTCCCAACATCAGGGTCTTTTCCAGTGAATCAGCTCTTCTCATCAGGTTCCTATAGTATTGGAGCTTCAGCTTGAGCAGTAGCAGTCCTTCCAGTGAATATTCTGGGTTGATTTCCTTTAGGATTGACTGGTTTGATCTCCTTGTAGTCCAAGAGATTCTCAAGAGTCTTCTTCAGCACCACAGTTAGAAAGCATGAGGCCAGGATGGAAGAAAGGCAATCAGTTGTGGAGACAAGAGACCTCTGTTTCCTGCTTTCTCCTCTGGTGAAATGTGTTGACTTTGAGATGGGTAGCTTTATTTTGCTGCCTCAGAAGCCTCCCCTTTCCAAATCCAAAGACCCTAAAGATAAAAAAAAGTTTGGAAATGAGTTCTGAGATTTTTGTTCCCTGTGTAAAATTCTAAGACATTTTCCTCTTGAACAGGGCATCAACTGTATAAGCCAGAGGTGATCACTCAGTTGGAGCAGGAGGAGCAGTGGATGATGGGAAGAGTCAGCTCACCAGACACTCATCCAGGTGAGAAGAGAGCATTTGAGTATTTGTGACTCAGTGAAGGAAAATAGTCACTTTTGAAATAATGGAGTGTGCTCCGAACATCTCCCTCTGGGATTTAAAGGATATCAAGGCATTTTTAATGGGTTTGGTCCTTGGGTTGGGACGATCCCCTGGAGAAGGAAATGGAAACCCACTCCAGTATTCTTGCCTGGGAAACCTCATGGACAGAGGAGCCTGGAGGGCTACAGTCCATGGGGTCCGAAAGAGTTGGACATGACTTAGCAACTAAACAGCAGCCGCAGCAGAGGCCTTTTAAAAATTTCAGTTCATATTTGACATTTTTCCAAAGTAAAAATGACTATTTTTTTCTGATTAAACAGATTATATATATATATATATATATATATATATATATATATACTTACTATTTTAAAAATTTGCAGAACACAAAAATTATTTTGAAAGTTTTAGTTTGTTCATAAATACCTTGATATTGCAAATCTCCACAAAGCACTTTCTTACTATTTTTTTGTTTATACATCATTTCAGGATTTTTTAAATCTTTTTCTTTTCCATACCAAAAACCCTCTACCATTTTTACCCATTTTTCATTATTTTTTTTCTTTTTATTATCAAACATGTTAAAGTTGTCTAAAATCTGTAGCCTTGGTTCTCAGTCTCTTGTTCACCTTTGTGATAGGATCCCTGTCATACTTATGTTATTAAAATTGTTTTCTTGGAGATTACCATTAAATTCCTTCCAGTCAAGTCCAGTGGCTAAAACAAACCACCATTATCATGTTCTATGATCATGTTGCATTTGACTGTGTTGACTTGATTCTTGAAAATTGTCTCGCACCTGGGCTTTCACACCATTCTTGCCTCTTGTAGCCTCTCTCCTGTCTCCCAACCTGTTCTTTTTTTTAATTAATTTATTTTTAATAAATTAGCAAGGGTAAAGCAAGGGTAATTGCTTTAATAAAGCAAGGGTAATTGCTTTACAACATTGTGTTTCTGCCATACATCAACATGAATCTATCATAGCTATCCTACCTGCTCTTTTAAATACCTTCTCTTGCTCTTTATTCTTCTAAAGGCACGTCTTTCTTATGGACTTGGTGTTCATTCTTCAGTACTGTGCTTTTAAGTAGCTTCTCTATGTCATTTTTCCATTTCTACATTTCTAGCCTCAGTATTTCATGTACATTCTTTTCCCAGAGTTTAGCTTTGTTTATGAATGTCATACTGTCATTTTAATCAAGTATTTCAAACCCTGGACCTATTGATTCTCTACTCCTTTAAACCATCCTACTAAATGAGACTTCTTGACCAAAAAAAAAAAACAAAACAAAAACCAAAACCCCAAAATCTTAGCTCCTTTTTGTGGGCATACCACCTGGTTATATTAGGAAACAGTGGACTGATGGGTATGTGCCAGATACTGAGTCATTAAGCCAAGTTAATGTACCCTATCTTGATTCTTTGCTCAGACACCTTGTTTCATCATTTGGGCTTGGTTTTCTGTCATTCAAACTTGAGCTTTGTGAAGCTGACTCTGACTCAGTTGTCTTTCTTGCTTATAGTGCTCTCGGTTATCTTAGGTAGGAAAACTTACTCCTTTTTCAGCCTCACTGGACCTAAATTTTTAGCCTGACAGGTGGTGCACCCCAGTGCTCTAAACCCTGTTTAGAGGCTGATAATTAAAACACTTTGTCAAGAACCCCTGAGCAATTTTCCTGACAATGATGATTAACATTATTTTCACAAACCTTCCTATCCGGAACCTGGAGAATAGGAAACTAAAGAAGGAAAATGAAAAACTCCCTTTTCAGGCAAATTGCCAGTGTAGGTGCCCTCACAGAAACCTGAGCTGTTCTTTCCCACAGGTACATATGCTGCCATGTGAAGGAGCCATACTGTCTCCCATTATGTCCCTGCCCAAAGACTCCCAACTCGAGAAAATAATTACTACACTCAAGAAAATTTCCAGGTAATTCCCTGGCAGTTCAGTGGTTAGGACTCAGTGCTTTCACTGACAGGGCCCAGGTTCAGTCCCTGGTTTGGAATTTAAGATCCTGTAAGGTGTGCAGCATGGCCAGAATAGAAAAGAAATTTGTAGACTTCATTATCAACTGTACCTGGGTGGTCAGGGCTTTTGGCCCACAGATGAGGTTGAATAAGTGGTTTCTTTGTATCCTCCTTGTCAGGGCAGGCAGCCTAGCAGTGTCCTCCAAGGAGACTGCTTACATTTTTGCATTTTCCTGTGAGACACAATCAGTTGTTTCTCTTATAAGGATGTGGTAAAATGTTTCTGTTGATGGAGGAACTGAGATAGAATGATCTGGCATGTGCAGCCTCATTCTGATGTGCCCTCTCGGGTATTGCTTGTCTCATTGTCTTCTACGTTAGCTGATGTCTATTTAATATCTAGAAATTCTCTTCCTAGCTAAGATGAGACATGGAAAATGTCTGATGGATCTAGCAATGAAAAGGTTAGGAATGATATTAATGAGAGAAGTGACAGGGGAGTAATTAGCAAAACAGTCAGTTTATACATTGCTGAGTAAACAGGGGGTTAAAAAAAAAAAAGTAGAGCTAGTAGTTGGACTTGCCTAACAGTCCAGTGGTTAAGATTCCACACTTCCACTCCAGGGGGTGTGGGTTTGATTCCGGGTCAGGGAACTAAGGTCCCACATGCTGCTGGTACAGCCAAAAACTAAAAAACAGTATAGCTAGTACATATATGGTACTTCTTACAAGAAGCTCAAATGAGAAGGTGAAGCAAAAAAAGAGGGTGACTGCTAGACTAGAAAGAAAGTGAAAGTGAAAGGGGCTCAGTTGTGTCCAACTCTTTGCGACCCCATGGACTATACAGTGGATGAAATTCGTAAAGCCTGAATACTGGAGTGGGTAGCCATTCCCTTCTCCAGGGGATCTTCCCACCCCAGGAATTGAACCCAGGTCTCCCACATTGCAGGCAGATTATTCACCAGATGAACCAGGTAGCTAGACTAGAAGGCAGTGTCAAAACAGGATCATTCTAAGCAGGAGTGATTCCAGCTTGTTTAAAGTGCTGAATGGAAGGGGTCAGGGAGAATGTAAGTAGAAAATAGAAAAGATGGGGCAAGGTTCTAAAAAAATGGGAGTGGGATTAGAGACAAGGAAATTAGAGTAACCTCCACTTGCTGCTTGGGCTACAGTTCGTGGGGTTGAAAGTAGTTGGACACAACTCAGCAACTAATACAATATTTGCCACAGCTAAAAAAGCCCACATGCAGCAATGAAGACCCAGCACAGCCAAAAATTTAGTATTAGTTTTATCATTTTAAACAAAAGTTTAAAATAGGAAGAAATACTTTTGAAATAAACAGATAGTGGGCACTGCAATAGAATAATCCACAGGTAAGATTGAGAAGGTCCTGGACTTGGCCCTGTGTTCTCTAAGCACAGTCTTTTCTGCCTCCCACCTCTGAGCACAGACTTTCTTCTGATATTTCTTATTCTCCTTTCCATTTTCTCCCAATTATGTATATTCCTGATGGATCTCTTTTTATGATTACCACTCATATTTTAAAATTTCTCCCTGCTCACTGCTTCTTGTCATCCTCTTATAGTCTTTGCCCTTGTTACATGGCTTCATTTCTAAACTTTCAGGGCCACATTTTCATTGTCTGCACTCCTGTCAGTTTCATTTGGTGATACACTATGCAACAATTTCTTTTTCAAACAGAGAATACTGAAGTGTTTATATGTTCTAAATTTCTTTTAGATGGGGAGAATAGACCAGAAATTAAAAAATCAAACCATAATATGTCTGATGAAAATCAAACCCATGACATGATAATGGAGAGACTAACAGGAGACAGTTTCTGGTACTCCGTCTTAGGTGGACTCTGGGATTTTGATTACCAGTTAGAATTCAACCAAGAAAACCAGCAGAGATACTTAGGACAAGTATCTTTTACCCACAAAAAGATCACACAGGAGAGAGGCCTTGAATGTAGTAGATTTGGGGAAGACTATAATCTGAACTCAAACCTTCTTATGCAACAGAGAATTCCTTCAATGAAAATACCCCTTAATTCTGACACACAAGGAAATAGCATCAAACGTAATTCAGACCTGATTTACTATCAGGGAAGCTATGTAAGAGAGAATCCTTATGAATATAATGAGTGTGGAAAAATCTTCAATCAACATCTTCTTCTTACCAGTCATATTCATACTGAAGGGAAACACAGTGAATGCAGGAAGGCCTTCAGCCAGAACTCATCTCTTACTCAACCTCAGATGGTCCTCACAGGAGAGAAACCCTATAAGTGTGATGAATGTGGGAAAAGATTCAGCCAGAGAATACACCTTATTCAACATCAGAGAATTCACACAGGAGAAAAACCTTTTATATGCAATGAATGTGGTAAAGCCTTCCGTCAACATTCATCCTTTACTCAGCATCTGAGAATTCATACTGGAGAGAAGCCCTATAAATGTAATCAGTGTGGTAAAGCCTTTAGCCGGATCACATCCCTTACTGAACATCATAGACTTCACACTGGAGAAAAACCTTATGAATGTAATTTTTGTGGGAAAGCCTTCAGCCAGAGGACACATCTTAATCAGCATGAGAGAACTCACACAGGAGAGAAACCTTATAAATGTAATGAATGTGAAAAAGCCTTCAGCCAGAGTGCACACCTTAATCAACATAGGAAAATCCACACTCGGGAGAAATTGTGTGAGTATAATAAATGTGAGAAAACCTTAAGCCACAGTCCTTCCCTTACTCCACAGCACATAACTCAGAATTTTTAGCTTTGTCCTTATGGGGATAATGGGAGTGGTAAGGAAATCATATGAATATATAAATACAGGAAAAATTGGGCTAGACCTTTTCATCCTGTTCAATATTAGATTATTCATAGTGGGGAGAAAGCTTATAAAAAACTTTTAATGCATAGAAACCAAATAAATTTAGACCTTAAATTTAGCATATTCCCAGGAGAAGTTATACATAGTGAAAATAATTTATTTTATAAACAAGATTATATTAGGAGTCATATTCTAAACTTTTTTTAATGACCAGAAATCCTGTAGGCAATGACCTATTGTTATTCCCTTGTGATTTTTATAGCATTCAGTTTTTAAATTATATAAACATTAATTAATTGAGGCTATTGTGTAGTATAACCAGTCACATTAACTTGAAATAAACAGAAAAGAGCAATATTTCTCAAACTTAAGTCATTTGTGTGTATCCTTTACCAATTTTATCATACTTAATGCTTACTTAATATTTTTCTTTAATAGGACTCAGGGTTTTTAGCCTTGTCCTAGGAAATATTATTTATGGAGATTGTGAGTTTTGTATGCTAATTATATTCTAATTTCCATCAAAATAAATATATAATTTTGAAGTTGAAAATATTCATTGGTGTATCATCTAAGTCTTCTGTACCATCATTTGAGAAGCCATGTGGTAGGATATGGCAATAATAATATTGTTTTTTAGGAATCCATGCATTATTTTCATCAAACAGGTCCTGGGATCTCTAAGATGAGTCTTAGAGGAGACTAAGGGTCATATTGGTGACCTTTGAAAAGTGATTCAGAGAAATCTACTTTTTTATCCTGTTGTTGTAGTTTTAAATTTCCCTATGGCAAATGTATATTTTTGAATCAAAATTGTTATTTCTGTTACATTTGCAGGTTCAAATAGAGAGGAGGTTTTATTTTATACTGACAGGGACTTTATAAGAATCCCTTCACCTGTCTGCATCACTGTGGAAGTCAGAAGTAGGGGCTGTACCAGAGGGTAAGCAGTGGTGCCACGCTGAGGCAAAGAACCAGGAAAGAGCCTTATTGGTTTATATAAACAACTAAGGAAGCGCAGGGCCTTCCCAGGTGGCTCAGTGGAAAAGAATCCACCTGCCAATACAAGAGCTGTGGGTTTGATCCCTGGGTTGGGAAGATCCTCTGGAGAAGGAAACCCACTCCAGTATTCTTGCCTGGAGAATTCCATGGAGAGAGGAGCCTGGTGGGCTACATTTCATAGGGTTGCAAAGAGTCAGAGATGATTGAGCACACATGCAAGTAAGTGTTACTAGTTTGTTTAATAATTCACTTTATTTATTGAAGTATATTTATGTACCACCTTTTTCCAAAAGGAATTTAAGGTGGTTAAATTTTATGATCACTGCCTTGTTTGACAGAAATCGCAGTTTGATGTTACAAAGCATTGTAAATATAAACCGTCATAAACCATGAATAGCTACATCTAGTGAGCTGCTTTTTTCTTGGCTTTCTGTTTTTCTCTTGGTCTTCTCAGTCTTGGCTGAAGAAGCCATTAGACCAAGTTGGAACCCAGTCCCCTTGCTTTCTTTTTTTTTTTTCTTTTTTTTCCTTCCCCAGTCCCCTTGCTTTCTCACCTTTCTTCTAACATATCTCCCAGCTAAAGACTTCCCCATTTCTTTATTCTTGTGAAGGACTAGATATCATAGGCCTTAAGTCAAAGCTGGAATGATGTAAATTTTTAAAAAAAATTAAAACTCTAAAAAACAAGAAAGTAATGAAATGATTTCATTTCATTGTGGAAGTTAAATTTTTCAAGTACATTTTTGTCCCACACACCAGTGGATGAAATAGTTAAAACCCTGAGATACTGGAGTGAGGGAGGATTTCCAGTAATATCATGTTGAAATACCTTTGTAATGGAGATCAATTTTCAAGACAGAGAAGTTCTGAAAGTGTCTCTTCACCAAAGGGAGTAACATGTAAGATTTATTTGCCCTAAAGAGGCAGAGTATAGAGCTCTCAGGTTTCAGGAAGAGAGAGTGAGGCAAGATGAAGTCTCAGACAGCAGAGGTATAGGTTAAACGAAGTAATGATTAATTATAGTTGGTGAAGCCTTTGATCAAAGTATGCAATCAAGAAAAAAAAACCCTGAATAATCCATAAAGAGTGCTAAAGGCTTCAACAGAAGGCAGTGTATCTCACACAGGGAAAGGAGAGCAGTACAGGATTTTCAGAAGAAGATAAGCAGAATTTGGACAATTTCAGAAAAGAGGAGTCAGAACTGAAGGAGACCAGTCGGCCATGGATTTTCACCAATTCTTCATAAAATTAGAATCTATTACCTATCCTTAGGGTCATAAATGATTATGCTTATATTAACCATACAGTAAACGATGTCATTCTGGTGTGAATTCATTCTCATGTCCTTTGTTATCTTCAACATGTTCTAATTTAAGTGAATCCTAAAAGTATTTATTACATCGAAATTCTAGGGAGTCATAGGAATGGTTTACTCACTCAGAAACCTAACGTTATAACTTATTTCTGTCTAGGAGGGCAAGATATTACCCTTTTACATATGTTAATTCATTTGGTCCCTCCAACCAAGTGATGTTGCCTTTCTTTTATGAAAAAAGATACTGAAGCTTAGACATGGTAATCGATAATTATTCAGTTTCTCAGACTGGAATGTCACTAGAACATGGATCATCTTACTCCTAATCCAGTGGATAAAAACAGTGCCTGGAACAGTGTTTTATAGCACTCTGAAAACATTTGATAAATGTATTAAATTTAATAAAATGAATTGCTGCTCAATACCAAAATTTGTATGACTCTCTTTCTCAGAATCTCAGAGTAAAAACAATTATTGTGTTGATAGATTCTCTTATGTCCAAAGGGCTTAAGGGCTGGGAGAAAAATACTCATTTGGATTTTGATTAATTTTCAATTTATTAATTTAAGAAACCAAACGACATTCCTTAAGTAGCCGACATTCCCCTAATTATTCATAGATGTGCAAATAATAAATACTTAAGAATTTCTAAAATGAGATATCCTTACTCTTGTAAACACTGATCAGATTTAAATACATCTAAACATTTCATTAAAGTCTCAGCCCTAAAATTTCAAATGTTATTAAGTGCCTTAAACACATTAAGAAACAGGTAAGAGGTACCCAGAATATCAAAAATGATTATACCAAAACTAGTTACAAAAATGTCGGACTTCCCTGACAGTTCAGTGGTTAAGACTCTGGGCTCCTAATCCAGGGGACCCGGGTTCCATCCCTGGTCAGGGAACTAGAGCCCATATGCTACAACTAAAGAGTTCACATGCCACAGCTAAGACCCAGGAATGCTAAATAATATTTTTAAAAATCATTAAATTTTTTTAAAAGGGAAACAGCCTTAGTAGTATCTGATGAATGGAAAAGGAAATGTCATATATATATACACAAAATACTATATATATATATATATTACATTATAGATGTATGTGTATGTATATGTAAATACAAATTCCATCGCTTTATATATACAAAATGAGGCTTCCCTGGTGGTTCAGTAGTAAAGAATCTGCCTGCCAACACAGGAGACACGGGTTTGATCCCTGATCTGGGAAGATAACCTGGAGAAGGAAATGGCAAGCCACTCCAGTATCCTTGCCTGGGAAATCCCATGGACAGAGGAGCCTGGTGGTCTACAGTCCATGGGGTCGCAAAGAGCTGGATACAACTTAGCAACTAAACAACATCAACAACATATACAAAATACCATAGACTGCTAAGTGTCCGACTCCTTGTGGCCCCATGGACTGTAGCCTACCAGGCTCCTCTGTCCGTGGGATTCTTCAGGCAAGACTACTGGAGTGGGTTGCCATGCCCTTCTCCAAGGGATCTTCCTGACCCAGGGATCAAACCGTGTCTCTTCGGTCACCTGCATTGGCAGGTGAGTTATTTACCACTGAGCGACTTCACTTTCACTTTTCACTTTCATGCATTGGAGAAGGAAATGGCAACCCACTCCAGTGTTCTTGCCTGGAGAATCCCAGGGATGGGGAAGCCTGGTGGGCTGCCATCTATGGGGTCGCACAGAGTTGGACACGACTGAAGCGACTTAGCAGCAGCAGCAGCAGTGCCACCTGGGACCATAGACTGATTTATAAAAGCAGAAATTAATTGCATACAATTCTGGAGGCTGGGAAATCCAAGATCAAGGTGCCAAAAGATCTGTGTTAGTAGGGACCCATTTCCTGGTACCCTCACACAGTAGAAAGAAGTTTTCTTGGAGTCCTTTTATAAAAGAGATTGAATCCCATTCATGAGGGCAAAACCTAATCACTTCCTCAAAGCCCCATCTCCTAATATCTTCACCATGGGGGTCAGGATCCAAAATAAGAATCCTGGAAGGATACAAACATAACAGTGACCATGAAGAGAAATAGACGAGAAGAATGGGTTGGGGAAGAGCAGAGGGAAGAGAGAGGAAGATTGAATATGAGAATGAATGTTAGGTTGGGGGCTGATGGCTGAGAAAGATGTTTATCAAATATGGGTACCTTTTAGTCTTTTTGAAAAAGCATCTAATTTGTGTGTTACCCCATGAATTATTGCATGTTGTTTTTGATTTTCTGAGTGCCAACTTCTTTATAGGTTAATTTTCTGTTGGTGCAAGCAGCAGAATTGACTCTTCAGAACACCTCCACCAGGATCCATTATCCCCAGTCACCTCCCATTCTCCCATCAGAGCACTCAAGATTCATATTCCTGGAAGGTAATCTGATTAGTCCAGCTTGGGCCTTGTGCTAAATGAAGACAGAGCATATTGATTGGCAGACCCACTGAGGGTGCTGTAAGGTGAGCAGAGAAAAAGAGAGTGAGCCGGGCATTCAGGCAGAGAAAGATTTATTATCAGGTCAGATCAGTCGCTCAGTCGTGTCCGACTCTTTGTGACCCCATGAATCGCAGCATGTGAGGCCTCCCTGTCCATCACCAACTCCCGGAGTTATAGGAAGAAAGAAAGAAAGTGACTGGCTTTAGAGAGAAACCAGTGCCCTCCCTTTATAGCCAACCCTTCTTATACCCTATCACTGGGAAATTGTGCCCCACAGAGAAGGGGCCTCAGTTTATCTTTAGCCCACAGCTGGGGTCTTGTGGTCATGTAGTGAAGGTATCTCATGGTCAGATGGTCATGTAGTCGAAGGGGTCTCCTGGTCAGGTGGTCACATAGTCTTGAGAAACTGGCGCCAGCAGGGAAAAACAGAGTATCACCTTAAGGAAAAAACGGGATGCCCACCAGGGCAATGTGGCCACTGTGACTTCATCCCTTGTTTGTCAGGTCGCCACGATGGGCCATATTTTAACTATACGCTATGAGCCCCTTGTGAACCCTAACATTCCAGCCTTTTTGATATAGGATATGGGCTGAAGTCCCTTCAAGAAAATTAGAGATACCAAGGGAACATTTCATGCAAAGATGGGCTCAATAAAGGACAGAAATGGTATGGACCTAACAGAAGCAGAAGATATTAAGAAGAGGTGGCAAGAATACATAGAAGAACTGTACAAAAGAAGATCTTCACGACCAAGATAATAACGATGGTGTGATCACTCACCTAGAGCCAGACATCCCGGAATGTGAAGTCAAGTGGGCCTTAGAAAGCATCACTATGAACAAAGTGCAGGTGGTGAAATTCCAGTTGAGCTCTTTCAAATCCTGAAAGATGATGCTGTGAAAGTGCTGCACTCAATATGCCAGAAAATTTGGAAAACTCAGCAGTGGCCACAGGACTGGAAAAGGTCAGTTTTCATTCCAATCCCAAAGAAAGGCAATGCCAAAGAATGCTCAAACTACCGCACAATTGCACTCATCTGACATGCTAGTAAAGTAATGCTCAAAATTCTCCAAGCCAGGCTTCAACAATACGTGAACCGTGAACTTACAGTTGTTCAAGCTGGTTTAAGAAAAGGCAGAGGAACCAGAGATCAAATTGCCAACGTCCGCTGGATCATGGAAAAAGCAAGAGAGTTCCAGAAAAACATCTATTTCTGCTTTATTGACTATGCCAAAGCCTTTGACTGTGTGGATCACAATCAACTGTGGAAAATTCTGAAAGAGATGGGAATACCAGACCACCTGACCTGCCTCTTGAGAAATCTGTATGCAGGTCAGGAAGCAACAGTTAGAACTGGACATGGAACAACAGACTGGTTCCAAATAGGAAAAGGAGTACGTCAAGGCTGTATATTGTCACCCTGTTTATTTAACTTATATGCAGAGTAAATCATGAGAAATGCTGGGCTGGAAGGAACACAAGCTGGAATCAAGATTGTTGGGAGAAATATCAATAACCTCAGATATGCAGATGACACCACCCTTATGGCAGAAACTGAAGAGGAACTAAAAAGCCTCTAATGAGTGAAAGAGGAGAGTGAAAAAGTTGGCTTAAAGCTCAACATTCTGAAAGCTAAGATCATGGCATCTGGTCCCATCACTTAATGGCAAATAGATGGGTAAACAGTGGAAACAGTGGCAGACTTTATCTTTTTGGGCTCCAAAATCACTGTAGATGGTGATTGCAGCCATGAAATTAAAAGATGCTTACTCCTTGGAAGGAAAGTTATGACCAACCTAGATAGCATATTGAAAAGCAGAGACATTACTTTGCCAACAAAGGTCCGTCTAGTCAAGGCTATGGTTTCTCCAGTGGTCATGTATGGATGCAAGAGTTGGACTGTGGAGAAAGCTGAGCACCGAAGAATTGATGCTTTTGAACTGTGGTTTTGGAGAAGACTCTTGAGAGTCCCTTGGACTGCAAGGAGATCCAACCAGTCCATTCTAAAGGAGATCAGTCCTGGGTGTTCTTTGGATGGACTGATGCTAAAGCTGAAACTCCAATACTTTGGCCACCTCATGTGAAGAGTTGACTCATTGGAAAATACTTTGATGCTGGGAGGGATTGGGGGCAGGAGGAAAGGGGACAACAGAGGATGAGATGGCTGGATGACATCACTGACTCGATGGACATGAGTTTGAGTGAACTCTTGGAGTTGGTGATGGACAGGGAGGCCTGGCATGCTGCAGTTCCTGGGGTTGCAAGGCGTCGGACACGACTAGTGACTGAACTGAACTGAAGTAATGGGCCAAAGTCAGTCTTCTGTATCCGCTTTGCACTGGTTTGGGGCAACATCATGGGGTAAGATTAGAAAAGGCTGGAACGTGGGTTAAGGGAAGTCTGAGTGGGCTTTAAGTTTTTGATAATTGGAGAGAGTTAGAAATAGTTCATCGGAGAAGGACCTGGCAACCCACTCCAGTACTCTTGCCTGGAAACTCCCATGGACAGAGGAGACTGGTAGGCTGCAGTCCATGGGGTCGCTAAGAGTTGGACATGACTAAGCGACTTCCCTTTCACTTTCCACTTTCATGCATTGGAGAAGGAAATGGCAACCCACTCCAGTGTTCTTGCCTGGAGAATCCCAGGGATGGAGGAGCCTGATGGGCTGCCGTCTATGGGGTCGCACAGAGTCGGACATGACTGAAGTGACTTAGCAGCAGCAGCAGCAGCAGAAATAGTTCATGAACAGTCTGGTTGGTGAAGGCTCGTAGGCAATCCTGGAAAAGCTTTGAAAAAAAAAAAACAAAAAACCTCATTAAACAGGAGCCGAAAGTCAGAATGAAAGTTAATATGAGAAGGGGGCCCAGTAAAAGTAGAACCCATGGCATCCAATCCCAACTGCTTAACCAGTTTTCCCATGAATTACTGAGATGTTGACGTATTCTTAAGGCCCTATTTTTCAGATTCCTTGCTGCCTCCTTTACAACACCCGATTTATTGGCGTAGAAACAGCAGGCTTAGTCTAGAAAAAAACATAGGCCTCCTTTTTCTGCTGTGAGAAGATCTAACCCTCTTCTGTTTTGAAGGACCACAGCTGCCAGGGAATCTAGATGGCTCTGGAGACTGATAAGGCTGGCGGCTACTTCTTCTAGGCTTTCAGTGAGATCCTTAGAGAGACTGATAGTAGTTTAAAGAGGTCATGAGCCCTGCAGTTCCTGTTCCAATCCCTGCTGCTATTCCTAAGCTTATCAATAAGGGAATGAATTGAATTGCTTCTTTGGGTCGGTTGTGGATTAGTGGGATAGGAGGGTTTGGTTGTTAGGAGCAATAGAGATATACCAAGTAAGATCAGGGTTATTTAAAGGGGCTGAGGAGATATGGGAGAAGTAAGGTATCAAGTCTTCTAATGTCTCATTCGGAGAAGGCAATGGCACCCCACTCCAGTACTCTTGCCTGGAAAATCCCATGGACGGAGGAGCCTGGTGGGCTGCAGTCCATGGGGTCGCTAAGAGTCGGACAGGACTGAGCGACTTTACTTTCACTTTTCACTTTCATGCATTGGAGAAGGAAATGGCAACCCACTCCAGTATTCTTGCCTGGTGAATCCCAGGGACAACGGAGCCTAGTAGGCTGCAGTCTATGGGGTTGCACAGAGTCGGACACGACTGACGTCTCATTGCAAGTGTGAATTGGAGGCTCAGAAGAATTAGGGATGAGGGTGGCGGGGTTAAGAGTAGGGCAGCGTTCAAAAGAGAACTCAGGAGATTCTAGGAGGGTTGAATTAGTTGGATACGAGAAGGTGATAGAAGAGCCATGGCCTTGTGTGAGAGTAAGTCCTTAAGGTCATGTGTTGAGCGAATGACCGTGGGTGTCCCAAAAGTAAGTTTTTTGCTTTCTTGAGCGAGAAGTGTAGCTGCAGCCAGAACACGCAGGCAGGCTGGCCATCCCTGTATGGTGCTATCCAGTTGTTTTGACAGAGAAGCAATGGGGACAAAGTAAGGGCCCTGCATCTGTCCTAAGACTCTTAGGACAGTTTTATGTCTTTCAGTGTGTAGAGTATAAAAGGGCGAGAAAGATCAGGCAGTGTTAAAGCTGAGGCCAAGAGAATAGCTTGTTTTAGAGCATTAAAGCCCGAACATACATTTGACTTAAAAGTATTCAGTTCAAGAGGTTCAAGAGGCACCGCCTCTCCCCCCTGCCCCCAGTAGCTGGGTATAGAGGTTATGCTAGGAGGGCAAAATTGGGGATCCAGAGGCGTAGATACCCAGCCACGCCCAAAAAGGACAGAATTTCTGTTTTTGATGTAGGAAGTGGTAGGACAGATATAAGCGACTTTCTATCAGTAGTTATATGTCTCTTTGCTGATGTCAGGAGAGCTCCAAGATAGGTGACCTCAGGAAGGGAAAGTTGAGCCTTAATAGGAGATACTTGATAGCCCCCAATCAGCTAGGAAGTCGAGGCGTTGTATGGTATGTCGCTGAGAGTGTATGAGTGAGGGGCTACAAAGGAGAAGAAGAGCATCTACGTATTGGAGGATAGAGCTTGGGGCCTGGGGCCCTGGGCACCTTCAGTCTCCAGAGGTGAGTCCAAGGAGTCTGGGCACAGATGGGCCCGAGGACTCCTGCTCAGGACCGGGAGGAAATGTCCGGATCCCTAGAGGGAGGTTAGGGCAGTCTACCTTCCAATGTCCCTTTATGCCACAATTACTACATGGACCGGGAGGGGGCTTGGGCTTTAGGCATGAGCCGGCCCAGTGCCCTTCTTTACTGCACTTGTAACAGGGCCCAGATGATTTCTTTCCTCTGTCAGAGGATTGGGGTTTGGAGTCGTGTAGGGCAGTAGCTAAGAAATGATATTTAGCATGATCTCTCTGGGCCTTTTCTGGTTTTGCCTGTTCTTCCTGGTTATTGAAAATTTTTAAAGCCAAGTTTAAAAGATCTTGTTGAGAGGTTTGAGGGCCTTCCTCTGCCTTTTTTAGCTTCTTTTGAATGTCTGAGGACTATTGGGAAATAAAATGGGTATTAAGGACAATACTACCTTCTATTGAAGTTGGATCTAATTTTGTATATTTTTGTAGGGCTTCTGTTAATCTAGCCAGAAATTGTGCTGGATTTTCATCTGGCCTTTGAGTTATTTCTTTGAGTTTATCAAAGCTAACAGCTTTATGTCCTGTTTCTTGGAGGCCTGCAATAAGGCAAGTCACCATGTGATTACGAGCTGTTCGCTCAGGACTCCCTGCCTGGTAGTCACAATTAGGGTCGTCCCTGGGATTGGCAGCTGAGCCTACAAGCTTAGTGTCATCAGTTTGATGTATTTCATTGGCAGGAGCCTGAGTGGCTTGCCAGACTTGTTCTTTTTCTTCTGGGAGGAGGGTTCAGTTCAGTTCAGTCACTCAGTCATGTCCGACTCGGAGACCCCATGAATCGCAGCACGCCAGGCCTCCCTGTCCATCACCAACTCCCAGAGTTTACTCAAACTCATGTCCATGGAGTCGGTGATGCCATCCAGCCATCTCATCCTCTGTTGTCCCCTTTCCTCCTGCCCCCAATACCTCCCAGCATCAGAGGGTGAGGCAACTCTTCGCATCAGGTGGCCAAAGTATGGGAATTTCAGGTTTAGCATCAGTCCTTCCAAAGAACACCCAGGACTGATCTTTAGAATGGACTGGTTGGATCTCCTTGCAGTCCAAGGGACTCTCAAGAGTCTTCTCCAACACCACAGTTCAAAAGCATCAATTCTTCGGCGCTCAGCTTTCTCCACAGTCCAACTCTCACATCCATACATGACCACTGGAAAAACCATAGCCTTGACTAGACGGACCTTTGTTGGCAAAGTAACGTCTCTGCTTTTGGTAGAGGAGCTGCTACTGCTAAGTCACTTCAGTCGTGTCCAACTCTGTGCGACCCCATAGACGGCAGCCCACCAGGCTCCCCCATCCCTGGGATTCTCCAGGCAAGAACACTGGAGTGGGTTGCCATTTCCTTCTCCAATGCAGGAAAGTGAAAAGTGAAAGTGAAGTCGCTCAGTCTCTTAGCGACCCTATGGACTGCAGCCTACCAGGCTCCTCCATCCATGGGATTTTCCAGGCAAGAGTACTGGAGTGGGGTGCCATTGCCTTCTCCGTGGTAGAGGAGAGTATAATGTAAATATCATGCCAGGTCAAGTCATAAGACTGGGTGAGGTAGATGGACATGAGTTTGGGTGAACTCTGGGAGTTGGTGATGGACAGGGAGGCCTGGCGTGCTGCAATTCATGGGGTCGCAAAGAGTCGGACACGACTGAGTGACTGAACTGAAATAAGTGTCAGGGTCAGAGGAAAAAGAGCCAAGACGTTTTTCGATTTGAGATAAATCGGAGAGGATGAATGGGATGTGCACCCAAACAACACCTTCTGTACCACCCACCTCTAATAAGGGAAGAAGGGAGTGGGAAAGGATTCAGGGTCCTGTCTCTTTAAGGCCGTTCGCAGCTGGGTAAAAGGAGGGGATTTAGGGAGGTCGGGATAGGGACTTGAGTCACCGGTAGTAGGGGGTGGAGCCGAAGCCCAAGAGCCCCTTTCCGAAATAGGCCTGGGGGGAGGGTCGGAAGCGGCGGCGGCCTGCGCCTGAGAGGGGAGAGGAGCCAGGGGAATGAATGTAAGGTGGAGGTTGTGGGACCGGGTCTGCTACGATAGGATTAGAGGCGATTGGAGGTGCACTGTGGTCAGAAGGGTCAAAAGAAGAGGAAAAATCCAAACAGGGATCAGGAGATATAATACTGGGGGGATGTGGCCCAGAATGGGCTAAAAGTATTTGAGAAGTAGAAGAGGAAGTACAGAGAGAGGGCCAAGAGTGGAGAACAAAGAAAGCCTGAACATAAGGGATCTCTGACCACTTGCCATTGCCGTCGCAGAAGTTATCGAGCTCCCCTAAAGTAATGTAATCGAGAGTTCTGTTTTCTGGCCACTGGGCCCTATTATCCAGTCGCCACACAGTGTGAGAGTAATAAATGAATCGCTTTGGCCTTCTTTCTCCTTGAAAACCCAAGGTTTTTTAGGTTTTGGAGAAGGCAGGCTAAAAGGGGTAGGTTGGGACTGAGAATTTCCCATTATAGTCGAATAGGGAGGTAGGGCAAACAAGCGCGAGTGAAAAAAAGGAGGAGAAAGGTCCGAAAGAAAAGGCGTCCCTGTTCCCACGGCCTTCTCAGACAACGACAGGGTCTCTCATGAAATGGGTGTCCCCTATTTCAAAGTGAGACCAGGGCCCAAGGGCCGTGGGATCCTCCACCTAGCGCTGCTGCTGCTAAGTTACTTCAGTCGTGTCCGACTCTGTGAGACCCCATAGACAGCAGCCCACCAGGCTCCCCCGTCCCTGGGATTCTCCAGGCAAGAACACTGGAGTGGGTTGCCGTTTCCTTCTCCAATGCGTGAAAGTGAAAAGTGAAAGGGAAGTCGCTCAGTCGTGTCCGACTCTTAGCGACCCCATGGACTGCAGCCTACCAGGCTCCTCTGTCCATAGGGTTTTCCAGGCAAGAGTACTGGAGTGGGGTGCCATTGTCTTCTCCCCCGCCTAGCACTAGGGCTTCAAAAACCAGATGAGAGACAGAGGATCTAAGAGAGCAGGAATTCACTCATCCCTGCAGGCGATGAAATGAGAGCCGGTGTGTGGATGTCAGTCCAGCAAGGTAAGTGGAGAGTCCCATCTTGGGGGCTCGTCCCAGTTTCTCTGGGAGGTCCAAGGGAGGGAACCACAAAGGTGGGCTCAGGAGAGGAACCAACCTAGCCATGGTGGGTCTTCCCTCCCAGGTTTTGGCACCAGAAATGTAAGGCGAGCATGGAGAAAAAGATAGCAAGCTGGGCATTCAGGCAGAGGAAGATTTATTATAGGAAGAAAGAAACTGGCTTTAGAGAGAAACCAGTGCCCTCCCTTTACAGCCAACCCTTCTTATACCCTATGATGGGAAATTGTGCCCCGTAGGAAGGGGGCCTAAGTTTATCTTTAGCCCACAGCTGGGGTCTTGTGCTCATGTAGTGAACAGGGTCTCATGGTTGGGTGGTTACGTAGTCTTGAGAAACTGGCACCAGCAGGGAAAAACAGGGTATCTCCTTAAGGAAAAAACAGGATGCCCAGCAGGGCAATGTGGCCACTGTGACTTCATCCCTTGTTTGTCAGGTCACCACGATGGGCCATATTTTAACTATACGCTATGAGCCACTTGTGAATCCTAGCAGGTGCAGATAGATACAGGAATTCAAGAAGTGCTCTCACCCCAGAAGACAGGACACTAAGGGGTGATGGCACTGTACCAAATCCACCAAAATGGCACAAAGATTCTCTTAAACTGAGGACATTGAAGATACTGCAGATGCAGGGAAATAAAAAACAAAAAACCTTTTCAGAATGTTCCTTATCTGACTACAGGCAGAGCTTTCTCAGAGTGAAAGTGAAAGTGAAGTCGCTCAGTCATGTCTGACTCTTTGCGACCCCATGGACTGTATAGTCCACCAGGCTCCTCACGACCCCATGGACTGTATAGCCCACCAGGCTCCTCTGTCCATGGGATTTTCCAGGCAAGAATACTGGAGTGGGTTGCCATTTCCTTCTCCAGGAGATCTTCCTGACCCAGGGATTGAACCCGGGTCTCCCACATTGTAGGCAGCCGCTTTACCGTCTGAGCCACCAGCGAAGATTTCAAGCTGTTGTTACTTCCCTCTCAGGGGAGATTCCAGCTAGAAAGAAGATCAACCAACCACGGACACCAGGATGAGAAATTGCATAAACAAATACTATCACAAAGTGTTGAACTTTCTGTGGTTCTCATAAAAGCCCATTTGCCTTGTGTAAAAGTCCATTTGTTTTCCCAGAGGCCCTTTCTCCCTCCTTCCTTTCCCCTGTTAAGTTAGTATATGTTGTTCAGTGGCTAAGTTGTGTCCAACTCTTTGCGACCCCATGGACTGCAGCATGCCAAACTTTGTGTCTTTCACTGTCTCCCAGAGTTTGCTTGCTCAAACTCATGTCCATTGAGTTGGTGATGCCATCCAACCATCTCTTCCTCTGTTGCCCCCTTCTCCTCCTGATGTCAATCTCCTGCTTCTAGTTTTGGTATCTATATCCCCTACATCTAGTTTTTCAAGTCTCTTCATCTGCTCTTGAGTGCATTTGTGAATAAACCTTGTCTTTTTGCCTGGTGAGCTATTATCAATTCATTCACAGTCCCCCACCAACACAAACTTAAATTAGTAGAGGGAAAGTTTTCCTCCCAACAAGGGTTGGAAAAAAATCAACAGATGTTTACTACCTTTGATGGTGTGAAATGATTTGATTTACATTTTAAAAAATCACTTTGAGTATGTTATTGCTGTTGTTAGCAAGAGAGGTTTTAAGCTTGCTTGTAAAAGAAAGGGATTTAAGTTCATAGCTAGAGGGAAATATAATATCTTGGGAAAGTTTTTGTTTATATGAAATAATGTACATAAAGTTATAGGGTTTCCCTGATGGTTCAGTGGGTAAAGAATCCTGCAATGCTGCATATAAAATAATTACCACTTCTATAGATAATCAGCTTCCATTTCTGAAATTTCAAACATCTTACACTATCCCCAGCACTAAGTGTGCCCTTGCCCTTAATTCTTTATCTGAAAACACACTTCAATCTAAGGATATGATCGCTGTTGTTGTTGTTGTTTTTACATCCATTAGGTCTCCCCTAGTCTAGCAATTTCCTAACAAAAGCCTCGTATATTCCCAGACTTTCTTCTATCTGAGAAGGCATCAGCAGCAGTCTGCTCATGGCCCATCTAAGATCTTCCTAACTGGCACACATATATATGTACCCACATCAGACTTCTCACAATATTGAGAATTAACACCTAAAGTCATACCAGACATAAAGATCTACAGAAGTTTATCTTAAATGCAACTGCTGGGGGTGGAAATGCTTAAGCATTTCAGTCTCAGCGTTTGGCAGCCTCCAATGTTTCAGTGTTTGATGAATGAAGCTCCTTTTATTTGGAAGGCCTTGTCCAATGTCTGGGAGCTCAACAAAAGCAGAGAGAAACTAAGTGGAATAGGTAGAGGCCAACTCCCCAACGCATCGGACTAGGTACGGGTGCAGAAAGCAGAGATCAAAGTCTTCAACGGAGCTACAGCCCGCGGCTGCGATTAAGGGGGAGTGGGTGGAGCCCTGTCTTTAACCCCGCCCACGACTGAGAGGACTCGGAGCCAATGAGTGGGCGGCCTGGGGCGGAGCGACCTGCGTACGACGTGACGCCATCACGCTCCGGTCGGCCCTCTGCCGGGCGTAAGCCGAAACTGTGGAGTTCTGAGGTGGGTTGTTTGCCAGTCCCGGAGCGCCGCAGCGTGGGAGCCCTCACTGAAGGCGAGGCGAGTCGAGTTACATGACCTCGGGTTTCAGGGGCGAAGGGAGCAATCACCCCCCAAACCTTCCCCAGGCTGGGCGACATGAACTCAGTATTAATTGATCTCGAAAGGAATGCCAAGTCAAGGTCTCCGGTGGGGTGGACTCCCGGGCCGCCTCGCCTCAGCCTCGCTCTCCCTAAGTAGCCGGGCTCTGAGCCTTTAGGGAGAGGCAGCCCAGCGGGATGGAAAGAAGTAGGGACGCAAGGGAAAGCCAGCGTTTATTCGCGCTGTTGAGCGCCTTACGGGTTAAATCCTCGAAGCACTTCTGTGAGTAAGCCCAGTTGTTATTCCCATTTGGTAGAGGGGGACACTGAGGCTTGAGGTTAAAATTACAATAGTGAAACGTGTAAACACCTCTATAAAGTGGTGATTCCAGAAGGCCAACAAAGCTGTTTCGAACTTGGGCGGTTCTAGTGACAAAATTCTTTTGGTGCGTCACAATCGTCAGGCTAAACTTTGGAATTTATTTTCAGGTGACCAAAGCCACATCATGTCCGTAGTTCGTTCATCCGTCCATGCCAAATGGATCGTGGGTAAGGTGATTGGGACAGCAATGCAAAAAACTGCTAAAGTGAGAGTGACCAGACTTGTTCTGGATCCCTATTTATTAAAGGTAAGGAACATCGCTGTTTGCAGATGGCATTGGTGAACCACCAACATGTTCAGGGTTCTGAGCAGAAACACGCTGTCAGGGAAGATGGGCTCAGCCAGTGCTGCACATCAGGCGTTGCGCTGGTTGGTGGATGTAACACAAGCATGATTCCTGGTTCACCTCGCATTTTAGAGGCTGCACAGAGTTCATTTCAATTCAACCTGATGACACTGTTATAGACATTCTATGTGTAGAGTACTGCAGAAGGTAAGACTCATTCTTCCTTCCCTGGTTGTTAAAGGGGAGCATTTTTTTTTCCGGCCATTCCAGGCCACATGTGGGGTCTTCATTCCCCAACTAGGGACTGAACACATGCCCCCTGCATTGGAAGCACAGAGTCCTCACCACTAGACCACCAGGGAAGTCCCAAGAGCATTCTTGATTATATAAGATCAAGCTGAATCTCCAAAAGGACTTTATCCAGGAACTTCTTCGGAGGTCCAATGTCAAGTCTCTGCCTTCCCAATAGGGGTTCGATCAGGAATTAATACCCTACATGCCATGCAGTGCAGCCAAAAAAAAGATTTTATCCAGAAGACCAGACTGGGGGCAGGAGGAGTGAGGGAAGTCATTCCAGCCATGGTGAATAGTTTGTGAAAGTTCCTTTAGCCATGTATTCACCTAAAACAAATACACTGCCAGTTATTTATACAGCAAAAACAGGTTTACTTGGGATCAGCAGAGAATTGCAGATCGGGGTCTGCAACCATGATGAGCCACGTGTCGGTCTCCCACAAAAGCGGAGGTGACCAGAGAGGAGCGTGCTTTTACAGAGGGGACAGAAATTTGGGAGGGGACGGTAAGGGACGGTAAACAAAGAGTCTGTGGCGTTTTGTTGGCTGAATTGTTGCTGGGAAAGAAGAGAAGGAGATCTTTCTTCCTGTTGAGCTCTCATGACAGGGTATGAGAGCTTCCCCTTCTGGTCTCCCAATTGTGAGTTTTTTGTTTTTGTGTTTTAGTAACTTATTTATTTTTGACCGTGCTGGGCTTCTTCATTGCTGTGCGTGGGCTCATTAGTTGTGATGCACCGGCTTAGCTGCCCTGAGGCATGTGAAATCTTAGTTCCCCAACCAGGGATTGAGCCCATCTCCCCTGCCCTGGCAGGTGGATTCTTAACCTCAAGATCACCGGGGAAGTCCCTTGACTCTGTTTAATTGAAGTTTCTGTTTATTAATTTCTTACATATGAAAAGGCATGACACTGTACTGGAGCAGCGAGTGCTTTGGCGAGGTTGAGCTCAGATCTGGGCACTAAGTAGGCCTTGGCTTTGAATGAACGCGAGAATGATTGGAATCGGAGTGGGAAGAGTCTCCTGTGTAGTAGTTTTGATTTCAGCCTATGAGAAAAGGAGACAGGAGGTAAGGAAATAGGTGAGGAGGCTATTGCAAATGTCTAGGATGGAAATGGTAAAGGACCGAACAGTCCGTGGAGCAGTGAGGATGGCGTGGAAAAGGTAGGTTTTGGGCAGGAAGGTACAGAGTCCTTAATTACATAGATGTGCTAGGGAGGGAGGGGCAAGGGCCAGGGATGTTTGTGCATGCAAGGTTAGGCACCCTGGTAGGCACAAGTGCTGTTTGTTATCTAGGATCAAAAATACAGGGGCCCTTTCAGGGCCTTATGAAGCTGGATAGATCCCAGCCAGGAGAAGAACAGCCAATCTCATCATCCTCCCAGCCCGTTGACTGCCTCGAAGCTGCTCCGTAAAATGGCTTGATCCCAAAGCAAAAACAAAAATAAAACCACAGAAGCAAGCTGAAGAGTGACAGCATGGTCATTGGTCTTAGAATCATTGGTGTATACTGGCTGTCTTTTGCTGTTATTTTTTAATGTTGATTTATTTATTTTTGGCTACATCGAGTCTTACTAACAGTTGCATTACGTGGGCCTCTCTCTAGTTGCGGCACTCAGGCTCCAGACCAGGTTGGCTCTGGAGTTGGGGCATGCGGGCTTAGTTGCCCCATGGCATATGGGATCTTAGTTTCCTCGACCAGGAATCAAACCCATGCCCTCTGCATTGGAAGGCGGATTCTTAACCACTGGACCACCAGGGAAGTCCCCTGGCTATTGTTTGCTAGCCGTGCACCTTCCTTAACCTCCCTGAGCTTGTTATCTGTTAAATGGAACTACCTGCTGTGGCGGGGTTGTCTGGAGGAAGAAATGGTTCTGGTTCTCATCTGTGGCTTGTTTGCAATACTTTGAGCGAGGCATGGAGCTAAGTGCTTTACATACATTATAACGTTTTGTTCTGTTGATAACTTCGGATGTTTTTTGGCTGGAGAGAAGACTGTACCAGGAAGGAAGAGTTTATTTATTTTTATTTTGGGTCTTTGTTGAGGCTCTCCAGCTTCTCTTGCTGCCACACTGGAGCTCAGTAATTGTGGCGCTCAGGCATAGTTGCCCCGAGGCAACTATATGGAATCCTAGTTCCCTGACCAGGGAATGAACCCCCATCCCCTACATTGGAACGTGGATTCTTAATCACTGGATCACCAGGGAAGTCCCAGGAAGTTTAAATAGTGTAGAAAAGGATGATAATTTAGAGCAAGGATACTGCAGGCAGTGGACTTGGAGAACTCTGGGACAAGATCAGCTCTGGAAAAGTCATTGTTGTTTTCCAGAAACTAAGCGGCTAATTTTTGCATTGGAAGCCTCCATAAATATACTGTTGCTCATTCGCTAAGTCATGTCCAACTCTTTGTGATCCCATGGACTGCAGCCCACCAGTCTTCCCTGTCCTCCACTATCTCTCGGAATTTGCTCAAATTCATGTCTATTGAGTCAGTGATGCTATTTCCGTCTAACCGTCTCTTCATCTGCCCCCCTCTTCTCCTTTTGCCTTCAGTCTTTCCCAGCCATCAGGGTGGATTTGGAAGGTGGATTCCATAAGTATATTACCTGTTTCTTTTCCCCAAGTCTCAGCTTGTTTTCTGGACATTCCTTTTTCAGACTGTCTACTACCTTGCCAGGTCATCAGTGGGAACTACTGATGTGTTTCCTCCTTCTCTCAACAGTATTTTAATAAGCGAAAAACCTACTTTGCCCACGATGCTCTCCAGCAGTGCACCGTTGGGGATATTGTGCTTCTCAAGGCGCTCCCTGTCCCAAGAACAAAGCATGTGAAGCACGAACTGGCTGAGATCGTTTTCAAAGTTGGACAAGTCGTAGATCCAGTGACTGGAAAGCGCTGTGCAGGAACCACTTACCTGGAGAGCCCAGTTGATATGGAGACCACCCCACTAGCCAAAAACCTGGAAGAACTCAGTCTCTCCACAACACAGTGAAGGAGGATCGGAAAACAGAGCCAAAAGGGAATTTCTAAGTTTACTCCATGGAAAAATTTTTCTCAGTTTCCTCACAAACCGTCCAGTTTCTTGTCTGGTATTTATGAAATCGCTAAAAGTAAATGAAGTAAAGTCTTTGTTATAATTTTTCATAAAAGTTTATGGTCATGTTTCAGATTTTCTTCTTGGTGGACGTACTTTTCTGTTACACAGAGTATACCTAGCAATCCACTACATTGTTCTGTAAGCTCACTGTTTTAGAAGGTATATATATTTTTCTCATTCAAAGGAATCTTGAATGTATCTTAAAACTTTTATTTTGGGAGAAGAAAACCTTTTGCGATCATAAACAGATAAGACCACATTAAGTGAATATTTCAGTTCAGTTCAGTTGCTCAGTCGTTTCCTACTCTTTGCGACCCCATGAACTGCAGCATACCAGGCTTCCCTGTCCATCACCAACTCCCAGAGCCTACTCAACTCATGTCCATAGAGTCAGTGATGCCATCCAACCGTCTCATCCTCTGTCGTCCCCTTCTCCTCCCACCTTCAATCCCTCCCAGCTTCAGAGTCTTTTCCAGTGAGTCAGTTCTTTGCATCAGGTGGCCAAAGCATTGGAGTTTCCGCTTCAGCATCAGTCCTTCCAATGAACATTCAGGACTGATTTCCTGAATATTTAGTTTTGATCATATATATTCAAAATTCAAGTTTTTCTCTGATTTAACCACAGAAACAATATGCTTGGGTCAGACTTTATCTGATTAAAGTCTCTATTAATTAGAATGTTGGCACGTAGAAAGTAAAACTAAAATTCTATCATTTTTCTTTTATCCTGTATCCTAGGGTAGATTAAATAGGACTGAGTTCTTAAAATCCATACATTGATGAAGTAGAGGAATTTCTCATCCATGCATCCTTTTCTTTTTCCCTCAGCTGCATCTTGCAGCACTGGGATCTTATTTCCCTGACCAGTGATTGAACCCCTGCCTGCTGCACTGGGAGCTCGGAGTCTTTTTTTTAAAACCTTTCCTTTTGTGTTGGTGTATACAGCTATACAAATTAACAGTTAACAACGTTGTGACAGCTTCAGGTGAACAGCGAAAGGACTCAGCCACACATATACACGTATCCATTCTCCCCCCTAACTCCCGGGAGCGTGGAGTCTTTTTTTTTTTTTTTTTTTTACCTTTTCTTTTTGTGTTGATGTATAGCTGATTAACCATGTTGCGACAGTTTCAGGTGAACAGTGAAGGAACTCAGCCATACATATCCACATATCCATTCTCCCCCAAATTCCCGGAGCGTGGAGTCTTAACCACTGGACTGCCAGGGAAGTCCTTCACACAAGCATTGAAGTTGGAGAGTTTCAGAGTTTTAGTGCCGTTCATTGATAAACCATGATAACTTAGATTTTGACCTGATGAAACACTGAGCTACACATTTCAGTGTTCTGGCTCCCAGAAGGGACTTGGAGCATATTTCAACCTCAGCTAGTAAGTGTATTGTGCAAGCACTGGCTTCCAGTAATAACCGCAGGCCCTGCCCTCCCCCAACCCCCTCCCTCTCCCACCCTGCCCCAGGCTTCTAATCTGGACAGGTATGCACAGGTGCCTTCATGGCAAACACAGAAACACATGGGTGTGGGAGAAGTTAGGTAACTTTCCAGAAAAAGTGAGAGAATGCTAGAATTGAGTCTTAAAGGAAGAGTCTCCAGGTTAGTGTGTGAGGCATGCGGAAAGAACATTCCAGGCAGGGGGAAGGGAGTATAAAGCCCTCAAAGGATGAGAGAAGAGTGTAACCATGGGGTTCTGGAAATGGTGAGCACTTCAGGTAGAGAAGTAGGCAGGAGTTAGACGTGGCTCAGACAGTAAAGAATCTGCCCAGATTGCAGGTGACCCGAGTTCAATCCTTACGTTGGGAAGATCCCCTGAAGAAGGGAATAGCAACCCACGCTAGTATTCTTGCCTGAAGAAATCCATGGACAGAGGAGCCTGGTGGGCTACAGTCCATGGGGTCGCAGAGTCAGACATGACAGAGCAACTCACATTTTCACTTTCATAAGTGGTAGTGGGTTATTCAGCATTTGGGGGTGGTGCATACCCCCCTACAGCATGCAGGCGTGTGGGGTCTTGGTTCCTTGACCAGGAATCAAACCCACAAACCCCTGAAGTGGAAGTGGAGAGTCAACTACTGGACTACCAGGGAGGTCCAGGTTATGTAACTTTAAAAAAAAGAATCTATTTATTTGACTGCCAGGTCTTAGGTGCGGCTTTCAGGATCTTCCATCTTCCTTGTAGCATGAGGGATCCTTAGTTGGATCTTGTGAACTCTTAGTTGGGGCATGTGGGAATCTAGTTCCCTGATCAGGGATCGAACCTGGGCCCCCTGCTTTGCTAGTGCAGAGTCCTAGCTACTGGACCACCAGGGACGTCCCATGAAACATTTTTAAAGAGTAAGAGTCAGTAAGAATAACAGCATCAGTGTCAGGAATGAGAAAGATGAGAGGGAGGCAGTGACCTGGTCCTCAGACCTGAACTAAGTTGGGCAGGGAAGCGAATAGAGATTGGGTAGATGATGTGCCAGCCTCCCAGGACTTGGCACCAGGGAGGGTGAGCCAAAGGGAGGCGCTTCAGTGTTTTATCTAAGTGGGGCTCTGTGGTATCAGTTACTGCGGAGGGATCAGGACACCTGTCCAAGTTATCTCAAAAAACTCAAATATTTTAAATGTTTACATGTACACACATGTCATTTTTATCTTAACATAGATATTTTTCCTGACAATCTCATAAAATTCTGCTCCAGGAAGATGCCCTCTGTTGATCCCATGATATTTTAACTGAAGCCACACACCTGTGAAATAAGAGTACCTCCCTCCCCTCAGGAGAAAGCATCGGGTTAATGCAACTTCAGAGCAAAATGATGGTGGGGAAAAAGGTGCAGAATGAGGGACCTAACACTAACACAAAAGCCAGGTCAGCAAAGACATGCCTACCAAGTTTACACGTCAGGAAAATAGATTTGAAAGATGTTGTCTCCAGAAATAGCACTGAGAAATCAGGGGAAGGTGTGAGAAAGTCACATGGACACCACTGGCTTGAAGAGGCCCTGCCTCCCACAGTGCTGACAGGACTTGTCCTTTCCTCCCTGGGGAGAGCTCACCCCAGCCTCCCTGTTGGGTCTCTGCATCCTCCACACTCTCATGAAGTGTAAGCCAAATGAAGAGCTCAGCCTCCAGCCTCCTGTCCCTGAGTGCCTGGGCCTCCTTCCCACCTTTGCCTCTCCCTGGTGTGGTCACTTCTCTGTCCACAGGACCCATTTCTGTCCCTGGCGGCTCCTTGCCTTAATATATTAGAACATTGCCCCAGTCAGAGCCTCCTCCTGCCTTCACCTCCCAACCCCAGTCCCACAAGCCCAGTTATTGCCCCCATCACTCCTACGCAGGGACCACCAGAAGGTAGCAGAGATCTCCCAGCCCCACCCAGTCCTGAGGGCACTTTCCTCTTTTGGGACTCCAGCTGGCCTCCAAATGCTCCCCTTCGCGGCTGGGGAGCTCCTCCCAGTTTCTCCCCCCTTTCTGTCTAGCTCCCCTCCTTTACATATTTACATATTTATTTGGCTGCATGCATCTTCAGTGCAGCAGGTAGGAATCTAGTCCTCTGACCAGGGATGGAACCTGGGCCCCCTACATTGGGAGTCTTAGCCACTGGACCACCAGAGAAGAGCCATCTAGCTCGCTCTCTGCCCACCTTGTCTTGGCTGCAGTTGCATGAGTATACCTTTCTGCAGGATCCATTTTCCTCATACAGTGCCATCCTGGCCCATGCCTTTAAAGTTGTGTCCTTGGCCAGGCGGAGTTGTCCTGCCTCCTTGCACAGGTCACCTCCTTCCCTTGGGACTGAGCTATCCTGCCAGCACACCAGGGTCTATGTTCCCCTTCCCAGGCACCAGAGCAGGTTACATGCTTTCCCGTCCCAGTTCCCTTCTCTCCATCTCGACACTTGACACTCCATCATTTCACACCCTGCCTCACTCGACTGGGACTGCTTGCGGGCGAGGACGCGGCCACCGGTGCTGAGATCAACAGGAACATCGGAGTTCTGAGACCACAAAAGAACGTCATTATGCTTCCACCCAGGATGCTTCGATTAAAGCGTAATTATTTTTGAAAGTCAATATATTTACACGGTGCGAAGTCCAAAACAAGGTATATGGTGAGAAGCCCGCCTCCCATCTTCGCCCCCCAGGCCCTGGATTCCTCTAGGAACCGTGTGGATTACTCTCCTTGTGGATCTCTCCACGTACGTACAAGCCTGGCCCTTGTTCCTTTGGCGCACCCTGTGCTGCGCACCGAACTCCTTTCGCTGGCGCTTAAAGTCTCAAAATCGGTTCCTCTCCGGTTTCCCGCTCCTTTCTCGCAGCCGCGGGACCTCGGCGCTGTGACCCACGCGGCCGCACAGCGCCCCCTGGCGGCCGCGCCCCCACACGGCAGCGGTCGCGCGCCCCGCCCCGCCCTGCCCCGCCCCCGCCTCGGCGGGCCCTGCCGGGGGAGGGGTCGCGGCGGCTGTGGCGGCGGCGGCGGCGGCAGCGGCGGCGGCGTCAGCGGCGGCCCGGGCGGTGGGAGCCGAGGCGCCGGAGCAAGATGGCGGCGCGAGTGCTGCGCGCTGGCGGAGCGGCCTCAGCCAGCGGCTTCCTGCGGCGGGCCAGCCCCGGGAGCCTCCTGCCCGGGCTCCGGTGAGCAGCGCCGCCCTTTCCGGGAGCGGCCGGGGAGGGGCCGCTGCGGGGCGGAGGGCGCGAGGTCCCCGGCGCGGGTCTCCGCCCCGGCCGCGTTCCCCACGGGGCCGGGCCGCCCGGGTTGCGGGGCGGCGGGACCGGGGCCGCGGTCGGTGCGGCGGGGCGAGCTGGAGCCTCGGCGGGGTCCGAGCGCCTGTCCGGCCGGCCGGGCTCAAGGTCATGGCGAGAACGACGCTCGGCGCCGAAGCCGCGTCCGCGCGCCGAGCCGGCCCGGCCTGCGGGACCTTGACCCGGCGCGACCCGGAGCGGTGGCCGAGCGGCGGGCGCGTGGCTGAGGCCGCAGGCCTTGAACTTGGCCCATGAGGCTGCGGCCGGACCGCCCGAGAACGCTGCTCGCCCGCGCGAAGCCTCAGTGTCAGCATCCGCACATGGCAGTAGAGACACCCTCACGTCCTGGGTTGTTGGGAGGAAGAAAATAAAATAACGCATCGTCCGGGGTGAGCTCTCAGTGGAGGTCAGGGGAGTGGTAGTGAAGAAGTGTATTTAAAAGTAGGTAGCGGACCAAAAAGTATGGACAGTTATCAGCACTGAGTCGGCATAGGGTTCATGTTTAAACTTTTTTTTCTAACTTCATTGGATTCAATGTTCCGTTTTCTGAATCCATCCCTGGCATCGCCAGTCCCCTTTTCCCCAAACTGAAAAAGCAAAGCCCGTACTAAGTTGCACGTCAGTTGCTGAATCGGTGTCTGCTAGGTACTTTGAACGTTTATGTTTTTGTTTGTTGATTAAACAATGAGCCCGTAGAAAATACAATTGACACTTAAAAATGAAAGAGGGAAGGAACTACCTGCTTGTTAAATGTTAATGCGGGCCAGCTTGATTCTGATATGGTTTATTTAACGTAATCCTGTAACAATCTTAAGAAGTAATAGGATCTGCATTTTAGAGAGAAGGCACCTCAGAGAACTTGAGACACATGGCTGGAAAAGGCATTTGAACCCAAGTTTGGCAGGCTTCAGGCCTAGTACCCTTCCTGGGACTCATGCTCAAGTTATGTTTCACAATTTGATATTGTTTCCAAGTTGATCACCAAGTCAGTCTCCTTTTATCTTTATTCTGTTATTTAGTATCTCCTGTTGCTTTTTTCACACAAGTGATAAAAGCCCATGAAATTGATATTTTATTCTTGACAAAAAAGACAGCTGACACTGATAGTGATCACCTAAGGCACCCCACTCCAGTACTCTTGCCTGGAAAATCCCATGGATGGAGGAGCCTGGTAGGCTGCAGTCCATGGGGTCGCTAAGAGTGGGACATGACTGGGCGACTTCACTTTCACTTTTCACTTTCATGCGTTGGAGGAGGAAATGGCAACCCACTCCAGTGTTCTTGCCTGGAGAATCCCAGGGACGGTGGGGCCTGGTGGGCTGCCGTCTATGGGGTCGCACAGAGTCGGACACGACTGAAGCAACTTAGCAGCAGCAGCAAAGTGCCCAAGATCACTTGAAGCTTGTAAACTGGAGAACTGGACCTGGTGTGCCTGGTACCCCCATTTCCTGGTGGGACCAGTGCTCTTGACACTGCTTTGTTTTTATCCAGGGTCCCTAATACCTTCTGACTCTTTCTTGGGCTCTAGTCTGCCTTAACTGTAGGTGTTCTTTAGGACTCAGTCTTGTCGTTCAGTCCCTTCCAACTCTGCAGCGCCATGGACTGCAGCACACCACGCACCCCTCCTTCACCGTCTCCTGGGGTTTGCTCAGATTCATGTCCATTGAGTTGGTGATGCTATATAACCATCTCATCCTCTGCTGCCCCTTCTCTTTTTGCCTTTAGTCTTTCCCAACATCAGGACTTTTTCCTTCATTGGAAAGGACTCAGCCTAGACCCAGTAAATTCATTGATTCTCTCAAATACTGGGTGGATACAATGTCATTGAGGCTCTGTTGACTTGAGCATAATAATGTGTTTGCTTTCCCCAGGAAGCCATAGTGAAAACCCTTGTAGACTTACAGAATGAGGTAGGTGCCATGGGGGAAACTCAGGGAACCTCCCACCCAAGGTCATGGAAGGCCTTTTTGAGAAGGTGATATTAGGCTGAGACCTGAAGGATCAGTGGCCATGAAGGCCCCAAATGGAAATAGTCAGGCATGCTAGGAAACCCCAGAAAAATCTAGAAGCAGAAGTGAAGACAGAGAACAGGTGGCCAGGAGCGGTGCTGGATAATTCCAGGCCTTACAAGCCATTTTGAAAGCTTGGATTTTATCCTGAAAGCCATGGAAAACATTTAAAGGTGTACACTCGAGTGTGACTTCATCTGATCTACGTTTTTAAAAGATCAGTCTGACTTTGAAAAGGGGACCACATCAGGATGGTCGGCTGGATAGATCTTGGTGCCATTCACCGAGAGTCAGCTGTTCCAAAGGTGAGCGTGCCCACTGCATGCCAGGGAGACATCAGTGAATAAGGCACACGGGTACTTGCCATCTGGGAGACTGATGGTCATTCAGAGGAGGAGGAACAGGTACAGGGAGGGGAGAGGGTGGATCCAGGGCAGTTCTGAACCTGGTGAAGCTAGAGATGGCTGTGAGCTATTCAGACAGAAAGGCCCAGTAGGCAGTTGGCCTTCTGGAGTTGTATGACTCCTCCACGAGATGTCTGAACCGCATTTGAGAGTTGTGAGCATATAGGAATCCAAAACGTTAATAGATCCATGGGTTTCAGTGTACTCTATTTGATTGACATTTTTCATAATAAAGTGGTTTTTTAAACTATGGGAATGGGTGCGATTGCTTGAGGAGTGTGAATAGAAAAGAGCTGAGAAACAGACCCTGGGACATCTGGTCATTTACAGGCCGGACACAGGAAGGAGAGGCAGCGAGGGAGCCAGAAGGGGCAGCTGTGAGGTCATTGTTATGGGTCAGTGCCCGGGCAGGAGGTATTTCAAAGAGAGAGTGGGTCAGCTGTGCCAGATGCTGGTAAAAGGTTAAGATGACAGAAGAAAATCGCTTACCAGCAGGGGCATTGTGGCTGACCTTGCAAGAGTGGTTTCAGGGGGAAGGCGGAAGTGTTCCTGGGAGGCCTGTTTGCCACACACATCTTAGCTCTGCCCAGTGCCAGGCCCCCCTGCTCAGCTGCTTACTGAACTTTCCCCCCAAGCCCTGGAAATGACCATGTATGGAAACTTAACTCATCTTCCTCCTGCTAAGCCTGCTTGCTCCTCCTGGGCTCGCTCTCCCCACTAAGGGAACATCTTTCACAGAGTGCCCCAGGCCAGGAACCAGAATATCTTCCCCATGCCCTTCCCCCCCTGCTCCTGCCCATCTGGTCAGGTGCTAGACATGTTAATTCTGCCTCCGGCATGTCTTGACGTCTTGACGCTGCCTCTGCAGGAACACTCCCCTAGCTCAGCTCTGGGCAGCTCGTGGCTAGGTTCCTGTGAAGAGTGTGGACTTGAAGCCATTGGTGACGGGGCAACTGGAGAACTCTGAACAGGACCGTCTCTTGCTAGAAAGATCTCTGTGACGTGAACCTTGACCAGGTCTTCATCCCTCTTCCCTTCCACCCCACCTCCACCAAGAAAAGCTGTAGACAACGTTTTAGGAACCATTGGGGATATTTTAATATGAAGTAGGTATTAGATATTATAGGATTACTGTTTTCCTTAGATGTGATATTGTTAGAGATTCAGTTTGTCCTTGATCTCAGGAGCTGTGTGCCGAAGTATTGAAGGATGGAGTAGCATAATGTCTGCACTCTGGTTTCGTATGGTTTGGTAAAAATAAACAAAATACATATAAAGACTCAGGACAAAATAGTCATCATTTTTCCATCTAGATGCAGGGCATAGAGGTCTTTATTGTACTGTTCTTTCATTTCTGTGTTTGAAGTTTTTCAAAATGAAATGTTGGGGACAGCTCTCTCTAGCAGCCACGGTGAAGACAGATTCACTGGGATTCCGGGGGTGTTGGGTGGTGGGCAGGGGAGTCCGATAGCTCCTGCTTTAAGGCAGGACTCTTCTCTAGATCCAGTCCTTCGGCCTCCCCTCTGCCTTTCACCCCTGCCATATTCACACACTCCTGGCTTTGCTAGCAGGTAGAGTTCTGCTTCCGAGAATGTCCTTCCTCCCGCCGGCAGCAACCTGACAGACTGCCCCCCATCTTTCAAGTCTGAAGCTCAACAAGTGTCTCCCCGGAGAGCTGGCCCATGTCTCTGTGAGGCCACCCCTCCGCGTCCTCTTCCCCACCCCCGCCACACCCACCACCTCCATGTCCAGTAGGGGCTCCTTCCTACTGCTTTGCGCTGTGATTACTTCTGTCTGCCTGCTTCCACAGCACAACGAGCTCTGTGAAGTCAGGGCCGGGTTTATTCCTCAGCCTGGCACGCACAGTGCACAATCAGTAGATACCTGGTGATGAGGCGACCAAAGCTCTTTGCCCTACTACTGCCTCATCCCATGGTCTCCACGTTAAATATATTTCCCTTCTGTAATTTGTTCCAACTGAACCCAAAACCATCTTCCATACCTAATCAGGACCCAAGTCTCCTCCTCTTCACTTCAGGAGTTTTTCCTTTTGTTTGGTTGGGTTTTTAAAAAAATTTTTTGCCTTGCCATGCAGCCTGTGGGATCTTAGTTCCTGAACAGGGATTGAACCCAGGCCCTTAGCAGTGAACGGAGTCCAAACCACCGGCCCGCCAGGGAATTCCCAGGAGTATCTTTTGAATGTATTCTTTCCCCTTCATCCCTCCTGTCATCGTCTGAACCCAGGATCATCCCTCAGTCTGTCCAGCGAGTATCGAATGCCTCGGCTGTGCCTGGTACTGCGGGGCTGTGTACCCAGCCAGGAGCCATGCCCCGTGCCTTTCTTTCTGCCGTCCACCTGCCTCACACGGCCAGGCTGCTTTTTACACCTAGATCTTTTCTGAAAACTTGCTGGCATTGCCCCACGTGTAGGATAGAGTGCAGCCCTCCCTGCCCACCCACGTTGCCCTCCCATTGCCCAGCTCCGTGTCCTCCCACTCCGTGTTCTCTTGCCTTCCTGAACACTTTGCTGTTCCAGAAATATGCCACATAGCTTGACGACTCCATACCCCTGGACACGTTGTTCCTGTGACTGGAATTATCGCTGGCTTCGTGCACCTGTCTTGCCTGTCCTCCAAGACGAAGCTGGAGTCTCTGCCCTGAAGTTCCTCCGGCTCCTGGCTGGCCAAGGCCAAGACGGTTCACTCCCTCGAGTTCCCACAGTGCCTGCGAGTCCACAGCGTCCATGACTGCTCTGGCTGTTTACTGATAAGTTTTTCCCCTGAGACCAGGCAGACTCAGCATCTGGTCATCTTTGTATCCACTGAACCAGGCACTCAATGCTCGTTCTGTTTAAAATCTAGTGTTTGGGGGAATTCCCTGGCAATCCAGTGGTTAGGACTCTGATCTCTCACTGCCAAGGGCCCAGGTTCCAATCTCTGGTCTGGGGTCTGAAAAAATCCCACAAGCCCTGTGACTTAGCCGAAAGAAATAATAATGGTAAATTAATAAAAGAAGTGTTTTGTTGGATATGCTGCCCCGTACATGACACTCCGTAAAGTACCACCTGACGTGCATATGATGGTGTAAAAACAGCTGATCCCTGTGTGTGTTGCTCTCAGTAAAGAGCCAGCCCAACCCAGGCCTTAGAATCCTGGTGGCTGTTGGCATGGCTACTTCAGCCCACTGCCATGGTTCAGTGAGGTGGACTGGGCACAGGGGGCAGCTCCAGTCACCTGCCACTCGGAAGATTTCAGAGGTCAAGAGTCATTTGGCGCTGATACTGGGTGACACTGCCTTTCATTTGTCAAGACAATTGCTACCCAACTTTGACAAGTAAACAGCACGTGGGTTCTTATGTGTGTCCCGTGATGTTGACTGTTTCTTACGTTAATCTTAGTTTACAAAGTGTTGTCATAACCCTTACTTCATCTTACCCATCCTAAAGTAAATCCCTTTGGTGTTAAAAATCTGGAACAAATGCTTACTTGGGGCGATCCATGTGGGTGAGGTGTCCCTTATCAGTGAAAATAGTTTGAACTTTATAGTTAGATCTGGGTTCATATTTTTTATCTTGCCGCTTCTTAGCTCAGGTTGGACTTCTGGGGTCCAGTACTTAAAATGCAATAGTAACCTACCTTGCTAGATTGTTCTGGGGATTAAATGAGAAGACATACACAAATTGTCCAGAGCTTGACAGGAAGTATGTGCTTATTAACTTGTAATCCCCTTAAATTCTAAAGAGGAAGGGAAGAATTACTTCAGAATTTTTTTCCCTCCAGATTTAGCCTGTCAATAATTCTTTATTATGCTCTTATTTTACAAAGCATTAAATACACTGAGTTAAATAGCAATATGTGTGTGCATGGCATATGCTTGTCTATGTACTTCTGGAAGGATTCATTAAGAACTGGGAGTAGTGCTTACCTTGGTGAATTACTTCTTAATGAAGTTCCTTAGTACTGATATTTTTAGAAACTTCCATTGTATCTCTTTCCTAGTTGTTCATAATTGTTATTCCTAAAGTCTTAAAATTCATTTAACCAAAACATATTTTTAAACACAATTTGTTTAGTAAATTTGAAATCTAAAAGCTCAAGGAACTATACAAACTCCTGCTCACAAATCTTAAAACTTTCTGCTTTGCATATCACTAATTTTATATGCTTGCCATTTTGCTTCATGATATTATTTAACCCAGTATCCAGAAATGTGGTGTGTTTAAAATACTTCAAACACGGGATCTCCCTAGTAGAACAGTGGTTAGGACTTGGTGCTTTCACTGCAGAGGACCTGGATTCAGTCCCTGGTTGGGGAACTAAGATCCCACAAGCCATGGGGTAGGACCAAAAAAAAAAAAAAAAAGGAAAATACTTGAAACAAATTGACAAAATATTTTTATTGAAATGAATTTTACCATGATTCATTTGGAGAACTGCCATCCTCAGAAGTAGTTTATATAACTAACGAGTGAATTGAAAACAGAGATAAATACCATATGATTTTGATTTTTGCTAAAGGGCTAATACTTAAGGGCTTCCCTGATAGCTCAATTGGTAAAGAATCCGCAACGCGGGAGACCTGGGTTCAGTTCCTAGGTCGGGAAGATCCTCTGGAGAAGGGAAAGGCTACCCACTCCAATATTCTGGCCTGGAGAATTCCACAGACTGTAGTCCATGGGGTTTCAAGGAGTCACACGACTGAGAGACTTTCAAAGATCTAATAGTTTTTATATATAACTTTTTTTTTTTTTAGTTTTTTAAAGTTTTAAAAATAATTTTTAAATTTCTCACCATTAATCAGGTGCTGTCCTGCATGTTTTAAGTATGTTTACTAGGGGTTAAACGTGTACTTAAAAATATACGAGAGGTACTTTCCTGGCTCAGTGGTTGAGACTTCCCCTTCCAGCGCAGGGGGTGTGGGTTCAATTCCTGGTGAGGGAACTAAGATTCTACATGCATTATTTTATTTAAAATACTTGCCCTTTTAACTTAAAAATTGTTACTGAAGTATAGCATACATTCAAGAAAGTACACAAATTCTAGATTTATAGCTTGATGAATTTTCCCAATATAAATACAACCATGTAAGCAGCACCCACATCAAGATACAGGACATTACAAGCCCTCAAAGCCCTTCTTGTGTCCCTTTCAGTGAGCTCCGTCAAGGGTAACACTACCCTGACTTCTAACACCTTAGGTTAATTTTGTCTGGTTTTGAACTTGTGTGTCTGGCTCTTCCACTCAGTGTTTGTGAGAATCATCTATGTGGTGTGTGAATTGTAATTCATTCATTCTTTTTTTTTTTTTTTTTTGCCATACCATGCAACATGTGGCGGGGAAGGCAATGGCACCCCACTTGAGTATTTTTGCCTAGAAAATCCCATGGACAGAGGAGCCTGGTAGGCTGCAGTCCGTGGAGTCGCTAGAGTCGGACATGACTGAGCAACTTGACTTTAACTCTTCACTTTCATGCATTGGAGAAGGAAATGGCAACCCACCCAGTGTTCTTGCCTGGAGAATTCCAGGGACGGGGGGGCCTGGTGGGCTGCAGTCTATGGGGTCGCACAGAGTCGGACATGACTGAAGTGACTTAGCAGCAGCAGCAGCAACATGTGGGGTCTTAGTTCCCCGACCAGGGGTTGAACCTGCAGCCCCTGCATTTGAGGACCACAAAGGAAGTCCCTATCAGGCTTTAATTTTTAAAATCTTTTCTCAGGTTATATATACCTATCTAGCTTACCCATAAAGGAGTTTTTAAACGTGCACTTTTAGATATTTTAGCTAATGTTAAGTATAAAAATAATATATGTATATGGAAAATTCACGAGTGCAGACGGGTATACAGTGAAAAGGAAAACTCACTCCTCACACCCTGAGCCCAGTCATAGCCCGGATATCCTCACTGTGAGCATTTCACTTTGTGTGTGTATTTAGGGCACTGTTCTGGGCCTTTGTCCATGGAACTCATCTCAGATACCAACATGTCAGTGCGTGTAGGTCTACTCATTCTTTTTAATGACTGTATTCTGTCCTGATTTTGGATCTGCCTTGTTTGATCTGCCCAGTCACCGTAAATGGAGTCCAGATTGCCTTTACCAGGAACAAACTGGAAGGCAGTAAGGAATGCTCGCCTGCATTCAACTGTGTGCGCTTGTCTAAATATAGCTGCCCTTCGGACATAACTACAAGTGCAGCCCTTAGGTCAGAAGGCCCGCACGGTTTGCATTTTGCTGTAGATAAATGCCACACTGCCCTCTAGGGAAGTCACACAAATTTGTGATCCCACTAGCAAGCATATGGGAGTTAAACACTCAGCTAAAATTTCACTGGTAAAGTGTTGCTTGTTAGTTCAGTCAGATTTATCATCACTAGGACAGTGTGTACCGTAGAAGTTCAGTTATAAGATGAAAATTAGCAGGTCATTTATATGTTAGTGAGGTTTATATTCTTAGGTTTTTGTGAGTTAAAAATCTTGACTCTAGGGGTAAGATAATTTTAAGGAAGGAATTCATGTCACTTTCCATATATTGCTTTTCACGTTTTTTATTGTGGTAAAGTACATAAAACATTTGCCATTTTTAAGGGTACAGTTCAGTGGCATTAAGTATATTCACATTGTTGTATAATCGTCACCACTGTCTACCTGCAGAACCTTGTCATCTTCCTCACCCATTAATAATATCTCCCCATTCTCTCCTCTGCCCCTGGAACGTACTGGTCTACTTTCTTTCTCTGTGAATTTGACTGTTCTCAGTTTCCGTGTATGTTTTTTCTATGTTGAAATTTTTCCTCAGAGAAGGGAAGAACACAGCAGGACTCATGGAGATGCACGTGAGGACTCTCCAAGGATTGCCGAAGTTCCTTCTCTCACACTTTGCTCCTGCATTCAGAGTGCACATTGTTGGCATGGAAAGTGGACACATGATATCTCAAGTTCTAGAACTGTGCTTCGAATGTGTGCCCAGGGAGTGCTTGCTGAACGGATCGATGAGTCTATGAAAACAATGGGCCACGCACTACCACCCAAAGACCCTGACATCTTTGTACCTCTGATTAAACTCAGATTTTTGCATTTGTGATCCCGTAGGAAATTGACGTCTTCCGATAACAGACCTCGAGAGGACAGCTGGTTAAAATCCTTGTTTGTCCGGAAAGTTGACCCAAGGAAAGATGCTCACTCTAACCTCCTAGCCAAAAAGGAAACCAGCAGTCTGTACAAATTACAGTGTGAGTCCTAGGTTTGCTATCTTCAGAGTTAACGTTTTTCCCTTGGTTCATAAGTTTATCGTTGAATTTTCTTTTGTTTCAGTTCACAATGTTAAACCGGAATGCCTAGAAGCATACAACAAAATTTGGTGTGTATACCAAACTATCCTTTACTTGGGGAAAAGTAATGATTTTAATATTTGTTGGTTGTGCTAACCCTTGATAGCAGAACGAGATCTTTCATGCCTCTTCTTAAAGCTGAACATTGAGAGGCTCTTAAGTTGAGCTCTGTGTGGGGTTACCAAGAGCATTCTGATTTTAAGCACTTATTCACCGAAGTCTGCATAGACTGTCAGACTTTGGAATGTTACTAGACTTTCAGGTTGGAAGGAACCTTGCCAGTCTGTCCAGTCCAGCTACTCATCCAGCGCTTGAGTCCTTTCTGGAGCCCTTCCTGACACTGTTCTTAAATACATTCATATGCTCCATCTCTGGGCAGCTCTGAACGCTAAGAGTTAGATTGCATGTCCCTGGGACTGCCCCTGCTTCCGGTATTATGCCTAAGCACCCCTGCAGTGTAAGAGCCTGTATGATGTCAGTAGAGCTGCCATTTCTTTCCAAGTCTTCCATCTGCCTGGGTTCAAATCCATTCAGCAGATTCTTAGAGTGATGTGAAATCCATATACTTTTATAGAATTTGTAAACTTTAAGACCAAAGAGAATTACGTGCACCAGTTCTTAAGTTAATAGAAATAGCAGTTCAATGATCCGTTGTCTTCAAACATGATTTAAAAGCACTTTTTAAAAACCATTCATATCTGCTGCTTTCATGAGAAAACAAATGATTTTGTTACAGAATCAGCCTAACTTTCAGAAGCAAAAAAATCTTTTGTTGTTTTATTTTTGGAGGTGGGTTGCCAAAGGTAACATTAGCGTGGTTTCATGCTCACCTCAGCACTGTTCTCTTTATTTAAAAAATGACCTAAAAAACAAAGCAGATGGTTTTTCTCTAAATCTCATTTCATAAGATGAAAATTTTCTGTATGCTTATATATCCCTGGATTATCTTCCCTGTCCTATTTTTTTATCAGTTCATCTCCTGTCTTAGATTCCTGACCATCTACTCATGTTTCTATTTGAAAGTCTTGTTCTCACTTCACACTCAAAATGTAGAATCACTCTGCTCCTCCTGCTTCCCCATGTGTGACACTCACCGTGGTTTTATTTGACTCTTGCCTTAGTTTTCTGTGACCAGTCCGTCACTAAGGGCTGGGCATCTTCATTTGACATGCATTTTGCTTCTCTTTGCTTGTTTCCCTCTCCAGGCTGGTTGAGGCCCATTTCCAAGTAGCCCTTCTGACTGCCTTCCTGGGCTTGAAGCTGCCCCAGTACCTCAAACCCCATGCCCCTACCCACTGCAATCCATTACCCAGAAGTTTGTCAAGTTGGTCTGCTTGAGTTCTGTTTTCTCCTTCATCCTGTTTGTTTTCCTTTTCTCTGGAACTTTCAGCAGCAACCTATTTCCAGTACATAAAGACTTAACACCTGCCTGGTTTTTAGGGGCTCCAGTAATGAGGTTCTGCCCAACCCATTCATTCTGGGTACTAGGGTTACCTACCTAACAGCCCCGATTCACCTCGGTCATCTGTGCAGGCTTCCATCAACCGCTCTTGCTCCAGCGCTGGGTTCTTTACTTTCTGCTCATGTCATGTGGCAAAAAGAAAACCCACTTCCATTTCCCTAACATAATCATCTTTCCCAATTTCCACCAACCCCATGTTACTTCTGAGCATTCATGTGTCATATATCAAATAGATTTAATATCTGATCTTAATTTTAAAAGTAAATGCTACCCTTCAAAAAATAATATGTGGTTTGGTCATCGTACTTGGTCAGAAAGACATTTGAGTTTTCAGTTAGTTAGACATAAGACCATTCAGAGCTTTTCTCCATTAACTAGTCACATCCGCCCTGTCTTAGGGCCCCAACATTGGGTGATGATCACTAGCTTAATATCATCTGATGTCAGCAAATGATCTGAACAGGTTCCATTTCTGACCCTTGATACCTTTTTGCACCCATTGTTGGATCCGTATTGTACTTTTTTGTTATAATTTTTCTACTCAAAAAAGCGTGCAGGTTTGAGCTTTCCTCTTGGTGTGATTCAGCTGTGCCTCTTCCCTTTGTCTTTCCCTGTCCATTAGAATCTGCACTGTGGGAGGGTTTCCGTGGAACAAGGCCCTGCCACCTCTGCTAATGTGACACCCTGGCATGACCACGTGTGTTGGACGGCAACAACCTGGGTGCTGTGTCCAGTGTGGGACTCTGCGATACCTTTCACATCCCCTTAGCTGGTTGAATATGCTTCATGTTGTGTCTTTCATTTGGATTCTCCTGCACCGTGGATGCCCTTTGGGATCGGTGGGGTGGAGGTTGCTTCCAGACTCTGTTGTGTTTCAGCTTCGTCTTCTTCCTTAAAGCCCACCCTCCCTGCCCCTGCTTCCTCTGCCTCTTGGGCTGCTTCTGTCATCTCCCCCATCCTCAACATTACTTTCTTCTCTTTCTCTCTTCTCGCACGTTCTTTCCCCATTACTCTCATCCATCCTATCTTTGGAACCACCAGAACTTAGCTTTTATACATATCACCATTCCTAGGTGCTTTTTTCCCCTGAAATGGTGAATAATGGACTCTTAGTTGTGGAATTTGGGGACCTTTGACTCTTCTTTATCATTTTTATCAATATACTTGTGTTACTTAACCACTGTTCTAGATAGCTGGGTTATCAGTCACCTAAGCATTTGATAACTGGGCCATTAGAGTTTTACAACAGAATTCAGCTAAAAGGCTAATTCTGTAGTTTGTTTCATCATAAACATATTCTGAGGTCAGTTGTCAGAAGACAGAGTAGATGACCTTTTCCTATTATTGATCATGTGTTATCCATCTGATGTAATTTTGTTGCTTGTTTAATTAGTGTTGCTCTTTCTTCTCTTTAAGTCAAGAGGTGTTGCCAAGGATTCATGAAGATAAACATTACCCTTGTACTTTGGTGGGGACTTGGAACACGTGGTATGGCGAGCAGGATCAAGCTGGTAGGAAGCAGAAGTCTTTGGAATAAACACTTGTTCCTTAAGCCTTTACTGTCATCACTTAAATGATTTTCAACTTAGTGCTTGTTTTTATAATCAAAGCTTTCCAAATCTTGATCTAGTGTTATGGTTGAAGTAGTTTCTCAGTAAATCACCGCAAAAACTCCTTTCTGATCATTTTTCACATTTGAATCTATTTTTGAAACTTTACGGTATAACTCAGGCTAACACACATTACAGTTTTGTACTGTGTTAACACTAAGCATATCTGGAATATTTTCAAGGTCAGAATATCATAAAGGTCTAAATGTATGTTATCTTTTAAAATATGTTTCAGTTCACCTTTGGAGGTATGAAGGAGGCTATCCAGCCCTCACAGAAGTGATGAATAAACTCAAAGAAAATCAGGTAATGATTTTGAAAAATGTTTGCTTATTCAAACTATTGATACAGTAGATGTTGCTGCTGCTGCTGCTGCTAAGTCACTTCAGTCGTGTCCGACTCTGTGCGACCCCATAGACGGCAGCCCACCAGGCTCCCCCGTCCCTGGGATTCTCCAGGCAAGAACACTGGAGTGGGTTGCCATTTCCTTGTCCAATGCATGAAAGTGAGAAGTGAAAGTGAAGCCTCTTAGTCCTGTCTGCCTCCTAGCGACCCCATGGACAGCAGCCTACCAGGCTCCTCCATCCATGGAATTTTCCAGGCAAGAGTACTGGAGTGGGGTGCCATTGCCTTCTCCGTAATAGTAGATGTTAGTACAGAATTAAATGACTCTTTTCTAGCATCAGTTTTTGTAAGCAAACTGTTAGTTTTCGGTAGTAAAGATTTTATTATTTGGTTTCTTGAGGTTGTATTTGAACAGAGTCATCAGTAATACTGTTAAAATAACAGTTCTTATTGTAAAAGTCAGTTGTACTTTGAAACTGATAAGCTGGTACGTTTGAAGCCAGTGAGTCAACCTAGTCACCACAGTCAGCCTGAGTTACCTAACACATACCTGCTTTAGGAACTGCCAACCACACATTCTTCACCTTGGGCTGACTTTGCTGTCCTCCCCTCCCTTCACTAATAGAAAAGTGTTCATGGAGAAATTCTACCAGCTTAACATTATTAGAGAAGGAAGTGTTTTGTGTAGATTCCCTGTCCCTATATAAATGGCTTTTGGATCATCTGATATTTTGAGGTGTCCATGTCATCTGTCTTATAATACTGTCAAACACTGTCAGGAGGACCTAAAAGCATAGGAAATTAAATTTGTTTCCGTTGTCATTTAAATAATCAAGATAACGGTGAAGTTTATTATCTAAACCTGGACACTTTTGAAAGTGAAAGGGAATGCTAATAGCCATTATGCTGACTCAATGAGATGTGAGCTGGGACTGTCTCAGGCCAAGGGACCCTGTTTATAATAGTATTCTACTAGAGGGGGAACATACATGTTACTCAAGTGGGTTTATATTGTATGTAAATACTAGCAAGTCTCATGAGCACCTTTTTCACTCAAAGGAATTTTCGGAATTCCGTAAGGCAAGAAGCAACATGCTTCTCTCGAGAAAGAATCAGCTGCTGCTGGAGTTCAGTTTCTGGAATGAACCCATCCCACGGTCAGGACCGAACATATATGAACTCAGATCCTACCAGCTCCGAGTAAGTCCTGGAACAGGAGTTCACCATGTCCCCTCGTTCTTTGTGCAGCAGGACGCACACCCTTGGTGTCGAGAGCAGTCGCTGGGCATATGTTCTGTGATGTGTGCTTGGCTCATTTTCTCCCCGTCCAGTTCTTCTCATTTCCTTTTTTGGTTTGTTTGTTTTTGTATTTTTTTTTTTTGCTGTGCAGTATGTGGGATCTTAGTTCCCTGACCAGGGATCGAACCCATGCCCCTCTTCATTGGAAGCAGAGAGTCTTAACCACTGGACCACCAGGGAAGTCCCTTGTTTCTTTTTTTTTTTTTTTAATCTTTCTTTCTCATTCTTTCTCTTCTTTTAAGGATATTTGTGTTTTATAGCCTTAGACATAAGAGAAAAGACCTAAAATGCAGGACCAGGTACATTATATAGCATCTATTGTCATTGAACTAGAGCAACTAATAAGCGTGTGATATCTGAATACATTATACAGCACTGTAAGAGAAAAGGGGAATAATATTTCTACGACTTTCTAGATGTTTCCCTGCTAGGACACGACTAAAAAAAAAAGCCCAGATAACAGCATAGTTAAAGTGAAAACATATCAGTAGATCTCAGTGGTCTAACATTCAGTATTATACTGGGGGGAGAAAAATCAAGGAATGTCTGTTAGGTTTACTTAAATTGACTTATTTTAAAATTTCAAAGTAGGGACTTCCCTGGTTAGGACTCTGTGTTTCCACTACACAGGGCATGGGTTCCATGCCTGGTGGGGGAAGCAAGATCCCACATGCACAGCAAAAAAATTAATAAATAAAAAACTAAAATTTCTCAATAAAGTCTGAATAGGTACCAACAATTTAATCATGAATGGCCTGACTGTGATTTTCATAGCTGTAACTGGATGACCTTAACTCTTACCCTTGAGTATATGTTGTCTCCTTAGATGAAGCCATAGAATTATTACTCCCACCACAGGATAGGTATGAACAGAGTGCATAATGTTGTTTTGTTACATTTTTTTACTTGTTAGATCTCACATTATTAAAAGTTAATTTCTTAGTTAGTCTTGTCATTTGGTATTTTTCATGCTGCTGTTTCCGTATTTCTTCACAGAAGGACTAACAAACCAAATCCAAATCTCTTTTCAGCCAGGAACTATGATTGAATGGGGCAATTACTGGTGAGTATATGACCAAATGATGAGTTTGTAAGTCTTAGACTTAGATTTGTAAGTCTTAGAGTCTTTTACACCATAGTGTTAATTCTAGAAATAAAATCTGGGGTTCATGCACAATTTGATATTAGACTGTACAACTAGAGAGAAAAATAGCACCGGTGCCCCTTCCTTCCCCCCCTTGCTTAGCTTCAGTAATTATCAACACATGGCCGGTCTTGCTTAAGTCTAAATGCCCCTACCCAGAGTATTTGAAAGTAAATCCCAAACAACATAACACTGCATCTCTGGGAATTTGAGTGTGCACATATCTCCCAAGAGATAAGGAGTTTTTATAAAAACAAAACCCCAGTGGTACATTCCTATTCTTCTTGGATATTATCTTTTCTGAAATGTTGCTTTTGTCACATAAACAGAACACCACAATGATATAACTGCTTCCATTTCTTCTTTGTTTAATTAGCGAAATACCAATTTTTCCATCTTGTATATATACAGATTCAACAGAATCCCAATCAAAATCTCAGCAGACTCTAAAAATGCAGAGGACCCCAAAATAGCTAAAACAGTCTTGAAAAAAAGGAACAAAGTTGGGGGACTCACTGCTCAACTTCAAAACTGACTACAAAGTTAGAGTAATCAAGACAGTATGGTACTGACATACAGACAGGCATTTAGATCAATGGAATAGAATTGAAGGACAAGAAACAAATGTTCACGTATGTGAACAATTAGTTTTTGACAAATGTACAAAGGCAATTCAATGGGGACAGATAGACTTTTCATCAAAGGGTTCTGAGACTTTGGATATCCTTGCAAAAAGATGAATTTAGATCCCTACCTCATATTATATACAAAAATTAACTGAAAATGAATTGTATACCTAGATGTAAGAGCTAAAATATAACATTTTCAGAAGAAACATAAGGGAAAATCTTTGTAATGTAAGGTTAGGCAAAGAGTTCATAAACACCAACATCACAATCTACAAAAGAAAAAAATTGATTATTATTCACCAAAATTAAAAACTTTTGTGTAATTCAAAGGATACAGTTTTAAAAATTAAAAGACAGGTCATAGACTGAGAGAAAATTTTGCAAATCGCATATCTGATAAAGGGCTTATATCCCAAATATATAAGGGAATCATACAACTCAATGATGAGAAGATAACCCAATTAAAAAATGGGCAAAAGACTTGTAAAAACAGTTCTCCCAAGATATACAAATAGCCAGAAAGGAGATGAAAAGATGGTTAGCATCACTGAGCATAAGAGAAACTCAAATCAAAACCACAAATATATGCCAACCATCTCGTACCCTTTAGAAGGGCCATTATCAAAAGAACAGAAAATATCAAGTGTTAGCAAAGATACAGAGAAGTCGGGACCCTTGCATAATGTAGGTAGGAATATAAAATGGGGCAGCCATTATGGAAAATGTTTTTTCATACAGCGCTTCTTAAAAACATTAAAAATAGCATTATATCTGATGCAACAATCCTACTTCAAAAGAATTCAAAGCAGCTTCTCAGAGAGAGATTTGCACAGCGCTGTTCATCACAGCATTCACAGACGTAAGAGGGTGGAAGGAAGGTAAATTTCCTTGGACAGATGAATGGATACATATGTGGCATGTACATATAGTGGAATTTTATACAGCCTTTAAAAAGAAGGAAATTCTGCCACATGCACTGTTAACCTTGAGAACATTGTGTTAAGCAAAGAAAGCCCATTATAAAATGACAAGTACTAATACAAAGTTTCTAAAGTGGTCAACACCAAAGAAACAGAAAACAAAATGGTGGCTGCCAGGGCCTGGGTGGGCGGAGGGGAGTTGGTGCTTAGTGGGTAGTTTCAGTTTTGCAAGATGAAATGTTGGAGAGATGTGTTGCACAACAATGTGTGAATAGACTTGGCCCCATTGGCCTGTACAGTAGGAGATGTTGAGGTAAATTTAATGTCAGGTGCTTTCTACCACAATAAAAAAATTGTAAAATAAATTTGAAAAAAAAAGTTAATAGGCAAAGCATTTAAATAGACATTTCCTCAAAGGAGCTCTGTGAATGCCTGATAAACATGTGAAAAGCTGCTCCATGTCCTTAGTCGTTGTGGAAATGCAAAGTACACCACATTGAGATAGTGGTTCATACCCCCTGCTGCTGCTGCTGCTGCTAAGTCGCTTCAGTCATGTCCGACTCTGTGCGACCCCATAGACAGCAGCCCACCAGGCTTCCCCGTCCCTGGGATTCTCCAGGCAAGAGCACTGGAGTGGGTTGCTATTTCCTTCTCCAATGCATGAAAGTGAAAAGTGAAAGTGAAGTCGCTCAGTCCTGTCCGACTCTCAGCGACCCCATGGACTGCAGCCCACCAGGCTCCTCCATCCATAGGATTTTCCAGGCAAGAGTACTGGAGTGGGGTGCCATTGCCTTCTCCGTCATATGCTTACTGCTGCTAAGTCGCTTCAGTCGTGTCCGACTCTGTGTGACCCCATAGACGGCAGCCCACCAAGCTCTGCCATCCCTGGGATTCTCCAGGCAAGAACACTGGAGTGGGTTGCCATTTCCTTCTCCAATGCATGAAAGTGAAAAGTGAAAGTCAAGTCGCTCAGTCGTGTCCGACTCTTGGCAACCCCATGGACTGCAGCATACCAGGCTCCTCCGTCCATAGGATTTTCCAGGCAAGAGTACTGGAGTGGGGTGCCATTGCCTTCTCTGTCATAGCCCCTAGGGTGGCTATAATTAAAAAGAATAACAAGTGTTGATGAGGTTGTTAATGAATTGATGCCTTTATACGTTGTTGGTGGGAATGTAAAATGGCACAGCCACTTTGGAACAGCAGAGCTGTGACTTTTTATTTTCAGTTTATATATGTTCTCTTTTCTTCAGTTATGAAATTTATTGCTTTGGGCTTGATAATCTCTAAGATCTTTTTACCTCCAAAAACAGTTCTGGGACCTTTCTTTCTAATGAGTCTTTTCTTCTTAGATCATCAAGGCTAACTAATACAAGATAGAATTGCCTTTCATTTGAAAACTAAGAAAAACATATTTGATTGTATGCTATTGTTGGGGGAGTGTATAATTTCCTCGGTTTTGTCTTGCTGCAGCAAAGATTTGAAATGGTGGACCAGTGTTACCGCTTGGTTACAACTCAGTTTTATTTGGCAAGCAAAGGATAGTACACCCTCAAGGTGTGAGGGCGGGCCAGCCCAAAGGAGAGGCCCTCCTCCTTTGGCTTCCTCTTGGCTTCCTCCTTTTATGTTTTGTCTCCTCCCCACTGAGCCGGCACTATGCAAATTGAGCTAGCCAAGAAGGGGGCGTGTTTGTTTCACCTGATGTTCTCATTCCCATCTGTAGATTTTCTTTTGTTCTGTTTCTCTGGGCTTTTCCTTTCTTTGTCATTTAGCCACTGCTATTTTAGACTCCTTTTGCCTATTCTAACTGCCTAACATTCCCCCCTCAAGAGATGGGAGACCCAATTCTTTGGGAATAGGGGTGTCGAGGTTTCTCTGGCTACTTCCTGCTGAGCTGGGATGGTGAGGGGCATTGGGTCTCCTCCTCTTGGTAATCTAAGCCTCAGAGTCCTGATAGCAGTGTCCATCTAAGTAAGGGTGAGTGATATTTTCCATGGTCCGGTGTAGTTTGATATGTCTTTGTTGAACTGGCACTGCATATTGTAGCTTGTTGACCTGGGCAGAGAGAAAACAGGTTAGACAATTGATAATACATGGAGCAATCATGTGCAGCATCAATATGGTGATAACAGGGATTAGTAGGGGCATTAGCCAATCAAATTCCCCCTCGCCAGGAGAAGGCTCCCCCAAAGAGAGATTGTAGCCACCCTGAGAACTCTCCAGCTCGTTCTTTGAGATCCTATAGGATCTGAATATTTTTCTTGAGGATTATGAAACTTTGTTCAGCTTAGCTGGAGGTATTTCCCAGAAACAACACTCCTCATTCATGATGGCTCAAGTCCCTCCTTGTTCAGGGATCAGGTAATCTGTCTCCTATCTATTTGGAGTACAATTCTGGACAAGCTGTGTTGGCTCTTCAGAGCTATCCTGAGAAATCTTATCCCCAGAAACATAATTTGGGGAGTGTTCATTAGAATGGCGCTCATTTGTAATCCTGAATAGGTATCTGCCCACCCCAAAGGAGAGGTCCCAATCTGCCTTGGCTTCCTCCTTTTATACATTTTGTCTCTCCCCCCCTGAGCCTGCCCTATGCAAATTGGGCTAGCCATGACGGCTGTTTGTTTGACCTGACGTTCCCACTCCAGTCTTTGGATTTTCTTTTGTTTCATTTTCATGGGCTTTTCCTTTCTTTGTCCTTCAGCCACTGCCATTTTGGATTCCTTTTTCCTGTTCTAACTACCTAACACTTTGATTATAGACATCATTTTATTAAGGAATTGGTGAGTGATCCCCCGAAGTGTAGTAATTTAGTTGCCCACAGGATAAAATCACTCATTTCTATTTTTCCATGTTACTAATTGAGACATGTCCAAGGTGGAATCCACAGAGAAGTACTGAGTGTATTCTTCGGTTATTTTAAAAAATTATTTACAAAGCCCAGTTCAGCATGCAATTTATATTTTGGCACATAGGTAACTATTTAAGATGGTGATCTCCTCTTCAGTACATGCTTCTGATTATTTCCAGGCTAAGGCAAGTATGTTTTCTTTGCCTACTGAGAAAGTGGATGAGAAAAATTCCAAATGAAGTGAACAATCCTGAGCATTTATCACTATCGATGAATATGGAGGGTTTTCCCCTCTTTGGGTTAAAATGCACACTATAGTGATTTGCCTAATTTTAATAATTAACTAATCAGGTTTGTAATTTTGGGTGATGATTATGATCATGTAACACTAAATGTAAGGTTAAAGAAATTAGCATCAGGGACTTCCCTGGTCGTCCATGATTAAAGACTCCAGGCTTCCAAGGCACGGGGTGCAGTTCGATCCCTGGTCAGGGAACTAAGATCCAACATGCCACGCAAAATAAAATAAAGACATCTCCATTTTTTAAAATCAGGACTGCAACCACGTATCTCATGCTGTTTTTATTTTAATAGTTACGAATTACTCTACACATTTTACAAAAATGACTAATATTGCTACAGAAATGTAGATTGACATCTAATGTACATTAAAATAGCTTTCAGATACATTCAATAATTTAAAAAGTATTCTTTGTTCTGAACAACTTGCGCTGGAAATGGAAGAAACTCACTTTTTTAACATACCTGATACGGTATCTGAACATTGTTTTTTTCTCGTAGGGCTCGTGCCATTCGCTTCAGACAGGACGGTAATGAAGCTGTTGGAGGGTTCTTCTCCCAGATTGGGCAGCTCTATATGGTGCACCATCTTTGGGGTATGTTTTTTTCCCTTTCATTTTTACGTTCCTGGGATTTCAGAATTCATTACTAAATAAGTTGTCCTAGCCTGTAAATCATACCTCAGGTCAGGAACCTGGAACACTGCAGCTGACCCAGATGCCCCAGATGGAAGGTAGGTGTTCAGCCCCCAGCACAAGAGGTCCACAGTGAAGGGTCCCCAGACGTGCAGCTCATCGTGAGCTGGTGAGATGAGAGCAGGGCTGAGAGGTGCTGCGGCCTTTCACAGGGCGATCCCAGCCTCCCTCTCTGAACATCCCTCGGCTCCCTCAGGGACAGTGCCATGCTCCACACAGAAAGATGTCCTCGAAGAGGGCCCACTGCCTGCCTCGGTCTGGATCCATTGTCCTCTTGAGGCATCTTCTCTCGCCTTTGCCGTCCCCACCCACTTTGGCTTGACGCCTCCTTTGGTGCCTTTCTGGGCCTGGCTCAGATGTTCCTCCTCATCCCCCAGGGAGTGTCACTGTCCCCGAGCCCCCAGAGCCTCGTGCCACACGTGTGTTCACAGTCGTGGCTGTGTGTGTCCGTCTCCCTGGCTGAGCAGGAAGCAGGTCGCAGCGGCAGCTTGGCGTACTGTGGGCACATTTGTAAATTGTTGTGTGTCACTCCATCATGTCTGACTCTGTGCGACCCCGTGGACTGTAGTCCACCAGGCTCCTCCATCCATGGAATTCGCGGGGCAAGAAATACTGGAGTGGGTAGCCATTCCCTTCTCCAGGCGACCTTCCCGTCCCAGGGATCAAACCCAGGTCTCTGGCATTGGAGGCAGATCCTTTACCATCTGAGCTACCAGGGAACACTTGTAAATGGTTATTAACATTAAAAAGATGAAAAGCCTGACATTTCCAAACCCTAAACCATATTAATTCACTGAGGTGCGGGTTTGCCCTCTCTGGTCCCACCGAGTGCTGCAGGGGCGTTGCCTGCTGGGGCAGCTGGAGGCTCAGGGACAGGGTGATGTCTGGCAAGCAGACCTATTAAGTATAACTTAACCTTTACAGGCTTGAGGTAGGGATGAGGTCGTTTTTATTGTGAATTTTTAGTGTATGATCTGTCCAGAGGATTTAAACTGAAAAGACAGACCCCTCCCCTTCCTCAGCCTAGAGGGCCCTCTGAGAGCGGCCTCTGTGGTGAGTGAGCATGGGGACTGGAGGGTCCGGACCCCGTACTCTGGCACAGGCCAAGGTCAGACATGTGTCTACTTTCAGGCAGTGCCCATCTCCACCGTCCTTTGTGTCTCCAGCCAGTGTCCCAAATGTCCACTGCCCACTTCCTACCTCACAGGGAAAAAGTATTGAGATGTGCAGAGATGCTTTCTCAGTTGGCCACAACTTACCCTCGCTTATCCATCTTTTTTAGAGAAAGAACCAACACTTACCAAGCACCTCTGTGTGTTGGTTATTTATGCACCATTCCCTTTAACCCTGACAGCCACACACCACCAATGAGATACCATGACCCATACGTGGTAAAGAAATCACCCCAGCCACAGCTGTGCAGGAGCTGGGCCAGCCTCAGACGTCAGCCGGTCTAGCTTCAAAGCAGGTCTTCCCCCAGCAGAGCTCCCCTTCCTGTTACCCTCGCACATGATGCCGTCCTTCCACCCCCCTCCACCAGCACCCCTCTTCCCTCGAGGCCTTGCAGCCGCAGCTGCTCCCCCCACCCCACCTGTGGGCTCCTTCCCTCGGTATATGAACAGTCTCAGTGCCTCCCATCTTTAAAAGCCTCCCCAAACCCGAAAGTCCATTAACAGATGAACAAAACGTGGTTTGTGCAAATTCACAAAAACTGAACATAGAATGGAGGGTACAGGGGTTGAGGGGAGAGGGGAATTGGGAAGAGATGGTTTATAATGGATAAAGTTTTAACTGGGGCTGATAAAAAAAGTGGCACAATGTAATGTACTTATTGCCTCTGAATTATACATTTAAAAATAGTTACAGTAGGGACTTCCCTGGTGGTCTAGTGGTTAAGACTCGTGCTTCCACTGCAAAGGGAATGGGTTTGATCCCTGGTCAGGGAACTAATATCCTACATGCCACATGGTATGGCCAAAAAAAAAAAAAAAAAGAAAACAGTAAATTTTGTTATGTATATTTTACTCCAAAAAGTTTGTTTTAAATAAGAAAACTTTTTAAGGAACACAGGCCTCTCCCCCTGTGTTCCCTGCAAGGGGGGTCCCCACACAGTGCACTAGGGGTGCGCCTGGTCCCGGGAAGAAGACTGCTGCTTGTCACATGGGTGTTAGCCATTTTCACCCAGGTTGTGAAAGGTAGAGGATTTCCTTTTCCTTCTATTCTTCAGTACCTTCAAAATTTTATGTAATCAATTTACACTCCTAGTGGGGAACTTGTGCTCAAATTACTCGGCCTGCATGGTTAGGTTTTCTCATAGGGAGAAGGAAGCCATAAACAGAGACTAGAACTGAGTGGGGAGCCCTCCTGGGTCAGTGGTTAGAAGGATCTTGCCGGATTGGGAAGCAGAAACCAAAGTACCCAGTGAGGTATCTGAATTGTATCCCCAGGACCTGATCCTCGCTCGGCCCATGCCCTTCCCTCCACTGGAGGGCTTTTCTCTCCGGTTCCTGCATGTGGACAATGAAATGTCAGTTTCAACCTTGAAACCCCGCTTGGTCACATCGTACCTTCCAGGGAGCTTTCCCTGGTCAGCTGTGTTCTCCCTGTGGAGTCTCCTTGTTCTCCACTGTCGTGAACACAGTCTCTCACCCAGATCGTTGCATGGCCTTATAAATACTGAGTAAAATTGAATCTCCTTTTGCTTATCTGTGGCCTGACAGTTTCTGGTTATGGATTTAACACATTAATGAGGAAGTTCACTTGGTTGGTAAAGGCACATCTTGAATCCACTAGACTGTAAACCTTGAGAGCAGATTGTTTTGCCTTTCCCACATGGCCTGACAATTCTCAGAATAACCCGCTCACAGTTAGCCCAGCTTAGTAGTAAGTTCATGGAATATAGATGGTCCCTGACTTAGGATGGTTCAACTTAAAATTGTTCAACTTTACGACAGTGCAAAAGTGATCCCTGTTCAGTAGAAACTAAACTGTGAATTGTGCTCTTCCCCCAGGCTTTTGGTACAGTCTCTCATGATGCTGGGCGGTGGCAGCGGTCACAAGGGTGAACAGCCAGTAGGCTCACAACTATTGTGGTTTTCACTTTCTGTGCAGTATTCAGTTACATGAGACACTGAACACTTGATATGAATAGGCTTGGCATCAGATGATTTTGCCCAGCTGTAGGGTAACATGAGTGTTCTGAGCACGTTTAAGGTAGGGAAGGACTTCCCTGTAGCTCAAACGGTAAAGAATCTGCCTGCAATGCAAGAGATCAGGGTTTGATCCCTTGGTCGGGAACATCCTCTAGAAAAGGGAATGGCAATCACTCCAGTATTCTTGCCTGGAGAATCCCATGGACAAAGAAGCCTGGCGGGCTACAGTCCATGGGGTCACAAAGAGTTGCACACGACTGAACAACTAACACACATAACACACACGAGGTAAGGAAGACTCAGCTGGGATGTTCTCGTGGATTAGATGTATTGAATGCATTTTCGATTTACAATATTTTCAGCTTATGATGGGTTTATTGGGACGTAACCCCATCGTAAGTCAAGGAAGATACATAGGCTATTTGAGAAAACAAGATGAGCAGCTGAGTCAGCACTTACTGGACATCCAGTTGACCCTTGAACAACACAGGTTTGAACTGCATGGATCTTTTTCAGTTGATACACACAGTACGATGCAACCAACCCACAGCTGGTTGAATCCGAGGGTGCACATCCATGGATACATAGGGCCAGCAGTGGGACTTGAGCACCTGCAGGTTTTGGTGTTCATGGCAGGTCCTGGAGTCATTCCCGGACCCTGTACTAGTGGAATGTAGGGCATTATGTTTGGCTAATTCTTCTGTGTGGCTATTTTTAAGCTTACAGGGATCTTCAGACCAGGGAGGATATACGGAACGCAGCATGGCATAAACATGGCTGGGAAGAACTAGTGTATTATACAGGTAATATCTTAATAGGCATAAAGTGCTTCATTCTTCTTGTCTCATTATTTTAATGTTCTTTCACCCTGAAGCTCATGGTGTATTTGAAAAAAAAAAAATAATATGTAGCTGTCAGATGGTGAATTGTAAGGTTAAGGGAATAGAGAAATCGTCATATTTTTCTTTGATAGTTACATGACTTTTTCAATAGAGAATATTCATTCTTTCCAGTATACATGTTGTCTAGTACAGTTTTCAGATCTTTGTGTGTTGTAAATTTTACATCATTACATTTTTTGTACATTTCTGTATTCTCTGAAAATTTATCATACAAATAAATTTTTTTCCTAAGCTTTCTCATCAGAATTGTTTATTCCCTAAAGCATTACAATTTAATACAGCAATTAAAATAATTTGGGGAATTACTTCGATATTTAAACTTTCCATATGTATGTGTGTATGCCTGTGTACATACATGTAAGCCTATACATCTGTGTATACTCATATATGGAGAAGGCAATGGCACCCCACTCCAGTACTGTTGCCTGGAAAATCCCATGGACGGAGGAGCCTGGTAGGCTGCAGTCCATGGGGTCGCTAGGAGTCGGACACAACTGAGCGACTTCACTTTCACTTTTCACTTTCATGCATTGGAGAAGGAAATGGCAACCCACTCCAGTGTTCTTGCCTGGAGAATCCCAGGGACAGGGGAGCCTGGTGGGCTGCCATCTCTGGGGTCACACAGAGTTGGACACAACTGAAGCGACTTAGCAGCAGCAGCAGCAGCATACTCATATGTGTATATATAATACATACACTATGAAATCCTAGTTGCTTGATTTTTAGAAGAAAACAGCCAGACTGAATAGCACCCAGTGACACCAGTGCAGGTAATAAGCACCACCCATGTTGCACGTCAGGCACACTTAAGCCTGTACCCTGCCAGGAAGATCAAAGAGTAATTTGTTCTGGAAAATAACTATTATCTTGTCTGTTAGTTCATATATCATAAATCCTATAACTGTATGTGGCTTTGCTGCTTATTCTTACACTTTCATCAGGTCCCAAAGACATGTTTCCTCAGCACTGACAGTGTTACAGGTACAATGTATTGTTGCTGTATATAGGATACAGTCAGATTATTTGATTCTATATACATTTTAATTCAGTTCAAAGGACCTTTTAAGAAAGCACCATTTTTCTCACAATATAGACTTTCCTGGTTTCCAGCACATGAAATACATCTCCTGACAGAATATTTTAATGACACATGATAGGGTGTCAGCTGGTCTGTCATTAGCTTGTATATTTCTGCCCGAGACCAGTCCTTAGTATTCCAGTACTGATTTCAGGCAGCACGTCTTCTGAATGAATATCCTCAGCAGCCTACTTGTTAGCATGTATTTATTGCCATCTATTTAGAAAACAGTGAGCCCCAGTGATTCCGGCCCTTGTTTTCAGTCCCACTGATTCAGGAAATGGAATCCAGAATCATGATCCCACAGAAGACCTCGCCCCTCCAGTGAAGTGACGGAATGGAGATGTGCCTACAGAAGTTTATGTGACAAGTGCTTGTCATCAATCAACTTGAACTGTGTTACAAGTGAGAGAGAAACACTGAAGTGTAAACTGCTGTATATAGCTTGTAAGAGACCTCTTTTCTTTAAAATTTACATAATCACAAGACAGGAAACTATTACAGTTTGGCTGATTGTAACTGTGCTGTAGTCCTCTGAAACATCCCCAAGTTTGTCGAATGTACCGTATAATATTAACACCAAGCCACCTCTCCCTACCCCCCAGGAAAAGAGAGCCCAACTGAAAATTGGAGTCATCTCCAAGTAAGAATCTAACCATGGGAAAAAAAAAAAAAAAGTTAGCTATTTCTTTATAAAGAGCAAATCTGTTTTATAATTACAGATTTTTAAGACAAATTTCTTGTATCAGGAAGAAATATAAATTTCATCATGTTTCTGTAGCATTTTTTTCTGAGTTTCAGACTAGGAACAAATTATAAGTGTACTCAATACCTGGAAATGTTTTGCTTCACTCTTATTTTTAATGTCAGCATAGTAAACTGTGTCGTTACTGAGGGGGAAGTGGTTGATCGGTAATTCAGTCTCCACTTTGTGTATTGTGTTGTCTTTATACGCGAGGAAAAGATGGCTTGAACCTGTGTATCATATGTGACTTTGAAATGAACACCTTGAATAGCACTAATTTTTATTTGTAATATTTTTCTACAACAAAACGAGTAGCACTAGGAAAAGAGGTTTTATTTTGTAAAAGGTCATCTGTGACCTGCATTTTAGTAAGCTCACAGCAGATTCTTCCAAGATCATGAATGGGGGGAGGGGGGTGTGCATGTTGAGATTTAAACTGACATAAAACTGCATACTTTGTCTAGCTCTGATTTCATTTTTTAATAGTGCCAATTTTGTGACTGTAATCATGTGAAAGTCCTGTTGAAATGAAAAATTATATCTGACCCCCAGATCAAAGAATTTATGTTAAAGTGTGAATAAATCTCATATCAAATGTCAAGCTTTTACATGTGAATGGTTTTCTCCAAGAACATATAAAAGTTAATAAAAATCCTCTTAATTTTCACATATTACATGTACGCGATCTTTTTTTAATGAACTGATGCTGAGAGTGAGCCCATCACTCTTGAAAGATGGCTTGTCCCAGTTCAGCGGGCGTGTGTGAGTCTACAGGGTAAAATAAGCTCATCAGCTGCTGCTTATGGCCACGTGGTAGGTGTTATGGGGAGTGGGTGTCTGTATACCAGTGCATAATGGTCTGGTGTTGGGGAGTTGGGGCGCTGATGGAAGAACAGGCTCTGCTCCTTGATGGGGTACTTGCCCTCTTTGGTTGGGTCCTTAGCCTATGAAATGTGGAGGTGGAATTCAGTAGCGTCTAAGGTCCCTTCAGCTCTGAATTTCTGTAACTGGCCCTTCTTGCTGGCACAGGAAGCAGTGGGGGAGAGTGGGTGTAGTGAACTCTGCCATAGCAGACCTGAAGTTCAGCAGCTACTCTACTGATTAGATGCTCAGAGCATGTTTGCAGGATGAGAATGAATCCTTGAGATGGAACTGCTTTCTAAATTACTTAATGAAAACTGGTAGAATGACTATTACTAGTAAAGGTAATCCAGCTATTCAGAACTGAACGAAATGCTCTGGACAGAGGGAATTTTCACTTACAAAATTATGTGGGCTTGTAAATGAAACAAACCCTGTAGAAGTTAAGAATCTTCTGTTATTCACTGGTGTATTAGAGTTCTCCAGAGAAATAGAACCAATAGGCTATCTAGATATATATGTATTTGGGGGAGAGAAGGATGGGGAGTTTGGGACTAGTAGAGGCAAACTATTATGTATAGGACGGACAAATATCAAGGTCCTACTGTAGAGCACAGGGAACTATAGTCAGTGTCCTGTGACAGCCATAATGGAAAAGGATATGAAAATGTGTGTGTGTGTGTGTATAACTGAGACACTGCTGTACAGCAGAAATTAACATTATAAATCAACTGTACTTCAATAAAAATTTTTTTGAAAGATGTATTTAAGAGGAGATTCATTATAGGAATTGGCTTGTGCCGTTATGGAAATCAAGAAGTTCCATAGTTTGCTGTGTGCCAGCTGGCAAACCAAGAGTCCCAGTGGTAGGATTCTGTCCAAGTCCAAAGGCCTGAGAATCAGGGGGAGCAGATGACGTAAGTCCCAGTCTGAGGTCAAAGGCCCAAGAACCAGAAGCTGTAGTATCAGAGCAGAAGGTGGGCATCCAGCTCACGAAGAGAGTGAATTTGTCCTCCTTTCACCTTTTTGTTCCATTTGGGCCCCCAATGGATGGGGTGATATCCACCCACCCTGGGGAGGGCAGTGCACCTTACCGTCTCCTGCTAATGCCTTCCAAGAAAACCCTGACAGACACACCTGGAAATAAAGTTTTACCATTTGTCTGGGCATCCCTTAGGCCAGACACGTTGATACATAAAACTAACTGGGCTTGAGAACCTCCCTAAACTGCCTCATCTACCTGACTGCTCATCCATGGGCCGTTTGGAGTGAGAACTTGGATGTCTAGGTGCTGAATATCAATAGACTATGAAAAACTGATCTTTTAGAAATTGTTTGCTACTCTCTTTTTATCTTGCTTTCTTAAACAATCTTTCTGTTCAAAAAAGCACAGAGTGATAAGCCAAGTCTAAAATGGAATTCTGTCAGAGTACACCCTCCTCTAGGGTCTTGAGCGATTTCTGTTCTAATTAAGTCATTAGGTTTCACAACTTGAGGCAGTAAAAACTGGGTTTTGGCCTTCATTCGATTCAACAAACACTGAGCTACTGTTATGTGCCCAACACCAGGCACTTGGAATAACATAAACAAAACATGATTCCCTGTCCTTGTGAAGCTTGCAGTCCAGTGAAAGTTCAGTTCAGTTCAGTCATCAGTCATGTCCGATTCTTTGCTACGCCATGAATCGCAGCACACCAGGCCTCCCTGTCCATCACCAACTCTTGGAGTTTACTCAAACTCATGTCCATCGAGTTGGTGATGCCATCCAGCCATCTCATCCTCTGTCGTCCCCTTCTCCTCCTGCCCCCAATCCCTCCCAGCATCAGGGTCTTTCTTTTCCAATGAGTCAACTCTTCACATGAGGTGGCCAAAGTATTGGAGTTTCAGCTTTAGCATCAGTCTTTCCAATGAACACCCAGGACTAATCTTTAGAGTGGACCGGCTGGATCTCCTTGCAGTCCAAGGGACTCTCAAGAGTCTTCTCCAACACCACACTTCAAAAGCATCAATTCTTCGGCACTGAGCTTTCTTCACAGTCCAACTCTCACATCCATACATGACCACAGGAAAAACCATAGCCTTGACTAGACGGACCTTTGTTGGCAAAGTAATGTCTCTGCTTTTGAATATGCTATCTAGGTTGGTCATAACTTTTCTTCCAAGGAGTAAGCATCTTTTAATTTCATGGCTGCAGTCACCATCTGCAGTGATTTTGGAGCCCCAAAAAATAAAGTCTGACACTGTTTCCACTGTTTCCCCATCTATTTCCCATGAAGTGATGGGACCAGATGCCATGATCTTAGCTTTCTGAAAGTTGAGCTTTAAGCCAACTTTTTCACTCTCCTCTTGCACTTTCATCAAGAGGCTTTTTAGTTCCTCTTCACTTTCTGCCATAAGGGTGGTGTCATCTGCGTATCTGAGGTTATTGATATTTCTCCCAGCGATCTTGATTCCAGCTTGTGCTTCTTCCAGCCCAGCGTTTCTCATGATGTACTCTGCATATAAGTTAAATAAGCAGGGTGACAATATACAGCCTTGACGTACTCCTTTTCCTATTTGGAACCAGTCTGTTGTTCCATACCCAGTTCTAACTGTTGCTTCCTGACCTGCATATAGGTTTCTCAAGAGCCAGTGAAAGGAGACTAGCAATTAAATACAAAACTTTGTAAGCTACATGGTACGGCAGAAGTTGATAAATGCCATAGTGGAAAAAGGTAGAATGGGTAATGGGGATCACGAATCTGGGGGTGGGCTGGGAGGGGCAGTACATAATACTAAAAATGTTTGGTCAGAGTTGGCCTCACTGAAAAGCTGAGGTTTAAGCTTAAACTTGAAGGAGGTGAGTAAGTTAGCCAGTGTTTGGGGAGAAATCCCTTTATGCTGAGGGGATGGCTACAGCATAGGCCTTAAGGCAGGCTCCTGCCTGGTGTGCAGTAGAGACCACTGTGGCTGGTGGAAGAAGAGGTCACGAAGCTGGATCCATAGGGGGTTGGAGGCCATCGGAAGGTCTTTTACTCTGAGGCAGGATCCGCTGGAAGGTTTTGAGCAGAGGAAGGGCATGGTCTGACTTACACTGTAAGTGGTGGCCCAGACTAGGAGTAGCAGTGGAAGTAGGGAGAATGGTCAGATTCTAAATATGCTCTGACAGCACAGCCGAGATGATTTGGTACACAACTCATTTTGGAATGCGGATGAGAGGGGAAAAAAATTTTAATGACTTAATTTGGCCTTGGCAACTAAAAGGATGGGGAAGGCTGAAGGCGGAAAAGATCTGAGGTGTGAAGATCAGGAATTTTGCTTCGTTTGAGTCTGACATGTCTATGCAGATACCCAGGTGGGGTATCAGGTAGGCAGTTGGGTATGTGAGTCTCAAATGCGGAGCACATCTGGCCTGGAGTTAGAACTGTCGGCATATAGAACTGAAAGTCAATGGACAGGGCTTCCCTGGTGGTCCAGTTGTTGAGAATCAGCCTGCCAAGGCAGGGGACATGGGTTCAGTTCCTGGTCAGGGAGGCTTCCACATGCTGTGGAGCAACTAAGTCCGTGCAATACAATTAATGAAGCCTGTGTGCCTAGAGCCTGTGCTCCACAATAAGAGAAGCCACTGCAATGAGAAGCCTGAGTACTGCAACTGGAGATGGCCCCTGCTCGCAACTAAAGAAAGCCTGTGTGCATAGCAATAAAGACCCACTGCAGCCAAAAATAATTTTTTTTTTTAAATCAATGAGGAGTCAGTATAGATAGAGAAGAGGACCAAGGTGAAGACAAACCAGGAAGAGAGAGTGAGAAACCACCAAGGAAACAGGAAGAAACTCAAAGTGGGATTTCATGAAACACAAGTGAAGAAGATCCATCAAGGATGAGATTATCTGTGTCAAACACTAGTGCAAGGTTGGGTTGGATGAAGGCTGAAAACAGATCATTAATTTAGTAACATGGTGGTCACTTGGTGACCTTTGACAGGAGTGGTCTATAAATAAGGTAATTTATCAAATTAACACTTTATTTTAGCAATTCCTACCCAATTTGTAAAATTCTTTTATTAAACCCCTGGAGTAGAACAAATCTTATTAATTTGTCCAACTAGTAATTTTCCCTGGCAATATTAAACTTCCAAACTCATTTTCCACTCACTGGGTATAAGCCTGGTGATTATTATTTATACAAGCCAACTCATTTTTAATTCTAGTTCACGTGACATACTATTTTTTACAAGCCCTCTTGGAACCTCACTTTGCTCTCCTCCCAACTCGGACTTGATAGAACCTGCCTCTTTTCCCTTATCCTCACAGTTGCCTGTGAAAGATTCTTTTTCTTCAATTCTACATTAAACTTTCACATTTCTTATTAAATTGATAATTTCAGTTTCTGGCTGAGACATAGTAGATAAAGATGCTTGATGAGTCAATAGAAGAAACAGGGAGAAAGGGAAGGAAGGGAAAAGAAAAGAAAAGAGATTGTCAGTTCTAACTGGAGAATACACAGAGCTCTCAGAAAGAAGGGCAGTGACTTTATTCCTATTTTTCATGTTCTATAAATCCTTAGAAATATGATCTGCCTAGACAAGCTCCATAAAAGCAATGTTTTGATAAAAGGGAGACAAAAAACATATATAGGAACTTCCCTAGTGGTCCAGTGGTTAAGACTCTGTGCTTCCAATGCAGGGGGCATGGCTTTAATCCCTGGGCAGGGAACTAAGATCCTCTACATGCCTCATGGCATGGCCAAAAATATATATACATATAAATGTATATATATACACACATATATGTACATTCTGGGTTGGAAACTGTGATCAAAGTATTACTAAAACTAGCACTTTTTCCAGAGTTCAGTAACCATTAAAAATGAAACCACTTTCCTGGTGGTACAGTGGTTAAGAATCCACCTGCCAAAGCAGGGGACACAGGTTTGATCCTTGGTCCAGGAAGAGTCCACATGCTGCAGAGCAACTAAGCCCATAAACCACAACTAGTGAGGCTGCACACTGCAACCCCTGAAGCTGGTGTGCCCTAAAGCTGCTCACTGCGACGAGGAGCCACCGCGATGAGAAGCCCACGCACTGCAGTGAAGAGCAGTCCCCACTTGCCGCCAACTAGAGAAAGCCCACACACAGCAACGAAGACCCAGTTCAACCACAAACAATTTTTTTAAAAAAGAAACCACTTGAATTTTTTGCAAAACGGTCTTCAATCCTAGGTAAAATTTCTTCTGTGTATTATGTTAACACCTGTGATCACAGCTTAGGGTGGATGCTCTTGGCCCCAGTAAAAAGTTTATGCTGTAGTCATGCATAAGATAAAGGATGCTGTGCAAATCACTGGCCTGGGTTCCAGCTCTGAATGAGAGCTCGTAGTAGTCATTAACTTGTGAGCTTGTTTCCTGTCAAAAATAGGACAGTGACCTCTATACTGCTGACCTCAAGGTTGTGAGAATCACATGAGGAAACAGTTGAACACATCTTGGGAAATGTGAAAATAAGCAGTGTGACTCGGGACTTCCCTGTTGGGCCAGCGATTAAGACTCCTCATTCTAGTGCAGAGGGTGCAGGTTTGATCCCTGGTCGAGGAGTTAAGATTCCACATGTCTCGAGGCCAAAACACCCAAAACATAAAACGGAAGCACTATGGTAACAAATTCAATAAACACTTTAAAAATAGTCGTCAAAAAAAAAAATCTTAAAAAAAAAAGCAGCGTGACTTGTGACCAGATGACTGTCCAAATTTGCTGAACCTGATCATAAAGATTCTGAGGGTCACAGAGCAAGAGCCACCACGCTATGCCATCACGACTGAGGCCGACCATTTCCATCTCTGGCATCTCCTGCTCCACTCCTGCCCACATCTAGAGTGCTGTGCCCTGCTCTGGGAGTGGCAGCCAGGTGGGCCTCCCTAGATGTTGTGAAGAAACACTTGTCTCCACTGTAAGAGAGAATTGTTCAGTCACTCAGTCATGTCCAACCCGCGATCACATGGACTGCAGCAAACCAGGCTTCCCTTTCCTCCACTATCTCCAGGAGTTTGCTCAAATTCATGTTCATTGAGTCAGTGATACCATCCAACCATCTCATCCCCTTTTGCCTTGTTCTCCTCTTGCCTCCAATCTTTCCCAGCCTCAAGGTCTTTTCTAAAGAGTCGGCTCTTCGCATCAGATGGCCAAAGTATTGGAGCTTCCACCTCACATCAGTCCTTCCAATGAATATTCAGGGTTGGTTTCCTTTAGGAATGACTGGTTTGAACCCAATTCTCAATGTTAGTCTGTTTCAGAATGAAAAATGATAGACCTCACAAGGATAGGAAACCACATAACAGTGTCGCCGCCTTCTGAACCCTGTCTTGGTGCCACTGTGTACAGAACTCCTGGAAGAGCTTTTCTGTGGCTGTTTCCAGTGAGTCCAGAATGAGAAAAGCATGGAAGAGGTTAGCTCAGTTGTTGGGACGTGTCAGACTCACCCTCGACACAACAAAGACAGGACTGTGCCTGCTGCTTCTGGGCAGCCAGTGAGAGCTGGGCAGCCTGGGGGCGGGAAAAGGGGCCGTGTGATTGGTGTAAGAGGTTCTCTGTGGGTCTCACGATTCCTCGGCAGATCAGACACCCCTGAGCCACATTCAGCACGCACCTCCTGTTCAGGCCACTTCTCAGGCCTGGTGGTTAGACACGGAGGGCAGGGGGTTGGACGGAAGCCCTGTCCTCCACCCGTCCGCCGGGCTTGCTCCAGCTCCTACACACAGGGCGGTGGCCAAGGTTGAGGCACTTTGCGGAGCTCTCCACAGTCCGGCCTGCTTGGTCCTGCCCACTTTGTGGCACTAAAGCTGCGAAACAGCTTTGAGGACAGCTGCCAGTGAGAGCTCACAATGGCGAAACAACCGCCCTCTTGTCTGTGGTCTCATTTAAATGTTGCCAAACCTATGTCATAAGCTCTCCTCCAGAAACTCTGATTTGGAAGGAGGTTTGGTTCATCTGATTTGATTATTTGGCTAAATAATGATCTCATTATTTGACCAAAGTTGATTATTTGGTTAAATTATAAATTTTTCAAATCTCTTCTGATGTTAAACCCTCCTGGCCTTTGCTACTTAATTATCCAACAGTGTCCACTCGAGGCTGCCTCTTCCTGAACCTGTGTGTCTCTGTCTTCCCCCCATTTCCCACCAGGGAGTGTTTATAAAATCTCAAATTTTCAAACCAGCAAGAGTATAAAATCTCAGATTTTCAAAGCATGTTCTGATATGTCCCCTTTAAGGCTGCTGCTCAGAATAAACATGAACCTGGCCTTTTGGATCCTCCCAAACCACTTGTGAAATAGTTCAGAAATAGTTCAGGGACTTCCCTGGTAGTCCAGTGGCTAAGACTCCTCACTCTCAATGCAGGGGACCCAGGTTCAACCCCTGGTCAGGGAACTAGATCCCACATGTCACAGTGAACAGTTCAAAGGTTCCAACTAGAAGATCCCGAGTGCCAAAACAAAGACCTGGTACAGTGAAATAAATCAGTATTTCAGAAAAAAAAAGAAATGGTTCGTATAAGTTCTGATGAGTTATTCCTTAATTCATTTAAGGGAAAATGCTGATCTTTATTTGAAATGAATACAATTTGTTTTAAGTTCTTTTTGGTTTGTTTTTAGTTCTTTTAATTCATGTCATTATCAAATATCCATTTTAAAACATTGGAGTATAATTGCTTTACAATAATGTTGTGTTAGTTTCTGTTGTACAATGACGTGAATCAGCTATGTTCAGGTACATCAGTATACATATATCCTCTCCCTCTTGAGCCTCCCTCCCACCCCTCTAGGTCATCACAGACACCAAGCTGAGCTCAAATATCCATCTTTTAAGATCAGTACTTTCAACCCTCCACTGTTAACCTTTTTTAAAAAAGCCTTTGTAACATTTCCTGTGTGACAAATACCAAGAGGGAAGAAAAGGGCTTCCATCCCTCACACTCAACACTGCCCCCAGGGGTCGGGCTGATGGTGGATGCGCTGTGACCACCTCTGTGCTCAGCAGGATCTCCACCCCTGGGTTCCTTGCCTGGAGGTTGTTCCTACTCGAATACTTAAAGTATCTGAAATATTGGATACTGAAATACATGATAGGCAGAATTAAAATTTCGACAACTCAGAAATTCCCTGGCAGTCCAGTGGTTAGGATTCTGAGCTTTCACTGCCAAGGGCCTCGGTTCAATCCCTGGTCAGGGAACTGAGATCCCACAAGCTGAGTGGTGTGACTCAAAAAAAAAAAAAAACCTACAAATTTGTTTTGATATGTGGATAAACTTTTATTTATATATAAAGGGAAAACCAATTTCATTTAAAGCTGCCTAATCCACATTCCCAATAGTGAAGGTGTTTAATTTACCATCCACCTTCCAAAGGCTTCAAATCAAACATAGCTAGAATTGATTGATTGATAAAGAATTGATAGATTGATAAAGAATTCAGATTATAAAACTCTCCAGGCAATTAAATGGTCATAATAATACTGGAACTACAGTTTAAAAAAACAAACCACAATGTTATGAGCCCTAACTATCGTTCACTTGGAGGTACAGATAATCAATACCAAATTCATATATTGGGTTGTAATCAGCAATTGGAAGCAAACAGTATCAAACTGCATAACTTTTAAAAATTAACCTGAAGTTATGAACTTTATAAAAATGGATCTTATTCTTCCAGTGCTCCCAGAAGCTCTACAAAATCAGTGATGTACCATTCTGCGTTATCCTTTACTTGCTGCCTGATCACATTTCCTCCGAATCCAATGAAAGCATCCTATGAAGAGAAAGAAAGGGAAATAGTTTATAAGGAGAGAGAGAAAGAGAGACAGCAGCAGCCTAGGGAAATAAGTATTACTGAAAAGAAGAAACTCTGAACAAAGACAAGTGAGCCTGGCATCACCTGGGATGCCCCCCTCCCCAGCTCCCTGTGAGCCTGCTCATCTCCTCCCCTCCTCCCGCCTCGCAAATAAATGAGCCTGACCACCACTGCAGCAGAAGCACTCAGCTGGACACTGTGGGCTTCAGAAGAACTGAGGTCCTCGGAAAATCAAGACAACTGCTTACAAAAATAAAACCCGGGACTTCCCTCGGTGGCCCAGTGGTTAAGACTTCTTGCTTCCAATGCAGGGGGCCCAGATTCAATTCCTGGTCAGGGAACTAGATCCCGCACACCACATCTAAGACCCTGCACAGCCAAATAAATATATGTATATATTTTTTTAAATAGGGACTTCCCTGGTAGTCCAATGGCTAAGACTCCATGCTCCCAATGCAGGGGGGCCTGCGTTCAATCCCTGGTCAGAGAACTAGATCCCACTTGCTGCAACTAAAAATCCCAAGTACCACAATGGAGCCTCAGCACAGCCAAATAAATATTAAAAAACAAGTAAATAAAACCACACCAGGTGGCAAACATCTGAGTCCTAAACTGGGTGGCAATCACATCCAGGTCAATTTCAAAGAAAGAAGATTGAAGAGAGGCCTGTGGGGCTGGGGAAATGCCCGAGGCATGGAATCAGGACCATGGCAGAATATCTCCCAGCTGGTGTCCTGTGTGAACCTGAGGGACCCACCCCGCTGCCCGCAGGGAGGCCTGTTATCCTGGGCTGAAGGAGATGACAACCCCGGAGTATGTTAGCAGCACTCTATTTTTCACTGGTAGAATGATTTAAAGGTGCATTGTTTCATTCACTTCTTCTCAGTGATACCTTCTCTTAGTCAATGATCTTTTGAAATTTTTTGTGGCTGCACCTTCACAGCATGTGGAATCTTAGTTCCCCGACCAGGGATCACACCCATATACCCCTGCACTGGAAAGTGGAGTCTTAACCACTGGACCACCAGGGAAGCCTCATTGTTGTTAGTCACTAGTTGTGTCTGAATCTTTTGCAACCCCATGGACTGTAGCCTACCAGGGCTGATGCAATCTGTCCACGAGATTTCCCAGGCAAGAATCTGGAGTGGGCTGCCATACCCTTCTCCAAGGGAAATCCCATAGTCAGTGGTCTTTTTAAGTGGTATTTTCTCTTTTTTCTGCCAGGACACAGACACAATATACATTGATTTAGAAGTACAGATTTGTCTTACTTGCCCTTTCTCTTCATTTTTATTTTCATACCATACAATGGGGGAAAAATAAGTAGATTCTTACATTTAGATAAATCGAGCCTCTTGAACTCCTGCCTCTGCGGCAGCCCTCTGCAGGCCAGCACCAGTTCCACTGTCCTAACACCCTGACTTGTTCCTTCTTGGTCCAGAGGCTTCCAGGACTTCCCATGACCCAAAGGTAACACCAGACAGCCTAGTGCGTGGGGTCTTCTCTTGCTGAAGAGAAAGCCACTCCCACACCTCCCTGCCCACTGGCCAGCCTGAGACTGCGCTGGTCCATCAGGACTGTGCTCTGCTGCTTCCCTTCCCCCAGAAGCCCTCCCCGCCAAGTTCTGCCTGGCTCCCACATGGCGACTGCTAACTGCCCTTTAGGGCACGGCTCCCACTCCCGGGCCACGCACTTGGTACTGCACACAGGAGAAGGTGAGCAGCAGGAGAGTGAGAGAAGCTTCATCTGTATTTACAAACTGCTCCGCATGGCTCGCACTCCTCCTGAGCTCCACTTTCTGTCAGGTCAGTGGCGGCAATTAATAAATGCAAAGCCCTTGAATCATCCAGAAACCATCCTCCACCCCTCCACCCCCGGTCCGTGGAAAAATTGCCTTCCACGAAACCGGTCCCTGATGCCACAACCCAACCTTTGGGCGCAGATTAGGGCGCAGATTCCTCGGACCACCTTCCAGGGCTACAGACCTGCACACACACCACCTTCCCTTGGTTCAGTCAGGCTGTGTCACCTTCTGACCGATAGGATCTTCTGCACTTTGTAATTCTGTCCTTCTTGGATACCGGGATTCAGGGCCCCCTGAGAGAACCCTGCATTTTACGCCTTGTACTCTGATATCCACTGGCCTGGCTTTCAGTACTTAGTTGACCCTGACATTGGCTGTAAATCATTTAAGAACGCATTATTTCAAACTGACTCAAGTAATGTTAAAAGGATCCCCAAAAATTCTTTAACCACTTTTAATTAATCATTGACAGACAGATGTTATTTTTAGATCTGAGGAAACTAGGTAGTGAAATGTTCACCACTATATTTTTGGTTCAGTTTTTTTAAGGTAGAACGAAATGTTAGAGTCACAGTCCTATGTGAAATGGACATGTGATATTTAAGGTATTGGCTACAGTCCATGGGGTCCCAAAGAGTCGGACACAGCTGAGTGACTGAGCACACGTGCACACACACACACACACACATACATAGAGCACTTATTTCCTGCTAGTCTCAGAAAGCAATGGAAATGCAGAAGAAGAATAAAATGCTTTAATATGGCCATGGTATTGAATCTCCATGACCCTCAGTTACCCCATCAGTAAAAAGGAAAAGATGATACTTTTTACTTCACAGGGCTGTTATGAAGATTAAATAAGATAATGTATGAGGAAATAGTTTATCAAATATAAAACACAAATTCTGGTTGTAGTATAAGAGCTGCATTAATTGTGGAAATGAAGCCAAACCTCATTGAGCACATACTTGGGCTAAGAGGCAGCAGCCATACTGCAGGGACAAGGGGTCTTTGGAAGTTTTAAATGGGGTTTAAGTTCCTTATTTGCAACCTTCCTTGGGTTTGCAAAAAGTCAATTAATATATTGAGATTGAACGTGTTTTATTTATTTTGTTTTTTTGTTTTATGGTGATACAGGTTTTTGTTTCACTCTCACAAGCTGCATAAAAATGAGTATGCTTAATACATACAGCAGGAGGACAGGCTTCCATGTCTGTGGCTCCATCTCCAACCATGACGATCTTCTTAAAATGAAATTTTTCCTTTAACAATTTAATAACTTTTCCTTTTCCACCAGATTCAGCTGTTGGCTGTGTCTCATCAAAACCTGCATATTCACCTATAAAACAGATCCACAGAATTAGATCAGTAGGGCCACTTTTTTGCATAGATGATATCCTCATTTACATACCACTGGCAAAGCTAAAAATGGCCTTCCACACAGCCTGGACTTTCACATTTATTTCTCAGAATGAACAAGCTATGCCTTTAAATTACAAACTTCTTGTCAAGGTTATTCCTTTAGGTGATAAACATCTTGCAGTTAATTGGGTTTATCTTCTAAGCTTCCAGTATAGCAAGTCTCAAAACTTATTGAAATGGCAGAACACCATGAAACAGTTATATATTAATTTAAAACATGTTATTATATAATTTCTTCTAAGAGGAGATTCTAATTTACATTTGATGGATTATTTCCATCTTACAGTAATTACTACACTTATACTCTTTTTTTAATGATTTCTATCTTAAAAACTCTTCAAAAGTGTTCTAGTAACACATTTAAATGTTTTTAATTAATGCCATTTGGTTTTAAGAATGCCAGCCACGCCCTGACATAACTGGAGACATCTGAAGATGACGAGAAGATCACAGCTGCGGCTCTGTGACGGTCCCGAGAGGGGCCAGGAAGCGCCTCCACAGGCAGCTACAGTGCAGTGACGTGCTCCCAGATTAACTCTCCTTCCTGAGTCAAACACACGAGCCAAGTTGGCTCTAATACATGAGAGCTTTCATAAAACTGAAATATACTGACTGACAAAATAAGTCATATGGGTTACATGACATTATTTACTAAAATGCAGACATGTATACACAGACAGATGATTTTATGGATACTGAAGGTAGGAGAGATGATGCCCTAAGTGTATCTTGCAGAGTAAAGGATACCAAGGTGTGAAAGATATCAGTAAAGAGAACCCTCTATCTCAGCATTTAACTCTGACACCACCTTGCTGAAGCTGCATTCCAACAGACATTAAATACAAAACTGATTAGAGGGGAAAATGTGACCATGAAAGTCTTACCATTAAAGTAGAACTTTAGCCTGTTGGCAAATACATTGGTTGATGGAATGTTGAGCTTTGAAGCAACATGCTCCACAATGCTCCTAAAGCCACCAGATATCAGGAAAACCTGAACATTTCGTTCTTGTAGGCGACTTACTAGCTCCCTGTAAAAAAAAAAAAAAAAGGAAACTGCAAATACCAAATGCTGATCAATACAAAAGTGAAAACAGGAAACGTGAAAAGGAAACTCAAATATTTATTTCTCCTAATGCATCTGTCCAAGGTACATCAGACAAGTTATATCGCCTAGTGAATTAATGTTCCATATATGTTTTTCTAAATGCACTTAGAAATTAGTGGGTGGGGCTTGACTGCTTTAGGAAACCATTCCACAACTCTGTTCTGCCCATGGACCTAGAAACACAAGACGAAGAGGGGATCTTGGCTCTCTGTTGGGAGAGAGGGAAGGCAGACATGGGCAGGACCAACCAGCCAGACAAGACCAGTCACAAGGACCGAAAGAACCACACGGAAGCTCTACAGTAATGAAGGACATGCCCCCAAATGCAGGTGCTGAGAGAGAGGCAGTGTGCCCAGACTGGGCATCCCTTACCTTATGCCGGGGGTCAGGTGCGGGGGGTGCTCTGCTAGGAGCCTCTGCACCTGTTCCCTGGAGGGCTGGATCAGAGCTAAGCGCTGTGTGAGGGCAGCCTTGAAAGGCACTGCCCCGCCCATGGCTTGCCGTGTCCTAGAAGGAGGAAGACCCAACAATCAAGCCAGCCAAGTCAGCTGTCATCAAAGTTTACATGCCCACCCTCCCCAGCTCCTCTCAAGGTCCATCCACAAGGACGGTGCCCCACCATACAACAGACGTGCTACGTTGCCATGGGAGTGAGTGGGGCCAGGGAAAAACTATGGAGGGTTTGCTTGAGAATCACATTAATATTCTGCATCCACAAATACACCATCCAGTGAGCTGAGAAAAATGCATGTTCTATCCACAGGTACCTTCCTTAGAAGCCGTGAGCACTTGTAAACCAAGACAGAGACTAAAGGCCAGTACTCTTTATACACACACACATACATATAATTTAGCATGTTAAAAACAATCACATCAAAGAAAAGTATACAGCGGCTTCCCTGGTGGCTCAGTGGTAAAGAATCCGCCTGCCAATGCGAAAGATACCAGTTTGATCCCTGGTCCAGGAAGATACCACATGCTGTGGAGCAACTAAGCCCGTAAGCCACAACTATTGAGTTGGTGCTCTGGAGCTCAGGAGCTGCAACTGCTGAAGCCTGCCCGAGAGCCTGTGCTCCACAACCAGAGAAATCACTGTAATCAGAAGCCCATGCCCAGCACAGCAAACAAATAATTTTTAAAGTATTCAGATAAAAAAATGTCATAGATGACATAAGAATAGTGTGCATATATTTTTGCATATATATATAAATCTACAGTATTTACCACTGTTGATTTATATATATTTTGGAGCAGCTCTGATGCTGCTATCATAAACCAAATTGTACACCTTGGTTTACTAGGCCAGGCATGCTTGCATCAGATGAAGCTGAACATGAAACAGTCTAGGACCTGGTGAGTGTGGGTGGCACAGGGGAGAGCAGAAGGGAGGAAGGAACTCTTACCTGGGCATGCGTGGAGACACTGAACCAAAACTAGCTTTCTAGCAAAGCTCTAAGGCTATACTTTCAACCATGACACCAAGCACTGGACCCCTGGAGATCTGGTAGGTTATCTTTTTTGGTTATTTGTGGTCATCAATCCCCTGGTCAAGCTAAGGGTATGTCATCCATATTTATTTGTCAAAGTGTATATATTAGTGTTATATATACACTTTTTTGGCAAAAATATGTGTATAAATGGGAAGTCCAGTGGTTAGGATGCCATGCTTCCACTGCAGGGAGACAAGTTTGATCCCTGGTTGGAGGGAACTGAGGTCCTGAAAGCATGTAGTATGGCCAAATATACATACATACACATATATACGCTATGCTTAGTTGCTCAGTCATGTCCAACTTTGTGACTCCATGGACTGCAGCCCACCAGGCTCCTCTGTCCATGGGGATTCTTCAGGCAAGAATACTGGAGTGGGTTGCCATGCCTTCCTTCAAGGAATCTTCCCAACCCAGGGATTGAACCCAGGTCTCCCACATTGCAAGCAGATTCCTTACCATCCGAGCCACCAGGGAAGCCCATGAATAATGGAGTAGGTAGCCTATCCTTTCAATAGGAGATCTTCCCAACCCAGGAATTGAACCAGGTCTCCTGCATTGCAGGTGGATTCTTTACAAGCTGAGCTACCAGGGAAGCCCATACACATACACACATAGATTTATATAAGCCCATATACATATATATATATATATTTATATAAATGGATGGTTGGATGATATACTACACCAATAAATTCAGCTCTAAGTGATGGAAGAAAATAACCCAGTGCCCATATTTCATAGGAAGGGACTAAAATCAGGGAATTGTGGCTCTGGTCCTGTAGGTCATTCAAAAGTCACTCTTCTTTTGCAATCCTCTATCATTTCATAAGGTGAATAAATACTGTTCCTACATTTCTGACACGGCATCCTCAACCCCACAGAATTTGGCCAGCTCATCAATTCCTTCTTCTTGGATGACGGTGCTATCGACATCAAAGCACACTGCATCAGCTGAACAGAAAAGATTCCTCAACTCTGAATGGGAGACCATCTTTGGAAGAATTTTCCTCCTACAACAGAAAAAGATGGATCTATTTAAAGACATAAAATATAATCATTTGTTATTGTTGTTCAGTTGCTAAGTCCTGTCTGACTCTTTGCAACCCCATGGACTGTAACACGCCAGGCCTCCCTGTCCCTCACTATCTCCCAGAGTTTGCCCAAGTTCATGTCCAATGAATTGGTGATGCCATCCAACCATCTCATCCTCTGTCGCCCTCTTCTCCTTTTGCCTTCGATCCTTCCCAGCATCAGACAAAATATAATCATAAAAGGTCTAATTTTGCCTACGAATGTCAATATATTGTATTTCCCATCAAAGTCATTCTTTTTTTTAATACAAATTAAGCACCTTCTAAATGTCAGGCTCTGGGGCTACAAAGTTGAGTGGAGACCCAGATTCTGCTCCCAGGAATGAAGTCTAGTGAAGGTTATCAATTTATGAATGTATTTGATTTTCAATCAATATTCAGATACATTTGACCTAACAATTAGAGCAATAAGGCAAGTGCTACAATGGAAATGTGCATAAGACACTGTGAGCACACAGAGTAAATGGTTAACCTTGTCCATGAGACAGGCTTCCAAGAGGTACTGGCATTTGAGCTGAATATTGCAGAGTAAGTGGCCTTCTGCATGGGCTTGCAAAGGGAAGGGTATCGGTTTGTTGTGTCCTGAGAATAAGCCAGACGGAGAACAGCAGCAAGGAGCGGGGTAGTGATGGCAAAGGGAAGAACATGTGCAAAGACAAGGCAGCAGAATGATGGCTGATGAGTTAGGAGCTGCCCAACGGCCCAAGCCAGCTGGCAGGCAATGCACGAGCAGTTAGTATGGGCGGGCTAAGGAGCTTTTTTTTTTTTTGACTTTTCTGGGTTTTCATTGCTTCACACAGACTTTCTTTAGTTGCGGCAATCTGGGACTACTGTTCGTTGTGGTAGGTGGACTTCTCACTGCCATGGCTTCTCTTGTTGCAGAGCACAGGCTCGAGAGCTCAGGCCCAGCAGTTGTGGTGCACGGGATTAGTCGCCCCACGGCCTGTGGGTCTTCCTGGACCAGAGATCGAACCCGTGTCCCCTGCGTTGGTAGGCGGATTCTAATCCACTGGACCACCAGGTAAGTCTTAAGGAGTTTGGATTTTAACATTCTAGCTAACAGAAGGACTTACCTGGTGGACCAGGAGCTAAGACTCCATGCTTCCAATGCAGGGGGCCCAGGTTCAATTCCTGGTCAGGGAACTAGATGCCACATACCTCAGCTAAGAGTTCATATGCTGCAACTAAGACTTGGTGCAGCCAAATAAGTAAATATTGGGGGGAAAAAAAACCTTTTAGCTAATAGGAAACCTTGAAAGGCTTTACACCTCAGAAGTCCGAGCTAAACATACACATGAGTCTGTTTCCAGTGCAGAGATGGTAACTGAAGCCACAGACTGCTGGAAGAGAGAGTAGAGAAAGAGAAAAAGAAGAAGGCTGAGGACAGAGCACAAAGGAACAGGGTAGTCAAGGCAGGAATCTGTGAAGGAAAATGAGAGGGAGAAGTCACAGGGAGGAACTGAGAGACCACAGTGCCGCAGAAGCTGCAGAGGATAGTTTCAAAAGAAATCTGAGTATTTTTTATTTTTTAAGAAAACTGGGGCTTCCCTGATGACTCAGTGGTAAAAAAAAAAAAAAAAAAAAAAAATCCACCTGCCAATGCAGGAGACACCGGTTCAATCCCTGGTCCAGGAAGATCCCACATGCCATGGGGCAGCTAAGCCCAGGCTCCATGACTACGGAAGCCCTTGCACCTTAGAGCCTGTGCTCCACAACAGGAGAAGCCGCTGCAGTGAGAAGACCATGCACTACAACAGAGAGTAGCCCGTGCTCACCACAACTAGAGAAACGCTCAAGCGGTAACAAAGACCCGGCACAGCCACAAATAAATAAACTTACTTTTTAAAAAAGAAAGAAAATCAATGGCCTAGAGTCTTGGAAGTGAACTAGATCCTAGAGGTCATCTGGGGCCACTCTCCCATCAAAGAAACTAACACGTCATGTACAAGGTACACGGACCATGCAAATCACATAAACAGCGGCTGACAAGTGACTCACAGGAGCCTGGCCAACCCACTTTGTAACTCATTACAAACCAGTGCATTGGGTAGAACCATCCAGTTCAAAGTTAACATGGGGGAAAAAAAAATCTTTCAAGCCAGGGGTCAGCAAAACACAGCCAGTAGGCCAAATGCAGCCTGCCACCTGTTTTTGTACAGCCTGTGAAGAATGAATTTTACATTTTAAATAGTTGGGAAAAGTAGAAAAGTAGTATTTTGTGACACATGCAAGTCACATAAAATTCAAAATTCAGTGTCTGTAAATAAAATGCTATGGGAACATAGCCACGTTCATCATTTACGTGTCTATAGTGACTTCCCCAAAACGGCAGACAAGCTGAGTAGCTGTGTCAGAGACATGGTCTGGAAAACCTGAGATACATACTGTCTGGCCCTTTAGAGAGAAATTTTGCTGATCCTTGTTTCAAGCCCTTACAAGAGAGTACTCCAAACAGGAAACATCAATTTCATTGGAGTCCCACTAAAAACAGGCAGAGGAGGGTAAATTAATGAATCCAGTTAGATAACAGAATTTAAAACTCTGCACTGACATTATCGACCTAAATGTGAGTAAGTCTCCACAGAAGAGGAGAAGTATTTTTCAAAAACATGAATACAAAACACATCTGCTACTGGTTATCTACTGGGTTTTCTATAAGAGATGATGGAAAAACCCGATCGACTTTTTGGCCAACACAACACGATCTATTTTTTACCCACAACATCATGTTCTTCTTCAAGCTGACCACTCAAGTTAGAGGACCAACTTCCCAGGTTCACATATCTGCTCTTGGAGGCTAAGCTTCTTTGCTGGTTGGTTCTCTTAATGTAATAGCCCAGGGTCCGTACTTGGTCTTCTCTACCTATATACACTCCTTGCTAAGTGCTAAGTCACTTCAGTCATGATCAACTCTTCGCGACCCTACGGACTGTAGCCCACCAGGTTCCTCTGTCCCTGGGAATTCCCAGGCAAGAATACTGGAGTGGGTTGCCATTTCCTCCTCCAGGGGATCTTCCCCACCCAGGGATCAAGCCAGAGTTTCCTATGTCACCTGCATTGGCAGGGGGATTCTTTACCACTAGCGCCACCTGGTCACTCCTTAGATGAATTAATTTATCCTTGATCATAGCTTTAAATGCCAGTTCTATGACAGTAACTCCCAATACACAGCTGCAACTCAGTTTTCTCTCCCAAACCCTAAACTCTATCTACTTACCTGACTTCCACTCAGATGTTTAGTGAACATCCCAGACATAAATCATAACGTCCAAAACAGAACTCCCAGTGTTCCCTCCCCTCCTCAAACCTGCCATTCTTGCAGCCTTCCTTCTCTCTCTTGATGGCAACTCCACTCCTCAGTCACCTTTAACATTTCTCTTTCCCTGAAATCCCACATCCAGTCTTTCAGGAAATGCTATTTGTTCTGCCTTTAATTTTTTTTTTTTTTTTTTGGCCGAGCCCCACAGCATGTGGGATCATAGTTCCCTGCCGCTGCTGCTGCTGCTAAGTCGCTTCAGTCGTGTCCGACTCTGTGCGACCTCTGAGACGGCAGCCCACCAGGCTCCCCTGTCCCTGGGATTCTCCAGGCAAGAACACTGGAGTGGGTTGCCAGTTCCTTCTCCAATGCATGAAAGTGAAAAGTGAAAGTGAAGTTGCTCAGTCGTGTCCGACTCTTAGCGACCCCATGGACTGCAGCCTACCAGGCTCCTCCATCCACAGGATTTTCCAGGCAAGAGTACTGGAGTGGGGTGCCATTGCCTTCTCCAACAGTTCCCTGAAAAGGGATCAAACCCACACCCACTACAGTGGAAGTGTGAAGTCTTAACCTCTGGACCTCCCGGAAAGTCCAGTTCTTCCTGTAAGAGCTAACCAAAAAAAATTTAACCAAAGTATGACCGCTTCTCACCACATCCACTGCTGTTGTTCCAGCCTGTCACAAATGTTTCTAGCCAAGATTGTACCAACAGCCTCTTAAAATGTCCCCACCCCTACTATCTGCTCTCAACAAAACAGCCAGAGAATCATTGTAAGCTATAAGCCAAATCATGTCACAATCTTAGCTCAAAATCCTTCAGTGGCTTTTCATTTTACTAAAAGTAAAAGCCCAACTTCCTATGATTACCAATAAGATCTGCCCCCCAACTCTGGCACCACCACCACCACCAGCATGCCCTCCCCATTACTTCTCTGGCCTCATCTCCTACCCCTCTCACCCTTGTTCACTCTGCTCCAGCCTCACTGGTCTTCTTGCTGCTCTGCAAATACACCAGGAAGGCTCCCCTCTTAGGGTCTTTGCTCTAGCTTCGCCCTTGGTGGGAATGCTCATCACGGGGAATGGCAACCCTGCTTGGCCAGTTCCCTCAGAAGCAGTTTGCCCAGATGTCAACCTGACCATGCTGTTTATCACTGTAACCCCCTTCCCTGACCTTACCCCTGACATTGCTGATCTCCCTCATGATGCCCTACTTCTTTTCTTCTGTAACATCGCTCATCTTCTAACACCTGATAACACATGTCTATTATGTGTTGTTTATCTGTTCCCATTAAGATGTAAATTTCACAGGAGTAGGATCTTTATCATCTTTGTTCACTGCTGGATCCTTAGGACTGAGAACGGTACTTGGCACATAGTAAGGCTCAGTAAGGCTTCCCAGATGGCACTAGTGGTAAAGAACTTGCCTGCCAATGCAGGAGACATAACAGACTCAGGTTCAATCCCTGGGTCAGGAAGATCTCCTGGAGGAGGGCATGGCAACCCACTCCAGTATTCTTGCCTGGAGAATCCCCATGGACAGAGGAGCCTGGCAGGCTACAGTCCATAGTGTCACAAAGAGTCGGATATGACTGAAGTGATTTAGCACACGCACAAGGCTCAGTAATGTGTGTAAATGAATAAAGCTCAAATGCCATCTTCACTATGAAGTCTTCCCTGATCCCCTGATCTGGAAAAACATCTCTCCCAGAACTTCCACAGTACTTTATGGAGACCTGCTTTAAGATAGGGAATTCATAATATTCCAACTTATCTTATATTGATTTATGTGCATATCACTTTCACTCCGGGATGGCAAGCTCTTTGTACTAAAATACAAAATTTTCCAAAACACCTATTGTTTTGAACCTTTTCTGAGTGGATACTCAATTAATTTCTGAAGGTTGAATGAATAAATAAAATGATACAATTGTGAATTACATACCCACAGCTAACGATTTTTTAAAACTTTTTATCGTGGCAAATTTCACATACATATAAAAACAGGAAGTATGAATACATGAACTCCATGTATTTATCATCCTGTTTCAATAATCATAGCAAATCTTACTTCATCAACAACCCCACTATAAAAGGTTCTGCACCCCAATTCCAACAAGGGGGTTGGGGTTCCCACACATCCAAGCAGTTCTTGGATACCAGCAGGGTGTTCTACTTTTCGATTCAATTCTGACACTATCTACCCAGAGAGGGCATCAGATTCCACAGGTTAAAGGTTTAGTCCACAAGACTGACCCCACTCCACCCCCGACACACACACACTCTCTCTCTCTCCAGATGTCGGTCACAAATCCAGATTATCATCACCTGTGCTTCTGACTGACCAGCTATAGAGTGGAGGTTCCAACAACCCCTCCTTGGGTTCAATTAATTCATTAGAGCAACTCACAAAATTTACGAGGTTTATTATTAAAGGATATAACTTAGGAAAAGCAAATGAAAGAAATGTACAGGGCAAAGATATGTGGAAGGGGAGGGGAGCTTCCATGCCCTCTCCAGGCTTGACGTTCTGCCCAAATCTCCATGTGTTCACCTACCGAGAAGCTCTTAGAACCCCGTCCTTTGCGGGTTTTGAGGAGGCCTCATTACAAAGGCACACTTGACAAAATCATTGGTCACTGGTGCCCGAGCTCAGCCTCTAACCCCTCTCGGGGTCATGTCAGTGGGACTGAAGGTTCCAACCCTCTCATCACATGGTTGGCTCTCATGGCAAACAGCCCTCATCCTTAGGTAGGTCCAAAAGTCACCCATTCACACAAGAGACATCTTTATCTGTCTCATCATGGAAAATTCCAAGGGTTATAGGAGCTCTGTGTCAGAAACAGGACAGGTCCAAATACCTGTTTATTACAAATCACATTCTCACACCCACACAATTCTATCTTTGAGATAAATCTGACTTATCTCAAAGTAAACCATATCATTTCATACAAAAATATTTCAGTGTATATACTTAAAAGGTAAAGGCTCTTTTTAACATAGTCATTTGCATTTATTAACTATACTGTTGGCACCTGCCTGTATGCAGGTTTGGCCACTGACGATCAAATTAGGTTAATCACAGCACACCTCAGAATGCCCCTGCTTATCCATTTCTCATTATTAGCGTAGAAATCAACATAATGTCTCTGTTACTTGATTCATTTATGCCCTTCATGATTCAAATCCCCTCCATTTCACCAGTCTTTTCCCCACCACTTTCCTCCCCCCACAAACACTCACATACACATACACACACTTTATGCTCAAGGGATACAGAGGACTTCTTGCTCCTTAAACATGTCATGGTTTTTTAGTTCTCTTTATCTTTGCAAATGCTGTTTATTCTGCCTGAAATCACCTAATTACTCATGTTTAAGGGGCAAATTCCTATTTATCCTTCAAGGTGCAGATTAATTATTTTCCCTATACTATCTCCTTCATAATCCCCTCCAAGAATTAATTAATTACCCTCATTCCTCTCCTAGAACGTGAGTTCCTTCAGGGTAGGGACCTTGACTGAATTACTTTTCTGTTCCAGCACAGTAGGTGTTAAATTGAAATGTTTCAGGAATTAGAGCTGAATCTAAGCAGTTAATGAGAACCCAACACAGAATCGAGTACATTACTGTTCTCAATTAAACAACTCCAATTTAGTATGCTATTACCCTAAAATTAAAATCCTTAACCAGAAACGATGACTACAACAGAGAAACAGAATCAACACCATATATTCCGAAGTTGGAAGGAAGCTCAAAGCCATTATCTGGGGCTAGTCCTGTGCCTTTCTACAGGAACAATATAGATACATCCATTTGCCAAATTAACTAATAGAGGTATAAGGAATTAAATGCTTTACCCAAGGTCGTACAGCTCCTAAGCGATGGCCAAAGAACTGAAATTTGGATCTCAAATGCACAGAGACAACATAAAAGATGTGGATAAATTAAGCAGAATTAAGTAAAGTTAGACACTGTTAAGAACATAACATGGATCCAGGAAATGTCAAAGACTTCCACCAAGAATTCAGACTGGGACTTCCCTGGCAGTTCAGTGGTTGAGAATCCACCTTGAAGTGCAGGGGACATGGGTTCAATCCCTGGTCAGGGAACTAAAATCCTACAGGCCATGGAGAAACTAAGTCCACGTGCCAGAACTGGAGAATCCATGCGCCACAATGGAAGCTCCCACATGCTGCAACTAAGACCAACACAGTCAAATAAATACAAATATTTTTTTAAAAAAGAATTCAGACTATTCTTCAAAGACAGTGAGGCCAGTGCACAGGGCCACTCTGTGCCCAGCACATGATCTGGGAACCACAGAATGGGCACCACCTTCAAGACGCTCTCAGTCTCATTGGATGGCTGGACAAATCATCATTGCTCACATTTGAAAAGCCAGAGCCTTGAGCCTCTTTCCAACCACTGATACCAGCAATAGCTTCAACCAGATCATGAGCCTCAAATACAAAAGGAAACATACATTTACTCTAATGAAGTGAGAACTGATTTCTACAAATCCGGATGAACAGTAGTCCTGACTTGTAACTCAGAACTGCTGACACCTGTAGGTTGCACTGTGGGTCCCAAGACAGGATGTTTGAGACAAACTATTGGAGGACAGAGGGAACAAAAAGTACCCACAAACTGAGAAGGCATCTTGAGAGCGACAAATGAGGCAGGCAGATCCATGTAACCAGGGTCCTTGGAAACAGGACGTGCACTCCTAAGCCAAGACTGATGAATGGGTAAGTAGTCTTGGGGGTGCTGGAAATATGTCAGGGAGGGTTTTCATCATTGTTTGGGGACTAACAGAGCGTAGAGCTACCTGGCCCTGATGATTATTAAACAATGTCTATTAACTGCAAAGCCCTTGACGACAGAGAAGTGATTCACTGCACAATACAGTTCTGGGTAGGGTCAGAAGGACAGGAGAAACTGTAAGGACCCAAGACGGTGCTAGTTATGCTAACAGCCATGCACAAACACTACACTGAAGCTACCTGGAAGGCTAATCGTTTCCTCTGTGCCCTCCCTAGAAGACAGAGCTAGATTATATGACCTTAACCTTGCCCCCAGAATGCTTGAGCCAGGGGATATGCCCTCCACTCCTCAGCTTACATGGGTTTCAATCCCCTGCCTAGACTACAGAGCAAATTCAGCTTCCTTCAGCACTTCGCAGCCCCCACTGTAAAATGCTCTGCCTTCCTGTTCACTTCTGATTCCCTCTTTTTTCATTGTCTCCACCAGGAGTGACTCATGATTCGTACAAATTCAAAATCCTCATAGTTCCAGGGGTGGGAAGGGAAATCTGCTGAGGAAATTCAGTTGCTTCAAAGTGAATTGTGTACATTAGAAAAACTGTTGCTGGAGAGTGGACTCTGGAGCCCTCACATCCAGACTAGCAGGGAAGGGGGACAGGACAGGGATGGAAGAAATCCTGGTGGAAAAGGTCTGTGTTTAAATGGCAGTTGCCAAGCCTGGTCCCAACCCCTAGACCACTGCCTTCTGGGGCTCAGGACAGGACTCCTGCCCACCTGACCCCAAGCAGGTCCACCTTGGGGAAGCAGAGGGCCAACTGGTAAAGAAGCCACAGCTGACAACCCCTTGTCACCTAATCCCAGTTCCAAAAGTACAAAACCAAGCTTTCCTTCAAGGCCAACCTTAGGAATTCTGATGTTAGATAAGAGGGAAAAAACTTTCTCATCCCAACAAACTCTCTTCCAGCTTCTCATCTAAGTGTCTCACAAGAGACATCTAAGATCACCTTCACCAACTTCCGCTTTTGCTGGGATTGACCTCTTACCTTCACCTATGTAAGGACAAATATAAGCTGGTACAGAGGTTGAGGAAGCCAACAGAGCAAAGCTTCCTGGACTCAGATGGGCATCATCTAGGGTGGCTTTGGTCCTGGTGGTGAGGCTGTTTGGGGCCCTCCAAGCAGTGAAACAAGGCCGAATGGAGTCTGAGAGGCTTCTGGATCAGAGGAGAGTCAAAGAGCCTTCCTCTAACTAGGACGGGGGTTCCTGCCAATGCATTTATAGTACATTTTATGATTTAAAACAAAACAAAACAGATCTTCCTCAGGGAAACCGAGATTGTATGTGTACCACTTTACAGCAGACAACTCTTTTTACGCAGGTGAAGAGTAAACTGATAAACATATAACACTGACAACGACGACAACAGCAGACAAAGCGGACTCACGCGTCTTCAGTGCTGGATTCCCAGGAGACAACGGTCTTCTCTTCCCACTTCTTTCCTGGGGGGGTGGGGGGGCGGGGGATAAAGAAACACAGCATAAAGTTCTGACTACATATTTCTTTAAGAGAGATCTCGTGAGTTCTACAAGAGTAAGAACCTAGAAAGAACGGGGAAATCAACATCAAGGTCCAGACACAGGAGAAGAAAGAGACCGTCTAGCTTCACTATCCTCCCTCTGTAGGACTGGAACAAAGAAAGGTCGGCTGCCAAGTCTCCTAAGGCTACTTTCTCTGGGAAATACTTCACATCTGCCTCCTTCAAGCTCCACAGAAGAGGAAACATGCCCTTTTCTGTGGCTCTAAACCAGAAAAAGCTTCGAGTCTGATAGAAAATCACCTACACCTGATTGGCATGGCTCAGAGGCAAGGGAAAGGAGAGAAAAAGGGAAAGAGGATCTTGGGGGAAAACAAAATACAAATACAGAGAAGCCAATGTAGGAACATTACAGACTGTACAAAATGGTCCCTGCTGTCTTCAAAGCGAGGAAAGTCAGCAACATTCCAAGAATAGTCAGAGAGGAATCCTGCTGCCTCGTAAGAAGGGAACAAAGCCAACAACTTCCAATTATTATCCTCATCATTTAAACTGTAAAAACAAGTGGACGAAGGTGCTAAATCTCAGAAGAAACAAAGAGACAAAAAGCAGTTAAGAACAAGCAGCAAGAAAGAGCAAAGTAGGGCTTGACCAAGGACAGACGACAGAATGGAAAGAAATCTTCTGGGAGGTTCAAATACAGTCCTCACTGCACTCAGAAAGGGCTTGGTGTACCCTTTCTCTCACCAGAGTCATATAGGATAATACTCCCGAGAAGGAGGAAGAGAACAAGCCGTTCTCAAAGCCTCATACCTGAGCACACAAGCCTAGCATGTCTTCCCCACACTGCCAAGCTTCTGCAGGTGTTCTGAATCCCACTCCCCTGCAGGCCCGGAGAGGGGCATCCTATTGGCCCTCCCTGGAAGCTGCTCCTCTTAAGAGACAACCCACTGCCCGGAATGGCAGCACAAGAATGGTACTATTTCCAATTTTCTTCTTTTTTATTTGTTTCTTTTCAAGCATGAATTATTTTTTTATGTGTGTATATATTTTATTTTATTTTGGCTCTGCTGGGTTTTTCTTGCTGTGCCTGGACTTTCTCTAGTTGCAGCCATTGGGAGCTACTCTTTGTTCAGGTGCTCAGGCTTCTCATTGAGGTGGATTCTCTTGTTGCAGAGAGCGGACTCTAGGTGTACAGGCTTCAGTAGTTGAGGCTCAGGGGCTCCAGAGCCCGGGCTCAGTACTTGTGGCACATTGGTATTTGCCTGGAGGCATATGGGATCTTCCCAGACCCAGGATTGAACCTGTGTCCCCTACATTGGCAGGAGGAATCTTTACCACTGGACCACCAGAGAAGGCCCTAACTTGCTTCTTTAATATAGATTATTATTTCTCCTTTGATCCATTTACATCTAAAGCAGAAATTCTTTTAATTATAAAGGCAGGCTCTTTTTCTCTTCTAATTTAGAATTTTTACATTGCTACTTACCTTTTTTTTTTTCAATTGGGCATGTATTAAATCATGTGAAAGCTTAAAATGTTCTTTCTATTTTGTTTCACCAATATGAAAATGACAAGACTCTGATAGTCATTATACTGAAATCCTACCTGGTAGTTTTAATTATATATAGAAATACTGAAATGGACATCCTTCCCTAACCTGTAGTCCAATGACAAATTATGTAATAATAATAATAAAACTTGTAGTCCAATGCCAAAAATCAACTCCAAATGAATCAAGACCTAAACAAAAAAGCTAAAACTATAAGACTTCTAAAATGTAGGAAGAAAATTGCACTCCTGTGGTAGGCAGCCTCTAAAACAGCCCCTAGCAGGAATTCCCTGGAGGTCCAGTGGTTAGGACTCTGTGCTTCTGACCCCTGGTTGGGGAACTAAGATTCCGCAAGCCGCACAACTTGGCCAAAAAACCAAAACAAACAAACAACACCTAATGAACCAACTTCCTATTCCAACCCATCTCTAACCCCCTGCCCTTGAGAGTGAGCTGGGTTTAGTGACTCTCTTCCAGTGAACAGAATGAGGCAGAGGTGATAGGATATCACTTGCAAAATTACACTGACACAAATGAGTGTGTATAACTGTGAGATCTGAACAAGCTCTATGGATTGTGCCAGAGTCAGTTCCTTGAGATGTTGGCCTCAGGGGAAGGGACATGAAAGAAGGAGAAGTGCATGAGATTTCCCTGTATATTTCTTTGCAGCCCGCTGTGAATCCATAATTATTTCTAATCACACACAAAAAGTGTGTTTTTTAAAGTGAGTTTATCTAGGGAGATTCCCTGGTGGTCCAGTGGTTAGGACTCAGTGCTCTCACTGCCAGGGCCTGGGTTCAATTCCTGGTCAAGGAACTAAGACCCTGCAAGCCAGGCAGCATGGCCAAAAAATAAAGAGTGTGTGCGCCTGTTGTCACTTTAAAAAAAGAATGTGGCTTCCATTCTTGCCCCACCCCTACTCCTTGCTCTACAGGAAGGCGGCTGCCATGTTGGTAGCTGCCCTAAGAGAGGTGCATTTGGCAGAACTGGCAGCAAACAGCCAGGGAGAAACTGAAGACCTCAGTCCAACAACCCTCAAGGAACTGATTCCCGTCAACAACCAGATGAGCGCGCTAGGAAGCAGATCTTCCTCCACTGACGTGTTCAGATAAGTTGACCTTGGCCAACTGCAACCCCTTAGTGAAGTCACTCAGTCGTGTCCGACTCTTTGCGATCCCATGGACTGTAGTCTATCAGGCTTCTCTGTCCATGGGATTTTCCAGTCAAGAGTACTGGAATGGCGTGCCATTTACTTCTCCAGGAGATCTTCCTGACCCAGGGATCAAACCCAGCTCTCTTGCATTGCAGGCAGACGCTTTACCCTCGGATTCACCAGGGAACCCCTTAAGAGACCCTATTAAGAACCACCCAGGGAAGCTGTTCCCAAACTTCTGACCCACAGAAACTGTAAGAAAATAAATGTTTGTCTTTTAAAACTGCCTAGTTTGGGGATTATTTGTTATGCAGGGATAGCTACCTAATAGAACAACCATAATTGGTAAAACTTTTCTTAAATAAAACCCACATAGCATGAATAATAAAAGGAAAAAATGATAGATTGGACTTCATCAAAATTAAAAACTGCTTTTCAAAAGACACCATTTAGGAACGGGAAAAAAAGGTAAGTCACAGAATGGGAGAAAATATTCACAATCCACATATTTGAGAGGACTTTTATCTAGAATATAGAACTTTTACAACTCAATAAAACACACAACCCATTAAAATATGAGCAAAAAGAGATCCTAAAAGGCATTTCAAAAAAGATGTGCAAATAAGCTCAAAAGAATAACTTTAAAAAGATCGACAATATCATGTATTGGTGAGGACACGGAACAACTGGAACTCCCATACAATGCAACATTGTACAACCACTTTGGAAAACAGTTTGGCAGTTCCTTACAAAATTAAACATTTATTTACCTAAGAGTCAGTCATCAATCCTAAACCTGGAGGTGTATTTGAGAGAAATGAAAACACATTCAAAGCAGCTTTATTCATGATAGCCCAAAACTAGAATAAACATCACTGATAGATAAAGGGATAAACAGAACACTACTCGGCAATAAAAAGGAATAAATTACCAATGCATACTATAACATGAATAGCTCAATTGGTAAAAAATCTGCCTGCAATGCAGGAGACCCAGGTTTGATCCCTTGGTCAGGAAGATCCCCTAGAGAAGGAAATGGCAACCCACCCCAGTATTCTTGCCTGGAGAATTCCATGGACAGAGGAGCCTGGCAGACCACAGTCCATGGGTTCACAAGAGTCAGACACGACTTAGTTACTAAACCAACCACCATCATAACATGAATAAATATTTAAAAAAATATTATACTGACCAGAAGAAGCCAGACACAAAAGAGTATGATTCTGTTTATATGAAACCCTAGAAAATACCAACAAATGCTATAATAACAAAAATCATTATAGAGACCCTAGGAAACTTTTAGGGGAGATGGAAGTATTCTATTGTGATGGTGAATATAAGTGCGTACAACATTGTCAAAATTCATCAAAACGTACACTTAAAATGGGTGCATATTGTTGCATTAGATTATACATCAATAAAATGTAAGCTTAAAAATAAGTTATAAGGGGTACTTCCCTGGTGGTTCAGTGGTTAAGACTCTTTGCTTCAAAAGCAGGTGGTTTGAGTTTGATCCCTGGTCAGGGAAAAACTAAGATTTCTCATGCCGAGTTTACCGGCCAAAAAAGAAAAGTTATTAGACATGCAAAGGATAATCTGAAAACTTAAAACATCCTGAGTACTTTGTTTTCCAATATGAAAGCCACAGGACTAGGATCATTACATTGAAAACACATCGGGCAGTGGAGATAACATATACAAATGCTGGACTTCATTTTTCTTCCCTGATCCTCATTCCAATTCGGTAGTCAAATATTTCAAGAGTAAACACCATGTGCAGGTCACATATAAGGAAAACTTAGAACGTTAAGTTTGATGAATGGAAGCATTATTTATTTAATTCCCGGCTTGAAGCCGTATAACAATGTATCTGATAAGTACATTTTTAAAACTCGAATTCTGATGAAAAAGAAGTTGACGAAGTCAGACACTGCAACTCTAAATTCTGGAACTTTTCCTACTCTTGTACTGATGACTCCCCTATGCGGGATTGCATCATTCATTCATGCTGTTTGGTAACAGGCAGCAGTAGGATAAAACAAGTGAAAACCATCAAAAGTAAACGGATGAAAAGAAAGCCTTGAAATCCCATGACATAATTTACCTATCCCGATGAAGAGAAAGAAATGCAGAATCATAAAGGCCCCGGGTACAAGACAGGCGGGCCGCTCAATCAGAAAGTTGGGCACACGGCGGCGAGAGAAACACTTGCCCAGACTTACCCCGGCACTGCTGCTCCTTCCTGGGCCGCTGCCACCGCCTTCAGGTCTCCCGCGGCTGTAAAAGTTCCGACTGCAAGGGGCCGAGGGTTGGCTCCGACGTTCAGTCGTGGAGCTTGAGGGAGGTGACCGGTGCAGAGCACCAGGGACTTTATCAATCACCAGATCCGCTGACAAGTGCGGTGGCTTCTTGCGGGATTTGCATCTGTTTTATACTCAACTGGAGCCTGCAAGACCTCCTCTTTGCAGAGCCGGGCTGGGAAGAAGCCCTTGGCCCCGCCCCCGAGGGAGGGACTCCCTGAGCCCGCCCCCTCCTCCCGCCGGGGGCTCGGCGCCGGCGGACCTCGACTATTTGGCGGTGGACGCTTTCTTGCGAAGCCGCGAGCCACTCCACCTCCACTTTGCAGAGGAGGAATGGCACAGCTCCGGTCCTTTCCCAGCGCTCCCCACCGTCACCACCCACTTGGGATAAGAGTCGGTGAGAGAAGAGAGGGACCTCTGTACTGATTTTGCAATTAACGAAAGCCCCTTAGGGGCTTTTTTTTTAAATCCACACTTGGCTTATGCTCTTGTAGGAATTTAAGTCCCAAGAGAACTGCAAAAACTGCTCACATTCGCAACTAAAATGCAGAAACCCATGAGTGACAAAATGAGTCTGCACCCCCAGCTTTTTGAGGGGGTCCTCTTACTTTCTTCTTGGTATCACATGCCCAGCTAGTTTTATGTTGACTACTGTAAATAAGGAGTCATTGCCCACAAACGTTTACCTTTGGGCAGAGCTGTCTGGAGCTAGGCAGTAAGGTCCTACCCTAAAACAACGGAAACCTCGGATACTGACAGTTCACGTCCGCAGGCTCCCTCCAAACTGGTGATTCACACAGAGGGGATGCTGGAGCGAGGTTGGGACACAGCATCCCTGCCTTTTGCTACCATACCTCTCAAAAAACACAGTTCTATCCAGAAACAAGAGTCCTGATGCTCCGAGGTCACATGTGACTTTGAAGTTCAATATTCTCACATTTCATCAGTAAGAAAATGTTTGCAGGTTTGGGGCACAACCCATTTTTTTCCCAGATCTGCCAGGGATGGTTTTGATGAAGGACAAGAAGGAGGAATTTTGATGATTTGAAATATGAGGTACAAGATTATATAATTAATAGGGAAGGACAAAATAAGGGGGTCTAAAAAATAATCTTGTCAAGAACCTGTTTATAGTCTATATGGTAAGTAATTTAGAAATACGGGGGAATAGAAGAAACAAGGTGATAAACACCAAATACTTGTATATAAGTATTAAAATGGTAATTGAGAGTTTATTTCAAGAGGAAAAGAAACAGTAGAAGAGTCCATTTTTGCTATTATTCATATTTCATAGATGCTTAATGCTAAATAGATTTCAGGTAAAATATACCAAATAAAATCTGTCAACTACTTATGATGCCTGTACCCACCTCACATTCACACCTGTATTAACACTTGTGGATGTGAGGTGGCAGTGTTGTACACCGCACACTGTTTAGCTAGAACACATACTAGAAAAAAAAATTGTCCAGGGAATTTCTTGGTCATTCAGTGGTTAGGACTCTCACTGCCAGGAGGCTCTCACTGCCAGGAGCCCAGGTTCAATCTCTGGTTGTGGAACTAAGATCTCCAGCCACACAACAGGGCAAAAAAAAAAAGTTTTCCAGAGGAGGTTAATGAGTAATCACAGATACATGGAACAATCAGACAAAGGATAACTATATAAACAGATTTTAATATGCTTCATTGTTGTTCTTCTGGAGTAATGGTAAATAGCATACCTGAACCAAATATAAACATATTGTAAGTCTAATAAAAACATCAGCAAATTATTTTGCAAACTTGTAACTGGTTATTAAAAAGTTAATATTGAGTTTAATCATAACTGGTTATTAATACAAGTAATACTAGTATTCCTGAAAGGTTTTCTATAGATATTTCTATAAGCTAACAAATTTTCTAATGATTAACTATTTTAGAATCAAGTGCTATTTTTATAAAGTAATTCAGTGCTAACAAAATAACCTTCTAAAATATAGTACACTGGACAGTCACTCTAGGAAACAATATAGTATTATTTAGCAACACTGAACCTGTACATTTTCTATGACCCAGCAATTCCATCTCAAGAATGCACTCAGGGATTTCCCTGGTGGTCCAGTGGTTAAGAATCCACCTTCCAGTGCTGGGGATGTGAATTTGATCCCATCTGGGAACTAAGATCCCACATGCCATGTGGGGCAACTAAGCCTACTCACCACAATGAGAGAAACCCCAAGCACTGTAAGGAAGACCAAGTGCAGCCAAAATTAAAGAAAAAAAAAAGAATGTACTCAGAAGTCATACATGAGTGTCAAGAGTCACATATGAGAATGTGTGATAGTCAAGTAAGTCACACCCTGGAAATATATCCATGATATGTCATGAATAAAGCAGGTTGCAGAACATTATATACACCCTGATTCCCAGTTTTGAAAAAGAACTCTGTGTATGTCTATAAACATGTGCAGTATATGATTATATGAGTCTCTATATAGTTGTTAACTCTGGGGAGTAAAAAGAATGAAGAATTTACCTCGCTATGTTATTTGGCTTCACAGATATAGAAAACAGACTTGTGATTGCCAAAAGGAGGGTGGGGGTTGGGGGTAAGAAAGATTGGGAGTTTGGGATTAGCAGATGCAAACTATCATATATAAGATGGATAAACAACAAGGTCCTCCTGTATAGTATAGGGAACTATATTCCATATCCTGTGATAAATCATAATGGAAAAAAATTAGAAAATACATATATATATGTATGTATGTATAACTAAGGGTTTCCCTGCTCAGATGGTAAAGAATCTGCCTGCAATGTGGGAGACCTGGGTTCAATCTCTGGGTTGGGAAGATCCTCTGGAAGAGGGCATGGCCACCCACTCCAGTGTTCTTGCCTGGAGAATCCCCACGGACAGAGAAGCCTGGCGGGCTATTGTCCACAGGGTCACAAAGAGTCGGACATGACTCAGCGAGTAAGCACATGTATAACTAAATCAACACAACATTGTAAATCAACTATACTTTAATAAAATTTAAATATATATATTTATAAATATATAAAGAAGACCTAACTTTAGAAGACCTAACTTCTCTTAGGTCTGCACTTACTTTGCAGGTAGCACAGGTTTGATCCCTGGTCAGGGAATTAAGATTCCATATGCTACACAGCATGGCCAAAAAAAAAAAAAAGAAAATTCATTCTTAAATTTCTGCTCCTTTCGCAGTTTTATCCGTATTAGTCAAGATTCTCCAGAGAAACAAGACCAACAGGATGTGTATCTATCTATCTATACACACACACACACAACCAACCTCACAGGGTATCTGCTGTTAAAGAGAAGATATTTAGGGTATCATCTGTTAAAATGAGAGAGAGAGAGGACTTCCCTGGTGGCACAGTGGATAGGAATCCGCCTACCAATGCATGGGCCAGGGGTTCAGTCCCTGGTCCAGGAAGATTCCACACGATGTGGAGCAACTAAGCTGTGCACAACCGCTGAGCCTGTGCTGTAGAGCCTGCAAGCTGCAACTGAGGCAAGTGTGCCTAGAGCCTGTGCCCTGCAGAGAAACCCATGCATGGCAATGAAGAATAGCCCCCACTCTCTGAAACTAGAGAAAGCCCTCACACAGCTACGAAGACCCAGTGCACCCAAAAAGAAATAAACAAAATTATTTTTTTTTAAATGAGAGACAGGGAGATTGATTTACTTTTTTTTTTTTTTTTTTTTTTGGGCACGTCTCATGGCAAACGGGATCTTAGTTTAGTTTCCCAACTAGGGAACGAACCCTTGCCCCCTGCAGTGGAAGTGTGGAGTCTTAACCACTGGACCACCAGGGAAGTCCAAGATTGATTTCCTTTAAGGAATTGGGTCACATGACCGTAGAGGTTTGGTAAACTCAAAATCTGCAAGGTAGGCTGCCAGACAGGAGGCACAGGGGAGACACAGAGTCCAAAGTCTGTCTGCTGGCAGAATCCTGTCTTGCTAGGGGGAGGTAAGTCTTTGATTAATTAAGGCCTTCAGCTGAGGAGGCCCACTCATTATGTAGGATACTCTGCTTTACAACAGAGTATATTTAATCCACCAACAGAGTATATTTAATTCACCAATTTATTAATAAATGTTAATCTCATCTAAAAAAAACACCTTCACAGAAATGTCCAGAAACATGTTTGACCTCATATGTGGGCACCATGGCCCGGTCACACTGACACATAAAATTAACCATCACAGTCATCTCTAAGTGATGAGATTATGAATTTAAATTTGCTTTTGGTACTTTTTCTATGATTATGTATTATTGTTTTTTTATGTATATTATTTGTATAATAAGAAAATCAAATACATTTTTTTCAATAGTTAGGAAAAAGATTTGCTTTAGGAAGTCTTCTATAATAGCATGGAACTGAGCTCACATATACCATTATAGGTTTTTAGTACATTGTGTACCTTATATGTGCTGGTGTATGTTTGTCTCTATCAGTTCAGTTCAGTCGCTCAGTCATGTCCGACTCTGTGACCCCATGAATCGCAGCACGCGAGGCTTCCCTGTCCATCACCAACTCCCAGAGTTCACTCAGACTCACGTCCATCAAGTCAGTGATGCCATCCAGCCATCTCATCCTCTGTCGTCCCCTTCTCCTCCTGCCCCCAATCCCTCCCAGCATCAGAGTCTTTTCCAATGAGTCAACTCTTCGCATGAGGCGGCCAAAGTACTGGAGTTTCAGCTTTAGCATCATTCCTTCCAAAGAACACCCAGGACTGATCTTTAGAATGGACTGGTTGGATCTCCTTGCAGTCCAAGGGACTCTCAAGAGTCTTCTCCAACTATATTGGAAAAGCAATCTTTGGAGGGGCCTTCTCTTTTCATGTGTCTATTTACTCCAAGCACAGAACTCTGCCACAAAGTAGACACTCAAAGAATGAATGGCCAACTTAGGAAAAACATTACTCAAAATCAGTATGATTACCCCACCTCCTCATACAAAACCTGCCCCTATTCTGGAATTTTCTTCAACTCTTCAGACTCCTAGTCTATAAATGGTAACTATGTAGCATATATTTTGAAATTCTATTTTGTCAGAAATGCCTCTAACCCCTTGGCCTTTCACTATCTCCACTTCTACTGCATTAATTTTAATATTCTACCTATTAAACATATGTTTTACTTAAAAATACATGCTTTGAAAGCAACCTATGATCCCAAAAAGAGACGTTTAAAAACTAGACTAATTCTATCATTCATTTAAAAAGAAAAACAAACATACAAAATAGCCAGAAAATTTCTGAAAAAAGATTGAAGAAAAGGATCTGGCCCTACCAAATTTTAAAACATATTGTAAAACTATAGTAAATGAAACAATATGGTATGTATACTTACAACAATACACAAGTGAATACAGTCCAAAGTAGATCCAGAGACACCTGGGAATGTAGCAATGCTAATAATTACATTACACAGTAATGGTAGAAAACATTATTCTTGAAAAAAAAATTGGATTGTGTGAATTTTTTCCCAAACATCAATAACTAATTCTCCAGTTCTCAGACACCAACTGCCATCCAGAAACTCAATTCAATTCTGACACTATCTAGAGTTAGTGCAAACCCCACAGTTAAGGGCTCAGTCTCACAAGACTGTCTCCACTTCACACTCTAGTTACAAGTCCAAGGTCTCTAACCTACCCACACTTCTGTCCAACTTGGCTACAAATTTGGGGGTTTCCATAATCCCTTCCATAGGGGAAACTGAAAAATGTTGAGACTCAGGAAATCACTTGACTTAGTAGTTTATTATAAAGGATACAACTCAGGCACACCCAGATGGAAGCCATGCTCAGGACCAGGTGTGAGGGGAGTGACACAGAGATTCCATGCCCTCTGGATATACCATGCTACCAGGACATCAATGTGTCCATTCACAGATTGTTTAAGCATTTTTATAACCCACCTCCACCCCATCCATTCTCTGGAGGTTGGGGGTAGCGGGCTTAGATTTCCCATCCGCTAATCCCGTTTGTTCTCTCTAGTGACCAGTTCCTATCTGAGGTTATCTAGGCTCCCTACTTTGACTCTTTAGCAAAGACTCAGGTGTATTCTAAAGGGGACTGTAGTAGGTAACAAAAGACACCCCTATCACTCAGAAAACCATGGTTTTAGTTAGGTTCTAGGAATCAGGGACAAAGAAAACATATATTTTTTATTCTATCACAAATTCTTATCTCATTCCTTATTAAATTCTAAGTGAATCAAACTTTAAAATGAAACAGAAAATCTTGAAAATACAAAAGAAAACATGGGAAATTTTTAAAAATATTTAAGTGTGTAAGGCCTACTTTACACAGCATAGCACAAAATTCAAACACGCATTAAAAAAAGGAAACAGCTGACTATATGAAAAAAATTAATATTTAATTGGAAAAAAGGCATAAATACAAAATACAAATAACACTAGGACAAATTCATTGCAACACAGAAAACATAAAGAGCTCCTGTGAATATTTAGAAACCAAAAACAAAAACAGAAGACATGACTAGACAGTTCACAGAAAAATACAAATGGCTCCTACATATAAGATACACTCAACATCACTCTAAATAAACACAATTTTAAGATGTCATTTTTCACCTATAAAATTGGCAGAAACAAAATGTTAAACATTTTGAGGACATCCTTTCCTTTATATATATATTTATTAAATCATATATACATATATAGGTAAATGATTTAACAAAAATGTTTATTAGCTCAATATGATTTAATAAAAATAAAAATGGACATACTTTGTACATTTCATATTTTCCTGTAAATATTTCTGCCTCCCCCTTTTATGGACACATAAAGTGTGGGTACTGCAAAAATGAAAATATTCTGAATGTTTTTAATATAGTCCATGTTAATATTTTGATGGCCTCTGCCCTTTGAGCTGATGCCTGGGGAATGGTTATAAAAAATGAGAACACATTACACATGCTATTTAAACCATGCTTTTCTCCCTTATTTGTGTCATTAAATATGCTTTCCTCACCCTCTACACAGTTTTCAACACCGTTCTGACTGCCCTATCCTCAGTCCTCTCCCTTAGTTCATCCTCCATTCCACCAATATCTTCATCACTAGTTCTTTGGTTTCTCACTGCCAGCAGGCATATGCGCAAACATCTTAACTCACAAACCAGACCCTGGCAGTCAGGACAGGCTACTTCCCTGAATTTGTCTCCTGCAACCTTTTCCCCTCCATTCTATGCATATATCTTTGGTTGGGCTTGACAGGCCCTCCCACTGTCTTCCTGTCTGACATCACTCTCCTAGCAGTGCTTAAGACTCCAGGCCCCCAATGTAGGAGGCCGGGGTTCGATCCCTGGTAGGAGAACTAAGATCCCACATGCCATGCAGTGTGGCCAAAACAAAAAACCTCACCTCCTCCAAAAAGCCTTCCCTGATGCTCAGAGTTAATATCTTCATGCTCACAGCACTTCATTCATCCCTTAATTATAACATCTGAATCTTTACTGTTCATTGTCATTGTCTACAAGTTTATCTCCCTAACTAGGCTTATGTGCTTCTTGTGGATTAAGGATCTTCAGGACTAATCATGTTATCTCCTCCTGTGTAACTCATACACCTGCTTTTGTGATTCTCAAATATAAAAAGCCACTGAAAAGCATTACATACCAGGATATTTACTGCAGCCTTAGAACAAGATTGGGAACAACCTAAAAGCCAACCAGTAGGTGACTGGCTAGTCAGGTCATTCTTATAAAGAGTATTATGCAGCTGTTTAAACATAAGAATGAGGAACCCCTTATTTTTATATTGATATGTTACCATCTTCAGGATACTTTAAGTGTGACACACACAACATTGTGTATTATACTTTGCCATTTTGTGGGGGTGGGGATTTTTAAAAATATTATATACATATTTATTTAGAAATCCAGACAGCATCTGGGAAATTCAGAGTATCTAAAGGTATATATATATCAGGAGAAAATTGAAGTAGAGGAGGCAGAAATACTTTTCATCATATACCCTTTGTCACTTTCTACATTCTGAACAATTTTAGCTATGACCTATAAAAATAAAATATAAAAACAAAAATATCAGAGAATACCTGGTATCTAGGTGGGAGGCGGTAACTGGATACTAGAAACAACTGTGGACATCTTTCAGAATAAGGGAGTCCTCGCACAGGCTGGACACCACTGCTTGGCCAACTCTGAGTTTTCCAACCTGCCTTGAGAGCCTGAGGTCTCAGTACTGTGTCGTAAGCCCGAGGGGTGAACCGACTCTTGCTTCTCAACTGTCATCGCCCCAATCAGGTAGCTTTCTAAAGGCTTCTAGCACTTTCCACCTTGCCCTATAGCTCTTCTTCCCTAGGCCTTAAACACCTAGGATACTAGGCAAAGGTCCTTTTCAGTTCCACTTTGTAACCGCCAAAGCACCTAGAACACCGCCCAGCACACTGTACATAGTCCAGAAAACTCTGGTCACCGGGATAAACTCAAAAAGGGAGGAAAAAAGTAAACGGCGCGAGTGCGGAATGGAGGAGGCCCACCCTACAACCTAAGGCCGGAGAACTCCGCGAAAAAGCAGCCACCTCTCCAGTCACGCGCCGACAAGTTCGCTCCGCCTACGTCCTCAGGTCCGGGGTCCGCAAAGCCGGAACTCAACCACCTGCGACACTGGAGCGCTGGGAGCCCCGGTTGCCGGTCGCAGGGATACAAGCTCCGCCCGAACGCAATGGCGCCGCGGACCACGCGAGGGGCGGGGCTAGGTTCGGCCGCGACCCAATGAGCGGCGCCGGCCGGCCCGCGGCCCAGTGGCGGCGGCGCGCGGGCACGCTGGGGGCGGACTCGGCGCACCCGACTGTTCCAGAAGACCCGGATAGCGCCTCCCAGCCACGCTGAACCGGCTCAGGGCTTTTCGCCACGCCGCGTCCCCTTATCTTCCTTTGCTGGGTCAGTTATGGCGGCCGTGAAGACCCTGAACCCCAAGGCCGAGGTGGCCCGAGCCCAGGCGGCGTTGGCGGTCAACATCAGCGCGGCCCGGGGGCTGCAGGACGTGCTGAGGACCAACTTGGGGCCTAAGGGCACCATGAAGATGTAAGGCGGGACTGGCGGGGAGGGGCGGGCGGGCACCGTGCACCTCGCGCTGTCGCGGGCCTGCGCCGGGGACCGAGGCCTGGAACTCGCCGCCTCTGGGCCTGTGCGCTCGCTACTGCTGCCCTTCTTCCCCGTATTGTCCCGGTTGGGTCGTATTTTTTGCCCTGGCCGTTTCCTGATGCTCGATTCCTTCGCCGAGAACAAAGCTGCCCGCGTGCGCGGCGCCCCCCCGCGCTTGGGACTTGAGCGCCCTTTCAGACTCTTTTCCAGACCCTAGAGGGATGAGCACTGCGCCATCCCTGTTAGCGGGGTACAGAGAACCAACCCCTTGGCCCCAGCTCCTGAAGATCTGGGTAAAACCCGATTGTTAAGGGCCTCTTAACTTGATCTCCATTGAAAAAGTCACAGTGCGATTCATTTCTGCCCATTGAACAGGCTTGTTTCTGGTGCTGGAGACATCAAACTCACTAAAGATGGAAATGTGCTGCTTCATGAAATGGTGAGAGGCTGCTGTCCCAGATCCAAAGTGTCTTGGTTTTCCGTAGTGCATTTGATTTGTAGGAAGATTTTTACTCTCAAAAGGTAGTTTTCCAGACAGTGGAAGGAGTAGGAAAAAATGTTATCAGTACTATAATTGACAGTACCGAATAGTGAGGAGCCCTGGAGTCTAATAAAGTCTACTTTGAATCCCTTACTCTTACCATTTAAGGCTTTCTTTAAAGGGTGTTAATTAAAATTCTAATAAAACCTGAAGAACTAAGAGGAATGACATAGGCAAAATGCGACAGAATGGTTATACTTTTTCAAGCAGTTCTTGTGTGTTACATCACACTTCACCACCACCATCTGAAGTAGAAATAAAACTCTACCATTTTTAAAGTCCCAGTGACTAAGAATCTGAGGTTATTGAGAGGAGCGGTCATTTCCCTAAGTTCCCCAAAACAGTTAAAATAGAAAAGGAAATGACTTGCCTATGCTTTGAGTTTAAAATAAGATTTAAGGCTTTGAAAATAGCGTATCATACCTTCAATGTCCAGATGTTTTGTTACTATCTTCAGTATGAATTAGCTAACCTGGAAGGTGTAGTTTTTGTTGGTGGGTTAAGTGGTGGCCTCTGCTTGCAGAGAAAAATAGGAGTCATAGTTTAAAGTCGATGTCAGAAAAGCTATCTTTATCTATTTAATTTTACCTAATCTAATAAGCTAGTCTGTTTAGATTCTTAAAATGGTCAGTGTCCATAAGACATAAAAGGACAATAAAGGAGACAAGAACAGTGCAGGAGCCATGATTGGATACTTTGTAGTTAAGAATCTGTGGGTGACAAACATTAATATTTTGTTCTTCCGAAACTGTTCCACAGTGACTTAACATCCACTGTGGTAATATTTGCTAAAGAGGCTAAGTGTTCTTTTTCTGTTTTAAATTGTTTGCACAGTGCCAAATAATAACTGTGCTGCTGAGCTTTCATTTTTAAAAGGCACTTGGTTTATTCTCACAAGAATCCTACATTTGTTATAAAGAGGCTTGCATGGATTTGAAATTGTTGCTATTACTTGTTAGCCCTATTACCTTGAGTAAACCTTCACTAGGCCTCATACTTCGTCATTGATAAAGTCAAGATAATCTGAGAAGTAAATTTATACATGAAAATGTTACTGTCATCATAAACTGATAACTCAGAATAGCTAATCATGACTTTTTAATCAGAGCAATTTGTAGCTGCATACTTTGACAGTTTGTGCAAATAGATTAGCCATTTACACATCTTAAGGTATATTTGGACTATTTTAATTTTAAGTTGTTTAAGAAATTTTTCTCTTTCTCTACTTGCAGCAAATTCAGCACCCAACAGCCTCCTTAATAGCCAAAGTAGCAACAGCCCAGGATGACATAACTGGTGATGGCACCACTTCCAATGTCCTCATCATTGGAGAGCTGCTGAAGCAGGCGGACCTCTACATTTCTGAAGTATACATGATGCTTGTGTTTCTTTGAAACTTCGTTGTCAATAAGAAATAATCTCAGTTTGACTCCTAGAGACTGATGTACTGATAGTAGCTGAGGCCATATAATGGAATGTAAAGAGCAAAGGGCTTAAATCTGGGAACCAGAGTCTGTATCCTTGTCTGACAAATTTATTGTCATCCTCGAGCTGAAGAATCTTTGTTGGCCTGGAAGGTGTTTTTGTTTTGTTTTTTCAATCAAGTTGCATTCCATATATAATTTTTTATATGTCTATAACATAGCTTAATAATTGAGATCTAGAAATGGGATATTCAAGATGGCATATTTTTAACGAAAGAGTCAACAAAATTTAAGAATGCCATAAATTTTTAACTTTCAGTAGTTCCACAGGTGAAGCAAACTTCAGTACTAGTCTGATGTAGGAAGGATTTCTTGGGAAGAGAAAGACAGGCTGAAAAACAGTCTCCCTGTTTTTCATTAGGAAATGATGTGAATTAATTTCAGATTACCTATAGAAAAGATGTAATAGTCAAATTGTTATGACACAATTTTGAGTTTGGGGCATTATCCCTTGTGGTTTGCACAGTGAACACCCAAGTGTGCTTTGTAGTTCCCTTGGCTTTGACTCTGTGCTAGAGTAATGTCTGTTCTTTTCCTCTGCATTGAAAGGACTATTTATCCTTTTAAATGTATTCAGAAAGTCAGCACATTGTATTAATTATGTTTAAGGCTATGAATGATGCAGAATAAACTTTCATAAATTTGCTTTGTAATGAACTGTAGTTGGCATCTACCTGAAGATTTCTAGTGTTAGTGGTGGTTTTGTAATTGTATGTTTACTATAGGGTCTTCATCCCAGAATAATTACAGAAGGATTTGAAGCTGCAAAGGAAAAGGCACTTCAGTTCTTGGAACAAGTCAAAGTAAGCAAAGAGATGGACAGGGAAACACTTATAGACGTGGCCAGAACATCTCTACGTACTAAAGTTCATGCTGAACTTGCGGATGTCTTAACAGAGGTATGTGTTAAGTTTGACATGTGTCTGGTACTTTACGCCTATACTGAGAACCCCTGGCAACTGGAAATATCAGTATTCTTACTAATTGCAACTAGAGAGTGCCATCTAAACTCTTCACAGTGTCATACTGTGTCAACTAAATATTTGGTCAGCCATAAAGTTCATTTTTGTGGCAGTAATAACCTGATCTGTGTCCCTAGAAGAAGTAAAGTGAGAAAATCATAGTATTAGTAGTATTCCTGGCCAGGTTACAAAGATATAATCAGACCTTTCAGTAAAGGGGGTTTATAAAATGGAGATTTTATTATTAAAAAGTTTCCTGTTGTCAGTATTTTTTATTGTAGAGGTGTCAATGGTTCTTTAATTACAATAGAGGTTTCAGGAATGTAAATTACTCCAGCCCTTGACACATAGTGCATTCTGTTCTGTTAGCGTGTAGAAAAAGACTTAGATCAGTTCAGAGATTTTCAAAGACAAGAAACTGCTTTAAACATCTGTGAAGAATAATTACCATAAATGTCTCAACTTCCGCAAATCAAATTCATTGAATGGTTACACTCCTGTTGCAGGCCGTAGTGGACTCCATTTTGGCCATTAAAAAACAAGATGAACCTATTGACCTCTTCATGGTTGAGATCATGGAGATGAAACATAAATCTGAAACAGATACAAGGTAGGTGTTAGAATGCTATGAAATACTTAAGAGTACACATTTGAAGCTTACACAATACCTATTTTTGCCTAATTTTTTTTGAATTAATGTATATTGCTTAGACAAGTTATCATTTACTCAGCACTGTTATCTCTTGAAGTCAGTTTTTTGTATTTATAGTCAGAATGATCCTGGAAAGTCAGCTATATCAGTCATTTGGCATTTATTGAACTATTGAGTACAGAGCATATAGGAGACTTTGAGGAATTTTAGAGATAAATTATTTCAGAGACCTAGTTTGAAAACATTTTTAAAAGGAGGTGATCACCAGTTTAATAGCAACCAATTGTGACTGTTTCTGTGGAGAATTTTCTGTATAAGAAAGGGTTGTGGCTTTAATTTGAATGGCTTGTTTTTGTCATGTTCTGGAATTTTGCGTTTTCACAATTGAACCTTCTTAGGTAGTACCTAAAAGTCATATTCAAATAACTCGAGAAATAAAGTTGATTGTGTGAAAATTGTCAGTACAGTCTCAGTGTTCTAATTTTGTTAGCATATTTTACACCCCCATCTGGAAGTAAGAATATAATCTTTTACGTGTTTTAACAGCTTAATCAGAGGTCTTGTTTTGGACCATGGGGCACGGCATCCTGATATGAAGAAGAGAGTGGAAGATGCATACATCCTCACTTGCAACGTGTCATTAGAATATGAAAAAACGTGAGTTTATAGCTCCTTAGAAAAGAGCTTGGCATTTGGGTCAAGTCATTTTTTTCTTCCCCCTAAGACTCAGTGTCTCCACTAAAAAGGGCAAAGTGCCTCCAGGGATTCAGAAAATTCTAGGAAATAGCCTCTGAAAGCATACCAGGGGGTGGCATTGGAGCTTGGTGACCACTTGCTAAATATTTCCTCCCTTGTCTGTAACTTCTTTTTTAGAGAAGTGAATTCTGGCTTTTTTTACAAGAGTGCAGAGGAGAGAGAGAAATTAGTGAAAGCTGAAAGGAAATTCATCGAAGACAGAGTTAAAAAAATAATCGAACTGAAAAAGAAAGTCTGTGGTGATTCAGATAAAGGTTTTGTTGTTATTAATCAAAAGGTGAAAAATTTTATTTTATAAACTAGTCTGTATCTATTTTTATTTTAATGGTAAAATATTGAAACTTCTTTTGTTGTTATTACAGGGAATTGATCCCTTTTCCTTAGATGCTCTTGCCAAAGAAGGCATAATAGCTCTGCGCAGAGCTAAAAGGAGAAACATGGAAAGGTACGGGTGGCAGATTATCTGTGTGACAGGAATTTCACTTTATTTTGCAAGTTAACTTGGATTATTCCTTTTTTCCCTCTTATTTTTGTGAGTTTCTAATTTTCTATTTTTACAAAATATGCATAATATTAAGTTTATAATTTTAAAATATATAATTCAGTGTCATAAAGTGAAATTCACATTGTTGTACACCTAGCACCATTGTTCGTTTCCAGAAGTTTTTCCATCACAAATGGAAAATTTGTACTTCTAAACAATAACTGTACACAGTGTTGCCAGTAAATACTAGTCCACTTACTGTCTCATGAATTTGGTACCTCATGTAAGGGAATCATGGAGTATTTGTCCTTCTGCATTTGGCTTATTTTCACTTAGTGTAATCTTTTCAAAGTTGATGTTGTAGCATGTGTTGGGATCACATTTCTTTTTCAGGATGAATAATACCACGTGTTGTTGATTCATTTTTCTGTCCATGGACATTTCTTTGGGTTTCTACCTTGGCTCTTGCGAATAGTGCTGCTATGAGTGTTGATACATACTTGTTTTATTTTGAAACGATGACCTATATGGTACCGTTTTTTCCTTATCAAGAGACTGCATCAAGGGTTTGAGAGAATATTTCTCCCGCAGAGCTCGTGGTGCATCTTTAGATTTCATGTCGGAGGAGTATTTACTGACTTGAGGAGAGTGGTTTAAACGGGGAGTTAGGAGAAAAGACCAGTTTTCAGCTGGTTGGTGGCAAATGGAAAGGCTTATGTAAAATATATTTTAGAACATGATTTTAGTATGTAATTCTGAAAAAGATTGCTTTCTAAAAAGAATTAACCTCTAGATATAACTAATAAAAGCACTTCTGCATCTCCCTTAAAATACTTGAATATTTCAGGCTGACTCTTGCTTGTGGTGGGATAGCCCTAAATTCTCTTGATGACCTAAATCCTGATTGTTTGGGACATGCAGGACTTGTCTATGAATATACATTGGTAAGTGTACTTTCTTCCCAAAATAATACTACTTTTTGGTTCATGAATTCTTCAGTAGTTAAAAATTCTTCGAAATTCAGGGTAATGTTTTTGCTTTGTTTACATACATTTTGATGATTTGTACATAGTAATAATAAGCCCTTGATGGGAAAATCACATTTCATTTATGTAACCTTTTTCCAAAGAAATTATTAGCTTTAATGTGATCAGTGTGGTGCCCTATTAATACCCCATTTATTCCTCCATAAGCCCCTCTCCTCTGGTCATCCCTTGCACAACCATATCCTGTTTTTTAAAATACTATCTCTTCACACAGGGAGAAGAAAAGTTCACCTTTATTGAGAAATGTAACAATCCTCGCTCTGTCACATTATTGATCAAAGGACCAAATAAGCACACGCTTACTCAAATCAAAGATGCAATAAGAGATGGCTTGAGGGCTGTTAAAAATGCTATTGATGATGGTAAGATCCTCCCTGTGTTTATTATTTTTTCTAGTCTAAAAGGCATGGCTGAATACTGTGTTCTTTTTGTCAGTAGTTTACACAGCCAGACACCATGCAAAAGTAAGGTTTTCCTTTTAAAATGGCTATGATGGTATGCTAAGTTTTTTCATAGCATGCTGTTGTTAAAAAGGGGATACAAATAAATGAACTAAAAGCTTGCAGGATTTGCCATGTGCTCCTTAAATCATACTGTTGTTTGAGATGTTGCTTGTATCGCTTTCAAATGCAGTATTAAACTTGCTGTGGTTACATGGAATTCTCAAATTAATGGCTTTCTTGTGTTTTAATTTTATGTATATTTTTCCTTATAATTGACTCAACAGTTTTATGTTCTCTGTATCTTAGCATTTTCCTCTTCCCCTCACCCAACAGGCTGTGTAGTCCCAGGTGCTGGCGCAGTGGAAGTGGCAATGGCAGAAGCCCTGGTTAAATACAAGCCCAGTGTAAAGGGCAGGGCCCAGCTTGGAGTTCAAGCATTTGCTGATGCGTTGCTCATTATTCCCAAGGTGTGAATGCTTGTAACAGTTTTCTAAACTATGCCAAAGTGATTCATCCGATGAAAGCTTTTGATGTGGGTTTTTTCATAATGTGGATTTTGAATAAATAGATATCATCCATTTTCACCCTAACATTAGGACAGGTGTTTCTCCATATCTAATGTATTGGTTCCTCTGGACAGGAGGCTTGACTATCTGAAGTTGTAGTGTAGGACTTATCCTTGAGTACAAGCTTGCTTTTTCTTTTTATTTGTTTTAAACTAAGATTAATATGGACGCCCCTGGTGGCTCATATTGTAAAGAATGCCCGCAATGCAGGAGACCTGGGTTCGATCCCTGGGTTGGGAAGATTCTCTGGAGGAGGGCGTGGCCACCCACTCCAGTATTCTTGCCTGAACAGTCCCCATTGACAGAGGAGCCTGTCAGGCTACAGTCTATGGGGTCGCAGAGAGTTGGAGAAAGATTCATATGTTGGTTTTCTGTTGTGTGCTCATTTGAAGGTACAGTTTATGGCTAGTGTATTGCTGAGATTGAGGTGGATTGGTGAATGGGTTAGTAATGTCTATTAGTCATTGTGTAAAAGTGAACATTAATATCAGTCTGCATTCATTAAAGTTTTTTTTAACTGTTAGTTTGAAATACTATTTCTTTATTTTAGACTTGACTATCACTTAGTAGGTCCTGTCTTTAAATAGTTACATTTGTTTCCCTTTAGGTTCTTGCTCAGAACTCTGGTTTTGACCTTCAGGAAACACTAGTTAAAGTTCAAGCAGAACATTCAGAATCTGGTCAGCTTGTGGGTGTGGACTTGAACACTGGTAAGGAGGATGCAACCGTTTGAAGGGGGAGATTTAGATACTATAAGTAGAGTACAGATTGGTGATATTGCTGAGTTGTGGTAGGTGGTTCAGGTGTATGTTGAAGGGTTTCATATTGAGCTTGTTTAACTCAACCTTTTTATCAGGGACTTTGATTAAAGTGATATATTTGATGATCATATTTATGGGTGAAAACAGGCTAAGGATAGCAAAAGCTGGAAGAGGGAACCAAATCTAATGAAATGATGAAGGCTCTGATCTTAGGCCAGTGTAATACAGATCATACAAGTAGAAAGTGGAAGATGTACATACATCTGTGCAGTATGTGGAAGACCTGTTGTGAACAGCAGCATTTATATTCAAGTTAATGTAAAACGTTTCTTTTTTTAATTTTTATTGGAGTGTAGTTGATTTACAGTGTTGTGTTTATGCTGTACAGCAAAGTGAATCAGTTATATATATATATATCCGCTTTTTTTTAGAGTTTATTCCCATATAGATCATTATAGAGTATTGAGTAGAGTTCCCTGTGCTATACAGTAGGTTCTTACTATCTATTCTATATATAATAATGTGTATATGTCATTCCCAGATTCCCAGTTAATAAAGATTTCTCTGGAGCCAGATTATAGCTCAAGTGCTGTACTTTAATATGGACAAACAGGAATGTCTCCAGAAAAAGATACATGTTCAAATGTTTGGCAACCAAATAGAGCATTCCTGTCACTGAAAGTATTCTAACTAGAGATCAGCCACTCATCAAAGCTGCTGTGCATAGGAGTCATGGTCTGTAATACAACATTGGGCTAATTGAGGAACTTTGGGTTCTCATAGTTAATACTGGAGGAAATGAGTAAACACTGATAAGTAAAGCAGCACAAAATACTCTTATTAGTTCTTTTAGACAGCATTCCGATCTTATGAACCTGCTCTATGTGATTTTAAGAAGACTGAGTTACTTTTCAGGTGAACCAATGGTAGCAGCAGAAGCAGGCATATGGGATAACTATTGTGTAAAGAAACAGCTTCTTCACTCCTGGTAAGTTTGGGAAAGCCAGAACTGTAAAATAACACTTAGGGAGCCTTCATACTCTTTAAAATTGGTACATTTTGTTTAATTTTCTTTCCATAAGAAAATGTAATCAGTCGGAAGTATAGCACCTGAAGCTAGCCTTCTGTGTATGTAGGGGTACGGGGGGAATTTGACATAATTTGCACAAGTTAGTTGGAGATTGAGTTGAATTAGAGTTCATACCTCAAACCTGAGCTGTCTTGATTTTTTCCCCCCCGTTTTCAGCACTGTGATTGCCACCAACATTCTCCTGGTTGATGAGATCATGAGAGCTGGAATGTCTTCTCTAAAAGGTTGAATTGAAGCTTCCCTTGTATCTGAATCCTGAAGACTACAGAGTGATCCTAATAATACAGCTATGGAATTTTGGTCCAAGCTTCAAATGATCTTCAGAGGATTTTCTTTTCCCATATTAAAAAAGGAGAGAACACTGGCACCTATTCAGATTCTGAAGTTCTGAAATTGTAATTACAGTATTTTTAGAATTGCACTGCAGTGTCCACATACAGCAGGTCATACTTGCCCAGTAAACAGGACATTTTGCTTTACCCTCAGTGATATAAAAATATTAGATAAGCATATGTTATCTACATTGTTATTAAATATTCATTGAAAACCAAATTTTAATAGTTTAATAATTTCTTCTAATGGATGTATTTTAATTTATTTCCAATAGTTCCCTGTCATTAAGCGTAAGACTTTAAATAACCTAAAGTTTTGAAGCATTCCTGCTTCCCGAGCATACTTTGGACTTTTCATGCATTTAAAGTAGCTTTACTAAAATGCTTCCCAGAAGTGTTAAGTTATCGTGAGTAGAAGGATGGAACTAGAGGCAAGAGGGGTTCAAAGAGCTGAAAGTATAAAGTGGCAAAATAAAGGCAGAGGTTAAAAACACGACTGAAAATATGGTGACTAAGGACTAGTGAGGTAGATTTTCTGGCAAGATCTTTATTTTCACAGCTCAGAACCTTTGCTTATACTGATACCCTTCTTAAATCCAGCAGTGTCCTGTTTAAAAACTGTTCTCTTCTACATGTTCGCACAAATACAGTAGGTATATCTGAAGCCCTTGAAAGTGAAGTTGTGTTGCTAAATTTTGTGTTTTGAGGAGTTGGCAGTTGCCTACAATGAGTGTGTAATAAATATGAAGTTAAAACTTTTCTCTGCTGTCAAGATGGTATTCCAGGGTACAAAAAATCTGCATATAAAAGGGAAGGAAATCAATCCATCCTGTGGTTCACAATTTAATGAAGGGGATTCTGAACTGGCAGGGCCTCTAGACTGTTCAGTCTCCCAGACGTATCCGACCGACTCTCTGCGACCCCATGGACTGCAGCCCGCCAGACCTCCCTGCCCCTCACCATCTCCCAGTTTGCCCAAGTTCACATCCATTGCATAGGTGATGACATCCAGCCTTCTCATCCTCCGATGCCCTCTTCCCTCAACCATTCCGAGCATCAGGGACTTTTCCAATGAGTCAGCTGTTCACATCAGATGACCAAAATACTGGAGCTTCAGCTTCTAGACCTTAATCCTGAGGAAATAGCTTCTTAACCGGTTCCAGAACACAACGTGGGAATTTGGGACTCTAGTCGCCGCCTAACTCCGGATTTAACTTCTAGCTGGGGGGGGGGGGTGCTCTCGTGAACTGCGCACGCGCGCGCAGGGCACGGCCGCCGACGTGAGGCGTGCGGGGCGCGTGCGCAGCAGAGCCGCAGGGTGGTGCTACTCCTGCAGCGGTGCTCCGGGGGCTCGTGTTCCTGGCATGGGCATTTCGCTGTCGCCGCTGCTGACTGTGCTGTCGCTCCTCTCCGGCCGGTGGCTCGAACTAGGTCAGTGTGCTGGCCTGCCCGACTGTCCCAGGAGGCAGGAGGAAAGGGCTGGGGCGCTCGGCCACCGCGGCTGGCAGCGCCCGGAGGTACCTCCCAGAGGCGGCCAACTGGGCGAGGGGATTAACAGCTCGTATCGTTGTATTTCACTTAAAAAAAACACAAAACTTTTAATTTATTATTCTGGAATCTTTTGAGCATAAAAAAATTAATAAAACAAACCTCTCCCGCCCCCCGCCACGTACCTGTTTCCCAGTTTAAACAGTTGCCAATTTTAATCTTGCTTGTTTGGAACCCCTTACATTTTTCCATTCCTCTGGGAGATTTCGTTTGGAGTGAATTGAGGCACAATACAGTTTTATTCGTAATTATTTAGTTTGAATAGCCAAAAAGACAAGAAATCTCACACACACACACACACACACACACACACACACACACACAAGTATCAGTAACTCTCCCACCTAAAAAATAAACAATACTCCTTAATGTCATTAAACATCCAGTTAGTGTTCAAATCTATCTGCTCTGTTCGTAAATTATAGTTTACTTGTGGAATTAATGTCCAAATAAAATTCAAATATTGCTATTGTGTGTTGTTTCTTAATTCTCTTTTAGTCTGAGAATTTCCTGCTTGCTCAATTCCACCCTCCAGCCTCCCTTAAAGTTGATTAAATCATTAGTGTGTGTCAGAATGAGATCCAGAAAAGGGCCAAAGATAAGATTCTGGGGGACATGAAAACGTGTGGACTCTGCCTTTAGGGAACTTACAGTACTTAGACATCTTTAGGTAAAAACACAACAAAGTAGTACATCAAGCCAGAAAAGTGTGGCCTTTAGGGTCTTGGTTTCTTCCTGTCAAATGAGATAGTTGAAATAAAGACGCTTTTAATTCTATGATTTTTTTTTTTTTGAGGTATTCAAACAGCATGTATGAGAGAGTTGATTCGATTATTTGATGATAATTTTTGTGCACTTGTGCTAGGTGCCAGGTATAACCTGGGAAAATAGATGTAGTTCTTTTCTTTCTTATGTAATGGAGAAGAGGCAAAGAAACAACATGAGCAGAAGAATGAGTGGAAAGTTGATAGATGTATTTAAGGCTATGCTGTTGTTTAGTCGCTAACTCGTGTCCGACTCTTGCGACTCCAGGGACTGTAGCCTACCAGGCTCCTCTGTCCATGGAATTTCCCAGGCAAGTATTCTGCAGTGGGTTGCTATTTCCTTCTCCAGGGGATCTTCCCAACCCAAGGATCAAACCTGGTCTCCTGCATTGGCAGGCAGATTCTTACAATGTTTAGATTTATCTCACTGGGACAAAGGGTTGTCATGTAGAGGGACAGAGAGGTAAAGAAAGAAAATCATTTGTTGAAAACCTACCATGTGCTAAACATTTCACACATTTTAATATAGCCATGCATTTGAGTTAGTTAGATATTACCCCCATTTTATAGATGAAGAAACTGAAATCCAGAAGAAGTAATTTGCCCAAGATCATTCAGCAAATTAAGTGACAGAATAAGAATTTAAGGCCAAATTTTTCAGCCTCCGGATTTTTTCACTATAGCATTGAGTCTTACATATGATCCAAATATTGCCACTTGTTATATATATATATTCATGTAATTAATGACCATTCTCTTTTTCCTCTGAAGGAAATGGGCGGACAGTCAACATGGTCCAGCTACCAGGTGGGAGATTCCAGATGGGAACTAATTCACCAGATGGCAGAGATGGTGAAGGACCTGTCCGGGAGGTGACGGTAAAACCCTTTGCCATCGACATATTTCCTGTCACCAACAAAGACTTCAGGTACTCCCAGTGTTCTTCCAGGAGAAGTAACTCCTGGAAGAGTTATTCTAAATATTTCACAATATTTAAAAGGAGATTAGCTTGTTCACTATCAGAATATGATCTTTGCAAGTGTTAGCTGCATTTTTCAGATGAGGAATCTGAAGTCCAAAGAGGTTTACCTCATTTTTCATTAGTGGCCAACTGGGCCTGTAACTCAGATCCCCTGATTCTTGAGCCAGTGGATTGTCCCGTGCACTGGACATAGCACTGAGAAATATGGGCAGAAGTCAGACACTCTTCAACAGGGGAGGACGAATCGGGAGAAGGGTCATAATAGTTGAGAGTTCCTTAAATTCCCTATATTGGGTTGGCCAAAAAGTGCGTTTGGTTTTAAGTTAAAATGACGTATTTTTCAGTTTCAACAAGGATGTTACTGAACTAACTGAACAGACTTCTTGGCCAACCCAGTATTACTTAGGGAAATGGAATTATTTCCAGAATCAAACATTTTGATTCCAGCTTAATCTAAGAAGCCATGATGAAGGCCTCAATGTCCCCAAAATGATACATTTTGGGTAGGCTAAAGTAGAAAATGATCCAGCATATGTCAGTAATTTACCTTCAAACAGTGGAGGGAGGAGTATATAGAAAGGAGGGGGGAAGGAAGAGAAAAGGATGGGAAGATAAATAAAGCAAATGTGAAAAATGACTTAAATTTTACATTTGTGGATTTAAAAGTTTTCAAGATCAAAACTTGCTGGTGAAAATTGATTCAGGAGACTCAGGCTAAAATAAGCATAAAGATTGTCAGTAAACTCCTCAGGCCTTTTGACTCATTGGTTCCACCTCTAGGGATTTGTCTTGAAGAATTAAGGTTGTCCAAAAAAGTTTAGCTAAAAAGGTGACTTTGTAAATAAATGTTAACAATTTAAGGATCACTTAAATATATTGTATCAATATAACAGAATACTTAGCAGCCTTAAAAAACTTGTTGTCAAAAAGAGATAGTTAAAAAATGTTGTGAAGAAAGGTTACAAAATACTACATAGGATTTGGCCCAGTTTTTTAAACTATGTGTGTAGAATGTATATGTGTTAAAAAGAACTGGAAGACGCAATATTGCATGAGGTGATGGATTTTGCTCATGTTTTTGTGATTTCCAAATGAAAATAATGACAGGAAGAACCTTATGAAAGTGATTTAAAAACCCTTGACTGGGGACATCCCTGGCAGTCCAGTGGTTAAGACTCTGTGCTCCCAAGTCAGGGCACTGGTTCAGTTCTTGGTCAGAGAATTGAGATTCTGCATGCTGCATGGTGTAGCCAAAATAAATAAATAAATTAGAGATGTCATCTTTAAAAAAAAAAAAAACTTGGTTGTGGAGTGAAGAGGGAGAGAATATAGACAGTTGTGTCTTGGTGTGATAATGGATGATTTTAGTTTTTTCCTTTTTCTTACCTATGTTTTCTCATTTTTCTATAATATAATGTTATATATGCTTTAAAAAATATTTGTAAAAGGAAAGTTATTAAAATCAAAGGAGAAATCACTTCTGATCAGGTTCACACCACATCATGACAACCATAAATTGCTAGCTAGATAGATGCATTCTTTTATGTTTCAAATGATGACCTTTTAGATGAAGAAAATATAATGTCACCCCCAGCAAGCCCCTAAACTTTGCTTAGAGCCCATAATCTGTGTTTACCTCTCTGGTAAGAGTCTCAAACCATTCAGATGGTCAGAGGTCAATAAGTAGCTATTGCTACCAAATCTCACCTCCTCCTCCATTCTCAGTACCCCTTTGATGGGTGAACAGTGTCTTCTCATATCAGAGGGCTGACACCAACCAGGTACTCTCAGTCCAGAGAAAACAATCTGTCTTATCCTGGAAATCTGCATGTTGAAATTGGCTCAGCCATACCCAACTATATGAAAATCCATTCTAAAATCTCAGCAAGATATTAAAAAAAAAAAATTCATTTATTTATTTGGTGACATTGGGTCTTAGTTGCAGCACTTGGACTCTCTAGATGTGGCTTTCAGGTTCAATAGCTCCTCGGCATGTGGAATCTTAGTTTCCCTACCAGGGATCAAATCCACATCCCCTGCATTGCAAGGCAGATTCTTAACTGCTGGACCACAGAGAAGTCCCTCAGCAAGTCATTTTGATTTGACTCAATTTCTCTCATCTGTCTGAGGGAGATAGTAAAACCTATTCTCCCTTCCTCCCATGATCGATGTGAGATTAGGTATGTGTTGAAGAGAGACCCACTCCCTGCCCTTGAATCTTCTCAGCAGCTTTATTCATTATCTCCAAAAACTGGAGATAACCCAGATGACCTGCAGCTGGTGAATGGATAAATGAAATCTGGTCTGTCCATCCAGTGAAATACTACTCAGCAATAAAACTGCCAAAAAAAATAAAAAGGAACAGACCACTGACACTGTCAACAACACGGATGATTCTTGGAAGCAGTATGCTAAGTGAAAGAAGCCAGACCCCAAAACTACATACTGCATGATTCAGCTTATGTGAATTGACATTCTGGGAAGGGCAGAACTATGGAGACAAAAAACAGATCAGTGTTTGAGGAGGCATCGGGGAATTTTGGGGGGCAGTTAATGGAACTGCTCTGTATCTTGATTGTGACAATGACTAGATGGTTTATCAAAACTCACAAAACTATACCCCAGAAAATGTGAATTCTCCTGTTTGTGAACTGCACACACAGAAACAAATTTTAAAAGAAAATCTGCTCAGGCTCTCAGGTTAATTCCTTGTAGTTCCTGAAGACTCTATGATGTGTGACTAATAGGATAAGGGTGTATGAGGTTTGCTGGAGCAAGAGAGGGTGAGGGTGGAGCACAGAAGCCTGTCAGCTAAACTATGAAATCTCTCTTTTTAGGGAGTTTGTCAGGGAGAAAAAGTACCGCACAGAGGCTGAGGTGTTTGGGTGGAGCTTTGTCTTTGAGGACCTTGTCTCTGATGAGCTTAGAAACAAAGCAACCCAGAGAATGCAGGTAAGAGAACCCAGGCTTGCAGCTGGGTTTATGGGAGTGGGACCTGGACCGAGAACCCTATGGGGGCTAGGGGGTCACCTGGGCCACCGTAGAGAATCAAACCTGAGAACCAGAGGCAAGGAAGAAGCCAGAGAGAGCCACCCTGGAAGAGCCAGATGAACACACACTCCTGGAAAGTTCACTCTGTGCTGAGGTCCACAGAGAGAGAACTGTAAGATGCAGATAATACACAGGGTTCAGCGTACTCCCTGGACCAGCCAGAGAACCCCTGGAGAAGCCTCCTTCTGATAAGCGTGGTGAGGTGTCACACTTTAAAGATTCTGAACACAGGGGCTTCCCTGGTGGCTCAGTGGTAAAGAATCTGCCTGCCAACACAGGAGATGACGGTTTGATCCCCGATCCAGGAAGATCCCACATGCCAATGAGTGACTAAGGCTGTGTGCCACAACTACTGAGCCTGTGCTCTAGAGCCTGGGAGCCCCAACTACTGAAGCCCATGAGCCACGATAAGAGAATCCACTGCAATGAGAAGCCCGTGTACCGCAACTAGAGAGTAGCCCCGCTCACCCTAGAGAAAAGCCCGCGCAGCAGCAAACACCCCGCACAGCCATAAACAAATAAATAAGTACAAGATCCCAGACACAGCCTCACTTGGACCACCTGAGTCTCAGCCTGAAGTCTCTGCCTCCTGGGTGTCCGTCAGGAAGGTGCCTCGCTGGGTCAGAGCACCTTGTAATTGCGCTCCTTCTTTTTTGCAGTCTCTCCTCTGGTGGCTCCCCGTGGAAAGGGCATTCTGGAGGCAGGTAAGGGTTGGTTCCTCTGTCTTGTTTCCTACCCCTGCTGACTCTCATTCTGGAAGCCTGGCTTCCCGTGATCCCTTGCCCATCTGGGAATACTGAGTTTTAAAGGATGACAGAGAAGTTTCAGGGAAGCTGCCAAGCCGCCCCGTGTGCTCTGCGCCAGTCCTTTTACCCTGGCGCATCCCGTTCGTCCCCTTTCTCCCTTTTGTCTCGTGTAGTCCTTTCTGTCTCCGGACCTCTCCTCACTCACCAGGCTCTCTCTTCCTACTTCCTTGCTCCATCTAGTGGTAAAAGCTGAACTCAGGCACCCTAAGCCTAGCCTTCCTCAGACTTCCATGAGCTCCCAGAAGCTTGTCTCACTTCATCCTGGCTATCAGCCTGCAGGTCCTGGCTCTGGCATACGAGAGAAACTGGAGTTCCCAGTGGTACACGTGAGCTGGAATGATGCCCGTGCCTACTGTGCTTGGCGGGGGAAACGGCTGCCCACTGAGGAAGAGTGGGAGTTTGCTGCCCGAGGGGGCTTGAAGGGTATAAAGACGCCAGGGTGACCCCCTTAACTCTTTCTCTCCATCCTGCCTTGCATAGGGGCGGGGGAGGGGGCTTCAAAGGCTGGGACGGGCTCACATGCCTTGGAGTAGTGCTTCTTACACTCTGTGGTCATGGATCAGTTACTACTGTTATTTCTAAGCTGTCTGAAACCAGTACTTCCATAAAATACCATAAAAATTAATAACTAGAAAAAGGAATGAAAAAACAGACATATTTTTTTAATTGTTGGCGATTCCACAGACATGTGACACTTCAGATAAATACAATCAGAACCACATGGCATGAGGAAAAGAAAAGTATTGCCTACACTGGATACCTTTTCCATAGCTGTGAAGGGATTAATGTGACAAACTGCTATTTGCTCGTAACTCAGTTATCTTTCAATCCTAACTAAACAAAAAGTTAGAGTGAAATGGCAAGTCCTCATATTCACTGCCTCTACACACTCTGTGAATGAACACCAGCTATACCCATAGTCAGTATTATTAATGTGAGAAATGAGATTGCTTGTTCATTGATCCAGTCTAAGTCCAATGAACAAATCTCTCGATGCTTACCCTCTGTTTCTGTACTTACCCCAGCATGAGTGGGTAACAGATAGTTTACAGAATGGCACTGGTCCAAATCACACCTGGGATTCTGCTGTCCAAGAATAGATCAGAAGTCAGGGGCTCTGAGTGCAGTTCTGTGAAGGCAAGGGAAGGGCGGGAGATGTCAAAGTGAGTCATCTTACTCTTCTTTCTCATCACCTCCTCTCTTCCTTTCGGTCCCCTCGCTCCTTCTGTCTTTCCCTTCTTCCCCAACCCTTTACCTCTCCCCTCCTCTGCTGTCTCCTTGCCCTCCCGGCAGGTCAGGTGTACCCCTGGGGAAACAAGTTCCAGCCAAACCGCACCAATCTGTGGCAGGTAAGACAAGTTCCTCGCCCTTGTTCTTTTCTCAGGGTGTGGATTGAGACTTGCTGCAGGCTGGGCATGGCATTAGGCCATGGGACTCAGGGGCCTCCATGTTCTAACAGACCGGAAAAGGGGTAAAGCGGTAAAGGGGTAAAGGGGCAAAGCAATAGACAGTGTAGTAGGGCTGCCTGGTGAAGATGAGCAGTGTGTGCTCGGGAGCGCATCCCTGCCTGGGACAGTGGGGGAGCTGGTGGAACTGAAGCTTTCCAGGAGAAAAATGGGGGAAACACCATGCGTGTCAGCAGTGGGAAAGGGTCCAGCGTGTTCAGAGACGTGACAGACTCCAAGGGCTGACGCACAGAGCTGCTGCCCTCCAGTCGAATGAATAAGTTGAACAAATGACATCAGCAAACACTGGTTACTTGTTCCAGAATCTTGGTGGTAAAGAGCAGGAGGTGAGGAAGGCAGGGTCAGGGCAGGTAAGGGAGAGTGAAGCCTGTTGGTGGTGGAAGGGAAGGGGAAGGTACAAGGGAGCACTGGTTCCTGTAGGGAGAGGCGGGGTACAGAGCGGGGAGACGGGGCCTTTCCTCCAAAGGCACATGGGGTTCATGCAGCTGAGGGAAGTCGCTGAGAGTAGAGAAGTGGGTGGGCTGGGCGGGTATGGACATATGGGGAACCACACACTTCCTAATCCAGCCAGGAGGTCATGGTGGAGGACATGAGGTGGCTGGTTTGGGACCTCAGGTCACTACCCCATGCCCTTCCCCTACCCCAGAGGATGATGCCGCAAGATGGCCTTGGTTAAAACCCCTCTGGGCAAGTGGATGGTAAATCCTGTAGCCTAAACTTCCCTTCCCACCCACCCCAGGGAAAGTTCCCCAAGGGCGACAAGGCTGAGGATGGCTTCCATGGCGTCTCCCCCGTGAATGCTTTCCCCCCACAGAATGACTACGGTAAGACTACACAGTGGGTTGCTGTCAGCGCTCACAGGTTGGTTGGCGGGATAGTTCTGCCTGGTAGTCGAGGCAGGAGAAGCAGCGCTGGGAAGCATTCGGTCCCCCGGGCCATTGTTGGTCAGGGCGGGTGGGGGTGGTATACAGCCAGGACCTGAGCTGCCGCTGTGCCACAGGGCTCTATGACCTCGTGGGCAACGTATGGGAGTGGACGGCGTCACAGTACCAGGCTGCCGACCAGGACATGCGTGTCCTCCGGGGGGCGTCCTGGATCGACACAGCCGATGGCTCTGCCAACCACCGGGCACGGGTCACCACCAGGTGAGGGGCTGGGTCCTGGTCTCCTGGAGCACAGGTAGCACCGGAGCTGCTGTGGGCGCTGCTTCCACACCTCTCTCTCCACTGGGGGGTGTGGGTCCAGAAGAGAAAGCAAGCCAACCTCACCAGGTAAAGCCAGGAGCCCGGTGCCTTTTCCTGCCAGCTCTCAGCACCGAGGGAGACTGTGTCTGATGTCTTAATTATATGGGTTTCTCTTGTCCTCATAGCTAGGCGTGCAGAGGGAGGGGACTGGAATGGCCACATCAGTATGTCATGGCCAGGGATCATTGAAATATTAACTTTTCTAACAAAGAGGGCACGTAAAAAAACATTTTCTGCAACCATTTTGTTTTATGATCAAGGAAAAGTAGTCTCAGGGAGGTCCTGGGACCTGCTCATTTCATACGGATGATTAGTGACGGTTAGTGCTGGCCCCTGAATGGTAGAGTTCCCAGCTCCCAAGTTGCCCTCTAGGACTTTCTGCTTTGTCTGTAGATTTATTTTGATTAATCTCCCTGCAGCTCCTCCTGCTCCTGGGTTCCTTAAGGATGGTAGAGAGGCCATGTGGATTAGCCTCACCTTTTTTTTTTTTTTTTTTATGTTTATTTACTTATTTATTGGCTGCATTGCATCAGGCAGGATCTTTCATTGTGACTCACAAACTCTAGTTGTGGCGCCTGGGCTCAGTAGTTCAGTGCACTGGTTTAGTTGCCCCGAGGAATGTGGGATCTTCATTCCCTGACAGGAATTGAACCCCATTCCCTGCATTACAAGGCAGATTTTTAACTCTTGGGCCACCAGAGAAGTCTTTCCCCTTTTACCTTAGGACAAAGGAGTGGAGAAAGTATTGGTCTGGGGACCAGGAAATTGGGTTTGCTGCTGATTCTGTTGAAAGAGTGGTTGGCCTTGGGCAAGACATGTAAATCTTCCTGGTATCTGATTCTGGGGTCTGTGAGATGGTGAACAAAACCTACCCTCCAGAGCAGTAAGAGAACTAGCAAATGCAGGAATCCATGTGAAAGTTCTTTGAAAAGTGTGAGTACTGATTGACGCTGTGATGGTCTCACTTGTTGCCAACAGGTTCTTTTTGGCTGAGTTATTAGTCTAAACTACCAACAGTTGGAGGTTATTAGGCACGGCCTTTCCTGCCTTCCATGCAGTCTCAGGACCAGCCTCGCTTCCTCCACCCTGTCCCAAGTCCCTTCTTACCTCTCCCCACTCCCCAGGAATGGCATGCCCTCTGGACCTGCCCTCACACCACTTTTCTTTCCAGACTAGGCCCTCCTCAGTCCCCAGCCCCCAAACCCCCCAGACCACAGAAGGCCCTGGAGCAGGGCCTGGAGAAGGGAGCTGGAGCAGGAGAGCTGGGTGAGGCCCAGGCCCCTTTCTCAGCAAATGTCTGTTCTCTCTCCCCTTCTCTGGTGGCAGGATGGGCAACACTCCAGATTCAGCCTCAGACAACCTAGGCTTCCGCTGCGCTTCCAGTGCAGGCCGACCGCCTGGAGAGCTGTGAGTGGCCATGCAGAAAGCAGAAGAGTCCCGTGGCACCCAGGCCACTCCCCCGCCACATTCCAAACACAGCCAGACTCCGGATGACCTCCATCCCCTTCCCCATCCTGTGACAGGCACCTCTCCCCAGGGCAGGAAAGGACCCTGACCTCCACAGAGGGGTGATACTGTGTCTTGGAGAAGGGGCCCAACTTATTGATTGTGGCCAGGAACTGGATGTTTCTCTTAGAGGTCAGATATTGACCATATAGGGGCCACATATTCAAACAGTTGGGTCACAGTGCTCAGAAAGGCAGTTTGTGAAAAAAAATTTCAATCTGCTCCTTCCACCTTTCATGATGTCTGACCCAGGGATCTGACATTATTCAAGGCAGAATCTCCCCCAACCCAGGGTCTCATGCATTGCATGCAGATTCTTTACCAACTGAGCTCTTAGGGAATCCAGAATCTCCCTAGGCCTCCTTGTTTTCCCAGCAAGTTGCCATAGAAAGAAAATGATTCCTTTATTTGTCTTGTGGGGTTTCACACATCTCCTAGGGAATCTGGTTTCCAGCACATGAAATGCAGTTCCGTGGGCTCTTTAAAGCTCAATGTCAGTCTTAAAAGGGTCTAGGAGAACCATGGATTTACCAGGTGAGACTGTGCACCATGGGAGTCACAGAATGAATAGTACTCAGAAGAAACAGCAGATGATTCCAGGGGCACCCACATGCCTCTATAAACGTCCCCAGAGAAGAACCTGCTCCCATGGTGTCACTGGGTATTGTGGGGTCAGTAAAAATCACCTGTGATTGTGATTCTCAGACTGTTCTCTTTCATCCTCACCCTGGGACCCTCTGGGCAGTGCACTGAGTGTCAGTAACTCTGGGCCTCCAGAGGAGAAGCAGAGATGGTAGTACACCTGGGCAGTGGAGCTGCGTAGAGACTCCAGGTTCTAGACCACAGCTGGTCCCCCAGTCCGGGGGCCTGGCTCCGGCTGCACTGACCACCAAATGATGCCTCTGAGAGGGGAGAGTGGCCCCAGTTCCTGGGGTCCTGGCCAGGGCCAAGTGCACCCTCTGGACAGGGCCCTGCATACACTCTCACCCCCTTTCGGTGGCTTCTGCACCCTGCCTGACCCCCGCCCCACCTACCCCGCCCGCCCTCCGCTCAGAAATCCTCCTCAACCAGGGAGAGGAGCACGGCCTTGGGCGTGTTCTCGAAGAGGGCCGCCCGGTTCTGCTGCTGCCCCTTCTTCACCCAGTGACCATAGATCCGGAAAGCGTAGGCGTCGATGAGTCGCCGCAATGGCCGGAGGGCGTAGGGGTCTCGAATGACGATCTCCCGGGTCACGGGCTTCACCCGGCGGTACTGGTAGTAGATGCGCACGGAAGCCAGCACCGTCAGGCAGATCACCTGCGGGGGGCGAGGCCTGAGCGCCGGGCCACACACCCCAGACCTGTCTCCTCCCGCGTCCAGCGCAGGCCAACCAGAGCTCGTATGCCTCCAAGCCTTGTGTGGCGTCGGTTGCGCGCGTCCTACCGTCACCGCCCCCCGCCCCCAATTACCCCCATTCCCGCCCGACCCGCAAGCGCAGGCTTTTAGACTATCAGCAACAGAAGCCGGAAGAAATTGAGCTGGAACCATCATAGGGCTGGATGGGAGGGGAAGGGCGGGTGCTCTGGAAACGCCGTGGTCGTAAGGAGTCCGTATGAAGGGCCCTGGGGGCTTGCGTTTCAGGGGCCCTGAGTGGGAGGTGAGCCCGCAGTACCTTGAACTTGCCCCGAGGGCTGAAGTGACGCACTTCCTCCACCACGTACTGCTGGAAGAAGGGGTGCGCCAAGGCCTCTTCTGCCGAGCAGCGGCTCTGGGGGCTCACCACCAAGAAGCGGGAAACCTGAGAAAAACACGGTGGAACGGAGGACGTGTCAGGCCGGGGTCTCTCCCGCAGCAGGCGCCTCCATCTCTCCCACCGCTCCGCCCTCCCCCACCCCCCGACTCAACTCCGACACCGACACTGGACTTGCCCCTCGCCTGAGCCCGGGAGTCAGCACGCCCGGCTTCTCACCAAGTCCTTCACGGTGTCCGAGTAATCGTCCCATTCCGGTGAGCCAAACTGGTAGTTGCCACTCATGATCATTCTCAACATCAGCATCTGCTTGCGGTGCCAGAAGGGCGGGGAGCCGGCCAGCAGCGTGTACATGATGACCCCGGTGCTCCACCTGGCACCGGGGGAGCGGTGGAGGGAGGCAGGTGGGCGGGCTGTAGCGCCCACCCCTATCCCCCCTTCCCCAGCCTGGTGCTCCCAGTCAGGGGAGCACCCCTGTCCCTATGGGTCACCTCCCTCCCCCCAACACACTCACATGTCCACCTCCTTCCCATAGCCGGGGTGGTCATCGTTCATGGAGCACTCGATGATCTCAGGGGCCAGGTAACTGGGGGTCCCACAGACCTCTGCAGGGACAGTTTCCATCGGGGCAGGTCAGCAGAGGCACACGGAAGAGAAAGGCCCACAGAGACAGTGGACGTGGAACTGAAGTGGAATGGCCAGACTGGGACTCTGAACACGGCCCCAGGCTCAGAGCCAAGGGCAGGCCAGGGTGCTGGCTCCTATGGCCACCTGCTTGGGGCCTGTCAGTGGCTTGGTCATAGGAGCCAGCACTGGGTTGGAACACAGGCAGTGGGAACCTGGCTCACTCCAGTCCCGGGAAGAGTCAGCCAGCCTTGAAATGGTAGGATTTTTTATTCTGGGTGGAAAAAACCCAGGCAGTCCCTGTTCCCGGGAGAGCTGATGAGAGAGCCTGAGCTCCTAACACGGGCCGGGGCCACGTTACCAGACCTCGCAGCTTCTCTCCTGGCTCCAGCTGGCAGGAAAAGCCGAAGTCTGTAAGCTTGATGTTCATGTTATCGTCCAGGAGGATGTTCTCAGGCTTCAGATCCCGATGCACGATGTTGAGTCTGTGCAAGGTGGCGATCACCTCCAGCAGGGCTCTCATGATCTTCCTGGGGGGGCACAGGCACACGTTACCCTCATTTGCTACTCTGCAAGGTCAGGTAACAGGCAGGGAGACCAAAGCCCATAGGCCAGCCTGACTGCAAGTGATGGAGGACTCCAGACAGGTGGACTCACCTAGGCTGGGTCAAGGAAGGAGGGATACCACCATAGCCCACAGCGCACACTCCCCAACCAGACCAGTGCATGCCGTGCCGCCTTCACAACCTCCGTGCCTAAGCTGGACTCAGACAGGAAGTAGGGAGAGGGGCAAGTGGACCCTCACCTGGTCTCTTTCTCACTCAGGGTGACCTTCTCAGTGAGGTAGTCAAAGAGCTCCCCTCTCTTCATCCTGCAGGGACAGAGGATTTGTCACTGGATGGCCCAGCAGGTTACCCCCTCCTTACCCTAATTCCCACCTAACACCTCCAGGGGCAAAGTGGCCCACTCCCCACGAAGGACCACAATCTGCAGGGAGGAGCTGGGGAAGTGAGTGGAGAGGCTGTCTGGGAAGGTTGGAGTAAGAACAAGGGACACTGGAGGGGTGGGGTGCCACCATTGTGAGGGTCCCCCATGTGTGGGAGTGACAGCATGGACTGGGACCCATCAAAGCCAAAATCAGAGTCGGGGGAGGAGAAAGGGACCCTGAGTCACTGGCCCAAGGTCCCAGACCCAGATCAGAAGGACCAGAATGTCCTGTCTTTTTCCAGGAACAAATGGAAGCAGCAGCAGTACAAGTGATAGAAGAGCGGTTTTGCCTATTTTTGGATTTTTTAGAAGTGTGATTCCATCTTCCCACTTGAGAGGATCTAGAAGGAGGTCTCTGCTGGAATAATCTAGTTATACCCTGGAGGGCAACTTGAGGCGGCATTATAAATAACTTCCCAAGCAACTTCTTCAAAGGTTAAAGACATTTGAGCTGCCCCCAAGGGCTCTACAGGACTGAGCCACTGAGCAGAGTTGAGACAGCTGCAGCTGGGCAAGGCTGGGAGGGGTCCTGGGAAAGTCTCTCTTGGTTGAATAAAAAAGGTGCATCCTGCCCACCCCTCCGGGGAAAGCAGGGTCCAAGAGATTTGGCCTGTATCAGAGGGAGACAAGAAAATCCTTGACTTTAGCTGATGCAGCAGGGAGGGGAGTTCTCTTTGAGGAGCAGCCGAGAAATTACAGATGTAATTCAGACATTATCAGTACCATGTTCTTAAAAAGCAATGTGTGCCTAAGGTTTTGATCACTTCAATTCCATTTTAAACACAGTAGGAGAACTCACTAATGGCAGCAGCAGCAGCAAAAAGATGTACCAGTAAACACTGGGACACTGCAAGGTCCATCAGCAGGCTCCTGCCTCCTATAGCTGGCAGTTTAATTATACACAAAGGCCAAATTAAATGGTGTCTCCACGAAAAAAAGTAACACTGTGCATGTTCAGTATGGTGACAAAAAAAAAAGTTCCAACGATACAAAATCTGCTTGAATAATTCTCTGAAGTAAATCTAGTCCCTAGATGACAAGGCGCTTATCTCAATAGTCCTGTTGGTGCACAAGCAGAGGAATAGTGACGTGTTGTTGACAGTGATAATGGTGATGATGACATTGATGATAATGTCAGTCTTTGAACTACATGCCAAATACAATCTCTACCGCCTGCCTCTCTCGTGGGCCTCTTGCCCCGATACTGCCTCAGCTCTTCCCTCTGCTGGGGGCTCCTTCTCTGGGTCTTGGCTGGACTCCATCTCGCCCTTCATCCAGGTCTTTGCTCAGGTCACTTCTGGAGAACATTCCCCAGCCGCTCCCTCTGACCCTTGCTCAGCTCTGTGTGTCTGGAAATGTGCCTAACTCTGTGTGTGTTTTATGACTTGATTGCTTTCTCCTCACTCTCGGTGAAAACTCGTGCATGCAGTACGTTTGCCTATCCTCAGTGTCTAGAATAAGCATTGCCTGGCCGCCCTGGTCATCACCATGGTAGTTAGTAATGACTAGCATTTACATTGTGTCAGTCCCTGTGTATTTATTACTCCTGCAATACTGATGAGAAAGCTGATGTGGAAAGTAAATCATCCAGCCCAGAAGGGATGCAGGGTTCAAAACCTGGCAGCCTGACCCCAGGGGCCTGATCTGCCTAAAGCTTCTGTGTCCTTATTTGCTGTCCACCATGTAGGGGGCTGGCTGCTGGTCTCCAGGAAACCTTGAATGGGGGGCCACAATATAATTTTCTCAGTTAGGCCCCAGGCCTGGGTACTTACAGATCAAACACCAAGAAGAAGAAGGTATTGGTCTCATAAGTGTCCTTCAGCTGTACTGAAATGGAAACGGCTCATCTCAGGAGCAGAGGAGCCCAGGCGAGGCAGTGGAATGCAGGGGTGAGGGGATTAAAGGCGCAGTGGGCTGACTCAGAAGCTGGAGGGGGTTTCAGGGTTCAAAGGAAGCCTCCCCCTCCCCCCGGGAGAGGGGGCAGCCAGGGACTTTGAACTCCACATTCCCCCACCCACACCCCTGCCTGTCATCCCTTCTGTAGGGCTTAAAGAAGAGGCTTGGACCTGAATCCTGGGAGCAGGAAGTTGGAGCTGGGAGCCCCAAGCCTCCGGGCACTGCGCCGGCGGGGGCCCTGGGTTGCGGGAGACAGTCTGGGTGTTTCTGGCTAGCTGCACTGGAGCCACACTCCCTGGCCGGGGTTATCAGCGCAGAACGGGGGCAGAGCACCCTGCCGCGGCTCGGGGCCACCACTCACTGATGTTGGGGTGTCCCGAGACCTTGCGCAGGATGTCCACCTCCTTCTGCGTGGCCTCTCGCAGCTCCTGCACCTCCTCGGAGCTGAAGCTGCCCCCGCCAGTGATGTCGATGATCTTCACAGCATACTCCTGGCACGTGGGCTTGTGGATGCAGCGCCTGACGACGCTGCTCACTCCCCTAGGGGTGCAGAGGACAGATGGTCCCGGGGCCCCTCACCCCAGGGGGAGGCCCACATTCAGGCCACAGCAGAGAGGTCCTGCCTTGTCCCCCAACTCCCTGTGAGCTTCGGGGCAGCAGTCCCCAACTTTGGGGCCCATTTTTGGCACCAGGGGCCAATTTCATGAAAGACAGTTTTTCCACGGACCTGTGGGATGAGGGATGGTTTCGGGATGATTCAAGAGTGTTACATTTATTGTGCACTTTATTTCTATTAGTATTGCATCAGCTCCACCTCAGAGCATCAGGCATTAGATCCTCGAGGTTAGGAACCCCTGCTTTGGGGGCTGGAAGGTTGAAGAAGGCTCCAGGGGACAGTGGCGATTTGCCTGGAGCCAAAGAGGAAGAAGTCTGCTTTCAGGCCTCCTGGTTCCCGTCACTGCTCCTTCTCAGCTCAGAGGAAGGAAACCGTACACCCCTAGGACCCCGAGCTGCATTCTGACGCCTGACCCCTGACCCTGAGCCAAGGCTGGATTGGATGTGCTGTCAACAGCTCTGGGGTGGGGGGTGGGGCTCCCTTTGCTGGGAGGGTCTCTGATCTGGGTGCCCTTATACCTGCTTCCTCCATCCCAAACCCCAAACTGAAGTTTTCTCCAAGTGGACAGTGCTTTGGAGATGAAGACGGTCAGGGCTCAGGGTCAAGGACAGATTGCTCCTGCCCGCAGAGTCGGCCAGAGGCTCGGTTCACACTTCTTGGGGGAGGTCTGGGCCTTACCTGCCCAGGATCTCCTTGGGCTCATAGTTCTCATAGAAGCTCTGTGCAGAAGAGGAGTCCGGCAGCGACTTGTCCTGGGTCATGTCAGCTCTAAGAGGGGAACAGAAAGAAACCGTCAGCCTTCCTGACCTAGGGGATGTGGTCTGTGAGGGCTAAAACCATCTCTCCCTTAGCTTTGTATGTCCTGGCAGAGGGCTGACCTCTTGTGAATATTCAAAGTAAATGTTTATGAATTTTATAGATAGCCAATGGGAATGTGCTGTATAACACAGGGAATTCAACCTGGTGCTCTGTGTCAACCTAGGGGGGTGGGATGGGATGGGAGGTGGGAGGGAGGTTCAAGAAGGAAGTATAGCTACAGCTGATTCATGTTGATACATGGCAGAAACCAACACAACACTGTAAAAAAATTACCCTTCAATTAAAAATCAATAAAATTTTAAAAATAAAAGATAGTTTAAAAACCACTTGTGAATTTTAAGAAAGCTCTGGAAAGAGCCCAGCTTGCTTCCCCCCACTGGTGTAAACTCTTGTGACCCCAGTTGACCACGTGGCTTGCAAAATGTTCTCCTTGTTAGCTGTTGCTCCCCAGAAGGAGCAGCAGATGGTCAGCCAGGTCCAAGCCCAGGTTTGAGGCAGGAATCAGACCACTGGGCCCCAGGGTTAGCTCTGACAAGGCCAACACACCCCTGGGTTTAGGAAGAACCACCAACAAACTCTGCAAAGGACAAATTAAAGTGCTGTTTCTTTTCCTCTTGGAGGAGATGAAGCCAGTCCTGCTTTCCTTTGCCTACCCTCTGCACTTGTGGAAAAGGTGAGAAACTTCACGGTTTCATCTTCAAATATGGCGCCCCCATAATCTCACCTTATTGCTCCAGTAGTAACTGTCCTACCCGGAAAACACCTCTCCTTCCAGGACAGGCTTCCTATGCTTCCCACTGCTGCTTCCTCACTCCTTCCGTCCTTACCCAGGACTTCTGTCACTCTCCCTCTTTCTCTCTTCCTTCCTTCCTCTGTTCTCTTTCCTCCTTCCTTTTTTAAAAAGTTTTTTTTTTTTTTGCCTATATTGTTTTCTTTTATTTGGGGGGCTGCACCACTGGGCACGCGGGATCCTAGCTCCCCAACCTGGGATCAAACCCACATCCCCTGCACTGGAAGCTTGGCGTCTTAACCACTGGACTACCAGTCCCCTTTCCTCCTTCCTTTCTTTCATACTCTGAGAAGCACTGTGCCAGGTGCTCCGAGGGAGGCAGAGCTTGATGGGTGAGTCCTGGTCCCGGCCCCTGGTGTCACTCATGGACGTGTGCCCACTCCATCCGACTGTGATGGTCTCCGGGACTTCCCAACCACCGCTCCTGCCGGGCCCAGTGCAGGTGTATTACTAGTGCTGCTCCACAGATGTAAGTCAGCGGCTGGAGGGATCCCTCTGGTCCAGATTCCTGCCCACAGGATGGTCCTGTCCTCAGTATGCCCCAGGCCCTACCTAACGACCAGTGAGCCCTGGGTGGTCCCGCTGCAAGGTGGGCAGAGTGGAGCCAGGACACTCGAGCCTGGACCCAGAGGAGCTGGCCAGCTTTGCTTCAGGAACGTGGAGGCCACTGGGCACCAAACTCCTTCCTCGCTTGGAGGATTTGAGGAATGGAGAAAATGCTGTACCAACCGGAAGAGGGGCAGAGAGAAAACGGGCACGAGCTTCCGCTCAGCACAGCCAAAGCTGCCTCTGGTCCCACTTCCATCTCGCTTTCTGGGTTCAAGAAGGCCTGGCCTGATCAAGGGGCTAGTTTGCTGACTGGCGGCAGCCTGGGCTGCCTGGGGACAGGCTGGCTGTTCCAGGAAGCCTGGTGTCCTCACTGCTGGGTGCCTGGTTACCGGGGGAAGGACAAGAATAACAACGGTCTCCTCTGCCAGCGGCAGGCCTGGCGCTGCCTCCACTCCACCCTTGTCAGCAACCCTGGCTGAGCACAGGAGTGTCTGTTCCCCAGAAAAATATTAGCCCAGTTCCTGGTGAGTCCTGTAAAGCTCCAAGGCGGGCATCTGTTCCCCTGCTCCCCACCTCTCAAAGCCGGATAGGAGGTCTCTTCCTTCCCCCAGCCCTCCATGCACAGAGGGTGTATCCTGACCCAGCCTGGCATGCCATCCCATCCAGGGGCCCCATTCCCTGGCAAACCATCTCCACCCGAGTTCTGGCACTGGGCGGGTAGGTGATGAGGTCCATCTTGCCCCATCCCCTTGCTCTAGGCCTAACTTGGGGCCAGCTTCGTGCCTCTGTCCACTGTCCCCACCTGCATCCCCCAAGACACCTCTGGAAAGGGTCCCCAAATGCGAGGATGTAGCCCGGTCCTTTTTGGAACATAACATCTCTCCCCAAAACTGAGAGTCAGCAAACAGTCACAGGGATCTGCTTTCTGTGGACAAATACCTTCAAAAGTCAGTGCTGCCCTTCTCCTGGGTTCGTCTACTGTCAGAAGTGAGGAGAAGTGGGCCTAGTGGGTTTGGGAGGGTCTTCTCTACCCCATGACTTCTCCTGCTCCCCACCTGGCTTTTATCACTCACTGACCCAGCTACTCACCGCTATGTCCTCACAGGCCCTGGAGTGAACGTGATGGGAATCCCAAAGGTCCCGGACCCGCCCAGGGAGAGGGGACAGCGGAGGACTGAAGCGTGTCCCGAGCAGACACTCGCGGCCCAAGTAGGGTATCTTGCGGTTCTTCCTTCTACTTCAGGACGGAAGGCTGATGTGCCAAAAATAAAGCACAACTGCAAAGCTGGGAGGCTGGCCAAGTCTTGGCAGGCCAAGTCTCACCAGGGGGTGACCTCTGGTGGAGGGTGAAGGAAGTTCGGGTGGCCTGGGAGCAGGCAGGACAGCATGTGGTGATCAGTTGGTGACCAGTCTTCCCTCGGGAGCTCACTAAGCTTCCCTCGGGAGCTCACTAAGCCTCCCGGCATGTGGGAAAACAAAGCCAGCTTGCCAGGAATGCACTGACTTCTCTGTGTGCTGAGCGCTCTGGAGACACCCCTGTGCGCCAACTCTGCAGCCTGGCTGTCCAGGGGAACTGATCAGCTATGGTTTGTGTGGCTGCTTGACCAAATGCAGACCTCAAAGTTTATCCCGGACTCCATCTCTCATCAGCCTCCAAGATTTCATTCTTAACTCATTTTTTTTTCAGCCAGCAGTTCCTGATGAATGAGAGGTGGTTCATGTGCCAGGAAAAACACTTGGGCGCTAACTGTGGGCGGCTTTGGGCTCTTTGGGTGAGGGTCCTCATCAGTGTGATTCTAGCTTAAGAGGTTGACAGAATTGGAAATAATGTATGCTGGCACAAAAAGGACACTTAAAAAAAAATTTCAGAGAAATTAAGCTTTTTCATATTTATTTTTTATTTATAATGTATTTGGCTGTGTTGAGTCCTAGCTGCGGCTGGAGGGGTCTTTGATCTTTGCCACTTCTTTGCATGAGGACTCTAGTTGCGGCATGTGGGATCTACATCCCTGACTCAGGCCTTCCGCATTGGGAGCGTGAAGTCTTAGCCACCAGGCCACCAGGAAGTCCCAGTAGACACTTTTTTAATGCTCTCTCATTCCAAAGCTACCTGTTCTTCAAACCCCTAATTCTAATACACCAAATGAAGAAAGGGATAATACAGTGCTTCATACAGATGCCAAGCCTATAAAAGCCCACTTAATGAGCATTTTACAATGTACTGCAAATGTACTCTCACTTGAGCCCCTAAAACTCTGGTATTAAGCCAATTTTAGAGAATGTGACTTGTTCTATGAGGTCACCAAGTAGAAGGGCCTAAGTCAATCCCAGGTATACGTCCACATGCTCTTTCCACGTCACTATCTCTTTCATTCTAGGGAAATATTTTGCTGAATTGTTACACAGAAAGGAGTTGTAAATGACTTTGTCTCTATCCATAAAGGCCACCAGCTTACTGAGATGCAACATCTGGTCCCAAGGATGAAAACATTTAAGTCCCCTCTTACTGTCAAAAAGACTCATTTGTTTTCCCTCTCCTGATTCTAAGCTGTAGACTCATGCTGGTTTAGTTTCAATGCAAGACAAAAATCCCTCTGACCTTAGGGCAAAAGGCCAACATACCTAGTGAATCATTCCCTGTGCCCTTTTCTGTAGTCATGGTTTCCCCAGGGAGAGGCCAGGTCAGCCAGACTCTTACATTTTATTGTCAGATTCATTTTCCTTGGATTCACTGCTTCAATCCTATTTGGGTACCCAACATACACCATCTTGCCTTGGACATAAACAGCATTAACACTATGAACTCAGGGGTCTTAGGCATTTAGGAAAATAGGCAAAGAAGCCCACTGGTGAACCCAGGGAATAGGCTGGGGGACTGGACAAGAGTGAATTGTCTATGGTCATTTAGGTCCTTGGGCAATGCAGTTGGCCTCTTTTAGGAACTGAATTAGATTAGGTGCAGAATGGGGCACTCTGAGAACACTGCTGAGGATAGGAGGTAACAACCGAATAATTCACTCAACAGCACTTCACTCACCTCATGGTAACGGAGAGAAAAATAAAGAATCAGATAATGGGAGCTCTGAGAGGTATATTTGAAAGTCAGAAAACTGCAGACCATAATGCAGACTTGAGGTCAAGAAGCAAATGAAATTTTGAGTTGTGAAGGATAGAGCTGGATTCATTTAAAAAAAAAAAAAATGATGCACACTAAATGGAGTCCATCTCCTTAAGGTAACATGGAGAGGCAACTTCAATCTTTCAGGAAGAGCAACGTGCCATGCCTTTAATAGAATGAGTTTAAAAACATTTTTTTTTATTTGGCTATGTCAAGTCTTAGTTGCAGCACATGGGATTTTTTGTTGCAGCACACACTCCCTAGCTGCGGCACCCAGGCTTAGCTGCCTTGCAGCATGTGGGATCTCAGTTCTCTGACCAGGGATGGAATCCATGATTCCTGCATTGCAAGGCAGATTCTTAACCACTGATCACCAGGGAAGGCCCCATATGCCTTAAGTAGAGTAAAAGCACTTGCAGGGGAACTGCCTGCACTAAGGCAATGATTTTTCATCTGCAACCAATTAACTGGATGTTCTAGGGAGACAGTGAGAGACACTGCCGACCTGGCCACGTGGAGACGGCATGTATAATGGCTCTGCTCCCACATTTCCTTTATCACTCTCCTGATTTAGGACAGTACTGTACCTGGAACCTGTTTAAGGAACAGCACATTTGCTGGGGAGCAACTAGGTGGCCGCTGCTTTAATACCCAGAGACTATAAACTATATACATGTAGACAGCTGTGTTTTCCTGCAAAATCCATTGTGTTCAGCATGTGTGATTTATAACCTTCTACTTAAGAAAAAAAGAAAAGTGACTAGAAAGAAAAGCATTTTATTCTAATCAATTCACAAACAATAACATCAGAAAAGCACGCTTAAGAGGCCACAACCGCCTCTTCTGCCCAATCCCAAACTCAATACCATCGCAGTGAACTTCTACATAGTGACAATGCCCTCTTCCACGGCAATCGTGAAGCACAAAAGCTATTAATGATTAAGGAGAGTTTTAACAGGTGGTCTCACACTTCACATCTTCACTACTAATTATACTTTAAATGCTAAATCAACATGGTCACGAGAGGTGATTTTTCATGTCTTCAACTGGAACTTCTTGATTAAGCTAATCCTGCAAACAGAAAAGGTGTGTTAGAAGAGGACTAGTTACATATTCTCAACAAAGCAGAAGTCCTCCAAATGATGAAAGGAGGGATGAAATCCAAGGTTATTAGTTCCTTTCATAAGAAACCGTTTAAGGCATCTTGAAGTGAAGTTAAAGCTGCTCAGTCGTGTCCGACTCTTTGTGACCCCATGGACTATACAGTCCACGGAATTCTCCAGGCTAGAATACTGGAGTGGGTAGTCATTCCCTTCTCCAGGGGATCTTCCCAACCCAGGGATCAAACCCAAGTCTCCCGAATTGCAGACGGATTCTTTACCAGCTGAGCCACCAGGGAAGTCCAAGAATACTGGAGTGGGTAGCCCATTCCTTCTCCAGGGGATCTTCCCGACCCAGAAACAGAACCAGGGTCTCCTGCATTGCAGGAGGATTCTTTATCAGCTGAGCTATCAGGGAAGCCCTAGGCATCTTGCGACAACCAAACTTCAACTCTACACTTGTCACAAGTGAAAAAAGAGAGGGTGTATGTCCTTCTTTGCACAGAGTTCTGAAGCAGAAGTATAGTCACTTTGGTATTAGACGGAGCTTCATCATAGACTTCTGATAAAACTTGGCCATGAAATCTCTCAATTACACAGTTCAACCACCTGAAAAAATTAACTTCTGCCATATTTCCTGCCATAAATGAAGGAAGGAAAATGAAAACAAGCATTTTTAATAGATGGTGAATTCCTAGGTTGACAGGAGGAAATTACAAAAAAAAAGGGGGGGGGGGGCAGAGAATAAGTTGACTGCCAACATTCCAAAGAGCGTAAAGCTCAAAGTCCCACAGAGGGATCTAATAAACTTGTCTCTCCCAAACGGGGTGTGTAGACTGACAATGCTCCATCAAATCTTGTGCACATTTCTGGACTCTGGTGAAATTAGCACTAAGGCTATGCAATAGCCACAGTAAGATCCTGGCACACTAATCTCTATCTGCTTAAGGAAGAATTAGACTAAGAACATAACTGGCAAAAGGTAAGATAATGACTAGAGATCTCTGGACCAGCTCCTTGTTAAGATTATTTTTAGAGTAAACAAAATCTCCTCCAATTTGTCAGTTGAATTTATCAAACACAGACTCCCTAAGTTTTACAGGGTCCAGGAGTACCATTCAGTGAATTAAACAGATGCAAGTTCAGTCATGGATTGAGAGGTCACCTACCGTTGGCCAATCTGCACTGTTTCAGCACCTCGCTGAAACCCTCGCAAAGTTTAAGGTCACCCTGGCTCTGGGCACACTCCAAAAATTGTTTCACCTCATAGAAGCAGGGGCCATTCTGCTGCAGTTGTGCCGGCTGGGTTCCCTGAGGCTCCTGCAAACACGCAACATTTAGGACTATTAAAAAAGGAAATCAGACTTACACCCCAGCAAACAGAAACAGCCACTCTTTGAGGTTAACTGGGGGAACAGAACTAGAACCAGAGGCAAATTAAAGTTCCTATTTCATAACATGAAACACAAAGAAATTTAAAGGCAGAAAGAAATGAGCTGTAACTAAAATTCCAGTCGTAATCAGAAAGACTCATGAATCAAGATGTAATTCAAAGTGGTTATTTGGGCATCTAAAGATCAATGATTCAGTCATGTTTCATGAAGGAAAAAATGGGATTACTACAGAAAAATAGAGGAATGAGAGCTTTAAGTACACCAGAAATACAACAAAGTATACGCCCACTCTCCCTAGAGGAGAAAATTCACATGTCAGAAAGAAGGGCAGTGGCAAATATTAGGAAAGATATCAGACAGCATTAGAGTCACAAAACAGATTTCTAAACACTTAACTAAGTTTGAGCCTGGATGAGTTAAGAGTGACCAGGAAAAAATATACATATTTATATTCATTCATTAATTTATGCCAGGCCATCTGGCTTGTGGGATCTTAGTTATCTAACCAGGGACTCAACCAGGGCCATGGCTGTGTTAAGCTAAGTCTTAACCACTGGACCACCAGGGAACTCCTCAAAACATTTAAAATAAGGGGAAAGGGGCTGCTTGACAGTGCGTCAGGATGAACTGCTACAATTCTACACCTTGGGAAGAAATACCATGTGTACAGGATTCCCTGATGCTGGCCTAAGGAACGTACTAACGCAACTGCCAAATGTGGCTCTTGATAAACCATTTTCCCCATGTGGAGATAGTGCCAACACATAAGAACCTACGAACAACTAGATTCTCTCATAAAATACACCACCAAAGGGAATGCTGCCCCAAGTCTTACCTGGTAAGTGATGTCAGGCCTTGAGGGTTCAGAACTGCTTCCTCCACTGAAGCCCCCAGTGATGGCGTGACCCAGAGTGTGGCCGACGGCAGAACCCACAGCCACACCAGCAGCAGTGGTTGCCATCTGCGCCATCAGACCTGGCTGCCGGGGAGCAGCAGCAGGGGAGCCAACGGCAGACGGTGGCGCCATTGCTGGTGGCTGAGCTGCGGGCGCTGGCCTGGGCGCTACTCTCATCTGAGGCGCGCGGCTGTGAAAGAAAGGACAAAAAGTAGTTTAAGTTCCCATTCCCAGCCAAGTTTGGAAACTATCAACTTACACAAACAACCCTTGTACATTAAAATAAACCTCAGGGTTTTAAATTATCAAACACAAATATGATATACATACAAGAAAACTTCACAGCACATAATTCCCTAAGCTATTTACATCATTTCCTCTCTTGAACCTTTTGTTAAGGTTGTAATCACTGGATATAAACTTCTCTTCCCTGCTTTTTTGCAACCATCTCCATGTATTCACAAAGTCTATAGTATCTTTAAGAACACAGTTCTCCCAAAACTTCATAAAATTCGATGTAACTGTTCATGAGACAAAACCCTCTGCGTTTATGGAGCTGACATTCTATTGAGGGATCGAGTGAGTGTTAAGGGAAAAATACTATGAGAGGGAGGGGAGCATGTTCTGGGATGTTGCAATTTTAGGACCGTCGAGCGAGGTAACAACTGAGTAAAGACGGACAGTCGTCTAGAGAAATAAACTAGTCCAATTCCTTCATTTCAGATTAGAAAACTGAAACCCAGCAAGTGGAACTGACTTGCCTCGACTGTTATATCTACACCAGTATCAGTGATTTCCCACCTGTAGGACATCTGGATATCTTTAAAATTTCACTAAAATGTCCAGTGGCAACCCACTCCAGTATTCGTGCCTGGAGAATCCCACGGACAGAGCAGCCTGGCAGGCAACAGTCCACGGGGTCGCAAGAATGGGACACAACTTAGGGACTAAACCACCACCCAATATGTCCAGTACTGCTCTAAAAATCTTTCACATAGATTATACTCTCTGTCCATTAGGTCAAAAGTTTATGACTTCCAATCAGGTGGTATCCAGTATCTGGTCTAATTTCACCAAAAAAAAGTGGTTTCCCCTCCTTTGGATAGCAGCATCTTTCCATTACTGAACTCCTTGTCTACACTCCTAACACAGTTTGAACACAATTCACCTTAGTCTAGAGAAGCAATGTGGTACTGTGCTAAACGTTTTGAAGCTGTCACCAGAAAACTCTGAGACCTGGCTTCTCTATACATAGAGAAGGACAGCAGTGAGTGGTCCTGAAGAGAGATCTTAGCTCCCTCTCCAGGGACTGAACGTGTCCAGGGTAATCAGGAATGAATTTTCATCCAGGATGAAAATCAGGAATCCTAACCACTAGACCACCAGGAGAAGACTCTTGAGAGTCCCTTGGACTGCAAGGAGATCCAACCAGTCCATCCTAAAGGAAATCAGTCCTGAATATTCAATGGAAGAACTGATGCTGAAGCTGAAACTCCAATACTTTGGCCACCTGATGGCCAAATGAGAACCAACTTATTTGAAAAGACCCTGATGCTGGGAAAGATTGAAGGTGGGAGGAGAAGGGGACAACAGAGGATGAGATGGTTGGATGGCATCACGGACTCAATGGACATGAGTTTGAGTAAACTCCGGGAGTTGATGATGGACAGGGAGGCCTGGAGTGCTGCAGTCCACTGGGTCACAAAGAGTTGCACACGACTGAGCGACTGAATTGAACTGAGACCACCAGGGACTGGAGGCTAGATGCAGAGTTCCTGGCTCTTCCCCTGTTTGAAAGCAAAAATGTTTCCAGGAAGCAAAAACTATAAAAACAGGTATAAAGTTTAACTTAAAAGTCAAAAACTAGGCAGAAATACACACCCAGAGAGGAGTGCCAGCATCCTGAATGACACACTCAGTTGAGAGGTGATTTAAATCACTTATACAGGACAGTGCTTCAGGGTCTTTGTTTACATTTGGCCAATTATCTTGTCCCTTTTCACACAGTAACTATTCCTAGAACCCTCCCCAAGATGCACATGCAACTTTTTGCTAAGATGGATCCCATCGTGGAGGCCTGTGGTATATTCCATACTTATCATGGGGTGGCGCACCCTCCCTTTCTGACCCCCACAGAGCCTTCCTGCCCATGTGCAGAGAGGGAAGTTTTCCTTGACCTCAGGAGTGGACACCTTATCTCTTCACTTCAGCAGAGCTCAGCTTCTGCCACTAGCTTTGTCCTTAGTATCAGGGCGAGAACAAAGCTTCAGTTTTACTCCGCTTGACAAATACCAGCTGCCTGGCCCAGGGGCTCATCTATTTCCTACCTCTACATGACCTTGGACAAGTCCCTTATTCTGCTTCTCCAGTTTCCTTGTTCCTGTAACAGGAAAACACCTACCTTCTGAGGCTATCAGGAGGTGCAACTGACAGTATGTTTTACAAGTATCTTATGAACCGGAAAACGTCATGCACACGTGAGACCTTAGCCACTGTATACTGGGCTGAGCCCTTGGAACGCTCACTGCTTATGGAAGGTGCTCAAAGGTTATTTACTTGAACTGAGGTACGATCATTTTCCTGTTTATACCATCTGTTTTCTACTTTTTTTTTTGGTTGTTGTTATTGTTGCTATTTTTGACGTTTCAGCCAGATTACACTTACAAATATCCACTTTCTAGAACTGGCATGTTTTAACACAAAATGGACTCTAAAATATGTTAAGAAATAACTCATGGACATTCGAAATTAGGAAGTTTGCACTAACGGGAAAGCTACCCAAAGCCTCATAACCAGTTTGCGGCGACCGGAGAAAGGCCCACGCCGCCTCAGGCTTCAGACACCCCCGCCCGTAGACGCCCTGCCGTCCCAAGGCAAAGCACAGCGTCCCTCTGTGACACAGCACGGGCAGGACCCCAAACCCCGAGGTAGTCTCACCTGGCAGGAGGGGCCACGCGGGAAGTGCGGCTTCGGCTTCCACGAGGCATCCTGACTGCACTGCTAAGCGACGTCAACAGGCGGGAGACTCTGAGACCCTGGCGGATTCTGCGAAGAGCGAAAGCGGAAGTTGGGAGGCGGGGCTGGTCTTAGCGCGCGGCCAATCAGCGCACAGGACTTCCGCTCTCCGACTTCTCCGCGGGTTTGAAGGTCACAGGAAGAGAAGGACGTCACGGCTGCGCCTTGTCGCATGCAGTTGACGTCAGACGTTCGGCGCCAGGACTGTTTAGAAAACGGGAGGTGGCCGTGGGTATGGAAATTCTGTCCGAGCCTAACGCGACTCACAACCGTTTCCTAGGGCACAAGGACCTTCGCTTCTACCTTCAAACGTTTGCTTATTAATGTGGTAGGTCAGCTCCAACCTTGAGAGAGTGAGTCAGACCTCTGGCGTGGTAGTTCCTGGACCTTGGGTCAGTTACTTAACCTTTCTCACCATTAAGTTACTCATTTGAGTATTTTTTGAAGCACAGTGTGGGCACATAATAAGAACTGAAATGAAGAAAACGGACAATTTTAGGGATCGACAGAGCCGAGTTGGTTCTACTTGTGTTTTGTCTGTTCATTCAGTAAACAAAAGTTAAATTCAGACAGTAATAATGCCTTACTTTTATGTATTTCACACATTTCCGAACCCCTTCATATGTATTATAGAACTTGTGCCCGTAAGTGGAATGATACTTGTTCACTGATAATGAAATAAGGTGTTCTGAATGATCTCCCAAGTGCTATCTGGGTTTAGAGCAGGAAACAAGACTGCCTTCATGGAGTTTAAATTCATAGAGGCGAGACACAAACACCTACATTAATTAGATGGTGGTGATAGGAAGCAAAAGCAGGATAAGCGAGGTGTAGAGAGTTAGGGTTCGGAGAGGGCAGGAGGTTTTTTTTTGAAGGGGCAGTATTTAACGGAGTCCTTAAGGAAGTGGGGAGGCAAGCCACCCCAAGGGTAAGAGCTTTCCTGACAGTGAGAACAGCAATTGCAAAGGCCCCAAGGATCTGTGCTTCAGTGATACTTGGTAGAAAATTCTTTTAACCATGTATTTTAGGGCCTCTGCAGTAGGGGACAAGTAAACTAATGGCATTTCATGGGGGGCTTTGTGGAAAAGTCCTTGGAGATGGGATGGGTTTTATGGAGGAGAGAAAGCAGAGGTAGAACCTCCATTTCTGCTTGGATGTCAGTCAGAAATTTCCCCCTTTCACCAGAGGTGACAGAGTTTAAAGCAGCCTTTCCGGCAACAGCAGAATGTTTGTGGAACTGAGGGGTAAATAATGCAAAAAAATTTGTGAAAAAGTTTTATTTTCACAGAATTTCTTAAAGAAATGAAAACTGTAAATGGTAAGCCCTTGTATTTGCCTTTGGCTAATTCATAAAAAGAGATGGGAGAAAGGAACCTTATTTATATACTTATTTTTAATTGAAGGATAATTGCTTTAGGAACCTTATTTATAAAGGACATTCTGGGACCAGAAGAGCTTAGACTGAGGAGAGCTTTGGACAGACAGGCATGCAGACCAGAACAGAGACAACTTTAATTTTACCTCGCTAAGTCATTCATTCCTAAATTGAGGAGAGAAAATTAGATGTTTGTACAAGGTTATTTTGTGATAGTAAGAGATTTAAAATAGTCTAAATCTGTCAGTAAAATACAGGTTAAAAAAATTATGGCACACTCACACAATATCAGTTCAGTTCAATTGCTCAGTCGTGTCCGACTCTGTGGCCCCCATGGACTGCAGGCCTTACCTCCCTGTCCATCACCAGCTCCCGGAGTTTACTCAAACCGTCCATTGAGTCGGTGATGCTATCCTACCATCTCATCTTCTGTCGTCCCCTTCTCCTCCTGCCTTCTATCTTTCCCAGGATCAGGGTCTTTTTAAATGAGTCAGCTCTTCGAATCAGGTGGCCAAAGTATTGGAGTTTCAGCTTCACATCAGTCCTTCCAATGAACATTCAGGACTGATCTCCTTTAGGATGGACTGGTTGGATCTCCTTGCAGTCCAAGGGACTCTCAAGAGTCTTCTCCAAACCACAGTTCAAAAGCATCAATTCGGCACTCAGCTTTCCTTATAGTCCCAACTCTCACATCCATACGTGACTACTGGAAAAACAAAGCTATATATAAAGCTACAAAAAAAAAAGTTTTTCTGTGTATTGATATGAAATGATTTCCAAGATAAACTGTCAAGAGAAAAAAAGCAAACGGCAGAATTGAGTGCAAGGTGCTATTATTTGTGTGAAACGGAGAGAAAAGACCATATTGTGTGTGTATAAAATAGCTGACAACACTGGTTGCCTTGCGGCAGTGGCACAAATTCAGTTAAACAGTAATCAAAATTTGAACAAAGAACTCTTGCAGATGTTGTTACAGACATTTGGCTGAATGGACTATTGATGATTGCAGTTAAAAATTGCAGAGGGAGACAAAGGGTAAGGGAAGAAAATCCTGAAGGCTAAGATAAATATCAGAAGCTTTAAAACTGTGCAGACTTTGTTCCATAAATTCCATATCTAGGAATTTTCAGAAGTCGTGAATGTGAAAGAAATTAGCCATAAGGATGTTGATTTAACAAAATGTATAAAATAGGGAAAACCTGAAATACCTTAAGTGTCTTGCAATGTATTTAGAATTCGTTAAATAAGTTCTAGTACCTAAATATGATGAAATGTTTGGCATCCATTTAAAATGTTATAGAATATCTGACATGAGAATTGTCTTCACAAAATATTAAGTGAAAGCAGATTATAAAATAGTATATACAGTATGTATTTTGAGAAAGTTCATATATATTTAAAAAACTGGAATTATATACAGCCAAGTAGTGATGTTATCCATTGGATACTGCTTTCTCTGCTTCCTTTCTTTTTTTTTTTTTTTTTTTGGCCTGTCTCTATTTTCCAATTTGTCTACAGTGAATACACAATGAATAAACCTACTCTGGTGGTTTAAAGCATGTCCTCAAATTCCTTGACACTCCCTTCAAAAGGTGAAGCCAAATTCTTCTCCAACCTCCTGAGAGACCCTGAGCTAGAACTATGCAACCAAGCCACTCCCAAATTCTTGACCCACAGAAGCTAAGATAGTAATTTGTTACACAGCAATATGTAACCAATACACATAATTTCTATCTACAGTGACCGTATTTTAATTTTAAATGCTCTACTATCTAAAATGGGCAAAATCTAGTTAGAACACTTTATGGGTTGCTTTAACATAGCTGATGTCTATCTGGGTATGCTGTACTTTACAGCAGAAATTGTGAGGAACTGAGATGTTTAAGACATTAAGGTCCATACACTGTGTACTCAATTGCTCAGTTGTGTCCCACTCTCTGCGACCCCATGGTCTGTGGCCTGCCAGGCTCCTCTGTCCATGGGGTTTCCCAGGCAAGAATACTGGAGTGGGTTACCATTTCCTGCTCCAGGGGATCTTCCTGACTCAGGAATCGAACCCGTGTCTCCTGCATTGGCAGGTGGATTCTTTACCGCTGCTCCACCTGGGAAGTCCATACTCTGTAAATGTAGTTTTGTGTTTGGATAACTAAGACATATGTATATGATTATAGTGCCTTGCACATACCAGACAAAAAATGAATGAGTGAATTTAACTGATGATCTAAAAGTACAAAATACTATAAAACAAGTTGTTATGTTGTCTATATGAAGTTCTAAAGGATTTTAAGAGGATGGATATTCAGTGTAAATGATGGCTTCAGGAAGAAAGTGGAACTTTTAAGTATAGCTGACACTAGTTTTAGAAAAATTAAAATTGATAAAGGGCACCCTGAGTAGGATAGCACAGATTTAAATGAAGAGAAATAATTGAATATGGTGAGTTTAGAGGACAGAAGACCTGTGCCAAGAACCAGTGTGTTTTTGGAAGTTGTGAGAAACAAATTTAAGAAAATCCAATGGATGATTTCCAGCACAATACAAGGCATCTAAGCTTTTTAACCTACAGGGTTACAGCAGTCATTGAGGGTTTTTATATGATTAAATTGATCTTCAGGAAGATTAGTCTAGCCATGTCTGAGATGTAGTAGAGGGAGACTAAGGGTAAGGAAAAAAAATCCTGAAGGCTAAATAAGACAGTGGTGATGGGAACATTATTAGTAACTACTTGACTATTATATATCAGGCAGAGAGCTTTATATGCATTATTTCATTTATGCTTCACAAGAACTCTTGAAATAAGTACTGTATCATTCCTAACTTATAGGTAAGGCTACAGATGTATAGAGTTTAAACAACTTGCCCAAGTCCATACAGGCATTTTACTCCAAAACCAGGAGGACTCCTACCACACTGCCTGAATGTTGGAGACATTTTTAAAGAATTAATGAAATCAGTGAAAGAACTTAAGGCTTCCTGACAAGAGTGGAAAAAGAGGGATCATGTTCTGTAAACTTAAAAATAATTACCATTTATTGAGCACCGATTATGTGCCAAGCCCTTAAGTGTGTTAGATGTTTTATATACTTTATCAATTATCAGTTTGGCAGGGCAACCCAGTATTATTCCCATTTTACAAATGTGAAACCTGAAGCTTGGCAGAAGTTGAAAGTAGTTACCACTCAAAGTCTGCTGAATGCCAGGTCAATGAACAGCCATTGCTAGGATTAAAATTCAGGTTGCTCATTCCAGAACACCACCCTTCTTTCCTCACCACTGGGTGCAGAGGCCTGACAGAAGGCAGACCGAAGAGACAGGAAAGGGACCCTGCCATACTCTGCATAATCTTTAAACATGGAATTTGTGGGTGGTTCTGAGCCACAAAAGGATGTCTACAGTTGATGAAAATGGTGGTGGTGGGAAGAGTGAATGTTTTTGAGTATCTGTTAATGTCTTCTAACTTGTACAGCTTCTGGAAAGTTACTTGAATTCTATGCCTCAGAATCCCCTGTAAAATGGAGATAGCATTCACTTCAAACGATTGTTGTGGGCCAGTGGTGTAGAGAACCTAGCATACACCATTTGAATTTAAAATACTTCTATTCTGACAAACAAATATTAAGGGTACACAGTCCTAGATGACATTTGAGTTAAAGTCTTATACAAATTCCTATCTCTGTTCTGCCCGTATTCATCTCTGTCACTTCTTTACACTTAACTCAAATACTTGTGGGCTTGAAACAAATTACCACAACAACTTAACCAAAAAAACACCAGAAGACTTCAAATGCCATTCTTGCTGCTCTCTTTTAATGAAAAACCCTAAACCCTAAGCGGGCATACCCACTTGGATGTTACTTAACAATCAGTAAGGAAAAGATACTGAAGCAGTAAACTTAAGCGATGTTGTAAAGTTCTGCTGACCAACATGGACTGTTCCCCTTAGGACCATAATTACAGCTGGAGTCAGAGAAAATACTTATATCAGGTCCTTCAGGTATGGGTATCCTGTAGAAAATCAGACAAAAAACAAAATTCAATTATTCTCTTTAGTCCGTGCATAAACACTGTAATTAAATCCCTTCCTTGTATTTTTAGGAAGATGTTTTCTGCGTTTCCTAGCCCCGTCTACCCAACTACAAATTTCCAAAATATAATTTTACACTTCCAACCGCAGCCGGGAGAGAAGCTGGGAGTTTAGGGGGCCCACCCGGCTAATGACTTGGCTACAGGGTAGCCTCAGAAGGGGGCGACTGTGCCGGGTCGAGTCGCAGGGGACGGATCGGAGCGCCGCTCGGGCGATCGCACGGCTGCCCGGGGCCCGGGCCACTGGCTGCCCGCACGCACCGGCGCTCAGGTGAGACGGGTGCGCGGCCGGGGCTGCAGCTGACGCTGGCGACGCTTGCGCTGGCTGTTCAGGAGCTTCTGCGCGATCTTGCGCTCGTGGCCGCCGGGCACCAGCCAGTTGGTGCGCAGTTCTCGCTCGCGCCGCGTCCGACCCTTGATGCGACCGGCCCCGCAGGCTGGGAAGTCGCGCAAGTAGTAGTAATCCGGACAGTCATAGAGCTCCTCCTCGGAGCCCACCGGCGGCCACACGTCGGGTGGCGGTGGCTGCGCTCGAGGCTGGACAGTGGGAGCGGCCGGGTCCATCGCGCCGGGTCGCCCGCTAGGGCGGGCGCGCCCGTTTCTGGAGGGCCACGCCCCGCGCCTCGATTGGCTTCGCCGGAGAGGGGTGGAGCCTAGGGATGACGTCACAGAGCTGGGATGCTCCCTGGCGTGAGGCCTCTGCGCTGCACGCAGTCCGGGGAACCATGACCTTTTTCTCCATCCAGTTTTGTGCACCCCAGTGGGAGAGGGGCGGAGAAGGCAATGGCACCCCACTCCAGTACTCTTGCCTGGAAAATTCCATGGACGGAGGAGCCTGGAAGGATGCAGTCCATGGGGTCGCTGAGGGTCGGACACGACTGAGCGACTTCACTTTCGCTTTTCACTTTCATGCATTGGAGAAAGAAATGGCAACCCACTCCAGTGTTCTTGCCTAGAGAATCCCAGGGATGGCGGAGCCTGGTGGGCTGCCGTCTATGGGGTCGCACAGAGTCGGCCATGACTGAAGTGACTTAGCAGCAGTAGCAGTGGGATAGGGGCATTTGGCAAATCTGATCGAAGACCCGTTTATGTCGGTCAAAAGTGGGAAATTAGCCAAATATCAATAGTGAGGGGGCTGTGCATTCGTCGGGGTGATCAACAGTGAGCATTTTGTCAGGTTATTTGATGACATGAGTTAAGTGCTCAGTAATGATGGTGGTTTGATCGCTAAACCATGGACTGTAGCCTGCCAGGCTTCTCTGTTCATGGGATTTTCCAGGCAAGAATACTGGAGTGGGTTGCCATTTCCTTCAGGGGATCTTCCCAACCCAGGAATCGAAGTCGGGTCTCCTGCATTGCAGGCAGATTCTTTACCAACTGAGGTACAAGGGAAGCTTTGCGCAGTAATAATGCAAAATGAAAGACAGGGTTCTGAAATAATATCTCTGGTATCCCAGAAATGTATTTTTTTTTTTTTTTTTTTGTATTGATTCATTCGTTTGTCTGCACCGGGTCTTAGTTGCAGCACATGGCTCTTCTTTTACCTTCGTTGCCGGCATGTGGAATCTGTAGTTGGCATGTGGGATCTAATCCCCTGACTGGGGATGAACCGTTCCCTTGAATTGAGAGCACCAAGTCTTAGCGACTGAACCAGCAGGGAAGTCCCCCAGTAATGTATTTTTAAAACACATCTAGATGAAAAGGAAATGCATCAGAATGCTAAAAGTATTCCTGCTGCTAGGGGCATACATTAGTTCTTTTTTCTTTCCATAGTCCATGTGTTTGATAAGGAGTAGGAAATAAGTATTAAGCGAGCAATTAAGAAGGGAAAGTTACCTTGCCTTGTGGAAGGCCAGGAACCGCGCGGCAATTTCGGATTATCCGAGGGTGCCCAAGTACTGTGGTCAGGGGACGCTGGTGTGATAGCTTGATGCTCTGGCAGTTAGGGGGTGAGGGCCGAGAGTCGGGGAGCAGCCGCGCGCGCCCCTCGTCCCACCCGCCAGCCCCGGCTGCGTCCAGCCCCGCGGGCATGGGGGAAAGGATGCTCGCGGAGAGCAGCAGAGGCGAGAGGAATCAGGCCGGGTGTTCTGCGCTGAGAAAAGGCCAGGCTTACATCCTCGCTGGGGGCTGATGCACTGCGGAGCAGGAGTCATTAACATCCAGCGGCACCCGAGGCTCTGCGGCGACTCCCAGGTCTAATTGCCTAATTACTGTCTCCCTAAACGCTGCTCTCAGGGTATTATTGCCAAGAATGCCTTTGTTTGCGTTTGGTTTAACTAGTGCAGATAATTCTCTTCCCACAAATATTGCAGCCATCTCCCCCGGGGACTTTTCTTTTTAATAGATGGAACATAATTCTCTACTTAAAAAAAAAAAAAAAAAAAAAAAAAAGGCCTCAGATATTTGATCTTGCTGAGTTTCTGTCAGTGACTAAATTGCCAATTTGAGTTTTTTTCCCCTGCTCTCTAAAGTCGTGTCCCTGGTGGGGCGTGGCCTACATACCGAGCTCTGAGGGCAATTTTGGCAGTTCCTTAAATGAGCAAGTCCCAGGAGAGTGTTTTTTAATAACACACCAGGGGATTTTCTCTTCCACCCTCGTGTCTTACACCTGCTACTGGGAGAGAACCTGTTTATTCCTATACCACTCTCCCACACATTATCTCTTTTAAAAAAAAATCTCTTTAGAATTTTTAATGAAAATATTCAGACATTCTCAAAAGTGAAAATAGAACAAAGAACTCTCATAGCCCCTCACAGGGGGGCTTTTGCACAATTATCAAGATCCTGTCTGGTTTGCTTTATCTCTTTCTGTTTTGCTCTGCTACAAATCTTAAGTTTTACTCCTGTGTATCTCAATGGTTGTGGTTTAGTCACTAAGTGGTGTCAGACTCTTGCAACCACATGGACTGTAGCCTGCCAGGCTCCTCTTTCCATGGGATTTCCCAGGCAAGAATACTGAAGCGGGCTACCATTTCCTTCTCTAGGGAATCTTCTCCACCCAGGGATCCAACCCATGTCTCCTGCTTGGCAGGCGGATTCTTTACCATTGAGCCACCTAGGAAGCATGCATCTCAATATACAGCTCTAAAAAACTCAGCCTATTTCTTAAATAATTTCAATCTCTAAATTACAATAGGAACATACAACTTGGAATACATTAAAAAAATCTACAGATAAAATTTGCTTGTTATGGTGTTTAAGTCACTTCTTATATAGGGCAGGCCCCTGCCCTTTTCCTTTTGCCCTGACATGACTTGTTGCAAAAACTGGGTCAGCTGTCCTGTAAATGCCCCACTTTGTGGATTTATCTGCTTCCTTGTCATGTCATGTAACTTGTTCCTCTCTCTCCCATATCTTGTCAATTGAAGTTGATTCTAGAGGTGGGTTTATGCACAGATTCACTTTCCTAGGAGGTGATGTGTTTTAACATCACACCAGGAGACCCACAATAGCTCATTGCCCCAGTTTTAGTGATCAGTGGGCTCAGGTGGTGACAGCCTATCCCTGCAATTGTATAGTTCAACATTAACATTTTCAATCTAATAGTTTCAACCATGGTTCATTTTTTTGTTTGCTGTTGTGTTCATTTGTTATTATTTCATTAGGTGCTGTGAGATGGTAATTTTTTAATTCAATAATTTCTTCTACATTTAGTAGCTAGAATTCCTTCCCTCATGAATATACCTTAATATATTATTTAGGTAATATAATATATTTTTTATAATATTTAATATAATATTTTTTCTTCCAGTTTTATTGATATATAGTTGGTGTAGAGCACTGTATAAGGTTTACAGCATAATCATTTGACTTACAAAATGGCAACCCGGTCCAGTATTCTTGCCTGGAGAATCCCATAGACAGAGGAACCTGCTGGGCTACAGTCCATGGGGTTGCAAAGAGTCGACACCACTGAGTGACTAACATTTCACACTATCATGAAATGATGACCCCAAGTAAGTTTAGTAAACATCTGTATTATCTCACAGAGACACAAAATTAAAGACATAGAAAAGCATTTTTTGTCCTTGTGGTGGGAACTCTTAGGATTTGTTCTCTTTTGTATATAATACACAACAGTGTTAATTATATTAATCATATTGTATGTTACATGCCTGGAACTTGTTTGTCTTATAGCTGGAACTTTGTATCTTTTGATGACCTTTGTCCAAACCCCACCCATACTGCTCTCCCACACATTACCACTAGACCTGTCCTACCAGAAATGCCACAAGGATTCCTTCAGGTTGACATGAAAGGATGCTAGACAGTAACTTGTAGTCATATGAAGACATACAAATTCCTGTTAAATGTAATGCATGGGCAGTACTTCTCTGGTGGTCCAGTGTATACTCCCAACGCAAGGGGCCAGGGTACAATCCCTGGTCAGGGAACTTGATCCTGCATGCTGCAGCTAAGGCCTGGTGCAAACAAATAAAAATAAATACATACTTTTTTAAAAAGAATACTATCAGGAGTTGTGAAAAAGCAACTTACAGAATGGAAGAAAATATTTGCATATCATATATCTGATAAGGGGTTAATATCTAGAATATATGAAAAACAACAAGAACCAAAAAACAACAGTGGTTAAAAATGGGCAACAGACTTGAATATACTTTTCTTCTTTCAGAACCTTCCTTGCCATGTTGATTTCTAGATGGAGTCTGTGCCAGGTTCCAGTTAATTGCCTCTTGACTCCAAATTCACCCTTTATTGCTTGCTGTGCAAAAATTGAGGTGGACCACTTGAGTATTTTTTTCTAAACCAGCTGGCACAATGTTAGTTTTTGTCGACTGAACGCTCTGGAGAGTAACTGCAGGAGGAAGGGGTTTCCCTCCTCCTTTTGTTAGGTAGTCAGTCAGACATGAGCTGGTCCCTGCCCCATCCTGGACAGGGTCATCTTTCTCTCTGCCTTCCCTACCCCCACCCCACACTGGTGATCAAAACACACCTCAAGATCTTCCCTTTTTGTGATCAAGGACCGATAAGTTTCCAGCCTTATCAGGACCAAACAAGATAAAACCTGCCAGCACAGGTGCACCAAGACCTAAAAGATGAGTCGAAGTAACCCGGGGTTCTTTATATTGTATTTGTAGTAAATTAGCATTTCAAGTTTGCCCCACCCACTCCGCCCCATGGTGGGTTCCACTTGGGTGCTTGTGGGTAAGTGCCTGTGCAACTAGTTAGTTATACAACCTAAAGCTTCCAATCAACTTAGTCAAATAACACAGGACAGAGAGAGGAGCTTGCCACCACTCTGAAAAACCAACCTGACCCTGTTGCAGGCGGCTTCTTGTTTCCAGGCAGCCTGCTCTCCTTCATTTTCTCTCTCTCTCTGGAGTGTACTTCTGCTTTGCTTAATACAACTCTTGCTATTTACAACTGCTCTCTGTCTCTTGATTGAATTCTTTCCTTTGGGGGATAAGAACCAAGGAAACACCCGTTTTGGTGGTAACAATTCTAGTGTACTCCTGTAACGGGCTCCTGCAGTGTGGCAGGGGTTCAGCTCTTGCAGTGCAGATGGCTTCTCCCAGCACCACGGTTCCAACTCATGTAGCTCCTCCGGAGCCCCAGTCCTGCCATGACAGGGGCCAACACCACCCAGCAGCCGTACTTTCCCCCAATTCTCCCCACCTTGGATGGCTTTGTCTCAGGATGCCTCCATTGAGATTCCTCTCCATGAATGACTTTTCTTGACACTCTAGATGGTAAGTTTGTTTTTTGTTTCTTTAATTTATATTTGGCTGTTCTGGGTCTTCATTGCAGCACTCAGGCTTTCTCTAGTTGCTGCAATCAGGGGCTGCTCTTCATTGCATTGCATGGGCTTCTCATTTCAGTGGCTTCTCTTGTAGAACGTGAACTCTAGGCATGCAGACTTAAGTAGTTGTGGCACATGGGCTTAGTTGCCACAAGGCACGTGGCATCTTCCTGGACCAGAGATGCAACCCTTGTCCCCTGCATTCGTAACCACTAGACCACCAGGGAAGCCCTAGATGGTAGGTTCTTGACATATTCCGGAGGGCAAATTTCCAGCAACTACCATTGTTACTGAAAGTTCAGCTTCCCTGTACACCAGTGCCAAAGAGAATCTCAGTTTTGGGTGAAATAGATAAGGAGAACTTTATTACTTTGCCAGGCAAAGGGCTTCTGCCTTGAAAAACTATGTGTCCCAACCCAGGATATTTTTTTTTTAAGACACCCAAATCTCTTTTAGTGGGAAAGTGGGGCAGTTGAGGTGGGGGTCTTACTGCACAGCTTGTCCATTGGCTCTGCTTCCTGAGTCCCGTGGCTTCATTACATCTGGCAGCTCGGGTGGGCTGGAGAAGGGCTCGATGCACACGTCTTCAAATGCCTCGTCTTCCCTGAAGGCTAGCCCCACAGTCACTGGGGCCTGAGGCAGTGCTGTTTGGCTGGTGAAACCACACTCGCCCAACGTCTTGGTGTCATCCAGAAGCTGGTCGTCCTTGTACAGCTGCTGCTCATCCGGCGGATGCTTGAGGATACCCTGGATGACGCGCTTCAACTCAAACACTCGACTCAAGTACTCGACTCCTTGGCCTCAGTGAAGATGGTGGTCTTGCTGCACCGGATCATGAGGAACACATCCATTGCCGCGGTGGCGGTGGTGTAGTTGCCTTTCCCCCTAGACTGCCAACCCAGGAGGATTGAATGAAGGGTTTTATAACAGGGACTCCAAGGTGGGTCTCTGACAAGATTAGGGTGTGTTCACCTTTTCTCAGGTGATCTCATCTTGATGAGCTGCTCTGATCTCTTTAATCAAGTGGTTTCTTGATGGCTCCTCCCTTGATTAGCAATTCCCTTGATTCTGCCCTTTGGAACTCAGGAAAGGTCATGCAGGCTGGAGTCTCACAAGAAATATTGCAGCATGCAGCTTAGGTAGGAGCAGAGAAATGGGGCCAGGAGCCAAGTAACAGAAAAGTCATGCATCTTGTAAACAGCAGGAGTCCATGGGCAGATAAGGAAAGCAAGCACATTCAGACTTACAGGAAATTGGGTGATAAGGGACTGAACAGGTGACCAAGAAAGGTGAGGAAAGGCAGGAATCCCCTGCGTCTAAATGTAACCTTTTGCTCATTGTGTTGTCATTATGATAAGATTAACCTGACAGATAAGAATAGTCATCAGGCATGTATACCATGACATTTCTACTCTAAGCTAAATAGGGACAAAAATCCCTCCTTCCCTCAGTAAAATGGAGCTGGGATGAAAAAATCAGGAAGATCAACGTCCAAACTCCTCATTCCCCAGGGAATCTTCAGTCCTTTCATTCTTACCCTTCTCAAAACCAACTTGCCAAAGAAACCCTGGTTGGCAGCTCCTCACCTGCCCCCTCTCCCTTTGAGACTGTATCCTTGCTTAAATAAACTTTTGCTTTACTTTCTAGACAAGTCTAGAAATGTTGCCCAAGTTGTCTGTGGGAAGATGGAAGAGCTAACTTTAATCTACTCAGAATAACAAAGAACAATGATTTACTTGTTTAAAGAGTGGACTTGGGGACTTCCTTAGTGGTCCAGTGGCTAAGACTCCAAGCACCCAATGCAGGGGGCCAGGGTTCGATCCCTGGTCAGGGAACTAGATCCCACATGCCACAACTAAAGAACCTGCACACTGCAACGAAAACCAGGGAAGCCAAATGCATAAATAAATATTAAAGAGTTGTGGCTTAGCTAGTTAAGAATCCGGCTGCAATCTGGGAGACCTGGGCTCGATCCCTGGGTTGGGAAGATCCCCTGGAAAAGGGAAAGGCTACCCACTTCAGTATTCTGGCCTGGAGAATTCCATGGACTCTACAGTCCATAGGGTTGCAAAGAGTCAGACACAACTGAGTGACTTCCACTCACTCACTCACCTACTTACTTAACCTCTGTGCTTCATCTCTGAATTCTTTTGAGATGAAGAAAGAACCTGGAATTCACTGACAACAGAAATGGGATGAAAGGGCCCCTGTGCCCGGGAGACGCACAGGGTCACACTCGGTCTCACCATTGGTGCAGCGCTGGGTGACTTCTGTGCCATCCAGTTACCCATGGCTGTGTAAGTCTCCAGCAAGCCCAGGTCTCAGCCCTGGTGCTCTGCCTCAGCCTAGGGAGGTGACGGATATACCTTATATATGCAGATCCTATATTCTTTAGAGCTCGCTTTATTTTTTGGCTAGTAGCCAATCTCTCTTTACTGAAATCCCGTTACAGTTGATAAAAATCTATATATTAAAATTTAGCTGCTGTGTGGCTTCCATCTCCTAATTTGACCCTGAGTGATACAGGGTCCCTGACCAACATAACAAGGATGAAAGACACCCAAGCCTCTCACCATTATACAGTGTGGTGTGCTAAACCATAGTGGGACAGAGTGTGAGAAGAGTGGGTAAGAAGGTGCCTGCATGTCCATGAAGATGAGGGCATCAGGGCACTCTTGAGTTCATTATCATTAACATCTCCTCTTGTCTTTCTTCCCATGTCACTAGATCTCTGAGTGGCGTCAGTTCTCTCACAAGTCTGATCCACTCCAGCCCACTGCCACTTTGCATGCCAGGTCATCATCATCTCTGGCTGGTTTACTGTGAGGGCCCTTGTTCTAAATATCCTCTTTGCATCCACCCCTTGCTCGCTTCAGCCTGTTCTTCACAATGAGGCCATAGGAATTCTTTTTTTTTTTTTTTTCAGAGGAATTCTTCTAAAAGACAAATTTGACTCCTTGATTAAAAACTGTTGGGACTTCCCTGGTGGTCCAGTGGCTACGACTCTGAGTTCCCAATGCAAGGGGCCCAGATTTGATCCCTGATCAGGGACTAGATCCCACATGCTCCAACTTAAGAGTTCACATACTACATCTAAAGATTCCACATGCCACAACTTAAAAAAAAAAAATTCCACGTGCTGTAACTGAAGATTCGTGACACAATTAGAATGAAGATCCCACATGCAGCAACTAAGACACGGAGGAGCCAGATAAATAAATAACTTAGAAAAAAACAACTGCTGTTGGCTGCCCATTGCCCTTAGGTTAGCATCTGACTCATTTGTCCACAAGGTTTGGAAAGATCCCGCCTCTCCTCACCTTTCCAGTTTTATCTTGTGACACCCTTTCCTACATCCTTTCTCTCCAGCCACATGGAATGTCAGTTTCTTTGGGGACCTTTATACGTACTGTTTCCTCTTCCAGGAAACCCTCTCCCTAACATCACCCTCGCCCTTTCACTCTCATCTTTGCTTCCTTAGCTCATCCTTAACCTCAGCTAAGGTATCTGCTCCTCTGATAAGCCTTCCCAAGCCCATCTTTCTCTGATCCGGCTAGGTGCCTCTTGTGTATAGTTCAAGCAAACCCTGTACTTCTCTCATACTTATCCCAGGTTAGTAACTGTTAATATGTCTCCTCACTACTGTGACGTGAAATTCATACTTTATGGCAAAAGAGGAGAAATTTAAACATAAACATGTTCCCCTGCCTTCTCTCTGCCCTCTACTGTGCCTTGTATCTGCATTATGTATGGACCAAACCGCCTCTTAGGCAGACATACCTGCTCAGCCATAAAGAGCAGCGTTCTCCCAACACCAACACAACAGCTCCTTAAAGTAGGACATTCCTTCCTGATTTTGTAAGGCATTATGATGACCCATCAGGATCAGACCAGGATTGTGTAAACTGTTAATAGTACATCATTTAATGTATAGCCCTCTGTCCCCAAAAACTTATTTAATTGGGCTTTGATTTTTAATGGGCAGAACAGTTCTCAGAGTTTTCTGAGAGGCCATTCCCGGGTTATAATCCTCAATATGACTTGGATAAAAAATTTTCATTTCTTTCATAGATGTTTGTATGTGTTCAGTTACTCAGTTGTGTCTGCCCTTTGTAGCCCCATGGACTGTAGCCTGCCAGGCTTCTCTGCCCAGGGAATTTTCTAGGCAAGAATACTGGACTGGGGTACCATTTCCTCCTCCAGGGAATCTTCCCGATCCAGTGATCAAACCCACATCTCTTGCATCTCCTGTATTGGCAGGCAGAGCTTTTCCACTAGGACTGATTAGTTTTTCATTGACATACACTCTAAGCTCCATGAGAACAGAAACTCTTGTTCACCCTTTTTACCTCAGGATCTATTATAGTGCCTGATACATATTAGGGGCTCAGTAAATGCTGGGGGGGCAAAAAGAATGAATAAACAAAGGTGACAGGGAGAGTATATGAAAGTATGTCATGTAATCAGAGTGTAGGGATATGGTGTTACCAAGTCCAAGCTTATTCTGCTCACCACATGACAGGCCAATTAACTGAGAGACAAGGTGTTGAAGCAAGGAATATGACTTTATTAGGAAAGCTGGCTGACCAAGAAGACAGCAGACTACCATCTCAAAATAACCATCTTATCGAGGTCTGGATGCCAGGTTCTTTTATAGAACAGAGAGCAGGGAGGTTAGGAGGTAAAGTAAAAAAGGCCATTAATTTTACAAATATGTCCTGGAACAACTAGCCTCGGGAAGGGGATGTGTTGATTTCTTCCTTCCTGTAGCCATCCACAGGTGGACAGGCAAGCAGGGCGAGCTTGGACTCTGTAACACTTTTAGTGAACAGAAGCAATGGAAAGCAAAGGTTAAGGTAAAAGAAACAGATCCAACATGGAGTCAGTTCTTCCCTGTAACAATTGGTAGGAGTGGCTGGATCTGAAGGGCCCTGTAATTAATACTAAGCAATTGGTACTGTTGCTGCTACTGCTGCTGCTAAGTCGCTTTAGTCGTGTCCAACTCTGTGCAACCCCATAGACGGCAGCCCACCAGGCTCCCCCGTCCCTGGGATTCTCCAGGCAAGAACACTGGAGTGGGTTGCCATTTCCTTCTCCAATGCATGAAAGGGAAAAGTGAAAGTCAAGTCACTCAGTCGTGTCCAACTCTTAGCGACCCCATGGACTTCAGCCTACCAGGCTCCTCCATCCATGGGATTTTCCAGGCAAGAGTAGTGGAGTGGGGTGCCATCGCCTTCTCCGAATTGGTACTATAAAATGTAAATAAAACAGCCCACATTGGCTGCTGGTGATTGGAGTGGGCTTCCTGCTCATATGTCTGGTTTGACTAGCAGTTTTAAGAACCTTTGAACGTGAATGACATTCAGTTTGTCACAGTTCCCACTGGTCCCCACGTTAGGGCCTCCTTTCATCGTTGAAGCTGGCTGCCAGCCCCACTGAGATCTGGGTCTGCTATCCCTGCAGGTGGGTGAGAAGTAATTTAAGGAGGGAAAGAATATAAGAAGAGGATTTAAGATAGGACTTCTAGAAAGATAGATCTGAAATAGAAGGGAAGGGTGCAGGGCACAAACTTTAAAGAATGACATAACCCTAGAATACAACATAAACTGATTAGAACCAAATAAGTCCAAGATGGTGGATCAGTCAACTTCTACTAGACCTCAAACCTCATCATACTCATTGTAGCACAGCACCTAGCTAAGTGACACACCCACAGCACAGTTCAGAGAGCCATCAAAGATGACAAGTGGGCGTGGCCCTGGCCCAATTCCTGGAGAGCCCCACCCCATTCCCTGAGATTAGCCTATGAAATCCTCTCATTAGCCTATGAAGTTACCCACCTGGTAAAAACTAACCTTGCTGTATTTTGAGGCTGCTCTGTCCTTCTGAGACTACCCACACTCTGCAGAGTGTGTTTCTCTCTGTGTAAATCCACTTCTTAGCTATCACTTGTCTCTCACTGAATTCTTTCTGTGATGAGACATCAAGAACCTGAGATTCATTAGGTGCTGAAACCAGGTGTGTGATCTCGGTTGGAAAACCATGAATTTTGGCTGGGTTTGAGTCCTGACCAGTAGGTTCAAGTCCCAGTCTGAGGTACACAGTTTCAGCTTCACCATTGGTGGGGCTGTACTTTGAGAATTCCTTGGGAGAAGTGAATTTGTTTTATTCAAAGAGCCCTGGGAGCAAAGGCAGACTCACAGCTAGTGTCTTCAACCTGCTAAGTTGGCCAGTGATGGGCTGGGTCTACCTTCTCCTGTTTGCTTTCTGAAACACAAACTGCCTTGATGAATTCTGAAGTCATAGCTGCAGTAGATCAACACTGACTCAGCAGCTTGCCATATTGCAAGACCAGAGTGGTGGGGGATATAAAATGTAAGAAGAAGCTGGACCATACAGCATCTCCTGGGGGAGAAATGACAGCCATAGACACAGTGCCCCATAGAGACAGTGGGCTGCTGCTGTTACCTGAAAAATGGATTTGCTTCTTGGTAGGTATCAAGCCAAGGGAGAAGGCAATGGCACCCCACTCCAGTACTCTTGCCTGGAAAATCCCATGGACGGAGGAGCCTGGTAGGCTGCAGTCCATGGGGTCGCTAAGAGTCAGACATGACTGAGCGCCTTCACTTTCACTTTTCACTTTCATGCATTGGAGGAGGAAATGGCAACCCACTCCAGTGTTCTTGCCTGGAGAATCCCAGGGACAGCGGGGCCTGGTGGGCTGCCGTCTATGGGGTTGCACAGAGTCGGACACAACTGAAGCAACTTAGCAGCAGCAGCAGGTATCGAGCCAAAAGTCATAATCAAGCCAAAGAATGGAAGAAGCTTCCTTCCTTTATTACTTGCAGCAAGTAAAGAGAACACAGAAGATCTTTCCCAAAGTATTCTATCTCCCTAAACAGCAAAATTGGGGAATTTTTAAGCTAAGAGTACATGCATATTCATGAAAGGGCCTGGGCTGTCCAGAGTCCAAGCTTTAGTTGATTGAAGTTTCAAGGATCATAAAATGTCATCATCATCATCCCTTAGGTTTTGTTTTTTTTTTAATTTTATTTTATTTTTAAACTTTACATAATTGTATTAGTTTTGCCAAATATCAAAATGAATCCGCCACAGGTATACATGTGTTCCCCATCCTGAACCCTCCTCCCTCCTCCCTCCCCATACCATCCCTCTGGGTCGTCCCAGTGCACCAGCCCCAAGCATCCAGTATCGTGCATCGAACCTGGACTGGAAACTTGTTTCATACATGATATTTTACATGTTTCAATGCCATTCTCCCAAATCTTCCCACCCTCTCCCTCTACCATAGAGTCCATAAGACTGTTCTATACATCAGTGTCTCTTTTGCTGTCTTGTACACAGGGTTATTGTTACCATCTTTCTAAATTCCATATATATGCGTTAGTATACTGTATTGGTGTTTTTCTTTCTGGCTTACTTCACTCTGTATAATAGGCTCCAGTTTCATCCACCTCTTTAGAACTGATTCAAATGTATTCTTTTTAATGGCTGAGTAATACTCCATTGTGTATATGTACCACAGCTTTCTTATCCATTCATCTGCTGATGGACATCTAGGTAAAAATATGGAACGCTTCACGAATTTGCGTGTCATCCTTGCACAGGGGCCATGCTAATCTTCTCTGTATCGTTCCAATTTTAGTATATGTGCTGCCGAAGTGAGCACCATCCCTTAGGTTTCAATTGATCTGGTAGTTGAGTGCCTGGGGAGTTTAAATTCTGCAAAACATCTCAAGAAAGCTTCAGGCTAGTCTTTACCATTGAAGCAGAATTGGGAATTGTTGTTTTTGCTGGGGCTTCCCTGGTAGCTCAGATGGTAAAGAAAGTGAAAACGAAAGTCGCTCAGTCATGTCAGAATCTTTGCAACCCCATGGACTATACAGTCTATGGGATTCTCCAGGCCAGAATACTAAAGTGGGTAGCCATTCCCTTCTCCAGGAGATCTTCCCAACCCAGGGATCGAACCCAGGTTTCCCACATTGCAGGCAGATTCTTTACCAGCTGAGCCACAAGGGAAGCCCAGGAATACTGGAAAGAAAGAAGAAAAGTGAGGTCGCACAGTCGTGTTCAACTCTTTGGGACCCCATGGACTGTAGCCTGTCAGGCTCCTCTGTCCGTGGAATTTTCCAGGCAAGAGTACTGGAGTCAGTTGCCATTTCCTTCTTCAGGGGATCTTCCTGACCCAAGAATGAAAGCCTAGTCTCCCGCATTGCAGGCAGATGCTTTACCCTCTAAGCCACCAGGGAAGCCCTAAGAGTATTGGAGTGGGTAGCCTATCCTTTCTCCAGTGGATCTTCCCAATCCAGGGATTGAACCCAGGTCTCCTGCATTGCAAGCAGATTCTGGGTTCAATCCCTGGATTAGGAATATCCACTGGAGAAGGAAATGGCAACCCACTCCAGTATTCTTGCCTGGAGAATTCCATGGACAGAGGAGTCTGGTGGGCCACAGTGCATGGGGTCACAAGGAGTCAGATACGACTGAGTGACTTTCACTATCTTTGCTATCGTTACTTCTCTTGCTCGGTAACTGTTTATTCTTATTTATTTATTCCAGAGAATACATGAAGTGTCATACCACAACAGATTGAATATTGATATGAGAACCCAGCTGTCTTTTATTAATCCAGACATTAAAAAGATATGAAAAAATATAAAATGTGTCCACTTCTCTCAATAATTTTTTTTGGTTTGGGAAAATATAATTATTTTTGAAATATTTATGTCAATATGCAATGGTTTTTATTTCATAATGAACAAGTAAATATTTAAAAATTCTTTTTTCATTTCTAATATGGAAACTTTAATCTTTTTTATTTTTCATTTTACTTTATTTTTTGCTATACCACGTGGCACATGGGATCTTAGTTCCCTGACAAGGGATCAAACCCACATGCCTTGCATTGGGAGCTCGGAGTCTTAACCACAGGACCACCAAGGACATCTGCAAGCTTTTAATATATATAATTCCTAAATAAAAAATCTTAGATATTTTCAATAAAATTTTAAAATGTTAAGGGATACTGAGCTCCCAAAATTTGAGAGCCAGTAATTTAGTAAGCCATGTGCGCTTGCTACTTGATGCACTTTGAAAAATGAGGTACAGGACAGTGATAGTGAGATAAGGGAGAAAAAGAGGAGTAAGCCCTAATCACTAATCATGCATATTCTTTTGATAGCAAAAGGAAAAAAAAAAAGGCAAATTAATTTTGTACAGGAATTTTAACATATTCTGTACAATGGTCTGGCTTTGCCGACATCATTTATACAAATTTGCAGAGTTTACTTGACTATTATGATCAATATTTGCTTCCCTGACTATTTTATCAAACCCCGCATGTGTTAATTTTCCTCGAAGGTGTTTTATCATGTGATGTACTTATGTTGCACCAACATAGACAGTGTCATCCTTATTAAACATGAGGACTGTTTCCTCTGGTTCCTTCTTTACTCTATGTTTTTCATTTTTCTTGCCATCATGATCAAAAAAATCCAGAAAGTTAGTTGTACTATTTTCATCACCATTTGTTTCATTAATTTTTTCTGAAACTTTGCTTCTAGGGAATTTTGCCCAAGAGACCTCATTACAGTCTTCAGTTTGGGGATGTTCATCACCATCCTTGTCAACTAGTGGAGCGCTTCTTTCAATTCTGTGATCTCTTTTCCCTTCAGCTGGTCAACCATTATGTCAGTGTCACTTGTCTTCAGGTGACAGTCACACAGACATTCAGCTCATTAGTCCTACTCAGCTCCTCTGAAATATTATTTCTTCTTAAGGTTTATATGTTGATACATATTTTAGGTAAAATTTACATGCAATAACACACAAAAAGCTTATGTGTGCACTTTTAAAAATTGTTTTAAATTGAAGTATAGTTGATTTACAATGTCGCGTTACTTTCTGGTATACAGCGAGGCGATTCCCTCCTCTTCTCCCTCTCCCTCGACAATCACAAGTCTATTCTCTGTCTGTGACTCTGTTTCATAAATAAGTTTATTTGTATCATTTTTTGGATTCCACATATAAATAATATAATATGGTATTTGTTTTTCTCTTTTTGACTTACTTCAGTTCAGTTCAGTGCAGTCGCTCAGTCGTGTCCGACTCTTTGCGACCCCATGAATCGCAGCACGCCAGGCCTCCCTGTAGTATGAAAATCTCTAGATCTATTCATGTTGCTACAAATGGTATTATTTTGTTCTTTTTTCATGGCTTCATAGTATTCCTGTGTGTGTGTGTGTGTGTGTGTGTTTATATATCACATCTTTATCCATTCATCTGTCAATGAACATGAGTTGGCTATTGTAAGTAGTGCTGCTATGAAGATAGTGGAATATGTATCTTTCTGAATTATAGTTTTATCAGGATATATGCCCCAGAGTGGGCTTGTTGGGTCATATGATAACTCTATTTTTAGTTTTTTGAGGAACCTCCATACTGTTTTTCTGCACCAATTGACTGCACCAATTTATAGTCCCACCAACTATGTAAGGTGGTTGTCATGCACTGGGTTTTGCAGTTTCATTGATTTATTGGACAAATGCGTGGGCGCATTGGTAACTACCCAATGAGAAAGAAAAAGTCATTTGTGACATTCAGGAACTGGCTTTGCACTATCAGGCTTTGGTATTCTTTTGTATTTTGTTGCTGAGTACAAGTCTGCTGTATGAATATACCATACTTGGCTTATCCATTCACCTGTTGGTGGACATTGGGTTGTTTCCAATTTCTAGCTGTTCAGAATAAAGATGGTATGAATAAAAAGTTTGTACATATGTATTTTGTGGACATAGATATTTTGTGAACATATATTTTCATTACTCTTCTGGAAACTAGGCGTGAAATTGCTGGGTCATATGGTAGGTGACATTTAGCTGTATGAGTAGCTGCCAAATTTTCCAAAGTGTTTTACCATCCTACATTTTCCAACAATGTGTGAATGTTTCAGCTGCTCCACTTCCTTGCCAACCGGGTAGGCATTTCATTGTTTTAAATGTTAGCCATTCTAGTGGGTAGGAAATGATACCTTGTGGGTTTAATTTGAATTTCCTTTTCAGAAAACATCATACATTATATTAAATGAATGCTGTTCATTTGAATTTTACCATTTTTAATATATTTGTATTACTGGTACAATTATATTTAATTTTCAAACTTGCTTTGGTTTTATCCTTGTGGTTTTTGTGGTGGTTTTAGTCACTAAGTCATGTCCAACTCTTTGTGACCCCATGGACTGTAGCCTGCCAGACTCCTCAGTCCATGGGATTTCCCAGGCAGGAATACTGGAGTGGGTTGCCATTTCCTTCTCCAGTGGATCTTCCTGACCCACGGATCAAACCCAAGTCTTCTGCTTGACAGGAGGATTCTTTACTACTGAACCATCAGGGAAGCCCTTTATCCTTATAGAAGGAGCTATAACATCAAGCCATTTAATTATTTTATTTCTTTAGGTTAGGTTAAGTAACTTCAGTCGTGTCTGACTCTGTGCGACCCCATAGACGGCAGCCCATCAGGCTCCCCTGTCCCTGGGATTCTCCAGGCAAGAACACTGGAGTGGGTTGCCATTTCCTTCTCCATTATTTTTTTTAGAATAAGCCATTTATATCTACTTTTTTGTTTTTATGTGTTCAAGTAACATCATAATAAAAATAATATGTCAACTTTTTTTTTTTTGGCTGAGCCATGTGACATGTGGGATCTTAGTTTCCTGATCAGGGGTGAAACTCAGGTCCACTGCATTGGAAGTGAGGAGTCTTAACCACAGGAATGCCAGGGAAGCCCCTTAACATTTGAAGCTCATAATTTTTACTTTATAAGATGTAAGTGCATTGCTCAAGTTTGAACCACTAACCAATGCACACATTTCTGCCATTCAGGTCTTTGTCCAATTTTCAGGAAGTTAATTCAGTTATAACATTTTTAATCTACACATGCAACTTGTTTCTAGTCACCTTATTTAGATTCAGGTGTTTCTCAAGATTCCATTACAATTTCAAAAAAATCTCCTAGGCTAAGGCAACATATTTTTCATAAGTAGCTTTCATTGTGTTAGTATTTACTGGAGTAATTCTTAGAAAGTAACTTTATTCTTCAGTTGAGCAGGTGATAAACTCACTAAAGCTCTAAACATCCCTTTACTAGGTTCTGAACTTTTTTTAAACATAATTCTCTCATTTTGATAATATAATTTGGGGAGATATATGTGACTTTTCAAATTTGGGCTGGAAGCTAGGTGAATAATGGGCTGAAATATTTTTAAATTTTATTTTAAAATTATAGATGTATATGACAGTATATGACATCAAGAGTTTGGAAAACACAAGAAAATTAAACGAATTGCCCTTATCTGGTATCCTAACACATCTATGATCATTTTATTTATTTGATGTCATTGGGTCTTAGTTGTGTCATGCGAGATCTTCCTTGAATAGTGCAGTATCTTTCATTGTGGGGCACAGACTCTCTGGTTGTGGCCTGAGATCTCAGTAGCTGCTCCAAGCGGGATCTTAGTTTCCTGACCAGGGATGGAACCCACATCCCGTGAATTTGCAAATGTGTGAAAGTGTTAGACACTGAGTCATGTCCGACTCTTTCCCACCCCATGAACTGTATCCCTCCAGGCTCCTCTGTCCATGGAATTTCCCAGGCAAGAATACTGAGTGGGTTGCCATTCCCTTCTCCAGGGATCTTCCCAACCGCAAGATTGAATCCAAGTCTCTTGCACAGCAGGCAAATTCTTTACACTCTGAGCCACTAGGGAAGCCCAAGGCCTATTCTTAATCACCAACCACTAGGGAAGTCCCATGTGTATCAATATTTTAGATTTCACATCTTTATCATTCTTGATAGTCTTGTATACATGCAGTCTTGAGAATCCTCTGAACAGTTTGTAACATCTTATTGGTTCCCTCATTAATTTTTTCCATAGTCCATTTTGATAAATGAGGAAATAAAAACTATGTTGTTTGCACACCGTTATTCAAGACTGGAGTCATATTGACTACATCAAATCAATGCTTGAGCAAATGTGAAATTAGAGCTTCTTTAGCATGGAACATCCTGGGTGTCATTTTAAAGAACATGCTGTTTTAAAAAATAGTCTTTAATAAATAGCTGATGTCATTCAGACCACTTGCTATTTAGGCCCTTTGACTTTTTTTTTTTTTTTTTGTCATTAGAAGGCACATAAATTAGGTTACTGTCATTCGCAATGGATTTCAGATTGAATCTGCATGACTCCCCTCCAGAGTTGTTACAAGTTTCAGAAGCCACCTAGCTCGTGATTGAACCCAACCAGTACCCTCCAAAATCACATCTCAGTGCTCTTTTGTTCTTCTATACTCCTCTTGGTCACTCTCATGAAGTGATAAGAACTTGCTTTGCCTTTTTAAAAAATATTTATTTATTTATTTGGTTGCACTGGATCTTAGTTGAGGCATCTAATTGTTTTTAACCAGAAGGCTATTTAATTTGAAGGCTATTTGAAGGCTATTTCAAATCCTGTAGGTATGGAAATCATTAAGAGTCTGAAGGGTAATTTAAAATTTTCAGCTGCACTTTACATTAAAGTAGTATTTGGGGATTTGGGAAGGTCTCAGGACTAGACCTGTGGATACCTAGGTTAGGATAACAAATTTGCCTTGTCACAGAGGCAGTATTCTAAAAACCTTACCATCAACTATCACCTTGCTTCAGTGGCAGAGTCAGCACTGAGCTGGCTGTTCATTTGTGCGTCAGTCTCCCTGCAGAGAAGAGTCAAACGAAGGTGAGATATTTTTATACTCTTTGCTTCCCCATCCAAGAAGCCTCTGTGTTCTGTGTATGGGTCTCCCCATCCTAAGAGGGTTCCTGATGGCTTTTATGTTGTGAAGCTGGGAAAAGGTGGAGTGCAAATAGGGCTGCCAGGTAAAATACAGAGTTTATATTTCAGATACATGACCAATGATTGTTTTAGTATATGTACATCCCGCTTCTGCCTCTGAAATTGTTTGTTGTTTATCTGACACACAAGTTTAGCTGAGCACCCTGTTACCCTCTCACCTGGGTAAGGCTTCTTTTTAGCATCCTGTATTTGTGTTTTCTCAATTGGACAATCCTAAGTGGAGGGAACCATGCTCCTCTCCCACCCATAAGGTTTTTTTTTTTTTTTTTAATCTTGTTTTGCTTTGTTGTGCAACACGTGGGATCTTAGTTCCCCAACCAGGGGTCAAACCCACACCCCTTGCATCCAAAACTTGGAATCTTAACCACTGGACCGTAAGGCTTTTGTTTGGGGGAGTACGGATCACTTCATCAGTGCTGTACTGAGGATGGAGGAAGTGAACCTGGGAAAACTGAGAGCTGGATTATTGGAGACGGCCTCTGGGGCTGGGTTCAGGGGGGTCTGGGACCTGTGTTTCACTGCCTCATGGCTCCTGAGGAAGTCTAGCCCCATCATGGAGCTGGCAGTGGGAGTGGGTGCAGTGGAAACTGAACATAGAGTACGGCAACCCCCTGCCCAAACCCCCACCAAATAATCCTAAGTTGCTCTGTCATGCGAGAGAGGGTGCAACATGGGGCAAATAGGATTTATCTGATGCATTTAAAGTGCATCGGTTGGGACTTCCTTGGTGGTCCAGCCGATAAGAATCCGCCTGCCAATGCAGGGGACACAGGTTCAATCCTGGCCCGGGAAGATCCCATGTGCTGCAGGGCAGCTAAGGTCATATGCCACAACTACTAAGCCCAGCTCTAGCCTGGGCTCTACCATGCTTCATAACAAGAGAAGCCACCATAATTAGAAGCCCTCGCACTGCAGCTAAGATCCAGCACAGCCAGAAATAAAAAACCATTGTTTTAAAAAGAACATTAAAAAAAAATTAAGTGCGTAGGTCAGTGACAGGCACGAAGTGAGTGCTCTTTAAGTGCTAGCTGCCGTTTAGAATGAATGGAGAAAGGTGGTGTTTCTTGAATTTCCATAGCATTCATCAGAATTATACTCACTGTACTTTATTTTTTTTTCACTGTACTGCTATCAGAAAAGTAATTAGACCTAATGGTCTCTCCTTTTCTGAACGTCCTTAGATTTTGCTCTCGTGGACCATATCTACTGTGGCAGCAGGCATAGCGGTCACACAATCTCTAGAGTATAAATTTCACTGTACAAAATCCAGAAAAATATACACTACTTGATCATCAGAGGAATATCTGAGTACCGTCCAAAGATGATTTCAGCCCACTTTTTTTTTTTCCTATTTTTGTCTGCACAGTGCAACATGTGCCCCCCTGTACCACTGGACTGCCAGGGAAGTCCTAGTTCACTTTTAAAAATTATTTATTTATCTTTGACTGCTCTGGATCTTTGTTGCTGTGTGAAGTCTTTCTCTAGTTGCGATGCGTGGGGCTTCTCATTGTGGTGGCTTCTCTTATTGTGGACCACGGGCTCTAGGGTGTCTGGACGTCAGGATCTGTGGTGCATGGGCTTGGTTGCCCTGCAGCACGTGGAATCTACCCAGACCAGAGATCAAACTTGTGTCCCCTACGTTGGGAGGTAGATTCTCAACCACTGGACCACCAGGGAAGTCCCCACATTTTTAAAGCATTGCCTGTTGTTGTTAAGTTGCTAAGTTGTGTCCGACTCTTTGGGACCCCATGAACTGTAGCCTGCCAGGCTCCTCTGTCCATAGGATTTCCCAGGTAAGAATACTGAAGTGAGTTGCCATTTCCTTCTCCAGGGAATCTTCTCAACCCATGGATCAAACCTGCGTCTCCTGCTTGGCAGGCAGATTATTTTACCAATGAGCCACGGGGGAAGCCCAAAGTATTGTTTAGTACAATATTTAAGTAGAACTGAGCTATTTGGAGAGTCCGTTGGAGGTTTCTGATAAAAGAATATGACCCATGTCTCTCAGATTATTCAACCTAATGACTAGATGATTACTAATTTAAGTCCTTTCTATACCTCTTGGTATATGAGTGATTTTGAACATGGCAGACTCTTAGGGTAGCGGGTGAAGAATGGAGACTGAAAGCTTGTTCTTTGCCATAAATGAGCCTGCCGGACAGTGTCCTGAGGAAGGTCACTTGGCCTCGTTGAGCTATAGCTTCTCATCTGGGCTTAGAGTTAAGTGTCACTAAGGTTCTTTCCAGCATAGACAGAATGGTATCCAGTGACTTGGATTTTAGTCTTGGTTTTGCCATTTATTAGCTGTGTGACCTTGGGCAAATTACAAAACTTCTGACTTCTCACCTGTAAAACAGGGATAATCATACGTTGCAAGTTGTTCCGAGGACCAAATAAAATTATATGTGGGATAATACTTTCTAATAAACCATAATATAATTCACTAGTGCAGAAGTATCAATTTATTTTTTATTAAAAATTAAAAAAAAAATTTTGGCAGTGCTTAGTTCCCCAACCAGGGTCAACCCCATGCTCTTCACAATGAAAGCAGAGTCCTAGACACTAGACCAGCAGGGAATCCCCTCAATATTTATTTTTAAGAGTATCTGGTAACAAAGGAAAACAAAACAAAGCACAATTTTGTGTTCTTGGCTTCTCGAAAATTTGCAAAAACAAGACAGTTGCACGCGTGCTTGCTGTGCTGTGTTCAGTCATATCCAGCTCTTTGTGACCTCATAGACTGTTGCCCACCAGACTCCTCTGTCCGTGGAATTTTCCTGGCAAGAATACTGGAGAGGGTTGCCATTTCCTTCTCCAGGGGATCTTCCCTACCTAGGGATTGAACCCATGTCTCTTGCATCATCTGCATTGGCAGCAGTTTCTTTGCCACTGCGCCATCTGGGAAGCCCATAAATGTGCTTGCTGGGCCTTTATAGAAACAAGCACTTAGTTTGAAATACAGCATTAATGGTTTGTTATATGTAGACCAGTGCATGCTGGGAATGGTTGGCCATGGTGAAGAGCGCCCATCAGCTCTGACACGGAGGAGCATGAAGCCAGCCCCAGGGAGCAGCTGGCTCATAGGTTACCAGCAAGACACAGAACACAGGACATCCAGTGGCCATGAAACACGTTGATTCTTGGGACTCAAAAAAGTCCTGCTTCTCACTGGGGACAATCCCTAAAGACTCTAATCATATGCATCCATAGTGTGTGGGGAAGAAAGGGATAATTCTAGGTAAAACAAAAATTCTGCCTAACCGTTCCATGACCTGAATCATTTAGGCATGCATTGCACTGAAATGATATTGAAAGTCCCAACCCAAATGACTGACATTCTTGGTAATGCATTTTCTTGCAAGGAGAGTCTTTAGATATGCTCCATGGGGTCTTAGTATTCTTTAGAAGCTTCAGGGGGGTTGGGGTCGGGGGTCAGGGATCAGGATTCCTAAGGGTCATCTGACTTTGTATGTTTGGTATGATTATGTAATATTGTATCTGTTTGGGATATATGATTATTGTAATCCATTGACTTTATTACATGTTGTATATTATATGTATTATATAATATTGTATAATTCATTGATATATGATTGATAATTCATTGACTTGTTAATTCAGCCTTTCGTGGAAGTCTACTGTGTGCTAGGCTTTGTGCCAGGAGCTATAAAGACACAGTTAAGTAGGACTGGTCTTGACCTCAATTAGTTCACAGTGTGGTAGAGGAGAAGGATATAAAGGCAAATACTGTACATACAACTCAAGGTTTTAACTGAATTAATCTGGGTTCTGCCACTATTGTTTCCTCTTTCTGATCCCGAGTTTCCTCATCTGTGAAATGGGACGAATAACATCTTCTTTGCAGTAGGCGCACAGTTGTCTACACAAAGCCTGGCTCCTGATATGGCCTTGCACCCCTCCCCACACGGTGCAGGACTCGGTGGAGGGGGACAGCCGTGCCCTCCCTCTGAGGCACAGGCTCTATGTGGCCCTTTCAGGTTGCAAGGAAGAGCTAGAAGACTTTGAGACTTCTTGTAAGGAATTCTAGTCTCCAGCCAGCTTCTTTGTTGTTCTTGGGGTCTTTCTCTCTCTCTCTCTCCTTTCCATCATCAGCCTTCCTTTGGGTTTTGATTGGGTCCATTATTCACCATTCTATGTGGAAGACCCACAACTGGGGAAGACTCAAATGGATGGGAGAGGACCCACCATCCAATGTTAACAGACCCACCTTCAGGCAGCTCTGGTCCAGTGAAGTCTGTCTAGGGTAGGCAGACTGATTTTTTTTTTTCAAAGCCCCAAATGAACCAAGACTGCTGTTTTTTCTTTTTAAAAATATTTATGTATTTAGCTGCATCACGTCTTAGTTGCAGCACGTGGGCTCTTTCTTTGCAGTGCCCACATTCTCTAGCTGTGGCACACGGAGCCGGAGTGCATGGGCTCAGTACTTGCAGCCTGCAGGCTTAATTGCTCTGCGGCATGTGGGATCTTAGTTCCCCGACCAAGGATCAAAGATGTCCTCTGCATCGCAAGGTGGATTCTTAGCCACTGGACCACCAGGGAAGTCCCCAAAAGTACGATAGGAAACAGTGTAAATGGCCTCTAAGCATCTGGCTTTAAGATGCAGACCTGAGAATGGATCAGTCTATTGATTTGGGGGTACAATAGCTACCAGGAGTTGATCACATTCAACACATACATACACATGCCCTCATTTTGCCCTCACAACAGCCCAAGGAGGATGAGAATTGCTACACTTAACTGATGGGATAACTGAGACCTACAGAGTTTAGTGAAGCTGGTCCAGTGCTAGAACCAGGATGTGAGGAAGAGTGAGGCTTGTCAGACTCACAAGCCCCTGTGATGTCCTGAGGACTTTTTCCTCCAGGACCTACTCACAAACCTTTATCTGAAGTCAGTACCAGTGCTGATTATATTTTTCATTGCTTTCTGCTTTAATACCTTTTTTGTTTTTTAATCCTTAGGACACTCAGGGAACTGCTTATTTTGTTCCTTTCTTCTCCACGACTAATGGAAAGCCTACAGACATCATTGTGGCCCTCTATATGGAGTGTGCAGAAATGGGTAGCCTGGATTTTGTGTATTAACTTCACTCCTGGTCTCCTTTTTATTTGCCCACTCTGATTTTCTCCTTTTATCATCACCCCACCCAACCTTAGGTGTTGTATCTTGATATGTTTTGTTTTTTACTTTTCATTTTTTTCTTTCTTAAATTTTAAAAAATTCTTGACATATTGTATATATCTTTGCAAGCCACCATAAATCCTTCCTTTAAAAAAATTGTTTATTTATTTATTTGTCCACACCACACCTTAGTTGTGGCATTTGGGATCCAGTTCCCTGACTAGGGATTGAACCCAGGTCCCCTGGATTGGGAGCATGGATGCTTAGCCACTGGACCATCAGGGAAGTCCTCCTAAAGCCTTTCTGATTGGGCATAAACAAATAAATAACTCCTGCTGCTGCTGCTAAGTCACTTCAGTCGTGTCCGACTCTGTGTGACCCCATAGATAGCAGCCCACCAGGCTCCCCCATCCCGGGCATTCTCCAGGCAAGAGTACTGGAGTGGGGTGCCATTGCCTTCTCTGAAATAACTCCTAGTAGTACTCATTACATCATGATGACCATTATAATCTTTTCCTCTTTACTGTTTTGAGCAACTGATTTCCATGACCATACCCTGAGTCACACCTCTGAGTAGGACTGCTCCTCCACCCCAGGCTTGAACTGCAATGTGAATCTGATTTTCTAGGTCCATCTTTCTCTCTGACTCCTTAATCCCACCTACCCTTCAACCTCCTTGACACTTTCAATGCCCTGGCCTGGGCCATTAGTTGAGACCCTCCTGGTCTCATGAGCCACCACTCTTTCTCTCCTTGGTATTCCCGAGGCTCCCCGCTCTGGAGATGCCCATCCCTGGATTAGATCACCCACGTGCCCTCCTTTGGTGAGAAAACCACAGACGAGAGCATCAGCCAGCCCTCCATCCTCGGTACTTCCTTGGCCTGAACCTCCCCTAGGTCCCTGCTCAGCCAACACTCCTGTTACTCTCATGACCTGTCTCAAAAAAGCCTCCATTCCCCTGCAGTGGGCACTTCCCAATTGGATCGTCTTATCCTTTTGGCCACAATGATTGGTTCAAGGATGAACATGAGACCAGTGTGGTCCAGTGAGAAAGCTTGGCTCCTGGACTAGACTGTCTCTCCCTTGACAGCTTGTATGAGGTTCAGCCGCTGCAGCTGAGGAGGTTGACTGACTGTGTGTAGGATGGGGGCGGTTGTCACTGTGAGGGTCCTGAGGATGAATGAAGCCATCACCATGGAAGGCAGAGTGGAGAAATGGAGAGAAAGGGCACTTTGAATCACAGGGCAGTCCTTGCTTCTTAGTTACTAGGCCAGTTCATCTTTTCATAAACTGAGTTTTCCATCATCACAATTGAACAACTCCTAGCTGAGGAATGACTCTCCAGTTCCCACCTCAGCCCTTGTGTCCTATTTCATAAGATGGGAATGGTTACAGTTAACTTTTTGCCTGTAGTCTAAAGAAAGGAAATTGGTACTCTTCTATTCTGCTTAAGAATATAATCCTTCTGTTATCTAGTAGAACCTGCCCAATCCTTTCTTATTCAGTTTGATGAGCTCTACTCTATCCATCAGTAGGATGTGAGCCTTTGCTCATTGCTGTATCTCCAGTGCCTAAACAGCACCTGACAAGGAGCAGAAGCAATACATATTCTTTGAATGAATGAGTAACTGTATTAGTCTCCTATTGATAGTGTAAAGCAACACAGATTTACTGTTACAATTCTGGAGGGATATAAAGTTGGCAAACATGCAAACAATTTGAAAGCATCAAGGGTCCAGTGGAGGGTGGTAGTCATGAAGTTACAGTGACCCCAACCTTTGTGGCTTAAGCGGTCTTTGTCATGTCTTTCTCAGACTGGCTCTGCAAACCTGAAAGGGCCAGCTTTCTTTTCCTTCCTCTCACCCTCCCTTTCTTCTTCCATCCCTTCTTTACTTGGCAGATGGAAATGATGTACCGTGTACCAGTTACTGAGACCCACATCCCACCCTTCATGGTCTGCTTTGCAAACGTGGAGATGGGTCCTTTGTTTCCTTTCGAGCTGATGCAATATTAAATATTGTCAGTAGAGGGCGCTGGAGAGACATTGCAGGAAAAGGGGGCTTTTCTTTGAAGTTCAGATGTCCTTACTGTTCAGGTGTACGATTCCTACATCTGCAGTGGATGGTGGTTAGCAGCTCCCGGTGGCCAGCAGCTTGCTGCAGCACACCACTTAGATGATTTTATAATGGAGAACCTCCTGTTAGACATCTCTTCATTAACAGCTTACTCTAGAACCCTGAAGAGATTTCCAGCAAGTTCCAGGGTGTGGATTTCTAGCACTCCCCACCACAACTCTTGTTGTCCAGTAGCTCAGTCATGTCCAACTCTTTGTGACCCCATGGACTGCAGCACACCAGGCTTCTCTGTCCTCCACTATCTCCTGGAGTCTGCCCAAACTCATGTCCATTGAGTCAGTGAGGCAGAGTCCAACCATCTCATCCTCTGTCACCCCCTTCTCCTCCTGCCCTCAATCTTTCCCAGCATCAGGGTCTTTTCCAGTGAGTTGGCTCTTTACATCAGGTGGCCAAAGAACTGGAGCTTCAGCTTCAGCATCAGTCCTTCCAATGAGTATTCAAGATTGATTTCCTTAAGGACTGACTGGTTTGATCTCCTTGCAGTCCAAGGGACTCTCAAGAGTCTTCTCTAGCACCACAACTGTGCCATCCACTTATTCATGACTGTGCCCACCCAAGATGGTCTGGATCTCAGCCCTGAAGGAAGGGGGGCCCTACCTTGGACACTCTATCTCAATTTGGGGAAAAATAGCTACTCCTTACATCTGCTATTATATTCTTTAGAGTTTTCTTCTTACTAACTAGTCCTTGGTTACTCAGGTCCTCTGTTAGAATAATTCTTTATTGAATTGCTGTGTGGTCTATGTCTTTTGATTGGACCCTGGCAGATACAGGACTGGTACCAAGAGTGGTACCAGGAAATAGACCCACAAAGATGGGATTTAGGGATAGGTTCAGTCATGGCTTTGAGTGCAGCACTGAACACCTTGTCAATGAAAAATGGGATGCTGGTAATTTATCACATCAAGTGATATCACAATTAATCAAGTTATTTGTTGCTTATTGTGATGAAATCCCAACTGAAGTACATGGCCTTGGAGGCAGATCAGCTGCTGTACTTGACAGTTTCGACAATAATGATGACTTTGAAGACTGCTGTGAGATGGATTCTTGAGTGTGCTCTTGAGCACTTACAGGGAGAAAAACCACAAGCTCAAGTCTTTAACTCTCAGGTTAAGTCATGGTTTAAGAATCTGAGATTTCCATGATAGCCCTGAAAGAATCTCTTCTTTCTTGTGTTCATAGGATGGATAGTGTTGAAAATCAAATGCAAAATTAAATTATTTACATATCCAGGTTGTTTATAGTAGAGTTGAGTCCACAGTCTCACCAAATTTCTCACGTGAAAGTTAGAGTATGAACTGCTAAAAACTGAGTTTCCAAACCTGGAATGGGAACATATGTTTGGATCCAGATAAAAGTGACAGTTTCTCCTAGAAGCTGAAAAGTCAAAGGGGTGGATTATCCAGTTACTAATTTATTGCTTCTCAGATCCAAATCCATTCTTCATTGCCTGCTCTACAGAAGTAAAGATGGATCTTTTTTTCTGGCTGGGTCACATGACATGTGGATTGGTGAAGAGGGTGACAGAGGATGAGATGGCTATGGCATTACTGATTCAATGGACATGAACTTGGGCAAACTCCAGGAGATGGTGAAGGACAGGTTCCATGGGGTCAGGAAGAGTCAGACATGACTCTGAACAACAACAACAACACATGGCAAATGGGATCTTAGGTCCCAGGTCAGGAATGGTACCCGAACTCCCTGCAGTGGAAGTGCAGAGTCTTAACCACTGGACCACCAAGGAAGTCCCAAGATGGGTCCTTTAAATATGTTTTCTGTGTCAGCTAGTGAGATGTCCAGCTTTGTCAACACAGGTACTGCGGAGACATTGCAGGAGGAAGTTTTCCTTACTGCTTCTGATGTGCTCCTGTTGGCACTCTGGTGATCTTAGCCGCTTCTCCAGTACCTAGCTCTTGCTTCACAGGTAATTTCTTTATCCTGGATGCTCGTTCCACTCACTGATGGAGGCTAGAAACCCAAGAGTCATCTGAATCTTGTTTCCCCTGCTGTTCCCCATACTGATCACCAGGTCAAGTGGATTCTGTCTGCGGAATGTTTCTCCTTCCCCCTACTCCCCTCCCCAACTCCCTTCTCCATGCCCACTCCCACTGCTTCTGTTCAGGCCTTGCTTGGAGGGTTCGAATAACTCCTAGCCTATAGCCTCTGCCTATATTTTCACCTCTATTAACTCATTCTCCACACTTCAGGCCGAGTGATTTTTTACTAAAATAAAGTGATCCTGTCATTCCCCAGCTTAAATTCTTCAAATGGGTTCCCATTGTTTCTAACAGTAGTCTCCAAACTTTGTTTCTACAACACATCAGTGACACGTTTTTGAGCATTCAACCACGGTCTATGAACCTTCAGTTACATACATATTCTACTCTACTTAAAGTTATGAATTTGGAGGAGGGAGGGATAAATTGGGAATTTGGGATTAGTAGATACACACTTGGAGAAGGCGATGGCACCCCACTCCAGTACTCTTGCCTGGAAAATCCCATGGATGGAGGGGCCTGGTGGGCTGCAGTCCATGGGGTCACTAGGAGTTGGACATGACTGAGCGACTTCACTTTATTTTTTCACTTTCATGCATTGGAGAAGGAAATGGCAACCCCTCCAGTGTTCTTGCCTGGAGACTCCCAGGGACGGGGGAGCCTGGTGGGCTGCCGTCTCTGGGGTCACACAGAGTCGGACACGACTAAAGCAACTTAGCAGCAGCAGGAGCAGCAGCAGATATACACTACCAGGTATGAAATAGATAAGCAATAAGGACCTACTGGAAACTATATTCAATATCTTGTAATAACCTATAATGGAAAGGAATCTCAAAAAGAATACACATGTATATATAAATAAATAAAAACTGAATCACTTTGCTGTACACCTGAAACACTGTAAATCAACTGTATTTCATAAAAAAATTTTAATATATTCTAGTGGGTAATAAATTATAAATGTGATAAAATATATAAAGAAAGAAATGAAAATGTGCAAGGTAAAAATGAACCAAAGTTCTGCTATTTTCTTTCCATATTGCAATAGTTACTTTTGGAATCTCCTGGGGAGTATGTGCCCACTTTGAATACCACTTATTAATTGGACAAATTAACTGCTTAGTTTGGCATACCAAGCCTTCATGATGTCTTTGTTTGTTTGTTTTAGATTCATTTTATTTATTTATTTATGGCTGTGCGGGGTCTTTGTCGCTGAACGTGGACCTTCTCCAGTCTCCGTGAGTGGGAGCTCTCTCTAGTTGCAGTGCACGAGCTTCTCATCATGGTGGTTTCTCTTGTTCTGGAGCACAGGCTCTTGGGCAGGAGAGCTTCAGTAATTGTGGCACGTGGGCATGGGCTTTGCTGTCCCACAGCACGTGGGAACTTCCCAACCCAGGGATCGAACCCATGTCTCTTTCGATGGCAGTTGGATTCTTTGCCATTGAGCCACCAGGGAAGTCCCATGATGTCTTTTACTTGACATTAGAACTTGACTTAAAAGCTATCTCTCACCTGTGCCACCTTCTCTTACTTTCCCGGTTGACTTTGGAGATTTCTGTCTGAGATCCCATAGTCCTTTTTTTCCATATCTTTACCATAGTGTGCTTTTTAGCAGCAGCTGCAGAATCTCCACCTCAGAAAATGCAGGGGCAGAAATTTGGTTCAGGGTAGTTGGGTTTGGAGGATGCTGCAGCTCCCTGACTTGTCTCACTGTCAAACACACTCTTTTTGCTTAGATGGTATTGACTTTTTTTTAACTGCATGGCATGGCTTGCAGGATCTTAGTTGCCCAACCAGGGATTGAACCCAGGCCAGTGGCAGTGGACAGGCCAAGTCCTAACCACTGGACTGCCAGGGAACTCCCATGTAGGGACATTTTTTGGTCTGACTTTAGTGGGGGTGTTGAAAATGATGAGGATACTGTACTGAAGACCCCCCAGCACCCACCCGTTGGCACACCTGGGGGTTGGGGTGGGGCTGTTGGGGTCTATTTACAGGGGAGTCATCAGGAGGAAAGAGCACCAAGGCACACACATCAAGAGTAATGGGCCAGAGTCATGGAAATAGTGGCTAAGTGTTGCTTTTCAGGCTATTTCATCATCCTCCAGCCCATAGCCCAGATAGAGAGGATGTTAGAGAGGCAGGTTGGGCCAGACCCTGCTGTGTCTCGCAGGCCCTGGTATGTGGTGGGACCCCATTGTAGTTTGCAGCCGGGGAATTATCTGGTCTGATTCATGGTTCACACACACCACTCCCACTGTCTTATGGAAACAAGGAAAGGGACACAAGGAAGTAGGGTCAGCTTTGCATATGGGTCCTTGTGGCAGCAATGGAGCCTCAAGGGGGCCATGGCCCTGGCAGTCGTTGCGACTGTGGGCCCTCACGACGCTGGGAGACATGGTTATGAGCATGCCGCCTTGCAGGAGGGTCCAAACGGGGTAGCCAAGAACACATGCGACACACACCCTGGGCAACTCAGGCTCTTATGAGATGGAATTCCCAGAGAGAAGGCTGGGTAGGACCAGAACCAATGACATTCTCTTATGACTCTGGTGGTGGCCTCATTTTTCATCTCTAGGCTAGTGTTAGCGAGGCTTGGGACACATGGGTGACACGTTTATTGCCTTTTGCTTTTGGTTGGTTTGTTTTTGCTTTGTTTTGACTGCCCCTCGCAGCATGTGAGATCTTAGCTCCCCAACCAGGAATCGAGCACTCGCAGTGGAAGTGTAGAGTCCTAACCACTGGATCGCCAGGGAATTCCCATATTGCCACTTGTTTTTCATCGGTCATTAAGAGAGAGATTTGAAGTACCCAGAAATGATAAGCTTCCTCAGGGTTTTGAAACCACTCTCATGGCAAACACTAAAGAAGTACAAAGTATCATTATTAATGAGAGTGGACAGAAGTGACCATGAGCCAATAGTACTTTGTACTTCAACCATTTTCCAGCAAAGCATCTCAGAGGGCTGGCTACATCTGAACATCATGCCCTTTCACATAGACCTGTGATGACGACTTCTCTTTAGACCTATATATGACCCTTGTCAGGGTGAGATCACCGGCTATTTCCTGAATCATAGAGATATTGGAGAACAGCCTTGGTCAGGATATGGGTATTGCATTTGGCTTATCATAACAAGTTCCTGGCCCAGGCAGGTGGACTATTGCAGAAATGTGTGTGTGTGTGTGTGGACACTCAGTGGGGGTGGGTTAAACTTGATAAAACCAGGAGGAGGCAGGCTGCTAGAAGGGACATTGACTTTGACATTGAGGCAAAGTTCGGACGCTGCCCTTCCTAGTATATGACTCTAAAAAATTAACAAATACCCATGAGCCTCAGTTTCCTCTTTTGAAAAATGAAGATGATAATTCATCCCGTGATCAGTTATATGTGGATTAGATGAGCCAATATGAGCAAAATACTTAATACATAATAAGGCTGAATAAATATTTCCTGTAGCTCATTCTTAATGACTACTTAACTTAAATTTTTTTTAGAATGACTATTGTTCTTGAAAAAATTATTTGTGATTATATAAAATTTAAGGCATAGGGAATTCCCCGGAAGTCCAGTAACTAGGACTCCACGTTTTCACTGCTGAGGGCCTAGGTTCAATCCTTGGTCTGCAAGATTCTGCAAGCCTTGTGGCACAGCAAAAAGAAAAAAAAAAAAAAAATCAAAACAAATACAAAAGCACAATGAAGAAAGTAACAAATCATTAAATTTCCTACCACCAAGAAATAACTGTTTTTAACACTAGGTTATAATCATTTCATACCTCTTTCTGTGCAAGTAGGTAGTTTAATAGGTAGTTAGATGAGTGAGTGGATTAAAAATAACTTTACGGGGGCTTCTCTGGTGGCTCAGTGATAAAGAATCCGCCCGCCAATGCAGAAGACATGAGTTAGATTCCTGATCCAGGAGGATCCCACATGCCGAGGAGCAACTAAGCCCCTGCGTTACAACTATTGAGTCTGTGCCCTAGAGCCTGGGGATGGCAACTGCTGAGTTCATGTGCCACAACCGCTGAAGCCCGTGCACCTGGAGTCTGTGCTCTGCAGTGGAGAAGCCCGTGGACCACAACTAGAGAGCAGCCCGCGCAGCAACAAAGACCAAGCACAGCCAGAAAGAAATGAACACAGATAAATAAAGTTCTTTTAAAAATAGCTTTACATATTTGTATTTTGGTTTAAATGAAAATGTGAACTTTAATTTTGCTTACTGTAACAGGAGCTAAAGGAAGATGAAAAGATTTTCTGAACTTCAGGTAAATGCTTATGTACTAATGATATTTGTTTCTTTGAGATTCACTCAGCTTATGAAAAAAAGATAATTATAAAATACAATGATTCTTTTTAAATTACAGTTTCTGTTTAGCTCATATCTATTTCCTGAATTGGTACATGTTTGAGAGTTTCTGCTTAATGCTTTTATACTTGGGATCACATCCTTTTGGATGGAATATTGTTCTTTATTTTTAAACAAGAAGTTTATTTAAACAACACAATGCTTGACTTGAAGGGAAAATTATTTCAGATTCATTTCTATAAGAGTAATTTATCTCTACTTAAAGGCAGGATTCAACCCCTGGATCAGGAAGATCCCCTGGTGAAGGAAATGGCAACCTACTCCAGTGGTTTTGCCTGGGAAATCCCATGGACAGAGGATCCTGGGCAGGCTACAGTCCATGGAGTCCCAAAGAATCTGACACATCTTAGCAACTAAATAACAACAAAGGCAGATTGCCCTACATGTAATAGCTTCATACAGAAATGTTATAAAATTCCTTGGTTTTACAATGATAAATGAAAAAATTTAAATTCTCCAATTAAACAAGGTATTCAAGGATTTTTATGTTGTTCTTTTTTTGTTAAACAGTGAGAGTGAAATAACTTACCAGAATATAAAGATAAAAAGAGCTGAATGAGCATGCCAGTAATGGAGAACAGCAGATATTTTCACAAATCCAATATTTTCCCCCTGGAAGGAATATTCTTTATTGAAATAAAAAAATTTAATTGGAGTATAATTGCTTTACAGTGTTGTGTTAGTTTCTGCTGTACAATGTGAATCAGCTGTACATATACATATATCCCCTCCCTCTTGAGCCTCTCTCCCACCTCCTCTGATCCCACCCCTCTAGGTCATCAGAGAGCACTGAGCTGAGCTCACTGTGATACACAGCAGCTCCCCACTAGTGATCTATTTTACACGTGGCATTGTGTATATGTCAATGCTGCTGCTGTGCTGTGCTCAGTCGTGTCTGACTCTTTTTGACCCCGTGAACTGCAGCCTGCCAAGGCTCCTTTGTCCATGGTATTTTCCAGGCAAGAATACTGGAGTGGGTTGCCATTTCTTACTCCAGAGGATCTTCCCGACCCCGGGATCGAATCCATGTCTCTGATATCACCAGCATTGGCAGGTGATATATATATATATATTTTTTTTTTTTTACCACTGCGCCACCTGGGAAGCCCATTTATACCAATGTTACTAGCTAAATTCATCCCACCCTCTTCTTCCCCTGCTAGCTCCCCCCACTGCATCCAAAATCTGTTCTCTGTCAGAATATTCTTTTTTTTTTTTTTCCTTTTTTAAATTAATTACTTTTGGCTGTGCTGGGTTTTCATTGCTGTGTGAGGGCTTTCTCCAGTTGAGGCGAGCGGGGACTATTCTCTAGCTGCGGTGTGCACGCTTCTCACTGCACTGGCATTTCTTGTTGCAGAGCACAGGCTCAGTAGCTGTGGTGCCCAGGCTTAGTTGCTCTGCATCATGTGGGATCTTCCTGGACCAGGGATCGATGGAACCTGTGTCCCCTTCATTGGCAGGTGGATTCTTAATCACTGGGCCACCAGGGAAGTCCCCTGAATGGTCTTGACTCATTCCACACCCCCCACCCCCCCACCCCCGCCCCGCCCCTAGGCCCTTCCTTTGAGCTGGTGGAAGCTTTGGGAAGTTCTGAGGCTAGCTGAAGTTTCTTCTCATATGTAGGTTACACTTTCCTGCCTGAAGGCCTGTAGAATGCTTTCTCTTGCCTTGAAGTTTAATAGCTTAGCCAGGATCGGCTCCAGGCCAGTCGCTCTATTCATTTTTCGAGGTATGTGGCGTGCCCTTTGACTGCTGATTACCTACTCCTGAATCTCTGCCTGCTTTTCCTGTCTCATTTTTTTTAGATTCTCTGCCTCTGAGTCATCCATTACAACCAAGTATTGGATTGTCTCTTTCTAACTTCCACAATTATGAATTTTTTCCCAGGTGCTTTCATCTGTTCCTTTTCTTCTCTGCATTCACTATGATTATCTGAAGCATTTCCTCTGTTAACAATTCTGATTTTTGATCATGCTGGTTCTCTTCCTTGCGTCTAGTTGCTTAGATTTTCATGGTGGTGTTTTGGTCTTCTCTTCACTTCCTGAGTTCTGTAATTTCCTTTTCCATCTCATTCTGGGTGTCATTTTCTTGTGCTTGTGCTCTTATTTCATGATTCATCTATAAAGCACTTGTAGGGGCATTTTCTTCTAAGTGTGGGATGCATTTTCTCTTATACAGGTTTCTAAATGTTGTAGCGTCTCTAGGACTGGTCCTTCTCCCTTCTTTGCCTACATCCTCTGACTAGGGGATCTCTTCTGTCTTATGATCAAATGTCATGTAGATGCTAATGACTGGCAAACTTACACACTTAGCCCACACCTATTTATTTCTTCAAGTGAATTTTTAAAATTAATTAATTACTTTATTTTTGGCTGCGCTGGGCCTTTGATACAGGACACTGGATCTTTGTTGCTGCCTGCCAGCTTTCTCTAGTTGTTTCAAGTAAAGGCTACTCTCTAGTTGCAGTGCGCAGGCTTCTCATTGCGGTGGCTTCTCTTATTGCACAGCATGGGCTCTAGGAGGCTTGGGCTTTGGTAGTTGCAGCACCTGGGCTCAGTAGTTGTGGTGTGCGAACTTCGTTGCCCTGTGGCACGTGGGATATTACTTTTCAGACCAGGGATCGAACCCACATCCCCTGTATTAGCAGGAGGGTTCTTCACCACTGGACCACCAGGGAAGTCCCCACACCTATCTGTTGAACTCAGATTAAACTTCAGCTGATTTCTTGACAGCTTCACATCTAATATGTATCTCAGAATCCAAATGTCTTATACAAATCTGTTAGTTTTTATCTCCTGCCTCCCAGTTTTCCTCCCTCGGTTTTCTCTGTTAGAGTAAATGGCACCAATATTCACCCCACTGCTCAAGCCGAAGGCTTAATAGACATCCTTCTCCTCATGGCCCACAACCAGTCCATGACCAAATCCTCTTACATCTACCTCCTCAGTGTTCCCCAGAGGTTTGCACCTGTCTCACCTCCACCCCACTTTTACCTCTTGTCTGGATACTCAACTGACTCCTAACTGGCCTCTCTTCTTCCACTGTTGCCCTCTCAGGGATTTGTTCTCCACTTAGGAACGAGGCTGTGGTGGTTTAAAACCTGTCTGCAAATTCTCTGATGCATCTGTCATCAAGAGGTGGAATCTAGTTCCCCTTGGCTTGAATATGGACTTAGTTACCTGCTTCTAAGAATAGAATACCAAATACCTATGCCTTCACAGGCTAGGTCATAAAAGTATGATAAGGTGTCCACCTGCCTCTCTCTCCTGGGATGGTTGCTCTTGGGACCCATTCTCTATCCTTTAAGTGAGTCCAGGCCACATGGAGAGGTTATGTGTAGGTGTTGCATTGGACAGCAACAGGGGAGGTCCCAACCAAGAGATATCTGAGCAAGGAAACACTGAGATCACTCCAGCCCAGCCGTTGTTTAAAGGCAACCACAGTACAGCAGAAACTAACACAACACTATAAAGCAATTATACTCCAATTAAAAAAAAAAGACAACCACATAAGAGAGCTTGATCAAGAACCACATAGCTGAGTGCAGTCAACTCCCAGAATGGTGAGAATGATAGTGTGTGTTACTATTATGTCACATCACTAAACTTGGAATGATTTGTTACACAGCAATAGATAACTGATGCACCGAGTGACTTTCAAATATAAATAATATTGTGTGACTTCCCCGCTTGACAGCATTCACTGTTTTAGAATTGAGTTTACTTTTTATTGTTTTTTCTTTTTCTTTTTTTTTGCCTCACTGTATGGCTTGCAGGATCTTAGTTCCCTGACCAGGGATTGAACCCATGTCCTCAACAGTGAAAACCCAGAGTCCTAACCAAAGGACCACCAGGGAATTTCCTAGAATTGAGTTTAATGTAAAATCAAAACCAAATCCTAGCATGATCTGGCCCTGTCTTGCCATCTCTCTTCCCTCTTATTCATTGTGCTCCAGCCCTGTAAACACCAAGTGTGTTCTCTCCTCAGGACCTTTACACATGCTCTTCTCTGCATGAAACAGATTTCTCATACCTCTCGCCATGGCTGGATCTTTCTCAACTTCCAGACCTCAGTTCAAGCATCACCTCTGCAGAGGATTTCTCTCTCACCCATCCTCCTTTTGGTCACAGCACCTTGCTTAGTTCCCTCAGCAGATGCCACACTCAAAAATTAGCTCATTATTTGTTTATTTTAAAAAACTGTGTTTTCTCCCTCCCCTCCATTAGAACATAAGCAACACATGGCAGGGGTCTCATCTTGTTCATTCTCAGAACCTAGTAGAGTAATTGACACATAGTAGGTATGCAATAAAGGTATTCATCTTTAGAATGAATATCAAGGGAGGGAGATTTTGTGACTAACTTCCTTTATGTGGAAATCTAAGCAAAGTGTTGAAATATTCCCTCTCATGGTATTTCCTAGTATTGAGTCTGGGCTAATTAAAAGAGAATAATCTGGTTTTTGCTGTCATCACTTTTTTGATTGATTCATTCATTCATTAAGTACAAGATTCCTTCTCTCAGAAGGAGGACGTAAACAAACCATTAGTATTAAAGATATAATGTTAGGATGTGATACATCTATGAAGAAAAATGAAGCAGGGCAAGGGGCTAGAGTGTGACTATTTAGGGGGACTGTTTTATTTTATTTATTTATATAAAAAATCCTCAAGTTATATTTTTAAAAATATTAATTTATTTGGCCCTGTTGGGTCTTAGTTGCACAATGCGGGATGTTTTAGTTGTGGCATGCCGGATAATAGTTCCCCAACCAGGGATCGAACCTGTACCGCTAACATTGGCAATGCAGAATCTTAACCACTGGACCACCAGGGAAGTCCCCTAAGCTCTGCCTTTTAATCAAAGATGGAACTCTTTACCAAATGGCTACATTTAGACACTTCCAAGGAAATGGCAACCCACTCCAGTGTTCTTGCCTGGAGAATCCCAGGGACTGGGGAGCCTGGTGAGCTGCTGTCTATGGGGTCGCACAGAGTCGGACACGACTGAAGCGACTTAGCAGCAGCAGCAGCAGTGTTATCTTGCATTGCCTTTTAAATGATTCAGATATCGTTTCTGTGTGTCTAAATGATTAAGCATTCCAAGCACAATATGATCCAAAAGAGGACACAGTTTTAACCCAAAACGCATTGAGTTGTATGTGTTAAGTATATACAGTTGTCTATATGTCAATCATACCTCAATAAACATGTTGGCACTTTTCTTAAACTTGAATTGTTACTGACTTACCTCAATCTCATTGGACCGGAATGAAAATGATCCTTTGTAACTCATTGGATGTTCTTAGACCCCAAAGCTCTTGCTAATGTGTTTTATTCTATCTCCAAGTGGAAAATCATTTTCCATTTCCACTTTAAGTTGCTCCCTGACATACTTAGTAAAGCTTCATTCTGGTTCACCAGAACAAAGGCATCCTGGGTTGCCCTGGAGTGAATGCTTTCATTGTCTGACTTTATTGTGTCCTATTTCCAAGGGGAAAATTCCAGAGGTGGTGAGGCAGCAGATTGTACTAGCTCATAGCTTTCTTCCCCAGCTAAATACTTGAGGAACAAACATGGATTGAGGGATATGAGAGATAAGCCAAAAGAAGGCTTGGAATCCCTTCTGGTGCTAATATAGAAGTGGAGGAAAGGGGAATTTCTTGGTAGTCCAGTGACTAAGACTCTGAGCTCCCAATGCAGGGCGGGGGTGGGGGGGGGGGTGGGGGGGGGTCAGGGCAGGTTCCATCCCTGGTCAGGGAACTGGATCCCATACACTACAACTAAAGAACCTGCTTGCTGCAACTAAGACTCAGTGCAGCCAAATTGGGGAGGGGGGGGGAAGGCTTGGATCAGAGGGCAGTGAAGCAAGGGCTTGCACCTGCCCCTAACTTTCTGGAGGATTTCCCTAGTTCTCCCTCAAGCCCTCCTTCTTTTTCTAACCTCCTTTCCCATCCTTCTCTTCCCACTTTTTTGGTATTATGGGAACTGTAGGGAATAGATATTAATCTTATTTCCATGGGTAATATTTTAATGGAGGAGAGTCCAACAAACACTTTCTGATAAAAAAAAAAAAAAAAAGAAACAAACCTGTTCATTTCTTGAAATGTCCCCCTCTTCACCCTCCACTTTCTCCTTTCCTGATCTCTAGCCCCAGATTTCACTGGACCCCTCTAGAAACAACTGGCTTCCTTCGACTCTTTGGTCTTTTCAATGTGTTGTCTTGCATTTCAGTGCTTTTGTTTTTTAATTTTGCATCTAGAGGTAAAGGTTAGGTTTCATTTGAGCTGAGAGAAAATGTATAGAGAAGCAGACAAATTATTTCAACCTTCAAGTAGCATTAACATTGAAGATCTTTCTCATCTGTTCCCTGCCTGTTGGCCAGTGAATTCTTCTACAGATTTGTAGCATTTGTTTGTTTGTTTAAATAGTGGTATGGACTTCCCTGGTGGCTCAGATGGTAAAGAATCTGCCCACCATGTAGGAGACCGGAGTTCAATCACTGGGTTGGGAAGATCCCCTGGAGAAGGGAATGGCAACCCACTCCAGTATTCTTGCCTGGAGAATCCCATGGACAGAGGACCCTGGCAGGCTACAGTCCATGGGGTTGTGAAGAATTGGACACAACTGAGCAACTAACATTGGTGGCTTACTGGTTAAGAATCCACCTTACAAAGCAGGGGCACAGGTTCAACCCTTGGTCTGGGAAGATCCCGCATGCCTCTGGGTGACTAAGGGGGTGTGCCACAGCTACTGAGCCTGTGCTCTAGAGCCCACAAGCCGCAACTACTTAAGCCCGCCTGCCTTGGGGCCCGTGCTCTGCAGCAAGAGAAGCCACCACAATAGGAAGCCTGTGCACCGCAACAAAAAGCAGCCCCGGCTTGCTGAAACTAGAGAAAGCCCACTCGCAGCAGTGAAGGCCCCACATGGCCAAAGAGAAATAAATTAAATAAATAAATAAATTTTAAATAGTGGTACTGGGACTTGTCTCATGGTCCAGTGGCTAAGACTCTGCTCTCCCCATGCAGGGGACCTGGGTTCAGTTCCTGGTCAGGGAACTAACTAGATCCCACATGCTGCAGCTAAGACCTGGTGCAGCCAAATTAAAACAAAACAAAACAAATATATATGTGTGTGTATATATATACATATATATATATATAGTGGTATTTATTTATTTTTGGCCATACCACGTGGCATGAGGGATCTTAGTTCCCTGACCAGGGATTAAACCCATACCCCCAGAAGTGTAAGCTCAGAGTATTAATCACTGGAACACCAGGGACGTTCCCCCAGAGTAGTAGCATTTGAATATTCTCTTTTACTTCAAGGAGAAAGTAACCTTTGCCCCCTCCTTTTTTTTTTTTTTTTTTAGGGGAATGAGCTCTTTTCAGATCGAAGTGCAAGGAAAAACACAGGTTGACACAAGGTGACACAAGTCCCTGCAGGGGAAGAGGGGGAGGCATGGGATCCTCCCATGTGAGGAATCGCACTCCGTGCAGAGAGCGAGCAGGAGGAGCACAGGCCCTGCCTAGGCAGGCACCTGACCGGAGCCTTGCCCGCTCTTGGCTTTGGCCTCTCTGGGGGCTCTTCCTGGCCCACAGCTGTCCCCACCGACCCTCGGACAAACGTTGTCCTCTTTTATTCCTGTCCCATGTGCCAACACTGTGTGGGGCTGAGGCTGACCTTGGCTTCGCCCTGGAGTTGGGGGGCACCGTGGAGGCCCCCACTTCACACAGCCACCCTCCCCGAGCACTCAGTCAGGACTAGCAGGTGCCTCCTGGGTCAGACCCCCAGGGACCTGTGGGCTGTGGTGTTGAGCAGTCATTCTGGATGCCCTGGTCCCCGTTGCCCACTCCAGCCCTCAGAGGGACCAAGACAGGGCCTCATAGTCCCTGAGGCTGGCCTGTCCACTTCGGCCCCTTCTCGAGGAGCCTGGTCTCTACTCACCCAACTGGGAACAGCAAAGGTGTTTTCTGGCCTCAGGAGGGAGTTGGGAGCAGGCCGAACCATCACAGCCTTTGCCCTCAATGGCAAACAGAGTGGAGAGTCTCTTGGTTGAGGAGCTGGCACTGCTCAAGGGTTTGCATAAGCAGGAAGTTGAGAAATCCTGCTTGCTGGAGGGAGTGCAGGAGGCAAAGGGGACTTACTCCCTTTAGGAGGAGACAGTCTCCCATAGGTGACCCCTTGTGGAACAACTGACCTAAGTCCTCCTCTTCTCTGTCCGCTTGGTGAATTAATTAGGCTCTTTGGAACTTGATTTCCTCATCTTTGAAATTAGGGATAAGACCATAAGTTCCCCGAGATCCTTTTCTTTGTTTCTTTCCACGTGGGATCTTAATTCCCCAAGCAGGGATTAAACAGGACCCTTGTCAGTGAGAATGTGACTTCCTAACCACTGGACCGCCAAGGAATTCTCCAAGATCCTTTCCATCTTGGCATTTTATGAGATAATTAGTGAGATTGGTTTTCTAATACGGAAACTTTCAAAACAGTGCTGTGATCCTTAAGGTAGGCCTTAATGTATTCCTATAACCTTATGTGTAGGTGTGTCTGTATGCTCAGTCGCTCAGTCTTATCTGACTTTGCGACCCCATGGACTATAGCCCACCAGGCTCCTCTGTCCATGAGATTTTCCAGGCAAGAATGCTGGAGTGGGCTGCCATTTTCTACTCCAGGGGATCTTCCTGACCCAAGGATTGAACACATGTCTCTTGGGTCTCCTGGGTGGATTCTTTACCGCTGCACCACCTGGGAAGCCCCTATAACTGTGTAATCACCCCCAATAAGGAGGAAGTACTTGCAAAAAGGGAGCTTTTTCCCCTTCTTCCTCTTTTCCTTCCTTCCTTCTTGGTTTCCTTACTTTTTTATAGCCTTAATTACCTTCTTCAATCATATGTCTTTTGACACTAGGGTTACCGTTTATAAACAGCCATTTGAGCCAGGTCTTGTGGATAAGGGAGGGTCAAACACGATGCCATAACTTTGGCTGTGACAGTTTCCCAGGGAGCATGCTGCAAACTCTGAAATGCTGTCTGCGAGTCACTGGGCCACAGTTCAGACTTCTTGCCAAATTCAGAATCACACATAAAAAATATCCTTCCTGTCAAAGGAGTGAAGCACTGGGGCTTTCTCTGGATCCATTTCTTTTCTCAGTTCTGGAATTTTTAACTGCAGATTTTGATGTCTGGTTTGGTTGTATTAGGCTCTCCCACTGCTGTTTCCTTTAAAATTTCCTGATTGGTCCAGCTCCTGAGAGAAATCTTTGCTGTTTTATACGTCAAAATACGTGGACTAATAATTGCAGAAACATGCTACATATTCCAGGTTACTTTAAAAATTAGACCAAAGCTTTATTTACCATTTACTTTTCAGCTTTCATGAAAGTGGTTAGCCATCATTTAAAGAAAACAGTATTTTCTGACCTTTCCCCCATTTTCACAGGTTATGGGTTGCCTGCATGGGAAGGGTGAACATTACAAGCAGACGGCTTCTTGCCCAGAATGGCTAGGATATGATTTCTAACCATGTCACTGTGCAGATGTAGAACGAAAAGCCACTTGGCAGCAAGCTATATCGGGACTTCAGGCATCATGTGGGTGGCGGGATTTACAGGGCCTTTTCCTTTCAACCAGAAAATTCTACATTTCTGTGATGCTAACTCCTTCCCTACCTTCCACACACCATCTGTGGGCAGCTTCTGACATGATTCCAGATAACCCCACCTCTTGGTATTCACTTCCCTTGGGTAATATCTTGCTCTGACATGTGGGTTGAACCTTATGACTTAAAAAAATATATATTTATTTATTATTTTTGGCTGCGTTGAGTCTTCGCTGCTGCATGAGCTACTCTCTACTTGCAATGCAAGGGCTTCTCACTGCGGTGGCTTTTCTTATTGCAGCTCCCGGGCTCTAGAGCACAGGTTCAGTAGTTGTGGCATGCGGGCTTTGTTGCTCCGTGGCATGTGGGATCCTCCCAGACCAGGGATCGAACCCTTATCTCCTGCATTAGCAGGTGGATTCTTTACCATTGAACCACCAGAGAAACCTGGAATTTCTAAAATATTTATTTAATATATTTATTTGATTGCCTCAGGTCTTAGTTGGGGCATGTGGGATCTAGTTCCCTGACTAGGAATTGAACCTTCTGCTGCTACTGCTGCTAAGTTGCTTCAGTCGTGTCTGACTCTGTGCGACCCCATAGATGGCAGCCCACCAGGCTCCCCCGTTCCTGGGATTCTCCAGGCAAGAACACTGGAGTAGGTTGCCATTTCCTTCTCCAATGCATGAAAGTGAAAAGTGAACCTAGCCCCCTGCATTGGGAATAAGAAATCCCACCACCGGGGAAGTCCCCTGACGACTGGTTTCTAAGGAATACACAGAGATGATCAGATGTCACTTTCATGATTAGGTTACTTATAACACTGGGACTTCCATCTCACTACCACTTTCCTTTGCTGACACTCTCTCTTCCTCTCTCTGCTTTCTCACCCAGATGAAGCAAGCTGCCACCTGCAAAGACTCAGATAGTTCAGAGCTGAGGCTGAGCTCTGAGCAGCAGTCATCAAGGAACTAAGGCTCCCAGTACAACAACCAGTGAGGAGGTGAATCTTGCCAAAACCATGTGATGGAGCTTTGAAGCAGCCCCTTCTCCAGTTCAAGCCTCAGATAAGACTGCAGCCTTGGTTGAAACCTTAGTACAGCCTTTTGAGAAAATCTAAGACAGAGGACCCCGCTGGGCTATGGATTCCTGGAAATCCAGGTTCCTGACTGAGAGAAACTGTGGGAAACAATAACTATTGGGTTTTGTTGTTGTTGTTGTTGCTGTTTTGTTTTTGGCCACACCTGCGCCTTGTAGTGGAGAAGGCAATGGCACCCCACTCCAGTACTCTTGCCTGGAAAATCCCATGGATGGAGGAGCCTGGTAGGCTGCAGTCCATGGGGTCTCAAAGAGTCAGACATGACTGAGCTACTTCACTTTCACTTTTCACTTTCATGCATTGGAGAAGGAAATGGCAACCCAATCCAGCATTCTTGCCTGGAGAATCCCAAGGATGGAGGAGCCTGGTGGGCTGCCATCTTTGGGGTTGCAGAGTCGGACACGACTGAAGCGACTTAGCAGCAGCAGGAGCAGCGCCTTGCAGGCTCTTAGTTCCCTGACCAAAGATCAAACCCATGCCCCCTGCATTGGCAGCACAGAGTCTCAACCACTGGATCACCAGGGAAATCCCACTATTGCTGTTTTAAGTTACTAAAGGTTTAAGGTTTGGGTGCTAATTTGTGATGCAGCAGCAAATAACCAATACATCATTCAATATCGTCAAAAACCCTCACTCTCTTAATGTTTTATTGACCAGAACTCCTTTTAGTGTAGCAAGTGTTTTGCTTTTAGATTTCATTTGACTGAAATTTACTATCAAAAGGGTTGGAATCAGCCATCTAGAAAGTGCCCCTCAGCTGTAAATTTCAGAGACAAATTCTTTGTTCCAAAAAACAAAACATTCTTTTTTTTTTTTTCATCCTTATGAAATAAGAAGGCTTAAGTGGCCTCAGTTGCTGGCACAAGATTAACTGGCTGGCTGTGCAGACGGCTGCTGCTGTGAGCGGATTCAGGGGCAGGGTGTGCAGCTGTGACGCCTACAAGCTCTTTTGAACCTTCACCCTCTGGAGAAACTCAGGGTTCTCAGCGTCAGCCACCCCTCTCCCACTCTGCATGGACTCTGACTCACTTTACAGTTTGCTCTTATTGTGGGTTCCTGTCCCATTGTTGCAGGAAGGAGGACCCCTTCCAGGGCCCGAAACTGGGCTCTTATCTAACACTCGGAAATGAACTGTCCGAGGAGACACATGTGCTGATAAAGCAAGTGACTTTATTGGGAAAGGGCACCCGGGTGGAGAGCAGTGCGGTAAGGGAACCCAGGAGAACTGCTCTGCCACATGGCTCACAATGTCGGGTTTTATGGAGATGGGATTAGTTTCCGGGTGGTCTTTGGCCAATCATTCTAATTCAGCGTCTTTCCTGGTGGCGCACGCATCGCTCAGCCAAGATGGATGCTAGTGAGAGGGATTCTGGGAAGTGGACGGACACGCGGTGTCTCCTTTAGACCTTTCCCGAACTCTTCTGGTTGGTGGTGGCTTATTAGTTCCTTATCAGGATCTCCTGTCATAAAACAACTCATGTAAATGGTTACTATGGTGCCTGGCCAGAGTGGGCGGTTTCAATCAGTGTGCTTCCCCTAACACCATGGTTGGTTTAGTCGAGAAGTCATGTCTGACTCTTTGGGACCCCATGGACTGTAGCCCGCCAGGCTCCTGTGTTCATGGGATTTCCCAGGCAAGAATACTGGAGTGGGTTGCATGTCCTTCTTCAGGGTATCTTCCCCACCCAAGGATCAAACCTGGGCCTCCTGCATTGCAGGCAGATTCTTTATCAACTGAGCCATGAGGGAAGACCCATAGCATTTTTTAAAATTACGTATTTATTTACTTATTTGGTTGTGCCTGGTCTTAGTTGCACCATGTGGGATCTAGTTCCCTGACCAGGGATCAAACCCGGTCTCTTGCATTGAAAACTCAGAGTCTTAGCCACGGGACAACCAGGGAAGTCCCGGCATTGTTAGAGATACCGCTGAGATTCCTTTCTTCTTTCTTTTTCTGAGAACGAATGCCTGAGTCCTTCCTTCCCTTCTTCCTTTGAGGACATTGAGGCAAAGATGGGTTAAGCGGCCCACCCCTGGCCAGATCCTGATTCCTCTCTCCATAGGGCAGGGCACCCCTACCTTCACTGAGAAAGGAATTCTAAGCCTCTTTAGAATGCGGATGTCGCTACCAGCACACCCTGAATCGTCTGACTTGAACGTTTCGGGCTGCTACCTAAATTCTGTAGAATTCTATGAAAGTGATATCGTCAGCTTTAAACTATTTCCTCTTCTTCCTTTTCTTTCTTTTAAATTAATTTATACTGGAGTATAGCAAGGCCTGGCGCTCTGCAGTCCCTGGGCTCGCAGAGTCGGACACGACTGGGCAACTAAACAACAACACAGTTGCTTTACAAGGTCATTTCCGTTCCTACTGTACCCAGTTATGCAGATACATATAGCCCCTCTTTTTGGATTTACTTCCGGTTTAGGTCACCACAGAGCACTGAGTAGAGTTCCCTGTGCTATAACAGTAGGTTCTCAGTTTTATTATTTTATACATAGTATCAGTAGTGTATAAATGTCAATTCCAATCTCCTAATTCATCCTGCTCCTCTTTCCCCTCTTTCTAATTTCCCTATTTTCTGCTCCTTTCTCCCTCTCTTTATGTCATCTGCTTATATCATCTGCTGTAAGTAAAGACATGAAAAAGTTTGTTCTTTTAAAAAACAAGTTGATATATATATATGTATATGATGTATACATACATCAAATATATATATATATATATACACACACCTGAAATAAGTTGATATATATATATATATAGTATATACTGTGCTTAGTCGCTCAGTGGTGTCCAACTCTTTGCGACCCCATGGAAGGCTCCTCTGTCCATGGGGATTCTCCATGCTGCTGCTGCTAAGTCACTTCAGTTCAGTTCAGTTCAGTTGCTCAGTCGTGTCCGACTCTTTGTGACCCCATGAATTGCAGCACGCCAGGCCTCCCTGTCTGTCACCAACTCCCGGAGTTCACCCAGACTCACGTCCATCGAGTCAGTGATGCCATCCAGCCATCTCATCCTCTGTCGTCCCCTTCTCCTCCTGCCCCCAATCCCTCCCAGTATCAGAGTCTTTTCCAATGAGTCAACTCTTCGCATGAGGTGGCCAAAGTACTGGAGTTTCAGCTTTAGTATCATTCCTTCCAAAGAAATCCCAGGGCTGATCTCCTTCAGAATGGACTGGTTGGATCTCCTTGCTTCAGTCGTGTTCAACTCTGTGCGACCCCATAGATGGCAGCCCACCAGGCTCCCCTGTCCCTGGGATTCTCCAGGCAAGAACACTGGAGTGGGTTGCCATTTCCTTCTCCAATGCATGAAAGTGAAAATTGAAAGTGAAGTCGCTCAGTCGTGTCCGACTCCTAGGGACCCCATGGACTGCAGCCTATCAGGCTCCTCCTCCGTCCATGGGATTTTCCAGACAAGAGTACTGGAGTGGGGTGCCATCGCCTTCAGGATTCTCCATATATAGACATAAAATGGAAATAAACAATGAATTTCAGAATGCAGCCAAAATGAGGTAGCATGACTTCTAAGGCTAGATCACAAAAGGCAGTGTACTTTTCAACTTGTTTACTGGAACGCTTATCCTGGAGCCCTGAGCTGCCATAGAAGGAGTGGTTTGAGGTTACCATGTTGTGGGGAAGCTCAAACTAACCCACATGGAGTGACCTCATAGAGAGGTCATGAAACGACATGAAGAGGAGAGTGAGAGATACCAGCCAGCCCCTGCTGCTTCTTCCCCCTGCTGTTCTTCTTCTAAACGTTTTCTAATTTCAACCACATGGGGAGACACTGAGCCAACCAAGCCCTTCTCAAACTCCCAACCTATAAAAACTGTGAAATATAACAAAACGTTTGTTGCTGTTTTAAGCCACTAAGTTTTGGGATAATTTGTGATGTAGCGATTTTCTTGGCAGAACTCTATTAGTATTTGCCCTGCTTCATTCCATATTCCAAGGCCAAATTTGCCTGTTACTCCAGGTGTTCCTTGACTTCCTACTTTTGCATTCCAGTCCCCTATAATGAAAAGGACATCTTTTTTGGGTGTTAGTTCTAAAAGGTCTTGTAGGTCTTCATAGAACCGTTCAACTTCAGCTTCTTCAGCGTTACTGGTTGGGGCATACACTTGGATTACTGTGATATTGAATGGTTTGCCTTGGAAATGAACAGAGATCATTCTGTCATTTTTGAGATTGCATCCAAGTACTGCATTTTGGACTCTTTTGTTGACCACGATGGCTACTCCATTTCTTCTAAGGGATTCCTGCCCGCAGTAGTATATATAATGGTCATCTGAGTTAAATTCACCCATTCCAGCAGTGGCCACAGGACTGGAAAAGGTCAGTTTTCATTCCAATCCCAAAGAAAGGCAATGCCAAAGAATGCTCAAACTACCACACAATTGCACTCATCTCACACACCAGCAAAGTAATGCTCAAAATTCTCCAAGCCAGGCTTCAGCAATATGTGAACCGTGAACTTCCAGTTGTTCAAGCTGGTTTTAGAAAAGGCAGAGGAACCAGAGATCAAATTGCCAACATCCTCTGGATCATGGAAAAAGCAAGAGAGTTCCAGAAAAACATCTATTTCTGCTTTATTGACTATGCCAAAGCCTTTGACTGTATGGATCACAATAAACTGTGGGAAATTCTGAAAGAGATGGGAATACCAGACCACCTGACCTGCCTCTTGAGAAACCTGTATGCAGGTCAGGAAGCAACAGTTAGAACTGGCCATGGAACAACAGACTGGTTCCAAATAGGAAAAGGAGTACATCAAGGCTGTATATTGTCACCCTGTTTATTTAACTTCTATGCAGAGTACATCATGAGAAACGCTGGGCTGGAAGAAGCACAAGCTGGAATCAAGATTGCTGCGAGAAATATCAATAACCTCAGATATGGAGATGACACCACCCTTATGGCAGAAAGTGAAGAGGAACTCAAAAGCCTCTTGATGAAAGTGCAAGTGGAGAGTGAAAAAGTTGGCTTAAAGCTCAACATTCAGAAAACGAAGATCATGGCATCCAGTCCCACCACTTCATGGGAAATAGATGGGGAAACGGTGGAAACAGGGGCAGACTTTATTTTGGGGGGCTCCAAAATCACTGCAGATGGTGACTGCAGCCATGAAATTAAAAGATGCTTACTCCTTGGAAGGAAAGTTATGACCAACCTAGATAGCATATTCAAAAGCAGAGACATTACTTTGCCAACAAAGGTCCATCTAGTCAAGGCTATGGTTGTTCCAGTGGTCATGTATGGATGTGAGAGTTGGACTGTGAAGAAGGCTGAGCACCGAAGAATTGATGCTTTTGAACTGTGGTGTTGGAGAAGACTCTTGAGAGTCCCTTGGACTGCAAGGAGATCCAACCAGTCCATTCTGAAGGAGATCAGCCCTGAGATTTCTTTGGAAGGAATGATGCTAAAGCTGAAACTCCAGTACTTTGGCCACCTCATGTGAAGAGTTGACTCATTGGAAAAGACTCTGATGCTGGGAGGGATTGGGGGCAGGAGGAGAAGGGGACGACAGAGGATGAGATGGCTGGATGGCATCACTGACTCGATGGACGTGAGTCTGAGTGAACTCCGGGAGTTGGTGATGGACAGGGAGGCCTGGCGTGCTGCGATTCATGGGGTGGCAAAGACTGAACTGAAGTGAACTGAACTGTGATGTAGCGATAGATAAGTAACAGTAACTTGCCGCCCGCCCTTAAGTCATAGAGCTGAGATTTGAGCTGTCAGTGCTGTGAATAAAAAGACAACACATGCATACACGAAGACACATTTTTTTATCTTCAGGTATAGCTAGGAGGAGAACTGATTATTGCACACTCATCTGGCATTCACAATCCACAAGGCTAAATTATAATTTAGCATAACTTTGCTTGCACACGTTGATGAGGTCTGAGAGATTCAAATTACACAGCAAAGTCAGACTTTTTCTTTTAAAACATGTCTGACTTCTCTCTAGCATGTGAATGACCAGAGTTCTTCTCAAAGACTAACCCTGGAAGGGAAGGGCTGGTTGAAAAAAATGTAGATTCCTGAGTGCCACCCAGATCTCTGAATCTGATTCTCTTGGTGGTAGGATCAGGAATCTGAATTTTTAACAACTCTCCAGGTGGTTCTGTTTCTAAGTTCTGTTTTTATTTTATTTTTTAAATTTGGCTGTGCCAGGTCTTAGTTGCAGCACACAGGATCTTTCATGGCAACACATGGAACCTTCTGGTTGCAGCCCATGAGATCTAGTTCCCTGCCCAGGGATGGATCCTGGGCCCCCTGCATTGGGAGCACAGAGTCTTAGCCACTGGACCACCAGGGAAGTTCCTCTCTAGGTGCTTCCTAAGCACATTAGAATTTGAAAACAGCTGCTCTGTGCCCAGCATTATTTAACTTGGAGAATATTCAAGGTAGGCCTTCCTAATGAGCCTCTCCAGGAAAATCATGCAGTCACTAACCCTTTAATCAATGTAACTTCCTCAATTTGCCTGATTGTAAGGATCACCTAGGGGATTTGACAAAGATATATATTCCTAGGTCTCTGCTGGAAATCTGAGAAGAAGCAAAGCCTAGGAATTTGAACTTTACATTAGTTAAGGGAATTCCCTGGTGGTCCAGTGGTTAGGACTCCAAGCTTTCACTGCCAGGGGCATGTGTTCAATCCCTGGTCATTTAAGATCTCACAAGACCTTCAGTGTGGTCCAAAAAATAAATAAATAAATAGTTGTTCAATGTTCTTCTAAGTAACTACATAAATTTATGTGCTTCATGGAGTTATTGAAATATAAATCAGCAAGATTTTGGATTGCATTTGCCCAAAATGGTAATTTTAGTTTTCAAATAGCAGTATATTTTAAGCCATCACTTCCAGAAGAATTAAATTTCACCGAATGCTTTATTTTTCTTTTATTCATAGAAATGAGGATTAAGATGACAATAGGTAGCATTTGGACTTCCCAGGCAGTGGTAGTGGTAAAAAAAAAAACCCACCTTCCAATGCAGGTAGACGTGAGAGATGTGGGTTCGATCCCTGGGTCGGAAAGATCCCCTGGAGGAGGGCACAGGCAACCTACTCCATTATTCTTGCCTGGAGAATCCCATGGACAGAGGAGCCTGGCAGGCTGCAGTACACAGGGCCCAGAGAGTCGGATGCAACTGAAGCAACCTAGCACACACACACCCGGTTAGTATTTGTTGGGCACTTACTATGTGCCAGGCACCATACATTTAATCCTCCCCAAACCTTTTGAGGCAGGTACTATTGCTATCCATATTTCAAATTTATTTTTTTGGCTGAGCTGCACAGCTTGTGGGATCCTAATCCCTCCACCAGGGATTGAACCTCACCGCCTGCAGTGGAAGTATGGTGTCTTAATCTCTGGACTACCAGAGAAGTCCCACTATCCCTGTTTTATAGATGAAGATTCTGAGGCAGAGGGAGATTATGTACCTTTTCAGGTACACCCAGGTTGATAAGTTAGAGCTATGATTCCAACCCATGTGTTTAACCCATGCAATACTGCCTTTCTGCCCTTATCCCAGACCAATTCATCTGATGTTCAGAATGTGCCTTTGGGGCTTTCCTGGTCATCCAAGGGTTGAGAATCTGCCTACCAATGCAGGGAACATGGATTCAGTCCCTGGTCAGGGAACTAAGATCTCACATACCACAAAGCAAATAAGCCAAAACTAAATAAAAAATTTAAAAAGTCTTTGTTCAATATGCTTTTGTGAAATGTATTTCTTATACAAAACAGAAGGTTTACCTTGTGCTGTGTGTGACTCATGGCCAGAAGATTGCTAGAAGCCTTGTTCCTAACACTCAGAGGCTTCTTCTAAAAAAATATTTTCTATACCAGCAAGAAAAGCTTGCCAACTTAAATTATGAGAGAAGGTAAAGCCTTTTGTGGGACTTCCCTGGTGGCTCAGATGGTAAAGAATCTGCCTGCAATGTGGGAGACCCAGGCTCGATCCCTGGGTCGGGAAGACTCCCTGGAGAAAGGAATGGCAATCCACTCCAGTATTCTTGCCTGGAGAATCCCCGTGGACAGAGGAGCCCGGTGGGCTACAGTCCATGGGGTCACAAAGAGTTGGACATGACTCAGACTTAAATTGAAGAAAGTAGGGAAAACCACTAGACCATTCAGGTATGACCTAAATCAAATCCCTTATGATTATACAGTGGAAGTGAGAAATAGATTTAAGGGCCTAGATCTGATAGAGTGTCTGATGAACTATGGAATGAGGTTTGTGACATTGTACAGGAGTCAGGGATCAAGACTATCCCCATGGAAAAGAAATGCAAAAAAGCAAAATGGCTGTCTGGGGAGGCCTTACAAATAGCTGTGAAAAGAAGAGAAGCGAAAAGCAAAGGAGAAAAGGAAAGATATAAACATCTGAATGCAGAGTTCCAAAGAATAGCAAGAAGAGATAAGAAAGCCTTCCTCAGCCATCAATGCAAAGAAATAGAGGAAAACAACAGAATGGGAAAGAGATCTCTTCAAGAAAATCAGAGATACCAAAAGAACATTTCATGCAAAGATGGGCTCGATAAAGGACAGAAATGGTATGGACCTAACAGAAGCAGAAGATATCAAGAAGAGATGGCAAGAATACACAGAAGAACTGTACAAAAAAGATCTTCACGACCCAGATAATCACAATGGTGTGATCACTGACCTAGAGCCAGACATCCTGGAATGTGAAGTCAAGTGGGCCTTAGAAAGCATCACTAGGAACAAAGCTAGTGGAGGTGATAGAATTCCAGTTGAGCTATTCCAAATCCTGAAAGATGATGCTGTGAAAGTGCTGCACTCAATATGCCAGCAAATTTGGAAAACTCAGCAGTGGCCACAGGACTGGAAAAGGTCAGTTTTCATTCCAATCCCAAAGAAAGGCAATGCCAAAGAATGCTCAAACTACCGCACAATTGCACTCAACTCACACACTAGTAAAGTAATGCTCAAAATTCTCCAAGCCAGGCTTCAGCAATATGTGAACCATGAACTTCCTGATGTTCAAGCTGGTTTTTGAAAAGGCAGAGGAACCAGAGATCAGATTGCCAACATCCTCTGGATCATGGAAAAAGCAAGAGAGTTCCAGAAAAACATCTATTTCTGCTTTACTGACTATGCCAAAGCCTTTGACTGTGTGGATCACAATAAACTGTGGAAAATTCTGAAAGAGATGGGAATACCAGACCACCTGACCTGCCTCTTGAGAAACCTGTATGCAGGTCAGGAAGCAACAGTTAGAACTGGACATGGAACAACAGACTGCTTCCGAATAGGAAAAGGAGTACGTCAAGGCTGTATATTGTCACCCTGCTTATTTAACTTCTATGCAGAGTACATCATGAGAAACGCTGGACTGGAAGAAACACAAACTGGAATCAAGATTGCTGCGAGAAATATCAATAACCTCAGATATGGAGATGACACCACCCTTATGGCAGAAAGTGAAGAGGAACTCAAAAGCCTCTTGATGAAAGTGAAAGAGGAGAGTGAAAAAGTTGGCTTAAAGCTCAACATTCAGAAAACGAAGATCATGGCATCAGGTCCCACCACTTCATGGGAAATAGATGGGGAAACAGTGGGAACAGTGTCAGACTTTATTTTTGGGGGCTCCAAAATCACTACAGATGGTGACTGCAGCCATGAAATTAAAAGACGCTTCCTCCTTGGAAGGAAAGTTATGACCAACCTAGATAGCATTTTCAAAAGCAGAGACATTACTTTGCCAACAAAGGTCTGTCTAGTCAAGGCTATGGTTGTTCCAGTGGTCATGTATGGATGTGAGAGTTGGACTGTGAAGAAGGCTGAGCGCCGAAGAATTGATGCTTTTGAACTGTGGTGTTGGAGAAGACTCTTGAGAGTCCCTTGGACTGCAAGGAGATCCAACCAGTCCATTCTGAAGGAGATCAGCCCTGGGATTTCTTTGGAAGGAATGATGCTGAAGCTGAAACTCCAGTACTTTGGCCACCTCATGCGAAGAGTTGACTCATTGGAAAAGACTCTGATGCTGGGAGGGATTGGGGACAGGAGGAGAAGGGGACGACAGAGGATGAGATGGCTGGATGGCATCACTGACTCGATGGACGTGAGTCTGGGTGAACTCCAGGAGTTGGTGATGGACAGGGAGGCCTGGCATGCTGCGATTCATGGGGTCGCAAAGAGTTGGACATGACTGAGTAACTGATCTGATGTGAGCAACCAACACATTCACACTTTTAGTTAATTATTTTTGAATGATTTATTCTTGAGCTTCTTCTGAATTGTTGAGTGTCACAGAGTGTCTTGGAAAGTCTCTAATTAAGAAGTTTTAAAATATACAACAGAGAAGGCAATGGCAACCCACTCCAGTACTCTTACCTGGAAAATCCCATGGATGGAGGAGCCTGGTAGGCTGCAGTCCATGGGTTTGCTGAGAGTCGTGATGAACACTTATAGAGTTATCATTGAAAGCAACTGTTTTTTATTTTTTTATTTTTATTTTTTCCTCTTTTCACTTTTGCATATATTTTCAACATTTAGCATGAGAGACTGGAGTTGGAAAGGAGGGTGGATGAGGCATGCAATGAAAAATAGTAATAACATGAGTTTTCTCTTTATGTCTTCCTTCCTCTGTTTTTGATGCCACAGTTACATACCAGAATTAAAGTTGCAGGTGTTAGTGAGACCCAAGAAGAGTCAATGAAAGGATATTTCTATGACCGTCAGTCTCAATAGGTAAGGAGGGACAAATACATAGTATCGGTACCTTATGTGAAGAAATGCATATGAATTACGCCATACAAATTAAGACATTCTCACAGTATTGCTCAAGATGACTGCTTATGGTAACACCCATAAGTATTTTTAAAATTTTCTTAAATTGATTCAATCCCTTTAATTTTAATAACATGCTGACTGTATATATATTGTTTAACACCTAATCCTGAAACCAAGCAAAGGGCTTATGCAGAAAGCCAAACTGCCCATGGAAGTTTGCAGTAAAGTAAGGAATTACTGCAGTTACACGGCATTAGGCAAGGACATGGGAACAGCCTTAGATCCACTCCATCCTGGGGTGTGAGACTAGGGATTTTTTAAAGGGGAAAAACAAAGAGGCTGGAATTAATCATTATCTTGTGATATTTCTGTGACATTTTAAAAACTGATGTATAGTTGATCTACAGTATTGTGTTAGTTTCAGGTATACAGCAAAATGACTCAGTTATCTATATATATCAGGTTATTATATATATATATATATATCAGGTTATTTTCCACTATGGGTTATTATCAGATACTGAATACAGACCCAGTGCTACATGACAAATGCTTGTTACTTATCTATTTCATGTATAGTAGTTTATATCTCTTAATCCCATTCTCCTAATTTATCCCTCTCCCATCTTTCCCCCTTTGGTAACCATATGTTTGTTCCCTATGTCTGAGTGTGCTTCTATTTTGTATTTGTGTTATTTTTTATATTCTACATATAAGTGATATCTTTTAATGTGTATCTCTCTCTGTCTGACTTACTTCATTTAGTATATTCTCTAAATCCATCCACATGCTAAAAATGGCAGTGTTTCATTAATTTTTATGTCTGAGTAATATTCCTGTGTGTGTGTGTGTGTGTGTGAGACGTCTTCTTAAAACAATCATCTGTTTTTTTTTTAATCAATCATCTGTTGATGGGCACTTGGGTTGTTTGTCTTGGCTATTGTAAACAGTGCTGCGATGAACACTGGCGTGTATGTATCTTTTTGAATTAAAGTTTTCATCATTTCTGGAAATATGCCTAGGAGTGGAATTGCTGGATCATATGGTAACTCTATTTTTAGTTTTTAAAGGAACCCTCCATACTGCTTTCCTTAGTGGTTACAGCAATTTTCTGCGAGATTTCTTTCTTTCTGTCTTTCCTTTCTTTTAAGAAAAGTAAGCCTTTATTTCCTTGTTTCACAAACAGAGCTGGCTCAGTTGGTTGCTTTCTGTGACATTTCTTAATAGTATTTTTGGAAGTCAGGATATCTCTGGTTTATGATCCTCTGGCCAAGTGGTCTGTGACTTGGGGGCCCATTAGGTTATCTTGTTCTGGAGAACCAACCTGAGTTTGTACGTTAAGATGATATCTATAAGAGCAGTTTTAGCACATTAACGATGTTATTGACAATTGCCATTCTTGTCATCGGGCTTCCCTGGTGGCTCAAATGGTAAGAAATCTGCCTTCAACATGTGAGACCTGGGTTCGATCCCTGGGTCGGGAAGACCCCCTGAAGAAGAGAATGGCTGCTCACTCCAGTATTCTTGCCTGGAGAATTCCATGGACTGAGAAGCGTGGCAGACTAAAGTCCATGGGTCACCAAGAGTCAGACATGACTGAGCAACTAACACTTTCATTCTTGTCATCTGACTCTGATGAGTGTTCGGTTAGCAGAGGATTGAGGTCAGAGGGGACAAGAAAGGGAATAAAGTTTTGGAGAGAGACTAGTCATAGACTCATTAAGGGAACTCACTTTTAGAGGGGCTGGGTTTCAATCCTACTAGGAATTTGGCAACTTGGTATGGGTTTATTTATTATGTTTTCCTTTAAACCGAAAGCATGCATGTTGATTAGCTCAAATGTGTTCTCATCCTCATATAGAGTAGAAAACAAATGCAAGAAGAGAAGTGTGTGGAAACCTGTTGGTGGTCCAGTGGTTAAGACTCCATGCTTCCACTGCAGGGGGTGAGGGTTCCATCCCTGGTCAAGGAACTAAGATCCCACATGAGGCATGATGCAGCCAAAATAAATAAATAAATAAAAATGAAGAGAAAGTGTGGTGTGATGTGTAAGGAGGTTCAGGTGCAACTTGTATTTGGCTTCACTGCTGACTGGAGTGTAGCTTATGAGAAATTAACTCATCTCTTTATGGGTGGCACATGATCCCCCTTGAAGAATCTCAGAAATTCTTAGAGAAGGACCCTGTAAAGCCAGGGCTTTCTACAGTCACATAGATTCAAGGCGATAGAATGTGGGAGAATACACAGATATACAGGTTAACCCAGCAGGATGAAAAACTGGTCTTGAAATTGGCATGAAGATCGGGGAGATGTCCCAACCTGTCTCCTGCCGGGACTATGGGGAAAACATTGATAAAGACACAGCAGGTCTCTATGGAGAGACTAGGTTTGGTGAGTGAGAGAATCGAAGAGCTAGAAGGAGAGAAGGGTGTTTCAATTATTCTTACTTCATAATATATCAGTTGAAAACTTTAGAGACTTAACACAATAATCTCTCTCTCTCTTTTTTTTTTTTTAACTGGATTCAGTTAGGTGGTTCGTATGTTGGTCTCTGATGCTGTTGCTATGGCTGGGGCTGGAGTTATCATAAAGGCTTCTTCAGTCCCATGTCTGGTGACTGATGTTGGCGGTCAGTTGAGACCTGAGGCTGTGGGCCTCTCTGTGTGGCCTGGGCTTCCTCACAACATGGCGACTGGCTTCAACCAGCAAGCACCTCAAGAAGACCACGGAGAAGTGGTTTATGGTCTGGTCTCAAAAGATACAGAGCATCATTTCTGCCACAGTTGGACTCTCTCCGATTTAAGGGGAAGGAACATCACCCCAAACTCTGGATGGGAACAGGACCAATATCACGTTGCAGAAGAGCATGTCGGGAGATCTGTTTGCCGCCATCTTGGAAAATGCAATCTGACGTAACAGGGAAGAACAAAGGGCAGAATATAGGTGTTTAAGATGTTAGAAACCTGGCCATTCAAAAGGACCACAAGGACCACTCCTGTGGACTGTTGAGGTAGAATGGCAGCAAAGGTCATCACAGTTGAGGAAGATATGGGACAATTAGCCAGGGGAGTTGCATGGCCATCTACAAAGACACTGACATCCTTGGGAAAACAGGGGACTTGAGAGAGGTGTGCCAAAGGCAGAAAGGTCAGATGCTATGGTAAAGGCTTTCTTGATTTTTTGCCTTTTGTTCCCAAGTGGTGAAAAAAAGTAATCTCTGGTGGGGAGAACTTCTCTTTTATTTGGAAAAAGATATTTGCTGTAGGCTGGTAGCTTGTGCAAATATAGCTAACATTTTTTCATGCTCATACATTCATTTGTTCATTCCAAATGTATACTTACTGCATACCTGCTCTGTGGTCAGGTCCTGTTTGAGATTCTGATGCAGTAGTCGACAAAGCAGAAGATGTCTGCCTTTGGGGGCCTTATATTCTAGTGGGAGAGACAGACATAAAAAAAGATTTTTTAAAAATAATACATATTATGTCATGTGTGTGTGCATGTTAAGTCTCTTCAGTCGTGTCCGACTCTGTGCGAACCTATGGGCTATAACCTGCCATGCTTCTCTGTCCATGGGATTCTCCAAGTGAGAATATTGGAGTGAGTTGCCATGCCCTCCTCCGAGGGATCTTCCTGACCCAGGGATCAAACCCAAGTCTCTTAGGTCTCCTGCACAGGCAGGCGGATTCTTTACCACTAGCACCACCTGGGAAGCCCACATATTATGTCATATAGTGGTAAATGCTAAGGAAAAAGAAGTCTCAATTCTATGTATGTGTATTAGCTCATAGCACAGGAGCTAAGAGCATGGATCAGGGAGCTAGCCTGCTGGAGCTTGAATCCTAGTTTGGCAACTTACTATGTGATTTTTAGCAGTTTATTTAGCCTCTCTGAGCCTCAGTTTCCTTATCTGTAAAACATAGATAACAATAGTTCCTACATCAAATGTTGCCGTCAGAATTACATACAGGTTAAGAACTTGAGAAGAAGATGGCAGGGGAGGAGCAAGTCGCCAACATCAGGGTTCCTACTGGAGCTCTGGGGCCATGCTTAGACTGGGTGGTCAGGGTGGCCATGCTGGGTTCATGGATCTTGGAAGCAAGGATCCCATCAGGGGCGCCTCAGGGTGCCCTAGGGTGGTGTCTGGGATGGCAGTGAGCAGATGGAATTTCATCAGAGTTCAGCATTTAATCCTGGGTCCTGCCTACCACGGGGCTTCCCCAGTAGCTCAGCAGTACCCCTGTGGCTCAACAGTAAAGAATTAGCTTGCAGTGCAGGAGACACAGGAGACATGGGTTCAATCCCTGGGTTGGAAGATCCCCTGGAGGAGAACATGGCAACCCATTCCAATATTCTTGCCTGGAGAATCCCATGGACAGAGGAGTCTGGTGGGCTACAGTCCATAGTGTTGCAAAGAGTCGGACATGACTGAGGCAACTTAGCACAGCACTCCAGCCTACCTCATATCACAGGGCTATATTGTTTTTTACAGTGAAGCGGGAGCAGGAAAAGACCCTGAAACTTGGTTACATGCAGAGGGTAGATGGAAGAGGAGGGGTGGTGAATAATCCATCCATTCTGGGGGAAAAAACAGAGCTTCCATGTCAAATTGAGAGATGCTTTCTCAGAAGGAAGCCACATCGCCTGGTGGGAAGGTGGGAATGCGTAAACCAGATGGGCATAGGTGCTAATTGAAGGTTTACCTCTTACAGTAATTGGGCCAGGTACTTAGCCCTCTGAGACTTACTTCTTTCTCATGGAAATTGCAGCCAATGATACCTACCTTGCATCAAGCTTATGAAAATATATAATATAACATATCAAGAATCCAACACAGTGCTGGGCATGTAGATGTGTGCATAGTGGACAACATCTTTGGTGGGTCGGCAGGTCATCTGTGCACATAGCATGATTTCTAGTCCACTCCTCATCCAGTATTTATTTTTTTAAACATATTTTTTGATGTGGATGATTTTTAAAGTCTCTATTGAATTTGTTACAATGTAGTTTCTGTTGTTTGTGTTCTGGTTTTTCGGCCATGAGGCATGCGGTATTTTAGCTCCCAGCCAGGGTTTGAATCCTGCCCCCTACATTGGAAGATGAAGTCTTAACTGGACCACCAGGGAAGTCCTTCATCCAGTGTTTAAGAAAGAGCATTTCCTCTGTACCAGCCATAATGAAATGATATCAGAATTCATTATCCCTTGAAAGAAAAATGGCACATCCATCTGATCTCAGTAGGATATTCACTGTGAGTGGGATTTTCTCAAAGGACACTGGGAGGCCTGGGATTTCACAGACCCTGCTATAAAAAGATTCCTAGGGAATCCCGTGGTGGTCCAGTGGCTAGGACTCTGCGCTTTCACTGATGAAGGCACAGGCTGGATCTTTGGTCGGGGAGCTAAGACCCAAAAGCTGCAGGGCACAACCAAAAATAAGATTTCTAGCCAGCTACTGCTATACCTAAAGGGTCCCTCGGTATCCTTGCTGTGACCTTTCTCAAAACTTGGACAGGCTGCCCTAACAAGGGTCTCAGCGCAGCGCCAGGACCCTGTGAGATGATCCTGCCTCCCAAAAGAGTCTTCAGTTCAAGAACTGTCCCAGGGCCTCCATGGTGGCTCGGTGGTGAAAGACCTACCTGCCAATGCAGGAGACGGGTTTGATCCCTGGTCCAGGATGATCCCACAGGCCCCGGAGCAGCTAAGCCCGTGCACCACAACTGTTGAACCTATTCTCTAGAGCCCAGGAACCACAGCTACTGAGCCCACGTGTCACAGTTGCTGAAGCCTGTGTGTCCTGGAGCCCATACTCTGCGGTGGGAGAGGCCACTGCACTTAGAAGCCCATGCACAGCAACTAGAGAGTGGGCCCCACTTGCTGCAACTAAGAGAAGGCCCATGTGTAGAAATGAAGATCCATTGCAGCCAAAAATAAATAAAATTGTTTTAAAAATAAAAATAATTAAAAAACAAGCAAACAAACAACAACAACTTGGACAGGTATCCTTGCTGTGACCTTTCTCAAAACTTGGACAGAAAATATACAGTGTTGTAACCCAGTGTTGCAACCCAGCAGAGCAAGTTTGGGGTCACGAACAAGCTTGTAGAAATCTTTTGGGATTTCTGGTTCTGGTATGATGGATTGAGCCAACATAGAAAATACAGAAACACGAGATAAAACCTTCTAAGAAAAAAAAGCTGAGGGCATTCCCTGATGGTCCAGTGGTTAGGACTCTGCCCAGGGGCTGGGTTTGATCCCTGGTTGGGGAGCTAAAATCTCATAAGCCAAAAACAAAAAATAAATAAATAGGAGAGCTTAGGAGAAAAAAAAAAGAAAGAAAAAAAGCTTAAATACATAGCCGAGCTCAGTAGGAAGACAGATTTCCAGGTGTGGATGAAAGAGACCTTAAAACCAGCCCTAAGAATGAATTGTTGTAGCTGCAGTGGCCGAAGGGCCTATGGCATGGGATGCTGGCTCCAGAAACTGTGACGATAAACTAGAGACTCTTTCCAACCTGAGTCTGTCCTTTCATGAAAAAGAACTGGAGGTGGCTCTTTGGGAGCACAGACGGGGAGAAGTTTCCAAAATGAGGTGGTATTTAAGCTGGCCCCATTCATTCAGTAACCCATTCATCAAATAACTCTTGAAAGTGAAAGTGAAGTCGCTCAGTCGTGTTCGACTCTTTGCGACCCCCCAAAAAACTGTAGGTCTACCAGGCTTCTCTGTCCATGGGATTTTCCAGACAAGGGTACTGGAGTGGGTTGCTATTTTCTTCTCCAGGGGATCTTCCCAACCCAGGAATCGAACCTGGGTTTCCTGCTTTGCAGGCAGATGCTTTACCCTCTGAGCCAGTTGTGCCAGAACACAACACAACACATGAGTGGTCAGTTGTGTCTGACTCTTTGTGATGCCATGGATTGTAGCCCGCCAGGACCCTCTTGTCCATGGGATTTTTCAGGCAAGAATACTGGAGTGGGTTGCCGTTTCCTTCTCCAGGGGATCTTTCTGACCCCGGGATGGAACTCAAGTCTCCTTCGTCTCCTGCGTTGACATGTGGATTCTTTACCACTGGCGACACCTGGGAAGCCCATTGTTGTTCTAGGTACTACCTCCTACTGCTGGGAATACAGATGATCCAGGCACCCTCGCCACAGAATTTATAGTTGGTAGAGGCAGACATTGGAGAAGGCAGTGGCACCCCACTCCAGTACTGTTGCCTGGAAAATCCCATGGACGGAGGAGCATGGTAGGCTGCAGTCCATGGGGTCGCTAAGAGTCGGACACGACTGAGTGCCTTCACTTTCACTTTTCACTTTCGTGCATTGGAGAAGGAAATGGCAACCCACTCCAGTGTTCTTGCCTGGAGAATCCCAGGGACAGGGAAGCCTGGTGGGCTGCCGTCTATGGGGTTGCACAGAGTTGGACACGACTGAAGTGACTTAGCAGTAGCAGCAGCAGAGGCAGACATTAAGTCAGCAACTATAACACAGAAGCTCTGTGTACACCTTTTAAAAACAAGTTTTACTGAGATATAATTTACATACCATAAAGTTTACCCTTTTAGAGTAGTTTTATTCATAGCGTTGTGCTTCCACCATTCTAGTTCCAGAATGTTACATTACCCCCAAAAGAAACCTGTACCCATTAGCAATCACGTCACATTTTCCATCACCCCAGCTCTTGGCCACAAGTACTCTATTGTCTCTCTCTAGGGATTTGCCTGTTCTAGACATTTCATTTAAAAGGAATGATACAGGGCTTTTCTAGTGGTCCAGTGGTTAAAAATCTGCCTGCCAATGCAAGGGACATAGTTTCAGTCCCTGGCCCAGGAAGGTTCCACGTGCCACAGGGCAACTAAGCGTGTGTGCCACAACGAAGACCCAGTGAAGCCAATGAATAAATGCATAATTAAAATTTTAAAAATACATAAAAGGAATGATACAAAAATAAGCTTCAAGAATATATTGCACAACACAGGGACTATAGCCAATATTTAATAATAATTTTAAGTGGAGTATATCCTTTAAAAATCATCAATCACTATATTGCACACCTGTAACATATAATACTGTATTAGCAACTATGTGTACGTTCATGCTCAGTCGCTAAGTCGTGTCTGACTCTGTGACCCCAGAGACTGTAGCCTGCCAGGCTCCTCTGTCCATGGGATTTTCCAGGCAAGAATCCTGGAGTGGATTGCCATTTCCTCCTCCAGGGGATCTTCCTGATCCAGAGATTGAATCCACATCTCCTGTGTCTCCTGCATTGCAGGCAGATTCTTTACCACTGTGCCATCTGGGAAGCCCATTAGCAACTATAATTTAAAATAAATAAAAGGAGTGATACAATACTAGGCTGTTATGTCTGGATCTTTCACTTTGCATAATGTTTTCAAAGTTCATCCATATTGTAGCATATATCAGTATTTCATTCCTTTTTATGATTGAATACCAATGCACTATTGTATGCATATACTACATTTTGTTTATTCATTTATCAGTTGATGGGCTTTTTTGGCTATTATGAATAATGCTGCTATGAACACTCATGGACAAGCTTTTGTGTGGACTTGTTTTCAGTTCTCTTGGGAATATACCCAGAAATGGAGTTCTGGGGTCATATAGTAACTAGTAACTATGTTTAACATTTTGAGAAATTGCCAAACTGTTTTCTGAGAGGCTACACCCAGCAATGTATTGATGTGGTTTCCATCTGTGTATAGTGTGGTTTGTTTGTTTGTTTGTTTTTTTGGCTGCATTATGTGGCTTGCAGGATCTTAGTTCCTCAACCAAGAATGGAACCTGGGCCCTGACAGTGGAAGCACAGAGTCCTAACCACTGGACTGCCATGGAATTCCCTATATACAAGTTTTAAAGCTTACATGTTTGGATTGGCGCAAAGTGACCTCCCAGAGTTGTGCCCATCAAGCACAGAAGGTCAGTTACCACTCGGCACTATAGAAAGGTTGATGAACCACTTATGAGACAGAGGAGCTTCTTCCATACAGAGACAAAGGCTCTTCCTGGTGAGCCTCCAACAGTGACAGCCTCATCCAACTTCTTGCCACAGTAGCTTCCTGTCTGCCCAGCCACCCCTTCCTGCTTCTGGGAACAGCACTTTCTTGTGTTTTTGGGAGAACTGGTTTTCATAGACTCTCTTGTAGGGCTGCTGGGAGCTAAGGTCTCCAGCACTCTTTCTTTCTAGCTACAGGGCTCGTGAGTGATCTGAGTCTGGTCGATGAATTCTTCATCAGGATTTTATCTTACTTTATGTATTTATTTAGTCTGCACTGAGTCTTCATTGCAGTGTGTGGGCTTCTCCAGTTGCACCAAGGAGGCTTAGTTGCCCTGCCACATGTGGGATATTTTAGTTCCTTAACCAGGGATCGAACCTGTGCCCCCTGCATTGGAAGATTAATTCTTAACCAGAGAAGTCCCTCATCAGAATTTTCAAAGTTGAATTTAAGGGAGGAAAGGCAGTCCTTTCCTGGTAGAGGGGAAAAAAAAAAGGTGCAAATGGAGAAACAATGGGACCATTTTTTCTTCTATAGGCAGAAAACTGGCTTGAGAAAACAAAATTGACACACAGAGATGAACGTGGACAGAGAGAGTCTTGATGGGGTTTGAATCCCCAGCCTGATGAGCTGGATTTGTGTCACCAGAGTCCCAATTAAGACAATAGAAGTGGGAAAGTCTTCCAGGAGAAAAAAAAAAATCTAAGTAGTGCGTCAGTTAAGAGTATGAAAGCTCCAAGGTGAAGGTAGTAGAATGTGTATGAGGAATTCAAAGAAGTCTCTTCAATTGTTTGGCAAAAAAAAAAACAAACACCATTAACAGGGAAAGGGGGCAAGCCAAAGTATTGGAAACAATATCTTCAATACACATATTGACACATATTTGTATCCAAAAAGTATAAAGACCTTCTATAAACCAATAAGAAAAAGACAACTTGTTTTTTAAAGAGTAAACAAGGCTTAAATAAGCGCTTTGAAAAAGAGAAAAATCTAGGTAATCAATAAGCATATGAAAGGTGCTCAGATTCATTGCTCTTCAGGGACAGGCAATTTAAAAACCACCACGATCCCTCTAGAGAACCACATTTTCTAAAACTTAAAGCACGGAACTTGCTGAGGGTTGCTGAGGATGTGGAGTACCCAGAACTCTCATTCTTTGCTAATAGTTTAAATTGGTACAACCACTTTGGAAAACTTCGTAACAGCGTGGTGGCCCTGGTAAAGCTGCTATGAACATTCTGTAAATGTCTTTTGGTGGCTATATGGGCTCATGTCTATGGAGAATATATCCAGGAATGGAATTAGAGTCAAACAGTATTAGTAAATACTGCCTAGGTCAATTCAGCCAGTCTCCCTTCAAGAGAATCTGCTGCAAAGAGGCTAGATGGCCAGTAGCCTCCAGCTGACACCCCTTTGGTTTTTTTTTTTTTTTTAAGTCTTACAAAAATTATTATTATTATTTTGGTTGCGCTGGGTCTTTGTTGCTGCATGTGGGCTTTCTCTAGTTTCGGAGAGTGAGGGCTCTTCTTCGCTTTTGAGCACAGGTTTCTCACTGTGGTGGCTCTTTTGTTGTGGAGCATGGGCTCTAGGTGCATGGGCTTCAGTAGTGTCAGCCCAGGGGCTCAGTAGTGGCGGCTTTCAGTTTCTAGAGCACAGGCTCAGTGGTTGTGGCACATGGGGCTTTGTTGCTCTGTGGCCTGTGGAATCTTCCCCGACTAGGGATTAAACCTGTGTCCCCTGCATTGGCACACAGATTCTTATCCACTGTATCATCAGGGAAGCCCTCAAGCAACGCTTTACTGGGGCACTTGCTACAGCAGTGGGGAGGGAGAACAAGCAACAGGTTCCCTTGCTCCACACCTTTGGATCCATCACAGCATTCATGCTGAGCCCGTGCTCTCCCCAGGCTGCTCCGAGTGCCTGGCAGGACCACTAGAACTGGATCACTCCTGCCTTGGTCCCTGTCAGCCTCGCTAAGACTGCAGAACTTTCACAGTGGTCAGACCTGCCCTGTGATCTGGAGGCTCTCCATACCTGCTCTTCTTCCCTGTCCCTTTTATTCTTCAGAGACATCACCTCCTGTAAATATCTCTTAGACATCTGATTTCACCTTGGTATCACTTCTTTGGAGGACATGAATTAACCTAGGCAATATTTACTAATACTGTCTGACTCTAATTCCACTCATGGATGTATTCTCAATAGACAAGACAGCATACAGCCACCAAAAGACATTTACAAAATGTTTGTAGCAGCTTTACTTATTATAGCTAAAAACTGGCCAAATGTCCACCAACAGTGGACAGACTGGATAAATAAAATTGTGGTTAATCATATAATACACTATTACTCAGCTGTGTACAATAACATGAATAAACCTCTCAGACATAATGATGAGTCAAAGAAGCCAGATAGTCAATAGATCTCATTAAGTGAGTAGAGGAATCCTGAAGGAGGAGGGCTACCAGGAGAATGAGCGCATTCAGTTATATGAAAACCACCAGAGAGTTAGAGCGGTGATCTTTTTGAGGACTGCGGTAGGCTGACTTTAAGATGATCCCAGTGATCTGTCTGCCGGTATTCATGCCTTTGTTTAATGCCCTCCCATTCAGCGCAGACTGGACCTAGGGACTTCTTTTTTCCCCCAGTTTTATTGAGATATAATTGACATGTAACATGGTGCTAAGTTTAAGACATACAACATGATTTGATACATGCTGTGAAAGTGCTGCACTCAATATGCCAGCAAATTTGGAAAACTCAGCAGTGGCCACAGGACTGGAAAAGGTCAGTTTTCATTCCAATCCCAAAGAAAGGCAATGCCAAAGAATGCTCAAACTACCACACAATTGCACTCATCTCACACGCTAGTAATGCTCAAAATTCTCCAAGCCAGGCTTCAGCAATATGTGAACCATGAACTTCCTGATGTTCAAGCTGGTTTTCGAAAAGGCAGAGGAACCAGAGCTCAGATTGCCAACATCTGCTGGATCATCGAAAAAGCAAGAGAGTTCCAGAAAAACATCTATTTCTGCTTTATTGACTATGCCAAAGCCTTTGACTGTGTGGATCACAATAAACTGTGGAAAATTCTGAAAGAGATGGGAATACCAGACCACCTGACCTGCCTCTTGAGAAATCTGTATGCAGGTCAGGAAGCAACAGTTAGAACTGGACATGGAACAACAGACTGGTTCCGAATAGGAAAAGGAGTACGTCATGGCTGTATATTGTCACCCTGCTTATTTAACTTCTATGCAGAGTACATCATGAGAAACGCTGGACTGGAAGAAACACAAGCTGGAATCAAGATTGCTGGGAGAAATATCAATAATCTCAGATATGCAGATGACACCACCCTTATGGCAGAAAGTGAAGAGGAACTCAAAAGCCTCTTGATGAAAGTGAAAGAGGAGAGTGAAAAAGTTGGCTTAAAGCTCAACATTCAGAAAACGAAGATCATGGCATCCGGTCCCATCACTTCATGGGAAATAGATGGGGAAACAGTGGGAACAGTGTCAGACTTTATTTTGGGGGGCTCCAAAATCACTACAGATGGTGACTGCAGCCATGAAATTAAAAGATGCTTCCTCCTTGGAAGGAAAGTTATGACCAACCTAGATAGCATTTTCAAAAGCAGAGACATTACTTTGCCAACAAAGGTTTGTCTAGTCAAGGCTATGGTTTTTCCTGTGGTCATGTATGGATGTGAGAGTTGGACTGTGAAGAAGGCTGAGCACCGAAGAATGGATGCTTTTGAACTGTGGTGTTGGAGAAGACTCTTGAGAGTCCCTTGGACTGCAAGGAGATCCAACCAGTCCATTCTGAAGGAGATCAGCCCTGGGATTTCTTTGGAAGGAATGATGCTAAAGCTGAAACTCCAGTACTTTGGCCACCTCATGTGAAGAGTTGACTCATTGGAAAAGACTCTGATGCTGGGAGGGATTGGGGGCAGGAGGAGAAGGGGATGACAGAGGATGAGATGGCTGGATGGCATCACTGACTCGATGGACGTGAGTTTGAGTAAGCTCCGGGAGTTGGTGAGGGACAGGGAGGCCTGGCGTGCTGCAATTCATGGGGTCACAAAGAATCGGACACGACTGAGCGACTGAACTGAACTGAGCTGATGCATTGTGAAATGATTACCACAATAAAATTAGTTAATGCATCCATCACCATATCTAATTACCTTTGCCTGGAGGGAGGAAATGAGAACATTTAAGATTTAGCCACTCTCTAAGCAACTTTCACATATACAATACATATTATTAACTACAGATTCCATTTGGTACATTACAGCTCCAGAACTAATTCATCTTATAATTGGAAGTTTATGCCCTTTGACTAACATCTCCCCATTTTCTCTACCTGCAAGCCCCTGCCAACCATCAATAAATGTTTCTATGATTTCAGCTTTTTTATTTTCCACGTGTGAGATTATATAGTACAGTTGACCCTTGAACAACACAGGTTTGAACTACACAGGTCCATTTGTACGTGGATTTTTTTCAATACACACATATACAGTACTAAACAATCCTCAGTTGGTTGCATCTGTGGTGGTGAAACCTCAGATATGGAGGGCTAACTGTAAAGCTATGTGGATTTTTGACTTCGCAGTGAGGTCAGTGCCTCTAAACCCTGCCTTGTTCAAGGGTCAACTGTAGTTGACTTTCTCTGATTTATTTCACTTAGCATAATGCCCTCAACGTTTTTCCATGTTGTCTCAAATGGGAGGATTTCTTTCCTTTTTTGTGGCTGAATAATATTCCATTGTGGATACATACATTTCCTTTATCCATTCATTCATCCATGGACACTTAGGTTAAGTAATCAGATCAGATCAGATCAGATCAGTCGCTCAGTCGTGTCTGATTCTTTGTGACCCCATGAATCATAGCACGCCAGGCCTCCCTGTCCATCACCAACTCCCGGAGTTCCCTCAGACTCACGTCCATCGAGTCAGTGATGCCATCCAGCCATCTCATCCTCTGTCGTCCCCTTCTCCTCCTGCCCCCAGTCCCTCCCAGCATGAGTCTTTTCCAATGAGTCAACTCTTCGCATGAGGTGGCCAAAGTACTGGAGTTTCAGCTTTAGCATCATTCCTTCCAAAGAACACTCAGGGCTGATCTCCTTCAGAATGGACTGGTTGGATCTCCTTGCAGTCCAAGGGACTCTCAAGAGTCTTCTCCAACACCACAGTTCAAAAGCATCAATTCTTCTGCGCTCAGCCTTCTTCACAGTCCAACTCTCACATCCATACATGACCACAGGAAAAACCATAGCCTTGACTAGACAAACCTTTGTTGGCAAAGTAATGTCTCTGCTTTTGAAAATGCTATCTAGGTTGGTCATAACTTTCCTTCCAAGGAGGAAGCATCTTTTAATTTCATGGCTGCAGTCACCATCTGTAGTGATTTTGGAGCCCCCCAAAATAAAGTCTGACACTGTTCCCACTGTTTCCCCATCTATTTCCCATGAAGTGATGGGACCGGATGCCATGATCTTCGTTTTCTGAATGTTGAGCTTTAAGCCAACTTTTTCACTCTCCTCTTTCACTTTCATCAAGAGGCTTTTGAGTTCCTCTTCACTTTCTGCCATAAGGGTGGTGTCATCTGCATATCTGAGGTTATTGATATTTCTCCCAGCAATCTTGATTCCAGCTTGTGTTTCTTCCAGTCCAGCGTTTCTCATGATGTACTCTGCATAGAAGTTAAATAAGCAGGGTGACAATATACAGCCATGACGTACTCCTTTTCCTATTCGGAACCAGTCTGTTGTTCCATGTCCAGTTCTAACTGTTGCTTCCTGACCTGCATACAGATTTCTCAAGAGGCAGGTCAGGTGGTCTGGTATTCCCATCTCTTTCAGAATTTTCCACAGTTTATTGTGATCCACACAGTCAAAGGCTTTGGCATAGTCAATAAAGCAGAAATAGATGTTTTTCTGGAACTCTCTTGCTTTTTCGATGATCCAGCAGATGTTGGCAATCTGAGCTCTGGTTCCTCTGCCTTTTCGAAAACCAGCTTGAACATCAGGAAGTTCATGGTTCACATATTGCTGAAGCCTGGCTTGGAGAATTTTGAAGAAAAAAGCAAATGGCTGTCTGGGGAGGCCTTACAAATAGCTGTGAAAAGAAGAGAAGCGAAAAGCAAAGGAGAAAAGGAAAGATATAAACATCTGAATGCAGAGTTCCAAAGAATAGCAAGAAGAGATAAGAAAGCCTTCCTCAGCCATCAATGCAAAGAAATAGAGGAAAACAACAGAATGGGAAAGACTAGAGATCTCTTCAAGAAAATCAGAGATACCAAGGGAACATTTCATGCAAAGATGGGCTCGATAAAGGACAGAAATGGTATGGACCTAACAGAAGCAGAAGATATCAAGAAGAGATGGCAAGAATACACAGAAGAACTGTACAAAAAAGATCTTCACGACCCAGATAATCACGATGGCGTGATCACTGACCTAGAGCCAGACATCCTGGAATGTGAAGTCAAGTGGGCCTTAGAAAGCATCACTAGGAACAAAGCTAGTGGAGGTGATAGAATTCCAGTTGAGCTATTCCAAATCCTGAAAGATGATGCTGTGAAAGTGCTGCACTCAATATGCCAGCAAATTTGGAAAACTCAGCAGTGGCCACAGGACTGGAAAAGGTCAGCTTTCATTCCAATCCCAAAGAAAGGCAATGCCAAAGAATGCTCAAACGACCGCACAGTTGCACTCATCTCACACGCTAGTAAAGTAATGCTCAAAATTCTCCAGGCCAGGCTTCAGCAATATGTGAACCGTGAACTTCCTATATAAGTAATAGAATATGTAAAAGTGGTGGGCTGTCTCTTCTGAGAGTAGGTTACAAAAAAGACTGTGACTTCCATTTCTCTCTCTCTCTTATCCCTTGCTCTCAGGGAAGTTAGCAGCTTCTTATGGAGAAATGCAAGTGGCCAGAAACTCATGAATCCAGTCAACAGCCATGTGAGTGAGCTTGAAAGAGGATTCTCCTGCCTTGAGATGCCTGCAGCCCCAGTAAACATCCTGATGGCATCCTTGTGAGAGACCCTGAGCCAGGGAATCCAGCTAAACAATTCCTGACCCACAGAAACTATGAGGAAATATGTATTTTCCTTTATTTTGGGCTTCCCTGGTAGCTCAGCTGGTAAAGAATCTGCCTGCGATGCAGGAGATCTGAGTTCGATCCCTGGGTCAGGAAAAACCCCTGGAGAAGGGAATGGCTACCCACTCCAGTATTCTTGTCTGGAGAATTTCATGGATAGAGGAGTCTGGCAGGCTACAGTCCATGGGGTTGCAAAGAGTAGGACACGACTAAGTGATTTTCACTTCACTTTCTTTAAGTTACTAAGTTTGGGGAAGTTTGTTACTGATCAATACATAATACAAGGACAACAGTTACTCAAAATCACTATATGAAACAAATCTTGGACAGTTCAGTTCAGTTCAGTCACTCAGTCGTGTCCAACTCTTTGCGACCCCATGGACTGCAGCATGCCAGGCCTCCCAGTCTATCACCAACTCCCAGAGTTCACTCAAACTCATGTCCATTGAGTCGGTGATGCCATCCAACCATCTCATCTTGTCATCCCTTTCTACTCCCACCTTCAATCTCTCCCAGCATCAGGGTCTTTTCAAATGAGTCAGCTCTTTGCATCAGGTGGCCAAAGTATTGAAGCTTCAGCTTCAACATCAGTCCTCCCAATGAATATTCAGGACTGATTTCCTTTAGGATGAACTGGTTGGATCTCCTTGCAGTTACAACCAGGAAAAAGCTAGCAATATCTAAGAACAATATGTTTCTTAGAGACAGTGAGAATAACATACATGTGTTTTTCTTTTAGTTTTGGCCACCAGGAAGCTCAGAGCCAGATTTGTGGCTCAGTTTTAATTATTATATGCTACTCTATGGCCTACTTGTCTATGTTCTTACTCCTGGTCTTTCCTTATATTTTGAATAGGTTTTTTCTTCATCCCAATTTTTTAGTTCATTTTTATATTTTACTGTATTACATGAAGTATGTTGTTGTTGTTCAGTGGCTCATGAATGCTGGCGACTTCCCCCACCCCTGCCATCTTGTTCTCAAGTTCTTAATCTGTATGTAATTCTGACAACAACATTTGATGTAGGAACTATTGTTTCCTATGTTTTCAGTTCAGTTCAGTTGCTCAGTCCTGTCTGACTCTCTGGGACCCCATGGATTGCAGCACGCAGGCTTCCCTTCCTATCAGAAACTCCCAGAGCTTTCTCAAAATTGTGTCCATCGAGTTAGTGACGCAATCCAACCATCTCATCCTCTGTCATCCCCTTCTTCTCCTGCCTTCAATCTTTCCCAGCATCAGGGTCTTTTCCAGTGAGTCAGTTCTTCGAATCAGGAGGCCAAAGTATTAGAGCTTTAGCTTCAGCATCAGTCCTTCCAATGAATATTCAGGGTTGATTTTCTTTAGGATTGACTGGTTTGATATCTTTGCTGTCCTAGGGACCCTCAAAGGTCTTCTCCAACACCACAGTTCAAAAGCATCAATTCCTCGGCTCTCAGACTTTAGTTAAGCCATCTCAAATTCAGCTCACAGGGAAGCAAGGCATTCAGAAATAATTTTTAAAAATAGTTCAGCTTGCACTTGTTGAATATGAAGTGCGTGGAGGTGGTGATGGAGAACATCAGGGAACATAAGCGTGGTTCTAGAGCTTGGCTCTGGAATTCTGGCCAATGGCCAAGGTTAATTTGGATTGGGTGAAAATTTACCAAGTGATGATAAAAAAAAAAAAGCGGAAAGTATGGCCATTGATTAGCCCCCCAGGAGGTGGGGCCAAGGGCTTATCCAGTCACACACGTTGATATCTTTGAAATTTATTCCTCGCACCCAGTCCTATAGGACCCGCCCGCGCCACCCGACCCCTGCTCGCCCCACCCCACCCCTGCTTGCCCCTCCCCTCCCGCCCCAAAGCCCCGCCCTTCACCCCATGGCCCCGCCCATTCTTTGGCCCCGCCCGCTGCGCGCGCCGCGCCGCCTCTGGCTCCGCCCGCCGGCCGGCCTCTCGGGCGGTTGCGCGCTCCGCCCCCTCCCTCCGCGCCCGCGCGCGCCTTCACAGCCCGGCAGGGCTCTCTCCTTTCGGGGCGGTTGGGCCGCGCGCCTGTGGGGGCGGGGCCCGGAGGAGGCGGTCGAGCCAATGGGGCGAGGCGGCGGCGGCGGCGGTGGCGGCGGCGGCGGAGGCGGTGGCGGTAGCGGCAGCGGCTGGGTCGGGCCCCGACGGGCGGCGGCGGCTGAGGTGGAGGCGGAGGGAGGCGGCGGCGGCGGCGGCGGTGAAGGAGGTGGCGGCGGCGGCGGCGGCGGAGGGGGGAAGATGGCGGCGCCCGTCCTGCTGAGAGTGTCGGTGCCGCGTTGGGAGCGGGTGGCCCGGTATGCAGTGTGCGCCGCCGGGATCCTGCTCTCCATCTACGCCTACCACGTGGAGCGGGAGAAGGAGCGGGACCCCGAGCACCGGGCCCTCTGCGACCTGGGGCCCTGGGTGAAGTGCTCCGCCGCCCTTGCCTCCAGGTAGCCCGGCTGGGGGGAGCGGGCCGGGAGCGGCCGAGCGGGGCGAGGGCGGAGGCTGGGGGTGGGGAGCGCGCGGCGGGAGCTCCGGCCTGGGGGGGTGGCGGGGACCGGGCCGCGAAGGGACCGACGGCGCCGCGAGCCGGGCAGGGGGCCGCGGCCGGGGCCGGAGGGGAGCGGCGGCCCGGGGTGGGGGGCGGCCGGAGTGCAGGCCGCCAGGGCTGAGGTGGCGGGGCCGCGAGAGCGACGAGGAGGGAGGGATGAGGTGGCAGAGTGCAGCCGGGGAGGCCGGAGCGGACCGAGAGCAGTTGGGGAGGCTGGGAAGGAGCGAGTGGGGCTCACGGAGGGTGGGTCCCGGCTGGCTTGACAGATTTCCTGGTTCTCGCCCCGGGAGGCGGGTCGGGGGTGCGGGACCCTGCTCGAAGTAGCTGTGAGGTCAGTGTCCACCCCTCGTCCGGGGTCGCCGCTGCTGCCCTAGGCTGTGCGGCCGGCGTGGGCTCGGAGGTTGCATTTCCCAATGTCTTCCCGGTGCTAGGACAGGTGTTTCCGTGGTCAGGCCTCTTTGTACTCTGGAGCGCTGATGGGAATTTTGCAGACTTCTTGAGACAGTGACATTTGCGGGCAAACACGAATTTGACCCTACTCTGGAAGAAGATACCGGCACTCAACATATCTGATTTCTTGGATTCCCCCTCGTATATTTCGGGATACCCGGTGGCCTGAGTTTGGGTCTAGTCTCAGCTTAATTTCAGTAAAATATGTCATGTGTGATGACGATGTTTGGGGAATAAGGGTGACTTTTAAACGTTGTCGGTTATTATAATGAAATACCCACCGAAGATTAAAAATACATAGATTGCTAAACTGAAAGGATTGGTTTGTTTTACTGATAATCTTAGGTTTTTAAGCATGTTGTAGTTGATTTATCTGTTACACTTTATTTTCTGCGTTAGATTTTCCTAGGCAAATTACTTTGAAAAAAAAGAGGAATTTACATCTTTAAAGTGACGGCTCTTTTTTTTTTTTTTTTTTAGGAGGGTTCCTTTTTAAAAAGTAGCAAAAGTAAAAGAAATTATTTTACAATTGCTAGGTTACACAGGTTGCACTGTTAATAGAGACATACTATGCCTAATATTTTGAGTTTGTTAGCGGTAGTCACGTTTGAGCAGTTCTTCTCCTGTTGATCTGTAAATTGCTAGGCAGACAGTCATGTATATAGCTCACTAGTTATTTTGACCTACATATTGGTGATTATATGAACAACCTAGCATTGGAGTTTGTCTTGTTACTATTTACAAGCTCCAGGCTGAGGATCTTTTCCCCTTAATGTTCTTAGTGAGCCAAGTACTCTTTCTCATCTGTAACTTTTTAGTGGGAAAATAGTTATCATCATTGCTACATTAGACACAATGTGTTTAAAACGTAGATACCAGTTAACAGTTAAAATACAACAAAGTAACAAAAAGTTTACATTTGTTGTTGGGTATTTTGAACCAAGTTAATAGACCTAACAGACTCTCAGATACCCTTTTGAGGACTGCTGAGTGTATTTTATGTAAACATTTGTATATTATTTTCACTATCCATTGGGAAGGACTTTTATACTTCGAGTACCTTGCACCCAAAGTTAGCTGAATAAATATATAATGAAAAGACTGTGCAGCAGTATATATCAGGTATTTGAAAAAAGAAGAAATAAAATAAGTTTTGATATTAGACTAATGTGGAATTTAAGCAACATTATTACCAGTTTTAGCTTTTGGATACATTATAGTCTATAATTTTACTAGATCTGTTAAGTTTTGGGCATGGAAAGAGTGATTTATGTTATCCAGACTGTATGTTTAAGTTCTTAAAATTGGCTCTCCTTCAAAAAGAGTGGGTTTGAGTCATGTAGTAAGTACAGATTTTAAATATTTTCCGTTATGTGTCCTGCGAGATACAGGTTTTTGTGCTCTGATTTCATTTTAATAAGGCACCATAAAATAATATAAATAGCATCAAGTGAGATTAAAAGATGTGTAAGACTGAAAAATCTGGATCTCTTTATAATTTTAAATGTGAATTTAATATGTTGTGACTGAAACTAATATTTAATTGTGTAGCTGTGTACATAGACTATTTTAAATTTGCTCACCAAAGGAGGTAAGAAATAAGAGAAGTATGCTAATAAGAAAAGTAAATAGCTATGTATACAGTAAATTTGCCATGTGTACAGTAGAATTCAAGAAATTTATCTAGTTTGACCAACTTGTTTGTAAACTACTTGCAAAGCCATATGTGTGTGTATATATATATACACACTATATTTATCTATCTATATACATTATATATATATATATACACACACACACACACACACATACAGTGGAGATAGAGAAATGTGGAAATTTGCTTGAGTCTGATTTATTGACCAATTTTCTTTTGGAAGTAGTACACTAAACCTAATTAAAAGTTTTTATTTTGTCAAAGTGAAAAAGGCTTTAAATAAAAGCAAATTATTGGAGGCCTCAAGTAGTAGATCTTTTTATTTGACTTAAGTATTGATTGCCACCTAGCAGTAGTAGTAAAGAATGTAGTCACAAACTTTCTGTTCCTATTTTAGGAAGAGAAAGTTTGAGCCCAGGTTTGAGTGAGTAGAATTGAAGATAAAGAATGAGAAAAATCAACCAGTGAAACACATCTTGAGGAAAGTTCTCTGCCCAGCCCAACATTAACTCATGTGATTTTGGATCGCTGAAACTCACTTTATTCCCATTTCTCAATCCTTCAGTGTCCCCATCTAAGTAAAATAGAGATTAATGAGAGAGTCTTGAGGTGTCTGTGTGAAGTCCTCTGTTATTTTGGGAGGCGTCATTGTCTAAGGAAGTAGTTTCCAAATTTTTTTGGATTTCAGAAGTATTCCCCCCCAAATTGGGAGGCTGCAAGAGAGGTGCCGGGCTTCTTCCTAGTGGTAAAGAACCCACCTGCTAATGCAGGAGACAAAAGACTGTCACTGTCATTTTAAGTAAGGATATTTTAACTCAAATAATTAGAACCAAATCTCAGCATGAAAGACCTTTAAATTGAATCAGTTAGCTTTGTTGAAAAGTTTACTCTCTTTTTACTTTTCCTCGTTTACTTTTAAATTACTAAAAAACATCATTGCAAGTCTGCACCAGCCTGGCAGCTAATCCCTGTCTAGTGCACTGAGCTCGGATCCAAAGATTTTTGGTGGACTCCTAGCTCTTCACTTGTTAGACTGTGACATCAAGTTAATTGTCATCTTCATGGAGCCATAGTTGCTTCTCCTGTTAAACGGGGATATTAAAACCTACTTTGCCAGATGAATGGTAGGATTAAAAAGGATACACGGAATGAATAAATGGATGATACTTGGAATAAAGTATGTACTCAATTAGTTACAGCTGTTATTGACTGGAGGTGGAATGATTATTTTTTTGCAGTGTCTCATCATAAATGCCTTTAAATAGTAGAAGTTTCTTGTTTTAGGTGTAGTATTTATGTATTTTAAGTGTAAATTGTTCTAGTGTACTTTATTGCTGGGGCTTCCCAGGTGGCTCAGTGGTAAAGAATCCTGCCAGTGCAGGAGACAGGAGATGCTGGTTCGATCCCTGGGTTGGGAAGATCCCTTGGAGAAGAAAATAGCAACCCAGTATTATTGCCTAGAAAATCTCATGGACAGAGGAGCCTGGTGGGCTGCAGTCCATGAGGTCATGAAGTGTTAGATACAGCTTAGCAACTGAGCATGCACACATGCGCTTTATTGCTCACTCCATGGCATAGTATAAAGACTTTAGTATAAAAACTTAAAGTCCAGAGATTTCCCTGGTAGTCTAGTGGTTAAGACTTCGCCTTCCAGTGCAGGGTCATGGGTTCAATCCCTTGATCAGGGAGCAAAGTCCCACATGCCTAGGGGTCAAAAAACCAAAGCATAAAACAGAAGCAGTATTGTAACAAATTCAGTTAAGATTTTTAAAAATGGTCCATGTTAAAAAAACACACAAAACTTAATAAAATCCATTTAAACAACTCCAAAGGTATGACGAGAGACACAAAATAATGAGCAGAATATTCTTTAAAGGTATTTCCTGTAAGTTGCATTAGACCCCTTCTAAGAAGAGCTTTTATGTAAGACAGAAATAATCTTGAAAGATAGTTCATGTTCTCAAAAAGTTGCCTTACTTTGCAAAATGTTGAACTAGTACCCCCTCATATCTTAAAGATAGTACCATCTATTTACTACCCTCCTCTTTGAGATACATTTTTGGAATTAGATTAGAACCTAGAAATCTTTGCTGTCCCTAGCTTGGTCCAGCTATAGTCACAGGTTAAATGACTTGCCCAGGGTAACAGAGTTAGTGCAGCTTGGGACTAGAAGACTAGCTTCCAGAGTACTTGTTTAGAGGGACCACCACCTACCACCTCCATTTTAAAAAGTAGATTCTTATACAGATAATATGGGCTTCCCTGGTGGCCCAGACGGTAAAGAATCTGCGTGCAGTGCAGGAGACCCAGGTTTGATCTCTGGGTTGGAAAGATCCTGTGGAGAAGGGAATGACAATCCATTCCAGTATTCTTGCCTGAAGAATTCCATGGACAGAGGAGCCTGGTGGGCTACAGTTGGTGGGGTTGCAAAGAGTCAAACATGACAGAGCAGCTAACACACACATAAATAATATATTCACTGCTTCAAATTTGAAAGATACTAAAGTATATACAATGAATCACCCCTTTCATGATCCTTCTCCCAGGCTTGTACTTCTCCCTTTCCTTAATCAGACATGAAACTTTATAGAGCCATCTTATGTGTATACAAGCATAAATATGACATTAGTCTCCCAGTTTTTTAAACATAAAGCTGCCATATTCTGTGTTGTGATCTGTACTTTCCTCTTTGCTAGCATTCTTTCCATCACCACTATACTTTTATAGTGGTGGAATGTTTGGTGGAATGTTAATAGTAACTGCTTCTATGTAAGAGAAAATTTGTTCTGCTAGTTAGTTTTGATCAAGATGAATTTAATAAATAAAACACAGATTCTTATGTGACCATTGTTTCAGGAGCAGTATGAACATCAGAGTGTAAGCGGAATAGATGTCACAAAGAGGTGAAGCTGGATTGCCATGTGTTAGAGATAATTGTTAATACTTGGATAATGTTTACTGTGTGCTAGGCACTGTTTTGAATGCTTTACATATGTTATTTAATTCTTGAAACTGTCCTGTGAGGCATTTTTATCACCATTTTACAGATGAGAAGATTGAAGTACACAGACGGTAAATGAAACTTGATTTAGAAAATACAGTGGCAGAGATCACATTTTTACCCAGGCAATCTGGCTCTTTACCACTACTTTATTTTTAATTTTTTTGCTCTGCAGCTTGTGGGATCTTAGTTTCACACTTTGATTCCAGTTTTCAGAAATCAAACCGATACTCCTGCAGTGGGAGCTCAGTCTTAACTGGACTATCAAGGAAGTCCCTCTTTACCTCTACTTTAAATTTCATTTGATCTGATAGTGATACAGTAATACCAATATGAGCCAAATTTTAAAAAATAGACACACATCTATGCTTTTTTTTTTTTTTTTTTCAATCTGTGCCTAGTTTCATGTTTTAGCTTTCACTTATTGAGAGTGATCTTTTTGGAAAAGCAAGGACATTGCTATGAAGGCATGATGCTCAAGAAGTAACTCCTTGGAGTGTTTGCTTTCTAAGCCTAAACTTGTAAAGATAGGGCTTTTGTCACACCTAGTTAGTGAAGAGATTTCTAGTGGGGTGAAGATCAGGAAGACCTGACAGAATAGCTGAGAGGAGAATCATCAGGTGGATCTAGGTACCTGGAGGTATAGGGGGGAGGGGAAAAGAGTTATTTTGAATTTGTACTAGGGTGGGATAGTCCTTTCTGAGAGAGGTGTTGATTCATAAGGACTTAGAGACTAGAGAGTTGGGCCTGGGGTGTGGTGGAGGTAAATCTCCAGAACCAAGAATTTGAGAGAGATTCATTTCCTGGCTGATTTGAAAGAATTCTAAATATGTGGAAAGGCAAAAATGGTGACCATTCTGTGGAGGGAAGCAAACAGTCATATTCTCACGTAACAGAAACTTACCTGGGTCAGGAAAGGACTGAAATCTAGAGGCTGGCCAGAAAAATGCACAGCCAGGCATTCTTGTAATCCACGTGTTCTTGTAAACATAGATAAGACTTAGAAGCACTGTGCCATGGGCTTCTCTTCTGTAATGTGTTTGTACTAGATTGCACTAGATTTGTACCAGATTATTAATTTAAAGAATTCATTCCCCAGAATCCTAGTTTTATGGTAGTACAACATAGATTTCATAAGCATTTGAGTCACATTTTTACCATTGTAAACTTTAAAACACTGTAAACATTGTTACCCAGGGCTTCCCTGGTAGCTCAGCTGGTAAAGAATCTCCTGCAATGCAGGAGACCCCTGTTTTATGCCTGGGTTGGGGATCTGCTTGAGAAGGGATAGGCTACCCACTCCAGTATTCTTGGACTTCCCTGGTGGCTCAGACAGTAAAGAATCCACCTATTTCCACCTGCAATGCGGGAGACCTGGGTTCGATCCCTGTTTTGGGAAAATCCCCTGGAGAAGGGAACGGTTTCCCACTCCAGTATTCTGGCCTTGAGAATTCCATGGACAGAGTCTGGCAGACTATAGTCCATGGGGTCGCAAAGAGTTGGGCACGACTGAGCGATTTCCATTTCACTTCAAACATTGATACACATTCAAATGTTATATCATGCTAAATTTTAACAAATTAAAGACTGCTGATTTGTACTGCCAGATTATCTAGGTTAAAAAAAAAAGTCAGTCTTTAAAGGTTACATTCTATACAGTTGCATTTATATAACATTATTGAGATAACAAAATTATAGAGATGAAGAATGGATTAGTTGTTGCCAGGAGTTAGGAATAGGGGAAGGTGTGGTTAAGGAGGCAGCATGAGGGAGCTTTGTAGGGAGGGAACAGTTCTGTATCTCAACTGTTGTTACTCAAAGCTACAAGTGTCAAATGTGATGAAATTGCATAGAACACACACATGAATGTGAAAGTGGTGAAAATATTAATTAATAAACTCTGTGGATTGTACCACAGTCAGTTTCCTTGTGATCTTGCACTAGAAGTATGTAAGATACTACCATTGAAGGAAGTTAGGTGAAGGGTCCTTGGGACCTTCCTGTATAGTTTTTTGCAAATTCCTATGATTTATAACTATTTTTAGATGGGACATAAAAAAAAAAAGAAAAGGCAATGTATTTAGGATATTTGAGGGAAAATAAACAAAAAGAAAAAAACTAAAATTATCCATAATGCCAACAGCCAGGTAACGATTCTTATAATGACATTTCTTGCTTTCCTTGTGCATGTACTTGAATTTCTAAAAATTCTGTTGATTGGAAAAATTGTAGCTTTGTTTATATTGTTCTTTTAAAAATTCAGACCAGTGCTTATTTGTTCATGTAAGATTATAGGAGCAAATTTGCTCCTATAGACAGCTCTCATTTCATTGTGCAGTAACATGTGACTGCTTTGTATATATAATGTCTTGATGTCAGATTAGTATATATTTTAAGCTTCATATTTTTCTTTCTACCAAAATATTTGTGGTTACCACATATTCTCATTGATATTATTAGAGATTTAACTTAGAATTTTTCTACTTGGACTTCTGGACAGGTGTAATAAATCCTTAGATAGCAGTAATGTGCTGTTTTTAAAAGAATGACAAAGACTTATTTGTAACTGCTAATCTCTGTGAATCAGGTTTTTTTTTTTTATACTGGGCAATAAACAAAACAGATTTGTCCCGGTTTGAGTTCATCAGAAGAATTTCACTGTAAATATTATAAATTTGAACTTTTCAAATACACTAATAGAATAAAATGCTGCTTTGTTTCTCATATTGTAGGTCCATATAAAATTTCACTTAGAAAAGCATTCCTTTGCTTTAAAAAATTGTTTTAAATCCCCTGGATTATGATCTATAAAGTTTCTTTTGTCATTAGCACCTGAAACTGTCAGCATTTCAAGGATGCTGTTGTCACTGTTGTGTGATTATTGACCTTTTGAAAGCAGCATTATATTTAGAAGTAAAGTAATGGAATATCCATGACAAAATAGGAAGTGAGAGGAGTATATTCAACTCTTAGGAGTTTGATTTATTTCCACCTGTCCATTGTACTAGTAGTTACAATCACAGGCTAGAGCAGATGTATCTGGGTTGAAACCTTGGCTCCATGATTTGATCTCTCTTGTCACAGTCTGTCTATAAAATGAGGATAATAAAGTGTCTAACTCAAGATTATTGTAAATATGAAGTGCACCAGTGCACCAATAACCTGTAGACAGCCTTAGCTCAGTGTCTGGCAGAGAAGTAAGTGTCCATAAAACTTAGCTGTTATTTTAAAATATGGTTGAGATCATACTGTATGTATTTTATATCTTTTTTCCTTATTTAACAAGTCACAACTCTTTTCTCATATCATTAAAAATTCCACCTGTAAGGTAAATAGGAGATCATCAGGTGCCCTGTACCTCTGCCAGTATTGGCCATTCTCATTTTTTTACACCTTTATCAATTTCATGTGTGAAAAATGTCATCTCATTGTTTTGACTTCCTTTCCCCCCACAAGTACAAGCAAGGTTTCATGGTTTTCACATTGTTTTAACTGTTTGCATTTATTCTCTAGTCTTGCTCGTATAGATCTAAGAATTTCTATATTGATTTAGATAATGCTTTCTATATTTAAAGTATATGAACAATTTATTATATTTGTTAATATTTTTGCCATTTTCTATTTCATTAATTTTTGCAGTACTAGGGTTTTTTTAAAGTATATAAAATTTATTTTTCTTTAAGTTTTTGTTAGGTTTTAAGTTTATAAGGGCATTTCTCATTCTGACATCAGATGAATGTATATTTATTAATTTCTTTTAGTATTGAAAAAATTAATTTCTTAATCATCTAAAATGTAGCTTATCAGACTTTAGATGAGTCTGTAACCTAACTTTTGTGCAGACATGTTAATGGGCATTCATATTCCTTCTGGATATTGCCTGTTCATGTCTTTGACCATTTTTTCCCCTTCAGGGTTGTCTTTTTTTTTTTTCTTATTGATTAGCAGGAATTCTTCAGATATGCAGTAGTTAATCCTTTGTTGTATGCATTACACATATTTTTTCAACTAGTTTCTTCTCACTTGTCTTTTAATTTCATTTATGGTGTTTTTATTCATATAGAACTTTAAACTTTTTATGTGGTCCCATCTTTGACTTCTTTGTAGCTTTTGAGGTTTGTTTTTTTTTTTTTTTCCTTTAATCTTGTTTAACAAAATCTCTACCATCCCAAGATTTTTTTTTTTTTAACTCTCATGTGTTTGAAATTTGTTTTTTCATATCATATTTACTCCTTCAGTTTATGTGGAATTTACTTTTTGTCTGATGTGGAGTCGAGATCTTTTTTCTAAATTGACAAGCTTTTCCTAATTTCACTTATTGACTTGTCCATGTTTGAAATGCTGCAAGAATTTCTTTATATACGTAGGGCCTCTGGATTTGCTGTTCAATCCCCGTGGTGTGTTTGTGTATGTTTCTGCAGAATTCTATTACACAGTCCCCCTTCCCCCTGCAGCTTTATATACTACAGTTTGATACTAGATAGAGCGGGGATGCCTGGTGGGCTGCCGTCTATGGGGTCGCACAGAGTCGGACACGACTGAAGTGACTTAGCAGCAGCAGCAGAGCAAATATGCTCATTTTCAGTTTTTTCTTGGCTGTTATCATGCATTTATTGTTTCAGGTGAATTTTAAAATTTATTTTGATAAGGTCTAAAAAAATTCCATTGAAATTTTGATTAGAGTTGTACTGACTTTATAGGTGAATTTGGGAAGGAGACAGCCTTCACTAAAATCTTTTTATTAAGGAACAAACCTGTTTTGGCTTTCTGCTTCTTCTGAAGTTGCTAATCTCATGCACATTTAACCTAGATGCCCATTGTGTTGTGTTTTGTATGTGATTGATCTGGTACTAGAAATTGAGAAATTTTAGGATGGTATTCTGGTGGGATCCAGGAATATTAGAATTCTCTCCAGTCCACAGCCACAGTTTTCAAATTATGGGGCTCCTAAGGCAGAGATTTATATTAAGGATTTGTACTGGCAATAAAAACCACCAAACTTTGCCTCTTATCCTTGACTAGGACTTGAGCACCAAAGCCCAAGACAGAAGACTCCAATGAGCCCCACTGCTTTTATGTGGAGTTGCTGTTTTTCTCAATGTAGTTTAGCTTCATTTGTTTGAAACTGACCCAGGCCATGAGATGGATGCCCTCCATCTCCCCAGTTTTTGAGCACAGCTAGATCTTTCTCCTGTGATGTGGGCGAAGCTGGCCTGACTCATTCCTATCAGTGCTCAGGGCCTTGTAACCAGAGAGAGCCCATTTGCCCCGGCTGACTGCTGATCTGGCCTTGGCCTCCTGCCTCTGGCCTTTTCTGCCCAAGTAGTAGGTTTAGCCCTGGCTCTTCCTTGGAGTAGCAGAAGTCCTCTCTTGAAGGCGTCTCATGCCATTTCAGTCACATGAAGACACGTAAAAGTGAGCTTGCACCTGTGTGCTGACCTTTTCATACCGATTCTGCCCAGTGGTGCAGACCTAACGCTCTCCAGTCTTATCTTCTTCCTTCCTGAGAAGCAGGGAGAAGAGTGAGAGGGGCCTTCGTTTCCCACTTCTAAAGACAACATGAAAACTTAGAACCATTCTCAGAAGCATTGGTTTTCTCTTGGTTGTTCTTTTCCCCAATCAGCCAGAGAGAGGTGGAGTAAAAACTGGCTCTCTGAGTATTGCACATAACCCGTATGCTTTCTTCACTACGCACCAACCTGCAGTGAGTGACTGATTACTCAGGAGGCGTTCTCTTCCTTTGCTTAATGGTTCACCACACACTCTTGATAGTCCTCCCACCACTTGGGTCCTTCTCAGTTTTTTTGTTCTTTTTTACTGGCTTATCCTCCTGGACCTGCCCGTTAAATGTTGGCATGCCCGGGATCAGCCCCATACCTCCTTGTCAATCTTCTTTCCCTAGACAGTCATCTCCCTGTCCATGATTTCCCTGACAGGTGAATCCAAAATTTCTCTCTCACCTGGACCTCTCCTTTGAGCTCGAGATCGGCATATCTAATTGCCCACTGGACATCTCTACCTGGATGTCTCAAAGGTACTATAAATTCACCGTGTCCAAGCTTAAATTCATATCTTTCCCCTGAAAATGCTGTTTCCTTATCTCAGTGAAAGGCATCCCCACCCAAACTGGTGTGCAAGTCAGAAATCTGGCAGTTTCCCTTGGCTGTCTCTTTATTTCTCTCTTCCCCCAGCAAACCCCATCAGTTACCGAGTCCAGCTGACTTTTTAAAATCTTTTTTTTTTTTTTCTGATTTGTAACCTTTTCAGTTTTGTTCTGATACATACAGAAAAGTCATTGGTCTGTGCATCTTTCTTTGACGTAGTGATTAAAAAGCATAAGCCTTGTTAACAAACATTCAGGTCACTAAGTAGACAATTGTCAGCATCGCAGAAAGCCCTCCTTAAAATTCCTGCTTATGAACTATACTTCTGCTCCTTCACTAGAGTGATCTCTGTCCTGACGATATATATATAAAATTTTATTTATTTATTTATTTTTAGCTGTGCTGTCTCTTCATTGCTGTATGGGCTTTTCTCTAGTTGCAGAGAACAGGGTTACTCTTCATTGTGGTACGTGGGCCTCTCATTGTGGTGGCTTTTCTTGTTGCAGAGCACTGGCTCTAGGGTGCGTGGGCTTCAGTGATGCAGCTTGTGGGCTCTAGAGTGCAGGCTCAGTAGTTGTGATGCATGGGCTTAGTTGCTCTAAGGCATGTGGGGTCTTCCTAGACCAGAGATTGAACCTGTGTCTCCTGTGTTGGTAGGCAGGTTCTTTACCACTGAGCCATCAGGGAAGCCCTCTGTCCTGACTCTTATGATATCATATCGTAATCACTTTCTTACTTTTCTACCTAAGGTTGCACCCAAATTTGGTAGTTTAGTTTTGCCTGCTTTTTCAACCTTATATAAATGGAACCATTTATTTTGTATACTTTGCTCTGGCTGTTTTCACTCAACATTATTTTGTGAGATTCATCTGTGTGTGATGGAGCTGTAGTTGGTTCGTTATTATGGAATGTTCTCTTATACAAATATATCACAGTTGATTATTTTGCTTTTTTTTTTTCGATGAGTTGCACCGGTTTTATCAGTTGCTTAGTCCCATTTTTCATTGCTTAGTCTCATTTTCGGAGAAGGCAATGGCAACCCACCCCAGTACTCTTGCCTGGAAAATCCCATGGACAGAGGCGCCTGGTAGGCTGCAGTCCTTGGGGTCGCTAAGAGCCAGACATGACTGAGCGACTTCACTTTCACTTTTCACGTTCATGCATTGGAGAAGGAAATGGCAACCCACTCCAGTGTTCTTGCCTGGAGAACCCAGGAATGGGGGAACCTGGTGGGCTGCTGTCTATGAGGTCGCACAGAGTCAGGCACAACTGAAGTGACTTAGCAGGAGCAGCAGCAGTCCCATTTTATGATTATCATTTTTTTTATTGACTTGTTTCTAAGTTTGGCTATTGTGAATTAAGCTGCTATGAACATTCTCATGCACATCTTTCTATATATACATACTCATTTCTCTTGAGTATATTTGAGGTGTGGATTTTGGGTCATCAGGCAGGCATCTAATTTTATTAGAAACTACAGAATAGTTTCCCAAAGTGGTTGTACTATTTAACAATCCTTGTTGGTTTTAATTTGCATTCCCCTGATTACTACTGTGATTGAGCAGCCTTTCGTTTATTTATTGACCGTCATCTTTTTGAAGGACTCATTAAAATCATTTGCCCATTTTCCTATCTGCTGTTCTGTCTTTTTCTTATTTGTGTGTGTGTGTGTGTGTATTTTCGGATACCTATATTGCAGATATCATCTTCCACTCGTGGCTTGCCTTACCTTTTCGTTTTCTTAAAGGTATTTTTGGATGAACAAATTCTCAATTTTAATATAGTTAAGTACATCAGTCTTTTCCTTTATAATTAGAACTTTTTGTATCCAGGTGATGAAGATATATTTGCTATTGTTTTCTGTTAGGTTTTGCTATCCATAGATCAACAGTCTATGTGGGATTTTTTTAATGGTGTAAGATAGGGATCAATTTAGTTCTTTTCCTATATAAATATCTAATTACTGTTGGGTTGACCAAAGTGTTTGGGCTTTTCCCATTACATTGTACAGAAAAACCCGAACAAGGTTTTTGGCCAACCCAGTATTATTGTGGCACTGCTTTTTAAAATGTCCGCTGTCCCCTGCTCTGTAGAGTCACTTTGGTCATGAGTCAGCTGGGTGTATAGACAAGGATTTGTCTGGGCCCTCCTATTCCATTTCTCTATTTTGTCTGTCCTTATGCCAAAATGCCATTGCATTAAGTAGTCTATTTCAGTAGCTCTCCTGGGACCATGTAGAGTCCCTGAGACCCTTTAAGGGGTCTCTGAGGTCAAAACTGTTTTCATAGTAATAATAAGATGTTATTTGCTTTATTCACTCAACTGTCTCATGAGTGCACAGTAGGTTTTCCAGAGAATGTGTGACGTGTGATATTGAAGTTGAATGAATAAAGGAGCAGATTTGAGAATCCAGCCATCTCCTGTTAAGCTAGATGTTGAAGAGATTTATGAAAATGTAAAACAGTGCCACTCTTCTCACTAAATGTTTTGGAAAACAGTTTTTCATAAATTTATTTCTGTTAGCATGTGATAAGCTTCTTATTATTTTAAAATGAATTTTCTGTTTAGTTTCAAAGGTAAAAGATAAACTCCCATAAACTAAAGCTCTTTAGAGTCTCAATAACTTGTAAGAGTATAAGACTAAAAAAAAAGTTTGAGAATTACTACTCTAGTTTGATAAATCTGGATATGCAATAGATAATTCCTGGTTATTTTGGGCTCCTTGCATTTGCATATACCTTTTCAAATCAGCTTGTAAGATTCCACAATGGTAAGTTTAGGTGCAACTGCAATCTTTATACCAATGAGTCTTCTAGTTTATGAATATTATCTCTCCATGTGTTTTGATCTTCTTTTGTTTTTTTTCTCAATAATGTTTTATAGACTTCTAGAGGTATTGCATATCTTCCTAACAAAATTTTTGAAGAGAAAAAAGTAATTTAACAATAGACATAAAAATCGTCAGTATTATGCCATAGCTGGGCAATGTCTTTCTTTTTTTAGTGGTACATAAAATAATTGTATCTTTTTAGAAAAATATTTATTGGAGTATACTTGATTTATAGTGTTGTGTTAGTTTCATATTGAAGGTATCTTGAAGTTCATAAAATATAATCTGTAAACCCAGTATAATAATAATATCTCAAACAAGATTTTCAAAACTTGATTCTAAAGTTCATATGAAAGGACAAAAGTGAAATTTTTCATAAAAATTATGGAAAAGCCAGTGTTCATGAAGAAGGGATTAATGCTATTAGAGTCTGTGTTAAAGCAGAAGTAATAAAGAGCACCAGAGTAGACAAGTTACACTAGATAGAGTTGAGAGGACTGAAGTAGCCTTATTTGTAGAAATGTCAAATGTGATAAAGATGAAAACAAATTTTCAATAAATAGTATTGGGTGTACTACATCCCGGAAGTTGTTTACACTGGCGTCTACCCGCCTTATGCAGGAGGAGGCAGATTCCTCTACTCCGGCCACCTGGCCCTGAGACTGTACAATATGACTGACCGGGTCCTTCTTTACCCCATCGATGATGTTTATACTGGAATGTGCCTTCAGAAACTCGGCCTCTCTCCAGAGAGACACAAAGGCTTCAGGACATTTGATATAGAAGAGAAAAGCAGGAGTAACATTTGTTCCTATGTAGATTTGATGTTGTTACATAGTAGAAAACCTCAAGAGATAATTGATATTTGGTCTAGGTTGCAGAGTGCTCAGTTAAAATGCTGAATTATGTGCAAACTACATTTACATAGAAATGTATCTCAAATAGTTCCCATTTGTGTTCTCTTCCATTAGAGGTAATTTCTATGTAAAACCATCAAAATTGCCTTTATAGGTCGTGTCCGTTTGACGGCCTCTAAACCCTTCAGTTCAGACGGTAAAGCATCTGCCTGCAATGCGGGAGACCTGGGTTTGATCCCTGGGTTGGGAAGATCCCCTGGAGAAGGAGATGGCAACCCACTCCAGTATTCTTGCCTGGAGAATCCCATGGGCGGAGGAGTCTGGGGGGCTAGTCCACGGGGTTGCAAAGAGTCGGACACGACTGAGTGACTTCACTTCACTCAAACTGAGTAGCCATTTGGGGGGGGAAAAAAGCTAGCTTGTGATCTCACTTTAAAAGAGAAAAACCTTGGAGAAGGAAATGGCAACCCACTCCAGTTTCTTGCCTGGGAAATCCCATGGACAGGGGAGCCTGGCAGGCTACTGTCCATGGGATCGCGAAAGAGTCAGACATGACTTAGCAACTAAACAACAATAACAAAACCACAAACAACTTGGTCTTCCTGCCTCTCAGAAAATAAACATTATTTTTATTTAATGAAAAAGAAACTTTTATCGAAATGCAATTCACAGGAAAGTACACATATTTAAGGGATCAACTCAACAAATTTTTATGTGTGTATACACAAAGTACTCACTGCCTTGATCAAGATGTAGACCATCTCCAACACTTAGAAAATCTCTCTTATGTTCTTCCTAGTCAATATGACCTCCCCTAGTGATAACTACTATTCTGACCTCTGTCCATAGATTAGTTTTGCCTGGTTTTGGTCTTCACATAAATTGAATCATATGGTAAGTCTTTTGGGTCTAGTTTCTTTTGCTTAATATTATGTATGGGATTTATTTATGTTGCACATAGCAACATAATGAAAGCATTTTTAATATGTATGATTGGTGAAGAGAAAAAAGTTTGATTTAGCTAACATGTAGGGGAATAGCTACTTCCATTTTAGTAATAGTTCTTTTTTAGTGTTGTGTTGAATTATATTGTGTTAATATGTCACACTTTATTCTCCTGTTGATAGAAATTTTGGTTGTTTATACTTTTGGGAGTAAAACTGCTGAGAACATTCTTATGCATGTTTGTGGGGAGAGCACAAGTGCTCATTTTCCGTTGGAATTGAGAGGAAATGCTGGGTCACAGGATATGTGTATGTTTAATTTTAGTATATATTGCCAAACAGTTTTCCAGAGTGACTCTACCAGCTTATATCCACCAGCAAAATATGAGAGTTCATTTGCCCTGAGTGTTGTGAAACAGCAGAAACTATAAAGAAGAAAAGTTGATGAGTTTGCATAAAGACAGATAAAACCTGTGCATGGCAATAACTAACATAAACAAAATTAGAACTCCAGAGACATACTGGGAGAAAACTAGCCACGCATCATATTTAAGGAACTTCTTGTCGTTCAGTTGCTTAGTTGTGCCGACTCTTGGTGATCCCATAGACTGCAGCACACCAGGCTTCCCTGTTCTTCACCATCTCCTGGAGTTTGTTCAGACTCATGTCTGTTGAGTCAGTGATGCCATCGAACCGTCTCATCCTCTGCTGTCCCCTTGTTGTCCTGCCTTCCGTCTTTCCCAGTGTCATGGTTTTTACCAATGAGTCGGCTTTTCGCATCAGGTGGCCAAAGTATCAGAGCCTCAGCTTCAGCATCAGTCCTTCCAATGAATATTCAGGATTAATTTCCTTTTTAATTGACTGGTTTGATCTTCTTGCAGTTCAAGGGACTCTCAAGAGTCTCCTCCAGCACCACAGTTTGAAAGGATCATTTCTTTGGTGCTCAGCCTTCTTTATGGTCCAATTCTCACATCTGTTCATGACTACTGGAAAAAAACATAACTTTGACTATGGACCTTTGTTGGCCATGTAATGACTCTGCTTTTTAATACGATGCTAGGTTGGTCATAGCTTTCCTTCCGAGGAGCACGTGTCCTTTAATTTCATGGCTGCAGTCACCATCCACACTGATTTTGGAGCCCAAGAAAATAATGTCTGTCACTGTTTCCCTTGTTACCCCATATATTTGCCATGAAGTAGCAGAACCAGATGCCATAATTTTAGTTTTTTGAATGTTGAGATTTAAGAAGTTAATTTTCTTTCAAAAAAACTGGGAGTCCATTTAAATCAATACAAAAAAGGCCAACAACTCAATAACAAGTAGACATAGGACATTCAGGGGCTTCTCAGGTGGTAAAGTATCTGCCTGCCAATGTAGAAGATGCAGGAGATGCGGGTTCTATTCCTGGATCAGGAGGGTCCCCTGGAGAAGCAAATGGCAACCCACTCCAATATTCTTGCTTGGAAGATCCCATAGACAGAGGAGCCTGGCAGACTATAGTCCACAGAGTCACAGAGTCAGACACGACTTAGCAAATGAGCATGCATGCACAGGACATTCAAAGATGGTTGAAAGTAAAAACAGTTTTTAAACAGGAAATAATTTCCAGGTTCAGTCATAATAAGAGAAAAGCAAATGTAAAGTATATTGAAAGCATTTTTAATAAATATGATTGGCAAAGAGAAAAATGTTTAGCTAACATGTAGGGGAATAGCTACTTCCATATAGTAACAGGATTCTAAACTATGGAGAGAAGATGGTATCCATTATAATTAAGAATGCACATATCTCAAGAGTAGTATGGATAAGTTATGATACATTAAACAATGAAATATTGCAGAGAGCAAGAATGAATGAATTATAGGACTTCCCTGGCAGTTCAGTGGTTAAGATTCCATGCTTCCAATGCAGGTGGCATGGGTTCAATCCCTGATCTGGGAATTAAGATCCCACATGCCATGTGGCCCAGCAAAAAAAAAAAAAAAAAGGAATGAATGAATTACGATTCACACATCATATAAATGATTCTCACAAACGTATTATTGAGTGGAAGCTGCTGCTGCTGCTGCTAAGTTGCTTCAGTCGTGTCTGACTCTGTGTGACCCCATAGATGGCAGCCCAGCAGGTTCCCCAGTCCCTGGGATTTTCGAGGCAAGAACACTGGAGTGGGTTGCCATTTCCTTCTCCAATGCATGAACGTGAAAAGTGAAAGTGAAGTCGCTCAGTCGTGTCCGGCTCTTAGCGACCCCATGGACTGCAGCCCACCAGGCTCCTCCATCCATGGGGTTTTCCAGGCAAGAGTACTGGAGTGGGGTGCTGTTGCCTTCTCCGATTGAGTGACACAAAAGTTCAAAAGCAGACACAATTAATCTATGGTGTTACAAATCAGAGTAGTGTTACCCTTGATGGAGCTTACTGAAAGGAACACAAGAAGGGCTTTGAGGGCTTGTAATGTCCTGTATCTTGATGTGGGTGCTGGTTACACAGTTGTGTTTACATTGGGAAAATTCATCGAGCTATAAATCTAGGATTTGTATATTTTTCTGTGTGTATGCTATACTTTAATAATAATTTTTAAAAAGTGTATATGCATAGTCATTAAGCTCATACCTTTGTTTTAGCAAGTCCTGTCTATGCTTGTAAGTACACACATACATAAACATACACGTTTGTATATATTGGGGATGAAATAGTACGAACATATTCACTGCTGTGTTTATAACAGCAAAATTTTGGACAAAACCTATTTACCCATCAGTGGGGAGCTGGTAGAATAACTAATGGTTATAGTCATACAGTGGATTAGTAGTAGCTCTCAGAAGTTCTATGTGTATTCCTTTAGAAATATCTCTAAGATACATTAAATGAAGAGACCAAGGTGCATGAACACTATATGTAGTTTGCTGTCCTTTCCATGTGTGTATTTTTTAAGGCATGTACATACAGACTTATATAGAATATCTCTAGAAGGATAGAAAATATACATATATATGTATATGGACAGAGAAATGTGTGTGTGTGTGTATACATTTTTTTTTCCCTCTGAGAGTGAGCGAGTGACATAATGGGAAACACTCTCCCATTATTATTTTGTGACTTTTAAATTAAAAAAAATTTAAATTGCCGCAAAATACACAAAGCATAAATTTTGCCATCTTAACCATTTTAAGTATGCAGTTCAGGATTTACTGTTAAGTATATATACATTGTTGTGCACCCAACCTCCAGAGCCTTTCGTACCCATTAAATGACTCTAAAATTTCCTATTTCCTCTTCACCTTGATCCCTAGCTGTTACCATTCTACTTTTGTTTTTTCTATGACTTTGACTACTCTGGATGCCTCATAAAAGTAGAGTCATAAAGTATTTGTCTTTCTGCAGTTGGCTTATTTCACTTAGCATAACATCCTCAAAATTCATTTAAACTATTTTGTGACCTTTGAGTTCTGTACCTTGTTCATTTATTACTTAGTTTTAAGAGATCATTAAAATATAAAGTTAGAACCATATTGTTCAGAATGGCTAGTCAGACGGTAAAAAGTTGATCCTGTGTATTACTCACCTAACCAACATTTAACACCAGTTGTGGCAGCAAAAGCACTTGGTGCCAAAGTGGTATTTGAAGCTTTATCTCACCTCTTGTTTCTCCTGTTTTCGTCTGTAGGTGCCAGTCAAACTCAGGCTCATGAAGTTCTCAGTCTCTTGACCATCAGCCTGCTCAGTAGTTTTTCCCCTGGGCTTACTGTCCAACTTTGGTCTTCTCAAAATCTACCTCTTCACCTCAGGCACAGTCTGGTTCTGTGCCAAGGGAATTGCTTTCTCTTGGCAGCTTTCTCCCCTATTTCTGACTTATCTTAAAGGGGGTTTTCGTTCTGCTAGGTGTTCAGTACTGTTTGAGATCATTAGTCTAGAGCCTTCTGTAGTAATATTGTTTCATTGGAACCTTTGACTGGGGGAATTGATGTGGAGATAGAGGAACAAGTTGAAATGACTTTGAAGTTTATGGGAGGACTTGTCCCATTAAATAGAACAGAGGGAGACAGGCAGGTCCTAGGTGGAAGATATATGATTTGGGGAAATATTGGCTTGAGATGCTGGCCTATAAAACAGCAGGAGCTGTGATGTAGAAATGGGAATTTAGAAAATAAACTTCTCATTGTAAATGTAGTGTTTGTGTATGTATATGTATAATGAAAATACAGAAAATATATAGAATAAAAAGTATTCATAAAACAATTATTCTTAACATTGAATTAACTTTTTGTGTGTGTGTGTGTGGTTACATACATATAAATGTACATATAAAAACTCAAATTTCAAGATGTAGTTGAGCTTTTGCATTTTGTATTCTGCTTTCTGGTGTGTGTGTTCTATTCATGAATGAAGAAGTCCAAGGCCAGTTACATATGGTGCTTCTCTTGTGTTAAGAGTCAGCAGCAAAAGAGGTCACAAATGAAACTGTGGGGCTTGTTGAAATTACACATGGTACTATCCTGCACAGATGGAGAAGGAAATGTGGCAAGCACAGGACTTTGGAAACTTGCCTGTATTTGAGGATTCAAGAATAAATCATAATCAGAGAAGTAAAATTAAAAGAGTGTAGTGTCAAATTGAGAGTGGAGCAAATTCCAACAAAAAATAGATTTTTTTTTTTTTTTTTTTTTTCAAAAAGAGGGCTGGATGAAGACTAAGACAAAGGCTTTAGGAAATAGTAAAATCGATAGTTGATATACCATATTTTTACCATATTTATTCTGCCCAGCATTGTTTGGAATAACAAGGACTGAATTTACCTTGCTGCCTTAAGCAATTAGAAGACTAGACAATATATGAAATAACAGACAAACACAGGAATGTGATCACTGAAAGAAGGGAAGCAAATCTAAGGAGCCTCTATGGTCGCCCCACTTTATTATCTGGAGGTAGTTTTCGGGCTGCATAGCAGGAGTGGGGAACCCAAGTAGAGCCCAGTGATCTCACTGAGTTGAGAAGACAGAGAAGTTTGAAGGGGCCCAGGCAGCTATAATTTGTGGGGCTTACAGGAGGAAGTGGCATAGAAAACACCAGAGATATGCAGAGGTGTCCCCTTGAGTCTGGCTGAGTACTGATCTGCACATGCATGAGAGGAAATCACCTGAGGCCAGAGAAAGAACCGTGCTGGAAAAATGGTGAGCTGGAACTCATCCAGGTTGGGAATGTCTGTGTTCTCACTTGCCAGAGTATGCACAGGGCATTAAAAAGGTACTGCCCTGGTAATAGGTCTCAATTAACCTTAAATTAAAGGCTGTTCTGGACCCACTCCAACAGAGCACAAAAGCAAGCTTTGGAGGATCCAACTGATTTCAAGAAACTTAACTGTACACCAGAACAAAGTCAAGCACTATTTAAAGGAGTATAGCAAAATCCAGCACCCAAAGCATAAAATTCACAATCAAATCAAAAGTTACCAGACATGCAAAGAACCAGAAACTGTGGGCTTCTCTCGTTGCGATGCGTGGGTTTAGTTGTCCCATGACATATGGGGTCTTGGTTCCCCAACCAGGGATCGATTCACGTCCCCTGCATTGGAAGGCAGGTTCTTAACCACTGGACCACCAGGGAAGTCCCTGTGTTTTTGTTTTGTTTTGTTTTGTTTTTTTAAGAACAAAATTGAGACTGTGCTCTTTGTTTTCATTTAATTTTGAATTGTAAGCATTTTGACTTGTAATAAAATATTTGAAAGCAGCTTTTGATGTGTGTGTAGAATTCCACTAAATGGCCAAAATGTAATTTGTTTTGTCCTGGACTGTTTCCCATGTAGGTTTTTTCAATTTGCTGTTTTAAATGCTGTGATGAGCACCCTTGTACACTTTTATGTAAACCTTTACCTCATTGGTTATTTTTCTATAACCAACCATTTTCAGGCTATGTTCCTGGAGGTAGAATTGTGAAATTTATTTCTAGACAATTATAGCAATTTATGTTCCCTCTATAGCATATAGGAATGTTGAATTAATGTCATCCTTGTCCACCTGTAATAGTAGTTAAACATTGCCTAAATGTTTAACATTAAACATTAAAACAGTTTTTTAAATTGTAGGTAACTTGACTTCCACTCTGAAGGCTTATAAGGATACTGTTTCCTTGAAGTTCGAAAATTCTACCAGAATGTCTTTGTATTAAATTTGGCCAGAAGACAAAATTGTACATTTATTTTTCCTTCTCCTTCCTCCTCTTCTTCCTTCTTTTCTTCCTTTCTCCATCCTTCAGCAGTATATTGTTTCCATTTCTTTGGTTATTGCTTCAGCCTCATTTGTTCTAGAAGATGAACTTTTCCATGTCTATCTTGTTCACTGTTGTTTCCTCACTGCCTGAATATATTATACCATATGCTCAATAAATTTGTAGAATAATGAACTCTTTTCCTTTCTACAGCTCTTATTGGTAAAAGTTGATCTGTATAATATTTCTAACTTTTAAATTTCATTGTCCTTTTGATTAGAGTTGTGGGATAATTTGTCCATTTGTGTTATCATGTCACTAATTTTCGTTTGGTAATACTTCATCTGCTGTTCACTGCTTCTATTGCTATTTCGAATTTGGCAAATCATGTTTTTCATCTCAGAAAATCTTTTCATTTCTGTGAAGTTGTTCCTCATCTTAGATTATTCTCACTTCATGATTATTTACATATGTGGAATTCTCTCAAATTCTTTTAAAACATTAAATTTTCACCTCAATTTATACCAGCTTTTTTAGACTCTTAGCTTTTTATATCTTTTTATTACCTCTAGGGAATTTAAACCAGTAGGAAATAAAAGAAAATGGAGTATCCATTTGTTGATTAGTTTTGTCATTTGTTTCTTTACCTCAGCCACTTCAACACACAATTTAAATGTGGTATCACAAGATACTTAGTAGTAGAAATTTAGGCTGAAGGGTTATTAGCAAATAGTGCTATGTGGGACTATTCTAGAACTTCTTGAGCTATTTTTTGAGACTTCCAAAGGTAGAGAGCTGAATCAAAGAAACAGGTAATCAAAGAAAGTTTGAACATAAACTACCTATTTTTAAGAAGACCACAAATTCAGAAAAATCCAGAACTTGAAAGAGTCGGAATTATTCCTTTCCTTAATTACATACACTTTGGAATTTGACCTTGGGAACTCAGAAATGAATAAATAAGAGTTCCTGTCCCCCAGGAGTCCATCGCCTGTGTCTTAAATTAGACAGAATGGTGGTGGTGGTGATGAACCGGATGGTGAAGGAGCTCCATAGTTCCTGGTCTCCGTTTTCTTCTGAGAGAAGCCAGGAGACATGCAGAGTGAAAGAGGTTTCAGATTGCATTTTGGAGTAATAGACTTGAACCTGGGATGAGTGAAAAAATTACAAATTAAAATTAAAAAAATTTTTTTTCTTAGTATGAGTCCTCACATAAGTGTAGAAAATGACAGTAAAATTGACTCAAGGTAATTTGAAGGAGAATTTGAAGCACTTGTCAAGCAACAGGTGCTTGACAAACTCAGATTTGTATATATAACTACTTGAATCCTCGTTACTTTGCATATTTAATGTGAAATTAATTGCTGAAGCCTCAAGTTAGAATGGAAGTTTAAAATGTTTTTCCTCATACCTGAAAACTATTCCTGGTAGCAGTATTTCTAATGATCTCAGGCATCCTCTTTCCCAATCCTGAATAACTGTCTGGAAAGAATGGCTTTGCTTTCACATTACAGAATGACCCACAGTAGACTTCCTGGTGTTTAGTTTTGATTACTGGCAACATACACCACTGTGAACACTACTGGTTTTGTGTTTTGTATTTTAATCGTGGTGGAAAGGTCTAATATTTTCATCAATATTAGCTAGGCTAATGATCTACCAATCTCTGAACCAGGTGTTTAATTAGTTTTCAAGTTCAAATTCACTTAAACTTCAGGGAGTCTGAGATTAAAATCAGAATACTTCAATATTTCCAAAGACAATTTTGTTCAGCTTATTACGCTAAACAGGATAGGTTTTGTTCTTTGGAGAATCTTCCTTGTCCCCCCACCCCACCATCAGAGACATCAGTTTCAATGGATTTTGGATTAAATACGGAAATGTGCTCTAGTCCATGCTTTCATTATTTATTGTGAAAACAAGCAAAATGTCAGGCCTAATAACTCCTGTGCTACCTGGGGTCTATGAGCACTTTTCACATAAATACCCACAGCTGGTTAAAATATTTTCCTCTATCCATCAGATTTCAAGATATTTAAAAATTTATGTTTGTTTTAGGTGTTCGCAAAATCTCAATAAATATATGTTCAGAATTTACATGAATTTACTCTGTTGACACTCAGGACACAAGTATCTATTCAGAGTTAGCCCAGAGAATCCGATAGGAACCTGAAACGTCTTGAAGTTGTCTGAAGATTCTTCAATCACTATGTCAAGCGACACAGATATTTCTCTTTCTTCATATGATGAAGATCAGGGATCTAAACTTATCCGAAAAGCTAGAGAGCCTCCATTTGTCCCCATTGGAATGGCAGGTTTTGCAGCAGTTGTTGCATATGGATTATATAGATTGAAGAGCAGGGGACATACTAAAATGTCTGTTCACCTGATCCACATGCGTGTGGCAGCCCAAGGCTTTGTTGTGGGAGCAATGGCCCTTGGTATGGGCTGTTCCCTGCATCAAGAATTCTGGGGGAACCTAAACCTTAGAAGAGGAGATGCTGTCTTGGTCGTCTTGGTGGTGCTTGCTTTAGTTAGACATCTCATATTGAGGTTATATGTTTATGCTGAAAATAAATTGTTTGGGTCAGACAAGAACATGGCAATTTGAAAATTGGCTTCCTTTCTTGCAGGCTTGATTTGCCTGGTGACCAAGTTACTGGTGACTAGTTCACTAGTTAGGTCATTCAGGGGAGTCAGACCAGCACAAAAGAAACATGTCACTTTTAAATACACTTGATAGTGGTACCTGTCCACCTTCTTAAACTCTTCTGTTGAAATTAGTTCTAAAGAAGACAGCATGCCAATCCTGAAAATGCTCCCAGTTGCTGCAGAATATATGCTTTTGATGTAATGTAGGAATCCTATTTACCCCAGTTAATTTAACTTTCTGACGGCCTTGTGGACTGAGTACTGTTTTAAGGGCTGGTTGGCTCTTGAGGAACCCTTTCAGAACAGTGCATGGAATACAACATTACAAACCTCCCTGGAAGTCTGTGTGTGTTTTTAAACCAAAACTAAAAAGCTGGTAACAGAGCCACTTTGAAGTAGTATTTATTTTAGAATCATAGTTATAAACATGAGAGTAACTTGTGGATCCCTTTTAGCTCTTTTGTAATTGCAGAATTATATTTTGCTGCTGTTATATTAGAATAATTTTAAATTATTTTGAAACATGTATTTTAAGTGCTAATGCAAAGGTAAATGAAAAACACTTTTTAAATGTGTGCAGTATGTTTATTTTCTCCAAAAGTATCATCAACTAAATAAAATCCCTATAATGGACGTCATTGATGAGCAAGCTGGTTTGGTCAGACATTATACAAACTTTGGTATATCACAGAATGCTTTGTTGTACTTGTGAAATTCTCGTCTAACCTGAATTTACATTCCATGGTGATAACATGGTAAATGTAGTGTTATTAAAGTAAATGAACACACACACACACACACAAAACAAAGTTAGCCCAATGTTTCGCGAACTGTGGTGAAGGAAGAGTGAGATTTCCAGTCAATTATGGACCAATATTTGTGCAAAGTGAATTATTAAAAAATAGGTGAAAACAACAAACATGCTAAATACAAGCTCATGTAGTTTAATCATCTTACAAAATTATATTTTAATGATTAGGCAGTAAATAACAGAATACAAAGAGTTACAAAAACTGTAAAAAAAAAAAAAAAAAAGAAAAAACTATACCTGTGTAGTCAATGTGGTGAATTTCTCCGTTATGTTCTTAATGTAATTTTGTAGTTGTAACTTTAAAAAGTTATGCAATAGCAATTAGGTATTCTAAATACCTAACATACATCTTGAACAAACACTGTTTTATCAATATTTAAAGTTTTTTAAAAATTTTTATTTATTGTCTTTGGCTGAGCTGTCTTCATTGCTGCATGTGGGTTTTCTCTAGTTGTGGCCAGCAGGGGCTACTCTCTAGGTGTGGTACGTGGGCTTCTCGTTACAGTGGCTTCTCTTGTTGCAGAGCACAGACTCGAGGGTGAACAGGCTCAGTGGTTGGGGCATGTGGGATCAACCCTTCCCGGGCCAGGGGTTGGATCCATGTTCTTAAATTGGCAGGTGGATTCTTAACCACTGGACCACCAGAGAAGTCCAGTGTTTAAAGTTTTAATGTGATAAGCTCACTTCTTGCTTGTTATCTAGGTTGAAGACAGCACTACTTTCAGGTAGTAACATATAGCTAATCTGTTGTGCTTTGGTTTAACAATACTCAAGTAGAGAAACCATCTTTACTGAGTTATGTTGATGGGACTGGAAGAAGAGATACTGAAGGCAATGTCATCAAGCTCAGGATATTCATTTAGAATTTCATCCAAAAACAAGTGCTGTAATCTCAAATTTGTCCTTTACCATTCAAGAGTAGCCAATTCCAGTAGTTATATGATGAACAGTTAAATTGTATTTAAATGAAAGAAATAGGTTTAGTTCTATTACATTTATTATCTATGGATGCTATTGGGTTGGAAAATTAAATTTCAAAATTTCATTGGAAAGTGTGGATTGAGGCAATATTTCCAAGCAAATATCTTTGATGTAATTGTTCATTTGTCTTTTAACAATTGTATTTAGCGTTTTAGTCTTGGAATCCAAAGTGCAAGAATAGGAAGCCTCTAAAACCAACATTTATCGAGAAAATATTGAATATGTGCTTTTGTTAGCCTAATTCAGTGTTCTTTCTTTCAGAAAATTCTTTTGGCTCTGAGCTTATTTTTGTGTGTTTTTGTAAGTGTTGTTCAGTCACTAAGTCATGACTGACTCTCTGAGAGCAGGCTTCCCTGTTGACATTCCACTATCTCCCAGAGTTTGCTCAAGGTCACGTCCATTGAGTCGGTGATGCTATCTAACCATCTCATCCTCTGCTGCCCTCTTCTTTTGCCTTCAGTCTTTCCCAGCATCAGGGTCTTTTCCAATGAGCTGGCTCTTCGCCGACTTTGTGAGTGCTCCTTAAATTTTGGTATTTTTGTTGCTCCATTAACTAATATATCTCTGCAGTTAACACACATGATGATAACACTTTACCATCAGTTATGGCTACAAATTGATGATATGGGGCTTCCCTGGTGGCTCAGATGGTAAAGAATCCATCTATAATGCAGAAGACCTGGATTCAATCCCTGGGTTGGGAATATCTCCTGGAGAAGGGAATGGCTACCCACTCCAGTATTCTGGCCTGGAGAATTCCATGGACAGAGGAGCCTGGCAGGCTACAGTCCGTGGGGTTGCTAAGAGTTGAACACAACTGAGTGACTTAAAAAAAGGCTACAGAACTGAACTCAGTATATAAGGGATCATACTCCTGAGTGAAAGAAGGCCTCTTTTGATCTACATCTGGAATCACTTCCTTTACCCTCATTTGCTTTGCAGATACAGGCACATTCAGAAAAGATGTGTCTTTTCCACTAAAATGTTGCTGAAAAATCTACTGAAGTTTGTTCATCCACGTGTAAATTCGGTTCAAAAATCATATAAATTTCACTTCTCTCATTTAGCTAATGATATTAAAATTTAAAAAGCATGATTAAGAACAAACTGCTATAAAATTAACTAGTTATAAAAATGAGTAAATTTGTGTATTTTCTCAGGTTTTTATAAATCTTTTAGGTAGTTGACAAAGTAACCTTAAAATGTCACATGAAACTTTGTTATACTGTGCTTCCCTAGTGCAGTCATGCCAGATGCAATTCGTCACGTAAGTCTGGTAACACTTGGATCTGTCTGTATTTTCTTCATCAAGACAAATCCGCTAATCATGTACTTTGATGTCATGGCAATGTCAAATGTCTATAAAAATTTCTAAGTGCTTACTTTCAGTTTCTAAACTGATCTCATCACAGATCCATAGCAGATAGTTCATAGACCATCACTGATGTGTGATCCATGCTTTCAGTAGCAGTGGACCTCTAGTAGAGTTGTAGGCTTTATGTGCACTGATACTTAAATCTGTTGGAAATAACCAGCTTCATTGCATCTTTTTAAAGATTTATTTGACACCCATTACATGGCACAACAGAGCCTATTATGCACTGAATGTGCTTAGTTGCTCGGCTGTGTCTGACTCTTTGTGATTGTATGGACTGTAGCCTGCCAGGCTCCTCTGTCCATGGGATTCTCCAGACAAGAACACTGGAACAGGTAGCCATACCCTTCTTCAGGGGATTTTCCTGACCCAGGGATTAAGCCTGAGTCCCCTGCATTGCATGCAGATTCTTTACCAACTGAGCCACCGGGGAAGCCCTATTACACACAGTTGAGGTATAATTCCATAATAAGGTAATATTAAGGCAAGAAACACTGTACTTTATACTTAGTGATTATTATAATTTTCAAATATTTGCAGTGCTTTCATGAAAAAATGTGCAGGCATCTATTGTTTTAACTGGAATTTCAGAACACTTAAAAGTAGATATGAGCTGTTCTCTTGGCTCTGCTGGGTCTTCTTTGCTGCGCGTGGGCTTTCTGTAACTGCGGTGTGCGGGCCTCTCATTGCAGTGGCTTCTCTTGATGCGGAGCACAGGCTCAGTAGTTGTGGCTCATGGGCTTAGTTGCCCCGTGGCGTGTGGGATCTTCCTGGACCAGGGATCAAACCCAAGTCCCCTTTATTAGCAGACAGATTCTTAACCACTGGACCACCAGGGAAGTCCTGTGAGCTGTTTATAAGGCATGAATGTGCAGATGTAACTTCTTAATGTTGGTGGAGCTGTTGGGTACTGTTTCTTCCCCAAGTAGCCATCAAGAACCACTGTGTGGTGTAACCTGTGGCTCTTCCCAAGATCACAGTGCTTACAGCTGACCCTTTTTAGTGCATACTTAACCCCCATGTTTCTGAACTGGCGCCATCAGATGTGTTCTGATTTATGTGATCGATAAGAATGTGTGATGAAATGGGTGAGAATAACCCACCATTTTATTACAAGAATTTTCAAGCATTCAGAAAATGTTAAAGAATTTGAGTGCCTGTATACCCACCACTTAGATTCTTCCATTAACATTTTACTATACTTGTATTTATTACATGCCTGTACAAATGTCTACACTTCTATCCAGCCATCACTAAAACCTTTCTCCTAAAAACTTCCGCATACACATCATTAACTGGAATTCATTGTTTGTTTACAGTCTGTTTTCTTTGAGCTAAAATACACATACAATGAAACACACAGATTTCAAATGGATATTCTCTGAATTTTGACAAATGTATATGTCTATGTAAGTCAAATCTGTCAAGATGTAGGGCAGTTGTGTTCATTTAGCGGCGGTTTTGCCTCCAAGGGGAGATTTGACAGTTTCTGGAGTTATTTTTGGTTGTCCAAGCTGGGCGGCAGCGTGCTGACATCTAGTGGGTAGAGTCCACTCACAATTCTTTGTCAGGAGTGCCTCGTTTGAGAAATCATGTAGAGCATTACCCCAACCCTGGAAAGTTTCATCATGTCTCTGGCCAGTCAACCCCTACCCTCACCCCCAACATTCTAGAGATAACCATTGGGGTGGGTGTTTTTTTTTTTACTTACTATAGTTTTACTTGTTCTAGAATATCAATATAAATGGGACCAAACATTATATACTTCACAGCAGTCTTGCCTTAATAACACAAAACTGCCTCAAGGGAGGCAGTTTTTCCCCCCATTAACTATAAAAGAAATCTTTTGTAGGATTTCACATAAAGGATGCAGAAATATATAGACAGTATTCGCAGCAACATGCCCGTAAGAAACAAATTACAGGTGTTCCCTCAGTATACGCAAAGGATTGGCTCCAGGACCTACCATAGACTGTAAAACCCGCAGATGCTCAAGTCCCTCTGTCAGCCCTTTGCAGTCATGCTTCCACATACTAAGATTCAACCAATCTCAGATCATGTGGTACTCTATGTATTTATTGAAAAAATGTCTGCATATAAACCTGCATAGTTTAAAACTATGTTGTTCAAGGGTCAGTTGTAAAGGAGTTCACATGACTGTTCCCTTCAGACATAATGCCAACATGAAACTCAGTGCAAGCAGCTTTACATAGAGACAATATTGTCCAAAGACATAGGTTTCTAATAGTCCAGTTTGATTTCAATTAAAACCCTTAGATGAATATTTGGGATGATCTTCAGATACTCCCCATGAAGGGTACTTTGTTCAGCAGGATTTGACAAGACATGTACAGCATCCATTTCAAGGTATATACACAGTGTAGACAACATGATGCCAGTTAAGGGGAAATCTACCAGCTTTGGAGAACAAATAAGAAACTTGCCTCACATTTAATGTTACCTATACATTATTTTCCTTGAAGGTAGTATTTGAGAATATCTGAAGGCAAAGAAAGGTTTAAAAACCCAAATAACACAGTTGTTCCACTCTAACAGAAGCTCAGATCTCCAAGTTAACTACCACTTTCATCCTTGGCGGCTCTGATGACTAATAGTCATGTTTATTAGTCACTGATTGATGAATTGATTCATTTATGTCAGAAGTCACTTGGTGTTGTCATTGTCTCATGAATTTGAATGCCATGTATGTGCTGCTGCTGCTGCTAAGTCACGTCAGTCATGTCCAACTCTGTGCAACCCCATAGACAGCAGCCCACCAGGCTCCCCCATCCCTGGGATTCTCCAGGCAAGAATACTGGACTGGGTTGCCATTTCCTTCTCCAGTGCGTGAAAGTGAAAAGTGAAAGTGAAGTTGCTCAGTGGTAAATAACCCACCTGCCAATGTAGGTGACCAAAGAGACACAGTTTGATCCCTGGGTCAGGAAGATCCTTTGGAGAAGGGCATGGCAACCCACTCCAGTAGTCTTGCCTGAAGAATCCCATGGACAGAGGAGCCTGGTAGGCTACAGTCCATGGGGTCACAAGGAGTCGCAACCCCATGGAAGAGTACTGGTTCCCAAACATTCATCTAAGGGTTTTAATTTGAAATCAAACTGGGCTATTAGAAACCTATGTCTTTTGGACAATATTGTCTCTATGTAAAGCTGCTTGCACTGAGTTTCATGTTGGCATTATGTCTGAAGGGAACAGTCATGTGAACTCCTTTACAACTGACCCTTGAACAACATAGTTTTAAACTATGCAGGTTTATATGCAGACATCTATATATATGTCTGCATATATGCTGACATCTCCCAAATTCCTTAAACTATAAACGCATAAATCCAATTGCCTACCTGACATCTCCACTTGGATATATAAAAGGCAATTCAAACTTGATGTTTCCAGAACTGAAGTCTCTCTCTGATTATTTCCCTAAAGCCTTCTCTTTCACATCTCAGAAAATAGCCTAAGTTATTTTTCCTAATAGCCTTGAGCTTTCTGGCAGCTCAAGTCAAAAGCTTGGTGTCACCTTAGACCATTTTTATCGTACACTGCACATCCAACCAACTCTTTATTTATTCTTTTAGGTCATGCTGCATGGCTTGTGGGATCTTAGTTCCCCAACCAGGGCTGGAACCTGGACCCTCGGCAGGGACAATATGGAGTCTTAACCACTGGACTGCCAGGGAATTCCCTGAAGAACTCATTTTAGTGTGGGTCTTCTAGTGAACATGTTTAGGTTTTATTCACCTCAGAAAGTATTTTCCCTTCATTTTCAAATAATATTTAGACTAGATATAGAATTGTAAGTTGGCAGTTCATTGTCTTTTAGCTTCCCTTTCTGTTGGTGTTAGCGGTCAGTCTTATTGTTGCTGATTTAAGAGTAATGTGTCTGTTTCTCCCTCTTTTGTGGCTGCTTCTTTCATTTTCTGGAGTTTTATTATAATATTCCTGTATGTGGTTTTCTTTAAATGTCCTGCTTGGAATTCAGCACCTCTTGACTCTGGCTTGGTATCCATCTTCAGTTTTGGAAGATTCTTAACAATTATCTATTACTTCAAATATTGCTTCTGTCCCACTTTCTTCTGTCTCTGGTGACAGCAAAGTGGAAGGTTTGGTCAGGGGGACGGACAACTGACTTGGGGTTGCTGAATGGGTAGTTGATGTGGTGGGATGATTCACCTATGTGGTGTCCAAGTCTCTTAAAAAGATGATAGGAGTTGGGGAAGAGAGAAAGACTATGAACCAGGAGCCAAAGCCTCCCTTGATTATAAGGGTGTGAGAGTACAACCATCCGTATGATTATAAGGTTGGTGGGTGGAAATGGCTGGGCTTGTGTATTGAAACACAACTGCAAGGAGCAGGGAGTTTTGGAAGAGGGAAAGAGAAGCAAAGCCCTGAAAGCAAAAATTAGAAGAAAGGAGCATATTTTCCTTCCTGGCTCTAACAAATGAATATGAGACAAAACGAAGTCAGCATTTGAATGGGCTGTAAAGGAATTTGTGTTGTCATAAGAGCTAAAGAAGGCAGAAAAGGCTCTTCTAAAAGTTAATGAACAGAATTTCAGAAGACATAATTTGAGAGGTTTGGGAGGTAGGGGAGAAGAATGAGAAATTAGATTTTAATGGGAAGTAAAAGCAGTGTGAGATTAATGTGATTATTTAGGATGTTTGACCTGGCACTGACAGGTACAAGAGGCATAGTGAGAAGGGTCCTGAGAGTTTCTAAAGATGGGCTATCACATTTTTCCTCCTGATTATGAAGGCTTCCCCTTCAGGTATGGAGAAGTGAGATGGTTCTTAATGTATCACTTCTTCTGAGCTTTTTGGATAGGGTGACTTAGCCAGGGCAGGCTTCCCAGTAGAGACTCAGTGTGCTAATATTTTCATATGTGGCTCACTGAGGCTGGAAATAGTAGCTTCTCAGGGGTTTTCAAGGTTTTGAGATTTTGAAACCCAAAGCCAGGGCCTTGACTATGACCAGTGAAAGCCAGACCCTTGGCTTTGACCAATGCACCAAGCTAAATACTAATTGTGAGATGTCTGGCAGCCTCACGGTTGGTATTTTTCTTTTTTTGGTTAGTCTTTACCCTCTGTTAAGCTGGACAGTTTATCTTTACATTCTATAACTGTATGATCTTTATCAGTAGTGACGTTATTCTAGTTAAATGCAAAGATTGGCTTTTTCTTCTTTTTACAGTAGGTCCTTGTTGGTTATCTGTTTTAAATATAGCAGTGTGAATGCGTCAATCCCAAACAATTTATCCCACAGCCCCCTTCCTCCTGGTAACCATAATTTCATTCTCTAAATCTGTGAGTATGTTCCTATCTTGTAAATAATTTCATTTATATTATATAATAAGTTCATATATATGTATGTATATGTATATTTAGTTTACAGTATTTAGTATGCAGTATATGTATACATATATAGTATATGTATACATATATAGTATATGTATATATACACACACATATATAGTATATGTATATATGTATGTATATATATACATATATTTAGTATACAGTGTATGTATATATATATGTATATTTAGAGTACAGTATTTGCCTTTTCCTGTGGCTGACTTTTTCTTTAAGGGCCAGATAGCAATTATTTTAGATTTTGTGGGCCACGTGATCTCTGTAGCAAGAGATAGTACAGATGAGAGTGGTCATGTTCTAATTAAATTTTATTTACAAAAACAGGCAATGGGACTGAATTTGGCCCTTGAGTTGTAGTCTTCCAGCCTTTGGGCAAATGAAACCCTTAAGGATATTTTTCATTGAAACCACTGTCACTTTGACAGTACACTTTAGTAAATTTTTTGTGCCATGTGGTCTTCAAATTTTGTGAAAATCTATCTAGTAATTTTTGCAAATGTGGTAACAGACAAATGTTCAACTGCTTAGTTTTATTTATATGAATTTGCTGGGTGGTGATTGACAGCTGTACCTACCCGTGATTCTTAAATCATTGTTAATCACTAGCTTAATTGCCAACTCTAGGAAGTATTTTTTACTCTGTATTTTGCTAATCTTTTCCTCACGGTTTGATATTGAATATTGTATTTTCTGTAAATCCTGTCTTCCTGTGACTGCGCTCCCCTGGTTCTCCTACCACTCTTGCCCATTTTCAGTCACCCTCATGGATTTCTTCTCTCTGCTCTTTTTTTTTCTGACTACTCTCCCTGAGCTCTCTTACTTGTGGCTGTGGTTTTTTAGAGCCATATTTCTAAACCCACATTTTAGACCAGTTTATAAACCTTCAGATTTTTACTTTTGGCTGCTTATTAACTGTAATTATCTGTGTAACTCCGAGGTACGTGAAAACTCAGAATGTCAGAACTAAACTCAGTTCTCCGTCGTTCTCACTCCTATGTTTGTCTCATAAAGAGCCTCACTGTCTACCCAGTCATCCTGGCAACTTGGGAGTCAGTCATCCTTTCCCCATAATTCAGTACATTATCAAATCCTCTCCATTGTACTTCCTAACTATCTTTTGGATCCATCTTCAGTGCTCTGAGTCCTAGTTCACACCATATTTCCCCTAAATTATTATAGTGGTTTGCTAATTGGCCTTACTCTTTTCAATTCTGACCCCTTTGATCTTTGATTGGTGCTGTATACCAATGCCATACTCCCTTGTTAACCCTCCCAGACAGAATTAAACCCTCTTCATCTAGGTACATAGTTACTTTACAGTGTTTTATTACTTTGCACTATGTTTCTGGATGTCATTTTTCTCTCTGTTCTTGAGTATTTATTTATTTATTTAGCTGTGCCAGGTCTTAGTTGCGGAATGTGAACTCCCACTTGTGGCACATGGGGTCTAGTTCCCTGACCAAGGATCAAACTCAGGCTTCGTGCATTGGCAACGTGGAGTCTTAGCCACTGGACCACCAGGAAAGTCTCTCTGTTCTTTAAGATGAAGCTTCTTGAGGGTATGGACTGTGCTTCATGCATTTATATGTCTAACTTCACACCCTCTGCTGCTTCAAACACCTGCTGCCTGGCATATATGTATTTGATAAAATTTGAGTAAGTGAATTTTAGATTTCCAGATAAACATAATGGATTTTATGCACGTGTTTATCTCTTACCGTCAGAGAATTCCAAGGAAAGGAGAGTAAAGGAATGAAAGAAATTATATAAAACCACAAGGACAGAAAGAATGGGATAGCAGACATAGCTCTAAGAACACTAGCAGCCAGGCATCGTCAGCATACCCTTACTAGCAATAGGAGATGGGGCGGTGGCGGGGGGGGGGGGGGGGGGGGGGTGGGTTGGGTGTTTAAAAAATGTCTCCTAAACATATTAGGAAAAAATGTTTCTTTAGAAAAAGAAATTCCTCCAGTCTCCTACTGCTTGTAAGGATATGGTGAAGATGCTGGGCGGCCTGGCATGCTGCAGTCCATGAGGTTGCAAAGAGTCGGACACGACTTTGTGACTGAACAACAATGGTATGATTAACTCTGTATTTTATAACCCATCTATAGTAACATCTCATGTTGACAAAATCATACCCAATAATAGAAATTCCATGCTTCCCTGATGGCTCAGATGGTAAAGAGTTTCCCTTTTTACAGGAGACACTGGTTATATCCCTGGATAGGGAAAATCCCCTGGAGAAGGGAATGACTACTCACTCTAGTATTCTTGAGCTTCCCTGGTGACTCAGATGATAAAGAATCTGCCTGCAAGTCAGGAGATCTGGGTTCGATCCCTGAGTCAAGAAGATCCCCTGGAGTAGGAAATGGCAACCCACTCCTGTATTCTTAACTGGAGAATTCCCATGGACAGAGGAGCCTGGTGGGCTACAGTCCATGGGGGTCACAAAGAGTCAGACATTACTGAGCAACTAAACAATAACAATCTTGAAATTAGTGTGTGTTCTCCAGTTGCATTATTTTTAAAAAATATTTTGACTTTTTCTAGTTCCTCTACCTTTCTATATAAATTTTTGTCACTATCTAAAAAAATCTCACTGTTATTATTATTTTTATTAGAATTGAGTTGAATCTGCATTAATGTCTGAAGAGAATTAGTATCCTAACCATTTTGAGTCTTCCAGTCTTTCTCCATCTATGTAGGTCTTCTTTGTATCATAACTTTTCAGCATGTGAAAGTCGCTCAGTCATGTCTGACTCTTTGTGACCCCATGGACTATAGTCCATGGAATTCTCCACGCCAGAATACTGGAGTGGGTAGCCTTTCCCTTCTCCAGGGGATCTTCCCAACCCAGGGATCCAACCCAGGTTTCCTGCATTGCAGGTGGATTCTTTACCAGATGAGCCACAAGGGAAGGTCTTCTTTATTTTATCATAATTTTCAGCATACAGGTGCTATTAATACATATACATTGTTAGGTTTGTACCTATGTACTTTATTTTTGTGTATGTACTATTGTAGATGATCATTTTAAATGTTTTATTTCCAATAATTAATTTCTAGTATATAGAAATATGGGCTTCTTCTTAATGAGTAAAGAACCTGCCTGCAATGCAGGAGATGCTGGAGATAAGACTTCAGTTCCTGGGTCGGCAAGATCCCCTGGAGGAGGGCATAGCAACTCACTCCAGTATTCCTACCTGGAGAATCCCCATGGACAGAGGACCCTGGTGGGTCATGATGTGTTATCCTTCATGTATTTTGCTGGATAGAATTTACAGTGTTTTGTTGAGGATCTTTGAGTCTGTTTTCAGGAGTGTAGTGGTTTTTTGGTTTGTTTTGATGTTATTGTCTGGCTTTGATATCACGGAATCCCCATGGACAGAGGAGCCTGGCAGGCCACAGTCCATAGGTCGCAAAGTTGGACGTGACTGAAGTGACTGAGCACAGCACAGCACGGTGTATAGAAATACAGTTGATTTTTTTTATTTTGATCTTGTGTTGTATAACCTCATAAACTTACTCACCTGTTAATTCTAGGAATTTCCTTTAGTAGACTCCTGATATGGAAATAAATGAAGACCATCCAAAAAAAAGTAGGGCATCAGCCACCATTTCTTGCATTTGGCACAGAATCAGAAGGAAATCTAAAAGGAGAGTATGAAAACTTTTATAATGAACCTGAAGGGAAAGCTTCAGGTTGCCTTAATTGGAAGTTGTTGGCATGAGGAAGCTGGAAGTGGGCCTAATTAGAAGTAGGGCATCCTGTGTGGTTGGTGGGGGGAGTTTATTTGACTTTGGTTGGTCCTAAATTGGAAGTGGGGGCAAAAGTTAGGGAAGCTGGCAGTTATTGATCAAGGCCTGGCAGTTTGGAATTAGTTGCTACAGAAGCTGCGGTCTGCCTTCCTGGACTGGTTGTTGCAGAGGGTGTGGGTCAAGGTTGTTTTTGGATGTGATCTAGCTGTTGTCCTTTTGTATATTCAGTCTCTCACTTGGGATTTTCTATGGAGACAATCACGTGGTCTTGCAAATAGAGTTTTATTTCTTCCTTTCTAATTGGTATGCCTTTATTTTCTTCCCTAATTGTACCAGCTAGGACTTCCAGTACAGTGTTGAATATGAGTGGTGCAAGCAGACATCTTTTTTTTTTTTTTTCCCTTTGAGAGCAGATGTCTTTGATTTTGTTCCTAGTCTTAGGGGAAAAAATTTAGTCTTTCCTCATTGAATGTGATGTTAGCTGTAGGTTTTATGTAGGTGACTTTTATTAGATAAACGAAAATCCCTTCTCTTCCTAGTTTGTTAGGCATTTTAAAAATCACGAACGGGAGACTTCCTGGTGGTCCAGTGTTCAAGACTCCACACTTCCAATGTAGGGCACAAGGGTTCCATCCTTGGTCGGGGAACTAAGACCCCTCATGTCACACAGCATGGCCAAAAAATATGTAAAATAAGAATGATAAAATAATTGTTTAAAAAATCATGAGTGGATGTTGTGTTTTGTCAAGTGCATTATCTGCATCTACTGAGATCATCATGTGGTTTTTCCCTTTAGTCTGTTAATGTGATGAATCACACTGATAGATTTTTGAATGTTGAACTAGCTTTCCATTCTCACAATTCATCCCCTTTGGACATGATGTGTTATCCTTCATGTATTTTGCTGGATTGAATTTACAGTGTTTTGTTGAGGATCTTTGAGTCTGTTTTCAGGAGTGTAGTGGTTTTTTGGTTTGTTTGTTGTGATGTTATTGTCTGGCTTTGATATCACAGTAATTCTGGTCTCATAAAATGATTGAGTTGAGAAATGTTGCACCTTCTACTGTTTTCTGGAAGAGATTGTATAGAATTGGTGCTGATATAATATTGGTATTATATATGGTAGAATTTCCATATATATATAGCGCAGCCATCTAGATGTGGAGAGTTAAGTTGTCAAATTTATAGGCATAGTTGTTTGTAGCATCCTTTTAGTGTCTGTACCTTATAGATACGTGTGTGTGTGCTCAGTCACACAGTTGTGTCCAGCTCTTGCAACACCCTGACCTATAGCCTGCCGGGCCTCTGTCCGTGGAATTTTCTAGGCAAGAATACTGAAGTGGGTTGCCATTTCCTCGTCCAGGGGATCTTCCCAGTGCAGGGATCAAACCTGCATCTCTTGAATCTCCTGAATTGGCAGGCAGATTCTTTATCACTGAGCCATCTGGGAAGCCCCTATAATGATATATACCCTCTTTCATTTCTGATTCTGATGCTCTGTGTGTGTGTGTGTGTGTGTGTGGCCACAGCACACAAATTGTGGGATCTTAATTCCCCAGCAAGGGATCAAACCCAGGCCCTTGGCAGTGAAAGCACGGAGTCCTAACTACTGACCTGCCAGAGAATTCCTTGATATTGATATTTTTAGTCTTCTCTCTCTTTCTTTTTCTCGTTGTCAAGTATAGCTAGAGGTTTATCAATTTTATTGATCATTTCAAAGAACCAGCTGAGCCACAAGAGAATTCCAAGAATACTGGAGTGGGTAGCCTATCCCTTCTCCAGTGGATCTTCCTGACCTAGGAATCAAACCAGAGTCTTCTGCATTGCAGGTGGATTCTTTACCAACTGAGCTACCAGCTTTTTATTCCATTTATTGTTTTTCTGTATCAATTTCATTGATTTCTGATCTAGTCTCATTTTCCCTTCCTCCTTTAATCTTTATTTGTTTATTTATGGCTGCGTTGGGTCTTAGTTACAGCACCGTTCATTGAAGATGCGTGATCTTTGATTGTGGTGCCCAGGCTATTTGTTGTGGACCATGGGCTTCTCTCTAGTTGCAGCTCTCAGGCTCTAGAGCACGCATGCTCTGTAGTTGCAGCAGGCATGTTTAGTTGCCCCACAGCATGTGGGATCTTAGTTCCCTAGTTCAGTTCAGTTCAGTTCGGTCGCTCAGTCGTGTCCGACTCTTTGCGACCCCATGAATCGCAGCACGCCAGGCCTCCCTGTCCATCACCAACTCCCGGAGCTTACTCAAACTCATGTCTATCGAGTCGGTGATGCCATCCAGCCATCTCATCCTCTGTCATCCCCTTCTCCTCCTGCCCCCAATCCCTCCCTGCATCAGGGTCTTTTCCAAGGAGTCAACTCTTGGCATGAGGTGGCCAAAGTACTGGAGTTTCAGCTTTAGCATCAGTCCTTCCAATGAACCAGTGATCAAATCAGAGTCCCCTGCATTGGAAGGTGGATTCTTAACCACTGGACCACCCGGGAAATCCCCTTTACCATTTTTTTAAAATTAAAATTTTGTTTTGGTTTTGCTGGGTCTTCATTGCTGCGCATAGGCTTTCTCGAGTTACGACGAGCAGGGGCTACTCTTTGTTGCAGTCCACGGGCTTCTCATTGCATGGCCTCTTCTGTTGTGGAGCATAGGGTCTAGGCACAGGGGCTGCAGCACGTAGGCTCAGTAGTTGTAGCTCAAGGGCTTTAGAGCACGGGCTCAGTAGTTGTGCACACAGGCTAAGTTGCTCCTTGGCATGTGGAATCTTCCTGGACCAGGGATTGAACCCATGTCCGCTGCTCTGGCAGGTGGATTCCCATCCACTGTATCCCCCACTATTGGATAATTTCTATTAATCTTTCAGCTCACTGAATCTTCCCCTTTGCCATCTTCATTCTGCTTTTGACCTCCTCTAGTGGAACAGACTGGTTTCATATAGGAAAAGGAGTACGTCAAGGCTGTATATTGTCACCCTGCTTATTTAACTTCTATGCAGAGTACATCATGAGAAACGCTGGGCTGGAAGAAGCACAAGCTGGAATCAAGATTGCTGGGAGAAATATCAATAACCTCAGATATGCAGATGACACCACCCTTATGGTAGAAAGTGAAGAGGAACTCAAAAGCCTCTTGATGAAAGTGAAAGTGGAGAGTGAAAAAGTTGGTTAAAGCTCAACATTCAGAAAACGAAGATCATGGCATCCGGTCCCACCACTTCATGGGAAATAGATGGGGAAACAGTGGAAACAGTGTCAGACTTTATTTTTCTGGGCTCCAAAATCACTACAGATGGTGACTGCAGCCATGAAATTAAAAGACACTTATTCCTTGAAAGGAAAGTTATGTCTAACCTAGATAGCATATTCAAAAGCAGAGACATCACTTTGCCAACAAAGGTCCGTCTAGTCAAGGCTATGGTTTTTCCTGTGGTCATGTATGGATGTGAGAGTTGGACTGTGAAGAAGGCTGAGCGCCGAAGAATTGATGCTTTTGAACTGTGGTGTTGGAGAAGACTCTTGAGAGTCCCTTGGACTGCAAGGAGATCCAACCAGTCCATTCTGAAGGAGATCAGCCCTGGGATTTCTTTGGAGGGAATGATGCTAAAGCTGAAACTCCAGTACTTTGGCCACCTCATGTGAAGAGTTGACTCATTGGAAAAGACTCTGATGCTGGGAGGGATTGGGGGCAGGAGGAGAAGGGGACGACAGCGGATGAGATGGCTGGATGGCGTCATTGACTCGATGGACGTGGGTCTGGGTGAACTCCGGGAGTTGGTGATGGACAGGGAAGCATGGCGTGCTGCGATTCATGGGGTTGCAAAGAGTCGGACACGACTGAGCAACTGAACTGAACTGAACTGAGTGCATTGTTTAGTTAAATAATTTCAATTTAGCTTCTGTTTTATAGTTATTCTTTCTCTTCTGAGAACTTCCATCTTTCCAGTCGTTTCTCATTACCTTCACCTGTGGAACACAGATATAACTGTTCTAAATCTTTTTTTCTGATAACTCCAGTATCTAAGCCATTTTAGGATTCACTTTTTTTCCCTTAAGAATTGATCAGTTTGGGGGGTTTTGTTTTGTTTTGGATTTTTTGTTCATTGTATGCTATGTGATTTTGAAAGGTATCTTTAGCTCATTGTATTTTGAACATTTTGCTTTTAGACTCTGGGTTCTGTTCAGATCTTCTGAGAATGCTGATTTTTGTTTTGTTTCAACAGATAATCAAGTTGTAGATTAAACCTACAAATTTTGTCTCCTCTGTTGGTGATGGTTTCAATCTCACTTCCATTTTTAAAACCTTTGCCCTCACACGCCCCACCCAGTAGTCAGTCTGCCACTTGAGTGGTGGTGTAGGCAGTTTTGGTCTCAAAGACTTGGCTGGGCTTCTCTGATTCTGTTCCATGCATGTGCAACTCAAGGGTGAGGCTGGGACTTTTGTAGTTGTTACACAGCATCAGTTCAGTTCAGTTGTTCAGTCGTGTCCGACTCTGCGACCCCATGAATCACAGCACACCAGGCCTCCCTGTCCATCACCAACTCCCGGAGTTTACTCATCAGGAGCTCCTTTCTCCGACTCACCCCTTGCTGGGATGTTCTTCCCAACCTCTGGGTCCAACACCCACCTACCCCCCCCAACCCACCCCCGACTCCGTGTCTAGTTCCTCTGGCTAGAAAGACAGGTTTCTCACAGAGCATTTTAGGTCCCTCGCTGTCTTAGAGTTCCATGTGGCAGATTTCGCCCTCAGGGTAAAGTAATGAGAACAAAGAGGAAAAAAATGACAGGGATTCCCTTTCCATGCTTAAGAGCACGGGGGCCCCTTTTCTCATTTCTTCCAAGCAGAGACAAGTTTTCTGTCAGTTTGAGGTATGTGGACTGTCATCCCTGAGATTCGGTTTCAGAACACTTGCTCACTTTTAAGCAAGGCCAGGAAAGAAAAAAATAAATATGGAAGCAAACTGTGGTTGCCCCCACACTATTCAGCTCACATGGGTCCTTTTTCTTCATCTTCTAGCCAGAAAGAGGGGCTCTGGGGCTGTCCACCACCCCTGGTCAGTTCTGCAACTTGAGCTACTCTTGGTTCAAAGGCAGATGGCAGAAGAGAAGAAAAACCCCAGAAAACTCCACAGTACTGATTGTTCAAGTTTCAACTTCTCCCACCTGTCCCCTTGCTGGTTTTTACTTTTTAGAGTCCTCAGGTAGCTGGTTTTTGTATTCTTTCCAATTTTCAGTTGTAATCAGTGAAGGAGACAGGCTTTGGTGGGCATAATCTTTTTTGCCCGGCACTGAAATTGGCATTCATATTTTTAATGCCTGTCTACAAGTGAGACATTTGAGAAAAGTCTTCAGTATGGGAGACAGACAAACATAGACATCCATCAAAGAACTCAGAGGAAGGACTATTCAGAGAAGGACTGGGACAAAAGGCAGGAATGTTACCCAAATGGAGGCATCTCCATGTGGAAATTTGAAGAACAGGGAGTGATTCAAATATCTGTGTATGTGTTTGCATATAGAGAGAATTTTTAAATTGTTTTTAAAGAATGTTGATATTATTAAAAAGCAAGATGATCACACATTTATTGGTAACAGAAATTTAAATACCTAAGAAAAAAGCAAATAATTTCTAAAATATCAGTAAAGCAAGTAAATAAAGGTAATCAGGAGTTTAAACTTGGGAGTATATTTTTCTGTTTAAATATAAAGGCAGGTATATCCTTAATTCAGTTCTAGTTGTTTCAAAGAAGATATTTCAGGGACTGATATATAAATTTCAGGGACTGAAGTATAAGTTGGTGTAACTTTTATGCACAACTTTTTGCTCAATAACACAATACTTTTTAGGATGCTTTTGCCACCAGATCAAGTCATTTCTTTCTTTGTAGTCTATCTTATAGAAATAATGCAATATGCAGACAGACATTTTGCACAATATGTTCATTTAATGGTTTTTATAACTTTGAGAGGTAGAAACAACCCACCAACTTTTACCAAAAAAGGATATGTTCAGTTAAGTTAATTGTAATACAAATATACCTATAAAATATAGACTATTTTAAAATATTTAGGATCAAAATTTAAAAGTGTCAATAAAGTAAGCATATATTTATGGATGGAAAAAAGCTTTATATAAATTCTATTTCAAAACAACTGCCTTGAAGAGAGAATGCCAGGTAGCAGAATGTCTTATGTATAACTCAGTCACATTGCTGTAAGCAGAAATTAAATACAACATTCTAAATCAACCATGCTTCAATAAATTTTGTTTTAAATGGTAAACCACTACATAATTATTCTCAACACAGTTATTTCTCACAACAGTCCTGTGAATTGGCTGCCATAATCATCTCCATTCTACAAATGAGGGAATTCAGAGTTCAAGGTTAAATGACTCACCGAAAGTCATCAAACCTGTTGATAGTAAAACCAAGTTTGTCTGACTCTGAAACTCTCACTCTTGGCCCTGCTGTCTCTGGATGCCTGGCAGGAAGCAGGTCCGCAGTGGGTAGACTTTTCCTTTGTGTAAATTACATTTGTAGGATTATTTTAAAGCTGCTGTAAGACAATCTTATTTTTCTTGAAGATGCCCAACTTTTTGCCATATCACTTCATAATGTCATAATGCCCCCAGCCAACTTTGGAAGTCACTTGGATTTTTCTGTGGATTGCAGCTTATACAGATTGGTTGGTTGGTTGTTTTTTTCAGTAAAGTGTACTTCCCAGAGTTGTATAACATAAAAAAATACAGTTTAAAATGCTAAAATAGACTAATACCAATAGGCTTACATCATGCTTATAAGATCTAAAATTAGAAAATTGTAGGCAAAATATACTTCATTAACAAAGCTGGAATTTAAGAGGGAAAAAAAGCAAGAGTCCAGTTGTCTTGGGTATATTTATAAGCGAAAAGTGTATTTTTAAGTGAGGTATGTAAGCAAGCATCTCAGTAAAGTCTTCCTCAGAGTAAGGAAAATACTAGGGGAGCTCTTATATTCTTGTATTCATTTTCTCTCTTTACTAATTTTGTATTCCTGAATGTTTTAGTCATGATCTTAGAGCTTTGGTAGATTTTCCATGATGAAAAAGATTGTTTGCAGTAAAATTTATCATATGCTTTTTATGTATTGAGATTATATGATTTTTTTCTTTCATGCTATTAATGTGATGTATCACATTGACTGATTTGCATAAATTGAATCATCCCTGCATCCTGAATGTAAATTCTACTTGATTCATGGTGAATTGTCCTTTTAATATGCTGCTGACTTTGGTTTGCTAGTATTTTTTTTTTTTTGGTTGCACTGGGTCTTAGTTGCAGCATGCGAGATCTTTTTAGTTGCCGCATGTGGGATCTAGTTCCCTGACCAGGGATCAAACCCAGGCCCTCTGCATTAGGAGCTCAGAGTCTTACCCACTGGACTACCAAACAGGGAAGTCCTGGTTTGCTAGTATTTTATTGACAGTTTTTGCATCTGGTAGTGTCTTTCTTTTTGCTTTGGTATCAGGGCTGGCCTCATAAGATGAGTCTGGCCTCGTCACATATTTTGGAAGATCTCGGGGAAGATTGGTGCAAAGGTCACCATTTTAAAGAGTACACTCAGTGACGTGTAGTACACTTGCAGTGTTGCGCATCCATCACCTCATCTAGTGGCAGAACATTTTGATTACCCACAAAGGAGGTATTGTACTCATTAAGCAGTCACTCCTCAGTGCCCCCCTCCCCTAGCCTCTGGCAACCACTAGCCTACTTTCTGTCTCTATGGATCTGTCTGTCCTGAAACTCTCATACGGATGTGGTCTTTTGTGTCTGGCATTTTTCACTTAGCACAATTATTCAAGGTTCATCCGTGTTGTGGCATGTATCAGCACTTCATTCCTTTGTATGGATATACCATGTTTTGAGTATTGAGTTGTTTTTACCTTTTGGCTTTTGTGAATGGTGCTGTTGTGAACAAGTACTTGTACTTGCTTGAATACCTGTTTTCAAATATTTGGGGTATATACCTAGGAGTGGAATTGCTGAATCATATGGTAATTCCATGTTTCACTTTTTGAGGAACAAACAAATTGTTTTCCTCTGACTGCACCTTTTTATCCACCAGCAGTATACAGGGGTTCCCAAATCTCCACATCCTCATCAACATGTGTTAGTTTCTTCTTTAAAAAAAAAAAAGTTACAGCCATGGAATCTTTTAAAAATATAATTTATTTAAAAATAAATTGAAAATATTTATTGAAAGGTATAATATTTATTTTATTGAGGTATAATTGACATATCATTTTAGGTGTACAATGCATTGACTTGATATTTGCATATATTGCAAAATGATCACCATAATAAGTCCAGTTAACAACCATCATCATACACAGGTATACAACATTTTTTTCTTGTGATGAGAACTTTGAAGAGCCATTTACCTAGCTACTTTCAAATAGACAATACAGTATTCTTAACTGTAGCCAGCACACTGTACATTACACCCTCAGGGTTTATTCATTTTGTAACTGGAAATTTGTACCTTTTGACTCCCTTCACCAATTTTGCTCCCTCCCTCCCAACCACCAATCTATTCTCTATATCCATGAACTCAGTTTTTTTGTTCATTTGTTACTTGTTGTTTTAGATCTCACATATAAGTGAGATCATACAATCTCTATCTTTTTCTGACTTATTTCATTTAGCATAAGGCCCTTAAGTTCTATCCATGGTGTTACACATAGCAAACTTCCCTTCTTTTTTATGGTTGAATAACCTATTATATGCCACGTTTTCTTTACCCATTCACCCACTGATGGACGGTTTAGTTTGTTTCCATGTCTTGGCTGTTGTAAATAACGCTACAGTGAAGATAAGGGTACTGTCTTTTTCAGTTAGTGTTTTTGTTTTCTTCAGATAAATACCCAGTCGTAGAACGGCCGGATCATGCGGTGGTTCTATTTTTAGTTGCTTAAGAAAGCTATATACTGTTTTCCATAGTGGCTACACCAAAAAGCATTCCCACCAGCAAGTGTTCTCTTTTCTCCATATCTTTACCAACCCTCATTTCTTGTCTTTTTGATAGTAGCCATTCTAACAGGTGTGAGGTGATATCTCACTGTGGTTTTGATTTGCATTTCCCTATGACTAGTGATGTTGAACACCTTCAAATACCTATTGGCCAACTGTGTCTTCTTTGGAAAAATGTCTATTTAGTTCCTCAGCCCATTTAAACAATCAGATTGTTTGATTTTTTGCTATTGCACTGTATGAGTTCTTTATGCATTTTGGGTATTAAGTCCTCATCAGATATATAATTTGGAAATATCTTCTCCCACTCAGTAGGTTGCCTTTTATTATTATTATTTTTTGATGCTTCTTTTTGCCCTGAAGCAGCTGCTTAGTTTGATGTAGTCCCACTTGTTTATTTTTGCTTTTGTTGCCTTTACTTTTGGTGTTAAATCCAAAAAATTGCCAGGACTAATGTCAGGGAACTTACTACATATGTTTTCTTCTAGAGTTTATGGCTTCAGTTCTTACATTCAAGTCTTTAATGCATTTTGAGTTAATTTTTATGTGTGGTGTATATAGTGGTCTAGTTTCATTCTTTTGATGGGTTGTCCAGTTTTCCCAACATCATTTACTGAAGAGACTATTCTTTCCCCATTGTATATTCTTGGCTCTTTTATCATAAATTAGTTGGCCATACATGTGTGGGTTTATTTCTGGGCCCTCTGTTCTGTTCCATTGATCTGTGTGTCTCTTTTTATGCAACTGCCATACTGATTGGGGAAGGCGATGGCACCCCACTCCAGTACTTTTGCCTAGAAAATCCCATGGACGGAGGAGCCTGGTAGGCTGCAGTCCATGGGGTCGTGAAGAGTTGGACATGACTGAGTGACTTCACTTTCACTTTTCACTTTCCTGTATTGGAGAAGGAAATGGCAACCCACTCCAGTGTTCTTGCCTAGAGAATCCCAGGGACGGGGGAGCCTGGAGGGCTACCATCTATGGGGTCGCACAGAGTTGGACACGACTGAAGTGACTTAGCAGCAGCAGCAGCCATACTGATTTGATTGCTGTAGCTTTTTGTATAGTTTAAAATCAAAGACTGTGATGCCTCCAGCTTTGTTCTTCTTTCTCAAGATTACTTTGGCTATTCAGAGTCTTTTTTGATTCCACAAAGACTTTAGGATTGTTTGTTCTAATTCTACTTTATCTCATCCCAGTTTATAAAATTTTGTCTGACTTGTGATTTGGGGTTTTTTTGGGGGGTGAACTGGTCAAAAGCAGTGATTTTCAAACTTTTTGATAGGAGAACCCCTTTATACTTTTAATAATTATTGAATACCCCTAAAAGGCCTTATGTGGGTTATATCTGTATTTGGTATTTTGGTATTGACTGTATTAGAAATTACAAACTGAGAAATTATTTAAATATGCATCCATTCATTGAAATATAATAAACCCATTATATGTTAACAAAATATTATGAATAATAACTCCCCCCTACCCCACACATGCACATACTCAATAATGGAAAGACTTGCATAGTTTCTCTTATCGCAAGTCTCTTTAATGTCTGCTGTAAGGTAGACTGTTGATTCTCACATAAGGTCCTGAGATCTGCATGTAGCCTTTGGAAAACTCCCCTATACACTTGTGAGAGAATGGTAATGAAGGAGGCAAATAATGTCTTAGATTTCTCCTCAGTGACTGAGGATACACAGGTTGGAGAGCAATTGGTTTTAAGAGTTGTTGTTTCTGGCAAAACTAGGAGTGTTTAAAAACCTTTCAGCAATTTTTTATCATAGCTTAGGGAATGGTATTGGTTGTTTTGAACCCAAATACAAAATATTCAAGGAACTTACCATTTGGGTCAAAGATGAACCTTTTTTTAAGAATCAAAGATTAAAGAGGAGTTATCAATTGCATAATCTCTTCTTTTATGTTATCACACTGAAGCAAAATGAACAGCTGTATAACTAGTACTTTCAGAAAACGTTTCTTTTTGCTCAGTCGGTTAATATCGCATCCCACCTTGTTCCATAAGGTACTTGGGGCAACTCTGCAGATAAGTGGTATAATAGAATTTTGAATACAGATGGGACAAGAAGAAGATGGTTAGAAACTAAGACAAAGCCAAGTATAAAGTAGCACATACACTTTTGTATAACTTTTAGAAGTGGGAGAAAACTATAGTGTTTTCAAATGTTCCAACTTGGGAAGAAGATTCACTAGGGGTTTTTAATGACTCACACCATCCTTTGCAATTGTGCAGCATAGTGTCTTTAATGAAAATCTGTTCTTACCTTTCCAAGGAAAATAATCTTACATATTGCCAGTCTACTTTGCTAGTTACTTGACTTGCTAACAGTTATTACATCAGCTTTATCAAAATGTATTAAGCCATGCTAAGTCACTTCAGTCATGTCCGACTCTGTGCGACCCCATAGACGGCAGCCCACCAGGCCCCGCTGTCCCTGGGATTCTCCAGGCAAGAACACTGGAGTGGGTTGCCATTTCCTTCTCCAGTATTAAGCTATACTCAGCATTATTAATTGTATTTGTATGTGTGCTCAGTCATGTCCAGCTCTTTGCAACCCCGTGGACTGTAGCCCACCAGGCTCCTCTGCCCGAGGGATTCTCCAGGAAAGAATCTGGAGTGAGTTGTCATTTCTTTCTCCAGGGATCTTTAGTTATAGCATGTGAGATCTAGTTCCCTGATCAGGTATGGAACCTGGGCCCCCTGCATTGGGAGCATGGAGACTTAGTCACTGGATCACCAGGGAAGTCCCGGTAATTGCATTTTATAATGTTATGTAGGATAAAGGAAAGAGCATAGCACTGCAATCCAGGAGACCAGAGATCTAGCTAAGGTTCCGAGGCTGGATTCCTACAAGCCTAGGCAGTCACTTTTTCTTGCTCGCGGGCAGAGAGGAGAACAGGTTTCTGGAAAGGGGCTAACAATTTAATTTGGGAGATGGAAGCACTCTATAGAGTGTTGAGGTGGTTTTTGTTTTTTTTTAATGAAAGGTAAAAAAAAACCTTTCTCGCTTCACACTACTAGAATTACTTCACACTCCAGAATTGCTATACCATGATTACAATTTGTATACCAGGGTTACTCAGGTATTTGTATTGGTCAAAATTGTACAGTTAAGATTTGTGCATTTATATATATTTTACCTTAAAAAAATTAAAAATAATCAAGTGGTTAGTGGGTAAAGGTGGCAATAAAACAAGAAAGGCACAATTTTCAAAGCTACACGATAGGGACGTGAGGTTACTACCCAGCTCCGTTCACTTTGTGTATGTACATTTGAAGCTTTCTGTGTTGAAATGTTTTTGTTTAAGCAGCTTTCTGCTCTGCCATATTAGAATGTCAAAAGATAGCATTTAGAATTGATAAATCAAGAAATAGCAATGTAAATAAATACTTTAGAAATGTGGAAATAAAAGGGGAAAATAATTAAAAGGTATCAAAGTGGTTGCCTATGGGGATCAGAGCTGAGTGTAGAGAGGGCTGGAGTAGGAAATACCTCGATTTTGTTTTATAAGAATTTCAGTGTTATTTGATTTTTAAACCTTATGCATGTATTCCTTGGATGAAATAGTATATTCATTCTGTGAATTACTGCATTGCTTTCGAGGAACATATCCACAGGATCATATGTGGACAGTTAGTATTAATTCTAAGCACAGACCAATGCTTAGAATAAAAATTGTTTACTTATGATAATTTTGGCAGTATGCGCAGTTGTTTCCATTGCCAGAGTTGATGATTTACATTTGAATTCCTGCTTCAGATGCAGAGGGCTCCAGAGTTTGATTGCACAGTTTGTCCCTGCCCTCCTGCAGTTTGTTCTTGACACCATAGTCAAGAGTGATCATTATAAAGCCTCTATTACTCTCCTGTTCAAAAGCCACCGAGTGGCTTCCCATGGCAGTTAGACTAGAATTCAAAGTCTTCATCATGGCCCACAGACAAGGCTGTAAGTTACTTAAGTGATGGGATGGTGCCTTATCTTCTTGTCACTCTCCCTCCTCAGAGTCAGCTGGATGGCCTTTCACACACTCTGAGCTCTTGCCTGCCTCCAGGCCCTCATACTTGCCATTGCTCCTGAAACTGGCTGCTTCTCCTCATTCAGGAATTAATTCCTGAAAAAGGCCTCCCCTGACCATCTAATTATATAGTAGCTCCTTCCACCCCTTCTCCATGTAGAGCAGTGGCACTGAGAGTGGTCCTCAGACCAGAAGCATGAGCATCACATGGGAACACTTTGTTTTGTTTGGAAATGCATCACAGACCTGCTGAAATAAAATCTGCATTTTAACAAAATCCTCTGGTATGCAGTGTAAATTTTTCCAAAGTTGTGATCTAAAATAAACCCCCCTTCTCAGTTTTCCTGTTAATAGCTCATTTCTGAAGATAACCTGGTCATTTACCTGTCCATTACTTCTCCCTAAATGAAATAACTGTACAACAACAATCTTCATGGTGTTAATTTATTTGTAAAATTGGGGTCATACTATCTCCCACCCTCGTCATTATGAAGAGATTCACTATTTCTTGGACTACTGAAGTCATGCAACTAATAAAGAATCATTCATTTATCCTTATCTTCAGGTAGTTTGCCTTCAGAACTGAAGTTTAGGTTTTATTGAGCACTTTGCTACAGATTGAAAACACTTTCTTTTTGGTATTTTATAAAGCACTTCCATTCAGAGTGCTGACTTTAAAAAATGCACAACGTGAGAGTTGCAAGTTAAGTTTTACTTGGGGCAAAGTGAGGACTGTAGCCCGGCAGACAGCATTTCAGATCAGCGGGGGAGCATGACCTTGGCTGAGGGCAGTACATGCAGTCAAGCACGTGTTTTCTTGCAGGTATCTTCTAGTCAGGAGCAGCAGTTGTCACTACGAAGGATTTTAGTGCTTTTCTAGATATGAGGAGGTAGAAAAATTGGGCTCATGAAATCAGCTCCTGAACACATCTATCTGAAAACCTGTCCTGTGGGGTACTGAAAATCAACAGCTGCAGCAGCACATGATTTAATCCTTGTAGAGGTAGATGGCAGGTGCCCATTTGGAGTTGACAAGGGTTAAAGTTGTCCTTAAAGGTTTTTATCCAAAGGAAGTGTTAGTCTACTATTTGTATCAAATTTTATTAAATCAGAATTTAATAAATTTTTAATAAGAAAAGATTCTGAAAATGGAAAGTCAAATGCAAAATTTTCAGTTAAACTAAAATAAAAACTGATGGGGCAAATAATGCATCAACTTTTTACTTGTGAGGTAAGATTCTAGGAAAAACTTTAGTTTTGGATAGTCTACATTTAAAGATAATGTTCCCAGGATATGTCTCCTCATGCATGTCCTGGGTCAGGAAAAGCTTCATTCTACGTACTTTGAGTGAAGAAATAGGACAGCTTACATCAGTGACTTTCAACTGGGGGTGATTTTGCCCCCAGGGACATTTGGCAATGGCTGAAGACATTTTTGGTAGGCGCAGCTGGTGGAGAGGTGGGTGTAGAGGCCAGGGACCTCCAAATACCGTGTAATGCCCCCCACTTAACAGCTCTCCACCACAAAGAATTATTTAGCCCAGAATGTCAGTGGTGCTGCTTCAAAGAGACCCTGGCTTAAAATTCAAAGAGCCCTTCCTCTGCAAATACCAATGCTATCAGAAAAACAACACTTTGTTCAACCTTTTGGAAAAGAGACTGTATAGAAACTGGCAATTTAGAGATTCAGATGGGTATGTGGGCAGGAAATGCTCAGATAGTTCTCCTTTTTTAAAAAGAAGAAAACTCAAATATAGGGTTACTGGTTTTCTTTATTTTACAGATGGGGTCGAGGATTTGGTCTTTTGGGTTCCATTTTTGGAAAGGATGGTGTATTAAACCAGCCAAACAGTATCTTTGGACTTATATTTTATATACTACAGTTATTACTTGGTAAGTATTTATACAGCAATACATAAATAAGTTTGTTTTGTTATATTTCATTTAGTACTTTGTCTCTTTGTCCTGATGTGTCTTTATAGTAAGTAAAAAAGCAGATGTTGATGGTAGAACCACTAGTTTGTAACACATTTTTGTGTTGTGAAAACTTGGTTCACTAAGATTTTGATGACACTCAGCCTGAACTTGGTATCTGTTGGTATTTAATCAGGGATAGGAGCATCCCAGGATGCTCAGAAAAACGAGTCCCATTCAGGGAAATTATTACTCCAAACAGTTTGCCTTGGAAACCTTGTTTCCTTGTTATTTTGTATGCTCTGTAGCTATTTTAAAATATTATGCATTGAGAAAACATTAATGCTAAATGATATTCAGTCATAATTCCATCACTTTTGTATAGCCACTATTGCCATTGTTCCTTACTTTTTTTACTTAATTTTATGTGAACTCTCTTACACTGTCTATCCTCTTAAGTGCTTTGCTGTTGTGGATATCAGGCTTCAGATTTTTTAATGTTCTAAATAATACTACAGTGATTAACTTTGTTTAAAGTCCTCTTCTCATACTTCCTTTTCTCTTTGAATTATTTCTGCAAAACAAATATCTAAATGTAGGATGAATGAGTCAACAAACATTTTTGTGGGGTATGGATTTTAATAGGTAGAAACAAACTGATTCTCCCTCAGTTGTCAGGTTTTCCCAAAGCTTCAACCATCCTCATTTTTTTTTCTATAAAATTTCTAATTCAGTAGTTATATATTAATAGCCATATTAATTTTATTTTTAATTTTATAGTATTTTAATTTCCTTTTATTGCCAATTGAGTTATTGGGATCCTGATAACAGAACATTTCTTATTTGTTACAAACATTTTACTCATTCTTTATTCTTGTTTTAGAAATATTGATTTTGTGAATTTTGATTATACAGAAGGTTTTATAGTTTCAGAGCAATTGTTAATATTTTATCCTGTTATCTGGCAGGTCTTCTTTCTAGCAACAATAGATTTATTCCAAGGCAAACTGTGTACCTAAATTTTTCTCAATAGCCTTATCAAGTTTGCCCCCTTCCATATCTGTATATCCTGCAGAAGTAAAAAAACACACACAAGGATATTCATAGCAGTTCAGTTTAAAATAGCAAAAAATTAGAAGTAGCTTGTAAGGATTGAATAAATTAGGTTACAAGCATGCTAAAAAATACTATGTAGCCATTAAAGGGAAAAGTAGGTCTACAAACCCTGGAAGATCAAAACCTAGTTTAGCAATTAAAAAAAAAAAGCAAATTGTGGTATAATAAATAGAGGATAAGTATATGTTTATATATGTGCAGGGTTGAGACTTCCACCTTTTATTTCATTTAATTGTTTTGTTTGGATTTCTAAAGAAGAATATAAAGTATAAGTTCACAATAAAATAACCTAAGAAAAGCTTCTGACTATGTTAATTTTGGGAGATGGGGTTGAACATCTCCCAAATTTTGTAATATTTAATTTGTTAATTTCATTTAAAATCATGTGTATCATATGTATTTTTTCTAGTCACATTTTAGGCATTCACATGCATTTTTAGTGTTTGTGTCTTTACCACCAGAGGCACATTTGAACTCCCCAAACGTGGTTTTCCAGAGCACATCAGGTTCACTCCCTTCTAAGTTGTTCAAGATAGAGCCTTTTTTCTTTTGGCAGCACTGTGCAGCTTTGTGGGATCTTAGTTCCCCAACCAGGAATTGAACCTAGGCCACCCCAGTGAAAGTCCTGAGTCCTAACCACCGGACCGCTGGGGAAATCCCATCCTATTAGGTCTTTAAATCTGCACAACAGTCTTAAGAGGCAGTCATGATTATTATCCCACTTTTACAGTTAAGGAAAAGAGTTGCACAGAGAGCGCAAATAACTTGCCTATATCATTTTGAAATTAACTTTCTTAGATAAAAATTAAGGTGCCAGCATTCATTTTTGAAGTTTGAGATATTCACATAAATGAAGTCAGCCAACTTTGTATTTTAGTAAAGGGCCAGATAGGAAGTCATTTCGGCTTTGCTGACTATGACAGCTACTCAGCTCTGCCACTCTAGTGCCAAAGCAGTCATGGTCATTACATACACGAATGAGTGTGGCTGGGCTACGATAAATCTATTTACAAAAGCAGGTGGCATAAGTAATCCAATGGTATCTTAGTCTGGAAAGAGCCTTGTTAAAGCATCAGGGATGTCTCTGGCGGTCCAGTAGTTAAGACTCTGTATTCCCAATGCAGGGGACGCAGGTTCAATCCCTGGTCAGGGAACTAAGATCCCACATGCCACACAGTGTGGTCAAATAAATAAATTAATAAATACTCCTCTGCTTTAAAAAAAAAATGATTTCTTCAAAAAACATGTACTCTCTTAAGTGGTCTCTAGGCAAGTCGGTCCCCATGGCTAGGCTACAGCCCAGATGCAACTTCTCATTGTACTGGCAGTGTGATCTCAGCTCCTTAATTAACCTCTTCAAACCACTACCACTTATTTATTTGTATCTGTTTCTGTGATCCTTATCCATTAGTTGTTGGGTAGGAGGGTAGGTAGTTTAATATGCTCTGCTATCTCTTGTCCTTAAAAATAAGTGCACATGTTCTCAATACTGTTGGCTACAGGAAATTACAAAACCAAACATGTGAAGATGTCAGATGATAGCATCAGGAGTTCAGGCTAGTCTTTGTCTTGAGAACTCAGGTTGTCTCCATCTGGTTTGACCCACATGTGGCCAAGTGGCCAAATGTGGTTTTCCTTATGCCCCAGGGTGAGCCCTTTCTGAAATGTTTATCATGATTTTTTTTTTTTCCCTTCAACAGCATGTTGATGTAATCATCTCCCATTATGGGATTTTTGATAAATTTGATCTGAACACAGGAAAGCAAATTTTACTTTCCACAGGTGGGGAGCCTGCCTATAGTGAAAAGGGTCTGTCTGGATGGTCTCACCAAATGTGTCCTGCTTGGAAGAGAAGGTTGTGGTCCTCACATTACTTTTTTCTCCTCCTCTCATTACTTTATTCATTATAGGAGGTAGGGCTGTCAGTTTTACAAATCTGCTTCATTGCATAATGTGATTGCAAAAGTGCATATTTTCTTTACATGCCTTAGCTAAGGCTAGTTTATGAAATATATAATATTTCATCCAGAATATTTACCAGTCAAAAACAGTGCAGCTATGGGATGGACATGTACACACTGCTATATTTTAAGTGGATGACCAACAAAGACCTACTGTATAGCACAGGGAACTCTGCTCAGTGTTATGTGGCAGCCTGGACAGGATGCGAGTTTGGGGAAGAATATTGTTGTTGTTTAGTGACTAAGTTATGTCTGACTCTTTTGCAACCCCATGGACTGTAGGTCGCCAGGCTCCTCTGTCTGTGGGATTTCCCAAGCAAGAATACTGGAGTAGGTTGCCATTTCCGCTCCAGGGGATCTTCCTAATCCAGGTGGATTCTTTACCGCTGAGCCACCAGGGAAGCCCTTGGGAGAGAATGGATACGTGTATATGTATGGCTGAGTCCCTTCGCTGTTCACCTGGAACTATCACAACATCACAACATTGTTAATCAGCCATACTCCAATACAAAAAAAACCCAAAAAACAAATCAGTAACACTGCAGCTATAAACCTTAAGAAAATAGACCTGTAGGTCTTGTCCTCAAATTTCAGTGTTTTGTCTTAAGATCAGTGTTCCAACCCTGAAGCAAATCACAAAATGTTCCCTTTGAACTGGGAAGCTTGTTCTCCAGTGTCAAGGTCTGACTGAGCCAGTGTCCGTTCCTCTTGCAGGCCTGACAGCGAGTGCGGTTGCAGCTTTAATCCTCATGACATCCTCCATCATGTCCGTAGTGGGGTCTTTGTACCTGGCCTACATCCTGTACTTTGTGCTGAAGGAGTTTTGCATCATCTGCGTCATCACATATGTGCTGAACTTCATTCTTCTTATCATCAACTACAAACGACTAGTTTACTTGAACGAAGCCTGGAAACGGCAACTGCAGCCCAAGCAGGACTGACCGCCTGATGAACTCTTTAACTGACAGTCTGAAGTCCCTTTTTCCATTAAGTTTATTTTGCAGCAGTTTGGGTTTTTTTTTTTTAATTCTTCTTCTTCTTCTTCACAACAGACACTTTCCCTAAGAATCTTAAACTGATTTTTTAAAATCCTATAAATTAGAAGGGGCTCTAGCTATTTTCTGTGTCAATCTTCATTTTAAATATGGATACAAAGAAAGGATATACCAAGCCAATCAAAGACAAGCTTTAACTTTACTTTGGAGATGTTTCTGAAATGGTAAAATGTAGCCCTAGCCCCTTCCCCTCAGTTGTAAAGTGAGCAACCATTGCTAGTAATTCTCTAATGTGTATACATTCAATTTCAGGTATAACAAATGTGATCATGACATGAAAATATTTTAGAATAGATACTGTATTCAATATTGCCATGTTTACAATATGTAATATGTTTTTTAGCCGATGGATTTAAACATGTAGATTCAACTAGAATCCATTTATGTGATATTTGTAAATAAAGGTAGAGATATTGGATCCAGCCCTGCAGAAACTTGCTGTACAGCTTAGTTGGAGTGTAGCGATGAGGAACAATCAGCTCAACGCTGACTGAAGACGTAGTGAAAATACTAAGTCCACACAGAGCATCTTGTGGAAAGGACTGGCAGCTGTGGGTCCAGCACTGACAGCAAAAATAATAGGGTGACTGGTTCCCTTTCATCTCCTTCCTTTGAAAGGAAGAAACTAAATTTGGACATTCAAGTCAAGCTTGTACCTAGTCATAAAACTGGATCAATTAGAAACTTACAGTGTGAGTCATGTGACCAGACTTTCAAGGCTTTCAGGACACTAAAGGTGGGAAAATGGGTAGATTTCTCTGGCAAAAAGCTGGAAATAGTACTATGGCATTTCATAGTCTCTTGCAACAGGTGAATTTTCATGCAGATAATTTTCCTTCACATTAGTGCCAGTCAACCAAACAGTATTGGCTTGGAAAGTCATCAGTATAAGCCCCAGTCACTCCAGAGTAGGATTACTCTTGGGTAGCTCCATATGTTTCTCCTGTTTCTTTCTTCACTAACTAACCGGACATCTAGTTTGTTTTAGAGTCAGATATTAGATTCGTAAACTTTAGGGCTGACATGCTGCTCAATTGGCTTAACTGGGAGGAGTACTAAAGGGAGAAGTATCTCAAGGTGGAACATAGTACTCTTTCTAATAACTACCCCAATGCAGAGTCTTTGAAAGAGATTTGAATGAACCCAAATGAAACAGTGACAGTATGTTTCTCTGGTTAACATCTTCTATCAGAATGTTCAAAGTGCCTTCTGTCTTAAATCTCAAACCAAATATTTTGTGTGTTGAACTTGGGCAGAAGTGTCCTTCCTTCCTTTCTCAGCATGAAGTAGGAAACTTGCATTCTATAGAAAGGTTCTGTGTGGTCTTTTCATTCCTTAGATTGAGAAGGAGTCGCCATGTTTTTGCTTCTATTTCTGTTCATCATCACGTTAAGAAGAAACCGGTAACTATTGAGTGTTCTGCCTTCTTTTGTAGGGAGGGGACAGGCTCTGCTCTGTAAACCATAACGTGTAGAGTCATCAACTGTCCAGCAGTTTCCAACCAACTGTCATAATTGATGCAGTGTACTCTTCTAGCCCAAGGCAGGTATCAAATTGCATTGTAATGTACTTTTAACCAGTTTAAACCAGTTTTGTAAAAGATATCCTTGTTCTGATTTCATCCAGGCTTATGTTTTTTCCCATGAATGTGAATATTTCAATGTCTGTTTTATTATGTATGTATTGTTCTTGTTTCTCTAAAGAACTCTAGAAAGTGTTGATTAGATGTCTGGTATTTATGGAGAAATGAGTTCTCTGGAGAACTGCACGATGAGCTCGTCTGGCAGCAGAGCTTCCCCTCTACCCAGCAGATCAGCAGTTCACTGCTTCTCTTTTCTCCACTAGTCTGGAGACAGCTTCACCGTGATGACATTATGGTATATATATATATATATATAAACTCTGGTTGTGCTAAACAAGTTCCTTGTGTCCCCATTTAAAATTGTTCTTTGCCCTCCTCTGTCAGTGGAGTAGAGTTAAAGCTTGTCTCAATGTTGCGTTCTTGCGAACGCCTACAGTTCTTTTGTGAGAAAACATCAGAGTGTTCAGCCAGACCCTTCAAGTTTTTCCTTTGCTTTTCTAAGCCTTGGGGACACCACTGTTTCAGTTGTAGAAAAATTGTTGCCACATTCCTACAACCCCAGAATTCATGTCCTTCTCACTAAGGGATGAACATGTGCTGCCTGAAATAACCACGTGGTGATGCCCATCTCTCTAAGCAAAGGACCCCCACGCTGGTGTGTGTGATTTGGTATTTTTCCCTGGGAAGAATTTAGGCTTCCCTCTACATCCTCAATTCTACCCTAGAAGAAGGGGAAAACCCCCTGTTATAAAAGTCTGAGGGTTATTAAGATTACTTCAGACTGAATATTTAAACATTGCAACATTATTAGCTACCAGTGTTGAAGAACAGGTGGGGGAAAATGTGAATTTCTGCTTCTCAGTTTTCAAAATGATTTGTAACAGATGAAGCCTCTTATTTACTTGACAGTCCTATCATTTGAAGAAATAAGAGAAGTCGTGGTTACATGATAAATTTTAGGAAAGCTCGGTGGTTTGAAGGGTTTCATTTGATTTTTTTTTTTCATTGCAGCTAGTTGCTATCAGTTGAGGATCAACTTCTGGTAAAGTGTCAGATTTAACTAGCTGTGTGCCCTGGGTGTATGTGGCCCCTCCTTAAATCCATGACTTTTAAAGATGTTGATAGCATTGATTATTTTCATTCAGAGAGACAAAAATCTCTCATTTGATACAAGAGATCTTTGGACCTCCTACGTAGAATACAGGACCAAGACTACAATGAAATTAAACTGTGAGTTGGCTTTAGTTTTCTTAGACTTCATTTAAGACTATCAGCAGAAGTACAAAGTTGTATCCAGCAAAGCTTGAGACCAGTAACTGCTGACAGATCGTACCCTGAACGTCAGTACTGGACAACTGCCAGCAAGAAACCCGCTCTCATTTTTGGTAACCTATTTGGGAAAGAATACCTAATATTCAGCCTTCGTCCTCGTGTATTTTTCTGTATTTTTTCCCCAATGGGCAAGTTCTGGTGAAACACTGCTCTTTATGTATTTTAGGCAGCACTTACGAGTCCTAATTTGTGAGAACTACCCTTCGATAAATCAAGGGACGGGGGTGGGAGTCCAGGTGACTTGGTTAAACTTTTTTTTTTTAACATATTAGCCCAGAAAAGGTAAAATGTTTTGTTATAAAACTGTATTAAGCATGGCCTAAGTATTAGGTGTATGATCTGTATAGTATGTTCCATCAAAAAATATTTATTACTAGTGCTTTAAGCTCCAGAGTAAACACTCATTTAAAATGGAGTTCACTGGGCAGATTTCCCCTTTAATATAGATAGAAATATTCTTTATCAGAGGTTTAGGACACAGTTTTGCTAACTGGTAAAAACAAATGTAAATATGTAAGAATGTTTATTTGTTGCACATAACTTTTTTGGTATAAAATAAATGTAGAAGTTACCTGTGGAAGTTGTGCTGCCCTCATTCTTATACTGCAGTGTTATATTTCAAAAAAGCAGTAGAAATGAATTCAGTCTTAGAAGCGATTTTAAGTTCTGGTCACACCCTGAGGTCAGGACCTTAGTTCCCCAACCAGGGATCGAACCCGTGTCCCTTGCACTGGAAGGCAGAGTCTTAACCATTGGACCATCAGAAGTCCCTATAAATGATCCTTGCAATTAGTACCATAGCCTCATTTCTACAGGTATAGAGTTGACTCTTTTTCTCTTAAATTATAGGTAAACTTATAGAAGACAGAAGCAGAATTCTTAGAGATTCTAGTTCTTGGAATTCCTGTGGGCTTATGATGTATGTGGTTGTCAAGAATTAATGAAGATGTTACTGCTTATAGTTCTGTGAACACATAGATTGTATTAATCAGCTGTTTTTTCACTGCTTTAGTGTACCTCACCTTGAATACTCCACTCTTATGATCTCCTAAAAAGTTAATATCTGCAAGAAAGATAATTTCGTTGGAAATGCAGTTAGCCATATTTTATTGAATAGAACAAATGTGTCCTTTGTTAGGACCTTAGGACTTGAGAAAAGAATCTTACCCCTAATTTGTAAAACATTTAAGTGTGTCTTTCATGTTTCTTTTTTTTTTTATAATGTTTGTCAGGTAAAGAATTTTATATATTATTCCTTGACATTAAACTGGAACATAAAACTTGATTACTTCAAGAAACTTAGAAATTTTAGGGTAACAAAAGAAATATACAGCCCCTAAAATTCCTAACTTATTACTGGAACGGACTACACTCTCATTTCTTCACGGAGCTTGGAAAGAAAGGTTAAAAAAGGGCATGTGTTGAGACATGAAATCCCCTACAAGTGGATCAAACTCTGTATCAAGAACTACATTAATTTATGGTCTTCAATTTGATTGGACCGTATTTTTCCAAAGCTTTCAGCTTTAAATCAGGGTTGATGAACACTGAAATCTTACAAATAACATACCTTACTTAATGCAGCCTGCGGAAGAGGGGCAGGAGGACAGATTCCTAAGGAAAGGCTGTCCTCGGGAGCAGAGCAGGTGGCGGCACCAGGTATGGAAGCCTGTCCTGTCTGCGGCCCACACATTCAGAGGCTGCATCTCCACCTTCAGTGGAGTTGGCTGCAATGGTCCAGTGGGCTTCTACAGCTGTCTATCCCTTTCAGTCCAGACAAGATGACGGCTGCGGTTGGAAGAACGTCCCAGCCGCACTGGAAACCTCTGAGCTCCCTTCCAGCTCCAACATTGCTCCATTCTTACCTTTCTTCTGCTTCTGTGTCAGCTTGGCTGTGGTTCACAGACCCCGTGCCTTCTTCTTCCAGCCTGATACTACTTTCTGGGAATTCGCTGAAACTTCAGCCCTTCTGTGTTTTCTGCCGTCACCCACTCAAGTCAAGGCTGGCCCAAAGCGCGCAGCAGGGCTAGTTTGGTGGCAGCACAGTTTGTAAGCCACACTCTGAGTGGGGCGTGAGTGCCGAAGCAGAGGTTTCCCCAGACTCTGTGCTTAGTTAAGGCTACAAAAAAGGCTGAGACACCGAAAAGAAATGCAGATGCTTTTCAGCAGTATAGATCATTCAGTTTACGGATGGTCACTTTTAAGCCAACTCTTTATTCTCATATGACAAAAGCTTTTCTTTATTATTATTATTATTATTGGCCATGCTGTGCAACATGTGGGATCTTAGTTTCTCAACCAGGGATCAAACTCAGGCCCCCTACAATGGAAGTGCCGAGTCTTAACCACTGGACTGCCAGGGAAGGCCCTACAAGTCTTTATTTTCACCTCTAATGTTCCCTTCTAGCAAATGACCACAAAATCCAGGTGAGAAGCTTCCAGGTCTGCCATGCACAGCGCAGGAAACACTTGCTCTGTGTGCGATGGAAGTAGCCCCCTCCCTGGGGAGGAGGAGCTGACCGAGCCAGTGTCTGCAGAGAGGTAGTTCTCGCTTTAAACAGTAAACAGGCCGCTTCCCACACACTGTGACGTCACAGCTGACCGCTGGTACCTGGTTTCATTGGCAAGTTTCCAGTATCTCTCTCGCAACAGGAAAGCTGCACTCTTTGGTTGTCTCTGCCGAGTGAAGATCCCTTTTCTGTTCCCAATCATCCGAACTGGTGCTAAAAACAAGACAAAAGGTGTTTCACATGACTTCTGATGGGGAAAATCAGAACCAGCCTGGAGCCAAGCTGGGCACTCAGCAATGTCTTCATGCTTTAGAGCTGCTCGGCCTGCTGTGGACTCGGAAGTGGCCACTTAATGGGGTAAAGACTTAAATACCAGTGCTCCCCAAAATACTTCAGCTTTCATCCATTAGGGGAAGAATCCAAAACTGTTTATCTTTTCCTTGCAATATAATGTTTAAGACATTTAGGGTACCCAGCTGCCTGGTAACTGGAGTGGGGCTGAGACAAAGTTACTCTTCGAAAGGCTAGAGCCCTCTCTGAAAGGACTACTCTCCTAGTAGGAGCCAGAGTCTTGACTACTCACAGGAGCCCAAGTGGATGTTAAAGTCCTCCCAGGCAGACTTCCAGCTGGGTCCCCACCCCTGGAGGCGGGTCTGCCAGAGAGGGAGGTAGAAAGAGCAGCTATGCTCCCAGCAAGTCTTCTCTCCAACCCCAAGAGAAGCCACTCCTTCTGTGAAATGGAAAGGTCTCTCCCACTGAAAAGTTCAAGACAACAATCATTTCTTCCATGAAAAGCAAACACCAGGCACCGTGCCAAGCACTTCAAGTGGAATCCCTATGTCAACCTGCGAGCTGGTGGGTGTTATCCCCACTTCATAGGCTTGTGAAAAGGTAGGTACCTTGTCCAAGGTCACACAGCTAATTCCTTACTACACAAAGCCAGTGACCCTACTCACAAAACTAGGCTTCCATCCAAGTTTATTTCCAGGAGCCACTAATCTCATTTGCCAAGCAGAGTAGAGGATCACGTTCTCTTTCTTTTTCCTCTTTCACTCTTGCCATTCTGATTTTCTATTTTTTCTTATTTTGTATTTTTTTGGCCATGCTGCATGGCATGAGGAATCTTAGTCCTCTGACAACAGTTCAAACCCACGCTCCCTGCATTGGGAGTGCAGTCTTAACCACTGGACCACCAGGAAGCACCACCCCCCACCACCAAATTCTGATTTTTAATTGAACTTTAACTTTCCAAAAACCTGTCTTTCCCCAGAAGTAATAAAAGGTAATTACCACTGTTATCAGTTCTTCCCTACCTCCCCCAGCTTGCTCTCCTCAATTTACAATATATCAAGAAGCTAGTAACCTAGAGGGGTAAAAAGATACAGGAAACATTCATTTGAAAGTTTCTCATTGTTCTCACTTGAGGAAGTACAGACCATGTTCACTCTGAAGGCTTTTAAACACTCCTACATTCAAAACCGTTTGATACTTACGTATATTTGGTGAACCTGCCTTTCATAAGCAAATCATATAAAACAGACTGAAATGTCTTGGGTTCTCAGGCTTTGTACCTCACCCTAGAATCACGAGTCTACCCTAGTAAATCCAATGCAAGATCCACTGTTCCCTCATACTATTGTGAAGCAGGGAAAAGCTGGCCACCTCTGCCTTGAGATGGTCACCTCTCCCATTTACTTCAGAAAATGATTTGCATTACTTGCAGCACACAAGTAATCAGCTGCTTGCTCAACACAACTGACTTTATCCTAGGAAATTCTCTGTGTAGCCTGCTTTGATGATATCAGCCTTCCCCTGCTTGTTTCCAGGGTTCTTAGAACCAAATGTCCTGAACTAACACACCCACCAAAAACAATGAGAAGGGCTACATCCTGTGCACCCAAATGCCACTTACATTGATTAGTCATGAAATCAGCAAAATTCCAGATGAGCTCGCCAACCACATATTCTTTGCGTTTTTGGTCCAGAACCACATGATACTGCTCGAGCAGGCCTTTCTGGTACTCTTCACTGAACATCAGTGGTGGATCCTGGAATTCAAGGCAGAGAGAGAAGTTAGGAGTCAGAACCAGCAAAACTGCAAACATTAGATAAAGATCCATCTGATGATGACCAAAATATCTGTCCTTGTGGTGGGCTACAGTGCCTGCAGGACTTGCTGATACTGGTGGAGGGCCAGGCCAGTGTGTGATGTAGCCCAGGGTTAAAAAAAAAAAAAAAAAAGAAAGTTTAAAAAACCACCACCACCACCATAATTAGTAACTTCTTTATTTATTAACAGAATTTGTGTTTTCTGGCCACACCAAGCAGCTGGTGGAATTTTAGTTCCCCAAACGAATTGAACCTGGACCTTCGGCAGTGAAAGCGCAAGTTCTAACCACTGGACTACCAGGGAATTCCCATTAAACAGAATTTAATATTTGCTTTACTTTTCTCCACCTCTATTTCCCACTGCAGTCTTACAACTGAACTACACTAGGAATAAAAGTACGTCTCTGGATAATAAAATTAAAACCCAAGGCTGAAGTAGCTGCCAATGCATAATTTGAACACTGGTGTGACTCAGCTTGAACTTCACTCCAATTCCCCTGTATCTCATCTAGGTAAGGAGCTGCTATTTAGCCCATTGACTATTCAACAAATCATTATTTAGCACCTGCTTATATGCCAGGCATTAGTGGCAAAGAAACTATAAAGATAGAGTCCCTGCCCTCATGGGCTTTACAATCTGGCAAGACATAAGCTCTAAGTGTAACAAGGGTGAATTGGGAGCATGTAGTGTGTGGGGGGTGGGTAGGAGGAGGTTAGCAGGGGGCGCAGATGGAGGCGGGGGCCACAGAAAGCTTCACTGAAGCGGAGACCTGCCAGGTGAGGAGGGGAAAAGCAGAGGCCACATCTATGGACTCAGCCTCCGGAGAAGAGCTCACGTCTGCCGTGTGCTAAGATATAACGGATCTCTGAGGTGTTCTTAGAGCGTAAGGTCTGTGTCTTCATCTCATGGGAATTACTGGGGCTGCTGGGTCTTTGACGCTCGAGGGTGCAGCACCGCAGTCAACTTACAAGAGAACCAACCCCTGCTGCCCTTGGTCCTCCTTCCCAACAGGAAGGAGAGAACGCTGTTACATAGGATGCACTGCAGACACAACTGCGGAGTGCTTAGGAAGCCAAGGGAAACGCAATTTAATCTCCCTCCTGGAGCCCCCGGTCTGGTCAAGGAGAGACCCAAAGAGAGCAGGACAGCTCACGGTGTTCCTCTGCCCAGCTAGGTGGGGCCCTCCTCCCCAAAGAGTGGACACCTGAGCTGAAGCATGACCACTGAGTCAAGTTCCATTAGCTGGCGGTTACGGAGCTAAGAAGGGCTTGCTGGGCAGAAGGAAGAGGCCAGGCCAGCACAGGAGCCACCAAACAGAACAGACCAGGATCTGGGACTGAAGGCCTGGGCGAGGGCAGAAGACGTGGACAGCCCCGAGCACAGATTACGGCTTCGTCCTGTGGGGTCAGGGAAAGCCAGGGACAGGAAAAGGCTTGGATTTGTTCCAGGGACCACGTGGGCAGCTTGTGGGAGGCTACCTGAGGACCACGCACATGGAACAGAGGCTGAGTCCGGGCCGGCCGTGTGGAGAGGCAGCTTAGGAAAAGCCTGGTTAGCTGTGGGAGGTGGCCAGGACAAGGGAGGGACGGACAAGGAGGCAGATCTGTAGTCTGGGGCAGTGATGACTGACATCACTCTCCGAGAGAGGGAAAAAATAACCCCCATCTTCGATGCACTTACCTCGTGAAACCCTTCAATGGCATCTGCTCCGTACTCGCTCTGAATCATCGGCTTCTGGTAGGCCTTATACCAGTTCTCGAACTGGGTTGCCAACTGCAGCTGAATCACCTCCATGTGCCCATAGTCGTGGTACCAGGAGTAGTAACTGTTCACACAGATGACGTCCACATATGGCGCCTGCAAGAGCATAGGGAGAGTCCACCATCCAGGAGAGTGGAGGACTCACACTCGGGGTGCTTCTGGCAGAGGAGGTAAGAAGTGAGTGCGGAAAGTGCGTTAGATGCACACGTGTAGGAAATAATAGTCAGAAGGGACCTGAATGGAGCGAGTGAAGGGAGCCAGCCTCTCGTTCTGGGCCAGCACCCCTGACCTGGCTGCAGCTGGGCTCCGGGGAGGGCGATGAGAGAGCGGCCCCAGGCACACTGGCCCAGGGGAGCCCATCCAGACTGGACTTCCTTCATCTCTAGGTGGTGCTCCTGTCACTAGTCATCCCCTTCGCCCAACTGAGGGCCGAAGGCAGTTTTCTCCTCACAGAGCCTCCCGAGTCCCCTTTCTGAGCTACTGTCACGGGCCCTGAAGAGACTGGACAGTTCCCTCCTGGGAGGGCAGCCCGGGTTGGGGGCAGCACCGCCGCGAATCTGAGCAATGTGCCGCTCAGTGGATCCCAAAGCTCACCTGAACCCACGCTCACCTGCAGAGTCTGCACTGGGACCCACGTGGTCCATCTCTCCCAAGGGGCTGCAGCACCCTTCTGAGCTTGGGGTGGAGAGATGCCGCTGGGAAGTGGTACCTCTGGGTGGGCACGTGACCACAGCTCACACATCCCAGCGGGTGAGCCTGGCAACCTTCTGGGGGGACCAGCACAGGCTCCCCTGCCCACTAGAGCAGGAAGGGAAGCCACTGAGACTATGAGACGCCCAGGTCGCCTGTGCCCCGCTGGTGTTCCAGCACAGTCGTGTTCCTTTGAAGGGACGGCCCCAGATCACTAGGGCTGCAAACCATCGGGTCCATGTGAAAACGACAGTGCTCACACTTACACTTGAACACAGTGCTCTCTTATCCGCTCTTCCTCGAGAGGATTCGCTTCCTGGAGCACTTCTTAGTACTGACCTCAGTTCCCTAGTGAGGCATCTTCTTGCTCCTGTTTTACAGCTTTTGTGCAACAACTCAACACAGTTTCTGAGGGGCTGCTGTGCCCAGGGACCGTGAGAGGAGCATGGGGTCCAACTGGCTGGGTGAGCCTCTCCCTTCAATTTTCACTCCCCCTGACCCTGGATCTCAGCAGTGGTTCCCAAAGCTGATTGATGCCTGTAATCACTGAGGAGTTTTTTAAAAACTCAGATTCCTATCCTGGACATTATAAATCAGAATCACAAAATCCGGACCTCTGTACTTTCAAAAGCTTCCATTTGTGGCTCCAATAATCAGCCAAGTGGAGAAACAAGTCAATGATGACTTTAAGCTCCCTTAAAACTCTGCCCCTTTCTAAGCATATTAAACTTGGGGGCATAAAATTAAATCAAAGTGCAGAGAAATCGATGAATTGAGAATGAACTGAGAAGGAATTCGGCCTCCCTATGCCTGACCTCCTTAGCGTCAAGAAGCTACACTGCCTGGCAAATCACTCCCTGGCAGCTCTCTTTAACCCAAAGACCATCTATGGAAATGGTCAGACTGGCTGCTCGTGGTCCCTCCCAGCAGCTCATCTCAGCAAGCATCAGGGCAGGACAAGAGGACAGGCAGAAGGAAGATGTGCAGAGACCCCCAGGCTCACCCCCAGGTCTGCTTCATAGTTGGTGTTGGTCACAAAGGTCACGGGCCGGGAGGGGTCCAAGGCTTTAGTGTGGGCAATCAGCGTCCTGTCCACGGAGGGCAGAAGACACGGTGCCGTCAGTCTGGGGAGGGCCTCAGGTTCCCCTCCTGAATCCTCTCTTTCCCATCTTCCCAGACAGAACACCCCCAAGACATGGCTTTCCTCCCTGCCTTCTAGGGCACTTCAGGTAAGCAAACGTGCTCCTCGAGACATCATGTTCCCTGACATCATTTTCTCTTCCTCCCTCCCTAGATCTTAGCCCCCTACCCGCCCCCCAAAGGGGGCCATCCTCAAGAGAGGAGAGGCACAGCTGAGATCTTTGAGCTGGGCGCTGCCAAAAGCAAGTTTCCTCATCTCCGACAAAACTAGGATGTTCTGCAGGTTAGGATGAGTATTAATGTAACACATCACTAGGGAGCGTGTCCTGGGAGGCAAGCTGTGCACTGGGCATTCACTAGAGACTTAAATAGGCATGTATTGGCCTGGCCAGAAAGTTCACTCGAGTTTTTCACCAATGTTATGAAAAAACACAAACAAACTTTTTGCCCAACCCGACCTCCAGCTGTGTGTCCAGAGCTCGTCTTTGCCCGGGAAGGTCCGCTACTCAGAGCCTCCATCCAGGACAGGGGGATGCAGGCAGTGTCTCCTAGGGAGTATTTCCATGGCCTCTGCTGCCTCCGCAGTAAGTGAAATAATTCCCCACGCCCGGCTATGATACAACTGCAGGATGGCAAGAAAACGAAGAAACCAAGGAACACGCCAGGAGGCTGGCCCACTGTGGGGAGATGGCCCCTATGTGAGGTTTCTGCCCAGGACAATGCCTGGGGGTTGGGGGAAGTTACTGGTATGCAGTGAACGGACAATGAACTTCAGGTAACCTGGTCCCGTCTAACAACGTAACTTTAGAATAGTCAGAATATGCCCGTCTTTGAAAATCTGTTTATAATTACATGCCTAGGTAAGTCAGCTTTATAAAGCTTAAAGCCCTTTACAGGTGAACTCAAAAGCATTGCAAAGTGGTTTTGAGCAGTTCTAACATGTACTAAATTTCCCAGGAATGGGGACAGCATAAATATCAAGGGAAGACGCAGGTGGCTTAGTGGTGAAGAACCCGCCTGCCAAGCGGAAGACGCGGGCTTGATCACTAGGTCAGGAAGATCCCCTGGAGAAGGAAATGGCAACCCACTCCAGTATTCAGCCTGGGAAATCCCAAGGACAGAGGAGCCTGGTGGGCTACAGTCCATGAGGTCGCAAAGAGTTGGACACGACTTAGCGACTAAACAGTAACAGCAGGGCTTGGTTTTGACTGGAGCTCTGTCGGCCATGGCTCAGTGCCTCAGAAAAGAGCAGAACGGAGGGAAATGCTGCTCGCGGCACCAGAGTCGCCCACTATGCTTTCCAGCTTCTGTAGCTGTGTTTCCATGGAGTTTCCCAGAAGGTGCAAGCGCCTGAGTCCTTCAGTGGCCCTTCTGGAAAGTCAGCCTCACACATTTATGTATTCTTTGACAAACGTCTCTTCCTTATGTCAGGCCACGTCACTATCTTTTTTCTTTAATTTGAAGTTTTATGTATAAATAGGTAGGTAACTCTGCATTTCATTTCAGGTGTGTCAAGGAGACACTTGGCTGAAATCATAATCTGGGTGGGTGGGTACCTTGTCCCCTGAATTGACCAGGGACGGATGCCCCTGGGCTGGAAGCAGCCCACACCCACCGCAGGGCCCACCGCCACTCTCCCGTGGCTGCCAGCCAAGGCTGAGCTGGGCCAGCAGGCTGCGGTCTCACCCGGGACCCGGCCCAGGCAAGGCAGGAGCACTCACTTGAAGTAGTAACCAGCCGGTTTCAGGAAGGAAGCGGGCTCGTTGGCCAAGGACCACATTACAACGGCCGGGTGATTCTTGTCCCTGCGGATCATTTCCTCCATCACCTCCAGGTGGTGCTGCAGAGACACGTTGCTGAAGCTCTCGCTGCAGGCCAAGGGAGGAAAGGGAGCAGGTCAGTCTGATTTTCTTTCTCTCTAGTAGAAACTCTGGGCTTCCCTGATGACTCAGTGGTAAACAACCCGCCTCCCAACGTAGGAAACACAAGTTCGATCCTTGGGTCGGGAAGATCCCCTGAAGAAGGAAAATGGCAACCCACTCTCGTATTCTGGCCTGGAGAATCCCATAGATAGAGGAGCCTGCTGGGCTACAGTCCATGGGGTCCCAGAGTCAGATACGACTGAGCGACAGCATGCACGCACAGGCTGCCGAGCTGGGGGAGCCGCGCAGTGCAGGCAGCAGGCACTCACACCAGCACGATGCCCACGCCAGGGCTCTCGTCGATGACTACGATCCCATAGCGGTCACAGAGCTGCAGCACCTCCTCTGCGTAGGGGTAATGGCTGGTGCGGAAGGCATTGGCGCCCAGCCAGCGAAGCAGGTTGAAGTCCTTCACCAGCAGCGCCCAATCAAAGCCCTTCCCTCGGATCTGGAGGACAGCAGAGACAGGTGAGCCCCTGCCCTTGACCCCATCCCAGACACGTTTCCGCCAAGAGCTGGGCCCGCCGGAGTCACCCTATCAGCCCGCTATCCAGGCCAAGCACAGGCAGTGGTTTGGGGCCATTTGTTCTGAGCTGTCCTCAGCCACTCCAGGGGACGGGGAAGGGGATGGCGAGAAACGGGGACCCAGGAGCCCCTACTCACGTCTGAATCCTCATGCTTGTTGACCCCTCGGAAATAGAACGGCTTCCCATTGATGAGGAACTGGCTCTCAGTGACGGCCACGGTGCGGATCCCCACTGGGAGGGTGTAGAAGTCAGACACGGGCCCCACGGCCGTCTGCGCCGTCAGCTTCACCTGAGAAATCGAGCACTGGGCGTGAGGCAGCCTGACCGGCCTGAGCCCCATGCAGCCTCAGCTTCGCAGGACAGCCTCTGGCAAATCACCGCAGCCCACCTCTGGATCTGCAGGTGGAGAGAGGCAGAAATTATATCTGCTGTGAGCAAGAAAAAACTTTCGCCCACACTGTCGTGGGGCTTCTCTTACAACTCGGCCTCCCCACCAATGGCTGAAAAAAATCAGGCTGGGGACTCTTCAATCCAATGGACCAGGAAGCTGAGGGGGCCAGGCCTGCTGAAGCTAGGGCTGCTGGATGGGGGCAAAAGGCCTCCCCCAGCCCAATCCTCACCACCATTACCTCCAACGAGTACAGGTAGGCAGGGTGCTCATGCATCAGGTACGGCCACCAGAGGTGGGCACTGGGCACCTGCAGCTGGCCCTGGGCCCCTGCCCCTTTGGCCACGACTTTGCCTTCCTCATCCAGAAGAGACACGTCCACTTGGAAGTGGTCACTGCCCTGGACGATGATCTGGTAATTCACCAGCCCTACAGGAGACGAGAAATCAGATGAGAGAGAAGAGGGGGGCATGTGGCCTGTGGTACTACAGGTGAGAGCACGTTGAGGAGCTGGATGGGAGAGCCCGTCTCCAAGGGGATCTTTCCAAACAGGGAACCAAGCCACTCTGGGCCTGGCTGAGGGCAGATCCTGGCAGGAGCCTCACCAATGTCTTGGTCCACGTCGGTGGTGACGGTAATGTCATCGATGTAGGTGGTAGGCGTGGTGTAGAGGAGCACGGACCGATGCAGTCCCGCGTAGTTGAAGAAGTCAAACTTTGTGTTCTGGACAAAGTAACCCTTGGGGTACCTAGGACGGAGCAAGGGGACAGTGGCCTTGTCCTGAATCCTTCGATCTCAACTCACATGTCTCCTTGGCCTCCAAGAGCCAGGGCCTCACCTCTGCTGAAGCCACCCTGTCCCCTCGTGGGAAGACGTCTGGGCAAGGTAGGGAGTGGGGGTGGGGGCGGGGGCTGGGCAAGGTGCTGCTCACATGGAGGGGTCCGTCTTGTAGAGGATGGTCCCAGGCGGCAGGGTGTGGGGGGACAGCGTGTTGTTGACGGCGATGGTGATGCGGCAGGAGGACAGGGGCCCGCTCTGGACCAGCTTGCTGATGTCAGCCTCGAAGGGGAGATGGCCCCCCTCGTGCTCTAACACATGGACCCCATTCACCCACTGCAGATACAGGGAGACAAGCGGGGATGGGGGGCCCGACAGTTTCTGGCACACCCTCACACACAAGTGCAGGATGAGGGAAGCGGGCAGAGTGTGGCGGGCTGAGGGTTCTGCCAGTTGCCACTGACCTCGGGAGTGGAAGAATGGGGCTCCAGAGGAATAGAAGGGACCACTCTCCGCCACCCAGGGCACACTCCCCAGTGTGGGGCCTTAAATTTGCCCCCGCCCCCGCATGTACCCCAGAGGCAGGCCATCAGGTGACGGCTGGGAGCAGGCACCCCAGGACAGCCCATCCCCCACCCCGCCCCACGCCTGGCCACCCGCTCTGCCTGCCGCCCGCTGCACTGACCACAATGGCATAGTAGTGGGCGCTGCCGATCCTCAGAACCACTCTCGTGCCCAGGTCTTCGGTCCACCGCTGGGGCAGGGTGATCTCCCGTTCATACCACACCCAGCCGACAAAACTCCGCAGCTGCCCATCCTGGCCCACGTCGTTGAAGCTGGAGGGCACCGGCATGTCCAGGGTAGGGCCCGACTGAGGAGACAAGGGTGGGAATTAGGTCCAGATCACCCGGGAAACTAAAGGGCCAGGTCCCCCAGCAATTCCTCCTGCAGGACAAAGCTGGACAAAATGACTTCTCCCCAGGGCCCTTCCTGGTGGCCCAGCAATAAGGAATCTGCTTTGCAATGCACGGGACACAGGTTCGATCCTGGTCTGGGAAGATTCCACATGCTGCAGGGCAATTAAGCCCAAGCACCAAAACTAAGACTGGATGCAGCCAAATACTTATTAGGCTGCACATTAAAATATTTAAAAAAAGACGTCTCCCAGACCCTCCCAGATTCCAGACCACCCTACCAGCAACTCACCAATGTCTTTTATGGATTCATTTAATTTTTATGACTCCATGAAGCAGACCCAGTCACTCACTCACTCATTCACTCAAGGGTGCACAGGGAACACCCACATGGCGTTCTAGGTGCTGGGAATAGAACACTGAACATGGCCTCTGCTGTCAGTGAGCAGCTCTGTGTAGAGTGTGTGGAGAGGGGCAGGGAACTATCTTGGGGTCAGGGAAGGCCTCTGGGGGCCAGGGCCCATGAGATCAACCTCTGGACATCCTGGCAGAACCTGAGCCCCACAAGGAACCCACTGAACCTCTTGACCCTGAACACCTCAGGGAGAAGGCAAGGCAGGAGCGGACAGATAGCTCAGTGAGTCTGGAAGCAGCTTGGGGAAGAGCTTCCTGAAGACACAGATGGGACACGGGCGCTCGGAGGAAGCGGGATTCCTTGCCCCTCACAGCTGTACGCCCAGTGGCTGGCCCACAGCCTGCCACACAGTGAGGACCCAGTAAATACTGACTGAATGAATGGATAACTTTCTGATGACACCAACAGCAAGGATGCTTTGTGTCCCAGGTCTGGTGGGAGCAGAAGTTCTTTCTCAGGGCAGGGGGCACCGGAGTTTCCATGGAAAGGGGTGTGCCCAGGGCCACAGTCAGCCTGGGGCAAGAAGGATATCCAGAAATGAGACCCTGACTAAGAGGAAGATGATCAACTGACTGCCACCAGGAGGAAGGCTGGTCGGGGAGCCGGGGCGCTTTGCGGAGGAAACTGTGAGTGGGGCACGTGCCCAGCTCCCCCGCCCCTTTCTTCCTGTGATGAGGGCTGAGCGGCAAAGACTGAAAAAAGAGGATGTAAGGGAGGTGACCGTTGGATGCTCAAGGCCGACCCCCAACCCAGTTCTCTGCCCACCCGAGCCAAATCAGAGGGAAGACCTAGAAGTGGGTGCTCGGCTGGATGCCAAGCACCGTTCTCTACCTAAACCTTGGAACTCAGGGTTCTTCCTGCCAGGGCAAAGGTGCGGCCCCAAAATGTCCCAAGACTCCTCTCCAGCCTCGGGGCGGCCACTGGCATTAGCTCGCGGCAGGGACACCGCTTCGGCTCCGCCTCCCCTACCGAAGTCCCGCCCGCCCATTTCCTCCTGCCGGTCATGCTCCGGGTGGGTCGACACACGGCCCCTTAGGGCCGTCCATCAGTTCCGAGGCCACAAGGGGAAGGCTCCCCACGCCCCCCACACCGGGCTTCCAGGAGCTCCCCGGCCCTGGCCCAGGTCCCGTCTCCCGAGCGCGCACCTCCCGCAGCGGCGCCCGGTACCACTGCTGCTCGAAGCCCTGGCGCCGGTTGTCGGAGAAGTCGGCGCGAAAGCTCCAGAGGCCGTCCAGCTCCTTGCGCTCCCGCGACCGGCTCTCCCGGGGATAGAGCATCCCGCCCTGTAGCAGCGACAGCCCGCAGCCCCAAAGCAGAGGGCCGAGCACGGCCCAGGCGCCCGCCGATCCCCGGAGCATGGTTGCAGGGTGGCTGCGGGCAGCCAGCTGCCGGGCGTCCCGGGCAGCGCGCTGATAACAGGGCCGGGGCGGGGCCCAGAGTCACGTGTCCCGCCCCCGCGCCATCTTGGCCATTCGGGGCACCCCCTCCCCGCGAGGCCCGCGCCCCTCACGCCGCGACAGGTCCTCCTTCCTGCCCGAGGGCGGCGCGGCGGAGGGCCCGTTGGGAGCTGGAGCGCCAGCCCGGACCCGGAAGGGCGGAGGTCATAGCTCGCAGGCTCCGCACCCGCGGGGTCACCGCCCTCCTCCCTGGCGTCCCCAGCTGCTCGCGCCCAAGGCGGCTCGTCCAGACCGGACCTGAGAGACTGCGGGTTCCCCGCCACACACACCGATTCTTCCAGGAGACCGGCTGGGGACACCTCCAATCGCTTATGCCTGCGGGACACCGGTAAGCTCAAGCGAAGCCTGTATGCCTAGTGCCCTCCGGCCCACAGGCGTGATCACCCGGCTCTTGGCCTTGACCCTGGGCCTCCACCAGCAGTCACCTGGTCCCCAACCCCTACCCAGGGGCCCTGCGCTCCTTGGCATTACGGACGTACACATAATGAGATGGAGTCTATGGGTAGTACCAGGACCCTGGCCTGGATGCATTTGTTCCTACAATTACTTGATTTTTAAATTATTACTTTTTCCTCTGATTCCATGTTCACCAAAGCAACCTTCTGGCTTGGACCTTGACACTGTAAACAAAGTAGATCCCGGGATAGTACAAATAAATAAATTGCAAGAATTGGCAAGGCCTAAAGATTTTTTTCCCCCAAATGCTTACAATATAAAGATAAGAAAAAGATGCAAAAGTTTATACTGTATGACCCTGGTAGTGCTAAAATTAAATCCACACAGATAGATGTGAAGTGTTAGTGTTACAGGTGATTTCCATTTTCTTCTTCATATGTTCTGAGTTTTTGAAAATTTCTATCATGAACATACGTTAATTTTATAATCAGAATGAAAACAGTGGGAACTTGCCTGGAGTTCCAGTGGATAAGACTTCCCCTGCAGTGCAGGGGTGTGGGTTTGATCCCTGGTCAGGGGCTAGTATCCCACCTGCCTCTAGGCCAAAAACCAAAACATAAATAAAACAGAAGCAATAATGTAACAAATTCAATAAATCCTTCAAAATTAAAAAAAAAAAAGGTCCACATTAAAAAAAGAAAGAAACCAATGATCTTCTTAAAACTCGCACGTGGCCACAAATAAGTTGATCTGCTTCTGTATGTGTGCGTGTCCAGGCGCTCTGTTGCTCAGTCGTGTGCCCCTCCTTCCAACCCCACAGGCTATAGCCTGCCAGACTCCTCTCTCCATGGGACTTGCCAGTCAAGAATACTGGAGTGGGTTGCCATATTCATCCAAGTGCATATTCCTGACTCAGGGATCAACCCTCATCTCTTGCGCCTCCTGCTTTGGCAGGCAGACTCTTTCCCATTAGTGCCACCAAGAAAGAAAACAATAACCATTTTAAAGCTCACAAATGGGCTCAAATAAGTCAAGGTTGATTTGCTTTTATAAATTAATAAATTGATTTTCCATTTGAGAGTCAACATGTATATACTTAGTTGAAAGTTGATTTTCTACTGTTTGATGGAATTCAGAGAACACTTGCTTCCCGAACGTGTGACCCTGACATCCAGACCCTGAAAGGTGAAGTCCACTGGCCAATTTCCTTTCCCCTTCATTTTGAAGCCATGCATAAGCTGAATCTGGAGATGAAAATTTGGGAGTTGTCAGCAGTGAGAATGGATGAAGTCACCAAAGAACGGACGGCAGGTGGATAATAGATCCCAAGATTAGCCCTAATCACCCTATGTTATGAGTAGACGGGACAAAGAGGATGAATGAGCAGGTCACCATCTTGAGGATAAATGCAGACCCCTTAGTATAGTCTGTGATGGTCTGACTGGTCCCCCTGATCCCTGGCTCTGAGTTCCAGAACACACCATGCTCCTGCTGGCTTCTGGGCCCTGGCTTAGGACCTTCCCTCTGTCTGGAAGCCCTTCCTCCCTGACTGGTTAACTCTTCCCTCTTCCCTATCACTCTCATTCTTCAGGGATCATTTCAGAGTTTTGTTTGTTTGTTTTGTAGCCACACCATGTGGCTTGTAGAATCTTAGTTCCTCAACCAAGGATGGAACCGAGGCCCTCAACAGTGAAAGGGCAGAGTCTCAACCGTGAGATCACGAAGGAATTCTCTTTTTTTCCAAATACCTTTATCTTCACATCTCTTGGCCTCTGGTTCATTCCTTCCGCATACGCACAGGCCCCAAATTCACTGAGCAATTTGGTCCTTGGCTCGGTTCCCCTCTCCATCATACCTCCTGTCCCTATCAGTGGCCTTCCCATCCTGGGCCTTTGTTCTATGACCACCTTGACTTTATTTACCTTTCCATTACCTGTGGTGACTCATTTACTGGATCATGTTCTAGGTTCTTTTCATTTTCTCTTCCCAAGACTTCTGAGATTCCTCCCAGCCTACCATCTCCTCTAATTTTCATCGTCCTCATTTACTCTAAATTTGCTCTTTTACCAGATCCACACTCTGTTTTTCTCTATCCTCCCCATCCCCTTATTTTTTTTTTTTTTTTAATGTTTGGTCGCACCTTGTGGCATGCGGTATCTTAGTTCCCCAACCAGGGATCAAACCTGTGCCCCCTGCATTGAAAAGCAGAGTCTTAACCACGGAACTGCCAGGGAAATCTCCGTCCTCCCTATTTTTCTGAATTGAGCTCTCCTCCCCCAGTTTTTCAGCCTGAAAGCCATTCTAAAACCACACCCTGACTCTCACAGGGGTCACCTACTATTCTGTAGCTTTTCTTCTGGAACCTCTCCACTCCTGTCTCTCCTTTCTTCTTCCTCAGTTGCTGCCACCACCCACTCCACCCTTGGGAGAATCTTCTTCTCCCCAGCTACCAACCCTGATGGGAATGAAACCAGCTTCTGCTTTGCTGCTCGCGAAGGTGGGCACACAGACTCTTTCTATCCTAAGGACTCGTCCACACAGAGAAAAAGGGGAGACCAAGCTAACAAACCCAGAAAGTTACTGAGTTCCATCTCTCATGGGCACTGGTCTGTAGTTGCTGCTTTTCTTTTGAAACTTTCCTCTAGTTACTTATTTTTTAATATTTATTTGTTTGTTTATTTGTGCCAGGTGACTATGCCAAAGCCTTTGACTGTGTGGATCACAATAAACTGTGGAAAACTCTGAAAGAGATGGGAATACCAGACCACCTGACCTGCCTCTTGAGAAACCTATATGCGGGTCAGGAAGCAGCAGTTAGAACTGAACATGAAACAACAGACTGGTTCCAAATAGGAAAAGGAGTATGTCAGGCTGTATATTGTCACCGTGCTTATATAACTTATATGCAGAGTACATCATGAGAAACGCTGGGCTGGAGGAAGCACAAGCTGGAATCAAGATTGCTGGGAGAAATATCAATAACCTCAGATATGCAGATGACACCACCTTTATGGCAGAAAGTGAAGAACTAAAGAGCCTCTTGATGAAAGTGAAAGAGGAGAGTCAAAAAGTTGGCTTAAAGCTCAACATTCAGAAAACTAAGATCATGGCATCCAGTCCCTTCACTTCATGGCAAATAGATGGGGAAACAGTGGAAACAGTGGCTGACTTTATTTTAGGGGGCTCCAAAATCACTGCGAATGGTGATTGCAGCTATGAAATTAAAAGACGCTTACTCCTTGGAAGGAAAGTTATTACCAACCTAGACAGCATATGAAAAGCAGAGACATTACTTTGTCAACAAAGGTCCGTCTAGTCAAGGCTATGGTTTTTCCAGTAGTCATGTATGGATGTGAGAGTTGGACTATAAAGAAAAATGAGTGGCGAAGAATTGATGCTTTTGAACTGTGGCATTGGAAAAGACTCTTGAGAGTCCCTTGGACCGCAAGCAGATCCAACCAGTCCATCTTCAAGGAGATCGGTCCTAGGTGTTCATTGGAAGGACTGATGCTGAAGCTGAAGCTCCAATACTTTGGCCACCTGATGCCAAAAGCTAACTCATTTGAAAAGACCCTGATGCTGGGAAAGATTGAGGGCAGGAAGAGAAGGGGATAACAGAGGATGAGATGGTTGTATGGCATCACCAACTCAGTGGACATAGGTTTGGGTAGACTCCAGAAGTTGGTGATGGACAGGGAGGCCTGGAATGCTGTGGTTCATGGGGTTGCAAACAGTTGGACACCAAGCGATTGAACTGAACTGAACTTAGTTGTGGCATGTGGGATCTTTGTACTTGACTAGGGATCAACCCATACCCCCTGCATTGGGAGCATGAAGTCTTAGCCACCAGACCACCAGGGAAGTCCCTAAAAGTTTTCTTTAAAGATCTGTCAGAGGACTTGCCTGCATTGGCCAGCAGATGGCTAATTCATCTGCTGTCCTGTGAACTGTTGAAAAATCTGAAATGGTCTTGAAGGAGGGATTCTTCTTTGACAGGTAACTAAGGCCCCTTACCGCCTCCCCCACCCCAGCCCCCCAGGGCATTGCTTCCTGTCTACAAATTGCTAACTCCAGGCTTTTCCCCCTCACTCTAGTTTATCCAACAAGACCATGACGTGTGAACCAGCCTTCAAACTCAGCAAGATCCCAGTGAAGCCCACAGCAAGACTGGTGCTCTCCAGGTACCTTTCACTTCATGCATAGAATACTGGAGAGCCAGAGGAGCAGGCAGGATGTGCCTGAGAGAGACGCTGGGACTCCAAGTAGCGGGGGACCAGGGAAGGAGGATACACCCTGTGTGGAGAGCTCACTGCCTCAGCCATTCCCTCCATGACAAACGTGAGTTCCTCCACAAAGGCAGACTAAAGCCTGAAGCTCAAAGCTTACGCTGTTGGGCACCTCACTAGCTAGAGCCCCTTCTAAGGTCCTCAGGGGGATGGTAGTGGTTGATAACACGGTACAGCAGATGGCTCAGTTGCCCCGTGTCCCATACCCTCTGCCAGCCTTTGATTCTGTCCAAGCTGAGTTCCTTGAAAACGCAGTTACAAATGACCAATTCCCTGAAAACAGAGCCTCATGGCCTTCTGGCTCTGAATGGCTCAATTTTGCTTCTTCATTAGAGCTGAGAAGTGGAGTGAAATAGGTGTTAATAATCGAGAGACATCACCATTCAAAGAGAGATAGGAACCATTACATAAGTATTTCAGCCTTTCCTGCAGAAGCAAGGAAATCTGGGAGACGTTATGTACAATCAAGGTGTGACCTTGTTTATGCACTTTGATATTACCTTTTCATTCTTCTCTGTTTTCCTCTTCCTGCTACCATACTTCTGGGAACATTTTCCAAATCAGTGCCTGCGTGGAATAGATCTTTGTCCTGGGGCTTCTCTGCTGGTCCAGTGGGGAAGACTCTGCCCTTCCACTATACAGGTGCAGGTTCCATCCCTAGTTGGAGAACTAAGATTCTACATGCTGCACAGGGTGGCCAAAATAATAATAGTAATAACAGGCCTTTGTCTTCAACTCTGCTTTCAAGAAAACCCAACTGGAAGTGGCTCTGGGAAGTCAGCCCTTGGAACAGGATTCTGGAACAAGACAACCTTTGCAGTCATTCAGCAACAAGGACCCTGCTGTCACTCCAGTGAGTGGAGGGCATAACTCCTGAGGTGCCCTAACACTGGAATCACTAAGATTACCTGTTATGAATTGAGGTAAGCTACAGGTGGAGGGGGAAATAATAGGCCAGGCCGTAGAACTGGGATGAAATGTGAGTAAGGTTAATTTTAAGGACTGTAATTTTAAGCTGGCTGGGTTTGCTGAGATCCCAGAGACACTTCAAGAAAAAGAATGACAGGCTATCTCCAGCCAACTAGCAATCCAGGCCCCAGTGAAGCCAGAAGGCCTACTTGGCACTGTTGACACAGACCTTGATCTCCTGCAGTTGTAGGAAGACTGTACTGAAAACTGGGCCCGGCGTTGAACCATAAGCCGCCAGAGCTTATGATGTGAGTCCTATGAGGCTCATAGGGAAGGACTGAGAGCTGAGACGTGGGATGTGGACCCTGGGGTGGTTGAACCTGAACCTCTTGAACCCCAGCTTTACCTGGATCCTCTAACCAGTTAAAGAAGCCCTACCTGCCTGGAGAGTAGCCCCCTCTTGACAGAAACCATAGATGACGATCTCACCTGAGGGGACTTCCCTGCTGGTCCAGTGGCCAAGACCCCACGCTCCCAGTGTGGGAGAACAGAGTTTGATCCCTGGTCAGGGAACTAGATCCCGCATGCTGCAACTAAGACCCAGAGCAGACAAATACACAAACAACTTGGTTTAAGAAAAAGGATCTCACCTGAGGAGGCTGCCTCACAGGACGTCCTCTAAATCGCAAGCCTCCTCCCCTCTGGCCCCAGACCAATAACTGGGTCAGGTCTCGGCACAGGATGCACAGGGAAGTACAGGCACCGCTGTGAGCAAAGAGCTCAATTGTGGAGCATTGCAGGAGCCACCACACGTGTCCTGACAGAAAGGGCGAGCCTCTGAAAGAGCAGAGCTAAGTCTGTGAGACCAAAGTGTGGAGGTAAAGCTAGATGAAAGTGAAAGTGAAGTTGCTCAGTTGTGTCCGACTCTTTTCGACCACATGGACTGTGGCCTACCAGGTTCATCCATCCATGGGATTTTCCAGGCAAGAATACTGGAGTGGGTTGCCATTTCCTTCTCCAGGAGATCTTCCCAACCCAGGGATTAAACTTGGTCTCCCTCATTGTAGACAGACGCTTTACCATCTGAGCCACCAATATCCAAATTTCCTTATTCTCCTTGAGATTTTTCATCTCTGGGCTAGTATTTATACACCTTCAAACTGCTTCGCTCACCACCACCCCATAAGATTTTGGTGTACATCCTCTCTTACAGTGTAGTACACCAAACCAGACACACTCCACTGACAATCCAAGCAGCAGTTAGAGAAGCAGGACTACCACTAACCAGCCTCATGTCAGTTTCTGTTCTAGCAGCACACATAGGAGCACATTAGCTTTTTTGGGCAGCCATGCTATACTACTAGCTCAGATTAAGCAGATCAATTCGTCCTCAAATGTATTTAAACTCAAATGTAGAGATGTAATATTTTATCTTCAATTTCATATCGTCACATTTTATCCATTGCACCAACCTTGTGAGCTTCTGTTCATACACCTGGCTATTAAATATATTTATAAACCTTTTTAGCTTTAGCATATTTTATACATATTAGTGAAAAAACATTAAACGGAATTAGAAGATAATAATTGTGGCAGCTACTCAAAACATTCCTCTCTGATTTCAAAGATGTGAACCTGAACTAATAAAGCAATACAAAAGCAAAGAAAAAAGTCAGTGGGACAATTAACTCTGATAAAGCCCCTTTTCCAAACAGTGTACATCTCGTGCACGGATTTTCACTTAGGCACAAAAGAAGCAGGGACTCCATTGGCCACCAGGGGCTCAAACGCTGAATGTCCGCTCCCACTGCTATCATGGCGCCTTCATAGGGAGGATTTATTGGGAGAGGGTGGGGCTACTGGTCTGGAACTCAGAACATAACATTCTGGAAATATCTGGACTCAATCCTATGCCACTGCTGGGAAGGTTCCTCCAATCTTGATCACAATGGCAGTGAACTTAATGAGGGGGGATGTTGGAACTGCCTTGAAGTATTAACGAAGGCCAAGTGGAAGCCCCGGAAGCACCCCAATCTGCCCCCATCCCACCCGCCTAGATAGGAAACCAGAAGCAGCACTTCACCCGCTCTGGAGCTGCGGAGTGGAGCCACCTTCCGAGACAGGGCGTGCAGGGCGCTGGTCAGCACTGTATCCCCCTCCAGTGCCCCTCCACGGCCCCTGCAAAGTTGTCGCTAGTGGGTCCAGTGTCAGGAGCCTTCCAGGGGTGTGCCTGCTACTCACTGTGCCACCCCGCTTGCCCGCTACCCTGATGCCCAGGTGTGGGGCCAGAGATGACAATGCTACGTTGTCATGGGGTGTATATGGGTTGTGGAGGAGAAACAAGGCTAGAAGTTACAGATCACTACAATTGCAAGCAGATTATTCATGCTTGTCAATACCTATTCATAATGCAGAATCATTCCTTACACAGAATAGCCTCAGTAATTGAGAATGCGCTCTCATCATTATACATGGGCTTCCCTTGTGGCTCAGCTGGTAAAAAATCCGCCTGCAATGCAGGAGACCTGGATCAATCCCTGGGTTGGGAAGATCCCCTGGTGAAGGGATAGGCTACCCACTCCAGTATTCTGCCCTGGAGAATTCCATGGACTGTAGAGTCCATGGGGTCATAAAGAGTCGGACACGACTGAGCGACTTTCACTTCACTTTATCATTATACATATGTATGTATATACACACACACCCTGTTTTCTTTTCCGGAAGGTATATGTAATAGAATTTATTCCAATTCCTGTGTCTATAAGGTACAAACCTGTGCCAGGACCTTAAACAGAGGTTGTATCATTTTGTGGACTCACACCCCAGTGTATCAGCTCCACCTTAGCATTGCTGGTGCATAGTGTTCTAGAAGGTCTTGTACTTCCAAACAAAATAGTGTGCTAAATTTCTGTCAATAGAGCGGAATGCCCTGAAGAAACAGTGAGAAAACTCCAGTCAGGCAAGGACTTGTTCCCACAGTGAGCCCTCCGCCGGCATGGAGACTATTTGCCTTGCTATTGAGTCACTAAATCCAATGTCCAATGTTTGTCTCTCAGTCGTGTCCGACTCTTGTGACCCCATGGGCTGTAGCCCGCCAGGCTCCTCATCCATGGGATTTCCCAGGCAAGAATACTGGACTGGGTTGCCATTGTCATGCAAGCCCATCTTCCTCACCCAGGGATCAAACCCTTGTCTCTTGGCATCTCCTGCTTTAGCAGGCAGATCCTTTCCCATTAGCACTACCAAGAAAGAAACCAATAACTGTTTTGAAGCTCACAAATGGGCACAAATAAGTCAAGGTTGATCTGCTTCTATAAATTAATAAATTGATTTTCCATTTCAGAGTCAACCTGTATATACTTAATTAATTGAAAGTTGATTTTCTAATGTTTGTTATGATCAGAGGAAACTTAGTTTATGAACACGTGACTCTTGACAACCAGACCTTGAAGGGCGAAGTCCATTGGCCAGTTTCCTTCCCCTTTCATTTTGCAGCCATGCATAAGCTGAATCTGGAGATGAAATTTTGGGAGTTGCCAGCAGTGAGAATGGATGAGGTCACCAAAGAATGGAGGGCAGGTGGATAACAGATCTCAAGATTAGCCCTAAGACACCCTATGTTATGAGTAGAGGGGACAAAGAGGATGAATGAGCAGGTCACCATCTCCTTTAATAAATGCAGACCCCTTAGTATAGTCTGTTGTGGTCTGACTGGTCCCCTTGATCCCTGGCTCTGAGTTCCAGAACACACCATGCTCCTGCTGGCTTCTGGGCCCTGGCTTAGGACCTTACCTCTGTCTTCCACCTTGACTAGTTAACTCTTTCCTCTTCCCCATCACTCTCATTCTTCAGGGATCATTTCAGAGTTTTGTTTGTCTGTTTTTTAGCCACACCATGTGGCTTGTAGAATCTTAGAACCCCAACTAGGGAAGGAACTGAGGCCCTCAACAGTGAAATGGCAGAGTCTCAACCACGAGATCATGAAGGAATTCTCTTTTTTTCCCAAATACCTTTATCTTCACATCTCTTGGCCTCTGGTTCATTCCCTCCGCATATGCACAGGCCTCAGCCTCAGATTCACTGAGAAATTTGGTCCTTGGCTCAGGTCCCCTCTCCATCATACCTCCTGTCTCTATCAATGGCCTTCCCATCCTGGGCCTTTGTTCTGTGACCACCTTGACTTTATCTACCTTTCCATTACCCGTGGTGACTCATTTACTGGATCATGTTCTAGGTTCTTTCGTTTTCTCTTCCCAAGACTTCTGAGATTCCTCCCAGCCTATCATCTCCTCTAATTTTCATCATCCCCATTTACTCTAAATTTGCTCTTTTACCAGATTCAAGCTCTGTTTTTCTCTATCTTGCCCACCCCCTCCTTTTTTTTTTTCTTTTTTTGGTCACACCTGGTTGCATGTGGTATTCTAGTTCCCGAACCTAGGATCGAACCCGTGCCCCCTGCATTAAGACTCCCCCCTGCAGAGTCTTAACTACAGAACTGCCAGGGAAATCCCCATCCTCCCAATTTTTCTGAATTTAGCTCTCCTCCCCCAGTTTTTCAGCCTGAAAGCTATTCTAAAACCACACCCTGACTGTTGCACGGATCGCCCACCATTCTATAGCTTTTCTTCTGGAACCTCTCCACTCCTGTGTCCCCTGTTCTCTTCCTCAGTTGCTGCCACCACCCACTTCACCCTTGGGAGAATCTTCTCCTCTGCAGCCACCAACCCTGGTGGGAATGAAACCAGCTTCCTCTTTGCTGCTTGTGAAGGTGGGCACACAGACTCTTTCTATCCTAAGGATGCGTCTACACATGGAGAAAGGGGAGACCAAGCTAACAAATGCAGGCAAATTACTGAGTTCTGTCTCTCATGGGCACTGCTCTGTAATTCCTGCTTTTCTTCTGAAACTTTCCTCTACTTATTTATTTTATAATATTTATTTGTTTATTTGTGCCAGGCCTTAGTTATGGCATGTGGGATCTTCGTCCTTTACTGGGGATCAAACCCACACCCCCTGCATTGGGAGCATGAAGTCTTAGCCACCAGACCACCAGGGAAGTCCCCAAACCTTTCCTTTAAAGATCTGTCAGAGGACTTGCCTGCATTGGCCAGCAGATGGCTAATTCATCGGCTCTCCGGTGAACTATTGAAAAGTCTGAAATGGCCGTAAGGGAGGGATTCTTCCTTGACAGGTACTAAAGCTGCCCCTCCCCACCTCCCCTCCCCAGCATTGCTTCCTGTCTACAAATTGCTAACTCTAGGCTTTTCTCCCTCACTCTAGTTTATCTAACAAGACAACTGACGAGAACCAGCCTTAAATCTCAGCAAGATCCCAGTGAAGCCCACAGCAAGACTGGTGCTCCCCAGTTGCCTTTCAGTTCACGCATAGAATAATGAAGAGCCAGAGGAGCCGGCAGGATGTGCCTGAGAGAGACACTTGAACTCCAAGTAGCGGGGGCCAGGGAAGGAGGATACACCCTGTGTGGAGAGCTCACTGCCTCAGCCATTCCCTCCATGACAAACATGAGTTCCTCCACAAAGCCAGATTAAAGCCTGAAGCTCAAAGCTTACGCTGTTGGGCACCTCACTAACTAGAGCCCCTTCTAAGGTCCTCATGTGAGCAGATGCCTCTGGTGGCCCGTGTCCCACCCGCTTTGGTAACCTCTGATTTCATTCCAAGCTGAGTTCCCTGAAAACACAATTACCAGTGACCAATCCATGTAATCACTCACCTAGAGCCGACATCCTGGAACATGAAGTCAAGTGGGCCTTAGGAAGCATCACTACAAACAAAGCTAGTGGAGGTGATGAAATTCCAGTTGAGCTATTTCACATCCTAAAAGATGATGCTGTGAAAGTGCTGCACTCAGTATGCCAGCAATTTTCAGAAACTGAGCAGTGGGCTCAGGACTGGAAAAGGTCAGTTTTCATTCCAGTCCCAAAGAAAGGCAAAGCCAAAGAATGCTCAAACTACTGCACAATTGCACTCATCTCACACACCAGTAAAGTAATGCTCAAAATTTTCCAAGCAATGCCTCAGAAATACGTGAACTGTGAACTTCCACATGTTCAACCAGGTTTTAGAAAAGGCATAGAGGACCAGAGATCAAATTGCCAACATCCGCTAGATCATCGAAAAAGCAAGAGATTCCAGAAAAACATCTTATTTCTGCTTTATTGACTATGCCAAAGCCTTTGACTGTGTGGATCACAACATACTGTGGAAAACTCTGAAAGAGATGGGAATATCAGACCACCTGACCTGCCTCTTGAGAAACCTGTATGCAGGTCAGGAAGCAACAGTTAGAACTGGACATGGAACAACAGACTGGTTCCAAATAGGAAAAGGAGTACATCAAGGCTGTATGTTGTCACCCTGCTTATTTAACTTATATGCAGAATACATCATGAGAAATGCTGGGCTGGATGAAGCACAAGCTGGAATCAAGACTGCCATGAGAAATATCAGTAACCTCACATATGCAAATGATACCACCCTTATGGTAGGAAGCTAAGAAGAACTAAAGAGCCTCTTGATGAAAGTGATAGAGGAAAAAAAAAAAAAAAGTGAAAGAGGAGAGTGAAAAAGTTGGCTTAAAGCTTAACATTCAGAAAACTAATATCATGGCATCCAGTCCCATCACTTCATGGCAAACAGATGGGGAAACAGTCTAAACAGTGGCTGACTTTATTTCTCTGGGCTCCAAATCAGAATTGACTTGGAGATGCAGATGGTGACTGCAGCCATGAAAATTAAAAGACGCTTAATTCTTGGAAGGAATGTATTGATGAACCTAGACAGCATATGAAAAAGTAGAGACATTACTTTGCCAACAAAGGTCTGTCTAGTCAAAGCTATGGTTCTTCCAGTAATCATGTATGGATGTGAGAGTTGGACTGTAAAGAAAGCTGAGCGTCAAAGAATTGATGCTTTTGAACTGTGGTGTTGGAGAAGACTCTTGATAGTCCCTTGGACTCCAAGGAGATCTAACCAGTCCATCTTAAAGGAGATCGGTCCTGGGTGTTCATTGGAAGGACTGATGTTGATTGAAGCTGAAACTCCAGTACTTTGGCCACCTGATGTGAACTCATTTGAAAAGACCCTGATGCTGAGAAAGATTGAAGGCAGGAGGAGAAGGGGATGACAGAGGATGAGATGGTTGGATGGCATCACCAACCCAATGGACATGAGTTTTGGTAGTCTCCAGCAGTTGGTGATGGACAGGAAGGCCTGGAAGCTGTGGTCCATGGGGTCACAAAGAGTTGGACACAACTGAGTGACTGAACTGAACTGAAACCCCTGAAAACAGGCTCACCACCTACTGGCTCTGAATAGCTCAATTCTGCCTCTTTAATAAAGCTGAGAAGTAGAGGTGAAATTGTTGTTAATAATCTAGAGACATCACCATTCAAAGAGAGATAGGAACCATTGCATAAGTGTTTCAGCCTTTCCTGCAATAGCAAGGAAATCTGGGAGACATTATGTACGATCAAGGTGTGACCTTGTTTGTACACTTTGATATTACCTTTTCATTCTTCTCTGTTTTCCTCTTCCTGCTACCATACTTCAGGGCACATTTTCCAAATCAGTGCCTCCATGGAATAGGCCTTTGTACTGGGGCTTCTCTGCTGGTCCAATGGGGAAGACTCAGCCCTTCCACTACACAGGGTGTGGGTTCCATCACTAGTTGAAGAACTAAGATTCTACATGCTTCATAGGGTCGCCAAAATAATAATAGTAATAATAGGGTTTGTCTTCAGCTCTGCTTTCAAGAAAACCCAACTGGAAGTGGCTCTGGGAAGTCAGCCCTTGGAACAGGATTCTGGAACAAGACAGCCTTTGCAGTCATTCAGCAACAAGGGCCCTGCTGTCACTCCAGTGAGTGGAGGGAGTATAGCTCCTGAGGTGCCCCAACACTGGAATCACTAAGATTACCTGTTATGAATTGAGATAAGCTACAGGTGGAAGGGGAAATAATAGGCCAGGCAATAGAACTGGAATGAAATCTGAGTAAGGTTAATTTTAAGGACTGTAATTTTAAGCTGGCTGGGTTTGCTAAGTTCCCAGAGACACTACAAGAAAAAGAATGACAGGCTATCTCCAGCCAACTAGCAATCCAGGGCCCAGTGAAGCCACAAGGCCTACTTGGCACTGTTGACAGAGACCTTCATCTCCTGCCGTTGTAGGAAGACTGTACTGAAAACTGGGCCCGGCATTGAACCATAAGCCGCCAGAGTTTATTATGTGAGTCCTATGAGGCTCATAGGGAAGGACTGAGAGCTGAGACCTGGGATGTGGACCTTTGGGTCGTTGAACCTGAACCTCTTGAACCCCAGCTTTACCTGGATCCTCTAACCAGTTAAAGAAGCCCTACCTGCCTGGAGAGTAGCCCTCTCTTGACAGAAACCACAGATGATGATCTCACCTGAGGGGACTTCCCTGCTGGTCCAGTGGCCAAGACCCCACGCTCCCAGTGTGGGAGAACAGAGTTTGATCCCTGGTCAGGGAACTAGATCCGCATGCTGCAACTAAGACCCAGAGCAGACAAATACATAAACAACTTGGTTTAAGAAAAAGGATCTCACCTGAGGAGGCTGCCTCACAGGACGTCCTCCTCTAGATTGCAAGCCTTCTCCCCTCTGGCCCCAGACCAATAACTGGGTCAGGTCTCGGCACAGGATGCGCAGGGAAGTACAAGCACCGCTGTGAGCAAAGAGCTCAATCGTGGAGCGTTGCAGGAGCCACCACACGTGTCCTGACAGAAAGGGCGAGCCTCTGAAAGAGCAGAGCTAAGTCTGTGAGACCAAAGTGTGGAGGTAAAGCTAGATAGGGAGGGTTTATTGAGAGAGGGTGAGGCTACTGGTCTGGGATCAGGGCATAATGTTCTGGAAAGGAGATCTGGACTCAATCCTATGACATTGCTGGGAAGGTTCCTCCAATCTTGATCACAATGGTGGTGAACTAAATGAGGGGGGATATTGGAACTGCTTTGGAGTATTGACAAGGCCATGTGGAAGCCCTGACAGCACCCCAGTCCGCCCCCCATCCCACCCTCCTAGATAGTAAACCAGAAGCAGCACTTCATCCCCTGCCCCCTGTAACTGCGTAGTGGAGCCACCTTCTAAGACAGGGCGTGCAGGGCGCTGGTCAGCACTGTATCCCCCTCCAGTGCCCCTCCATGGCCCCTGCAAAGTTGTCGCTAGTCGGTCCAATGTCAGGAGGCTTCCAGGGGTGTGCCTGCTACTCAGTGTGCCAGCCTGCTTACCCGCTACCCTGATGCCCAGGTGTGGGGCCAGAGATGACCGCTTGCTACACTGTCACTGGGTGTATATGGGTTGTGGAGGAGAAACGAGGCCAGAAGTTACAGATAAGTACAATTGCAAGCAGATAATTCATGCTTTTTAATACCTGGTGATAATGCAGGATCATTCCTTACACAGAATAACCTCAGTAATTGAGAATATGCTCTCATCATTATACATGGGCTTCCCTTGTGGCTCAGCTGGTAAAAAAATCTGCCTGCAATGCAGGAGACCTGGGTTCAAACCTTGGGTTGGGAAGATCCCCTGGTGAAGGGAAAGGCTACCCACTCCAGTATTTTATCCTGGAGAATTCCATGGACTGCACAGTCCATGGGGTCGCAAAGAGTCAGACACGACTGAGCAACTTTCACTTCACTTTATACATACATATGTATACACACACCCTGTTTTCTTTTCCGGAAGATACATGTAATAGAATTTATTCCAATGCCTGTGTCTGTAGGGTACCAACCTGTGCCAGTACCTTAAACAGAGGTTGTATCATTTTGTGAACTCACACCCCAGTGTATCAGCTCCACCTTAGCATTGCTGGTGCATCTTGTTCTGGAAAGTCTGGTGCTTCCAAACAAAATAGTGTGTTAAATTGCTGTCAATAGAGCGGAATGGCCTGAAGAAACAGTGACAAAACTCCCATCAGGAAAGGACTTGTTCTCACAGTGAACCCTCTTCTGGCATGGACACTATTTGCCCTAGAATTGAATCACTAAATGCAGTGTCCAATATTTGTCACTTGGTCGTGTCCAACTGTTATGACCCCATGGGCTGTAGCCCACCAGGCTCCTCTGTCATGGAATTTCCCAGGCAAGACTACTCGAGTGGGTTGCCATTTCCTTCTCCAGGGAATCTTCATTGCAGACAGACTCTTTACTGCCTGACAACCAGGGAAGTCCATTCAATCACTATTGTGAAGTATTCCAACACATCCCAGAATCATCCGTCATGAAGCATAGTCTCTCATCCCAAGTTCCCCTCCACAGTACAGTTTATCAGAATTTTCTATGTTCTGGGTCACCAGATTCTTCCATCCCATTTACTCCCACTGTACTCCAAACAGGATTAACACTCCATGGAAACTATTTAGGCTGGCCAAAACATTTCTGTAACATCTTTCCAAAAAGCTTGAATGAAGCTTTTGGCCAACCCAGTACTTGTCATGAACATCAGTTCTGTGTTCTTAGATCCAAATTCCCTTGCAGTCTTACTCTGGGTAACCTTTGGCTTGGGTGTTCAAGGAAAAGCGCCTTCGCTTCCATGAAGCTACATCCTCTTCATTTTCCTCCAACCTCACTGGCCATTTCTCTGCCTTGTCTTCTGGCTCCCTCTCTTTTGTCCCATCTTCAGATGTTGGGAATGTCTCAGGGTTCCCTGTTCTATATCCTCACCACACCAAATTAACTCATCCATTTCCATGACTTAGTACAGTATATGCCAAGAGAATCTTTTGAAACTTGTATCTCTTTATAATCTCTTCTCATATCCTATGAGGGTTGGTCTGTGTGAGATGAACAATGGCAGAATTGATGGTGTGTTGCTTCCAGGACAAGGTCATTGTGTGATTTCTGCCTATTGGTGTTTCTTGGATCACATGCTTCAGGGGAAGCTAGCTGCCATGTTCTCAAGAAGCCCATAGCAGTGGCACAGGGTGAGAAATGGAAGCCTCCTGCCAACAGCTGTGTGGCAGCCCATTCTCCAGCCCTCATTAAGCTTTCAGTTGACTTCCATTCCAGCTGACATCTTGACCACAACTTTATGAGGCCCCAAACCATTATTACCCAGCTAAGCCACCCCCTATTTCCTGACCAACAGAAACCATGAGATAATAAATGTTTGTTGTTGTAAGCTGCTAGATTTGTGGGTTTCTTGTTATGTGGCAGTAGAACACTTATACAGTCCCCAGGTTCATATCTCTAGGGTTTTGCACTCCACAGATCTCCAGATTCATATACTGAAGTACTACCTCCACGATCAGTTTCCCTGGTGGTTCAGTGGTAAGGAACCCGCCTGCCAATGCAGGAGACTCGGGTTCAATCCCAGGCTCACAAAGATCCCCTGAAGAAGGGAATGGCAACCCCCTCCAGTATTCTTGCCTGGCAAATCCCATGGACAGAAGCCTGGCGGGCTGTAGTTCATGGGATCTAAAAACAACGAGACATGACTTGGCAACTGAACAACAACCATAACCACGTGGTATCAACCCTGAAACATCAAAAGCACCTCATTATTAATATGGACAAATCAAAACTCTTGATTCAGAAAACTTACTACCACCAGCTTCTACTCCAGAAGAAATGTACATCCCCAGAGCCACTCAGCTTCTCGGGCCAGAAACCTAGGAGTCATTCTCGATTCCTTCCTTCCCCTCACCCTCCACAACCCAACCATCAGCTCTACTTCCAAAACTGATCTTGACCTTGTTTGCTCCTTTCCACCTCTATTGCTGCTTTGCTGGTCCAGATCACAGGCATCTCTCACTTGGACTGTTGCTTCTTAACTGATTTCCCTTCCTCCATGCTTGCCCATCCCTCGGAGCAAGCAGAATGAAGGGTCTTTATAAAAATTACACCTTGCTACCTGGTTAAAATCCTCCAGTGACTTCCCAGTACACCTTAGAGTAAAATTCAGACTCCTTACCGTGGCCCTCAAGAACCTATGTGTCCCAGCCCTGCCACCTCTCACTCTTATTCACCATTTTCTGAACAGGAGTCATTTTCCTGTTCCTCAAATGCTTCAAGCCCATTCCTGCTTTATGGACTTTGCATGCAATGGTCTCATAGTTTCTTCTTTTCAGTGATCCAGGTCTTGGCTTAAATGTTACCTCCTCGTTGAGTTCTCCTATACTTACTTTAAAGTTGAATTATAATAGTTAACCATGGTAATCGTTAGTGTTTTTCACCAAACATTTTTCTGGTGCTGCCCTTTTCTAGACACTTGATCCATGCCCCTTGGAAGTTAGGTGTGACCATATGACTGTTTTTGCCGAATGAGCTTTATTGATTGATTGATTGATTTTTTTTTTTTTTTTTTTTTGCTGTGGCATGTAGGATCTTAGTTTCCAGACCAAGGAGCAAACCCATGCCCCCTGCAGTGGAAGCATGGAGTCTGAACCATTAGGCTGCCAAGGAATTCCCCCCAAGGAGATTTAGATAACAGAAAATTTAAGAGCCAGTGCCTGACCTGCCACATCCCTTATTCCTGCCTTGTGATCTTGGAAGCATGTGTCCAAATGGAACTTCCATCAGCCTAAATTCCTGAGGGACTTAGGGTGATAAATGCCTCTCTTCCAACCTCTGATGGATGTGTGGCATGAGTGAGATATAAACCTTTATTGTTTCTACCACAACGTATTACTGTATTCATCCTCATAACACCCTCTTAAGAAAGGCAGTGTCAAGTATAATGACCACAGTTTTATAGATGGGAACACAAAGACAAATGGAAGTAGTGACTCTCCAAGATCAGAGAAAAACCGGTAGCAAAATTAAGGAGTAATTTTGTGTTTTTATAAATTTAAACTTTTTTCCAGTTTCTTCTCATGATATGTCTCAAATTTAACTTTGGCATTACTTTACCTATAAATTAGCATATTTAGAATCATGCTAATGATTATAATCTAATTTTATTTGAGAAATGTGCACCATAAACCTGGCAATTTCTAATTGAATAAATATATATAAAGGCAAAAAAAGTGCTTATTACTGTTTCAAACAACTGAGATTGTTGTTAGTTACTCCAGCATAACTAGCCTGACTATCATGCCAGGTACTTACCTGGGTGTTTTACATGAATTAACTCATTCACTTCTCCAACAACTGTAATTATTCTCATGTTAGAATTAGAGTGACTGAGGCACAGAAAAGTTAAGTAAGGAACAGAGGTAGAATCTGAATCTGGTAAGAGGTTTATGCTCTTAGTCACTCTGCTATACTACCTCTCAAAGACATTCAAACTCATGTTCAAACAAGGAATTGCAGAGTCATGGGTTTCATTACACATTCATACATATATAGAGAAGAAGGAACTGCCAGTTTTGATCCTTAGAGTGTGTGTGTATTTTAGGAATACAGGGATGTCACTAGAAATATCAATTACTATTTTAGTGTCAGTACCAGGACAAGAATTATCAAGTATAACAACCAATTAAAATAACAAATATTTTAGAAGTTAAAGATTATTTTTACAAGATCTAAAGACAAGTCTGAGTGTCTGAAAAGACCCTTCCTCACCTTGTAGAAATAGTTTCAAGGACTTTTCCCCCAATTGTCTAAAACAAATTCTCTTGAGGTGTAGTTTACAAATGATGAAGTACACACTTGTTCTAAGTGTACAGTTTGATAAGGCTTGACAAATGTGTATACCTGAATACCTGACAGCACCATCAAAATACAGAACTTTTGGACATCCCTGGCTTTTCCACTGCAGGGGGCACAGTTTTGATCCCTGGTCTGGAAACTTAAGATCCAGCCAGCCATGTGGCACAACCAAAGAAAAAAGAACTTTTCCACCACTCTGCCCAGTCTATCTTGCCTCCATCCCTGGCCTCAGGCAAACATTGATCAACACTGTGTCACCATAGAGTAGATCTGGCTTTTCGAGTTCCACATAAATAGAATGACAATGTGCTTTTTGTGCCTCGTTTCTTTTGTTCAGTATCATGTTTTTGAGATACTCCATGCTATTGCATGTGTCAGATTCTCATCCCCAAGAACAGTTTTTAGTAACAGAAGATAGAATAAGTTTCAACTCTGGGCAGAACTTTCATGTTAGGTAGTTATAATAGGAAAAAGGAGTTCAGGAGGGCGGTGGCTAGAAGACAAGGAAGGGAAAAGCCTGCAAAAATTGGGCAAAGGAAGGTCCGAGGACCAGAGTGAGGACCTAAGGTAGAACAAACAGAACTCTAGGCTGGCCCGATTTACATAGGGCAGGCCCAAGGGGAGGAAAAAAAAAAACACAAAAAGAGAAGCCAAAGGGCCAGGGTCCAGTCTCTCCCGTGCTCATGCGCACGCAGGTGCGCGCTCTCTCTCTACCCCCCGTGTCTTTTGCGTCGGCATGCCCTCATGCCTCGAGGATGTATTTTCCTTTCATTTTCTAAATAAAACTGAGGTGTAACATGGAGCCGTAACACTGATCTGTCCGAGAGCTGAGAGCTGTAACACGGTCTGTCTGAGGGCTGAGACACATTCTGTCTGAGGGCTTTAACATCCGTCACTTCAAATTTTTGTTGTGATGAGACAGAACCGAGGAAATTACACACTCCTCTGACATCTTTCATGCCGTGGCTCAGATTTAACCTGGCTGAAACAACCTCGGCACAGCCCCCGCAAGGAGGAGGCCAAGCACAGCAGGAGCCTAACTCGGCGAAAGCTCCTACTGTGGGAGCTGAACACGAAGAAAACCCAGTGTGGGGGAAGTGACAAGCCCAATGTGCTGGAAACTGGGACAGCTAATAACAAACTCAGCAGAAAGTTCATGTAGCTCAGTCTCAGATTCCAGAAGACCTCCAGTTAAGGTAGGAGGTCTCACTCCTGTGGCTGGAGGCACATATGCCTAACAAAATCTGAATTCCTTTACAATCTCTCATTTCTTCTTTCCTCAAACCTCCAGTGAACAGGCAAGGGGCAGTAGGTGCAATTGAGGAACTCTGGGGAGTCTACTCCTCCGTATGTCCCAAAGACACTATCTGCAGAGCCCCAGTAGCTGTTATCCAAGCTGGTGGGGGGTTCTTCTGTCCTTAATCTTATTTGTGCCAATGAAAACTGTGAGCACAGGTCAGGTATTTAGCAGATTTTCTGACAGGCTATGAAAGGGATACGTCAAAGGTAAGAGAAACCCCAGTAAGATGGTAGGCACTGAGAGAGGGCATCAGAGGGTGGGCAAATAGAAACCACAATCACAGAAAACTAACCAATTTAACCACATAGACCAAAGCCTTGTCTAACTCAATGAAACGAAGCCATGCTGTGTGGGGCCACCCAAGACGGATGGGTCATGGTGGAGAGTTCTGACAAAATGTGGTCCACTGGAGGAGGGAATGGCAAACCACTTCAGTATTCTTTCCTTGGGAACCCCATGGACAGTATGAAAAGGCAAAAAAATAGGACACTGAAAGATGAACTCCCCAGGTCAGTAGGTGCCCAATATGCTACTGGAGATCAGTGGAGAAATAACTCCAGAAAGAATGAAGATACGGAGCCAAAGCAAAAACAACACCCAGTTGTGGATGTGACTGGTGATAGAAGCAGGGTCCGACGCTGTAAAGAGCAATATTGCATATAAGAGAGTCATTTCCTAGGCAGGTTGATAGGGAGTCTAGGGGTCCCCAAGGAGAGAGGGGTCAGGAATTCTCAAGGAGGAAGAAAGGACAAACTTTTTTTCTTTCTCCACATTCCTTAGGATTATATAACAATAATGTATCCTGCCTAAGGACAGTCTTTGGATTCAACCTTCTGTTATCCTAAAATGTTAATTATGGGAGTAGACCTGGTCTTTACAAGAATGTATCTTGCCTGAGGACAGTGTTATCTTAAAATGTAAATTATGGGAGTAGGTCTGATGAGGTCTTTACAACCTCCAGACATTCTTTGGATTATATAACCTCATTGTTTACACTAGCAAGCGGGTACTCTTTCTGCCCCCTTCTGATGCCTTTCTCTATCTCCTTTATACTTTAATAAAACTTTATTACATAAAAGCTCTGAGCGATCAAGCCTCATCTCTGGTCCCGGATTGAATTCTTCTCCTCTGGGGGCCAAGAATCACGGTGTATTCGCGTGATTCAACAACAACCTTTCACATAGGAACCTGGAATGTCAGGTCCATGAATCAAGGCAAAGTGGATGTGGTCAAACAGGAGATGGCAAGAGTGAACGTCATCATTTTAGGAATCAGCAAACTAAAATGGACTGGAATGGGCGAATATAACTCAGATGACCATTATATCTACTACTGTGGGCAAGAATCCCTTAGAAGAAATGGAGTAGCCATCATAGCCAACATAAGAGTCTGAAATGCAGTACTTGGATGCAATTTCAAAAATGACAGAATGACCTCTGTTTGTTTCCAAGGCAAACCATTCAATATCACAGTAATCCAAGTCTTTGCCCTGACCAGTAACACTGAAGAAGCTGAACAGTTCTATGAAGACCTACAAGACCTTTTAGAATTAACACCCAAAAAAGATGTCCTTTTCATTATAGGGGGCTGGAATGCAAAAGTAGGAAGTCAAGAAACACCTGGAGTAACAGGCAAATTTGGCTTTGGAGTACAAAATGAAGCAGGGCAAAGGCTAATAGAATTTTGCCCAGAGAACACACTGGTCATAGCAAATACCCTTTTCCAACAACACAAGAGAAGAGTCTACACATGGACATCTCCAGATGGCCAACACTGAAATCAGACTGATTATATTATTTGCAGCCAAAGATGGAGAAGCTCTATACAGTCAGCAAAAACAAGACTGGGAGCTGACTTTGGCTCAGATCATGAACTCGTTATTGCCAAAATCAGACTTCAGTCGAAGAAAGTAGGGAAAACCACTAGGCCATTCAGGTATGACCTAAATCAAATCCCTTACAATTATAGGAAGTGAGAAATAGATTTAAGGGACTAGATCTAATAGACAGAATGCCTGATGAACTATGGATGGAGGTTCATGACATTGTACAGGAGACAGGGATCAAGACCATCCCCAAGAAAAAGAAATGCAAAAAAGCAAAATGGCCGTCTGAGGAGGCCTTACAAATAGCTGTGAAAAGAGGGGAAGTGAAAAGCAAAGGAGAAAAGGAAAGATATACCCATTTGAATGCAGAGTTCCAAAGAATAACAAGGAAAGATAAGAAAGCCTTCCTCCGTGATCAGTGGAAAGAAATAGAGAAAAACAATAGAATGGGAAAGACTAGAGATCTCTTCAAGAAAATGAGAGATACCAAGGGAACATTTCATGCAAAGATGAGTTCAATAAAGGACAGAAATGATATGGACCTAACAGAAGCAGAAGATATTAAGGTGTCAAGAATACACAGAAGAACTGTACAAAAAAGATCTTCATGACCCAAATGATCATGATGGTGTCATCACTCACCTACAGCCAGACATCCTGGAATGTGAAGTCAAGTCGGTCTTAGGAAGCATCACTGTGAACAAAGCTAGTGGAGGTGATGAAATTCCAGTTGAGCTATTTCAAATCCTGAAAGATGATGCTGTGAAAGTGCTGCACTCAATATGCCAGCAAATTTGGAAAACTCAGCAGTGGCCACAGGACTGGAAAAGGTCAGTTTTCATTCCAATCCCAAAGAAAGGCAATGCCAAAGAATGCTCAAACTACCGCACAATTGCACTCATCTCACACACTAGTAAAGTAATGCTCAAAATTCACCAAGCCAGGCTTCAATGATACATGAACTGTGAACTTCCAGATGTTCAAGCTGGTTTTAGAAAAGGCAGAGGAACCAGAGATCAGATTGCCAACATCCGCTGGATCATGGAAAAAGCAAGAGAGTTCCAGAAAAACATCTATTTCTGCTTTATTGACTATGCCAAAGCCTTTGACTGTGTGGATCACAATAAACTGTGGAAAATTCTGAAAGAGATGGGAATACCAGACCACCTGACCTGTCTGTTGAGAAATTTGTATGCAGGTCAGGAAGCACCAGTTAGAACTGGACATGGAACAACAGATTGGTTCCAAATAGGAAAAGGAGTACGTCAAGGCTGTATATTGTCACCCTGCTTATTTAACTTATATGCAGAGTACATCATGAGAAACGCTGGGCTGGATGAAGCACAAGCTGGAATCAAGATTGCTGAGAGAAATATCAATAACCTCAGATATGCAGATGACACCACCCTTATGGCAGGAAGCTAAGAAGAACTAAAGAGCCTCTTGATGAAAGTGAAAGAGGAGAGTGAAAAAGTTGGCTTAAAGCTCAACATTCAGAAAACGAAGATCATGGCATCTGGTCCCATCAGTTTATGGCAAATAGATGGGAAACAGTGGAAACAGGGGCAGACTTTATTTTGGGGGGCGCCAAAATCACTGCAGATGGTGACTGCAGCCATGAAATTAAAAGACTCCTTGGAAGGAAAGTTATGACCAACCTAGACAGCATATGAAAAAGCAGAGACATTACTTTGCCAACAAAGGTCCATCTAGTTTTTCCAGTAGTCATGTATGGATTTGAGAGTTGGACTATAAGGAAAGCTGAGCATCGAAGAATTGATGCTTTTGAACTGTGGTGTTGGAAAAGACTCTTGAGAGTCCCTTGGACTGCAAGGAGATCCAACCAGTCCATCCTAAAGGAGATCAGTCCTGGGTGTTCATTGGAAGGACTGATGCTGAAGCTGAAACTCCAATACTTTGGCCACCTGATGGGAAGAGCTGACTCATTTGAAAAGACCCTGATGCTGGGAAAGATTGAAGGCGAGAGGAGAAGGGGACGACAGAGGATGAGATGGTTGGATGACATCACTGACTCAATGGACATGAGTTTGGATAAACTCCAGGATTTGTTGATGGACAGGGAGGCCTGGAATGCTGTGGTCCATGGGGTTGCAAAGAGTCCGACGCGACTGAGCAACTGAACTGAACTGAACCGAATGGAACTTTGTGGTGATGCACCTCACCACTAGGCGGAGTTTGTTCTATTATTTTCTGTTCTAAACATTAAAAAGTCTTCTGGATGATGTGCCATCAACAATGGTAAATGTAGGGAACTCCCCGGTGGTCCAGTTGACAGGACTTGGCACTTTCACTGCCAGGTCCGGGCTTCAATCCCTGATCAGGGAACTAAGATCCTGTGTGCATGTGTACATGCTAAGTTGTTTCCGTCATATCCAACTCTTTGCAACCCTATGGACTGTGGCCCACCAGGCTCTTCTATCCTTGGATTCTTCAGGCAGGAATACTGGAGTGGGTTTCCATGCCCTACTCCAGCAGATCTTCCTGACCCAGGGATCAAACCCATGTCTTATGTCTCCTGCATTGGCAGGCAGGTTCTTTACCACTAAGAGGCACCTGGGAAGCCCACAGGATCCTGCAAGCTGTGCAAAAACAAAACAAAACAAAACAAAACAAAAAAACGAACAATGTAGTTTTGGGTGTGTTTCCCTGAGCAAGTCATTTCACCTTGCCTCTCATTCAGCTTCAGTTTCCTCATCTGTAGCAGAGAGCAAATAAGTCCACTTTACAGTCTTCCAGAGCAGAAATTCTGCTGGGAGCGGGGGGAGGGGGGAAAGTGTGCTGTTACCAATGTCATCAAGCGGAAGGAATCCAGGGAGCACTCTAAAGGTCCCAGATCACCTTTACTCAAGTGATGACCTGTATTCTCTCACTTATGGGGTGAGGTCCATGTCACTGTGGTTATGAAAGGAGGACTGGCTGCCAGACTCACAGTTTGGCTCATGCCAGGCAGTCAGGCCTCCAGGTCAGGGCCCTGACTGCAAATGTGGTCGACAGCGGCTATCCCAGGAGAAGGTTTTGTCCCATCAGGAAACAAAAGAGCTGACATCTGAGCCAAGCTTAGAAACATGACCCAGAGAACAGGAGAAAGAACTATGCAGCCTCCAAGAGAAGCCTGGGAAGGTATTTCTGGGGCCCAGGAGCAAGAATACCAGTATAAAAGTTACAGGGAAGAACTGACTCCATGTTAGACCTGTTTCTTTTACTTTAGCCTTTGCTTCTCATTGCTTTTGTTCAGTAAAAGGATACTGTCCATACAAAATAGCCTGCCTCAGGGAACCCAGCCCCTCTGCCAGAAGGTTAAACCAAAACACCTTTGTTCAGGACCGTGTTCACCTGTGGATGGCTACAGGAAGGAAGACATTAACTCATACCCTCCCCAAGATTGGCCAATCTAGAAGATAGCTGCAAGATTAATGGCCTTTTTACTTTAATCCTCCCATCCCCCCATATTCTATAAAAGAACCTGGCATCCAGACTCTGATAAAGATGGTTATCTTGAGACATTAGTCTGCCATCTTGTCAGTCAGCCAGCTTTCCTGGTAAAGTTGTATTCCTTGCCTTGACACCTCTCTCTGTTAAGTGGACTATTGTGTGGTGAGTAGAGAGAGCTTGGACTCTGTAACAGAAGGGTGCTGTGGGATGGGGGAGATGCATAGAAAAGTCACAGACTTAGGGCAGACTTACAGTCAAATAGCATCATAACTCCATGCTTTAGACATACAATGAAGATGAATGAAACACATAAAGAGAAAAGATTCAGAAAGATCTAGTCAAGATGAAAATTAGCAAGACATCTTTGTGAAGCAGACACAAGCAGAGGTGGTCAAAGGGGAGAGGCGTGGGCCTGGGCTGAGTCCAGAGAGGGGCTGGTGGCTGGGAGATTTTCTTTAGCTTTCATGTAGTCAGTTCAGTACAGTTCATTTCAGTCACTGAATTGTGTCCGACTCTTTGCGCCCCATGGTCTGCAGCGTGCCAGGCCTCCCTGTCCATCACCAACTTCTGGAGTTTACTCAAACTCATGTCCATTGAGCCCGTGATGCCATCCAATCATCTCATCCTCTGTCGTCCCTTTCTCCTCCCGCCTTCAATCCTTCCCAGCATCAGGGTCTTTTCAAATAAGTCAGTTCATATGGAGTAGCTGGGACTAAAAACTCCAGTGTGCACAGCCTCATGGAGAGTGCCTGGGAAAGATGAACAGGGAAAGGGACAGGAAAGTCGAAAAGGGGAAGATGAACAGACTCTCCAGTCCCAGCAGCTCCATCTTGAGGAAACGCCTGGGGAAAGTATCATGTGTGAGCCAAAGGTCAGGAGGCATGTGAAGAATGTGCTGATGGTAAAGTGAAAACAGGAAACCACCTAAATGCTCAAAGGAAAGGGTGAAATCAAGACCTTTGTGTGGTGTAATTCATACAATGGGATACTCTTCAGTCATTGAAATGGACAGAGCAGAGCTATACATGTCAGCATGGCTGGATCTGGCCAAAGCACTACCCAGCTGTGCCTGGCTTGCTGGGGCTGGGAGCGAGGAATGTCTCTCCTGGGGATGCTGATGGCAGTGCTTTGTTATTCAGTCTACCCCAGGCATTCCTGAGAGGAAATAGACAGGGTTGTTCCGGATTGTGAGACGTGTCAGGGGTAGATCAGGGAGAGGTGAGATGACCTGAAGGTGCTAACTTAAAAAAATTTTTTTTAATTAAATATATCTTTTTATTTATTTACTGCACTGGGTCTTAGTTTCGGCATTCAGGATCTAGTTCCCTGACCAGGGATCGAACGCCCCCGCCCCAGCCTCTGGCATTGGGACCATGGGATCCATTGGCCACTGGATCATCAGGTAAGTCCCAAGGGTGCTAACTTCTATCAGGTGCTTCAAGTAAGAAGTTACATGTCCCTTACTCCTCTGGTTTAGAACTAGCATCTGCCTTTTTCCTTTCCGTAGAAGGCCTTCCTTTTATGTAGGTGCTAATGGAAAGCAGGTATTGAGTCTTGAGAATGCTGCAAGAGAAAAAATTTTCAGGAATTTCCTCTTTCTATAGCAACAGAGGATAGACACCACTCCAGGTCATATAAAATTGATTTAAAGGCTCTATATCTGAATAAAGTGTAGAATTGAGACTACTTATGAACGGAAGTTGGTGATGGACAAGGAGGCCTGGCATGCTGCGATTCATGAGGTCGCAAAGAGTCGGACACAACTGAGCGACTAATCTGATCTGATCTGATGAAATGTCAGGGCAGTGTGTAATTTCCTTGGTTCTGTCTCGTCACAACAAAAATTTGAAGCCACAGATATTAAAGCCCTTGGACAGAACGTGTCTCAGCTCTCGAAAGACCGTGTTACAGCTCTCAGCTCTCGGCCAGATCACTGTTACAGCTCCGTTTTATTTAGAAAATAAAAGGAAAATACATCCTCGTGGCGTGAGGGCATGCCAACCCAAAAGACGTAAAGAGGAAAGAGAGAGTGAGCACGGACGTAAGCGGGTGAGAGACCCCTGGCGCTTTGGCTCCTCATTTTATATGTTTTTTTCCTCCCCCTGGGCCTGCCCTATGTAAATTGGGCCAGCCAGGAGTGCTGTTTGCTCTACCTGAAGTCTTCACTCCAGTCCTCAGACCTTCCTCTGTTCTATTTTCATGGGCTTTTCCCTTCCTTGTCTTTTAGCCACTTCTGGACTCCTTTTTCCTATTCTAACTACCTAACATTCCCCCTCAATAGATGGGAGGCCCAGTTCTTTGGGAATAGGGGCGTCGAGGTCTTTCTGGCTACTTCCTGCTGAACTGGTATGGCGAGGGCATTGGGCCTCCCCCTCTTGCCAGTCTCAGGCCTCAGAGTCCTTATAGCAGTGTCCATCTAAGGGTGAGCAATATTTTCCATGGTCGGCTGTAACTTTATATATCCTTGTTGAACTGGCACTGCATGTTGTAGCTTGTTGACCTGGGCAGAGACAAAATGGGTTAGACAATTGATAAAACATGGAGCAATCATAAGCAGCATCAATATGGCATAACAAGGGCTAGTTAGGGGCATTAGCCAACTCCAAATTCCCATCACCAGGATGGCTCAAGTCGCTCCTTGTTCAGGGATCAGAAGGTCTATCTCCTGTCTGTTTTGGAGTACAACCCCTGCCAAGCTGTGTTGGTTCTTTAGAGCTGTCCTGAGAAACCTTATCCCCAGAAACCAGATTTTGGGGGTGTTCATTAAAATGACACTCATTTGTAGTCCTGAATAGGCATCTGAGATCTCCCAGGGGCTCACAGGTGTATTGAGTGTCCTCTTCTGTTTTCTTCCACGGCTTGACTCATGAGTAGTGAATCCAGGAGTCATGTCCTGGTACCTTGACTGCTGTGGGGGTAGAAAGTATTACAGGGTAGGGGCCCTTCCATGTGGGCTGGAGTTGAGCCTTTGGGGACCCATCTTTCCAGACTTTAATTAGGACTTGAGTCCCTGGGGCATATGGCAGTGACTCCTTAGAATCTTTTGTGTCCTGGTTGACACCCCACAAGCGTATATCCTGTTGGAATTGACCAATGGCCGTGGTATAAGACTGGAGGGTCTGAGATTCTGGATCTAGGAAGAGGTCATTGACGTAAAGAAAAGGTCCCCCATATAGCATCTCAGAAGGACTAAGACCAATCTCTTCCTTAGGGGCAAGTCAGGTGTGGAGGAAAGCTATTGGTAAAGCCTCCTTCCATCCCAGAGAGGTCTCCTGGGTTATCTTTTTTATCGCTGATTTTAAGAGTTGGTTGGCTCTTTCTACTTTTCCTGAAGACTGAGGCCTCTAGGCACAATGGAGATAATAAGCAATGCCCAGTGCTTCAGAGACCCTTTGGGTGACCTTAGAAGTAAATGATGTCCTTTTGTCACTTTGTAATGACCTGGGCAAACCAAATCTTGGAATAATTTCACGGAGCAGTTTTTTCATCACCTCCTCAGCCCTCTCAGTCCAGGTGGGAAAGCCTTCAATCCATCCTGTGAATGTATCTATCATGACTAATAGGTATTTATACCCTTGAGAAACTGGCATCTGGGTGAAGTCCATCTTCCAGTCCTCTCCTGGATAGGCCCCATGTCGTTGGATGGGCTGGGCCAGCTGGGGTCTTTGAGCTCCTTCAGGGTTGTTTAATTGGCAAGTGGGACAAGAGGAGACCCTTGCCTTACAGTCGTTTGGAGGCCTGTTCCTCTGAAGGACCTTTCTAGTAATCTTTGGAGGGCCTTTTCCCCTAAATGAGTGGTGGCATGTGAGGAGTTAACCAACTTCCATTGGAAGTTCCCAGGCAGAAAAAGGAGTCCCTCCTTTTAGAACCACCCAATATGATCTTCTTGAAAGGCCTCACTCTTAGCTTTAAGAGTCTCACCTTGAAAGGCCTCACTCTTAGCTTTAAGAGTCTCACCTTCAGTATATGAAGGAGTTTCTGGCAAATAAGTCTGTGGAACTAAGGTGGCAACCCCTATTAGGTCATGGTTCTGTAATGCTGCTCTCTTAGCTGCCTGATCAGCTGCTTGGTTCCCTCGTGCCACTTCTGTGCTCCCTTTTTGGTGTCCTTTACAGTGGGAGACTGAAACCTCAGCGGGCAGATGGACTGCCTCCAAGAGTCTAAGGATTTGATCACCATATTTGATTGGGGACCCTCAGGTGGTAAAGTGGCGGCCTCTTTCTTTCCAAATAGCAGCATGCACATGTAGCAACAGAAAGACATACTTGGAGTCAGTGTAAATAGCTACTCTTTTTCCTTTTCCCAGCTCTAAAGCTCGAGTCAGGGCTATGAGCTCAGCTAATTGGGCTCAACTACCTGGTGGCAAGGGTTTAGCTGCTACCGTGTCAAAATTGGAGACTACTGCATATCCGGCTCTTCTTTTTCCGTCCAAGACAAAGCTGCTTCCATCAGTGTACCAGATTTCCTCAGGATTGGTCAGAGGATCTTCCAACAATCCTTCTCGGGGTTTTGTCCAGTGAGCCAAGGTTTCTAGGCAAGGGTGAAAGGGGAGAGAGCCCTCGGGGGTAGGCAGGAGGGTGGCTGGGTCAAGAACCTCACAAAGGGATATAGTGAGGCCTGGATTTTCCATCAGCACTGCTTGATATCTGAGAATTCTTTGATCAGATATCCATAAATGGCCTCTCCCATTTAAGAGTTGTTTCACTCGGTGGCTGGTAAAAATAGTTAGTTTGCCCCCAAAAGAGAGTTTTAAAGCACCTTTTATCAGGACTGCAGTAGCTGCAAGATTTTGAAGGTAGGGAGAAATTTCTTCCCAATAAGGGAGGAAGACAGTCTGGGACCACTAGAAACTGGTGGAAAAATATTTGTCCATCCCAGTAACAAAGTGCTCAGGTGAATCTTTTAGTAGTTGTTTTTCCTGTAGCATTCAAAATGGTATAGATTTGGGAGGAGAAGGCTCCGGAGTAGGAGGTCAGGACAGAGTAGGTAGCCCCCATGTCAACCAAGAAATTCTCGGACCTACCTACCACATCCAGTTGCACCCTTGGCTAAGCCCCGTGATGGTTATCTGTGACAAGTGGGCTGGCTGAAGCGGGCTGCTTCAGTCCTGTTGAACCCTCGTGAGGGAAGGCTTGGTGCTTGACCTTGAGGCTCTTGCGTCCTGAGGGCAGAGTGCCACCCAATGTCCCAGTTGATGGCATTTACAGCAAGCCATTTTAGGAGACTTGTCACGGTTTGGACACTCTTTGGTCCAATAGCCCACCTATCTATAGATTAGGCATTTGCCTCGTGCCTTGTCCTTCAAGGACTCGGGGTTTGCCATAGGGCCTCCCTGGAGGGCGGCCAGCATCTGGGCATGCCTTGTCTCTTTCCTTTTCTCCTTCTGGGCCTTGGCTCCTTCTGTTCTCTGTTATAAAAGGTATTGGTGGCCGTCTGGACCATCTCATCTAAAGAGGCAGCAGGGTCCTGCTGTTGTAGCTGCTGTAACTTAATTCTGATATCTGATGCACATTGGGACAGGAATTTGTCCTTTAAAATCACCCGTCTCTCATAAGAGTCTAAGTCCACATTGGTAAACTTTCGCAGGGCCTCTTTTAGCCTTTCCAGAAAGGCAGTGGGGTTCTCATTGGGCTCTTGAGTTATTGCTGAGACCCGGGCATAGCTGATTACTTTTTGCTGGGATGCTTTCAGTCCTGCCTTCACATAGATTAGAAAATGATCCTTTTCCCAGATGTTCTCAGGGTGATTATAATTCCAATTAGGGTCTGAGGAGGGGACTGCAGTTTCCCCTACTGGGTATTTACCACTTGACATGTGAAGCCCCGTTGCATATCTTAGGGCTTCCTTTAAAACCCAAATATGCTCAGGAGCAAATAAAGTTTGACTAAATATGACCATGATGTCCTTCCACGTCAAGTCAAAGGCCAAGGTAATGTGTTGGAATGTACCTATATATTTGCCTGCGTCATCTGTATAGCTTCCCAGGTCTTGTTTGATCTGTCTTAGTTCTAAGAGGGAGAAGGGCTTATGGACCCGGGTTGGTCCAAATTCTCCTCCAGTTTCAACTAAGGGACATACTCACACTGGCTTTTGTGGAGGGGGTGCTCCTGGATACGGAGGCACGTTTGGATACAAGGAAAGACCACCAGGCAACTCCGGAGCTGTGGGAGGTAACCCTTCACAGGGGGGTTCCTTCGCTTGATTGTCTGTGCCTAACATCATTTGCCTAGTCGGCTCACTTTTAGGGCATACAACAATCCCATACTTAAGACAGAGTTCTTTCATATCTCTCAGTTGGAAGAAAATTTGGACATAGGGGATCTCTGTCCATTTCCCTTGTCTTTCGCATAATAATTCTAGCTGCAGGATGGTATTGTAATTTATTTATTTATTTATTTTAATATATTTTATTTTATTTTTTAACTTTACAATATTGTATTGGTTTTGCCATATATCAACATGAATCCACCACAGGTATACACGTGTTCCCCATCCTGAACCCTCCTCCCACCTCCCTCCTCCCTCCCCATACCATCCCTCTGGGTCGTCCCAATGCACCAGCCCCAAGCATCCAGTATCGTGCATCAAACCTGGACTGGTGACTTGTATCATATATGATATTATACATGTTTCAATGCCATTCTCCCAAATCATATCACCCTCTCCCTCTCCCACAGAGTCCAAAAGACTGTTCTATACATCAGTGTCTCTTTTGCTGTCTCGTATACAGGGGGTTATTGTTACCATCTTTCTAAATTCCATATATATGCGTTAGTATACTGTATTGGTGTTTTTCTTTCTGGCTTACTTCACTCTGTATAATAGGCTCCAGTTTCATCCACCTCATTAGAACTGATTCAAATGTATTCTTTTTAATGGCTGAGTAATACTCCATTGTGTATATGTACCACAGCTTTCTTATCCATTCATCTGCTGATGGACATCTAGGTTACTTCCATGTCCTGGCTATTATAAACAGTGCTGCGATGAACATTGGGGTACACGTGTCTCTTTCCCTTCTGGTTTCCTCAGTGTGTATGCCCAGCAGTGGGATTGCTGGATCATAAGGCAGTTCTATTTCCAGTTTTTTAAGGAATCTCCACACTGTTCTCCATAGTGGCTGTACTAGTTTGCATCCCCACCAACAGTGTAAGAGGGTTCCCTTTTCTCCACATCCTCTCCAGCATTTATTGCTTATAGGCTTTTGGATCGCAGCCATTCTGACTGGTGTGAAATGGTACCTCATAGTGGTTTTGATTTGCATTTCCCTGATAATGAGTGATGTTGAACATCTTTTCCTGTGTTTGTTAGCCATCTGTATGTCTTCTTTGGAGAAATGTCTACTTAGTTCTTTGGCCCATTTTTGATTGGGTCATTTATTTTTCTGGAATTGAGCTGTAGGAGTTGCTTGTATATTTTTGAGATTAGTTGTTTGTCAGTTGCTTCGTTTGCTATTATTTTCTCCCATTCTGAAGGCTGTCTTTTCACCTCGCTTATAGTTTCCTTTGTTGTGCAGAAGCTTTTAAGTTTAATTAGGTCCCATTTGTTTATTTTTGCTTTTATTTCCAATATTCTGGGAGGTGGGTCATAGAGGATCCTGCTGTGATGTATGTCAGAGAGTGTTTTGCCTATGTTCTCCTCTAGGAGTTTTATAGTTTCTGGTCTTACGTTGAGATCTTTAATCCATTTTGAGTTTATTTTTGTGTATGGTGTTAGAAAGTGTTCTAGTTTCATTCTTTTACAAGTGGTTGACCAGTTTTCCCAGCACCACTTGTTAAAGAGATTGTCTTCAATCCATTGTATATTCTTGCCTCCTTTGTCAAAGATAAGGTGTCTATAGGTGTGTGGATTTATCTCTGGGCTTTCTATTTTGTTCCATTGATCTATATTTCTGTCTTTGTGCCAGTACCATACTGTCTTGATGACTGTGGCTTTGTAGTAGAGACTGAAGTCAGGCAGGTTGATTCCTCCAGTTCCATTCTTCTTTCTCAAGATTGCTTTGGCTATTTGAGGTTTTTTGTATTTCCATACAAATTGTGAAATTATTTGTTCTAGCTCTGTGAAGAATGCTGTTGGTAGCTTGATAGGGATTACATTGAATCTATAAATTGCTTTGGGTAGTATACTCATTTTCACTATATTGATTCTTCCAATCCATGAACATGGTACATTTCTCCACCTATTAGTGTCCTCTTTGATTTCTTTCACCAGTGTTTTATAGTTTTCTATATATAGGTCTTTAGTTTCTTTAGGTAGATATATTCCTAAGTATTTTATTCTTTTCGTTGCAATGGTGAATGGAATTGTTTCCTTAATTTCTCTTTGGTATTGTAATTTAAACTCCCATCCTCTGGCCAGTGTTCCTTGTTCCCCAGAGGATACTGTGGCCTCTCAGTGGCACAAAAGAATTTTAAGCGACTTCTCCTTAGAGTTAGAGGATCAACTCTAACAACTTCCAGTCATCAAGGATGCATCTCAAGGGTGTCTGTTGGGAAGTGGATTGGTTATTTGCAACCTGAAAGACAGTCATTACAGAGAGGAAAAGAAAGAGAAAAAACTAATAGGCCTCCTTCAATTTCCATGGGTGGACTTCCTTAGAGGTAAGTCTTTTTGAGACTTATCCTACCCAGTACTGTTGTAACCTGAGAGCCAGGCAAGGTTTAGGGTGTAGATCCCAGGCAAGCTGAGGCATGACAGCCTCCTGGAGATGCAGGTGGGACTCCCGAGAATTGGGTCCCTGGGCGGGTCAAGGCGTGACGACCTCCTGGGACCCTTGGACTGGCGGGTCCCTGAGCAGGTTGTGGTGTGACAGCCTTTCAAGTACCAGATCCCTAGGAAGGTCGAGGCATGTCTACCTCCTGAGACTCCCAGACTGGAGTTGGGTGTCCCCAAGGTCTCTAGCGTGACCAGTGCTGGGTAGGATTAAGGGGTTGTAATTTTAACTCATTGTCAGTTTGTTCATCGCAGAAGGGAATAGATATCATGATGTGAAGCAATCCAAGCCTGTGCCCTGAGACCGGGAACCTGGTGAAACAGTCATAAGCTTTATCTTCTTACTGCTCTAAGGGAATGTAAGTCACTGATTTTCTCCCCTAGTCCCCCATAAGAGCAGGTTAGGGTGTTTCCAATGGTAAACAGTTCATTGTCATAGACCCACCTGAGATAATAACGGAAATAATGACAAAGGAGTGGGTTATCTAGCCCTGTTGTTGTAGCCACGCGTTCTGGGAAACAGACTCACTCAGAAGGACAATGCAGATAGTGGAGTGCAGTTTATTACACCGGCGGGCCCAAGGCAGAGTCTCCTCTTAGCCAAGAACTCCGACCAGCATTTGTGAAAATCTTTTATACCCCATGTGTACGTGTCTGAACCCACCACTCCAAATACCTTGAGACTTACATAAACCAAGGAAAATACAATCCCAATAACCCCATCATTCACGTGCTATGTGCTCATGTGCTCAAACAGTCAAACAATTAGCTAATAATCAATAAACCCAAGGTTACACTCCGATAGATACAGAAAAATGTATGGCCTGTCTGGAGGAAGGGGTGATTAGTGTATGTTTTCTCTTAGGTGATGAGTAACCTAGATACGATCTTCAAGGTTCCCCTGTCTGGAGGGGGTCTTATCCTTCTGTTGTTGTTTTCATAGGCACTAAACACAGAGTTCAGAGTCCATTGGAAAGGTGGCCAAGCATGGTCAGCATGAACAGGCCTAAGATGGAGTCCAGGCCCTATGAATTCCTTCTTCACTGTTAGGAGCATTAAAGTATTTTAATAATAGGCTGGGTGGAGCAATGTTGCCTACAAGGGGGCAGGGTCCTGGTTGTAGGAGTTAATAATTGGCTTAAGAACAAATTGGTAAGAGGCAACAGACCAGATGTTCTATAAAAGTGGAATGGAGATTTGATCCTGGGGTATGTTTGTAACTTTAGGAGAAGGGTGGTAAGGGTTTGGGCCCAAACGGCCTGCAGGGCTTAACTCCCAAAGTGGCAAACATTATCCCTGGAAGTCCAGTTGCCTTTGAAGGGATGCCAACAGATGGACTTCTAGCAGGCACTGTGTGCCTTTCACCTGCCTTGCCGGGTTCACTGAGAGATTCTGGTGCTGCACATGTTGTAGGAAATGCTCTTTGGCCCAATAGCCCACCGATTGGAAGATGAAGGCCTGAATATCTAGAGGGACTGGATATTATACAGTATTTCCCTCCCAAGAGCCAGCTATTTTCTGGTTGTCCCTCCAGAAGACTGTAGAGGCAATATTGTGGGCCTGGAAGGGGATCAGGAAAAGAGCATGAAACAGGAGGGAAGGGGGCAGGGCACAACTTTTGAAAGAATGACATAGTGCAAGGGCATAACATAAACTGATTAAAATGAGAAGTCAAATTGAACTAAACCTTAATCCCCAATCTGTAAGCTAAATGACACACCCAGAGGTGGCAGGACAGCTCCAAGACACCATCAGAAGAAGAGTGGGTGGTTCCCCAATGGTTGGGATGATCCTCCCACTCATTAGCATATGAATTCACCCAGCTCCCAAAACCTAGCCCAACCACATTGCATGGCCTAAGCCCTTGCACACTGCAATGGCCCACACCCTGCAGGGTGTACTTCTCTCTGAATCCTAACAAATCCACCTCTTACCTACTGCTGTGTCTCTAACTGAATTTTTGCAATCAGTCATCAGAGCCTGAGCTTCATTAGGTCCTGAAGCCAGGCATCATGGGTTTTGGCTGGGCTTCCTCCAAGGAAAAATGAAATCTTAAAGCTTTGTATAGATTAAAAAAATAAATCCTTGTGCTCCACCCCCTAAATTCAAATCACCTCCCCAGTAGACCAGTTCTAGAGCATCTATCTGTAGAATTCTCATTTAAAAATAGGAAAGAATATTGTATCTGAAATAAAACTTTTATATTTCAGTATATACATTGCCCATATTTGATTATTGGGTTAGATCAGAATAGTAGAATAATTTGTTTCCCTTTGTAAAATAGTTATGTATTATTAGCTGCAATTTTATATCAGTATTATGAAGAGCACCCTTCAGCATTCAAGTGTTGGGTTGCCATCATGTAAAATGCTAACTAAAGAAAGGCTGCTTATTATTTCAGTCTCATCGCTACTTCCTGGACAACCTGATATTTCCCGGAGATTACCCAACCTCCCTTTTAGGTTAGGCAAAACCTTGTTTGATACGTAAGTGCTCAGCTCCCAGCTGGAATGGGGTGGTTGCATCTAGCTTATTAGAATTAATATGAATCACTGAGTTGGAAGAGATCTGACATTATTCCTTTATGCAAAATCATAATGAAATACTTCAAAGTTTGTGTAAGTTTGCATTAAAATGTTAAAAGGATCAATGTCCTGAGCAGTATTTATAGTTACTTTTAAAATGTTGAACAGTGCATGTGTGCCTGTTCTTTTTGTTTGGTTGGGTTTTTGTGCCAGTTGTTTTTAAAAAATCAAAATATTGAAGAAATGCATTTACAGACAAGTTAGACAGCAATTATTTTTGTTGCAAAAGGATTCCTACATTTTAAAAAATATATGCTGAGATTCTTTTAGATGCTTAATATATTTTCCGACAATTTGATTTTTAGATATAATTGATTTGAACTCAGTTTTCTAATGGAGAAGGCAATGGCACCCCACTCCAGTACTCTTGCCTGGAAAATCCCATGGACGGAAGAGCCTGGTAGGCTGCAGTCCATGGGGTCGTGAAGAGTCAGACACGACTGAGCGACTGCACTTTCACTTTTCACTTTCATGCATTGGAGAAGGAAATGGCAACCCACTCCAGTGTTCTTGTCTGAAGAATCCCAGGGACAGGGGAGCCTGGTGGGCTGCCGTCTCGGGTTGCACAGAGTTGGACATGACTGAAGCGACTTAGCAGAAGCAGCAGCAGCAGCAAGTCCCGGGAGAGAGGAGCTGAAGGACAGGAGGAAAAAGCAGTGGGAAAAAACGTCCCAAGGACTCCCCTTCATTAGTTCAGTTCAGTTCAGTTCAGTCTCTCAGTCATGTCCGACTCTTTGTGACCCCATGGACTGCAGCATGCAAGGCCTCCCTGTTCATCATGAACTCCCAGAGTCCACCCAAATTCATGTCCATTGAGTCAGTGATGCCATCCAACCATCTCATCCTCTGTCATCCCCTTCTCCTCTTGCCTTCAATCTCTCCCAGCATCAGGGCCTTTTAAAATGAGTCAGCTCTTCCCATCAGGTGGCCAAAGTACTGGAATTTCAGCTCCAACATTAGTCCTTCCAATGAACACTCGGGACTGATCCCCTTTAGGATGGATTGGTTTTATCTCCTTGCAGTCCAAGGGACTCTAAAGAGTCTTCTCTAACACCACAGTTCAAAAACATCAATTCTTTGGTGCTTAGCTTTCTTTGCCATGATCTTAGTTTTCTGAATGTTGAGCTTTAAGCCAACTTTTTCACTCTCCTCTTTCACTTTCATCAAGAGGCTTTTGAGTTCCTCTTCACTTTCTGCCATAAGGGTGGTGTCATCTGCATATCTGGGGTTATTGATATTTCTCCCGGCATCTTGATTCCAGCTTGTGCTTCTTCCAGCCCAGCATTTCTCATGATGTACTCTGCATAGAAGTTAAATAAGCAGGGTGACAATATACAGCCTTGATGTACTCCTTTTCCTATTTGGAACCAGTCTGTTGTTCCATGTCCAGTTCTAACTGTTGCTTCCTGACCTGCATATAGGTTTCTCAAGAGGAAGGTCAGGTGGTCTGGTATTCCCATCTCTTTCAGAATTTTCCACACTTTATTGTGATCCACACAGTCAAAGGCTTTGGCATAGTCAATAAAGCAAAAATATATGTTTTTCTGGAACTCTCTTGCTTTTTCGATGATCAGGTGGATGTTGGCAATTTGATCTCTGGTTCCTCTGCCTTTTCTAAACCCAGCTTGAACATCTGGAAGTTCACGGTTCACATATTGCTGAAGCCTGGCTTGGTGAATTTTGAGCATTACTTTACTAGTGTGTGAGATGAGTGCAATTGTGTGGTAGTTTGAGCATTCTTTGGCTTTGCCTTTCGTTGGGATTGGAATGAAAACTGACCTTTTCCTGTTTTTTCAGTCTTTGCCGCTCAGCCCTCATCACAGGAAGAAAGGGGCGGGGGATCCGGGCACGTTCCCCTCTCACGGTTTCCTCCGAAAGCGGCCCGGCTCCCCGGCCAGCCTTCCTCCCGGTGGCAGTCAGTTGATCATCTTCCTCTTAGTCAGGGTCTCATTTCTGGATATCCTTCTTGCCCCAGGCTGGCTGTGGCCCTGGGCACACCCCTTTCCATGGAAACTCCGGTGCCCCCTGCCCTGAGAAAGAACTTCTGCTCCCACCAGACCTGGGACACAAAGCATCCTTGCTGTTGGTGTCATCAGAAAGTTATCCATTCATTCAGTCAGTATTTACTGGGTCCTCACTGTGTGGCAGGCCGTGGGCCAGCCACTGGGCGTACAGCTGTGAGGGGCAGGGAATCCCGCTTCCTCCGAGCTCCCGTGTCCCATCTGTGTCTTCAGGAAGCTCTTCCCCAAGCTGCTTCCAGACTCACTGAGCTATCTGTCCGCTCCTGCCTTGCCTTCTCCCTGAGGTGTTCAGGGTCAAGAGGTTCAGTGGGTTCCTTGTGGGACTCAGGTTCTGCCAGGATGTCCAGAGGTTGTATCTCATGGGCCCTGGCCCCCAGAGGCCTTCCCTGACCCCAAGATAGCTCCCTGCCCCTCTCCACACACTCTACACAGAGCTGCTCACTGACAGCAGAGGCCGTGTTCAGTGTTCTATTCCCAGCGCCTAGAAGGCCATGTGGGTGTTCCCTGTGCACCCTTGAGTGAGTGAGTGAGTGACTGGGTCTGCTTCATGGAGTCATAAAAATTAAATGAGTCCATAAAAGACATTGGTGAGTTGCTGGTAGGGTGGTCTGGAATCTGGGAGGGTCTGGGAGACGTCTTTTTTTTTTTTTTTTTTAATATTTTAACGTTATTTGGCTGCATCCAGTCTTTGTTGTGCTGCTTGGGCTTAATTGCCCTGCAGCATGTGGAATCTTCTCAGACCAGGGATTGAACCTGTGTCCCCTGCATTGCAAAGTGGATTCCCTACCTCTGGGCCACCAGGAAAGGCCCTGGGTAGAAGTCATTTTTGTCCAGCTTTGTCCTGCAGGAGGAATTGCTGGGGGACCTGGCCCCTTAGTTTCCCAGGTGATCTGGACCTGATTCCCACCCTTGTCTCCTCAGTCGGGCCCTACCCTGGACTTGCTGGTGCCCTCCAGCTTCAACAACGTGGGCCAGGATGGGCAGCTGCGGAGTTTTGTCGGCTGGGTGTGGTATGATCAGGAGATCACCCTGCCCCAGTGGTGGACCGAAGACCTGGGCACGAGAGTGGTTCTGAGGATCGGCAGCGCCCACTACTATGCCATTGTGGTCAGTGCAGCGGGCGGCAGGCAGAGCGGGTGGCCAGGCGTGGGGCGGGGTGGGGGATGGGCTGTCCTGGGGTGCCTGCTCCCAGCCGTCACCTGACAGCCTGCTTCTGGGGTACATGTAGGGGCGGGGGCACATTTAAGGCCCCACACTGGGGAGTGTGCCCTGGGTGGCGGACAGTGGTCCCTTCTATTCCCCTGCAGCCCCATTCTTCCACTCCCGAGGTCAGTGGCAACTGGCAGAACCCTCAGCCCGCCACACTCTGCCCGCTTCCCTCATCCTGCACTTGTGTGTGAGGGTGTGCTGGAAATGGCCAGGCCTCCCGCTTGTCTCCCTGTATCTGCAGTGGGTGAATGTGTTCCACGTGGTAGAGCACAAGGGGAGCCATCTCCCCTTCAAGGCTGACATCAGCAAGCTGGTCCAGAGCGGGCCCCTGTCCTCCTGCCGCATCACCATCGCCGTCAACAACACGCTGTCCCCCCACACCCTGCCGCCTGGGACCATCCTCTACAAGACGGACCCCTCCATGTGAGCAGCACCTTGCCCAGCCCCTGTCCCCGCCCCCATCCCCACCCTGCCCAGACGTCTTCCCACCAGGGGACAGGGTGGCTTCAGCAGAGGTGAGGCCCTGGCTCTTGGAGGCCAAGGAGACATGTGAGTTGAGATCGAAGGATTCTGGAGAAGGCCACTGTCCCCTTGCTCCATCCTAGGTACCCCAAGGGTTACTTTGTCCAGAACACAAAGTTTGACTTCTTCAACTACGCGGGACTGCATCGGTCCGTGCTCCTCTACACCACGCCTACCACCTACATCGATGACATTACCGTCACCACCGACGTGGACCAAGACATTGGTGAGGCTCCTGCCAGGATCTGCCCTCAGCCAGGCCCAGAGTGGCTTGGTTCCCTGTTTGGAAAGATCTCCTTGGAGATGGGCTCTCCCATCCACCTCCTCAAGGTGCTCTCACCTGTAGGAGATGTGATCCCAGGATGTGACCACAGGTCACATCCCACCCTGACTTCTCTCTCATCTGATCTCTTGTCTCCTGTAGGGTGGGTGAATTACAGGATTGTCGTCCAGGGCAGTGACCACTTCCAACTGGATGTGTGTCTTCTGGATGAGGAAGGCAAAGTCGTGGCCAAAGGGGCAGGGGCCCAGGGCCAGCTGCAGGTGCCCAGTGCCCACCTCTGGTGGCCGTACCTGATGCATGAGCACCCTGCCTACCTGTACTTGTTGGAGGTAATAGTGGTGAGAATTGGGCTGGGGGAGGCTGTTTGCCCCCGTCCAGCAGCCCTAGCTTCAGCAGACCTGGTCCCCTCAGCTTCCTGGTCCATTGGATTGAAGAGTCCCCAGCCTGATTTTTTCAGCCATTGGTGGGGAGGCCGAGTTGGAAGAGGAGGCCCCGTGGCAGTGAGGGCGAAAGTTTCTTCTTGTTCACGGCAGATGTAATTTCTGCATCTCTCCACCTGCAGACCCAGAGGTGGGCCGTGGTGACTTGCCAGGGGCTGTCCTGCGAAGCTGAGGCTCCATGGGGCTCAGGCCGGTCAGGCTGCCTCACGCCCAGTGCTCGATTTCGCAGGTGAACTTGATGGCGCAGATGGCCGTGGGGCCCGTGTCTGACTTCTACACCCTCCCGGTGGGGATCCGCACCGTGGCCGTCCCTGAGAACCAGTTCCTCATCAATGGGAAGCCGTTCTATTTCCGAGGGGTCAACAAGCATGAGGATTCAGACGTGAGTAGGGGCTCCTGGGTCCCTGTTTCTCGCCATCCCCTTCCCTGTGGCCCCTGGAGTGGCTGAGGGCGGCTCAGAGCAAACCGCCCCAAACCACTGCCTGTGCTTGGCCTGGATAGCGGGCTGATAGGGTGCCTCCAGCTCTTGGCGGAAACGTGTCTGGGATGGGGTCGAGGGCAGTGGCTCACCCATCTCTGCTGTCCTCCAGATCCGAGGGAAGGGCTTTGACTGGGCGCTGCTGGTGAAGGACTTCAACCTGCTTCGCTGGCTGGGTGCCAACGCCTTCTGCACCAGCCATTACCCCTACGCAGAGGAGGTGCTGCAGCTCTGTGACCGCTACGGGATCGTAGTCATTGACGAGAGCCCTGGCGTGGGCATCGTGCTGGTGTGAGTGCCTGCTGTCTGCACTGCGCGGCTCCCCCAGCTCGGCAGCCTGTGTGTGCATGCTGTCACTCAGCCGTGTCTGACTCTGGGACCCCATGGACTGTAGCCCAGCAGGCTCCTCTGCCTATGGGATTCTCCAGGCCAGAATACGAGAGTGGGTTGCCATTTCCTTCTTCAGGAAATCTTCCCGACCCATGGATCGAATTTGCGTTTCCTATGTTGGGATGCTGGTTGTTTACCACTGCGTCATCAGGGAAGCCCAGGGTTTCTACAAGAGGGAAAGAAATTTAGACTGACCTGCTCCCTTTCCTCCCTTGGCCCGCAGTGAGAGCTTCAGCAACGTGTCTCTGCAGCACCACCTGGAGGTGATGGAGGAAATGATCCGCAGGGACAAGAATCACCCGGCCGTTGTAATGTGGTCCTTGGCCAATGAGCCCGCTTCCTTCCTGAAACCGGCTGGTTACTACTTCAAGTGAGTGCTCCTGCCTTGCCTGGGCCGGGTCCCGGGTGAGACCGCAGCCTGCTGGCCCAGCTCAGCCTTGGCTGGCAGCCACGGGAGAGTGGCGGTGGGCCCTGCGGTGGGTGTGGGCTGCTTCCAGCCCAGGGGCATCCGTCCCTGGTCAATTCAGGGGACAAGGTACCCACCCACCCAGATTATGATTTCAGCCAAGTGTCTCCTTGACACACCTGAAATGAAATGCAGAGTTACCTACCTATTTATACATAAAACTTCAAATTAAAGAAAAAAGATAGTGACGTGGCCTGACTGACATAAGGAAGAGACATTTGTCAAAGAATACATAAATGTGTGAGCCTGACTCTCCAGAAGGGCCACTGAAGGACTCAGGCGCTTGCACCTTCTGGGAAACTCCATGGAAACACAGCTACAGAAGCTGGAAAGCATAGCGGGCGACTCTGGTGCCGCGAGCAGCATTTCCCTCTGTTCTGCTCTTTTCTGAGGCACTGAGCCACGGCCGACAGAGCTCCAGTCAAAACCAAGCCCTGCTGTTATTGTTTAGTCGCTAAGTCGTGTCCGACTCTTTGCGACCTCATGGACTGTAGCCCACCAGGCTCCTCTGTCCTTGGATTTCCCAGGCTGAATACTGGAGTGGGTTGCCATTTCCTTCTCCAGGGGATCTTCCTGACCCAGGGATCAAGCCCGTGTCTTCCACTTGGCAGGTGGGTTCTTTATCACTAAGCCACCTGTGTCTTCCCTTGATATTTATGCTGTCTCCATTCCTGGGAAATTTAGTACATGTTAGAACTGCACAAAACCACTTTGCAATGCTTTTGAGTTCACCTGTAAAGGGCTTTAAGCTTTATAAAGCTGACTTACCTAGGCATGTAATTATAAACAGATTTTCAAAGACGGGCATATTCTGACTATTCTAAAGTTACGTTATTAGACGGGACCAGGTCACCTGAAGTTCATTGTCCGTTCACTGCATACCAGTAACTTCCCCCAACCCCCAGGCATTGTCCTGGGCAGAAACCTCACATAGGGGCCATCTCCCCACAGTGGGCCAGCCTCCTGGTGTGTTCCTTGGTTCCTTCTCTTTCTTACCATCCTGCAGTTGTAGCGTAGCTGGGTGTGGGGAATTATTTCACTTACTGCGGAGGCAGCAGAGGCCATGGAAATACTCCCTAGGAGACACTGCCTGCATCCCCCTGTCCTGGATGGAGGCTCTGAGTAGTGGACCTTCCTGGGCAAAGACGAGCTCTGGACACACAGCTGGAGCTCGGGTTGGGCAAAAAGCTCGTTTGGGTTTTTTCATAACATTATTCAAAAACTCGAATGAACTTTCTGGCCAGGCCAATACATGCCTATTTAAGTCTCTAGTGAATGCCCAGTGCACAGCTTGCCTCCCAGGACACGCTCCCTAGTGATGTGTTACATTAATACTCATCCTAACCTGCAGAACATCCTAGTTTTGTCGGGGATGAGGAAACTTGCTTTCGGCAGCGCCCAGCTCAAAGATCTCAGCTGTGCCTCTCCTCTCTTGAGGATGGCCCCCTTTGGGGGATGGCCGGGGGTTCTAAGATCTAGGGAGGAAGGAAGAGAGAATGATGTCAGGGAACATGATGTCTTGAGGAGCACGTTTGCTTACCTGAAGTGCCCTAGAAGGCAGGGAGGAGAGCCCTGTCTTGGGGGTGTTCTGTCTGGGAAGATGGGAAGGAGAGGATTCAGGAGGGGAACCTGAGGCCCTCCCCAGACTGACGGCACCGTGTCTTCTGCCCTCCGTGGACAGGACGCTGATTGCCCACACTAAAGCCTTGGACCCCTCCCGGCCCGTGACCTTTGTGACCAACACCAACTATGAAGCAGACCTGGGGGTGAGCCTGGGGGTCTCTGCACATCTTCCTTCTGCCTGTCCTCTTGTCCTGCCCTGATGCTTGCTGAGATGACCTGTGGGAGGGACCACGAGCAGCCAGTCTGACCATTTACATAGATGGTCTTTGGGTTAAAAAGAACTGCCAGGGAGTGATTTGCCAGGCAGTGTAGCTTCTTGACGCTAAGGAGGTCAGGCATAGGGAGGTCGAATTCCTTCTCAGTTGATTCTCAATTCACTGGTTTCTCTGCACCTTGATTTAGTTATATGCTCCTCAGTTTAATATGCTCAGAGAAGGGCAGAGTTTTAAGGGAGCTTAAAGTCATCATTGACTTGTGCTTCTCCAACTTGGCTGATCGTTGGAGCCACAAAGGGAAGCTTTTTGAAAGTACAGAGGTCCAGATTTTGTGATTCTGATTTATAATGTCCAGGTTAGGAATCTGTGTTTTTAAAAAACTCCTCTGTGACTCCAGGCATCAATCAGCTTTGGGAACCAGTGCTGAGATCCAGGGTCAGGGGGAGTGAAAATTGAAGGGAGAGGCTCACCCAGCCAGTTGGACCCCATGCTCCTCTCACGGTCCCTGGGCACAGCAGCCCCTCAGAAACTGTGTTGAGTTGTTGCACAAAAGCTGTAAAACAGGAGCAAGAAGATGCCTCACTAGGGAACTGAGGTCAGTACTAAGAAGTGCTCCAGGAAGCGAATCCTCTCGAGGAAGAGCGGATAAGAGAGCACTGTGTTCAAGTGTAAGTGTGAGCACTGTCGTTTTCACATGGACCCGATGGTTTGCAGCCCTAGTGATCTGGGGCCGTCCCTTCAAAGGAACACGACTGTGCTGGAACACCAGCGGGGCACAGGCGACCTGGGCGTCTCATAGTCTCAGTGGCTTCCCTTCCTGCTCTAGTGGGCAGGGGAGCCTGTGCTGGTCCCCCCAGAAGGTTGCCAGGCTCACCCGCTGGGATGTGTGAGCTGTGGTCACGTGCCCACCCAGAGGTACCACTTCCCAGCGGCATCTCTCCACCCCAAGCTCAGAAGGGTGCTGCAGCCCCTTGGGAGAGATGGACCACGTGGGTCCCAGTGCAGACTCTGCAGGTGAGCGTGGGTTCAGGTGAGCTTTGGGGTCCACTGAGCGGCACATTGCTCAGATTCGCGGCGGTGCTGCCCCCAACCCGGGCTGCCCTCCTAGGAGGGAACTGTCCAGTCTCTTCAGGGCCCGTGACAGTAGCTCAGAAAGGGGACTCGGGAGGCTCTGTGAGGAGAAAACTGCCTCCGGCCCTCAGTTGGGCCAAGGGGATGACTAGTGACAAGAGCACCACCTAGGGTTGAAGGAAGCCCAGTCTGGATGGGCTCCCCTGGGCCATTGTGCCTGGGGCCAGCTCTCTCATCGCCCTCCCCGCATGCCTGGGGCCAGCTCTGCCTCTCATCACCCTCCCGGGAGCCCAGCTGCAGCCAGATCAGGGGTGCCGGCCCAGAACGAGAGGCTGGCTCCCTTCACTCGCTCCATTCAGGTCCCTTCTGACTATTATTTCCTACACGTGTGCATCTAACGCACTTTCCGCATTCTTCTTACCTCCTCTAGAAGCACCCCGAGTGTGAGTCCTCCACTCTCCTGGTTGGTGGACTCTCCTATGCTCTTGCAGGCGCCGTACGTGGACGTCATCTGTGTGAACAGTTACTACTCCTGGTACCACGACTATGGGCACATGGAGGTGATTCAGCTGCAGTTGGCAACCCAGTTCGAGAACTGGTATAAGGCCTACCAGAAGCCGATGATTCAGAGCGAGTACGGAGCAGATGCCATTGAAGGGTTTCACGAGGTAAGTGAAGATGGGGGTTATTTTTTCCCTCTCTCGGACAGTGATGTCAGTCTTCACGGCCCCAGACTAGAGATCTCCCACTTTCCCCGTCCCTCCCTTGTCCTGGCCACTTCCCACAGCTAACCAGGCTTTTCCTAAGCTGCTTCTCCACACGTCCGGCCCAGACTCAGCCTCTGTTCCATGTGCGTGGTCCTCAGGTAGCCTCCCACAAGCTGCCCACGTGGTCCCTGGAACAAATCCAAGCCTTGTCCTGTCCCTGGCTTTCCCTGACCCCACAGGATGAAGCTGTAATCTGTGCTCGGGGCTGTCCACGTCTTCTGCCCTCGCCCAGGCCTTCAGTCCCAGATCCTGGTCTGTTCTGTTTGGTGGCTCCTGTGCTGGCCTGGCCTCTTCCTTCTGCCCAGCAAGCCCTTCTTAGCTCCGTAACCGCCAGCTAATGGAACTTGACTCAGTGGTCATGCTTCAGGTCAGGTGTCCACTCTTTGGGGAGGAGGGCCCCACCTAGCTGGGCAGAGGAACACCGTGAGCTGTCCTGCTCTCTTTGGTTCTCTCCTTGACCAGACCGGGGGCTCCAGGAGGGAGATTAAATTGCGTTTCCCTTGGCTTCCTAAGCACTCCGCAGTTGTGTCTGCAGTGCATCCTATGTAACAGCGTTCTCTCCTTCCTGTTGGGAAGGAGGGCCAAGGGCAGCAGGGGTTGGTTCTCTTGTAAGTTGACTGCGGTGCTGCACCCTCGAGCGTCAAAGACCCAGCAGCCCCACTAATTCCCATGAGATGAAGACACAGACCTTACGCTCTAAGAACACCTCAGAGATCGTTATATCTTAGCACACGGCAGACGTGAGCTCTTCTCCGGAGGCTGAGTCCATAGATGTGGCCTCTGCTTTTCCCCTCCTCACCTGGCAGGTCTCCGCTTCAGTGAAGCTTTCTGTGGCCCCCGCCTCCATCTGCGCCCCCTGCTAACCTCCTCCTACCCACCCCCCACACACTACATGCTCCCAATTCACCCTTGTTACACTTAGAGCTTGTGTCTTGCCAGATTGTAAAGCCCATGAGGGCAGGGACTCTATCTTTGTAGTTTCTTTGCCACTAATGCCTGGCATATAAGCAGGTGCTAAATAATGATTTGTTGAATAGTCAATGGGCTAAATAGCAGCTCCTTACCTAGATGAGATACAGGGGAATTGGAGTGAAGTTCAAGCTGAGTCACACCAGTGTTCAAATTATGCATTGGCAGCTACTTCAGCCTTGGGTTTTAATTTTATTATCCAGAGACATACTTTTATTTCTAGTGTAGTTCAGTTGTAAGACTGCAGTGGGGAATAGAGGTGGAAAAAATTAAAGCAAATATTAAATTCTCTTTAGTAGGATTTTCCTGGTGGTCCAGTGGTTAGAACTTGCACTTTCACTGCTGAGGGTCCAGGTTCAATTCCTGGTTGAGGAACTAGGATTCCACCAGCCGCTCGGTATGGCCAAAAAAAAAAAAAAAAAAAAAATTCTGTTTATAAATAAAGCAGTTACTAATTAAGGGTTGTTTGTTTGTTTTTTTTAATCCTTCTTTTAACCCTGGGCTACATCACACACTGGCCTGGCCCTCCACCAGTATCAGCAAGTCCTGCAGGCACTGTAGCCCACCACAAGGACAGATATTTTGGTCATCATCAGATGGATCTTTGTCTAATGTTTGCAGTTTTGCTGGTTGTGACTCCTAACTTCTCTCTCTGCCTTGAATTCCAGGATCCACCACTGATGTTCAATGAAGAGTACCAGAAAGGCCTGCTCGAGCAGTATCATATGGTTCTGGACCAAAAACACAAAGAATATGTGGTTGGCGAGCTCATCTGGAATTTTGCTGATTTCATGACTAACCAGTGTAAGAGGCAATTGGGAGCATGGGATGTATCCCTTCTCATTGTTTCTGGTGGGCGTGTTAGTTCAGGACATTTGGTTCTAAGAACCCTGGAAACAAGCAGGGGAAGGCTGATATCATCAAAGCAGGCTACACAGAGGATTTCCTAGGATAAAGTCAGTTGTGTTGAGCAAGCAGCTGATTACTTGTGTGCTGCAAGTAATGCAAATCATTTTCTGAAGTAAATGGGAGAGGCATCCGTCTCAAGGCAGAGGTGGCCAGCTTTCCTCTGTTTCACAACAGTGTGAGGAAAAAGTGGATCTTGCATTGGATTTACTAGGGTAGACTCGTGATTCTAGGGTGAGGTACAAAGCCTGAGAAACCTAAGACATTTCAGTCTGTTTTATAAGATTTGCTTATGAAAGGCAGGTTCACCAAATACAGATAAGTATCATCAAAGGGTTTTGAATGTAGGAGTGTTTAAAAGCCTTCAGAGTGAATATGGTCTGTACTTTCTTAAGTGAGAACAATGAGAAACTTCCAAATGAACGTTTCCTGTATTTTTTTACCCCTCTAGGTTATTAGCTTCTTGATATATTGTAAATTGAGGAGAGCAAGCTGGGGGAGGTAGGGAAGAACTGATAATAGTGGGAATTACCTTTTATTACTTCTGGGGAAAGACAGGTTTTTGGAAGGTTAAAGTTCAATTAAAAATCAGAATGGGGGGAGTGCTTCCTGGTGGTCCAGTGGTTAAGACTGCACTCCCAATGCAGGGAGCGTGGGTTTGAACTGTTGTCAGAGGACTAAGATTCCTCATGCCATGCAGCATGGCCAAAAAAAAAAAGAAAGAAAGAAAATCAGAATGGCAAGAGTGAAAGAGGAAAAAGAGAACACAAGCCTTCACTATGAATTGAACTGAACTGAAGCAGTCACTCATCTCACACGCTAAAAAGTAATGCTCAAAATTCTCCAAGCCAGGCTTCAGCAATACGTGAACCGTGAACTTCCAGTTGTTCAAGCTGGTTTTAGAAAAGGCAGAGGAACCAGAGATCAAATTGCCAACATCCGCTGGATCATCAAAAAAGCAAAAGAGTTCCAGAAAAACATCTATTTCTGCTTTATATGCCAAAGCCTTTGACTGTGTGGATCACAATAAACTGTGGAAAATTCTGAAAGAGATGGGAATACCAGACCACCTGACCTGCCTCTTGAGAAACCTATATGCAGGTCAGGAAGCAACAGTTAGAACTGGACATGGAACAACAGACTGGTTCCAAATAGGAAAAGGAGTATGTCAGGCTGTATATTGTCACCCTGCTTATTTAACTTATATGCAGAGTACATCATGAGAAATGCTGGGCTGGAAGAAGCACAAGCTGGAATCAAGATTGCCGGGAGAAATATCAATAACCTCAGATATGCAGATGACACCACCCTTATGGCAGAAAGTGAAGAGGAACTAAAAAGCCTCTTGATGAAGGTGAAAGAGGAAAGTGAAAAAGTTGGCTTAAAACTCAACATTCAGAAAACGAAGATCATGGCATCTGGTCCCATCACTTCATGGGAAATAGATGGGGAAACAGTGGAAACTGTGTCAGACTTTATTTTGGGGGGTCCAAAATCACTGCAGATGGTGACTGCAGCCATGAAATTAAAAGACACTTACTCCTTGGAAGGAAAGTTATGACCAACCTAGATAGCATATTGATGCTTTTGAACTGTGGTGTTGGAGAAGACTTGAGAGTCCCTTGGACTGCAAGGAGATCCAACCAGTCCATTCTGAAGGAGATCAGCCCTGGGATTTCTTTGGAAGGAATGATGCTAAAGCTGAAACTCCAGTACTTTGGCCACCTCATGTGAAGTGTTGACTCATTGGAAAAGACTCTGATGCTGGGAGGGATTGGGGGCAAGAGAAGAAGGGGACGACAGAGGATGAGATGGCTGGATGGCATCACTGACTCGATGGACGAGAGTCTGAGTGAACTCCGGTAGTTGGTGATGGACAGGAAGGCCTGGCGTGCTGCGATTCATGGGGTTGCAAAGAGTCGGACATGACTGAGTGACTGAACTGAACTGAACTGAAGCAGTCACTCCACACTGCCCCCCTCCCCTAGCCTCTGGCAAACACTAGCCTACTTTCTGTCTCTATGGATCTGTCTGTCCTGAAACTCTCATATGGATGTGATCTTTTGTGTCTGGCATTTTTCACTTAGCATAATTATTCAAGGCTCATCTGTGTTGTGGCATGTATCAGCACTTCATTCCTTTGTATGGATATACCATGTTTTGAGTATTGAGTTGTTTTTACCTTTTGGCTTTTGTGAATGGTGCTGTTGTGAACAAGTACTTGTACTTGCTTGAATACCTGTTTTCAAATATTTGGGGTATATACCTAGGAGTGGAATTGCTGAATCATATGGTAATTCCATGTTTCACATTTTTTTAACTTTTTTTTAAAATTTATTTTAATTGGAGGCTAATTACAATATTGTGGTGGTTTTTGCCATACACTCACATGAATCAGCCATGGGTATACATGTGTTCCCCATCCTGAAACCCCCCACCTCCCTCCCCATCCCATCCCTCAGGGTCATCCCAGTGCACCAGCCCTGAGCACCCTGTCTCATACATCGAACCTGGACTGGCGATCTGTTTCATATATGATAATATACATGTTTCAATGCTATTCTCTCAAATCATCCCACCCTCGCCTTCTCCCACGGAGTCCAAAAGACCGTTCTTTACATCTGTGTCTCTTTCGCTGCCTCACATATAGGGTCATCGTTACCATCTTTCTAAATTCTCTATATATGCGTTAATATCCTGTATTGGTGTTTTTCTTTCTGACTTACTTCACTCTGTATAATAGGCTCCGGTTTCATCCACCTCATTAGAACTGATTCAAATGCATTCTTTTTAATAGCTGAGTAATACTCCATTGTGTATATGTACCACAGCTTTCTTATCCATTCGTCTGCCAGTGGACTCCTAGGTTGCTTCCATGTCCTGGCTATCGTAACATGTTTCACTTTTTGAGGAACCAACAAATTGTTTTCCTCAGTGACTGCACCTTTTTATCCACCAGCAGTATACAAGGGTTCCCAAATCTCCACATCCTCACCAACATGTGTTATTTTCTTCTTTTAAAAAAAGTTGCTGCTGCTGCTGCTGCTAAGTCGCTTCAGACTGTGCGACCCCATAGACGGCAGCCCACCAGGCTCCCCTGTCCCTGGGATTCTCCAGGCAAGAACACTGGAGTGGGTTGCCATGTCCTTCTCCAATGCATGAAAGTGAAAGTAAAGTTGCTCAGTCATGTCCGACTCTTAGCGGCCCCATGGACTGCAGCCTACCAGGCTCCTCCGTCCATGGCATTTTCCAGGCAAGAGTACTGGAGTGGGGTACCATTGCCTATATAATTTATTGAAAAATAAATTAAAAATATAATTTATTGAAAGGTATATTATTTCTTTTATTGAGGTATAATTGAGATATCATTTTAGGTGTACCATGCATTGACTTGATATTTGCATATATTACAAAATGATCACCATAATAAGTCCAGTTAACAACCATCACCATACACAGGTATACAACATTTTTTTCTTGTGATGAGAACTTTGAAGAGCCACTTACCTAGCTACTTTCAAATAGACAATACAGTTTTCCTAACTATAGCCAGCACACTGTACATTACACCCTCAGGGTTTATTCATTTTATAACTGGAAATTTGTACCTTTTGACTCCCTTCACCAATTTTGCTCCCTCCCTCCCTGAGGCAACCACCAATCTATTCTCTATATCTATGAACTCAGTTTTTTTGTTCATTTGTTATTTGTTGTTTTAGATCTCACATATAAGTGAGATCATACAGTCTCTATCTTTTTCTGACTTATTTCATTTAGCATAAGGCCCTTAAGTTCTATCCATGGTGTTACACATAGCAAACTTCCCTTCTTTTTTATGGTTGAATAACCTATTATATGCCACGTTTTCTTTACCCATTCACCCACTGATGGACATTTTAGTTTGTTTCCATGTCTTGGCTGTTGTAAATAACGCTACAGTGAAGATAAGGGTACTGTCTTTTTCAGTTAGTGTTTTTGTTTTCTTCAGATAAATACCCAGTCGTAGAACGGCCGGATCATGCGGTGGTTCTATTTTTAGTTGCTTAAGAAAGCTATATACTGTTTTCCATAGTGGCTACACCAAAAAGCATTCCCACCAGCAAGTGTTCTCTTTTCTCCACATCTTTACCAACCCTCATTTCTTGTCTTTTTGATAGTAGCCATTCTAACAGGTGTGAGGTGATATCTCACTGTGGTTTTGATTTGCATTTCCCTATGACTAGTGATGTTGAACACCTTCAAATACCTATTGGCCAACTGTGTCTTCTTTGGAAAAATGTCTATTTAGTTCCCCAGCCCATTTTAAAACTCAGATTGTTTGATTTTTTGCTATTGCACTGTATGAGTTCTTTATGTATTTTGGGTATTAAGTCCTCATCAGATACATGATTTGGAAATATTTTCTCCCATTCAGTAGATTGCCTTTTCATTTTTTTTTTTTTTTGATGCTTCTTTTTGCCCTGAAGCAGCTGCTTAGTTTAGTGTAGTCCCACTTGTTTATTTTTGCTTTCGTTGCCTTTGCTTTTGGTGTTAAATCTAAAAAGTCATTGCCAGGACTAATGTCAGGGAACTTACTGCGTATAGTTTCTTCTAGAGTTTATGGCTTCAGTTCTTACTTTCAAGTCTTTAATGCATTTTGAGTTCATTTTTATGTGTGGTGTATATAGTGGTCTAGTTTCATTCTTTTGATGCGGTTGTCCAGTTTTCCCAACATCATTTACTGAAGAGACTATTCTTTCCCCATCGTATATTCTTGGCTCTTTTATCATAAATTAGTTGGCCATACATGTGTGGGTTTATTTCTGGGCCCTCTGTTCTGTTCCATTGATCTGTGTGTCTCTTTTTATGCAACTGCCATACTGATTTGATTGCTGTAGCTTTTTGTATAGTTTAAAATCAAAGACTGTGATGCCTCCAGCTTTGTTCTTCTTTCTCAAGATTGCTTTGGCTATTCACGGTCTTTTCTGATTCCATGAAGGCATTAGGATTGTTTCTTCTATTTCTACTTTATCTCACCCATTTATAAAATTTTGTCTGATTTGTGCTTTGGGTTTTTTTTGTGGGGGGAACTGGTCAAAAGCAGTGATTTTCAAACTTTTTGATAGGAGAACCCCTTTATACTTTTAATAATTATTGAATACCCCTAAAAGGTTTTGTTTATGTGGGTTATATCTGTATTTGATATTTTGGTATTTACTGTATTAGAAGTTACAAACTGAGAAATTATTTAAATATGCATTCATTCATTGAAACATAATAACCCATTCAGTTCCGTTCAGTTCAGTGGCTCAGTCATGTCCGACTCTTTGCGACCCCATGAATCGCAGCACACCAGGCCTTCCTGTCCATCACCAACTACCGGAGTTCACTCAGACTCACGTCCATAGAGTCAGTGATGCCATCCAGCCATCTCATCCTCTGCCGTCCCCTTCTCCTCCTGCCCCCAATCCCTCCCAGCATCAGAGTCTTTTCCAGTGAGTCAGCTCTTCACATGAAGTGGCCAAAGTACTGGAGTTTCAGCTTTAGCATCATTCCTTCCAAAGAAATCCCAGGGCTGATCTCCTTCAGAATGGACTGGTTGGATCTCCTTGCAGTCCAAGGGACTCTCAAGAGTCTTCTCCAACATCACAGTTCAAAAGCATCAATTCTTCGGCGCTCAGCTTTCTTCACAGTCCAACTCTCACATACATACATGACCACAGGAAAAACCATAGCCTTGACTAGACGAACCTTTGTTGGCAAAGTAATGTCTCTGCTTTTGAATATGCTATCTAGGTTGGTCATAACTTTCCTTCCAAGGAGTAAGTGTCTTTTAATTTCATGGCTGCAGTCACCATCTGCAGTGATTTTGGACCCCCCAAAAATAAAGTCTGACACTGTTTCCACTGTTTCCCCATCCATTTCCCATGAACTGATGGGACCAGATGCCATGATCTTCTGAATGTTGAGCTTTAAGCCAACTTTTTCACTCTCCTCTTTTACTTTCAAGAGGCTTTTTAGTTCCTCTTCACTTTCTGCCATAAGGGTGGTGTCATCTGCATATCTGAGGTTATTGATATTTCTCCCGGCAATCTTGATTCCAGCTTGTGCTTCTTCCAGCCCAGCATTTCTCATGATGTACTCTGCATATAAGTTGCTTAATGAGTACAATACCTCCTTTGTGGGTAATCAAAATGTTCTGCCACTAGATGAGGTGATGGATGGGCAACACTGCAAGTTGCCCAACACATGTCACTGAGTGTACTCTTTAAAATGGTTACCTTTGTACCAATCTTCCCCGAGGTCTTCCAAAATATGTGACGAGGCCAGACTCATCTTATGAGGCCAGCACGACCCTGATACCAAAGCAGAAAGAAAGACAGTACCAGAAAACTACAGGTCAATACTCTGATCAATATCGATGCAAAAACTGTCAATAAAATACTAGCAAACCAGAACTTCCATGGTGGTCCAGTGGGTAAGACTGAGCTCCTAATGCAGAGGGCCTGGGTTTGATCCCTGGTCAGGGAACTAGATCCCACATGCGGCAACTAAAAAGATCTCGCATGCTGCAACTAAGACCCAGTGCAACCAAAAAAAAAAAAAAAAAAAATACTAGCAAACCAAAGTCAGCAGCATATTAAAAGGACCATTCACCATGAATCAAGTGGAATTTACATTCAGGATGCAGGGATGATTCAATTTATGCAAATCAGTCAATGTGATACATCACATTAATAGCATAAAAGAAAAAATCACATAATCTCAATACATAAAAAGCATATGATAAATTTTACTGAAACAATCTCTTTCATCATGGAAAATCTACCAAAGCTCTAAGATCATGACTAAAACATTCAGGAATATAAAAGTAGTAAAGAGAGGAAATGATTGAATATAAGAATATAAGAGCTCCCCTAGTATTTTCCTTACTCTGAGGAAGACTTTACTGAGATGCTTGCTTATATACCTCACTTAAAAATACTCTTTTTGCTTATAAATATACTCAAGACAATTGGACTCTTGCTTTTTTCCCTCTTAAATTCTAGCTTGGTTAATGAAATATATTTTGCCTACAATTTTCTAATTTTAAATATTATAAGCATGATATAAGTCTATTGGTATTAGTCTATTTTAGCATTTTAAATGTTCCCTTGGTATCTCTAATTTTCTTGAAGAGATCTCTAGTCTTTCCAATTATATTGTTTTCTTCTATTTCTTTGCACTGATCATTGAGGAAGGCTTTCTTATTTCTCCTTGCTATTCTTTGGAACTGTCCATTCAAATGGGTATATCTTTCCTTTTCTCCTTTGTTTTTTGCTTCTTTTCTTTTCACAGCTATTTGTAAGGCCGCCTCAGAGAGCCATTTTGCTCTTTTTTGTAAAGTTGGGAGGGTCACAGCCTTGAGCCTAACAAGCAAGTAGCCAGACACTCAGCTGATCAGAGCACATGTGTGAGACTTCCCTTTTATTTTATTTTTCCAATAGAGAAGTTTCAGGACTCCCCTGGCAGTTCAGTGATTAAGACTCTGTGCGTCCCATGCATGGTGCATGGGTTTGATCACTGGTCTGGGAATTAAGATCCCACATGTCACACAGTGTGGCCAAAAAAAAATTGTAATAATAAAAAACATTTTAATAAATAAAAAAGGTCAAATTTCATTGTATTTTAAAGATATCACAAACAGGTCCTGGGAATCATTTGGCATCTTCTTGTTTCCATAGCTAGACAAGTCTTAGATCTTATTGACAGCCTGAAGACTGGTTTCTTTTTCATAGATAACATCCAGATTTTTCTGATATTATTATTATTTTTTAAATATTTATTTTCATTTATTTGCCTGTGCCGGGTCTTAGGTCAGTATTCTACATGGGATCTTTCAACTTCGCTGCGGCATGTGGGATCTAGTTCCCTGACCAGGGATAGAACCTGGGCCCCCTGCATTAGGAGCATGGAGTCTTAGCCTGGACCACCAGCAAAGTCCCTGATATCCTGATTTTTTAACTGTGTGGCTTGTTGGATCAAAGCAGATGAATCTGATTTAAGGTCAATGCAAATCACCTTATTGGCATGAGATACCCATTAAACAATCCCTGGCCTCATATGAGCCCTGCAGATTTTTCATCTAAGAAATTTCAGATTTCAATGAGACCTGCTCTCCAGAATAAGGACTCATGGGGAAGTGAGCACACACACACATTGTCTTGTGATGGAAGCCCAGTGGAACACCCTTGATCACGTGCTGTGTTGGGCTAGAGACTGTGTGAGCTGGAACTGGTTCCTCTCTGCTCCACTGTTAACCTGAGTCCCTTCCTCTTCCTTCCCAGGAGGCTGAGTTCTAGCCTGCTGTTGTTGGCCTGCAGGACCTCTCTGGGTCCCTTCCCTACGACAGTGTGTCTCTCCAGAGGGATTTTGATGTTTTCTGGAGTGTCGACAGTTCAGTTGCTGAAAATAGTCTTCTCATGGTAGATTCAGCAAAGAGCGTCATAGGGTTTATTTTTTAAACAGTTTGTTAAAAATTTTTATTGTGGTATAGTTGATTTATAATGTCTTTAAACATGTCTTTATTGAGATATAATTCACATACATAATTCATCCATTTAAAGTATATAACTTTTTTTAATAAGAAATGATTTAATAGGAAATATACAAATTTCTCAGTATGAACTTTAGTATATTCATGTATATGTACGACCATCATTATGACCAATTTCAGAATATTTTCATCACCTCAAAAAGAAACTCTGTGTGCCTTTTAGTTATCTATCCTTCTGCCCCTCCCAGTCGGCCCTAAGCCACCACTAATTTATTTTTTTTCTCCAGATTTAGCTAATCTGGATGTTTTATATACATTATGTAATATATGATATTTTGCCTCTCAATGTTTTTAAGTTAAATGTGTTTAACTGTAATTCTGCTTCATACCAAAATTCATCAGAATCAGTATTTTTCAAGATTAGCAGAACATTAGATTAGCAAACCAATAAATTTATTTTGTCCTCCCTTCCTGAAGAAAAGCCCAGAGACTTTTAAAAACTATATATTTATTTACTTATTTGGCTGTACCAAGTCTTAGTTGCAACATGCAGAATCTTAGATCTTATTGAAGCATGAAGGATCTTTTAGTTGGAGCATTTAGGATCTAGTTCCCTGACAAGGGATTGACCCTGGGTCCCCTGCATTGGGAGTACAGAGTCTTAGCCACTGGAGCACAAGGGAATTCCCTTTTGTCTTTTTTAACTGAAATGTCTATAACTGTTATCCTGTTCCTGTTTTAGGAAACGGCATATTTTAGTAGCAGATAATTTATTTCTAGAATTTTTTAAAGGTTATTTTTTTCAATATATATTTATTTGATCGCCTTGGGTCTTAGTTGTGGCATGGGTGATCTTCACTGAGGCATGTGGAGATCTTTTGTTAGAGCACGTGGACTCAGTAGTTGTGGCTCAGTAGTTCCCCTGAGGCATGTGGGATCTTACTTCCCTGGCTAGAGATCAAACCCACATCCCCTTCATTGGAAGGCAGATTCTTAACCACTGACCACCACAGAAGTCCTCTTATTTCTTGAATTTTTATGTATGAACTCATTTAATCCTCACCACAATCACAGGTTCATGGATATCCAGGAATTTTGCCCCAGGATGGGTCATACTCAAAATCTCATTCATACCCATTTTAAATAATGAGATATGGGACTTCTGAGCTGAGATTTACATGAAAGTTTGAACTTGAGCTGATGCTGTAATGAGTTGAGACTTTGAGGGATCTTGGGATGGAGTGAATGCACATTGCATGTGGGACAGACATAAATCTTTGAGAGCCAGACAGAATGTAGTAAGCTGATTAATAATCCCTGGAACTTGCAACTGGTACTGAATAATCCCTGGTACTTAACATGATAAAAAGTGAAGATGTGATTAAGTTAAGGATATTGAGACAAGATTATCTTGGTTTATTTAGGTGGTTCCAATGTAATCACAAGGGTCCTTATAAAAAAGCAGAAAGATCAGTCAAAAGATAGGACAATGCAAATGAATCTATGAAACAGAAATAGAATCAGGCACATAGAGAAGAGAATGATGGCTGCTAAGGGGACAGTGGGTAGGAGAGATCTGGGTTGAGAATTTGGGATTAGCAGATGCAAACTGGTATATGTAGAATCAATAAAACAATAAAGTCCTACTGTACAGCATGCTGAACTATATTCAATATCCAGAGATAAATCATAATGGAAAATAATATGAAAAGGAATGTATATATATGTTGTATATATAGATGTACAGTCACTTTGCTGTACACAAAGTGTACACAACTATTAACACAAAATTAACACAACACTGTAATTCTACTATTTTTGTTTAGTTGCTCAGTCATGTCCGACTCTTTGTGACCCCATGGACTGTAGCCCACCAGGCTTCTCTATCCATGGGATTCTCCAGGCAAGAATACTGGAGTGAGTTGCCATGTCCTCTTACAGAGTATTTTCCCGACCCAGGGATCAAACCCACATCTTCTACACTGGCAGGTGGATTCTTTACCACTGAGCCACCTGGGAAGCCCATTAAAGGATATGACAAGTTACCAAATATATAGTTTTCCTGTACTATAAAATAAACCCTTCTTGTTTATCCACAAATCAGCATTTCTGACTCTTACTTAAGAGTGTACAGGAATCACCTGGGTAGTTTGTTAAAGTGCAGATTCTGAATCAGTAGATCAGGGCGGGCCTCAGGTGAGGTGGATGTTGCTGGTCTGCAGCAACTTTGTGTAACAAGATTAAGATCAGTGCCTCTCAAACCTGAGCACACATCAGGATCACCTGAAGCACTTGTTAAAACAGATTGCTGGACCCCACCCAGAATGATTCAGTAGGTCTTGCTGGGGACTTCTCAGGTGACTCAGCGGTAAAGACTTTCCTGCCAAGCAGGAGATGTGAGTTCAATCCCTGGGTCAGGAAGATCCCCTGCAGAAGGAAATGGCAATCCACTTCAGTATTCTTGCCTGGGAAATCTCATGGACAGAAAAGCCTGGCAGGCTACAGTCCATGGGGTCACAAAAGAGACACAACTTAGCGACTGAAGAACAACAGGTCTTGGTGGGGACTGAAAATTTGATTTTTAACAAGTTTGAAGATGATGATAACAGTCAGGAACCCCGGCTTTGAGAAACACTGCTCTAGAAGATGCTGTGACCCATAGCTTTGACCCTTTTGGGAATTTGGTGTAGTGTCCCCCAATGCCAGAGTTTTTGTTCTTTAATTTACAAAATCTTTTTGTTGCTCCCAGACTCACTTGGAGGACTTATTCATACTTTGTGTTTAGCTTGCTTATCTTTGTTGTTAAGAAATGTCTGAAATTTATGTTTTATTATCAGGATTTTGGTGAGATTTGTGTATTAATAGAAGAGGTCTCTGCATCTCTGCTGGCTTGGGGGACCTGCTGTTATTGAACAGTGACCACGTGCCAGACCTCACTTCAGGCTCTTTGCAGCCTCAACGTGACCATCCTTTCCCTTGACCACAGCATGGGCAGACCCCTCTGGCACCACCTGTCTGTGGGCCTCACCTCAAGGTCAGTGCTTGCCATTTTGTACATTACTCTCCAGGGTGGAGAAAGCGTCGTCTTTACCCATGCATGGGCTCACCTAGTGCCAGGCATCACTCACTATCCGGATGACCAACTTTGCTACCAGATACAGCATTCCCTTTAAGAAGATACAGGGCACCATGCAGTGCGGCTGGATGGTCCAGGGAAGGGTTGGGTTAACCCAGAGGAGAATGGGAGCAGGGGAGCCTAGGGAGGGCCCCAGAAGGAAGGGGGCTGGACGGGGGCTGACTGGGTGAGCCAAGCCCGTCAGGTCCCACCACGGATCCAAGGAGGCCAGGGCTGCCTAGACACCCAAGGCTGGAAATCACTGTGAGGCCCGGCTGTGACGGGGGCGGGGCCTGCGCGGGTCGGTGACGGGCGTGGCCTGTGTGGGTCGGCGACGGGGGCGGGGCCTGCACCGGGGCGGAGGAGGTAGGTGCACGTGAGACCCCCTTGGGCCGTCCGCATCCGTTGACTCTAGCTATGTCACCGGGTTCTTCCACCTCCCTGATGGCCTCTACTGCCGGCTCAGCAGACCCGCTACCCGTCAGAGCCCACCACTGAGGCAGACAGGTTGGGCAGGAAACACACACAGCCTCTTTCAGGGCCCGCTTTATTTGGGAGAGGCGTGGGGAGGGCTCTCGGTCTGCTGTGCCCGGAGGAGAGCTCGCAGCTGGCCGATCTGCCAGTCGACGCTGGAGCGCGCGGTGCCTCCCAGGGCCTCGTACTGCTCTACGCTGTGTCCGTAGTCCCACACGTGGCTCACGTCGCCCGAGAACAGGGGGCTGGGGGGGGAGGCGGAGGTGGGCCAAGACCTCTCGGCCAGCCCAGTCTCAGAGGGCCTGGGCTTGCCTCCCAGCAGATGGGGGGAGGACAGGAAGGGGGACGCACCTGATGGTCTGCAGCTCCTGCAGTGACAGCTGATTGAGGGCGACCCCCTTGGTCTCGGCCATGAACACGGCTTTCCCGGAGGCCTCGTGGGCCTGGCGGAATGGCATCTGGGAGAGCCAGGGAGGAGGGCAGTGCTGACACAGGTTTCTCCACCCCTTGTTCTGTTGGAGTGCTGGGGCCCCCACGGCCCCCCCAACCCCGGCCTGGGGAACATCCCTGTCCCCTGGCCCCTCCACCCTGGCTGCCCCACACTCACCCCTTTTCGGACCAGGTAGTAGGCGAGGTCAGTGGCTAGCATGTCAGGACTCAGAGCCCGTCCCATGTTCTCACGGTGAATCTGGGGACAGCAGGACAGGCTGGCAGTGAATCCGGGGGCTCTGGGTCCTGGAGCTGCCCGCCCCAGACCCACCCCGCTCAGTCAGGATGTCCCCTGCCTTGGGCAGACCCCCTCTCACCCACCCTGTCCTGCTTTCTGCTTGAGCTACCATTTCCCAACTATTGATAAGTGTTAGCTGTGTTACCAGGGTTGCCTCCTGATCTTTAGAATGCATCAGAACCACCTGCAGGATTGATTAGACTATAGATCGTGTGGCCTATCCCAGAGCCTGTGATTCAGTGGGTCTGCAGGGGGGCCTAGGATTGCAGGTCTGTCAAGTTCTCAGGTGATGCTGATACTGCTGATCCTGGGACCACACTTTGAGAACCACTACTTTAGAGAGGTACCCTGAACTATACTTAGAAATGAAATTATATGCGGGGGATTTGGTTAAAAACAATGGTGGGTGGGGTAACGGGTAAAGATAGTTGAATGGAGAATGGCCTGTGAGCTGACTGTTTAAGCTGAATGCTGTTACTATGTAGGGGTTCATTATGTGTGCATGTGTGGGTGCTCAGTCGTGTCTGACTCTTTGTGACCCCATGGACTGTAGCCTGCCAGGCTCCTCTGTCCATGGGATTTCCCAGGCTAGAATACTGGAGCAGGTTGCCGTTTCCTCCTCCAGGGGATCTTCCCAACCCAGGGATCGAAGCCAGGTCTCCTGCATTGGCAGGGGGATTCTTTTACCACTGTGCCATTGGGGAAGCCCAGGGGTCATCCTACATCCTCTCCACTGTTGTATATTGAATTCTCCCACAGTAAGTGTTTAAAAAGAAATCTGGTCGGGCCAGTTGAGGGGGCTCCTTGGGTCTAACCCACTTCCATTCTCCTGCAGCAGCTTAACTGCGTCTCTTCACTGTTCCTAGGGCAGGACCAAGCACATACCCCCTCCCTCTGCCGCAGGTCTTCCAGACCCACCCACACCTGCCTCCTCTCAAGATCACCCTCCTGGCACACAACCCCCAAGTTTGAGAGCCTCGGGGAGAAGAGGAGTGTCTTGCCTGCAGGGTAGAGATGACACCAGTGGCCACTTGGAGGACGGCGCTCATGGTGTCGGACACTTCAAACACGGCTTCCTTGTCTTCCTGGGAGACACGTGGCAGGAAGTAAGGCCCCAGGAGCTGGGTCCTCACGGAGGCACCCCCACTGCCTCCCACTGGGAACACACAGCACCTCATACACCCCGCATTGAGGAAGAGGAGAGAGCTCTCAGGGTGGTCAAGGGCTGGGTGTACACGATGGGAGGTGGCAATTCTGTGGGGCCCCTGCCCGGATGAGCCAAGACCCCGAGAACTGGTGTGTGAGGTAGAACAGGGGGTCCCGAACCTGTAAGTCCTTGTTGTAGGTGCTCGGAAGTCCCTTGAGTGTCATCAGGAGCCCAGCACACTGCGGGGAAAGGGAGGACTTCAGAGCTTGTCCAGGACGTTCCCTCTGGACCCTCGGGTCAGCCCTGAGGCCGTGCCCCTTTCCCTGCCTGGCTCACCCGTCCAAACACTCGCCCCGCCTTGCTCCGGATCAGCTCCAGGCTGTCTGGGTTTTTCTTCTGGGGCATCAGGCTGCTTCCAGTGCTGGAGACACAGATGTTGGGGCTGAAGGGGCTCCCGCGCCACTTGGCTGGTCTGCTGGGCAGCTCTGCCCAGGGCAGGGGTGGGGAGGAATCAAGCCCTTCCGGGGGCTGCAGGGCTAGGCGAGGGTGGGCGCAGCCTCACCTGTAGGCATCTGAGAGCTGCACGAAGCTGAACTCCTTGGTGCCATAGAGGATGAGATCCTCAGCCATCCTGCTGAGGTGGGTCATGCACAGCGAAGCCCAGAACAGGAACTCAGCTTGTGGGAGAAAAGAGAGAGCAAGCTATCTGCTCACCAGGCCTGTCTTGCTGCTCACCCAGCCTGGAGAAGCTCCAGGTGGGCCATACAGGGGTGGCAGGAAGCTGGAGAGGAGCCAGGGCGGGGGAACAGAGGCAGCACACACTGCAGGGGACTGGCCCTGGAGGACAGGCGGGCTGGCTCCCAGGTTGTTATTGTTTAGTTGCTAAGTTGTGTCTGACTCTTCCTCTGTCCATGGGATTTCCCAGGCAAGAATCCTGGTGTGGATTGCCATTTCGTCCTCCAGGGGGTCTTCCCAACCCAGGGATCAAACCCGCATCTCGTGCTTGGCTCCCAGGACTCACCCACAAAGTCTCGCTCACTGGTGGCATCCATGCTGTTGAGGGTGATGGCCCCAAAGTCCAGTTCTGAGTGAGGTGGGAAAGGGAAGGCAATAGGGCTGGGCTGGAGGGCTGGGAAGGGCCTTCTCCCTTCCCCGAACCAGGTTGCCCAGCCACCTCCCCCTGGACCCCTTTTCAGGGAGGCAGAGTAGGGAGGGGCAGGAGTTGGGGAGGTCTCTTGTACAGGTCCCAGGAGGGAGGTGGGAGTCCTGAGTTTCCCCGGCTCCACACACCCCTAGCATGACCTCCCCAGGCCACTCTAGCCTCGTGTCCACAGAAACAAACCAGAGTTTCACCTGGACCCCTGCCCTCTCTAGGTGTGTGTCTGTGGGACCTGGCAGGTACTGAGGGTGGTCTCCCAGGAAAGGAGGGGCAGGGTGCCTCACCTGCTCGGAGCAGTTCCCGGTCCACACCCAGGGGGTTGCCTGCGATGGCCCCGCTGCAGAGTGGGGTGGGGTTCTGAGTGACCAGGGCTCCCACAGGCAGGCCCTGGCCGTACATACATGCACACGCATGCTGCGCGCTGGTTGCCAGGGCCAGAGCCTGGTCAGCTTGGGAGCCAGACACCTGTCCCCACAGGTGGGGAAACACAGCTGGCTGGCTCTCCAGAGAGCCCTGGCTTTGCTGTGACATACTCGTTCTCATCTTAGAGCTGAGGGCCCATGTATGGTCCCCTTCCCACCCTGGACAGGGAGGCTGATCACCTGGCTTCCGGTCCCCCTCTGTCCTTCCTGGCTCCTCCTCTTCTGCTGAACCCCTAGGACCACGTTAACTAGGTGGCAGGAACCCCACTCCACCCTCTGAGCACTGGGCCCTGCTCACCTCCCCAGGGGCAGGACGTTGATCCGCTTCCGCACCTCCAGCAGCCTTTCGGAGTCTCTGGTCAGAGCCACGGCATGGCTGTGGAAGGCCAGGAGGCCAGAGGGTCAGGGCAGCCTGGCCTGGCCCCTCCCCTCTGCCACGCCCCCTCATCACATCCTCCATAGCGAGTCTCCATCATGACCCCTCTGACCTCAGGATCCAGTGGCTCCAGCGGATGGGCTGAGCCCTCTGCAGGTGTGTGTACCCTGGGAAGAGGACATCACGTTCTCTGCGGGGAAGAGCAAGGACAGGGTGTGTGAGGGGCTCTCAAGATTCAGGTGAGGCCTGCCTGTCACACTTGGGACCCTGCAGGCCTGGGGCCCTCTTGGGAACAGCAGGGCAGGCTCGCCAAGGGTCTGCCTGTTTGAGGGACCAAGTGACCTCCTGAAGACAAAACACGGTGTCAGCGAAGGTTGGGAAGCAGGCAGTGTGCTGGGCCATGGCTGTGGGGCCTCCAGGGGGTGAGTGTAGGACCTGATGTAGATCACACCTTCAGCTCCCGCCTCTGCACCTTGGCAGCAGATCTGGGCAGGGGCCAGGGCAGGGAGGAAGGAGCACGGCCGGTACCACTGGCACTGAGAGGCTGAGTTTGTGAGCATGAGAGGAGCCCTGGAGGAGCCCAGAAAAGCTGGGAGCATTTTAGCGTAGGCTGCACAGTAGCAGAGATGCTGTGGGTGATGGTTCTGGTTTGTTAATATTAATGACTTTATTGAGATATAATTAATATACCAGTCACCCATTTAAAGTGTACCATCATCCCAAGAGAGAAACCCTTACTCATTAGCACTCACTCCCTATTCTCCCAACACCTGTCTCCCACAGGTTGACATTTCTGGGCCCTTGTTTTCCCCTAGTTGTGAAGTCAGTGAAACGGGTTACCGGGAGTTGGGACAAGGAAGGCTCAACCCTGTCTCTGACACAAGTAGACTCTTCTCAGCAGTCATGTCACAGAGCTTTGGGATGAGGTCAGTGGGAGGCAGCCCTCAGCTCTCTCCTTTGCCTGTGGTGCTGGGCAGGGATGGGGGACCTGAGATGCAGGCAACTGAGAAGGGACTCTCTGGCAGCCCCAGCAAGCCAGCTCCTTCCTCAGGCTTCAGGGCACCTGCCTGGTGCCTTAGCCTCCAGCCTGTGAATCCACAAAGGGTGAGCTCCCCTGCGTGTTAAGCTGGGCCGGCTGTGGGTAGGTGATGCTGAAAGAAATGGCCTGCTGCTGGCTGCTCTGCCTCACTCGGCCCAGGAGTTCTGGGGCTCCCAGTACCCCAGAGCCTGGCCCCCCTGCCCTCTTCACCCTGCCACTTAGGTCTGGCATTCAGGCTGCCTGTCTCGGGAGAGCAGAGACCTTGGCTGCCCTCCTGGCCCTCTCTGCCACCAGGTGACCCCGGGACTCACGCCTCTGCCCGATCCACCATGGTTCTGATGAGTTCGCAGAGGAGGGCTGAGAGCATGGAGCAATTCTGCCGCATCCACAGCCTGAGGTCAGTGACCACCTGGGGGAAGGAGGAGCTGGCACTCAGGGACTCAGCCCTAACTCTGCTCCTTGGACCCCCCAAGGTTAGGAAGGCCCCCAGTGGGGGGGGCAGGGAGGTGGCGGCACCTGGTCGTTCCGACTTCGTCCCGTGTGCAGCTTCCCTGCGGTTTCACCAATGAGCTCCTGGGGGTGGAAGGAGGCATGCAGTTGGGATCTGCCTGCTCACAGCCCTGTGGGGTCAGCTCAGGCAGCTCCACTTCCTCCCTGGCCTGTGACTCTCCCTCCCTGCCCTGGGGTCCCCTGGATCTGCCCAATCTCTGCCATCTCTGCTGCTGCCTCCTGCTCTGAAGTCCCAGTGATGAAGTGAACAGAATGGTGGTGCTTATGCTCAAGTGGCCCCAGGCAAGACAGAGAGGGGAGGGGTAGGGGATGAGGCAGTGGGTGTCGCACCTTCAGACGCCGCTCGTTGGCCGTATGGATGTCCTCATCATTGGGGTTTAGTTTGAAGGTGCCCTGAGCCCACTCCTCAGCTACCTGCAGAGATGGCAGCAACACAGGGTGTCAGGAGGGCAGGCATCAGCAGCTGAGTCCTGGCAGCATTCCTTGTGAGCATCTCAGGTCCAGAGCACCTTTCTCAGGAGCCACAGGATCACAGGGGCATTGAGGGATGAAGAGAGACGGTCAGCACTGCACGTGGTTGAAGGGCACCTCTCTAGGCATCTGATCACTACGAGGGGAGATCCCAAGCCTGTCATCTGGGGATGTTACTGCAGCCTGTACTTGGGGATTTGGTGAAAGCCTGCGTCCACAGCAAAGGGGTGGGGCGTGCTCTGGGGTGGGCCTGGGGGTGTGGAGAGTACCTTGTCCAGGCCATGGAGTATCTGGTCCATCTCAGCTTTGGTGAGGAGCCCCGCCCTCTCCAGGCCCCGGCTGTAGGCTTTGCTGCCCTGCACATCCGCCTCCCAGAGGTGCCGGTCGTACATGATGGACGAGTTGAACTTTTCCATGATGGGGTCCACTGTGCCGACAAACCGGCCACCCCATAGCTTCCCGCTCTGGCCAGAAGGGCAGAAGTGATTAATCTCCTTCCCCCTTGAGAACAATGCCTCCCACAAAGAGCCCTCAGGAGAGTTACCCAGTCTGATGGCAGTGGGAGCCAGTGGGCAGGGTTATTCTCACTGGACAGATAAGGAAACTGAGGCTCAGAGAGGGTCAGGAGCTTGCCCAGAGTCGGTCAGGGAGTGAATGTGGGAACCTGACTGGACACTGAAGTTAGGGTTCTTTCCCATCATGGGGCACTGAGGACATAAGTTCTCCTCTGTCCCCCTGCAATATCCCAGGCTTCTGTTAGCCACCTAACCATAGGCCTTTATATAACCTCTCTAATCTCAGGGTTGCCCCTCTACACAAAAGGAATAATAATAGTATTTATCTGGTGGGGTTGTTGTGAGTATTCAATTAGATTAAGCTAATTGCATATACAGCACAGTGCCTGGTACTCAGTAAATTCTAGATATTACTGAGGGAGGGGCCGAGGACTACCAGGGGTCAGGGTGTGCCTTAGCTCCACTCTTGTTTTCTGCATGTCCCCCTGGGCCCTCCACCACCACCCCAGGCTGGGAGCTGACACTTCAGTGTCCAGCAACCTCAGCTGCCAGTGGACTCTGCCCTGCAGATGCAGTCTCTGCCCTCCCTGTGAGCTGGACCCGCCCCTTGCCCTCATGCTGCCCCGCCAAGCCCAGATCTCCAGCAAAGCACCACGTGGGGCCCTGGTCCTGACCACTGGGGCCCAAGGGCCTCGGCCAGCCAGTCAGGATGCAGAGCCAGGCTGCCCTTCAGCATGGCATCACCTGGCATCCCCTCCCCCAGCAGGCCCCTGGACTCCCTTCATGGGTTGTTAGTAATAACAGCTATTTAACAACTGGGGCTGCAGCCAGACCAATTAGTACCAACCCACAGGACAGCCTGGGGCAAGCAGAGGTCGCCCAGCGCCCTGGTCTCCTGAAGGCAGCCCATTTTGCAATGGAGCTTAGGTCCAAGCTCCTACGCCGCTGGCAGGCTTAAAAGGACTCCAGGGGGATGTCAGAGTGAGATGCTACCACCTGTACACCAAGGGAGGGGCAAGGTGGCAGGAGAGGGCACTGCTATGAACCAGGGCATAACTGGGCCAGAAGGATGTGAGGGGTGAGGGGAGAGGGACATTGATTGGCTGAGACGAAAGAACAATAGCTATTATTATTTTTTAAAATTTTGCCATGCATGCAGGTAGTGGGATCTTATTTCCCTCAACCAGGGATTGAACCCTAGCCCTCAGCGGTGAAAGCCAGGAGTCCTAACCACTGGACCACCAGGGAATTCCCAGCAATAGTCAATTTAGAACACACACAGGAAACACCAGTGTTATCCCTCTTAATGTCATTAGCCATGATTTATTAACACCTACTATTGCTTGGCCCTGTGCTAGGCATTTCCAGATGCCGTTATGCCCTCTATGAGGTTACCCCTATTTTACAAATGAGGAAATATGCTCAGGGAGGTTGAATGACTGCTTCAGAAACCAAGTCTGTTTGGCTGCAAAGCCCAGGCCCTGCCACAGGCCCTCTGCCATGACGCAGAAGCTAGCAGAGCAGACAGTCTTAACCCATTTATTCAGTAAACAAACTGAGGCCCACAGAGGAAGTGACTTGCCAGCTAATGGGTGCCAGAGGGGTCTGGAACCCACACCTTGTGATTCCCAGGCCCAGGGTTCCCTTCTCGGCATCAAGGAAACAGCCCTTTTACCTGAAAGTTTCAAAGCAGTGACCTCACCATACGGTACCTCACAGAGGCGGCAGACAGCTAATATTCTCCCCATCAGCCGGTAAATCGAGGCCCAAGAAAAGGGATCTGTGCCTCAGACTCCTGCCACTCGGTCAGGGAGAGAACCCAGGAGTCCTCTGGCTCTGAGGGGGAGGGGCCAGTGGGACAGGAAGCCACCAGGTCCTGGAGCCACAGGGCACGATTCCCTGCCTCCTGGCTCTTAACAAACACAGGAATCCTGTGGACTCGGCTGCACAGGGACAACTGCTAAGGCAGGGGAGGGGCACAGGATGGGGAGGGGTGGGGTGGGGTAGCGGGTGAGTGGGAGGGAAGAAAGGAATGAACAGGTGGGGAGGCTGAGTGAGTGGGAGGCACCTTTCCCCGCCAGGCCAAGAGCGCTGTCAGGTCGGGTGAGGTCAGAGCCGCTTTCCCCAGGAGTGCGGGATGATGGGTTTGCCACACAGGCTGGGGAGGGGTGAGGGACGCGGGAGAGCAGATGGTGGTGGGGACACAGGGAAGAAGGGACAAAGTTATCTTCCGAGCTCTGGCAGGTGCTCCAGGGAGCCTGCCTGGAGCCAAAGAGGACAGTACCCCAGGGCGACAGGCGCAGGTCACGCCCCGGCTGGCTCCCAGGGCGCCCCTCGTCCCCATTTGCAGGCTTGGAGGACGAGCGTCCCCGAGGTCCCTCTCACCTCCGATGCCATGTTGGGCGGTTCCTTGTCCTCCGGGAGCCTAGGTCCTCCGGGTCTAAAAAACAAGGCGGGACTGACGACCTCCTAGGCCACCGGACGGAGTACCCCGGGCGGGTCCGACACCGGGTTGGGGCACAGCGCCCGTCGGAGGGCAGTCGGTGGAGGAGGCGGACGTGGGCAGCGCCCAGCGCGCTCTCCCGGGTCTTCTGCGTCCTCCGCTCCCGCCCGTCCTGCCAGTCCTGCCGCCGCACACTTACGCCGCCTGGCCGCACCGCGAGTCTCTTGCCCAGCCGGTAGGCTGGGCTTTTCTGGCTGGGAAATCGTCAACAGCGGCTCGGCGCTGTCCCCGCCTCCCATCGGCGGACCCACCAATCCCAGGCGGCCCCTCCAGGTGGGCGTTGCCTCCCCCTCCAATCCTGGTTGTGGGCGGAGCCGTCTCCGGAGCGGATTTGGGCTGAGCGGTCCCAGTGAGAGGGTAAGGGACTGGAAGGGTGGTACCTGGGCGACAGTGCTCAAGGCTGCAGACTTCCAGGCCCTGGAGGGAGACCCGGGATAGGGGTAGAGATAAAGACTCTGGGCCGTGCCTGGCGGGCTCACAGGACATGGAAGGTGAAAAGCCACAACCGATTCTTTATTCATTCAACAAACTCGTACTCGGCACCTCCTATGTGGTAGGTACAGTTTATTAGACACTGAAGAAAAAGAAATGATGCTTGCCTCAAGAAGTTCATAACAAAGCATGGACAAGGTGTGCAGCGGGGCATAGAGGACAGCGCAGAGTGGGGCGTTTATCTTGGAGTATTCAGGAAAGATTTTCTTGACATGATTAATTATTCAGCAGAAATGATAGCCCGGGTTCTAGGGATTAGGGGGTCTCGAACTTCTGCTCTGGAAGTTCTACATTCTGGGGGAGATGTACCCTGAGTTGGGTCTTGGAAGATGAGGGTTTGTTGTTCAGTCGCCAAGTCCGACTCTTTGGGACCCCATGGACTGCAACACTCTGGACTGCAGCACTCCTCTGCCTCCACTATCTCCTGGAGTTTGCTCAAATTCCTGTTCATTGAGTCGTTAGGACATTCCCTTTAGGGGATGGGCAGCCTGGGCAAAGTTCGGGAGGCCAGAGGCAGGAAAGTGAAAGACCTGCTTGGAGAATAGGAAACCATTAGAGTGGCTATAACAAAGGGTCAGGGGCTTGAGGATGGCGGTGGGGAGGAGAAGTAGGAAGTAGGTTGGGGCAAGTTTGTAAAACGGCCTTGAAAGTCAACTGAGAAGGTTTGGACCAATAGCTGGAATACCTCGTGGGTTGAATATTTTTAGCCCTCACTCAAGTGTGGGATTACTTGGAGTTCCTAGAATTCATAAAGCTGTTGCAAGGTTTCCTAAATGCTCTTCCCTATGCCTGGAAAACCGTTCCTTCCCTGTCTTGCTACTCCCTTTCATCCATCAATATTGGAGCCAGTGTTGGAAAGACTCCCCACTGATGCAGATGCCTAGCTCTGGGCTCCTGTATGCTCCCAGGAAAAGAGGGAGACTGGGAGGGAAAGGAAACATTCTTACATCATCACATCTCCTGAGCATCTTCAGAAATCCAAAGCTCTGGGTCCTGCCTGAGGGAAGAAAAGGTTAAGGAAGAAATTTGGAGATAGCCGGAGGCATTTCCAGTATATAAATAGAACAAACAAAATGACAATGATAGCTAATACTTCTTGACTTCTAATTGTGTGCCAGGCTCTATCTATGCTGATCATATTATATAGCGATTATGTACTTAGATCCTCACAACCACCCTCTGTGGTCAATGCTATAATTATTCCCATTCTGCTGATGAGAATATTGAGGCTGGGAGTCCCAAAACACCCAGCTAGGAAGTAGCAGAGCTGAGAATGACCTTCAGGAGTATGACCACAAAGCCAGTGTTCTGTACAGGCAGCAAGAACATCCATCTGGGGAGCCTTGACCCCAAGCAAATCTGTGTTCATTTTCTTTGCCAGCTTGGCGGTCCAGGACTGTTCAGACAATGAATCATTTTCAGCTGAGACCTGAGTGCTGTATGGAATTTACCTTCCTTGGGAGACTGAAAACTTTGTCTGGTCTCTGTCCCCTGAAATGTCCACATTGGTACAGCAAAAGGGTCTAGGAAGAATTTGGTGTAGAACAGGGAGAAATCCCTAATGTTGGCAGGAGACAGGCGAGGTTGGAGTTGACCAGATAAGAGTGAGAACCCTGGCTTGGACACTTCTTGACCACTCTGTGAGCTTCACTGTCCTCTCTGTGACTCGGGCTGATCATAGTGCTTAATTCTGAGAACTCCTGAGAGAAGTGAATGAGACCATGCTAACACCATGCCTGGTACATATCCTGAAGGAGATTTGGTGAGGATTCGATGAGTGTACAATTGTGAAAGGCTCAGATCAGCTCTCTGGCAACTTGTAAGCATCAAGCAAATCTTAGTATTCTAGACTCTCCCTGGGTGACTTCACTTTAAAGGCTTCAATTTCTACTTAAACCTTCAAAAGCTCTGTGATTTTTTTCTGAGCTCTAAACCTGAATGCTTTAATGTTCAACAGGATATTTCTCCTTGGAGGACATACATGAAGCTTTGCTCTTGTTCTAGCCCTTTGTATATCCAGTACTTAATACCTCTGCCTAAAAAATTAGCTGTTAAGGAAAAAAAAAACCAAAAAACTATTTTCTAGGATAATGTGCTTTTGGGGGAAACAACAGAGACTCCACAGGCAGCCTCAAGTTAGGAAAGTTGCAGGGGGGCTCTGAGTGGGGACAGGCCAGGCAGGAATTTCAGCTATGTGGCCTGGGTTACCTTTTTATTCAGGCTCCTTGTGGGCAGCCTTCCCTTGGGGTTGGGCCTCTCTCCTGACTACTTGGCTGTCCCCATGGGATAGATTGGGTGGCTGCATATGGCCCGAAAAGTCTTAGGGGAGCATCTGTCAGAGAAACAAGTTTAGCCATCTTATCATGGGGCCCTCAGAGGCACTCACCTCTTCTGTGGCAGCCCATCCTTGAAGCCTTGGCCTTGTGTGTTCTTCCCTGCACCCAGTTCAAACACCCCTGGCTTTGGGACGCCTCTCCACCTCATTAGTCATCCCCTCCTCTGTTCCATAGCGTCTAAACACAGGGGATTGTAGTTGTTGATGTCCAGAGCTCGTTCACAACTAGGCTGGCAGCCAGCCAGGGCAGGAGGTGTGTATTATTCATGTATGTATCATCACCACCCAGTGGACCATCAGTACATGTTTGTTGAGTGAATAACAACGGGGAATCTCCACATGAATTAGGCCATCTGCGTTTGGGTTGGCATTTTATTTACTTGTTGATTTTTAAAGTAAATTAATTGTTTTAAAAATACTTTTGTAGGGAGTTCCCTGGTGGTCCAGTGATTAGGACTTGGTGCTTTCACTGATGTGGCCCTGGGTTCAGTCTTCAGTCAGGGAACTAAGATTCCGCAAGCCATGTGGCTTGGCCAAAAAAATTTTTTTTCTATTTTGTAGTTTTAAAATAACTTGTAAAAAAATAAAATAAAATAACATGTATATTGAAAAACATTTAAAAAATTGCCAATGTGTAAAGTTAAATGTTAAAAACTCCCCTCACTTCCCTTCCAATGCAGGTGTCACAGGCAAATACCGGTAAAAACCATTTTAACAACTTTATTGATATATAATCCACATATCTTACAATTCACCTATTTAAAGTGTACACTTCATTGTTTTTTTGGTAAATTCACAGGAATGTGCAATCATTACCACAATCTAATTTTAGGACATTTTTGTATCTCTCCAAAGTAACTCAGTACCCATCAACTTCCCATCACCACCTCTACCCCCTCCCAACCCTAAGCAGCAACTACTAATCCACTTCCTCTCTAAAGGTTGTTTTTTTTTCTTTTTGCCTATTCTTGGACATGTCATATAAATGGAATCATATAATATGCTGTCTTTTGTGTCTGGCTTCTTTCACTTAGCATGTATTTGAGGGTCATCCATGTTGTAGCATGTATAAGTACCCCATTCCTTTTTATTGCTAAATAGTATTCCATTGTATTAATACTGCATGTTGCATTTATCCAGTCATTAATCACTATTGACAATTTAATACACTTCATGTATTTGTTCAGATTTGCCTGGGTTTAAATCCCTACAGGCCTAGATGAGTGACTCTGGGTAAATTATAATCTCTCCAAGCTTGGCTCAAGTTTCCTCAGTAGTAAAATTTGGATAACAAAGGAAACTACCGAATAGAGTGTCATGACTGTACAGTCAGTAATTATTATTTGTTGAGCACTTAGTATGTGCTAGGCACTTTAGATATCTAACAGATCCATAATTTATACATTAGGGAATTAAGGTTAGGAGAAGTTAAGTAAACTCCCAAGGTTAAATGACCCCTAAGAAACTGATGGAGGTAAATAGAATCACAGGCTGCCTGCAAAGCCTGCACTGTTAACTGTTAACTGTTAAAATCATGGAATAGTAAAGCACTTATCAAGAAGCTTGCAAAGAGAATGTTTCAGTTCAGTTCAGTCACTCAGTCGTGTCCGACTCTTTGAGACCCCATGAATCGCAGCACGCCAGGCCTCCCTGTCCATCTCCAACTCCCGGAGTTCACTCAGACTCACGTCCATAGAGTCAGTGATGCCACCCAGCCATCTCGTCCTCTGTCGTCCCCTTCTCCTCCTGCCCCCAATCCCTCCCAGCATCAGAGTCTTTTCCAATGAGTCAGCTCTTCACATGAGGTGGCCAAAGTACTGGAGTTTCAGCTTTAGCATCATTCCCTCCAAAGAAATCCCAGGGCGGAGCTCCTTCAGAATGGACTGGTTGGATCTCCTTGCAGTCCAAGGGACTCTCAAGAGTCTTCTCCAACACCACAGTTCAAAAGCATCAATTCTTCGGTGCTCAGCTTTCTTCACAGTCCAACTCTCACATCCATACATGACTACTGGGAAAACCATAGCCTTGACTAGACGGACCTTTGTTGGCAAAGTAATGTCTCTGCTTTTGAATATGCTATCTAGGTTGGTCATAACTTTCCTCCCAAGGAGGAAGCATCTTTTAATTTCATGGCTGCAGTCACCATCTGCAGTGATTTTGGAGCCCCGAAAAATAAAGTCTGACACTGTTTCCACTGTTTCCCCATCTATTTCCCATGAAGTGATGGGACCAGATGCCATGATCTTCGTTTTCTGAATGTTGAGCTTTAAGCCAACTTTTTCACTCTCTTCTTTCACCTTCATCAAGAGGGTTTTTAGTTCCTCTTCACTTTCTGCCATAAGGGTGGTGTCATCTGCATATCTGAGGTTATTGATATTTCTCCTGGCAATCTTGATTCCAGCTTGTGTTTCTTCCAGCCCAGCATTTCTCATGATGTACTCTGCATAGAAGTTAAAAAAGCAGAGTGACAATATACAGCCTTGACGTACTCCTTTTCCTATTTGGAACCAGTCTGTTGTTCCATGTCCAGTTCTAACTGTTGCTTCCTGACCTGCATACAAATTTCTCAAGAGGCAGGTCAGGTGGTCTGGTATTCCCATCTCTTTCAGGATTTTCCACAGTTTATTGTGATCCACACAGTCAAAGGCTTTGGCATAGTCAATAAAGCAGAAATAGATGTTTTTCTGGAACTCTCTTGCTTTTTCGATGATCCAGAGGATGTTGGCAATTTGGTCTCTGGTTCCTCTGCCTTTTCTAAAACCTGCTTGAACATCTGGAAGTTCACAGTTTACATATTGCTGAAGCCTGGCGTGGAGATTTTGAGCATTATTTTATCAGCATGTGAGATGAGTGCAATTGTGCTGTAGTTTGAGCATTCTTTGGCATTGCCTTTCTTTGGGATTGGAATGTTTAGTAAATGATAACTGCTATAGCTATAAAAAAAAGTGGGAAAAAATTAGCAATTGACTCATTGTCTAAAGACACCAACCGCAAACTTTCCTGGTGGTCCAGTGGCTAAAACTCCATGTTCCCAGTACATGGGGCTCTTGTTCCATCCCTAGTTTGGAAACTAGATCCCGCATGTCGCAACAAACACCTAGAGAAGCCGAATGAATAAATAAATAAAAATTTTAAAAGATAGCATTTTAAAAAAACAAAAGACACCTGTCATTCTCATTTTTGGCATATTTCCTTCCAGTCTTAGAGGAATATTTCAAATATACCAAAAATCCAGAAGATAATAGACACTGACGGTTCTGTTGATGTCTTTTTTTAAGAACACAAAACTTAGTAGATTAGGTGGTTCTAGCGGCAATACTCTTAGGATATTTTTTCCCCATGCTTATTTTTCCTTAAATTACTAGAGTCATACCACATCATTTTCCATCTTTTAAAAATCCTATCTTGAGCATTTCCCCAGCATATAAATTATGCTACATGATTTCTCATGTTACATATATTATACTGTATGGGTGAAACAAGATTGATCAATTCCTCATTGCTGAGCATTTACGCTCTATCTCAGCAACATTATAGATCTTTCTTCTAGTATCTTTCTTTCTAGCAACACATCGATCTTTCTTCAAGTATCTTGTAATTCCCTTTAGGCAAATTCCTAGGAAGGCCGAAAGGTCGAAAGGTCGGAGACTGTGCTTCTCATTAAGGTTCTTTACGCTTCCCTGCTAAGTAACTCCGATGAATGGGAAATGGAAGGAGGCTGAGGTTTTTTGGGTCCCCCCCCTCCACACACACACCTTTTAGAACGTTTTATTCAAATATAACACACATACAGAAAAGTGCACCTAGGCATGCAGGCTCACTGGATTTTCAGGAACTGAACGGAACACACCCAGGTCCAGAAATAGAGCTCCGGGCCGCCTCGCCCCTAGCCATCGCTACTATCCGAGGGGTCTTTCACGCCGCAAAGACCTGCTAGTCCGATTATGTCTTTGGAAACTCACTAAGTTAATACTACTTCTATACAACCTAGACAACGAAAACGTGAGCTTAATGTTCTCGCAAACGCCTAAAATTCTGATTCCGAGACAGGCGAAGAGCATAGGGGTTCAAATGGCCAGAGGGGCCCGCCCTACTCACGGCCCTGCGGGGGTGGGGGTGGGGGTGGGGGTGGGGTCCTCCAGGCTCCCGGCGTGCATCGCGGCGATCCCGGCGTGCACCGCGGCGAGCGGAGCCGGCTCCAGGGAGTTCGGCGCGGAGCCGGGAGCCGCGGCGCGGAGGCCTGGAGCTCGGCGTGTGCTGGTGACCCGAGGAGAAGAGGCGGAGGCAATATGGAAGTGTAAGTGGGTCGCGGGCTTTCGGCCGACGCTCACAGCTCGGGACGTCTCGGCCCTGGGAGCCGGCAGACGTGGGCCTGGGGCGACCTCTCGTCGCGGCGCGCGGGGAGGAAGGGGCTCCCGCTCTGGCCCGATGACCTTCGCGCCAACTCCCACCGCGTGCACAGGTCGCGGGGCGGCGTGCCAGTTGGCCCAGCTGCCTTTAAGTGCCTGTTCCCTCCCTCATCCACTCACTCTTGTTGCAGGGGTCACCGTGGGGAGCCAGGCTCAGTGTCGGAACGGGGACTGAGATATAAAGCCCTGGGTCCGGCCTGGAGGTACCAGGAGGAAAGATGGGTAAATCCTGGGGTGGAGCTTTCTTTAGGGGCCATGGGCTCCTGGGGAGGCGTTAGTCAGAAGAAGCGCTCTCCGAGTTTGATGGGAAGTTTGTGTGTTTAGCCGTGTGTGTGTGTGTGTGTGTGTGTGGAGGGTAAAAGCCATTCTAACAGTTTTAACTCCGCATAGCCTTTTCCGTGTCTGCTCATTGTTCCTCCTGCAAATGGAAATTTTTGCGCCTATTGTGTAATGAATTTTTCCATGGTTGACAATTTATTTTGTTGTTTAGTCGCTCAGTCGTATCCGACTCTTTGCAACGCAGTGGACTGCAGCACGCCAGGTTTCCCTGCCCATCACCATCTCCCGGCTTTTGCTCAAACTCATGTCCATTGAGTCGGTGATGCTATCCTACCACTTCGTCCTCTGTCGTCCCCTTCTCCTGCCTTCAGTCTTTTTCAGTATCCAGATCTTTTTGAAAGAGTCGGCTCTTCACATCAGGTGGCAGAAGTATTGAGCGTCAGCTTCAGCATCAGTCCTTCCAGTGAATATTCAGGGTTGATTCTCTTTACGTTAACTTATAGTCGTCCCCATATTATGTTTTCTTTGGCACTGATTCATACATTTTCCTTTATGTTTTTGTGCCTCGTGTTTAATGTCTACATGTATTAGTGTTTTTCAGGCTTAAAAAAAAAAGCACAGTAGGTATATGTAAATGAAAGCTTCCTAAGACAATACCATACACTCTGATACTCTCTTTTATTAAAATAGAATGTTAACCCATTAAATTGATTTTGCAATCCACTAATGGGGTTTAATATGAAACTTGAAAAAAACACGCATGTATATTACTCTAGTCCAACCCATTATCAGTTTTTCCCTCTTCACTAAGCATTTCCTGTCAGCATACAAACCTGTTTTAATTTATCTGTCTTAAAAAAAGATCCCTTGTCTTACTAAACTCTGCCAATGGATGGAGGCAGTCCTGGTCCCCTCGCTGTGACTCAGTTGGGAAGCCAAGGCAGGCATGGACAGGTGAAAAGGGCTGGATGGTGACCTGGAGTAATTTATGAATGAGTGACACTGAGACTTCATTTCACACATACACATTTTTAAAAATACTAAAAGTATGGCCAGACCAGGGGGCAGGGGCAGTAATTCTCATACACTACTGATGATAATATAACTTGATTCAGTTCTTTTGAAGACTTACCTGTATCAAGAGCCATAAAAATGGCCATGGAGTGGTGGGACCAGATGCCATGATCTTAGCTTTTTGAATGTTGAGTTTTTAAGTCAGCTTTTTCACTCTCCTCTTTCAGCTTCATGAAGAGGCTCTTCAGTTCTGGTTCGCTTTCTACCATAAGGGTGGTGTCTGCATATCTGAGTTTATTGATGTTTTCTCCCAGCAATCTTGATTCCAGCTTGTGCTTCATCCAGTCTGGCATTTCGCAGGATGTACTCTGCATATAAGTTAAATAAGCAGGGTGACAATATACAACCTTGATGTACTCCTTTCCCAAGTTTGAACCAGTCTGTTGTTCCATGTCCAGTTCTAACGGTTGCTTCTTGACCTGCATACAGGTTTCTCAGGAGGCAGGTAAGGTGGTCTGGTATTCCCATCTCTTAAAGAATTTTCCACAGTTTATGATCCACACAAAGGCTTTAGCATAGTCAGTGAAGCAGAAGTAGATTTTTTTTTTTTAATTCTCTTGCTTTTTCTATGATCCAGCGATTGTTGGCAATTTGATCTTTTCTAAATCCAGATTGAACATCTTTGAGTTCTGGGTTCATGTACTGTTGAAGCCTAGCTTGGAGAATTTTGAGCATTACTTTGTAGCATGTAAAATGAGTGTAATTGTGCAGTAGTTTGAACATTCTTTGGCATTGCACTTCTTTGGGATTGGAATGAAAACTGACCTTTTCCAGTCCTGTGGCCACTGAGTTTTTCAAATTAACACTTGGTATGCATATGAAGTGGAGAGTGAAAAAGTTGGCTTAAAGCTCAACATTGAGAAAACGAAGATCATGGCATCTGGTCCCATCACTTCATGGGAAATAGATGGGGAAACAGTGGAAACAGTGTCAGACTTTATTTTTTGAGGTCCAAAATCACTGCAGATGGTGACTGCAGCCATGAAATTAAAAGACGCTTACTCCTTGGAAGGAAAGTTATGACCAACCTAGATAGCATATTCAAAAGCAGAGATGTTACTTTGCCAGCAAAGGTTCGTCTAGTCAAGGCTATGGTTTTTCCTGAGAGTTGGACTGTGAAGAAGGCTGAGCGCTGAAGAATTGATGCTTTTGAACTGTGGTGTTGGAGAAGACTCTTGAGAGTCCCTTGGACTGCAAGGAGATCCAGCCAGTCCATTCTGAAGGAGATCAGCTCTGGGATTTCTTTGGAAGGAATCATGCTAAAGCTGAAACTCCAGTACTTTGGCCACCTCATGCGAAGAGTTGACTCATTGGAAAAGACTCTGATGCTGGGAGGGATTGGGGGCAGGAGGAGAAGGGGACGACAGGATGAGATGGCTGGATGGCATCACGGACTCGATGGACGTGAGTCTGAGTGAACTCCGGGAGTTGGTGATGGACAGAGGGGCCTGGTGTGCTGCGATTCATGGGGTCGCAAAGAGTCAGACACGACTCAGCGACTGATCTGATCTGATCTGATGCATATGAATAAAAGTAAAAATTGCTGAGGAGAAAAAAATCCTTTGTCTGTCCCCACATCCTGTCTACCTGTGGCTCCTTTTCTGCTTCCTGTCACCAGAAAACTTCTTAGAAGTGTCGTTTACTCTTTATTTCTTTCCATCATTCTTTGAGTTTCCATCCTCACTGGTCTACAGAAATGGGTCTTATGTAGATTTACCTATCTTGTCAAACCAGAGGTTGATTTTCTGACCTCAGCTTTCTCTCCATCCCTTAGCAGTAATTGATACAGAAACTCCTGGCTTTTTGACATGCTCGTCTGGATTTCCTCCTGCCTCAAGGACTACTTCTCTGTCTTCTTTCCTGGAACCCCCTTCTTTGCTTGGCTTCTAAATGTTGAAGCATTTTAGGGCTCAGTCCTGGGACCCTTACTCTCCATACTCTCTCCCCTGGTCATTTTACCCATCTATATGAAAATGATTCCCTAGAATGTATTTCTAGCTCTTCTCTCTTAGCCGTACACTTGCCTTGACCAGAAATCGAGCCCTGTTTCCTCACTGCTAAATCCAGTCCATCAGCCACTCGTGTAACCTCCAACTTCAGAATGAATTTTGATTGCAGTAACTTTTCACTGTCCCCACTGCTAATTTTTGTCAGTCTTCTCTGGTTTGGATTAAACAATAGCCTTTGGTTTTCACACTTGCCCTGCCCCCTCCCATTCTGTTTCCACACAGCAGCCAAAGTGAATTAAAATATTAGATCAAATCACTCTCTGTGTAAAAATCCTTCATTGGTTTTGTTTTGTGCTTAGAGGATATCTGCATTTCTTAGTAGGACCACAAGACCCTGTTTAACCTCACGCAGTCACCAGCGTGGTCTCTTGTCATACACCCTCCCCTGAACACACACACTTTGCACTGGTAGGCAGGTAATTAGGATAACCCTCCAAGCCCTTTACTACTTCCGGGCCTTTGCACTGCTGTTCCTTCTTCCTGGCATACTTTTCCTCCTGTTCTGCCCTTTTCTTACCTCTTTGACATCTCAGGTTGAGTATCCTTTTTCAGTGTTTTTCCTCTTTGGTAAATCTGAAGTCAGTCCTGCTTTTTGTCTCTCACAGAACCTTGGTTTATTTTCCCCTTAAATAATTACAAGTTACAATAATAGATGTATGTTTGTCTGGTGCTTTGTCTTCCTCGTGAGAGTGTAGGTACCATGAAGGCGGGGACCAGTGTGTGTTCACCTAGCGCTTAGCACTGCACTGGCACACAGTAGGCCTTCAACAAATATAGTCGGCCTTCTGTTTTTACTAGTTTTGTATCTGCAGGTTTCATATCCACAGATACAAAGGGCTAACTGTACTTGTTGAGTGAAGTAATATAGTACTTCATTAGTTTAAGAAGTTAAATTAATATAAATTAATGAGCTAGTTTCTTGATTGCTTAGCATGTCAATTATCTGATTTCCCAAAGTGAAATGATTTCCGTCAAGAATTTTTTCTCTGGTAGTAACCTGCCCACTTCTTCCAAGAAGTCGTTGATCAATGAAGAATTCTGTGGCTAGCAGTTTTGGGAAAATGAGGTTTTCTGAGGTAGGCGTGTGGTTTGGGGGTGGCAGGGCCCCTGGAATGGGATGGTCTGGACACCTAACTTCCTATCTTGCCTGGTCTCCAGCGTGAGGTGTGATCTCTGACAGTGTGGTCCTCAGGATCTTCAGGAGACCCTGGGTTTCTGAGAGGGCTAATGTATTGTACCTCTGCCAGGCAGTCCTAGGACCTGCAGTGAGGAGGCATGGATGGAAGAGTCCTGTGAGTTTTTACTTTTTTTTCCTAACTACCTAGTGTATGTGAATGATACATATAATATACACTAGAAGTTTTTTAAGGTTAAGGAATATTTATGCTTTATTTGGTTGAAAGGGAGAGTTTAAAAATGAAAACGTTTTCACCATCACGTCAGATGAAAGGATACCAAATATTCATAGCAAGATTAAGTATTTGTATGCATGAGGTATTTGTTGTTTGACTGATTTTGTCTAATGCCTCTGGGTTATTTATATGCCTGGAAGACTTTGTGTTCATCCTTTTATTCTTGAAGTTAAGATACAGAGTTAGGGAAAATGGACTTTCTTCTGTATCATCTTTTTGAAAGAGTGTCAGAATTTCCTTTATCTTTCAACTGGAAATACTGATGTTTAGAGACATTAGCTAAGAGGTCCTACAGCGGGTCGGTAACAGGGCTGGAAAGAGTTTGCTGGCTCCCAGGTGCATGCTACACTTTAACTTGTTCATTGACTTTGAAGGTTGCTCAGTTTTCTTGGAGCAGAGTTTAGTTTTTCCGAACAGGACTTGAATTAGTAACATAGATTAAACATAGGAGAATTTGAGCAATTCCGTTCGTCATTGTGTTCGTAAGAGTTGACTGCGTGACAGTTACTAGGCACTGTTTGCTTGGACTTCTTTGTGCGTGAGTGCCTCTAAGGAAAGTCTGTCAATAGATCATTTTGTTCTGTTTATTCAGAATTTCGTTTTCCAGAGTAGTTGTTTGTGTCCATTAAATTGATTCAGCAAGTTAAGCAGATTTTACAGGTTAAATTTCAAATAGCAAGTCAGCTAAGGAGCTTAGGTGACTGCCCTCTTGTAAGTATAGATTCACACAGTCTTTAAAATTCACTTGGAATATTTGCTTTAAATATAAGTAATATCAGCACTATTCTAAGTCCTACAAGAGAGTATGAAGAAAAAAAAATTGGAAGAGAGGGTCCTTAATTACAAGTTATACTGATGTCTTTTTAAAAAAACCTGGAATTTTTTAGTTTTACATTCTCCATTTTTCTCAAGTTTTTACCTTGAGAAATGTTAAACCCATGTAGCAGTTGCAAAAAGAGCATCACAAGTACCTGTATGTCGTTTACTTAGAGTCACCACATAGGCATGCATGTGTTTTCTCTACACACGCGTGTGCACACACACACACACTCTCACTCTCTCTCACATTCTCTAACTCTCTACTGAACTATTTGAGAATTACAGCTGTGTCATGTTATCAGTCTTAAAAAGGCATTTTCCTATGTATCTGTAATACCATCATCATACTTGGGGGATTTAGTGCTTATATAACCACTATTATTAAAATGCAATCTATATTAAAATTTCATCAGTGTCTAAATAATGTTTTAGCTAGATTTAGGAGAAACTGTATTAGGATCCAATCAAGAATCACACATTGCCTTTGTTTCTAGGGTTCTTTAACCTCCTTCACTCTAAGACAGTTTCCTAGCCTCTGTTTGTGACATTGGTATCAGGACAAATGATAGTGATATTTGAAGGATCTGGGCCAATGGATTTGAAGAAGTTTCCTCAGGTTGCATTTGTCTGATTATATCCTCGTAACTAGGTTTAAATTAACCATTTGGGACTGGATTGCTGTAAGGCATGTTTCCTTCTCAGGGCATCATATCATCATTATTGGTGCTGTTGAGTTAGATAACTTGATTAAGGTGTTTCTCAAATCTCACCATATCCTGTTCTCAGCAGCCTGCCAGTTAGTGGTGGTTACAGGAACTTCTTCAGGATAAAAACTGCATTGAAAAAAAATTTCCCCAATATACACAACTCATTTAGGACTTAGTAAAAACACACTGTATTCATTGATTTTTTTGTTTGTTTGTTTTTCCACACCAATCAGCATGTGAAACTTCCCTGACCAGGGATCAGACTTGTTCCTCCTACAGTGAAATTGCAGAAGTTTAACCATGGATCACCAGGGAAGCCCGATATTTTATTGAATGAAGGAATGCCTAGAATTTTTTGCATTTACTCCATTAGCATTTAGTTGGTTTAAAAAAAAAAATTAATATCTTCCTAATAAAATATCAGTGGGTAAATTAGTTGTGCCCACCAGAGAACAAGATTCAGTAAGATCCATTGTTCTCCTGGCCCCAAAACACAGGTTCATGACAATATACCTGGAAGGGAGCGCCTATCCTTTGTATATTGACTCTAGAAAAGGCAGGAGATGTTCCTGGGATTCTCTCAGTTAACAGCATGGTTGGGCAGTGGGGCAGTACTTGAACAGCAAGGACAGATTTCCCAGGGCCTGGAATAGTCTGCATGACCGAGGAGGGGCTGGGACTTGGAGGTGAACTTGTCACGGTGGTACCTGGGATGGCTCCACTGGCCTTGAGAAAGAACAGCATTTGTAATTCTTCACCACCCTGTTCCAGGAAGGGCTGTTTTGGTACCCCTGAATGTTATGGCACACAGGGAGTTGTAATTCAATTTCAAGCAAAGATCATAGGAAGGCTCTTGGGCTGACTTCCTGATTAAGTAGTCAAGGATGACATGTGGCTTGATTTGTCATTTCCAGTTTTAAATGAACCATGTCGTGCCCCTAATTATGCATTATCCTTCCTGTGTCAGGTTCCTTTTAAATATATTCTCTGTGACCTAAATGCCATTGTCATTTGCGCAAGGCCTCGCTTGATGAAATCCTGGCTCTCTGTTGAATGACTGGTAACCTTTGGTAAGCCTTGTGCTGTTTTGATTACGGTGCTGACAGCGCTGTGTGATGACCTAGGTCTTGGCTGCATGCTGTGTCCACCTCTTGCTTGTTTTGCTTTACTTATTGACTGGGGAAACCGCCCATGTTTTTGAAATTTTGTGTCCTCGTTTTCACCTTACAGCCCCTCTCCTAGTTTAAGAACAGACAGTTATCTTTGTTGCACATTATGTCAAATACAAACTCCTTGGTGAGTTGATTCTGTATTACTGATCTCCATCCAGTTTTATTTTTTACAATCCTATAGTTATTGTCCACTTCAGTTTTTTCTTTTTTACTGTGTGCCCTTGAGCACAGTTTTTAATGTTTGCACCTGTTTCATCATCTATGAGGAAGGATCATAATAGCTTGTACATCACAGGCTTTTTAGTGAGAATTAAAGTGAAATGATGTCTTACAGCTTTCCTTTAGGGCGATCCTAGTAAACCACAGGCTGTTACACTTTTAAAATTTGTGTTTTCCTTTCATCCTCAGAACAGCTTTTTGAAGTAGGAAGAGGTGGTGGTGGTAGCACAGGCAGAAGTGGTAATAGATGGTGTTTATTGAGTCCTTACTGTGTTTCAGGTACTTCACATGTATCAGCTCAATCCTATAAAAATCTTAGGAGGTTGGTACTATAATTGCCATGTTATAGATGAGGAAATGTAAGCACAGAAGGGTTTAATAACTTGCCCAAATTCACATATCTAATGGAGGATGGAGCTGGATTTAGAATCCAGGCTACGCTTCTGAGTACTAGTTTATCTTCACTTTTTGTTTTATATGGGGATGCTTAGGGGGATGGTAATTAATTCAGTAAAACTCAGGTAAGTGGCAGAGCTGGAACATGAACCCACATTTGTCTGATTTCAAAACTGTGTTTTTTGGAAATTGAAGTAGAGTTGATTTACAGTGTTTCAGGTATACGGCAAAGTGATTCAGCGATACATACATATATATTCTTTTTCAGATTCTTTTCCATTATAGATTATTATAAGATATTGAATATAGTCCCTGTGCCATACTGTAGGTCAAAACTGAATTCTTAATTGTTACTAATAAAATTGCATTCTTATTATAGACCGTTAAGAACAGTATGTACTTTTTGATGCGATACTGTAGAATGGATCAGTGGTCATTTAATGCAAGTTACACTGCTGTGCTCATTCATACATGAAAGTGACATTTGCCTTGACTGTTGCACAGGGGTCAGGGTTTTGACCACTGCTCTACACGTGAACTCTGCCTGTTGAGTTGACAGTGCGGATAAACACCTTGGGAGTTTTGTGCCAATCGGGCAGGATTCCTGACATCGCTGGGATTTCCAGGAGTGATGTTAGTGTTAAGGGTCTCATTTCTGGTGATCCAGCAGGAAAACTTAGCTGCCCAAAATGTCGACAGCTGGTGGAAGGCAGAGGTGCTGGAGAGGGCATGGCTGTGGGATGAGGGGGCACTCTGTTTCTCCAGCTAATTCTAGCACCCTGTTTATTGCCATCCCCCTACTCCTGTGGTTTGGCCCACGGGTTCTTCCTACTACTAACTTCCTCTAGATGTCTGACTTCTCTCTAACATCTGCCTACTTGGACCATGGATAAGTAGAGTATCTTAGTAACCTACCTAATGATGTGTTTGTGATATACTTCAGTTTTAAAGAGGAGAATTTGCTCTGAATTTGTGCATCGCCAGCTAAACCAGTGAGATTTAGGACATTTCTCAATTTGGGGATTGTAGTCCCCAAGTTTCTGAACTGGGCTACTGAATCTTAACAGAGGGATTATCTTATATATTTCGTTCCCACAGAGGGATAGGGACCCAGACTAATGACAGTTTACTTTGTTTTGCAGGAAGGATGCCAATGCTGCGCTGCTCAGTAACTATGAGGTAAATTGCTTTGGACTGTTGTGTTTTCCTCTCTGATTGTTTGCCCTCTGCTTCTGAAGGCTGTTGAATTAGTTTTGGTTAGAAATGACTGACTTCATTTGGATTTCCCATTTAAAATAAGAGAGATGGCACCATCTGGTGGACTTTGGAATACTCTTAGCTTGGTAAATCACACACAGTAATTCAGGAAAGCTGAGAAGGCTCTAGCTCATGTAGGCAACCATCTCCAATGCTAGAGATTTGAGATCTTCATTTGGGATGCCTTCATAGGATGGAAGCATCTATTTTGGAACTGTTTCTGTTTGTAAAAATTTTCTGTTAAAAAATGTATGCCTTTTCCAAATTAACACTCTTTAGCTGTAAAATGCTTTTGTAAGTTATTATTTTGATCCTCATAATGGTCTCATAGGTATTAACACCTTCATTTTGGAAGTGAGAGTTTAGTTGACTCACCATTATGAGTAATTAGTAGGAACTAACAGATTTGGAATTTGGGGGCTTGAGGGTTGGGTTGCTGGGGAAAGAAAGGAAGGAAGGAAAAAGGTTGGTGAGAGGGGAGATAGACCATTACTTCTGCTTACTTTCTATTATACCTGGGTGTTGTTTGGTAATAGCAAAACCATCTGATAGGTTAACTCTGGGTATAGCAAGAACAATTCATATATTCGTCAATTTTTCTTAGGTCAGGGTCTAAACTCAGGAAGACTTAGAGGAGATTTAAGTCTTCATTGTGTGATATATGTAGAAGGTAGTAGAATTAACACAGTGGGCCGTAGTCTTTCCTTCCTAAAGGTTCATCTTAAATGGGTTCTAGTCATAACAGGAAGGAGATGGTCAAGCCATTGGCTTTTAGAAATCTCCTTGTCCGTTAGGCCTCTGGACAAGGTGTTTAGCGTTTTATCCATTTGTAAACGTTGCATTAATGGGGTCTCAAGCCACTATATCTGAAAGGACCAACAGGCAGGGGACGGTTGCATTGTATCTAGTCGTTACTATATCGTGATACTGTGCTTCTCACAGTTTTCTGGTATAATCTCCAAAATAAGAGAGAGATTTCCTCCTGACCCTTCTTAGCACTAATACACATATGTTTCTTCCTTGTGGGAAAAGTTTACTTCTAAAGTTCTATAGCATTTCTGCCCCCCCCCCCCTTTTTTTGGTAAACCACTTTTATCACTTGCCTCATAATTTTTCTTTTCCAGAAATAAAATAGATTTTCATATTGGAGAAGAAGCAAAATCTTTTTTTTTTTTTTAATTTGTTTTTGGAAAAATTTTTTTAATTCAGGTATAATCAAATATATTAGTTTCAGGCATACAACATAATGATTTGATATTTGTGTATATTGCAAGATGATTTCCACAATAAGTAATTAATTAACATCATAGTCACATAATTTTTTTTTCTTGTGATGAGAACTTTTTAAGATTTACTCTCAGCAACTTTCAGATATGCAGTTCGGTATTAACTAGAGTTGCCATGCTGTACGTTATATCCCCATGGTTTTCTTTTATAATTGGAAGTTTGTGACATCTGAGCACTTTGGTCTGTTCTGTCATCCTCCCTGCTGTCTCTCGCATGCATCTATTCTTTATGAGCTTGAATTTTGGTTTTGTGTTGTTTTTAAGATTCCACATGTAAGTAAGATCATAGAGTATTTATCTTTCTCTGCTTTATTTTACTGAGCATAATGCCCTCAAATTCCATTCATGTTGCAGTTGGCAAGATTCCATTTTTTATGACTGAATAATATTCCTCTGTGTGCATGTATGTGTGTATAAATATATATATACACACATATATATATACATGTGCACACACACATGCCATATTTTCTTTATCCATTCATCTGTAAATGGACACTTTAGGTTATTTCCTTACCTTGGATATTATAAATAATGCTTCATATATCCTTTTTTTTTTTTTTTACTTTTATTTTATTTTTAAACTTTACATAATTGTATTAGTTTTGCCAAACATCAAAATGAATCCGCCACAGGTATACATGTGTTCCCCATCCTGAACCCTCCTCCCCGCTCCCTCCCCATACCATCCCTTTGGGTCGTCCCAGTGCACCAGCCCCAAGCATCCAGTATCGTGCATTGAACCTGGACTGGCAACTCGTTTCATACATGATATTTTACATGTTTCAATGCCATTTTCCCAGATCTTCCCACCCTCTCCCTCTCCCACAGAGTCCATAAGACTGTTCTATACATCAGTGTCTCTTTTGCTGTCTCGTACACAGGGTTATTGTTACCATCTTTCTAAATTCCATATATATGCGTTAGTATACTGTATTGGTGTTTTTCTTTCTGGCTTACTTCACTCTGTATAATAGGCTCCAGTTTCATCCACCTCATTAGAACTGATTCAAATGTATTCTTTTTAATGGCTGAGTAATACTCCATTGTGTATATGTACCACAGCTTTCTTATCCATTCATCTGCTGATGGAAGCAACCTAGATGTCCATATATCCTTTCAAATTAGTGTTTTTGTTTTCTTTGGATAGTTATCCAGAAGTGGAATTACTGATTCATACGGTAGTTCTGTTTTTAATTGTTTGATAATCCTTCACTGTTTTCCGTAGTGGCTACACCAGTTAACATCCCCAGCCATCATATGCAGTGGCTTCCTTTTCTTCATATCCTCACCAATACTTATTTCTTGGCTTTTTGATAATAGCCGTTGTAACAGGTGTGAGGTGATAATCTCATTGTGGTTTTGATTTGCATTTCCCTCATGATTAGTGATGTTGAACATCTTTTTGTGGACCTGTTGGCCATCTGTATGTATTCTTCGGGAAAATGCCCATTTTTAAATTGGATTATTTGTTTTTTTGCTTTTGAGTTGTAGGAATTTACATATTTTGGATATTAACCCCTTATCAGCTAATAATTTGCAGACATTTCCTCCCATTCAGTAGGCTGCACTCTGTTGATGATTTCCTCTGCTGCGCAGCAGCTTTTTAGTTTGATATAGTCCCACTTGTTGATTGTTGCCTTTGTTGCCTTAGCTTTTGGTGTTGAATCCGAAAATTCATTGCCAAGACCAGTGTCAAGGCGCTTGCTGCCTGTGTTTTCTTCTGGGAGTTTTATGGTTTCAGATCTTCCATCAAGTCTTTAATCCATTTTGAGTTAATTTTTGTGTATGGTTTATGTAGTGATCTAGTTCCATTCTTTTCCATATGGCTGTGCAGTTTTCCCAACACCATTTATTGAGACTATCCTTTCCCCATTGTATATTCTTGGCTCTTTTTTCATAAATTAGTTAGCTGTATATGTGTGGATTTATATCTGGATCTATTCTGTTCCATTGATCTCTGCATCTCTTTTAGGCCAGTACTGTACTGTTTTGAGTACTATAGCTTTGTAATATAGTTTGAAATCGGGGAGTGTGATGCCTCTAGCTTTGTTGTTCTTTTTCAAGATGGCTTTGACTATTCTGGGTCTTTTGTGGTCCATACAAATTTTAGGGTTGTTCTCTTTCTGTGAAATGTGCAATTGAAATTTTGATAGGAATTATACTGAATCTGGTTTGCTTTGGGTAGTACAAACACTTTAACAATATTCTTCCAATCCACGAGCATTTATTTGTGTCTTGACTTTTTCTTTTATCAGTGTCTTATAGTTTCCACTGGACAGGTCTTTTGCCTCATTGGTTAAATGTTTTCCAAGGTGTTTTGTCTTTTTTGTTGCAATTATAATGATTAGAATTTTTTTTTTTTAATTAGTGTATAGAAACACAGCAGATTTCTGTATGTTGGCCTTGTATCTTGCAGCTTTACTGAGTTCATTTCTTAGTTCTAACAGTTTTTTGGTGGAGTCTTTAGGAGTTTCTGTAAATAATACCATGCAATGTGCAAATAGTGACAGTTTTACTTCTTTACATCCCTTTGGATGCCTTTTATTTCTCATCTTGACTGATTGCCCTGTCTAGGTCTTCCAGTACTAAGTTGAATAAAAGAGGCAAGAGTGGGCATCCTTGTCTTATTCGTGATCTTAAGAGAAGCTTTTTGCTTTGCACTGTTGTGTACAATGTTGGCTCTGGGCTTGTCGTGTATGGCCTTTACTGTGTTGAGGTATGTTCCCACTATACCCACTTTGTTTAGAGTTTTATGGTTTATATTGATAGGAAACACTTGAAATAGCTTATGTAAACAAATGAATTTATACTGTTTGACTTAGATAAAATAACATCTTTAAAAAGTCAAATGCTTTTTGGATTCGTTTGCTCTAATGCAAGAGTTTGGAGGAGGGTTTATGAGAAGAAAGAGATGTTCTATTTATCCTTCAAGATCATTGACCTTGGAATAGATACATTTCTCAAATTTATCTATGAAAATTTTTTGTATATCTCTTCTTAGGTGTTCCAGTTACTAACTGATTTGAAAGAGCAGCGTAAAGAAAGTGGAAAGAATAAACACAGTTCTGGGCAACAGAACTTGAATACTATCACATATGAAGTAAGTCTAGGTTTCCAGAGGGTCTATCCAAACTACTATTAAAGGGGATTGGTTTATCTTGCTGCTGACTGGCTATCCATTATCTGACTTGAGAATTTTTACTGTAACTCCATTTTTATTCTGTTTATAGAAGTGGAAAGAGTTTGGGCAATTGCAAGTGTTGGCCAACTGCAAAGTTTACAGGAGGGAATAATAAAAAACCTGCCCTCACTTCTAATACCAATTGCAAGTCAAGAGCACCCCAAGAGAAACCTCAGGTTCAATAATTCACTGAAAGTACTCATAGATCTTGCTAAAAGCTATTATATTCACAGTTACAGGTTATCACAAGGAAAAGATACAGATTAAAATTGGCCTAGGGATGAAGCAGTTGGGGCAGGTGCCAGGAGAAATATCATAGGCAGAGCTTCCATTGTTCTCTAATGTGGAGTTAGAACATGCTTCTCTCGAAGTCAGTGTGTGTTAATACACTCAGAACATTTTCAACCAAGGAAGCTCCACCAAGTTTTGGTGTCCAGTTTTTATTGGGACTCCATTACCTAGGCATGATTGAATGATTGATTGCCTGTGTAGTTCATGTCAGCCTCCAGGTCGGTTGATATTGCATGACCCAAAGCCCCTACTCTCAGTCTTACTATTAAGACTATCCAGTAGGACGTCAGGCTCCCAGACAAACACACTCCTATTAGGTGTGATGTTCCAAGCGTATGAAGACTACCACCTGGAAGCAGAGGGCAAAGGCCAGATCATCTGTTTTGGCAAAGACAAATTCTTTATTACAGCGGAAGTGATACTTTTTTATGGTAGAAAATTTAGAAAGTACCAAAATGTATAAAGAAAGTATTAAAAGTAATTTATAATCTTAATATCTAATTGATAGTTTGTTGCATTCTCTCCCATTCTTATGCTTTGTTCTTAAAAAAGAGCATTTAAGCTGTTATATGTTTGATTTTGTATCTGTCATTTTAATTTATTTTTTCTTGTTATTTATTTGCTTTCAGTTTTCGTTTTGTTTTATAAAGATTTGGATTTAACTATCTTTTAATTTATCTTTTCAAAGACATTAAAAAACTTGCCTTAAATCATCATAATCTCTTTTAAGGAAAAGAAGGGATTTAACACTTTTGTCATCATTCCTTCCTATCTGATTTTGTTCATTTAATTATGTGTTTAGAATCCTAGAATCATTTATCAATCATGTTCTTTTACTTTATATAGTTCATCTCTTTAACGTCTATAGTTCATTCAGAGCTATTTGTCTTACGCTTGCTTTTTCCTTTTTTTCCGTAGACATTAAAATACATATCAAAAACACCATGCAAACACCAGAGTCCTGAGATTGTGAGAGAATTTCTGACAGCAATGAAAAGCCACAAGTTGACCAAGTAAGTAAAAATAATATTAAGTGGGGAAAGACTGACACATAATGAAAATGATAGCTTGCAAAAGTCATCCTTTGCAACTGTGTGTTTATATTTAGTTGGGTTTTGAATTATAATCAATACACAGTGCTCTTTTACAGTAGGATCCTAGGATTGTATATGAGACAACTGAGACTTCCACCCTGGGATCCTTCTAGAGCCAGAAATAGAACACAGTGGGCTTTTTAATCTCAAAAAATCTCCCCCAAATCTGTCCCTTAACCTCTTCTCAACATTCAGACTAAATTGGTTGAAAAATAGGATTTATAAATTACAATCTTTTGATCAAGTTGGTGAATTAAGTCATTTGACATTTGTGGGGCAAAAATGGCTTGATAATACTCTGTCTGCTCTTCTTGTGCCCAGTTACTTTCTTGATGACTTTCCTGAATAAGTTAAGTTTGAGTGAGTGAGTGAGTGAAGTCGCTCAGTTGTGTCCGACTCTTTGCGACCCCATGGACTGTAGCTTACCAGGCTCCTCCCTCCATGGGATTCTTCAGGCAAGAGTACTGGAATGGGTTGCCATTTCCTTCTCCAGGGGATCTTCCCGACCCAGGGATTGAACCCGGGTCTCCTGAATTCCAGGCAGACACTTTAACCTCAAGTTAAGTTTGTAGAAATTAAAAGCATTATTAAGAATTAGAGCAAGAGTTTCCATGAGAAAAAACTAACCCTAGTCTTTTAGAATTAATAACACAGCTGATAAATCCAAAAAAGGCATTTGTCATTCATTCAGAATAATCAGAAATTTTCTTTTGGAGGAAACATTTGGTATTGTTTCAGGCACACAGCTGGTGCATTGTCAGTAAACTAGTGCCCTTCTCCCTTGTTTCTCTTCTCTATGAAGACAAGTTTTTTTCAAATGTGTGCCTGTATGTGTTTATGTATGTTTATTTATAGTTTTACTTTTGTGATAAACATAACAAAATGTACCATTTCAACCACTTTTAAGTCTAAAGTTAATTTATAGTATTCACACTGTTGTGCAGTCAACATCCAGAACTGTTTAATCTTGTAAAACAAACTATACCAATTAAACAACTCCCCATTTCCTACTTAACCTAGCCCCTGACACCACCGTTCTGTTTTTATGAATTTGACTACCCTTAATACCTCGTATAAATAGAAACGTACAGTATATGTCTTTTTACAAAATCTGAATATTTTTTAATATTGTGGTATTTTTATTTTAGCCATTTTTAAACAACATTTGTTTATTTTTGGCTATGCGGGGTCTTTGTTGTTTTGTTGCACAGGCTTTTTCGAGTTGCAGTGAGCAGGGCCTGCTTTCTAGTTGGATGTGGGCTTCTCATTGCGGCGTCTTCTCTTGTTGCTCTAGGTTCATGGGCTCAGTAATCGTGGCACACGTGCTTAGTTGCCCTGAGACACGTGGGATCTTTCTGCTCCATGGATCAAACCCATGTCCTCTGCATCGGCAGGTGGATTCTTAACCACTGGACCACCAGGGAAGCCCCATTTCTAACCATTTATAAGTGTGCAGTTTAGTGGCATTAGATAGAGTCAGTTGTACAATCATCTCTGCCATCCATCCAAAGGATAGTTTTTCATCATGCCAAACTAAAACTGTATACCCATTAAACAATGACTCCCCATCCTCCCTTCTCCCTCTGGTAACCACCAGTTTGCTTTGTATCTCTGACTTTGGCTACTTTAAGTACTTCATAGGAGAATTGCACGGTATTTGTTCTTTTGTGACTGGTTATTTCATTTATAACGTCTTCAGGGCTCATTAATGCTGTAGTGTGCGTCAGGGTGTCCTTTTGGAGGCTGAATAATATCCCACCTTATGTATGTGTGACATTTTATTCATTTATCCATTAGTGTATATATTTGGGTGGTGTCTGCCTTTTGGCTGTTATGCATAATGGTACTGCTGTGAACACAAGTGTACAAATACCTCTTGGAGATTCAGCATTCAGTTCTTTTGAGTATATACCCAGAAGCCAAATTGCTAGATCTTAGGATAACTGTATTTTTCATTTTTTGAGAAACTACCATACTGTTTTCTTTAGTGGCTGCTCCATTTTACATTCCCACAGGCAATGCACAGGGTTCTTATTTCTTCACATCCTCATCAACACTATTGGGTAGGCCAGAAGGTTAGTTCCAGTTTTTCGTAAGATGTTATGGGAGACCCTGAGCGAACTTTTTGGCCAACCCAATACATATTTTAAAGAATGTTAAGAGGACAAAAATAGTCTTTCATGTTTACTTAGAATTTTACTATTTCTTTTCATCATTCATTCCTGTTCATGTTTACTTTTTAGCATTTACTTCAGCCTAAAGAGCTTCTACTAGCGCTTGTTTTAGAACAGGCCTGCTGGCTACAGTTTTCTTAGTTTTGGTTCAAATGGGAGTGTTATATATATTCTTTCATTTTGGAAGGATAGTTTCAAGGGGTTGAATGATCTTTTCTTTCAGCTCTTGAAAGATGTTAGTTTAAAAAAGAAGTCCTGTGACTGCTTTCAATACTTTTCTTTATATTTGGTCTTTAAAGGATTTGATTATGATTTTTTTTTAAAGTTTATCTGCTGAACTTCTTGGTTATGTAAATTTTTATTTCTTACCCCAGTTTGTGAAGTTTTGGACCATGATTTCTTTAAACATTTTTTTCTGCCCCAGTCTCTTCCTCCTTTCATTCCAGAACTCCAAAGACGCAACTGTTAGAACTCTGATAATTTTTCTACATATTCCCAAGGCTTTGTTTTTATTGTTGTTGTTTTTTAAAGACAAAGTAAGTTTTACACTGAAGTATGGTTGATGTACTGGAGAAGGCAATGGCACCCCACTCCAGTACTCTTGCCTGGAAAATCCCATGGACGGAGGAGCCTGGTGGGCTGCAGTCCATGGCGTCGCTAAGAGTCAGACACGACTGAGCAACTTCACTTTCACTTTTCACTTTCACGCATTGGAGAAGGAAATGGCAACCCACTCCAGTGTTCTTGCCTGGAGAATCCCAGGGACGGGGGAGCCTGGTGGGCTGCTGTCTATGGGATCACACAGAGTCGGACACGACTGAAGTGACTTAGCAGCAGCAGCATGGTTGATGTACAATATTATGTTACTTTCAGGTGTATGGCATATTGATTGAGTTATCCATATATATATATATTTTTTTTAGATTCTTTTTCATTATAGGTTATTGCAAGATATTGAATATAGATCCCTGTGCTGTATAAGAGGTCCTTGTTGTTTATTTGTTTATATATAGTGAATGTGTATCTCTTAATCCCAAATTCCTAATTTACCCCTCCTTTCCTTTGGTAATTATAAGTTTGTCTTCTGTGTCTGAGTCTTTTTCTGTTTTGTAAATAAGTTTATTTGGGGCCTTTTTTTTTTAAGATTCCACATGTGATATAATACATTTGTCTTTGACTTACTTCACTTAGTGTGATAATCTCTAGGTCCATCCATGTTGTTGCAAATGGTATTTCATTCTTTTTTATGGCTGAGTAATATTCCATATTGTCTATGTGTGTTTGTGTGTGTGTATACATGCCATATCTTCTTTAACCATTCGTCTCTTGATGGTCACGTAGTCCCTTTTGGGACTCTCAAAATGTATATGTTGGTTCATCACATGGTGTTCCACCAACCCCTTAGGCTTTATTCACTTCTCTTTAATCCTTTTTTCTGTTCAAGTTTACTGATTCTTTGTTTGGCCTGTTCAGATCTGCCTTTGAATCCCTCTAGTCATTTTCATGTTAGTCAATGTGCTTTGCAGCTCCAGAATTTCTTTTTGTTTCTTTCTGTCTCTTTATTGATATTTCCATTTTGCTCATGCATTGTTTTCTTGACTTTCTCCACATCTTTTAATTCTCGGAGCATCTTTAATGTTTTATTTATTTTTGAGATGGTTGTTTTAAAGCCTTTGTCTAGTAGACTTTCTGTCGGGTTTTTTTCAGAGACCACTAATTTTTTTCAGAGACAGTTAATTTGTTCATATATTTGCATGGGCTATACTTAACTGTTTCTTTGTTTACTTTGTGAGTTCTTTGTTGAAAACTGGATGTTTGATCTAATAAAATCATAGCTCAAAATCAGATTTTCTTCCTTTTCCTTAGGCTTTCTGACTTTTGTTTATTGTTTACTATTTTTGTATTATAGTGGGCTGTTTCTGTGCTGAGAATCAGCTTGAGGTATAAACTCAAGGTCTTCTCAGGTCTTTTCTGAGTGTGCCTCTTTCCCTAGGCATGCACAGTCTCTCTCTGATTTTCCCCACATATGTGCCTACTTTTCATTAAAGGTTGTTTCCCGAGACACATGAACATGCCAGGGCTCCAACAGATGCCCTTGCAGGTATCTGCCTTGCTCCAGGCAGTGTTGTTCTGAAAACAACCAGTAGAGGCGGCTGCGGGGCCTTTCACTGTAGCTGGGTCTGGCTCCTCTGGAAGCAGGCAAACTATTTATTTGCAGCCCATTGGAATTCATCTGGCCTCAGTGCCTTATGACTCAGGGGGCTGCTTGCCACGTACTATCAAGACCTGGATCACTTGTGCTAGCCAGTGCATTTTAAGACAGGAATCACGTGTGTGACAGAAACTGCTGAAATGCTCTTTAATTCTTTTTTCTGAATATCCCCTGCTAGAGTTTTTCTCTTATCCTTTTCTCAGGAAGAGGAGATTCAAGATAATAGCCCCTCAGTGACCCGGTTCTAGTAATACAAACTGGAGCTCCATTAATTTGCTTAAAAACCTCCACTGCTAAAGTTCTTGAGGGTTTGATAGGAACCATGTTTTATTTGACTTTGGGTGTAAAAGTCCAAGAGTAATCTGGAGGCAGCAAAGCTCAGAGTAGATAGATGGGTGCAGGTTTCACTAACATCTGGAATGTGGTTACTCTGCTTAGAGAGCCTGGAGTCTCGCCCCTTGTTTCCCCACTGTGCGAACAGTTGTCTCTGGAATGTCTCCTGCAAGTCATTGCTACTCTAGCTCTTTGTTTTTCAACTCATGTTTATCTCATGCTAGGTTTGTCTTAGTAGGGATACAAAGATGAATAGCTACAATGTAAGTGCTATGGCAGTGGGGACATAGCAGAGAGACACTGAAGTGTCAGAATTTGAGTGTAGCATTTTGCCTGTGGGAGGTGACTCTGGGTTTTCATGTAAGGTAATAGTCAGCCAGATATAAGTGAACATATGCTTTCTAAGCAGAGGGAACATGATATGCTAGAGCCTGGAATCAGGAAGTAGTTCCTGTGTAATGTTTGCAGTTTCATTTAATTGGAATATGAGTGCTTAGGGGACATGAAGGCATTTGAACCTAGAGAGACTGACAAACAGCAGATGTCCGTGGGTTCTGAAGGTTGAACGAAGAAAGTTTATAAACTGTGCGGACAGTGGGAAGATTAGAAGCAGGATAATGAGATGACCAGATTTTTATCTTTTAAAAGGTACTTTATTTGTAAGAATGAAGGTAGAGTGAAAAAGTGGCAGATGCTTGAGGACAGGCATTTGCCCTTTAGCCAAGAAGAATTGAAGTGGCTTGTAGAAATGGTGAGGGCGGGGCTGGGGACAGATACCTCGAAAGAAATAGAATCAGTAATTCTTAGTGTCTTAATATGGGCAGTGGGTGAGAGGGAAGAGTCGGGGATGACTCTGGCCTGTGTATTTGGCTCTTCACCAAGATGAGAAGTATGGAGAGAGGAATTGGTTTGTTGGGAAAGGTAGTCAGATTGCTTTGGGATAGGTTGAGTTTGAGGTGTGTCTGGGGTGTTTAGGTGGTAGTTGGTTACAGAGGTCTGGAGATCGGCTCTCACTACATGAAGACATGAATTTCTTGGTTCTAACCTGTAACGGCAGATGAGATTGTGAGGTTTGGATGAAGAACTCAGTAGGGATGAAAGATGGCACCACGGGAATGCCACGGAGGCAAGCGGAAGAGGAAACCTGTAAAGAGATGAGGGAATAGAAAGCTAGGTGAATCAGGGAAGAATGGTGTGTGGAAGCTGCAAGGGCAGATGGTTTTAAGGAGGGAGTGACCAGCAGTGTTCCAGAGACAGGGCAGGGCAGAGAAGCCCTCTAGAGTGATCAGTGTGGAGCTCTCTGGGCCCCTAAATGAGAACAGTTTTGGTGATCATTTGGGGCAGGAGCTAAAGTGCAGTGAATTAAATGAAGGAGAGAAAGTAGAGACGATAAAAATGAGCCTCTCAAGTCAGGGGGAATGTTTGGACCCCCCCATCCCCCAAAATGTGCCTGCAGTACATGTGTTCCTGTGACTGAACTTCAGCTGGGCTCAGCTCCTGGGGTGCAGAGCAGAGAACTTGGTTGGTCTGACTGCCTGACCTGCCTGCTGCGAGGTCTGTCCTCTGACCTTGCAGCAGGTCGGGACACCAGGGGCTACCACAGTCCCTGCTGTGTCTGCTGCTTTTCTGGCACCTCGTGGTATCTGCCTGTGGCCTAGTCTGCGACTGTTGGCCCTTTAGGTTCCAGAGTCCCATGGCTTAGTGCCGGTGAGAGGAGGGTATCATTCAGGTGCCAGATTCGATCCTGAGGCTACTGCTGGCAGCGTTCCTCCTCCACTGCCAGAGTGCCCGCCCCGTGCTGCTCAGCTTGCGGTCCTGAAGGGAGCCTGGGTTCTTGTAATTCAGCAGAAGGGAAGTTTCTCCATGGGTGGCTCAGAGGGTGGTTCCACCATCTGGTGAGGAACCAAGGCCACCTCTGTGCCAGCAAAGACATCACATAGCTTCTTATAATATAACTTCTTTAGTCATGTTAACCTGCAGTTGTGGTTTAGACATGTGTTGTTGGGGTATCTTTCTGGTGCCCAAACTTTAAGTCACTTTTCAAACTTAATAAGGAACCGTGTGTGTTGTGGTGGCAGTACCTCCCTGAGGGTTGATGTGAAGGAGGTACTTGTTCATAAAATGAATGTGGCTGAAGCAGCCCTCAGGATCTTCCTTTAGTTCCTCTGTACCATACTGGTCTTTGCTTTTAGTCATAACATGACATTAGGTTTGCAGAGGACTTCGATCTTCTAATTAAAGTCGCCAGATTATTCTGATTTATCTTTAATCTCCTGTAAGTCTTTGATTTATTTTTGTTTATGTTGCTTGTTATGAATGAAACATACTGGTTGCCTGCCTTTTCCTTTCCACCCTTTGCTCTAATCCCACCCTTCACCTGAGTCTAATGTTCCCTCCGAGCAGTCTCCATTGACTCTCGTGCAGGACAGAAAGCAGTCAGACCTATTTCCTTCTCTCCTTGCACTTCTCCCACTTGTCATTTCTTAAAACTTACTTATTTCTGGCTGCACTGGGTCTGCGTTGCTGCACACGGGCTGTCTCTGGTTGTAGTTGAGTGGGGGCTCCTCTCTAGGTGCTTGGGCTTCTCATTTCGCAGAACATGGGCTTAGTTGCCCTGCGTCATGTGGAATCTTTCTTGACCAGGGCTTGAACCTGTGTACCCCTCATTGACTGGGCAGGTTTTTAACCACTGGACTGCTAGGGAAGTTCCCTTTGTCATCTTTTACCTAGTCTTTCACAAGGATCCTCTGAGACCCGCTCTGTGCCCTTAGCACCTACTCCACTACTTCTACTTTGGATCTCCTTAGACAGACGTGGAGAGTGCCTTTGTAACCTCTTCAGAGACTCTCCATATACATGAACCAAACCCAGATTTGCTTTGGTGCCAGAAAAACGGAGTTTTGTCTGATATCAAAGCATATCAACATAAACCATACTGAAAACAGTTTAAAATATGAGGGCGACACAGAAGGTGCCTTTCTAAAGCCTGGTGACTTTAGAGCGAAATTAATTTAGAGCCAAAATTTTAGAGTTTTCAAATCAGAAACTGGTTACCATTTATTGTCGGAGTGCCTGGTGCGGCCGCTCATGGCTCCCAAGAATTCCTAAGCTGGGTTAATGGGATCATATTGTGAATGCCTCCCTCCAAAATGACTTGAGTGCAGTGAAAGCTCATTAGGGCTAAGAATATTTTGGGATCCTTAATCTTTTAATTTTTGTTTTCCAAAATTGGATTTTGCTTTATCTTACAATTTCAGTTCACCTAAGTTTTGTGCTGTCTACATGTTATGTTTGTCTGTTGTGGCCCTTGTGTTGTATGTCTCCAGCTGTACTGTGGTGCACATCTTGTGGGGTTTTTATACTAAAAGTGTAGACCAAAGACTATTTGGAAGATTTGAATAAAGTGATGATAATTGCTTTTCAAAGGAAGAGGAACTTCCTCCAGTTACTCCCCAGGCCTCTCAGTCCAGGTGCCGCCTCCACTGTCGTTGCGCTGAACTGCCTGACCAGCCACCAGTGCCCTCCTTTTTGGCAAATCCAGTGACTTCTCTACCGTCAACCTACTGTCCTCTCTTCAGCATTTGACACTATTGGTGATACCTTCTGTCCTGGACTTTTCCTTTCTCCTTTGCAGCCTTCCCCCAGCCCCGTGAGTAGAGGTGCTTGCCGGTGGCTGCCGTGGGTCTTCATTTCCTCTGCAGCTGGCCTCTGGGCTGTGATATCCACTCTCCTGGTTTTGCATACTCCTTCATAATAAAGCCAGCTCAAATCTTTTTCTCTAGTTCTAGACCAAACTCGAACTATGACTAGAGAAGCTATTGGGTGAGTTCTTCATTGTGGCTCTAAAAGTACCACAAACTCAAATTCAGATTTCAGTTCATACAGTATTTCCAAACAGGCTAAATACCCAGCCTTGGTGGTCATCAGGGCCTGTTGACTGTACCTGAGGGCGACCAGGAGCAGGTCAGGACTCTCGTTGCCGCCGCCGCCACCTAAGTACACAGCTTTGCTTTCTCTCACCTGGGAGTGTTACACAGTGTCTCTGCCTCCATTTTCCCGGGCTCTCCAGACCCAGCCAGCCCCCTCCTTTCCTTGCTTGCTCTCTGGTGTCTCTAGAGTAACACCTTGGTAGTGCAGGCCCTTTGTGGTCTTGTCCCAGCTGACTCTCAACCTCGAGTCCCACAGCCTCTCTTGCAGCCATTTCCTAAAACTCCATGAATGTTCGTTCTTCTGGATGTTTACATGTGCTGTTCCTGCCCTGACTGCCTGTTCCTCTCATCCTTTTTGCCTAGAAAATCCTTAAGGGCCCAGTGCAAGAGTCTTCTCCTCTCTGAAAAAGAAAGAAAGAGCATTGTCATGTCCGACTCTTGCAATCCCAGGGACTGTAGCCCACCAGGATCCTCTGTCCATGGGATTTTCTGGACAAGAATACTGGAGTGGGCTGCCATGCCCTCCTTCAAGGCTAGAGTGCATGTTTGGGGGCTTATGAGGGGTAGAACTTGACTGCACTGCCTTAATCCTGACTGCCGTTTATGGGGCAACGACTGTGTGAGTCGTCTTTATGAACACTGAATACTTTTAGAAGCAGATGGTTCAGGACATAAGCTTGGATAGCAGAGTCTCAGCTCTGCCACTTACTAGCTGTGTAGCCATGGACAAATTATTTCTTTACCATCTCAGCGTCAAGTCTGAGGGTTAAATGTGCTTGCCATATGGAAAGTAAGCAATAAGTGGTTGCCACTCTCGCTCTAAATGGTAAAATTTTTGTCCCTTGTAACCTTCTCATGAGACAGGTAAGTACTGTAGTCATTCCTGTTTGACAGGTGATGAAACCAAGGCTTAGGGAGAACTGGGTAACTACTGCTTCCCCAGACACCTGGCTCTGGGAATGGTGGCTTCTTCATCACTTTATTCCAGAATATGTTTATTGAACTGAATTCAAAAGAGGAAGCTGTAGAGCTCCAGGGTCCGAGAGAAATGTAGAAATTGTCACCTGCACAGGGGTGGCAAACAATTGAAGCCACTTTTTTTCAAGTCCTACCTTTTTTTTAAAAAAAATTATTTTTAGTTAACAGATAATTACAGTGTTGTGTTGGTTTCTGCAGTACGTCAGCGTGGATCAGCTATAGGTATACACGTCTCCCTCCCTCTTGAGCCTACATCCCACAAGTTCTGTCATCTTTGAGAGCACATGCATTTTAACCACCCGTGCAGCGATGAGCTATATTTTGTCTTGTGGCAGATAACTGGTGTCTTCATTGTGAATCTTTTGTTAAAATTTGTTTTTATTAGTCTTCTTTTCCCAACTGGATTATAAGCTCTTTGAGGGCAGAAAACTTTGTCTTATACTACCATGTATTACCTCCTGTCTCCTTGGAGTCTTTGGTTTTGTTTACTAAGATAACAGGTCAAGTCTGAGTAACATTTAGTCTTAACCTCATAAAGGAATTTTCAACCATTTGTAAGTGATGAACAACCAAGATGATTTTGTAAATCTTTACTTTCTATAATTTGAATTAAGATTTCCCAAATACAGTTTATTAAAACTGCAGCTGTACGGTCTGTTACATTTCTTATAACCCAAGCCTCTGGACTCTTTAGGATTCTAATCCATGTTTGTGCCCTTGAGTAAGAGTCACTGATTGAGGACTCTCCTATTCTTATTCTTTCATTTTACAGTTGAAGAAACTGAGGGCCATGTTCCAAGTTGTTCTTCCATGTGTTATCTGACAAAGTGTCCTCTAAACTGCTTGGTGAAGACTCAAAGTCCTTAGGAGTATAAGAGTTGTGAAGGCTCTGTACTTTTCTTTTGACAGAGCTGAAAAGCTTCAGCTGCTGAATCACAGGCCTGTGACTGCTGTTGAGATCCAGCTGGTGAGTGAGGGAGGGTTGAACGTGGATGGGTTGGTTTCTGGGTCTGAGATGTAAAATGGGTTCTAAAGGCTGACCTCAGACAAGCCAGAAACTGTCATTACTTGAAAAGACTGCTAGACCATCCATTTTATAAGTGAAAGGAAACCTCAACAATTTGATCCTAGTTACTATGGACTTCGGGAAAAGGAAAGACTGGAGAAATGTCACTCCTTCTGTAGGATTTGGGGATCTGACTTGGCAGCTCTTTGTCTCCTCCATGTCCTACACCCTTCTAGCCATTGCTTCTCTGTAGGGTTAGATTCAGCATGGCTCTGGTGGAGTTTATCGTCCCCCCTCGCCACCCCCGCCCCACACACACTTTTGACCTCCTCCTCTTGTATTTCTTCTCTCGATGAATGGAGCATGTGTGTACTTTGCCGCAGGCTCACGCTGTCACCCTCCTGGCCCAGTGTCCCAGGCTAGACTCCTGGAAGTCATTCGTTTCCCTTTAGCTCCTAGTCGGTCAGTTGCGGCTTCTCTTCCTTCTCCTACCTCTTGCTCTTTCTTCTCCCCTTGCTGCACTGCAGTAATTCCTGTTGTTATTTCTCTGCTCAGCTCTTACAGTCTTCTCACTGTTTTCCTACCTCCAGTCCAGCCGCTGCCCGCCCGTCTTCCGTACCACAATCACAGTTTGCTTTCTCAAACCACACATTTGATCATCTAGTTTCCCGTTGCATGTAACCATTCAGTGGAAACTCAATACTTAAAGAGGCTGAACTGCAAGCACAGCATTAAGTTTTAGGATTGGGAAAGCCAGAGTAGGGCTTCCCAGGTGGCTCAGTGATAAAGAAGCTGCCTGCCAATGCAGGAGACAAGAGATGTGGGTTCGATCCCTGGGTCAGGAAGATACCCCGAAGGAGGAAATGGCAACGCACTCCAGTATTCTTGCCTGAAAAATCCCATGGAAAGAGGATCCTGGTGGGCTACAGTCCATGGGGGTCTCAAAGAATCAGACGCCACTGAGCGACTGAGGACGCGCACGCACAAGTGTACACACACACACACACACACACACACATGCATGCGTGCCAGGGCAGACGGCAGAGGAGATGTGAGGAGACTGTGAAGTGGCCCCGGATTGCAGACTGAACGGTTGTGGCCCTTCTGTGTGGTGTGCTTTCCTTCCGTGTCCCGGGTGGAGACCACTGTTAAGCTCTTAAATATTAGGCAGGTCATTCAATTGTGAGTAAAAAACTTTGGCTGGAGAATTAATAAAATGAAAATAAAGCAGTTTTCAAAATCACTTTTAGAAGTATTTAGCTCTTTATCAAATTTCCTTTAGAAGAATGTGGAAGAAAATGGCAGAAAATACCTCTGATATTTAAGAGTTGCTTAAAAAAAAACAAAACAAAACCCTTTTTTAAGAGAGTCCTGGGATATTTACTTTTTGACTAAAAGTTTTATTGTCCTCTCAGAATTTTGTTTCTACCCTTTAAAATGCACCCAAAATTAAATTAGAAGAATTCCTTCCATAAAGGGTGTCTTTTAGGGGGAACTGGTCTTCAGGCTAAATAAACTTTTTTTTTTCTAATACCATCAATTATTCTGATGCTTTTGACTATATTGGAAATTCAGCTTAGAAAAGAAAAAAAAAAACAAAACAGCAAGAAAACAATCCCCATCCCTCTGGGTTAAAGATCACATGTCATGTCTCCTCCAACTTTAATCAGCAACATATGTTATTCATGGCTTAATGACAGATGGAGAGAAGAGATGAGGAGGATTAGCGTGACCTCATCCTGGAGCCTGCGGAAGGCTCTCAGGACTTGGTAGGATTAGCTGCTATTAAGATGGCCTGCTCTATGCCAGACTCAGTGCCAGAAACTGTGTGTATCACCTTTAATGCCTTCACCGTAGTCTCGGCTAGTGGGTGCCTGAGTGGTCTGTGTGATTCAGAAGCCCTGTTCTTCCTCTAAGCCCTGAGCTGCTGCATGGTGAGGAGAAAGGTCTCTGACGTCTCCTCAGACTGTGTTTATCCTCTTCTCCTCCTTTCCACAGGTAGATAGACCTTGTTAAAAGCTGTCTCTGTTGTTTCCCAGCATTTTTTGGCCAGATTTTTCCCAGCCAGGGATCTGGCCATAAAGGGTAGCAAGTCATTTACCAAGGTGTGTAGCAAGGTCTCTTCTCACCAGAAAGGGATAAAAAAATGAGGTTTTCCCTAGGTAGGAAGGTGCAGAGAACTTGAGAATTTCCCCATGTTAGCTTTACAGCCGTGTGTTCTCCCTAGGTCCAGAAGTAATCCCAACATCCAGCATCTGTCAGGATTCAGTGTTGGAGGCCAAAAAACTTCTCTTTTTCGATTATCCTGGTTAATCCTTCAGCCATGGTTTGTTGTGATCCTCAGATCCACAGCTGACTGCCTGCTGTATGTGAGGAGGTGGAGAGGCCACCAGCTCTGAGACTTCTGCCGTGCCCTTTAGTGTCTTCATTTGGGACCGTTTGGGACCTCTGGCCTGACAACAGAATGTAGACTCCCGGGCCTCACAGGCCACGGTCCTAATCGGCGCTACCGTCGGTGCCTTTTGTAATTTAGTGATTATAAAAAGGCTGGAATCATATAGTTTCCTGCTTTATAAAACACTGAAATGTGTGTCCTTTTTGGTCCTTATTATAGGCATTACTTTAATTTTACTTTAGAGAAAATTGAAATTTATAGAGGTAAAGTGAACTGTTCTGGGTCAAATAGCTAGAAGTGCCTGTTATTAGATTTTTAGTTGTTTTGAGCAGAGCAGGAGGTTAGGCTTGGCAACTTAGACTAAGTGAGAAACATTTTTGGAGTACAGCAGCCCAGTCTGACAGCCCCTGGTAACTAATATAATCTTCACGTTTGATAAAAAATTTATCGTTTATGTTGACTCCCCTCAAATACTTTTTTTTTTACGTTTCATTTGCCCTTATATTCTAAACAGCTTGAACCCTTTGATATTTTGGAATGTTGAGACACCACTCTGCATTTATTTGAGCTCTGTTACTTCTGTGTTGGAGAGAAAAGTTGAAGAGTAGTGTTATTATTTTTGACTCTAGCGATCCAAGAGGGGTTAGTAAGTTTTTGTTTCTGCAAGTTTCTTTTTTGTGTATATTTCATCTTGCTTAATACAGTTCATATTTTCTTCTGTGACTGGGAAAGAAATTTTCCTGACTATAATTGTTCCTGAGGGTTGTTTGCTAATAAAAGCATCTGCTGTTGGCACCTTTGGCCAAAAGTTAGTAAAGCTTGTCAGCCCTATTGCCAAGAACACACCTAACTGAAACCAGATCTGTCAGACCCAGAGACTGGATGCAGGAAGGTGGCCTGTGGAAATCCTCCCTGTTTGGTTTTCTAAAAAGACCCCTCAGAGCTCATATAACCAAACTGGTTCAAATCAGTGGACTCTGGTGTGCCATCCAGTGTTTCCAAGAGAGGAGCTGATAGAAACCTCCTAGTGGAGGCCATGGAGTTCTAGGAGGAGCTGGGATTCTAAGTCTCAAGAGACCTTGCCCTGTTTGCTGTGAGATCAGATCAGTTTCCTTGTGGTGCTGAGCCTCCTGTACTCGTCTGTTGATTGTCCTCGCTTTACGTACAGCGGCCTTGAGAGGCTCTGGTGCAGTGATTGTGAGAAGGAGCGTTGATAATGATGGGAGGTTGTCACTGGTCTCACAACAGTCTCTTTCACATTCTTCACCTGCGGCAGGAAACGGTTCATCAGCAACTGTGTGTGCCGGTTATTCATAAGCTGGGAGACATTGTTCTCCTGAATAGAGATCATTTTTCTCTCAAGATTAAATTATCAAATCAGGTATATCTCTCTCCCCCTTCATTCTTTGGAGGCAGTGTGTGGTAGAATATTTCCTTTTACAGACTGTAATTTTACATGGCTGATTTTAAAAGTGGGCTTTTATAATATCATATAAGAAACGAATCGCCAGTCCAGGTTCAATGCAGGATACAGAAAGCTTGGGGCTGGTGCACTGGGATGACCCAGAGGGATGGTATGGGGAGGGAGGAGGGAGGGGGGTTCAGGATGGGGAACACGTGTACACCCGTGGCGGATGCATGTTGATGTATGGCAAAACCAATACAATATTGTAAAGTAAAAAAAATAAATAAATAAAAAATAAAAATTATTCTTAAAATAGAAAAAAATAAAGACTATAATATAAAAAAATTAAAAATAAATAAAAGTGGGCTTTTGAGGATTTTTTCTTTTTCAGTAGAAAAGTTACATGGAGCCTTTGAATCTTTATTAAATGTAGTTGTTTTACTTTGCAGCATAATGGGAAGTAGCTCCATTGGTTCACTCTGGATCTTTTTTTTTTTTTTCTCACTCTGAATCTTTATTCTAGAACACCCAGTGTTACTCTCTAGTTGTGGAAACATTTTTGGACTGAGGTGAATGAAGAGGCTAGTGGTTTGCCAGAACCTTGATCTTGGGCACGTCACCTGGCTTCTTTAACTTCTGCACTGTTGTTTGTGCAGCTAGGCAGTCAGACTGAAGTCCTTTTGAGGATTGTAAGCCTAGCTTGTCATCATGCTGTACTTAAATCTGCCAGGATTTCTTTCTGGACCTCCTTTTGGTCCTCGTTGCCAGATTTCAGAGACTTTTACTGGGAAATGCCATAGGACAGACCCTGGACACCTTTAGCTGAGAAAGCTGTTTTGACAGATGGCTAATGCCTGCAAGTGAGCGTGGCTAAATAACTGGACTGCTTGCATGATGCTTTTACAAGATGGTTGATGGCATTGTGTTTGTGTTTATTAACGTTGAGGATTAGAGGTTAGGCCTGCAAGTGTGGATCTCATCTTTGTGTTCAGATGTCCAGGACCATTTCAGAAACTGGGCTATAAATGGATCTTTGATGCAGCGGTGGGAGATTGTTTCCCAGCCGTCACTCCTCAGGCTCCTGTTCTGCATCCCCAGGAGATGACAATGGCCCATGGCGTGTGTTAGATTGCAGGAGTCAGAGATGGACAGGTCTGGCTTGGGATTCTAGATCTGCCCTTTGCTGAGCTTGTCATGAGGTTTAAAAGGAAAAATGGGTGTGACGTGCAAGACGCAGTGCCAGGCCCAGGAGCTGTTGTCAGTGGGGATAGTAGTAAGGATTAGAAAAAGCAAACAAACCATTTGGCACATAGTGGGCAGTCATCAACTGAGCTGCTGATACAGTACAGAAGTTAACAGATGTGCTGGTTGTGATACACCAAAGTGTATATAAAATGCCATTTTACCCCGGTGAGTTTTCTTTGTATATGTAGCATATTTTTGTGTGTAGGTGGATGGGTAGAGAACTGTTAGGGTTTGCTTTTTCTTTAAGAAAAAATGCTAACCTGCAGCTTGCTTTTTTCACTGACTCGTGTGGAGCAGCCACATCGGCTTACCCTGGAATTTGAGCAGGCTTCTGCCTCCTGGGGAGTTACAGCGGAAAGGGCCTGGAGACCCAGGGCAGCTCAGGAGCCAGACCCTGAGCTCTGTGCTGAGGGGCTGGGCCGAGACCAGGAACAACATGGGGAGGGGAGGGCGGGGGTGGGCCCAGTCTGTGAGGCTCCTTGTAAGTCCTGGGGGGTTTTCTTTCCTTCTGCAGATGGTGGAGGAGAGTGAGGAACGGCTGACAGAGGAGCAGATTGAAGCTCTGCTCCACACCGTCACAAGCATCCTCCCCGCGGGGCCAGAGGCCGAGCAGCAGCAGAATGCCAGCGACGACGTGGCGATGGACGAGGAGGACCCTGCGTAGAAGAGCACAGCTGGCCCGAGTGTCTCCTGAAGTTGAAGGCCCAGCAGCCGTTTCCCAGACATTCAAAGAATTGTTTATTTGATTTTACCGTCTATCCCAACAGGCCTGATTTCCCGGTTAGTTGGGTAAACCACAAAAATAATCTTAAAAGAAATCCTTGTGCCTCTGTGAGAACAAACATGGTGGACTGGCTGAGATTGTCAGGGCAGAGAGCTGAAAAGAGGAAGAGTGAGTCAAAAAGGACAGTGACTGTGGAACTCTCAGTGGTAAAAATATTTCTTCTGTGGCCTTTGCCATGGTTGTGGGAAGGTCTCTGTACACAGCTGGTAAAATACTTGCCTTGGCTTTGATGGGCTGTATCCTAATTAATTTCATCTGCTTCCCTTGGAGCTTCCCAAGCAGGGATGCAGAGCACTGCTGGAGTGAGAGCTGACTTAGGAGAATCCTGTTAGATGGCTGGAAACTCGTGAAGCAGCAAATAGTTGCTCTAAGTTAAAGTGAGCCACTGAACTTGGCTCACCTTAGAGGAATCTTTTCCTTAAGAACAATAGATATAAGAAAAGACTGGCCTAGGAACTTGGCGGTCCAGTGGCTTAAGACTCCACATTCCCAATGTATGGGACCCAGGTTCCATCCCTGGTCAGGGAACTAGATCCCACATGCTGCAACTCAGAAAAAAAAAAAAAAGATTCCTGCATGCTACAACGAAGATCGAAGATACCATGTCCAAGTAAATATTTTAAAAATAACTAAATAAAAGAACGGGCTGGACAGCTCTTCATCAGGTCTAAAGGCCCCTTTCCTCTACTGGCATGGGCTTTGTTTAGCAGTTTCCCTAGTTAGTCTTCGATGTTAGGACACCAGCTCACTGCAGGTGAAAAGAGGCACTCCAGTGTTCTTGCCTGGAGAATCCCAGGGACAGAGGAGCCTGGTGGGCTGCTGTCTATGGGGTCACACAGAGTCGGACACGACTGAAGCAACGTAGCAGCAGCAGCAGCAGAAGACTGAATGGCCGCGTGTCACCTGCCTTTCTGAACACCTTCAGGTTTCTGCCTTGTGACAGGTGCAGCCTGTTGCAGCCATGTGAGCCTCATTTGCACAGGGGGCAAATGGTTTGCATCTTTGAGAAAGGGCAGTTCTCTGGCAGTCCAGTGGTTAAGATTCAGTGCTTTCATTGCGGGGGGTGTCGGTTTCATCCGTAGTAAGGACTGAGATCCCACGGGCTGCAAGCTGTGGCGCCACCCCCTCCCCCAAACAGAAGAAACCCTAAATAAAGAGGGCACAATTACGTAGCTCTTTTTGTGGATGGAGTATGAAGAACTAGAGGCTGATTTTAAGAAGGGTTTGAATTTGTTGACTGTTACATTAGTTTTTTAAATTGAAAATAATAGAATAATTACCATGCAAGGAACTTGTTAATATTCAGGCTTTGGAGAGTTTAGTAGCCCCAGATATATGGTTGCCTTAGATCCTAGGAGTATTGTTTAAAATTAATTCCCCGTATTCACTCTGCTCTCTATTTGGAGAAGAAAATGCCCATAGATATTTTTCAAATTGGTACTCATTTTGTTGTAAGATCACATATTTTCAATGCTTCTGTTAATTGGATTACTTCCCACCTCTTATAAGTCCCAGGTTATTTCAGCCCCCCCAGTAGGCAGTTATGTTTACCTTAACCTCATCATCTAAGGATCAGTTGAGATCTGCTTACGGGCAACATTGAAATTAACAGGACATTTATTTTTAAATCTCTCTTGAATATCAGGAATTTTACCAGGAGCTGTTGCTTTGTTAAGGCGTACAGGTGCTTATGTCCTTGTTTCATTTTGACCTTGAGTGCATTTGATACTTTTTCTGCATGGATTTAGGGTTTAATTAGTTAATAAATGGTTTCCAGATGACTACCAACTTACACTATTTTAAAAAATCTTAGAAGAGTTTATTTTACCGTGGGTAGTAAGAAGTAAAATGAAATCTGACTTAAAAAATAATACATACACGTATTAATTTTGTTTTTTTCCTTGAGTCTATTTAGATCTAAGTTTTGTGTTGGATTTCAAGAAAATTTTAAGTTTCTTTATTTGGGACCTGAATTTAGCCTCTGATTAGGTCAAACAGGATCTAGAAGATTGAACCTTCATAAGAAATATGGACTGTGTAATTTTCCTATTGCGTTAATAACAACATTTTAGAAATAAAAATTTACACAAGAAACTGAACCAGGATCATCTGGGAAGGAGAGCTGGGAGTCTGTGAGACTTGCTTTTCACTTTATATCATTCTGTGCGCTTCAGTTTTTGACTGGGTGGCTGTTTTATTCTTTAAAAAGAAAAAAAATGTGTGCTTATTTGCATGTTGTCCTTGGCCTCTGAAAGTTATTAAAGGTATAGTCCATAATTAAATTATGTCCCAAAACATAGAGACTGACACCCAATCCAGTCACTCTGGGAGACACAGCACTGAGGGAAGTTGATCTTTTAAGAAAGTGCTACTGAGCCCTTGAAAGATGAAGTTAATTCAGAGTGTTTAGCCAAATATTGGCTTGGCCAAAAAGTTCATTCAGGGTTTACCATAAGACATTATGGAACGAACTTTTTGGCCTTGCCTCTTTTTGCTTAAAAGGTACCCACTACCACCTCAGAGAACTTGACATTTATTAAAGGCTCGTTTATAAAATAATGGGTATTGTTTTCCTAATCAGTCATTGTGGAAGCACACCAGCTCTCGAGTTTATACCCTAGTGAGAGATGAGAGACTTAATCCTCCAGTATATTCTTTGCTAAATCATCACTGTTTTTAAATTTAAAAAGCAAGAAGAATAAAAATCTAAGCATTTAACCCTAGCTTTCTAGGTCATTCACAATCTGATTCCCAGTAAAATTCCCAATTTTTGTAGTCTTGTGTACAACCCTCCATTCCAGCTAAGTGGATCCACCCATTCATTAACTCAGCACATTTTTGAGTGACTGTGATGCAAGGCTTCGGGCTGGGCAGTGGGATTATGATGTGACTCTGTCATCCTGAGTCCCTGGCTTCAGAAAGCTTTATGTTCTAGGGGAGGGGATGGTAAATGACCAGTTTCACAATTCATTATTTTGTTATAACAACAGTGGTTCAAATTAGAAACAAGAATGAGCTAAGAGAGCACGTAACAGAGAACCTGACCTAGTCTGGTAGGATCAGGGAAGGTTCTCTGAGAAAGTAATGTTTAGACTTGAAGGATGAATGCTGCTGCTGCTGCTAAGTCGCTTCAGTCGTGTCCGACTCTGTGCGACCCCATAGACGGCAGCCCACCAGGCTCCCCCGTCCCTGGGATTCTCCAGGCAAGAACACGGGAGTGGGTTGCCATTTCCTTCTCCAATGCAGGAAAGTGAAAAGTGAAAGTGAAGTCGCTCAGTCGTGTCCGACTCCTAGCGACCCCATGGACTGCAGCCCACCAGGCCCCTCCATCCATGGGATTCTCCAGGCAAGAGTACTGGAGTGGGTTGCCATTGCCTTCTCCAGAAGGATGAATAAGTTAGTGAAAAAAATAACAATCCTTGAAAATATTCTTTGTTTCCCCATCTCTATGCTTTTGTTTATACTATGCCATCTGCTTATACTAGACCCCTTCTTCCACTACCCAAATTCTAACTCAAGATTTGGGCTTATATCTGCTATTTTCCAGAATGCCCTCCCTGAGCTCTTGCATGTTAATAATAGTATGTGCTTTTTTATATATGAAAGTCAGTTTTGCTGGATACAAAGTCTTTTGAGTCACATTTTATTTGCCTTGGATTTAAGATACTCAGTTACTCTATTATTTTCTTCTGGCATCAAGCATTGGTGTTAAAAAGCCTGACAATATCCTCCTTTTGTTTCTCATATAAGCCACTTGCTTTTTTTCTGCCCCCTTAGATGCATAAAGGATTTTTTATCTCCTGAAAGTCTGGTGAATTTACTAGAATGTGTCTTGGTATTGGTGGTTTAAGTATTCTTAGATACATGGATGCATGGTGTATATATAGTTTTAGATATTTTTTCCTCAATTTGAGAACATTCCTGGAAGTGTTTACAGATTTTCTTGATTTTATACCAGGATATGTATACCTTGATTTTTTAATGTATATTTTCTTGATTTTTGAATATTGTGTTCACTTGCTTCAGTTCTCTGCTTCAGAAACTTCTGTATTCTGTATCAATTCTTCTTTGCTAATCTGCCATATTGTCATTTTCATTCAAATCATTTTACTGTCTTCTGTGATTTCTTGAAAAATTTTCCTCCTGTTTTCCCAAAGGCATTTTAAAATTGCATTTATTTGGTCTTGTGTTTCTTCTAATTTAGTCTTAATCTTTTCCCCTTTTACTTCTAAGTGTTACTTTGAGTAAAGTAAAACTCTTACAAGTTTTTCTAATTCCATTCACCGCGGTTCTTTCATGTCATATATAATTTTCTTATTAATATTTAGCTAGTTTTAAAATAGTTGGTTGTAATTAGAGCTATTTTGTATGCATGTATTTCTGGTGTGGTCTCATCTTACAGAAATGTTATACTTCTGTCTTTTTTTAAATAATAACTTTGAGATTTGACCTTAGTAATTTTCTGCTGTTTATTTTTATATGAAATTAGTTTCCTGGAATTTTTAGAAGGAGTTGTGTGGTTCAGGATGGTTTTCCTAACCTCACAGGGCTCCCTCTTTTGTTGTGTTCATATAATATTAAAAAATATGATGCCTTGCCGACCGTCTTCCCCTCCCACACTTTTATTTAGACCAAGGATTGGCAGAAGCCTCCTATTTTTTATAAATAAGGTTTTATTAAAACACAGCCCTTCTCATTCACTTATGTATGTTTATGGCTACTCTCAGGCCAAACCTGTGAAATTGAGAAGTTGCACCATGGACCCCATAGCCTGCAAGCCCCAGATGTTACTGCCGAGCCCTTAAAGACCCTGAAATCAAACCTCTTCTTTCATTGTCTGTTGTTCCTGTTCTGCTCAATTTTAACTTTATCCCACATGTGTCTTCTCAGTGTGGGCCACTGTCAAGCAAGCCCTCACCAGTCAGTTTAGAGAGTTCAAAGGGACTTCATACTGCTTCAGACCTGAGTCCCCTTTATGTTCGGAGAAGGCAATGGCACTCTTGCCTGGAAAATCCCATGGACGGAGGAGCCTGGTGGGCTGCAGTCCATGGGGTCGCTAAGAGTCGGACACGACTGAGCGACTTCACTTTGACTTTTCACTTTCATGCATTGGAGGAGGAAATGGCAACCCACTCCAGTGTTCTTGCCTGGAGAATCCCAGGGACGGGGGAGCCTGGTGGGCTGCCGTCTGTGGGGTCGCACAGAGTCGGACACGACTGCAGCACCCTTTATGTTTAAAAAATGATGGTAAAATATAAAGTTTATCATTTTAAGTTTAACAACCCAGTATATTCAGTGTTGTGCAGCCATCATCACCATTTAGTTTGAGAACACTTTTTATTACCTCAGAGTAAAACTCACCATTAAACAATACAGCCCACTACCCTTCTCTCTGCAGCCCCTGGTGACCTCTGTTCTACTTTCTGTCTCTGTGAAGTTGCCTATTCTGAGTACTTAGTGCAAGTGGAATCATAAAATATTTCTTGCCGTGTCTGCCTTATTCCACCAAGTACAGTGTTCACTACATCCGTGCTGTAGCAGGCATCAGAATCTCCTTTTATGGCTAAGATTCCATTGTATGGATACATCATATTTTGTTGATCCATTTTATTTATTGGTGGACAACTTCAGTTGTTTCTACCTCTGAACATTGGTGTACAAGTATCTGAATCCCTGCTTTCAAGTCTTTTGAGTATAAATGCAGGAGTCGAGTCGCTGGATTTATATGGCCGTTCAGTTTTTAACTTGATGAAGAACTGTCACAGTGCCTTTTCCATCTTTCCACAGTGGCAGCACCATTTTATATTCCCACCAGCTGTGCACTTGGATTCTAGTTTCTCCACATCCTTGGCCAACATACGTGTTTTTCTGTTTTGCTTTTGTTTTAATGATAGCTCTCCTAATAGATTTTAAGTGGTATCTCATAATAGTTTTGATTGGCATTTCCCCGGTGATTAGTGATATTGAGTATCTTCTCTTGAGCTTATTGAACACTTGTATTTCTTCTTTGGAGATATGTCTATTTGAGTCCTTTGAATTAGATTTGTTGTTGTTGAGTTGTAGAAGTTTAGTTCTTTATTCTGAATATTAACTCCTTGTCGTATGTATGCTTTGCAAATATTTACTCTCATTTGTGGGTTTTTTCAGTCTCTTGATAGTGTCCTTTGATTATTTTCCCTTTAATAAGTAATTTGTGTAGAGCTACTTTAAAGTTGGGCTTAAGTGGCTCACTGGTAAAGAATCTGTCTGCCAGTGTAGGAGACGCGAGTTTGATCCCTGAATCAGGAAGATCCCCTGGAGAAGGAAGTGGCAACCCACTCCAGTATTCTTGCCTGGAGAATTTCATGGACAGAGGAACCTGGTGGGCTCCAGTCCACAGAGTCGTAGAAGATTCAGACATGGTTTAGTTGACTAAACAAGAACAGCGACAACATCTTTAAGATTATATAGCTATCTTGTTCTTCATCAAACTTTCACTCATTAACTTAAGCATCTGTTGATGATTCTTTCTTGAATCAATGGCTGCTGTTTTTGTTCATCAGCTGTGCTCCTGATACTGCCCTAGGTGCTTACCATGCATTATTCCCTTTGTCACAGACGAGGGGACTAAAGCTGAAGAGCCGAAACAACGCTGGAAGGGCTCCTAGTGAGAGTAGAAATGGGAGCAGACTCTGGACTGAACTAAAGCTCGTGTGCTGGAGTTTGGGAAGCAAGTGTTAGCTCAAGACTTGGGACTCCAGGCATCAGGTCTGTTGAGCAAGCCTGTTTCTGATGTTCCTTCCTTTTGCTTGAACACCCTCAACCTCGAGACAGGGTAGGACAAGCAGACTTCAGGGCTGTGGGCTGTGGGCCGCTGGGTGTGTTCTGTAGTGAGGAGCCAGTTCCCTGATGGAGTACCAGCCACTCAGGCTGATCCCCTGCTTGCAGCTTCGTGGGTCACTGTGTATCCTCAGTGTTCTGCAGGTGTGGTTGGCTCAGAAGCTGTGTTCACAGAACCAGAAGGCCCAAGTTGTTGATTCAGTGGTAAGGGTGGAGGGTCTTAGTAAGCTAGCAGCTCTGAGGTAAACATTCCTATTATTTCCTCCTCTGGGGCCTTAGCTGGGAGGAGCAGAACATAGGGAGGGTGGGGTCCTGGGCAGGGAGCCAGAGCCCTGAGTCATAGGAAGACCATGGAGTCAGGGCCAGGGCACGGCATGCTTATCCAGAAAACCTGGAGAGAAGCCATGGTTTGAGTGCCAGGAGGAGGGAGAAGTCACCAGAAGCAGGCGAGGCCACAGGAGGGATTTCGGTCAGAAATGGAGCCACAAACAAGCTCTACTGGGTTAGGATCACATGAGGTTGGTAGAGGAGGTGCTGAACCTGTGTCTGCAGGTCTCCACCATGGGAGGCTGACTCCAGGGCTGACAGCAGCCTAAGCCTGGTAGATGATCGCAGGGATGCACGAGGCAGGTGTGTGCCTCAGACCCAGGTGCCCTCCTGGCTCAGGCTTCGTGATGGACACTCACCTCTCCAGCTATAACTGGGCATCTCCAACAGGCCCATACTCACCTCCATCACCGGGGATTCACCCTTTGTCCTGTCAGCTGGGGTCATCTCGCCTAGCTCCTTGTCTGGAGGATTACCAACCCTCTCTTATAACTGAATTCTTTAAGAATTGGTTTTTGTCCTCCTTTGAGTGACCTGGCCCTGGCTCTTGGGAGCCATGCTGGTGAGTGGCTAGCAGGAGTACCAGCTTTGGGCCAGATGAATCCAGGCTCTGCCATTTACCCATTGTAGGACTTTGTGAAATTACTTAACTTCTTGTGCCTTGATTTCTTCATTTATGAAATGTGAGTAATCAGAGTAACCTGGGATAGTAGTGGGGGCGGCTATCAAATGAAACCATGTTCACAGAGTGCTGATGCGTTCCTGACATAGTCAGTGTCCAGCAGATGTTAGCTGTCTGCGTTTATCTGTCTTGCTTCATTTCTGACTTTGTACCCCAAGCTCTTCCTGGCTCTCCTGTGGTCCTTAGTGTTAGCCTTTGGATTCTCTCAGCGCGATGGCTCTTGATTCCTGTGTCCTGTCCTAGAACTTGCCCTACTCTGACACCTGTGAGGGTGGAGGCCTGAAATAAAGTACCCTGTTTATCAGAGATCTACTTCAAGACACCCTAAGAGCAAAGCATGCCACTGTCTCTCTGCTTAACCCAATTCTAAACGCAAGTTTTGAGAAGAAAAATCTCTTCTGTTAATGTTGTTATGTAACAAAGTACCCTAAAACTTTGTGGCCTAAATAACTTTTATTTTGATCATAATTTTGTGAGTCAGGAGAGGGCTTGGTTGGGTGGTTCTGATGTGTGCTGGAAGCAGTTACAGCTGAAAGATTTCTTTCCAGGACAGTTTCTTCATGCCTGTAATGAGCACTTCCACATACTTTCTCATCCTCCAGGGTCTTCACAATGTTTGGGTCACAGACAGCATGGTTGTCCCAGGGCAGTCAGATTTCTCACATGACAAAGGCCCTAGAGCAAGCATTCCAAGAGGGTGGCCTAGATGGAAGCTGCAAGGCCTCTCATGAACTGTACTCAGAGTTTGAGAAGGTCATTGCTGCTGCATTCTTTTGGCTGAACAAGTACCCAAGGCCAGATCAGATTCCAGGGAAGAGGAATTAGATTCCACCGCTCAGTGGGAGTCTTCCCTGATAGCTCAGCTGGTAAAGAATCTGCCTGCAATGAGGGAGACCTGGGTTCCATCCCTGGATTGGGAAGATCCCCTGGCGAAGGGAAAGGCTACCCACTCCAGTGTTCTGGTCTGGAGAATTCCGTGGAGTGTATAGTCCATGGGGTCACAAAGAGTTGGACACGAATAAGCGACTTTCACTTTCTCAGTGGGAGGAGTAGAGTTAGGGTTAGGGATGCAAGCAATCTTGAGTCGACCACAGCACCTGATGAGTGGATGCTGACTACCGTCTGGTGCTCTGCTGCAGTGGGGTCAGGGAAATGGAATTTTTAGAATGTCTTGACTCTGCAGCTTAGATGGAAGATGGGGCACAGGAAAGACGGTGGGACAGCCCACCATTCAGTCATGCTTGTCATGCTTTGGTGATCAGATTCTGTGAGTTGGCTGAAAGGTCCCTTAGATTTTTTTTTCTGTATGAGGGCTCTAGTAACAGTTGTTTTTAACTTCATTTGAAACAGTTTTGTTAGATTATATTATTACACCTGTCATACTTGTGTGCATTAAAAATTTATCAAAGTAGTAAATTTTTGTATAGCTGTTTTAATATTGAAGGTGGAAGAAAAAGGCAAGATTTTCAGCATATTGTGCTTTATTATTTCAAGAGAGAAAAACACAGCTGAAACACACAAAAAAGATTTGTGCAGTATATGGAGAAGGTGGTGTGAGTGATCAAACATGTCAAAAGTGGTTTGTGAAGTTTCAGGCTGGAGATCTCTCACTGGATGATGCTCCACAGTTGGGTAGAGCAGTTGAAGTTGATACTGATCAAGTCAAGACATTAATAGAACAGTCAGCATTGTACCACTTGAGAGATAGCTGACATGCTCAAAATACTCAAATCAAGCATTGAGAATCACTTTCACCAGCTTGTTTGTGTTAATCACTTTGATAAATTTGGGTTCTGCATAAGTGAAGTGGAAAAAACCTTGACCATATTTCCACATGTGATTCTACTGAAACATGGCAGAAACTTTCTATTTTTAAAATAAATTGTGATGGGCAATGAAAAGTAGACACCGTACAATAACGTGGAACAGAAGAGATCATGGGCAAGCAAAATGAACCACCACCAACCTCACCAGAGGCCAGTCTTCATCCAAAGAAGTGATATTGGAAGATGGTAGGATTGGAAAGGAGTCCTCTATAATGAACTCCTTTTGTAAAACCAAACAATTATTTCCACCAAGTACTGCTCCCAATTAGACCCACTGAAAGCAGCAATCAACAAAAAGTGTTCAAAATTAGTCAACAGAAAGCCCACAATCTTCCATCAAGGTAACGTAAAACTCCGTGTTTCTTTGATGACCAGGCAAAAACTGGTCAGGTTGGCTAGGAAGTTCTGATTCATCTGCAGTGTTCACCAGACATTGCACCTTTGGATTTCCATTTATTTTGGTCTTTTCAAAATTATCTTAATGGCAAAAAAAATTTCAGCTTCCTAGAGTAAAAGGCACCTGTAACAGTTCTTTGCTCAAAAAGATAAAAAGTTGGGGAAAGGTGGAATTATGAAGTTGCCTGGAAAATGGCAGCAGGTTATGGAACAAAACAGTGAATATGATATTCAATAAAGTTCTTGGTGAAAGTGAAAAATGTGTCTTATTTTTACTTAAAAACCAAAGGAACTTTTTGATCAACCCAGTATAACAAGTTTCCCTTCATCCTTGGTGTCAGCATTCTTGAGTCCAAATGGGAATGGGGAGCAGTCAGTCCCTCAGTCTATCCTGTCCTCTGGGTCAAAGCTTAAATTTTTTTTTTTTTTTTACTAAAACAGTGAAAGCTACAGTTTATAACAGCATATGGACATATATATGTAACTGAAAAAAAGTTTTATGGTGCAATTTTTATCTTTATTATGTGCAATGTTGTCTCATAATTTTCTAGTCTGTTCCTTTTAAACAGATAGCATATTGTGCCTCCACTCAATCTCATGATTCATTGATTTACCAGTTGTAGTTTGAAAAGCATTACTGAAAATTCTTCTCTTTTCTTATAGGGACTGAAAAGAAAAAAAAAGTAGGAAAAAAAGTACATAAGAACATTCCTCAAAAAGATTGGAGGAAGCTACCTAAAAGCAATGCCTGTTAACCTCTATCTCATTCACATCCAATTTACTTGTTTAGATCACTCACAAAAATTTTATCATACCAAGTTACTTTTCTTGCTGACAAGTTTTGTAACAAAGATAACATGAACTTACCTGACCAGTAAACTAAAGGAGAATAAAAGTTGTATGCCTGCATTATTTTCAGTGTTGATAGCTCTAAAGATATGCTTGTTTTACTTAAAAACTCCAAACTTGCTTTAATATGCCAAAATTAATCTCAGATCATATAAACCTGAAAAGTGCTGGATCCAGTCTGTTATATTTCAACTGGTATAAATGCTTTGGGTTGTTTTTGGTTTGGTTTGGTTTTGTTGGCTGTGATTTGTGACATGTGAGATCTTAGTTCCCAGACCAGGGATCAACTCCCATCCCCCCACCCTGACCCCTCGCAGTGAAAGCTTGAAGTCTTAACCATTGACCACCAGGGAAGTCCCATTGCTTGTTTGTTTTTAAGCCAATTAAATAGAGCTCTTCTGCAGATCAATTTTAGCAATACCATCAGCAGGTAGGAAATGAAAAAATCACATCTATAACACACATGTATACACACACACACATACAGACACATGAAAATACAGACAGAAGGAAACAGGGACCCTCTCGGTTTGTTTTAAATTTCAGCCGTGTCTCAGATCAAACTCAAAAGAATAGTTAGATCCAAATTGTGTTTCTGGCATACTGTAAGGATGCTTTTAGAGCTCTTTATGAAGTCAATTTGCCTTTTAGAAGCTTCTGCAAATCAATCAAAGAATGCATTACATTGGATCCCTAAGGATTTGGACTCCTCTCTTTTAGGAGTGCTCCTTAAGGTGAACTTTTTTAAAACAAAGATTCCCCCTTTTGAACAGGATGGATGAATTCCCAAAACCCTTCAACAGACAGAAATACCAAAAATCTAAGGCAATTGCTGTTTAAATCTTTCTTTCTTGTTTATTTGCTCCAGTTAACTTAGAAACAGTAACTAGGGGTTTAACATTTGGATCCTCAGATGATAGTTCAGTTTTAAAGGGGCTGGTTTTCACAGAGGACAGATGGAAGATGGCATTGGGGGTGGGGCCAGAGTACAAGGTGGAGTCCTGAGACAGAAGAGCCAAAGAAGATACACAAGATGGCCCTAAGACAAAGAATTTAGAGGGAGGGGAACATAAGAAGTAGGAGGTTTCAGAAGTCATTTTGTTCTTGTTTTTAATCTAGCTTTTTGGTTCTGTCTGCCAATTTAGAAACAGTACCTTGCCGAGAAGCAATTTTAGAGTATTGAGTGTATTTGAAAGCTTATTGGTACTAACAAAAATAAATATACCATTTGTTTTAATTTTAAAATCAGAGTCCTCCAATGTAATCTTAAAAATGAGTTTAGGAAGATTGAAAATTCCTCATAATGGCCATGGTAATTCTGAGTAACCTTCAGATTTTTCAGCCCACTTTGTTAAAAATGCACATGTGGGGAGCCTGTAGTTTTTAACATGGAACCAACTGGAATCCCCAAAGGAGGGCTGCCCTCAGGACATTTAGATGGCCAGAGTCTTATTTTCTTAAGTTAGCCTAGAATTCTAAGAAAGTTGCTGCAGTCCTGGCCCAGGTTCCAAAAGGAATAAAACAAACTCTTAGATCCCACTTAGCTTCGTCCTCAAAAGAGAACCTCACTACCATGCTCCAGAAAACAACTTAATACTCACTAATGAAGAAGCCTTGATCCAGAAAGAACAAAACCTTTCCAAATCCCAGATGAAGTCCAGGAGCTCAAAGTGCAAAAAGAGTGGAGCTTGGAACCCAAAATGAGACTCCAGACTGAAAGCAGATGCTGACCACAGAACCAATGAGCATAAGGGACTTTGCAGGTACCTCATTCAGTTCTGGGAGCCATCATCTCTGGCGTCCACCTCCTCTGGATCCCACTTCTGACACCAAGTATGTCAGCTTTAGTAATATAATAGCCAGCTACTTTAGCAGCAAAAGTGAGTTTATTTACTGATAGCAGAGGAATTCCAATTTGGTATAAGTGAATGACAGCACACCATAGGCAAATCCAGAGCACAAGGAAAAGGAACTTGCTTTTATGGGGAAAAGGAGGGAGTTGAGAGGTGCTGTGATAACCAAAGAGTCCATTGGAAGAAGCCAGGAATCCAAAGTATGGTGGCTTCTCATTGGTTGGGCTTCTACAGTCTGATTAGCTGGGCCATCATGGAGTGGAAAGATGTTTTCCTCCCCCTGATGGATAGTAATGTAGAGGCACCTTCCTGTCAAGAGATGTAGGTAAGGTCTCTTCCTGTCTGGTGTAACTGATGATGCATCATGGTCACGAGAGCTCGCCCTACAGGCCTGTCCCAATTTCAATTTAGAGGAGTTTGTTGTTGCCTTTTTTTTTTTTTTTTTAAACAAAAAGGCTTTATTATAAATTCATAACAGCTTTATTCATAAATATACAAAAATAAAAATAAGCCAAGTCTATCAACAGGAATTTGGATAAACAAATTGTAATATGTCCATACAATCGAATATTGTACAGCCGTGAAATGAATGGACTACCAGTACACACAACATCATGGATAAAAACATGTTGAACACAAAAGTGTACATGTTTTGTGATTCTATTCATATAACATTCTGGAAAAGGCAAAACTATACTGAGAAAGTAGATCAGTGGTTCCCTGGGCCAGTAGTGGGAGGCGGGCACAAGGAAGCTCGGGGAATGATAGGAATGTTCTCTATCTTCGTGGTAGTGGAGGTTCTACAGGTATATACATTTGTCATATGAGTCGGACACAACTGAGTGACTAAGCATACATTCATCAAGTCACACTGAACTATATACACTTAAAATATATGCAGTTTATTGTCTGTATGGGCAAAGTCACTTCAGTTGTGTCCGACTCTTTGTGACCCTATGGACTATAGCCTGCCAGGCTCCTCTGTTCTTGGGATTCTCCAGGCAAGAATACTGGAGTGGGTTGTTGTGCCCTCCTTCAGGGGATCTTCCCAACCCAGGGATCTTACGTCTCCTGCATTGGCAGAGGGGTTCTTTACCACTAGCACCACCTGGGTATGTATACCATACCTCAATAAAGGTTTTGAGATACACCATTTTTTTAAAAAAAGATGGTCAGTTGGAGACCCCCTAGCCAGATAGGCTAGGTTTTTTTAAAGTCAGACATACATGGTTTTATGTGAAATCTCTTCTTTTAAGACATTAGTACCTAATTCAGAACTTAATTATGCCACACAAGCCAAACAAATGAATCCTCAGGCTACATTTGGCTCGCAGGCAGCCAGTTTGTGGTCTGAGCCTTAAAATCTGCCTTGAGCTCAGCCAGTAAAGCTGTAAGCTGGAACTACACAGAGTGACTTCCTGGGTGTGGCTCTGGCATGTTGCTCTTGACCCTCCTTGCGAGAGGTGATGAGTAGTGAAATGTGGGTCTGGGGAGCTGAATTTTTTAAGAATTAATTTCACAAACCACATTATAATAATCACACATAGAGTATTTAACATTGATCTAATTCTACTAACTAATATCCACATTTCCCCAAAATTGTCCTGAAAATGTCCTTCTTAGTCTGCCCCCCCAATTCAGTTTGTAATTAAAGATTATACAGTGCATTTACTTATCATTTCTCTTCAGTTGCCTTTAATTTAGAATAGTTCCCAGTCTTTTTAGACTCTCATGAAACTTTTTGTGAGGAGCTTGGACAGGTGTTTTGCAGATTGTCCGTTTGGATTTGTCTGGTTTTTGCAACTGCAGTATGGGATTCAGGTTAATCATTTTTGGCAGAAATTGTGGATAGGTGATGTCATGTTCTTATTAGGCTCATGCTGTCATTTTGACTATTTGTGATGTTTTATCACTTGTTTACATAGTGTCTGCCAGGTTTCTCTGCTGTAAAGGTCATTTCCCCCACTTTATAATTAATAAGTAATCTGTGGGGAAATTCTTTGATCTGTGCAGAAAAACCAACAAGCTTTTGCCCTGTGGTTTGGCTCCACTGATGATTCTTTTCTGAATCAATTGTTACCATGTAGGATGTAAACGGACATCAGTATTTAAAACAGTCCCTGAGCAATTTTATAATTTTATTTATTTACTTATTTTTGGCTGTACTGGGTCTTTGTTGCTAGGTGGGCTTTTCTCTAATTGCAGCAAGCAGGGATTACTCTCTAGCTGTGATATGCGGGCTTCTCATTGTGGTGGCTTCTCTTGTTGCAGAACACGGGCCTTGTGCGCATGCGAGCTTCATGAGTTGCAGTTCCTGGGCTCTACAGCACAGGCTCAATACTGGTGGTGCATGGGCTTAGTTGTTCTGAAGTATGTGGGCTCCTCTTAGATCAGGGATCGAACCCATGTCTCCTGCACTGGCAGGGGTATTCTTTACGAGTGAACCACCATGGAAGCCTCCTCCTAATGTAAAAAATAAGTGATTTTATTAAAGTGTAACCAGTGTTGGGAATTGCTAGACCAGTGCTTCTCATTCTGTGTTTACAGTTTCCCTGGAGATCTTGTTATAAAGCAATTTTGGATTCAGTTAAACTGAAGTACAGGTAAGAGTTAGCATTTCTAAGAAATTTCCAGGTGCTGCTCATCCACATGGGTCACATGTTAAATGTCAAGGGTTAGTCTAGACTTCAGAAAACACCTGCAATTCATTTTGGATACAGTGCCTTTCCCCCCTAATTTAGTTCTACCAAGCGTGTCAGTCAAGATTCTCAGTTACAAATATCAAAATACCCTCTAGTTTGTCTGCATGGAAAAGGTATTTATGAATCAGCATTGGGGAACTCTCAGAACCCCTTGGCACTGAGCTCCCAGGAACAGTGCCCAGACATGTTGCAGAACTGACCTCATGAGGGAACCAGCCTTCCCACTGCTGGGCACTGAGCCCATCAGCACTGATGCCAGGCATGCATACCAGTTGTGACCAGTACTGCCACCAGCACCAATACCACACTGATGCCTGAAACTCAACCTCACAGCTATTATTGGCTGTCAGAGCTAGATGTCAGGAGTCACCCTCGCAAACAAACAGATTCTACACAGAGCACACTTTCTCATGTTGTTTTATTTCTAAAATTTCATTCGATTGGGTGGGATTCCTGGAGCCTTGGTCACATAGCTATTCCTTAGCTGCAAGGGAGGCAGGGAAATCACATTTCCTGGCTTCTCTCTTGGGAGATGGGGAAAAGGCAGAGTTTGTAAAGCAAAGATGCTCTAAAGAAGCAGCTCCAAAACATGGCAAGTGTCCAACACACGGTTACTTGAAAGAATCAACATCGTAAAAAAAAAAAAAAAAAAAAAGAATCAACATCGTAAGTGCTGAGAAATCTACAAAAAATAAGAGTAATACTAGAGACATTCTCTCTGATGTAGAAAATACACTGTGAAACTGTGATAATGTGTGATATCAGAATGAGAATAGATAAATATTTGGGGTATACTTGTCATATTTACATATGTGTGTGTGTGTGTGTGTGTGTGTGTGTGTGTGTGTGTGTATGTACTGGGGGAAAGGACTTAGATCCAGGCCTTTATATCAATGTTAGCCAAAGCTAGTCAGGATGACCAAGCTCAAAGTCAGCGTGGGAGGGCATCAGTCAAGGGCTTGGATAGAAGGAAGCATGCACCAATGGGAGGACTTCACTGCAAGAGTCTACCTCAAGTATGTTCTCATCTATGATTTTTAAAAATTGTACATTAGTAAGGCCAAAAGGAGCTATCAGAATGTCACTAGTGATGGGAATTTCCTGACAGCCTAGTGGTTAAGGCTTTGTCTTCCAATGCAGGGGATACAGGTTCAATCCCTGGTGGGGGAGCTAAGATCCCACATGCCTCGAGGCCAAAAACACAAATCATAGAACAGAAGCAACATTGTGACAAATTCAATAAAGGTTTTAAAAACGGTCTCTGTGAAAAAAAAATTTTTAAAGAATGTTACTTACTAGTGATTATCTCTGAGTGATAGTTTTCTTTCCATATTAATACTTTGCATTCTAAAATGCTTATAATAAATAGGTTTTCTTTTTTAATCATTGGAAAAAATTAAGTTAGAAGAATGGGAAGAAAGATAAGAAAGGTGAGAAGGGAGGGAGGGAAGAAGAGAAAGAGAGGAGGAGAGAGGAATTGAGTCAGGGAAGAGAGGAATAACTGAAATTGATTTACAGCTGGAAAGCTGGTGGCTTTCTTAGGGCTAAATTTTCCAGAAGAGCAATCTGAGCAGTGCAATACACTCTGAGTGGCGTCTCTCTCTCTTCCTCCTCACCCCCTCCTGGGCTCTTGGATCTGCAGAGCTCCACAAGCAGCATCCAGGCCAGTTCTTGTGTTCGGTATCCCCTTGAACTGACTTCTGCTCTAAGCTTCTGTGTTGCAGTTTTGGCTTCGCCCAGAGCTTTGGATGGACTATTCCAATCCCAGTTCTGAGACTGCAGAACTATGCTGATAGGAGAGTCCTTTGATGTGGAGCAGGATGGAATGAGACAAAGGGTAGCAGGATCTGCTGATATTTCCGTGGAAGCCTTGAGCTGCCTCTGGCTGCAGCTGGGACCAAGCTCCAGAGCTGATTTGAAGTGGGAGGGGGAGTGAGAGGGCTTGCCCTTTATCCTCCTGTGACGATCAGTCCTTAGACATGGGCTGCCTGATGCGAGGATGTGACCTTGCTCAGGGTGGCTCTCCTCAGAGAGGCTCTTCTTGACTGTGGCTGAGGCTTATCTGTGAGGGTCACTCTGAGGTAACATGTGCTTCGTTTCTGAATGGGGATCTTCATTTCCTTTGGGGGATCCCAGCGTCCACCATGAATTTACAGACTAGTGTGTTGATATGGAGCTAGGCAGGCTTCCCAGATAGTGCTAGTGGTAAAGAACCCACCTGTCAACCCGCAGGAGACAGAAGAGACATGGGTTCGATTCCTGGGTCAGGAGGATCCCCTGGAGAAGGGCATGGTAACCAACTCCAGTATTCTTGCCTGGACAGTCCCATGGACAGAGGAGCCTGGTGGACTACAGTCCATGGGGTCACAAAGAGTTGGACATAAATAAAGCGACTTAGCATGCACATATCAAGTTTGGCAACAATGGGATAAGAAGCTACTAGAAGAAGCAGTGGGAAAGAAGGCAGGAAACAGTGTCGGTTTAGGGGGCATTAATTCTGTCCTCTGCTGTCTTCACCCACAGTCCAGGCCTGCAGTTTTCTTAAATGTTGTGTTCTGAGGCACCTGTGCTCAAGAGCCTTTGGTATGTTTGGGACTCCAGGTCTGTCTTGCATCTGGCCTCCACTTGAAGGTACTCTCTTGGGTGTGCTGTTTCATCCTGGAACCACCACCAGGGGACATTACAGACACCCTTGGCTTGCACGACCCAGGCTGAAGATGAAACACTGCCTCTCCTCATCTTGCTTCTGAAAAAAAGAAAAAGGAAATATATTTTATGGGATTATCCTTTTGGAAACAAAAGACACAGAGCCGTGATGTGACAGTTGGATCTCCCTCAAGAAAGAATGTGCCCTTTGAGACTTCCCTGGTGGTCCAGCGGCTAAGATGTGCTTCCAATGCAGGGGGCCCCGGTTGGATCCCTGACCAGGGAATTAGATTCCAGGTGCCACACTAAGGATCCCACATGTTGCAACAGAAATCGAAGATCCTGTGTGTTGTAGCTAAGAACTGGCACAGTCAAATAAATATTAAAAAAAGAAATGTGTCTTTTAGCTGCCAGGTGTACAGGTAGCTGGCAGCCTTCAGCTCTTTGCATCTCATGATTTGCCTCAGCCTTCACACTGGGTCCAGTGTCTGACTGGCAGCCCCAGACCATGACTATGTATGACAGGGATACTAAGGCCTGGGTATTTTTGCCAAATCTAAGATTCCTCTATGGGCTGTTTTTACTCCCTCTCAAGAAAGTGAAAGGCTAACCTACAGAATGGAAGGCAATATTTGCCAATCTTATGTCTGATAAGTGACTTGTCTGCAGAACACGTAAAGAACTCTTGCCATGGAATCCTAATAAAAGCAAATGATCCAATTAAAAAATAGGCAAAGGATCTGAACAGACTTCTCCAAGGAAGAAATACAAATGGTCATCCAATTAAAAAATAGACAAAGGATCTGAACAGACTTCCCCAAGAAAGGAATACAAATGGTCAAAGGGCACATGGAAAGCTGTTCACCATCACTAACCATCAAAGATTTGTAAATTGAAAGCATAGTGAGATAGATACCATTTCATATCCGTGAGTGTTGAGGATGTGGAGAAAGTGGGAACCTCAGGGTGTGGGTGGCGGTGTGAAATGGTGCAGCCACAGCAAAAACAGCCTGGCAGGTCCTGACATGGCTAAGCATTGAGTCACCATATGACCCAGCAGTTCCACTCCCAAGTTCATCCCCAAGAGAAACGAAAACATATGTCTACACAAAAGCTTGCAAACAAATGGTCACAGTGGCGCTAGTCACAACAGCCAAAAGGTGGAAACAACCCAAATGTCCGTCAAAGACCCAGGTGGGAAGCCCAGATGGGGGAACAGCTCCAAGTGGCTAACTTCTGAGTGCTTCCCAACATGGGGAAGAGAGAAAACGGAAATGGGCAAGTTCTTACTTGAACATTTCTGCTGTGCGTAGGTTTTGGATTTGTTGGATGTTTAAAGTCCCTTCTTTGAAGCTTTGGGTACTTGAATGAGTTTTCTGAGGCATCCTTTTTCTCAGTCACTAGGTGTGGAGCAAACACACCTCTCCCAGAAAATTCTCTCCAAAAAATTTCCTCCTTAAATCCAATTGCCAACCTTTTTCTACCTTTGATGGGGCAAGGAGTTAAGACTGATTATTTTTCAGAGACCTGATAAATTCTGCATTTGGTCTAATCTGGGGTTTTTCAACCTCAGAATCACAAACACTTTGGTTGGATGATTCTTCACTGTGGATTCTGTCTTACCCTCTGCATGATGTTTAGCAGCATCCTTGGCACTGGCTTGGTGGTTAACACCCTCCCCTTCCCCAGTTGGCAAGCCAAAACATCTCCGGACATTTTTCACTTCCACATGTCCCCTGGGGGTGTTGATGGCAAAATCGCTCCAGGTTAAGAACCACTGACGCCGCCCCCTTGCCACTCAAAGTGTGGACCATGGACCATTAGCATAAGCATCATCTGAGAACTTGCTAGAAATGTAAATTAACAGGTTCGACCCTAGACATGCTGAATCAGATTCTACACTTGAACAAGATGTGTGATTTGTGTACTCATTAAAATGAGAAGCCTGGTTTAGTACACTGCAGTATGTGGGATCTTTCTTCCTCTACGAGGGATCGAACCCATACCCACTGCAGTGGAAGCACGGAGTCTTGACTACTGGACCACCAGGGAAGTCCTGAAAAAGACAAAGGTACCAAGGCCATGGGCTGGCCTTACTGGCACCATATTCTCTTGCATTAGTCCTTCACTTGTGGCTTGTGTTAGAATCTCCACAATCTTTCTCAAACTGCATGGGCCCAAGCCCCAGATTTTCTGATTCTGCGGGTTCAGATCGGCCATCCAGGGTCTAGGAATTTTGAAACGCCTCTCCAGGTGATGTGCTGTCAGTTAAGACCCCCTGGGATACCTTTACTGGGTGCTGAGTTCCTTCCTTCCAAATCAGTTATTCAAGTTGCAGAATCTCTTGAGATAGGGACTTCCTTAGTGGTCCAATGGTTAAGACTTGTGCTTCCAGTGCAGGGGCGTGGGTTTGATCCCTGGTCCAGGAACTAAGATCCTACGTGCAGTGCGGCATGGCCTAAAAAAAATCTCTTGAGATAGAATAATTGGCTGCCAAGTGAGCCCTGGCCACATTTCAGAAGCAGAGGGGAAATAGGATCATGCTTGGATTCTGGAGTGGATTCTTCTCAGGCCTCCAGACCTGGGGAGTGTGGTCTCTGGAAGTGGCCAGTTGCTGAATCCCCTTCTCCTGCCAGAGGACCCAGGGAGCTGCTCATTCTGTCATCACACCCTGCATTGCACACACCCCTGCGGAGACTCTGGCCACCAAACTGAGGCACAGTGTCCCTTCCAAGAATACCCAGGCTTTCTTAATTTCTTCTGTGTCCTCAGACAAGAATGGCTGGAAAAAGTGACAGGGCAGGCTTTCTTGGAAAGCAGTCTGGCCAGCATCAGCATTAATGAGTAAAATGTGTCCTTGTGTGGCTATTTCCCAACAGACAGCACATTCCTAAGCTATTTTAACTCATTGGTTCAGAAAGTCTAGAGTCCCCGTCTTCAGTCCTGGATCCTTTTTCTCCTAGAGAATCAGACCGAGACATCATTAACTAAAGGGTTCGATTAGTCTCAGAGAATATCTCCCTTCGTGTTGTTTGGTCACTAAGTTGTGTCCAACTCTGCACCACCATGGGACTGCAGCACTCCAGGCTCCCTTGTTCTTCACTATCTTGCAGAGTTTGCTCAAATTCATGTCCGTGGAGTCGGTGATGCTATCTAACCATCTCATCCTCTGCTGCCCCCTTCTCCTTTGGCCTTCAGTCTTTCCCAGCATCAGGGTCTTTTCCAGTGAGTCAGCTCTTAGCATCAGGAGGCCAAGGTATTGGAGCTTCAGTCCTTCCAATGAATATTCAGGGTTGATTTACTTTAAGACTGACTGACTGAATATCTTCCTATCTATCACCTATCTATCTATATATCTCTTATCATCATCTAGCTATAGATCGATAGTTGTAGAGATTTTTATATTACAAAGTGGTAAAAAAAATTCAACTGAGGAAATGTTAAAGATCTTATTGGCTTTATTTAATGATTCATGAATCAGGCAGCATCCCACCTGGTAGATAGAAAGGAGCGCCCAGGAGCTGTACAAAATAGAAGACTTCCCGGCAGAAGGAACAGGGTAGGGAGGTTAAACTAGCAAAGAGTGGATTGGTTGTGACGAGGTCATCTTTCTTTAGGGGAGAGTAAGAGTCTTCACTACTGCTGACCAGGTAATTCCTCGTTGACTGATTTAAGACTCCATTTCCAGGAGAGGCCAAAACTAGAATTAAGTCTCAATTAGGTGACATGGGGCTTAGCCTAAGTGACTTCATTTTGGATCTGTTGTCTTGTCTTGTTTTTAGCAAAAGTAATATAACCTTGATTTAGAAAGTTTGGAACTTGATACAATTTTTAAAAACTTGTTAAAGTGTGGTGGCCAGAACCTTCTTGGAGCTGTCAAAGTTACATTGAAAAGGCCAAGAATAGGCTGCCTTTTAGAACATAAGAAAACTTGACTATCTTTTTTTTTTTTTAAAGGCTCATTTTAATTTTTGGATTTTTTGGCCATGTTGCACTTCCTACATGTTGCATTTTCCTACATGTTGCAGGATGTAGGATCCTAGTTCCCCACCAGGAATTGAACCCGTGCCGCCTGCATTGGAAACACAGAGTCTTAACCACTGGGCCACCAGGGAAGTCCCTCAACTATCTTTGTTATGCTTCTCAGAGCCGTAGAAGTGGACCATACAACACTTCAGGCCCTGTCCAAAAGAATACACTTTTCCTAGTCAACTGGAAAAATCGTCCTACAAAAGTTTGTTATTTTCCTTCACAAATAAGCATGCAATTGACTAGTTTCAATGTGATAAACACCTGACTTGAAGCTAAAGCGTCACTAATTTTAGCTAGCTAATCATCCCCACTTTTGTCTCAAGTTCATGAGATCTTTGTTTCTTATCACTGATCGACAATGTCATTTGTATTGTATTTTCTATTCAATTAAATATTTAAATAATGACATCAGTTGCTATTCTGAGACTGAAGACAACTGGTGATGCTGAAATGGAACTCTTGGCAGCTATATAGCAACCCCAGGAATTAGCCTGAAATCATCTAGAGTCAGCTGAGAGATACAAGTGCAAATTCAGTCTTTGAAAGTTGCATTCAGTCTGTCAGAATATAGTGTATGAAACATACAAAAGTGTAGACTAAGACTTGAAATTAGCAAAATTGTGGACTGTCTATATAGACAGACAGTCCACTATATATGTATATGTATATGTGTATATATGTATATATATATATGACATACCCTCTCCCTGTAGCACAGTATCTTCAAAATTCTTCCCTTCAATCTCCTGAAAACTCAGAACCTTATTCTCCTGTCATTATAACAATCCCTGCCTTGTGGTGAATAGGGTCTTTACCTAGAAAGGCAGAAGTGGTGAAGATATTTAGTATTTCTTTTGAAGTTCCATCTGGTGCTTGCATCTTATTTGGGGGGCCTCCTCTTGACATCTTGACTTATGCAACACTTGCCAGTCGGGCCTATAACAGCCCAAGAGTGATCATCCAGGTGATCTTAGTGAATAAATATGGTAATTAATTCTAACCAAAGTTTGGCATCCACATATAAAAATAAGACAAGTATTTAGAATAGATAAATCCTGCATAAAAAAAGAGGATGAGACCATTCGCCTCTGATTAATTATCCCAAGAGAGGCAGCAAAATTCTTGCAGAAGAAGGGAATAAAGAGTGCTGGCCTGTGCTCGAAAGGAGCACCAGACTACAGTCCAAAATGTGAGCCTGTTAAGTCCAGGTGCTGAGGCTTGCTCATCTGGAATCTACTTGAGATCACCCATTTTCAGTCTACTCAACTGCAGTAGGTAGGTACCTTGGTTGTGAGCAGTAGAAACTCAAAATAGCTTACACCTGAAGATGGATTTAAGGAACAATGGACCCTTGGAATCAATGGCTCTCTTGGAACATGGGTCTATTGGAACCCAAGAGCAAGACTGCAACTGGGACTCAGAAACTATATGAAATCACAGATTCAAACACCACCAGCCTCTCTGTCTTGTTTCTGTGCCTCTCTGAGTGTCATTTTTTTTTCTCAGCAATGCAGCTGCCTCTAATTAATCCTCCAGTTCACATGATCTGAAACATGATTGTAGACAGCACCTAAGTTTTATATTTTCACAGCCTCAGACACCAAAAAGAGTCTGTTTCAACTCTCTTTCAGTCTCTGGTCCAAAAATTCTGGGAGAAAGCACTCACTGGATCAGCTTGGGGCAGGTGCCTTCCCCTCCCTTGAGTCAATTAGCTGTGGGCAGAGGACAAGGTCACATGAAAACCTGGCAGCCTGGAAGCAGGAAGCAAGAGTGGATAGTGCCAGCCATTCATTCCCGTGGGGGTATCCATTGAGCCAGCTCTCCCACCATTTTGATGTATTCTTTTGTATTCATTAAATCTATGTATGAGTCTGGAGAAATACAGCATGTTCATGGATTGAAAAACTCATGGATTTATTCTCCCCAGATTGATTTCTAGGTTATATATATCCTTATCAAAATCTCAACTTTTTTTTTTTTTGGTATTTGTTTTGTTTTTATATTTTGATTTTTATTTATTTTGTAAAGGTTTTTTATTTATAATTATTAATGATTATATTCTTCTGTTTTTGATTTCTCTTTTTTCCCCAAACAACTTTTTATTGAAATGTATTTGATTTACAATGTTGTGTTGGTTTCAGGTGTATAGCAAAGTGATTGTTATAAATGTGTGTTTGTATGTGTGTGTATGCATGCACATGGTCGCTCGGTCATGTCTGATTTTTACAACCCCATGGACTGTGGCCCGCCAGGCTCCTCTGTCCATGGGGATTCTCCAGGCAAGAATACTGGAGTGGGTTTCCATGCTCTCCTCCAGAGGATTTTCCTGACCCAGGGATCATACTAGCATCTCTTAAGTCTCCTGTTTTGGCAGGGCAGGTTCTTTACCACTAGTGTCCCCTGGGAAGCCCATATATATATCTTTCCAATTCTTTTCCAAAATAGGTTATTATAAGATATTGAATATAGCTCCCTGTGCTATATAGTAGGTCCCCCTTGGTTATCTATTTTATATATAATAGTATGTATCTGTTAATCCCAAAGTCCGAATGTATCCCTCTCCCTCTCCATTTCCCCTTTGGTAACAAACCCTTTGGTTTGTTTTCTGTGTCTGTGAGTCTGTCTCTCAACATGTTTTTTTAGTAGAACTTGACAAGCTAATTCTAAATTTATATGAAAATATAAAGGGCCAGGAAGAGTCAAGATAGCAGCCAGTTCTGGAAGCTCTGGGGTATGAAATGACCCTCTTCTTATTCACTGAAGATGTGACTTTAAAAAAATGTCAGAAATAAAGAAAACCCTGCAGAATACTACCCACAGTTTTCACTCAATAAAGGAAGGAAGGTCACAAGCAGTCTAGGGCCCCCCAGGTACAAGCTTGTGCACAGGCACTCAGGAAGGAAGATCCAGGGGAAAAGAGAGTTGAGTGAATTACAGGTAAGAACTGTGTGTGAGCTACACCGTGGGTCCTGTCTTCCTTCTGTCCTTTGAATCTCATGAGAAAGTCTCACTGGTAGCCCACCCTAACCAGAGTCCCACTGGAAAGGGAACTTGGGAGTCTGTAGACCAGCCTAGCCAACTCGCCACATCATGCATCCACTGCACTAGTGTGCATGCCGGTTTGGGTAGATACTGCCAGGATATAGTCATTAGTCTTACCTTACCCTGCAGATCATCGCTGACGGCTGAGCCCCGGCTGTCTCTTGTGGTCACGCTCTCTCTCCTCCAGGCGGCCCAGCACGCCTTGTCCTTGGGGCTGACCTCAAATCCAGCATGTGCTGGCTGTTCAAGGCCCAGCTGGTCCCTTTGCTCAGACTCCTCTCTCACCCAAGAACTCCAAGCACCTCCATAACAGTGCTTTGCGCTTTAAGAAATGGGTGGGGAGTTCACCCTTGCCCACAAGTGTTTCACTTAATCAAGGATTTGTTGTTTTAAAAATGACTTTCCTGGTGACTTGGTTTATTTGCATTAAAGGCCTTCACATCCCCTTGCTGCCTGTGGCCTGGAATTGCTGACTTCAGTCCTTCTGGGAGCCCCGGGCATGGAAAAACCTTGTGGGCTCTGCATCTACATACATCATTGTGTGTGCGTGTAAATATTTCAGCAGAATGTAAACAAGGCGTGGGCTTGCTGCCTCGTTCACTGCAGCGTTTCCAGTGCCTCCACAGGGCCTAGCACATGGTGACCACTCAACAAATATGTGTCAAGTGAAGGACCGCAGCACACATGCACATTTCTGTACAAGGACCTGGGGACAGTGTGTAACCATCTGTGTGCAGATATGTTATTTTGTGTGTGTGTGTTTGGATGTGGCGGGGGGAGGACAAAAGTATTTGGGTAAGCCCAAAACAGCCATTGGGGACTACTTTAATGACGCCTGACCATCAGCAAAGTACAGAATTTGTTGGAGAAACATATGGAAAACTAATATTTGTGCAGAGTGGAAGAGCAGACATGAATTCCTTTCATAGCGAGGTGACTGGTGGCCCCCCAAAGATGTGCACTAACTCCCAGAACCTGTGAGTGGGAGCTTGTGTGGAAAAAGGATCTTTGCAGATGTAATAAGTTAAGGGTCTCACTAGGAGATCATCCTGGATTATCTGGGGGTCCCTAAGATCCCGCCCAAAACCAAGAAAAGTTTCCTTAGAAGAGAGGAAGAGGAGGCAGAGTGACCGCAGCGGCAGAAACTGGAGTTTGCAGCCAGGAAGCGAAGGCCTGCCAGAAGCTGGAAGAGGCAACGAGAGATTCTCCCCTACCGTCTGCAGGAACAGCCCGGCCCTGCCAACCCCTCCATTTCAGACTTCTGACCTCCGGAACTGGAAGAGAATAAGTTCCTGTTGTGTCATGCTGCCGCATTTGTGGTCATTTGTTACAGCAGCCACAGGAAAGGAACTGTCCAGCACACAGGAGCTCGTGGCCACTTGGTCTGGGGCTGTGTGTGTCCTGTGGGTATGCACTGCCTGCGTTCCACCGTGACTGCCAGCCCAGGGCTGTGTACCCAGCAGAGCAAATATTTGTCAGGAGTGCAGCGAACCGGCAGGGGTGGGGGAGGGGTGTGGGGGAGCCTGGCTGCAAGGGCCAGGCCAGGCCCAGAGGTCTGGATCCCTTCACATTCACTGGGAGCCCCTGGAAATATTCTGGAAACAATGCCTCTGAGGCATTTCCTGCACCGAGCACCAGGGGCCACCAGGGAATAAGGACAAATGGAATGGTCTTTCTGCTTCCAGCAAACTGGTCCCTCTCCTGGTCCTGATTCTGGTGAAGGGCCTGTACCCTCGGGACTGCCCTGAGGTGCCCACCACCTACACCGCAGTGAGCTGCAGCTGCTCCCAGTGTAGCCCTCAGACTGCCTGCCCTGCTCTCTGCAGTTTCTTGTCCCTGCTGTGCTTCCTTCTCTGCGCATCCCGGCTCTGTGAGCTCCAGAGCCCCAGGTCCAGGCCACTGGCCAACTCCACTTTCCTTGAATGACTGGCAGGTGCATCAGGCAGGAATCATCATCAGACTGGGAACAGAGTATTTCCACAGTCTCTAAAATATCAGGTCATCTCCACAGATTTCTTATAAGCACAAAAGGAAAAACTGTAAGTGCTCAGTGGAGAAGCCTGGCAGTTACCACCTTAACCAGATCATCAAAGTTAACCTGACCCAGACTTCCCAGGCGGACCAGTGGTTAAGACTTTGCACTTCTACTGCTGAGGGCCCATCTTCGATTCCTGGTTGGGGAATTAAGAGACCACATGCCTTGCAACTGGGCTTCCCAGGTGGCGCAGGGGTAAAGAATCCGTCTGCCAGTGCAGGAGATTCAGGAGATGTGGGTTCAATCCCTGACCTGCGAAGATCCCCTAGAGGAAATGGCAACCCACTCCAATATTCTTGCCTGGAAAATCCCATGGACAGACGAGTCTGCAGTCCATGCAGTTGCAAAGAGTTGAACACGACTGAGCATGGACACACAGGGCACAGGCAAGCCTTGCAGCCCCCCACAAAAAAATTAACGCGACTGATGAGGGGAGAAACTGACCTCGTGTGGGTTCCTGCTGCCATATTCTGAGAAAGGCACAACCTCATTCCCAGAGCCTTCCAGTCCCCCAAAGGCATAACCTGGGACAGCAGACAAAGTCAAGTTGAAGGCTATTTTACAAATAACTAGTATGCCTTGAGAATGAAAGCGAGAGAAACTGTTCTACATTATGAGATGAAATGATACAATAACTAAATGCAATGCATAGATGATGTGAATGAAAAACATCACCTGCCATATCAGTAACAAAGAAGGCTGCAACCTTCACGTTACAGCTACACCTGAGGGCGAGCCCTGAGGGAATTCAGGATGGGAAAGAACTGGATATTGGCCCTAGACAGCTAAGGTGCAGATAAAGGATGGTTTCAGTGAGCCCAGACTCTTGCATGTTCCCATATATACACAAGCACTAGATTAATTGACATGTCTGCTTTAATTAACAGTAATCTTTTTTTTTTTTTTTGAAGTTAGAAAGTGAGATAATTTATTAAGTACACTGCATGGGGGCTTCTGACAAGACCAAGAGGGGGTCTGCCAACAGTAATCTTTTGATTACTACCTGGTTTTGTTGCTAAACTCCTATATAACCTGGCGCTTCCCTCTTCAGAGCAGTCCCTCGGAGCTATCTGAGAGGCTGCCTTCTGGGCTTGAGTGTTCAGAAAGTCCTTGGAATAAAACATAATTCTCAACTTTTAGGTTATACATTTTTGTTCAGTAGACAATGAGAATGAAAAAAAATAGCTTAGAGATCATTATTGGGACAACTGGGGAAATTTGAATAGGTACTGTACATGGAGATAATTATGGAGTAGGAAATGGCAACCAAGCCCAGTGTTCTTGCCTGGAGAATCCCATGGACGGAGGGGCCTGGCAGGCTACAGTCCATGGAGTTGCAAAGAGTCGGACACAACTGAAGCGACTAAGCATGGGGATAATAGTATCCTATCAGTGTTGAATTTCTTTCATTGGATCATTGTATAAGAAGAAAACGTTCTTGCTTTTAAGTGGTACCAGTGAAGTATATAGGTGTAAAGGGATGCAAGACACAATGTCTAATTTATTCTCAAATGGTTCAATAACTAAAAATAGTGACAATTATAGTTAGCTAGCTAGAGAGAGAGATTAAAGCAAATGTAACATATGTTAGCAAAATGATGACTCAACAGACACTTGGTAAGGATATATATACTGAAGTTGATCGTACTGTTCTCACCAATTTTTTCTAGTTTAAAGAATTTCAGGGAGGGGAATATATATAATTATGACTGATTCACGTTGATGTACAGTGGAGACCACAACATTGCAAAGCAATTATTCTCCAATTAAAAAAGAGAAAAAAAATTTTTTGTCTGTGAATCACAGAGACGTAGAACAAAGTGAACTGTTTATTCTCCGGGGAGGTAACATCCCATCATTTCATTTAATCCATCCCAACAAACATTCTAAGGCCTCTTAAGGGCCCAGAAACAGTGTTGGGTGTTTCAGGGAAAAGTTCATCTGCCAGCTAAGCAGCTTCCTATCTGATAGGGGAGAACCAGACAAATAGATAACGAACAAGAATATGAAGTGGAACAGGAGAAGGGCCTTAAGAAAGGTGTGAAGTAGGGCAGAGCTCACAAGAGTCACAGAGGTGAGACCCTTCCGAGCGGAGTTGGCATTTCAGAGCAATGTGAGGATGGTCCTGGTGGAGCTGCACTGATTTTTCACTGGCTGGGTGGAGGAGTACCACGCATGTAGAAGGCTATGCATGAGCACAGGACCCGGGTGGAGACAAGGGCACATTGAGTGGTAAGCAAGTCTTTTTTTTTAATTAATTAATTAATTTTTGGCCATGCTGGTTTTTAGTTGTGGCATGAGGGCTTCTCTCTAATTGAGGTGCGTGGGCTCAGTAGTTTTGTCGTGTGGGCTTGGTTACCCCTCCACATGGAACATCTTATTTCCCCTACCAGGGTGCGAACCCCTGCCCCATGCATTGGAAGGTGAATTCTTAACCACTGGACCACCAGGAAAGTCCCATGAGCAAGCCTTCTTCACCTTGAGTGCCTTGTGAAGTCAGGTAGGCAAGACAATGCTTGTCTTCTGCTCCTCTTAGGTTCAGTGGCTGCAGCCTGAGAATTAAACTGAAAACAGATTACAGGCATACCCTGTTTTTTGTGCTTTGCTTTATTGTACTTCACAGATACTGTGTTTTTTACAAATTGAAGGCTGGTGGCCATAGCAACCCACGCCAGTATTCTTGCTTGGAGAATCCCATGGACAGAGAAGCCTGGTGGGCTACAGTCCATAGGATCACAGACAGTTGGACACGACTGAAGCGACTTAGATGGCACGGCATGGCCACCCTGCAAGAGCAAGTCTACTGGTGCCATTTTCCCAATGGCATTTGCTCACTTTGTGTCTCTGTGCCACATTTTGCTCATTTTTAAAATATTTCAAACTTTTTCATTATTATGTTTTTTACGGCAATCTGTGATCTTTGATATCTTTGATACGACTATTGTAATCGTTTTGGGCACCAGAAACCACACCCATGTATCATGGTGTACTTAATAAATGTGTCTGTTCTAACTACTCCACCAACCAGCCATTCCTCCATCTCTCTCCCTCTCCTCAGGACTCCCTACTTCCTGAGACACAGCAATAATGAAATTAGGCCAACTGATAATGCTGCCATGGTCTTTTAGTGTTCAAGTGAAAGGAAGACGGACATGTCTCTCACTTTACATCAAAAGCTAGAAATGAAAAAAAAAGCTAGAAATGATTAAACTTAGGAAGTCATTTTGAAAGCCAAGATAGGCTACAAGCTAAGCCTCCTGGGCCAAACAGTTAGCCAAGTTGTTAACGTAAAGGGAAAATTCTTGAAGTAAATTAGAGTGGCTACTCCAGGGACTTTCCTGGTAGTCTAGTGGCTAAGACGTCACACTCCCAATGCAGGGGGCCCAGACTCGATTCCTGTTCAGGGAACTACATGCCACTTGCTGCGACTGAGAGTTTGCACCCCGCAACTTAAAGGTCCTGTGTGTTACAACTAAGATCCGGCACAGCCAAATAAATGAGTATTTTTAAAAATTGCTTCTCCAAGCATTGAAACATATACGTTACCATATGTAAAACAGATAGCCAGTGGGAATTTGCTGCATGATGCATGGAGCTCAAATCAGATGCTCAATGATACCTAGGGTGGTGGGATGAGGTAGGAGTTGGGAGGGAGGTTCAAGAGGGAGGGGATATATATATATATATATATATATATATATATATATATACACACACACCTATGGCTGATTCATGTTGGTGTATGGCAGAAACCAACACAATATTGTAGTTATCCTTCAATTAAATAAATAAAGAAAAATTGCTACTCCAGTGAATACATAAATGATGAGAAAGCAAAACAGCCTTACTGCTGATATGGAAGAAGTTTCACTAGTCTGGTTAGAAAATCACATCAACCACAACATTCCCTTAAGCCAAAGTCTAACACAGAGCAAGACCCTAACTCTCTTCAGATCTGTCAAGGCTGAGAGGTGAGGAAGCTGCAGAAGAAAAATTTGAAGCTAGCAGAGGTTGGATCAGTTCAGTTCAGTTCAATTACTCAGTGGTATCCGACTCTTTGTGACCCCATGGATTGCAGCACGCCAGGCTTCTTTGTCCATCACCAACTCCCGGAGTTTACTCAAACTCATGTCCATCAAGTCGGTGATGCCATCCAACCATCTCATCCTCTGTCTTCCCCTTCTCCCACCTTCAATCTTTCCCAGCATTAGGGTCTTTTCCAATGAATCAGTTCTTCTCATTAGGTGGCCAAAGTATTGGAGTTTCAGCTTCAACATCAGTCCTTCCAGTGAATATTCAGGACTGATTTCCTTTAGGATGGACTGGTTGGATCTCCTTGCAGTTCAAGGGGACTCTTAAGAGTCTTCTCCAACACCACAGTTTAAAAGCATCAATTCTTCGGCGCTCAGCTTTCTTTATAGTTTAACTCTAACATGCATACACGACTACTGGAAAAACCATAGTTTTTGACTAGATGGACCTTTGTTGGCCAAAGTAATGTCTCTGGTTTTTAATATACTGTCTAGGTTGGTCATAACTTTTCTTCCAAGGAGCAAGTGTCTCTTAATTTCATGGCTGCAGTCCCCATCTGCAGTGATTTTGGAGCCCAGAAAGATAAAGTCTGTCACTGTTTCCATTGTTTCCCTATCTATTTGCCATGAAGTGATGGGACCAGATGCCATGATCTTTGTTTTCTGAATGTTGATCTTTAAACCAACTTTTTCCCTCTCTTCTTTCACTTACATCAAGAGGCTCTGTTGATGAGGTTGGCTCATGCAGTCTTAAAAAACAAGCCAGCTCCATAACATAAAAGTGCAAGGTAAAGGGTAAGGGCTGGTGTAGAAGCAGCAGCAAGTTATCCAGAAGATCTACCAGAGAGAATTGATGAAGCTGGTACACTGAACAACAGATATTTCAATGTAGACAAAACAGCCTTCTCAGGGAAGAAGACACTATCTGAGATTTTCATAGCTAGAGAGGAGAAGTCAATGCCTGGCTTCAAAGCTGCTCTTTTAAGGAGTTAACACAGCTGGTGACTTGAAGTTGAAGCCAATGCTCATTTACCATTCTGAAAATCCTAGGGCCCTTGAGAATTATGCTAAATCTATTCTGCCTATGCTCAGTAAATGAAACCATAAAACCTGGAATAACAGCACATATGTTTACAAATATTGAATATCTTAAGCCCACTGTTGAGACCTACTGCTCAGAAAAAAAGGATTCACTTCTAAATATTACTGCTTATTGACACTGCACCAAGTCACCCAAGAGTGCTGATGGAGATGGACAATGAGACTGATGTATTGTTTTCATGCCAAGGAGTAATTTCGACTTTCAAGTCTTATGATTTAAGAAATACAGCCATAACAGCCATAGATAGTGATTCCTCTGATGGATCTGGGCAAGGGAAATTGAAAATCTCTGGAAAGAATTCACATTCTAGATGCCATTAAGAATATTTGTGGTTCAAGGGAAGAGGTTAAAATATCAACATTAACAGTTTAGAGGAAACTGTTGATTGATTCCAACCCTCATGGATAAGTTTGAGGGGTTCAAGACTTCACTGGAGGAAGTAGCTGCAGGTGTGGTGGAAAGAGCAAGAGAACTAGAATTAGAAGTGGAGCCTGAAGTTGTGACTGAGTTGCTGCAACCTCAATATAAAACTTTAATGCACAAAAAGATGCTTTTTCTGGATGAGCCAAAAACGTAGTTTCTTGAGATGGGAACCTGCTCTTGATGAAGGTGCTGTGAAGATTGTTGACCAGACAATAAATGATTTAGGATGTTATATAAATTTAGTTGAGAAAGCAGTGGGAGAGTTTGAGAGAATTGACTCCAGTTCTGAAAGAAGTTCCACTGTGGGAAGGGTGCGATCAAACAGGATTGCATGCTACAGAGAAATCGGTCATGAAAGGAAGAGCCAGCAGCCTACATCATTGTCTTATTCTTAAAAAACTGTGCATTTTGAGACACTTCACTTTCTGTCTATGGAATGTGTACTGCTACTGCTAAGTCGCTTCACTTGTGTCGGACTCTGTGTGACCCCATAGACGGCAGCCCACCAGGCTCCCCCGTCCCTGGGATTCTCCAGGCAAGAACACTGGAGTGGGTTGCCATTGCCTTCTCCAGTGCATGAAAGTGAAAGTGAAGTCACTCAGTCATGTCTGACCCTCAGCGATCCCATGGACTGCAGCTTTCCAGGCTCCTCCGTCCATGGGATTTTCCAGGCAAGAGTACTGGAGTGGGGTGCCATTGCCTTCTCCAATGGAATGTGTATCTCTCTAAATAAACCTGCTCTCATTTTACTATGGTAACTCTTGAATTCTCTCCTATGCAAAGCCAAAGACCCTCACCTGGGGCTGGTCCCAGGGACTTGCCCGAGACCTGGAATGAGACCATTCTCCCGCAACGGTTGCACATCCCAAAGTGCGATTTTTGCTGCTCCTGGATTAATCCATTTTGCTGGTAAAAATAACTTGGTTGGTGCTGCTGCTGCTAAGTTGCTTCAATCGTGTCAGACTCTGTGCGACCCCCATAGACAGCAGCCCACCAGGCTCCTCTGTCCCTGGGATTCTCCAGGCAATAACACTGGAGTGGGTTGCCATTTCCTTCTCCAACGCATGCATGCATGCTAAGTCACTTCAGTCATGTCCGACTCTATAACTTGGCTGTTTTATTGTTAACAAATGTAATCCAAAGGGCATTGGAGATTGACTTGTTCACTGCTCTGTGCTCAGCACTTAGAAGAGTGACTGGTGCTGGACGTTGTTAAATTGCATGTGCTGGAGTCCCCCAGATCCTGTAGGAGTAGCAGGTAAGCGACCTGGGAGGGTGGCAAGAAACTGGTAGCCTGCGCAGCCTCTTTAACCAGGGAGGGAAAACCAAAGTCACAGGAAAGAATGTGCTGTTAATGTGTTAAGTTGCTTCAGTCGTGTCCAACTCTTTGTGATTCTATGGACTGTAGCCCACCAGCTCCTCTGTCCATGGAATTCTCCAGGCTAGAATACTGGAGCAGGTTGCCATTTCCTCCTCCAGGGGATCTTCCCGACCCAGGGATTGAACCTGCCTCTCTTATGTTTCCTGCCTTGGCAGGCGGGTTGCTCACCACTAGTACCACCTGGAAAGCCCCTCCTAACTGCCTTCTGTGTAGCTTTTCTCTGCTGAGGGTCACAGACTTGCTTAAGAAGGGAGGCAGATCCTGTACCTACTCCAGCCAATACTCGAAAGCATCCAGCCTCTCTCTCTCTCTTTTTTTTCTCTTGTTGCAGAGCACGGGCTCTAGAGTGCAAGGGCTCAGTAGTTGCAGTGTGTGAGTTTCTAGTTATCCTGAGGCTTGAGGGATCTTAGTTCCCCAACCAGGGATTGAACCCACATCCCCTGCATTGGAAGATGGCTTCTTAACCACTGGACCACAAAGGAAGTCCCCCCTAGCTTCTCTCTTTTGTGTAACCTAAACCCTTCATCCTGAACCTCCAGCTCAGGTCTGAAACCTGGTAGGGGAGCAGGATTGACCTGGGAGCTTTTTTTTCCCTCTTAAACTGAAGTGTAATAAATGTACAGAGAAGTGCACATGTGTGTATAGTTTGATGAATTTTCACAAAGTGAACAAACCAGATAGTCCTCAATTCAGGAAACAGAATATCGTCCACCAGCCTTTCTGATGTTCCCGAAGTGCCACCTCCCCGTCACTACCCCCGCCTCTTTCCCTTGGGATTCAGGGGGATCCTTCCCCCAGAGCCTCTGCTTTATGAAGCTGACCAGAGGCCCGGTGTCAAAGCTGCACAGGTGGTTTACATGCATAGCGAGGTTTGGCAACTACTCCTGGAAGTCACATCATCTCTGTTGCAAGTGGAATCAGAAGCTGCTCTATTCCCAGTCTTGGGCTCAGCACCAGTAGCTGTCTGGCTAGGTTTCCCCATGAGGCAGTGGGCATTTCCTGTATCTGGGGCCTGCAGAACACGGGAGGGGCAACTCCTGGGCTCAGGAAGGCCAGTGGGTTAGTTCCAGCCTGGGCATGTGGCCCTCCTTCTCTGGCAGGAGGTGCATGAAGAGGTATTTTTGGAAGGTGCAGGAGTTCTGTAGCCATTTGGAAAATGCCTGCTCATAGGCTGGGCTGGATTTTCATTTTAAAATGATGATGTGGCTGAAGGGCCTGACCTGGCCAGTTTTCCTGGATCTACGGGTGGGGAAAGCGAAGAGACATGCTCATTTTTTTCCCCTTTTTCTTTAAATTGTGTCACCATTTTCTTTTTGTCTCAAATCCCTCTAACCCACAAGTTTCAAGAGAATCGTGAAGTGTCTCCTGCAGTTCATTGGCTCTTTGATGCTGTTTGCAGGTAGGTGTTTCATCTTGTCTCAAATCAGCCAGGGCTCTGGGGTCACTTTAAGTCGAGTGAGAGTTTAACCTTCAGTTCTCACCAAGGATTTCTGGCTCTGGAGCCCTCACCTGGAGTCCCCTGCGCTTCCAGGCGGGGCCCTGAGTGCCCTCCTACTCTCTCCCCTGCGTCTCTCTCTGCTTTGCCCCGCTGCCTTCATCCTCACTGAGAGCTGCAGCTTTTTTTTTTTTTTTTAAATTGTAATTGATTTACAGTGTTGAGCTAATCCCTACTATATAGCAAAGTGATTCTGTTATATATATGTATGTACATCTTTTTCATGTGTTTTCTATTATGGTTTATCACAGGATATTGAATAGAGTTCCCTGTACTGTACAGTCGGACCTTGTTGTTCACCCAGTGTATATATAATAGCTTACATCTGCTAACCCAACCTCCCACTCCGCCCCTTGCCCAGCCCCCTCCGCCTTGGCGATCACCAGTCTGTCCTCTGTGTCTGTGAGTCTTTCTGTTTTGTAGATAGGTTCACATTTTAGGTTCCGCATGTAAGTGATGTCATACTGTATTTGTCTTTCTCTTTCTGTCTGACTTAGTATGATCATCTCTAGGTCCATCCATGTTGTGGAAAAGGCATTATTTCATTCTTTTTTATGGTTGTGTAGTATTCCATATGGAGAAGGCAATGGCACCCCACTCCAGTACCCTTGCCTGGAAAATCCCATGGATGGAGGAGTCTGGTGGGCTGCAGTCCATGGGGTCGCCAAGAGTCGGGCAGGACTCAGCGACTTCACTTTCACTTTTCACTTTCCTGCATTGGAGAAGGCAATGGCAACCCACTCCAGTGTTCTTGCCTGGAGAATCCCAGGGATGGGGGAGCCTCGTGGGCTGCCGTCTATGGGGTCGCACAGAGTCGGACACGACTGAAGCGACTTAGCAGCAGCAGCAGCAGTATTCCATAAATATATACTACATCTTCTTTATCCTTTCATCTGTCGATGGACATTTGTTTTCTTGTCTTGGCTATTGCGAATAGTGCTGCTGTGAGCACTATTATAGAGGTGCATGTATCTTTTTGAACTGTGGTTTTGCCTGGATATATGCACAGGAGTGGGCTTACTGGACCATATGGCAACTCTAGTTTTAGTTTTCTGAGGATCATCCATACTGTTTTACGTACTGGTTGTACCAACTTACCTTCCCACCAACAGGGTAGGAGGGTTCCCTTTTCTGTACACCCTCTCCATCATTTATTTGTAGACTCTTTTTTTAATTGGAGCATAATTGTTTTATGAGGTTGTGTTAGTGTCTGTTGTACAATGAAATGAATCAGCTATATGTATACATATATCCCCTCCCTTTTGGACTTCCCTCCCCAACCCCCCATCCCACCCATCTAGGTCATCAAAGAGCAACAAGCTGAGTTCTCTGTACTGTATCACAAGTTCTCCATTTTGACCGGTATGAGGTGGTACCTTACTGTAGTTTTGATTTTCATTTCTCTAATAATTAGCAATGTTGAGCATCTTTAATGTGCTTATTGGCCGTCCATATGCCATCTTTTGGGATACCCTCATAGCTCAGTTGGTAAAGAATCCGCCTGCAATGCAGGAGACCCCAGTTCAATTCCTGAGTCAGGAAGATCCCTTGGAGAAGGGATGGGCTACCCACTCCAGTATTCTGGCCTGGAGAATTCCATGGACTGTATAGTCCATGGGGGTCACAAAGAGTTGAATACGACTGAGTGACTTTCACTTTCATATGCCTTTTAGAGAAACGTCTATTTAGCAGCTGCAGGTGTTTTTTATTTTAAATGCTTTAATTTATGGATTTATTGGCTGTGCTGGGTCTTGTTGCTGCTCAGGCTTTTGCTGTAGTTACTGTGAGCGGGGGCTACTCTGCAGTTGTGGTGGGCAGGCTTCTCATCACAGCGGCTTCTCTCGTTGCAGCACAGGCTCCAGGGCATGTGGGCTGCAGCAGTTGCGGTTCCTGAGCTCTAGAGCACAGGACCAATAGTTGTGGCACACAGGCTTGGTTGTTCTGCTTATGGGGGGTCTTCCCGGATCAGGGATCAAACCCATGTCTCCTGCATTGGCAGGCAGATTCTTTACCACTGAGCCACCTAGGAAGCCCCAGTTGCAGTTTTTGCTAATCATCTATCCATTCACTCACTCATCCATTCATTTGACCAGTGCCAAGCCCTGTCCTGGAAACAGGATGGAGGATCAGGTAGACAAATGACTTTGTATCATCACCATTTTTGCCTTCACCCTTGAGAACTCTTTGTCCCCACTTCTCCACTTCCTCCCAAGGCCATTTCCATGCTCTCTGAAGAACCTCTGCTCCTGCACTTGCATAGCAAAGGGAGCCTGTCCTCCTCATTATCTGTGTCCAAACCCCTTGCTCAGTTCAGTTCAGTCACTCAGTCATGTCTGACTCTTTGCGACCCCATGAACTGCAGCACACCAGGCCTCCCTGTCCATCACCAACTCCCAGAGCTTACTCAAACTCATCTCCATTGAGTTGGTGATGCCGTCCAACCATCTCATCCTCTGTCGTCCCCTTCTCCTCTTGCCTTCAATCTTTCCCAGCATCAGGGTCTTTTCCAATGAGTCAGCTCTTCGCATCTAGTGGCCAAAGTATTGGAGTTTCAGCTTCAACATCAGTCCTTACAATGAACACTCAGGACTCATATCCTTTAGGATGGACTGGTTGGATCTCCTTGCAGTCCAAGGGACTCTCAAGAGTCTTCTCCAACACCACAGTTCAAAAGCATCAATTCTTCGGCGCTCAGCTTTCTTCACAGTCCAACTCTCACATCCATACATGACCACTGGAAAAACCATAGCCTTGACTAGATGGACCTTTGTTGGCAAAGTGATATCTCTACTTTTCAATATGCTGTGTAGGTTGGTCATAACTTTTCTTCCAAGGAGCATGCGTCTTTTAATTTAATGGCCGCACTCACCATCTGCAGTGATTTTGGAGTGCAAAAAATAAAGTCTGCCACTGTTTCCACTGTTTCTCCATCTATTTCCCATGAAGTGATGGGACCAGATGCCATGATCTCAGTTTTCTTAATGTTGAGCTTTCAGCCGACTTTTTCACTCTCCTCTTTCACTTTCATCAAGAGGCTCTTTACTTCTTCTTCACTTTCTGCCATATGGGTTGTGTCATCTGCATATCTGAGGTTATTGATATTTTTCTCAGCAATCTTGATTCCAGCTTGTGCTTCATCCGGCCCAGCATTTCTCATGATGTACTCTCAGTTCAGTTCAGTTCAGTCACTCAGTCGTGTCCGACTCTTTGCAACCCCATGAATTGCAGCATGCCAGGCCTCCCTGTCCATCACCAACTCCCGGAGTTCACTCAGACTCACATCCATCGAGTTAGTGATGCCATCCAGCCATCTCATCTTCTGGCATCCCCTTCTCCTCCTGCCCCCAATCCCTCCCAGCATCAGAGTCTTTTCCAATGAGTCAACTCTTCGCATGAGGTGGCCAAAGTACTGGAGTTTCAGCTTTAGCATCATTCCTTCCAAAGAAATCCCAGGGCTGATCTCCTTCAGAATGGACTGGTTGGATCTCCTTGCAGTCCAAGGGACTCTCAAGAGCCTTCTCCAACACCACAGTTCAAAATCATCAATTCTTCGGCACTCAGCCTTCTTCACAGTCCAACTCTCACATCCATACATGACCACAGGAAAAACCATAGCCTTGACTAGACGGACCTTTGTTGGCAAAGTAATGTCTCTGCTTTTCAATATGCTATCTAGGTTGGTCATAACTTTCCTTCCAAGGAGTAAGCGTCTTTTAATTTCATGGCTGCAGTCACCATCTGCAGTGATTTTGGAGCCCCAAAAAATAAAGTCTGACACTGTTTCCATTGTTTCCCCATCTATTTCCCATGAAGTGATAAGCCCGGATGCCATGAGCTTTAAGCCAACTTTTTCACTCTCCACTTTCACTTTCATCAAGAGGCTTTTGAGTTCCTCTTCACTTTCTGCCATAAGGGTGGTGTCATCTGCATATCTGAGGTTATTGATATTTCTCCTGGCAATCTTGATTCCAGCTTGTGTTTCTTCCAGCCCAGCATTTCTCATGATGTACTCTGCATATAAGTTAAATAAGCAGGGTGACAATATACAGCCTTGACGTACTCCTTTTCCTATTTGGAACCAGTCTGTTGTTCCATGTCCAGTTCTAACTGTTGCTTCCTGACGGGCATACAGATTTCTCAAAAGGCAGGTCAGGGGGTCTGGTATTCCCATCTCTTTCAGAATTTTCCACAGTTTATTGTGATCCACACAGTCAAAGGCTTTGGCATAGTCAATAAAGCAGAAATAGATGTTTTTTCTGGAACTCTCTTGCTTTTTCCATGATCCAGCAGATGTTGGCAATTTGATCTCTGGTTCCTCTGCCTTTACTAAATCCAGATGCCATCTCAGCAGCAGATGCCCTTGCTGCTGACCCTCATTTCTAGCTCTCTTGGTCCGAGACAGAGAATAAAAAAGTGATACCTTTGGCATGAGTTTCTTCCCCAGCTTTCCCTTTCTGAGACCCTCTCTGTCCCCCATCCTCTCTCTATGCCAGATCCTGGAATGGAAGTGCCATTTGTGGGCGCGGCTGTACTTTTGTCCTTCCAGAAACCAAAGCAGGGAGTTCCCCAGTTGCCTAATGGTTAGGACTCAGAGCTCTTACTGCCCAGGCCCCAGATTTGATCCCTATTTGGGGAACTAAGATCCCATAAGCTGCATGGCTCAGTCCAAATAAAAGAAACCAAAGCAAAACCAAAGAGTGGTGGCAGAGGTGAGAGGAAGGGATGGAGAGGGTCTCAGAAAAGAAAAGCTGGGGAAGAAAATAAAATAAGAGCTCTGAAGGGCTGGGCTGCTTGCTGGGAGATGACTCTCTGAGGCAGGAGCAGGGTAAAGGTTGACCTCGAAGATGGCAGTGGCTTCCGGGTGCTCACCGGGGTGTCAGTGAACACTCGTCCACTTCTTCTCTTTTCTTGGACCTGCCAGACTGTTTGAAAGAAGCAGTCTCTGAGTCCTTTGAACTGCCTATTGGTCAGAGGGAGAAGCTGTCTAGGCTCTCAGGTAAGGTCTCTGAATCTGAGCTGATCACCTGGAAGAGGTATATAGCTGGGGAGGGAAAATAGATCCAGGGCATTCAGAGAATATGTGCTGAACCTGAGAGTCACTAAATGACACAGAGCAATACATATGCCATGTGAACTGGATGTTCATAAAGGCTTGATCAGTGAGTTTTCCAGAAAAGAGTCTTTTAAAAAATTACATATTTATTCATTTCAAATAGATAATCCAAGCACAGGGCACAACATTTCAAAAAGTGCCAGAAGGTATGCATAGTAAAAAATAGATGTCTTTCCCTCTTCTGTGCTCAAGTTCTTCAGTTTCCTTTGCAGAAACAACTACTGTTGTCAGTTTCTATTATTGTTGTTCAGTTGCTAAGTTGTGTCTGATTCTTTGCAATCCTGACATGGATTGCAGCACGCCAGGCTCCCCTTCACTATCTCCCAGAGTTTGCTCAAACTCATATCCATTGAGTTGGTGATGCCATCCAGCTTATCCTCTGTCACCCCTTCAATCTTTCCCAGCATCAGGGTCCTTTCCAATGAGTTGGTTCTTTACATCAGATGGCTAAACAAAGTATAGGAGCTTCAGCTTCAGCATCAGTCCTTCCAATGAATGTTCAGGGTTGATTTCATTTAGGATTGACTGATTTGATCTCTGAAAATCACAAGTGTGTTTGTGTGTCTGTGTGTACTTGAAAAAATACAAATGGGCATATTATATATACTGTTTTTAACTGTGTTCTTTTAAGAGTATATTTTGGAGTCTATTTTCTTAACATATACTGTATGGGTTGGGGTAGCTTTGAAAAGCAGAAAAACTTTGTTCCCATACAGCTCTGGAGCTTTACTTCAGATCAAACAGCTCCTTATTTGCAGCTGTTTTTTGTTTTTTTTTTTTTTTAACAGACAGTGTGGTCCCTGGGCGACCTGAAGCTGTCTTGCTCAGGGAAACATCCTGGCATGGGACAGGCAAGGAGCTAACATCCCTGCCAGATTTCACTGGGATTCACGTCCACCATTCATATGGAATTCCCTACATCTGGAATTTGTTCTCAGAGTTTATATAAGAGATACCAGCACCAAGCTCCTACCTGGCTACTCAATTTTTTTCCCCCCAGGTCTTATAGGTGGGTGAAGTGTTTTCTGGGTGTTGTGGAGGTCATTTCACAAAGCTGCATTTCTGGCTCATGGAGAGAGGCTGGCAGGGGCTGTGTTTAAGGGATTAATGCCCCATGGTGCTGTCTGTGGCTTCAAGATTACTCAGGTCAGGGTGAGCTGTTTGCCTGAAGCGGTCTGGAATGCAGGAAGTGGAATGGGACATAGCTCTTAATGTTAAAAGACTGGTTAATCAAACCACTTTGGGTGCAGGTGTATCTGAATCACCTTGTAGAATGCTGTGTCCTTTCCCTTTCCTCTTGCTTTCTGCCTGCCAACGTTGTTCATTTTCTTTTCTTTTTCATATTTATTTTATTCATTTATTTGGCTGTATTGGGTCTTAGTTGCATGGCACAGGGAATCTCTGATCTTTGTTGTGGCATGTGGGGTCTTTAGTTGTGGCCTGTGGGATCTAGTTCCCTGACCAGGGATCAATCCCGGGTCCCCTGCATAGGGAACAAAGAGTCTTAGCCACTGGACCACCAGGGAAGTCCTGCTCCTTTTCTTTTGATGAGCTTTCTAATACTAGTGGTCCATTTCTGCTGCCCCAAAGCAGCTTGGGTCAGATTAGATCAGCTTCCTATTTGATTTAATGTTCCAAAGAAAAAATATCATGGTGGGTAGTTCTTTAAATTTCGTCAGATCGAATTGCTTACAAGATTTTGTCAATCAAATAAAGGGAAAACAACCAGATATAGTGATCCCTTGTTCTTAGAGTGGCACCATAGCCTGAGGCTCTTGGAGGTTTATTACCTTATTTGCTCTTTAAAAAAAATAACAGCTTTATTCAGATATAATCCACATACCATGTAACTCACCGACTTCAAGTAAACAGTTCAGTGGGTTTTTTTTTTTTAATATATTCAAAGAATTGCACAACTATCACCTCAGTCAATTTTAGAACATTTTCATCAATCACTCCCTCCCATCAAAAAGCCCCATAGCCATTAGCAATTACTTCCCCCTCAGTCCAAGGCATCCACTAATATATTTGTTTTTTCCTATGGATTTGCCTGTTCTGGACATTTCATATAATGGGGCTCATATAATATCTGGTCTTTCAAGACTGGCTTCTTTCATCTAGCAGGACATTTTCAAGATTCAGCCCTGTTGTAGCATTTATCAGTACTGACTGGAAGAAACACAAGCTGGAATCAAGATTGCCAGGAGAAATATCAATAACCTCAGATATGCAGATGACATCACCCTTATGGCAGAAAGTGAAGAGGAACTCAAAAGCCTCTTGATGAAAGTGAAGGTGGAGAGTGAAAAGGTTGGCTTAAAGCTCAACATTCACAAAATGAAGATCATGGCATCCGGTCCCATCACTTCATGGGAAATAGATGGGGAAACAGTGGAAACAGTGTCAGACTTTATTTTTCTGGGCTCTAAAATCACTGCAGATGGTGACTGCAGCCATGAAATTAAACGACGCTTACTCCTTGGAAGGAAAGTTATGATCAACCTATAGCATATTGAAAAGCAGAGACATTACTTTGCCAACAAAGGTCCGTCTAGTCAAGGCTATGGTTTTTCCTGTGGTCATGTATGGATGTGAGAGTTGGACTGTGAAGAAGGCTGAGCGCCAAAGAATTGATGCTTTTGAACTGTGGTGTTGGAGAAGACTCTTGAGAGTCCCTTGGACTGCAAGGAGATCCAACCAGTCCATTCTGAAGGAGATCAGCCCTGGGATTTCTTTGGAAGGAATGATGCTAAAGCTGAAACTCCAGTACTTTGGCCACCTCATGCGAAGAGTTGACTCATTGGAAAAGACTCTGATGCTGGGAGGGATTGGGGGCAGGAGGAGAAGGGGACGACAGAGGATGAGATGGCTGGATGGCATCACTGACTCGATGGATGTGAGTCTCAGTGAACTCCGGGAGTTGGTAATGGACAGGGAGGCCTGGCATGCTGCTGGGAGGGATTGGGGGCAAGAGGAGAAGGGGACGACAGAGGATGAGATGGCTGGATGGCATCACTGACTCGATGGACTTGAGTCTGAGTGAACTCCGGGAGTTGGTGATGGACAGGGAGGCCTGGCGTGCTGTGATTCATGGGGTCGCAAAGAGTCGGACACGACTGAGCGACTGATCTGATCTGATCACTCTTGTTTATGGTCAAGTAATATTCCATTGTGTGGCTATGTCATATTTTACTTATTCATTAATTAGCTGATGGACATCTGGGTTTTTTCCACTTTGTTGGCTATAATGAGTAACGGTTCTATGAACATTCCTGTAGACATTTTTGTGTGGACCTCACTTGAACTTGGACATCCCCAGTGACTCAGCGGTAAAGAATCTGCCTGCAATGGAAGAGATGCGGTTCCATCCCTGGGTTGGGAAGGTCCCCTGGAGGCGGAAATGGCAACCCACTCCAATGTTCTTCCCTGGGAAATCCTATGGACAGAGGAGCGTGGTGAGCTACAGTCCATGAGGTCACAGTCAGACATGACTGAGCACATAGGTACACTTAATCTTTACAGCAACTCTCAGAGGTTTACAGACCTAGTTCTATAGACAACAAAACTCATTCCAAGATTGTAGACAGAGCCCATGCTTTTTCCAGTCTATGTACACAGAGCTGAAATAACTGCTTCGACAGAACGTGCTGTGGATATGTCCGCAGGAAGGACCTGTGAACAGGAATGGTTATTTTTCAGTTGTGAAATTTCAGCCCTCTCCCCAATGTCCTCCTTCTCTTTGCCTTTTCCCTCCTCTCCTAGTTTTCACTTTCAGGTATCGGGGTTTCCGCCTCTCTGGTGGGTACAGAATCCACTCTCACTCATTTATACTTTGGTGTGGGATATAATTTTGTGCGAATGTGATATTTGCACTTTCGAATCACCCCGATGAGGTGAAATCTCCTCTGCTAGTAGCAAGCACTGAGGTGCTATTTGAAGCAGGGACAGGCAGAGGGAGGATTTCTTGGAAAAGCTCCTTCTCCTGTCGGGTCCCAGGTTTCCAGGATGAAGGCCACCCACCGTGGGGGTTGGGGTTGCGTGGACCGCCACCTGTCCGCGGCCTCCCCCCTACCCCCAGCTAGGCCGCGCGCACCGTTGCTCGGCAACCACCCGCTCACGCAGGTGGCGGCCCCAGAACCCCGCAAGGAGCGCGCGCACACACCGGGACTCAGGGCCGCCCGCGCGGCCCGGACGTCAGACCCACCCCTCTCCTCAGTGCCTGCCGGGCCCGGCGGGAGGCCGAGCCCCGCCCCCCTCGGAGGGCAGCCTGTGGAACCCACGAATCAGAGAGACCGACACATCGCCCGGCTGGGAGCCGGGCAGCCAATCGCCGCACGTGTGTGATCCCGTGCCCGCCGGGGAGGCCGGCTGCGGGCGCTGAGGCGGCGACCGCGGGAGTCGCTGCTGAGGCGGCCGCGGTCGCGGGTCGTGTCAGCGCAGCTCCTCTGGGCCGGGCCAGGCTGGCAGCAGCTTGCGCCTGGCGGTGAGGGCGGGCTCCCGGGGTGGGCGGAATGGCCCCCACCTAGGGCCGTGGCAGTAGTGGCTGAGCCCAGGATGCTGAGGAGGCGGCGCGGCGGCTCCTCGCTCATTCCAGGTAAGGGGGACGCCGCGCTCGTGGCGGCGCGCCGCCCCGGCCCCGCTGTCTCCCTGCCGCCGCTCACCTGGCTCCGAGTCCCGGCCGCGTCTGTCCTGGCATCCCTCGGCCCCAGTCACCGCCGGCCCGCGTATCTCCCCTGGGGCTACTCCAGCCCCGCCCCCTCAGCGCGGAGCCCCGTGTCCCGGCCCTGCCGGGCCCGGCTCCGGAGCCCGCACCCCTGTCCTCGGCGCCCGCGTTTCCCGGTCTCGGGCTTCCCCGTGGCCCGACTCGCCCCCGCCGTGGTCGGCCTCCGCTCTCTCCCGCCCCCTCCTCGCCTTCCTGTCCCTCAGGCAGGGCCGGCACAGTTTCCCAGCCTCCGCAGTCCTTCGGGGCGCCTTCCGGGGATGAGCCGCCAGGGCGCCCCCCGGATCGGACTTCTGCCCTCGTCTCTACCGGGACTTCCCTTCCCCAGGCTCACCCCATCCTTGCCCCCCTGTACGGGGTCCTCTAGGCATTTCACTAGCGCCCTCCCGCCCCCCACCCCACGCCCTGTGTCCCTGGGTTTTGCCCTTTTGCCCCCAGATGCTTTCCTTTCCCAACTCGCCCCTTCTCTCTCCATTTTCATCCCCCACCGTCGCTAACACATCTTTTCCTCTACGCTTAAGCCTTCAGACATTGTTCCTCTCCTGAGTGCCCGGTCTACAGTTTTAGCGTAAGTCGTCTTTAAATGAGCTACACCCATAACATGTAAAGTGTGTTGCTTAGAGTTTGGCACACGGTAGGTCTGGTATGTGGTAGATGCTCACGCGTGTTACCCTCTTCCTCCTTTGAGGCCTTTGTGCCCTCCAGATAGTGGTAGCAAGACGTCCAGTATCCAGTACCTCAAGAGTAGAATGGGAGGTGGCAGGATGAATTAGGCACCTCCAAGTGTGATGATGAGATAGCATTGTCAGTTATTTACTTACAGCAGTCATTCCGAAGAATTGAATTTTGCCATCTTTGTGCCATGTATTGTTTTCTAATAATTGGCTTTGTAAAGAGTTCTTAGTAAGGTTTGCAACTTAGTCCCACCACCCCATCTCCTTTGCTGAACTTTTATTTTTAGGGAAGGAAGAGCCCCCACCTCCTAGTTGAAATTGCATTGTGTCCAAGAAGGGTTTAGAGTGTTTATCTCCCAGCTGGATAGTCCAGTCCCGCAGTGAATTTTCATCCTTTAAAAACCTAGAGAAATCAGGTTTAGATTTCTTGGAATCAACCGTGGAAGGGATCAGAAATGCTTAGGAGTGGAAGTTCTGACAAGTTCTCTCAGAGAGAAGGAGGAATTAGCCACTCCTGCCCCCCTTTCTGGCTATCAGAGGAAATAACTAGAGTCGATTTTTAAAAAGAATAAAATAAGTTTGACTTTTGAAAATTATAAGCCGTGTTACTGGCCTCCAGCCATTCTTGCTCATTTGCTCTGATGATTTCCAAGCCTGGATGAATCCAACAGTTGGCTTTTTCTGCTCCTGGAGGCTTGAGGAAAGCTTGTGACTGAACTGCTGGTGCTGTTCTAAACTTTTGGATTCCAGCTTTGCTTGAGCTGCCTGGAGATCCTTTGACTGACTCCCTATGTACCTCTTATGTACCTAGACCTCATTGCTATTTCTAGATCTTTACCATTTTCCTCATCTTGACTTGACTTATCTTACTCTTGATTTCTTTACATTTCTTATTTTGCCTCTTACTTCGCAGAATTGGTAGGCATCAGCCCTGAACCCTTAAGGGTCTGTCGTTTATCTGTGTGCTTGTACCTATCTGATTTCTGATCGCCTTTTCTTTTATCAGAGGAAGAAGGTATTATTTTCTGAGGCTAACATCTTTCATGTTCTATGTTCTCTTTTTTTCTCAGCTTGCACACATGCTCAGGTTTTCACCATCCAAAACAAACCAAAATGAAACATTGCCTTGATGTTCTTTCCCTCAGATTAATGTGGTATTCATTAGGATTTTGTTTTCTGTTCTTTCCCCTGTCCTCTAGTTTGTGTTATTACACTTTCATTCATGGCTTCTAGTAGCACCTGTATATTTTTGGTTTCAGTTCAGTTCAGTCGCTCAGTTGTGTCCAACTCTTTGAGACCCCATGAATCGCAGCACGCCAGGCCTCCTTGTCCATCACCATCTCCCGGAGTTCACTCAGACTCGTGTCCATCCAGTCAGTGATGCCATCCAGCCATCTCATCCTCTGTCATCCCCTCTCCTCCTGCCCCCAATCCCTCCCAGCATCAGAGTCTTTTCCAATGAGTCAACTCTTCGCATGAGGTGGCCAAAGTACTGGAGTTTCAGCTTTAGCATCATTCCTTCCAAAGAACACCCAGGGCTGATCTCCTTCAGAATGGACTGGTTGGATCTCCTTGCAGTCCAAGGGACTCTCAAGAGCCTTCTCCAACACCACAGTTCAAAAGCATCAATTCTTTGGCGCTCAGCTTTCTTCACAGTCCAACTCTCACATCCATACATGAGCACTGGAAAAACATGACCAAAAAAAATATTTTTGGTTTACAATGGTATATATTCAGTCCTCATTTTTCTTGACCTTCAGGTATTTCATATGTTTGTCTGTTGGATAACTATACTTGGATACTTGTACTTCAAACTTGGGTATTTTTTCCTTTCTCTTCTTACTCATAGCTGCCTCAGGGACATCCACAAACCTCCTATTTTAAGTTCTGTACCCTAGAAACTTTAGAATCCTCTTCTTCTCTCCTATCATTATATCTGCCATAGATCCTGTTGTTGCTACCTGAGATCCTTTTCTTTTCTCTCCTTATTGCCAGAAGATTGCTTGTGGCCTGGGTTATGTTTTTCCTGAACAGATTTCAACCCAGGCTCTACTTTAAAACCACCTGGGAGTTTCAAAGGTTGAGGATGAAGGGATCAAGGCCTCCATAGAGATTCTGAGTCTTGGTCTGCTGTGGGGCCAGACCTTTTCATTTAAAAAATCTTTCTCATGCAGCAGTAATAGGCAGCAAAGGCTGAGAACTGGCTTGAGAGCTCTAAGAGGGACTGAGAATGGTGAGGAGCTATATGTAGCATTTAACTCATCCTTTAAAAATCAATGTAAATGTCACTTTTGTTGGCATGGTTACTTTCCTGACTTTGTACATTTACCTGTTAAAGTACGTATCACATTAAAAAAATTTTTTTTTAAATTATAGGGTAATTTCTTTACAATGTTGTGAGTTTCAGCCATACAACAATGCAAGTCAGTCATCATATTTATATGTATGTATATATCCCTTTCCTCTTGAGCCTTCCTCCCACCTCTCATCCTACCCCCCAAATTTTATTTAAATCATTTCTCATGGGCCCATTTTTCTCATAACTAGGATTTTCTTGAGGCCTGTGATTATGCCTAAAGGTAAATTATTGTTTCTTACACTATTCACAGCACTTCTGATACCAAATATGTAGATTTTTCCCTCACATTAAATAGTTCTCCAATTCTCCAGACAGCAACTGAGTATTCTACACTTTAACTTAATTATTACTATTAATACCTGGATTTAGTGTAGACCCCATAGATTAAGGACTCAGTCCCACAAGACTCCTCTCAACTTCAGACCAATTCCAAGTCCTAGGTTGTGACCTGTACTTGAAGCCAATTGGCAATAAATTGAGGCTTCTCACAACTCCCTCCTCAGGTGTGTATAATTTGCTATAAAGGCTCACGGAATTCAGGAAAGCTCATTACTTCCTTTTACCCATTGACTAAACAATGAAAACAGTGACATATTTTATTTTCTTTGGCTCCAAAGTCACTGTGGACTGCCACCATGAACTTAAAAGATGCTTGCTCCTTGGAAGAAAAGCTATGACAAATCTAGTCAGTGTATTAAAAAGCAGAGACATCACTTTGCCAACAAAGGTTTGTCTAGTCAAAGCTATGGTTTTCCCAGTAATCATGAGAGATGTGAGAGTTGGACCATAAAGAAGGCTGAGCACTGAAAAATTGATACTTTTGAACTGTGGTGTTGGAGAAGACTCTTGAGAGTCCCTTGGACTGAAAGGAGATCCAACCAGTCAATCCTAAAGGAAATTAACTGTAAATATTCTTTGGAAAAACTGGTGCTGAAGCTCCAATACTTTGGTTACCCGATATGAAGAAATGACTCATTGGAAAAGACCCTGATGCTGGGAAAGATAGAAGGCAGGAGGAGAAGGGGATGACAGAGGATGAGATGGTTGGATGGCATCACCAACTTGATGGACATGAGTTTGGGCAAACTCTGGGAGATAGTGAAGGACAGGGAAACCTGGCATGCTGCAGTCCATGGGGTCACAAAGAGTTGGACACGGCTGAGCGACTGAACAACAAAATTCTGGAAGCCATTCCATATGCTATTAAGAGGTTCCAGGGAAACTGAGAATCCATTGTTTCCTGGGTTAAATTTGTGGCTAAACACACTTTTATACTGGCTTTTGATGACTGACTTTTGATTGTATCCTGGACCTTTGTGGTATTTTGTTAGGAGACTCTGGATCCTATTTAAATCTTTTATAGGTGAGGGAGATTAAGAATTCTAGTTATAAAATAAATTTTGGGGATGTAATATATAGCATAGGAAATGTAGTCAAATATTCTAATAACTTTGTATGGTGACAGGTGGTAACTAGACTTATGGTAGTGACCATTTTGTAATGTTTAAAAATATTAAATCACTATGTTGTACACCTAAAATTAATATAGTAATGTAAGTCAGTTACCCTTCAATAAAAAGAAAAGTCTTCTGTTTTAGTAGCAGTTGCCCTAAAAAGTTTCATGCATAGGGCCCAGTCTACTTTCTTTTATTTTTGGTAGCAGCTTTATTGAGCTATCATTCACATTTCATATGTTCGCCCATTTAAGGTATAATTTTTTTTAGTATGTTTGGTATATTTTAGTTGTTTAGTTGCTATAGTTGTGCCAGATTCTTTTGCAGTCCCATGGACTATAGCCCGCCAGGTTCCTCTGTCCATGGGATTCCCCAGGCAAGAATACCGGAGTGGTTTGCCATTTCCTTCTCCAGGGGATTTCCTGACCCAGGGATCAAACCTGGATCTCCTGCATTGGCAGGCAGATTCTTTAGCACTGAGGCACCAGCGAAGTCCTGTGCAACCCTTATTACAGTCAACTTTAGAACGTTTTCAAGAAACTGTGCACTCCCTACCTGTCACTTCCAACTCCCATTTGTCATCCTGTCAGTTTAGGTCAGTTGCTCAGTTTTGTCCGACTCTTTGCGACCCCATGGACTGCAGCACTCCAGGTTTCCCTGTCCATCACCAATGCCTGGAACTTGCTCAAACTCATGTCCATCAAGTCGGTGATGCCATCCAACCATCTCATCTTCTGTTGTCCCCTTCTCTTCTTGCTTTCAGTCTTTCCCAGCATCAGGGTCTTTTCCAATGAGTTGGTTCTTCGTATCAGGTGGCCAAAGTATTGGAGCTTCAGCATCAGTCCTTCCAATGAATATTCAGGACTGATTTCCTTTAGGATGGACTGGTTGGATCTCCTTTCAGTCCAAGGGACTCTCAAGAGTCTTCTCCAACACCACAGTTCAAAAGCATCAATTCTTTGGTGCTCAGATTTCTTTATGGTCCAACTCTCACATCCACACGTGACTACTGGAGAAACCATAGCTTTGACTAGACAGACCTTTGTCAGCAAAGTAATGTCTCTACTTTTTAATATGCTGTCTAGGTTGGTTATAGCTTTTCTTCCAAGGAGCAAGCGTGTTTTAATTTCACGGCTGCAGTCACCATCAGCAGTGATTTTTGAGCCCAAGAAAATAAAGTCTTTCACTGTTTCCATTGTTTCCCCATCTGTTTCCCATGAAGTGATAGGACCGGATGCCATGATCTTAGTTTTTTGAATGTTGAGTTTTAAGCCAACTTTTTCACTCTCCTCTTTCACTTTCATCAAGACGCTCTTTAGTTCTTCTTCGCTTTCTGCCATAAGGGTGGTGTCATCTGCATATCTGAGGTTATTGATATTTCTCCCAGCTGTCTTGATTCCAGCTCGTGCTTCATCCAGCCTGGCATTTTGCATGATGTAATAAGCAGGGTGACAACATACAGCCTTGACGTACTCCTTCCCCAATTTGAAACCAGTCCGTTGTTCCATGTCTGGTTCTAGCTGTTGCTACTTGACCTGCGTACAGATTTCTCAGGAGGCAAGTCAGGTGGTCTGGTATTCCCATCTCTTTCAGAATTTTCCACAGTTTATTGTGACCCACACAGTCAAAGGCTTTGGCATAGTCAATAAACCAGAAATAGATGTTTTTCTGAAACTGTCTTGCTTTTTCCATGATCCAGCGGATGTTGGCAATTTGATCTCTGGTTCCTCTGCCTTTTCTAAAACCGGGTTGTACATCTGGAAGTTCTCAGTTCACATACTGTTGAAGCCTCACTTGGAGAATTTTGAGCATTACTTTGCTAGCATGTGACATGAGTGCAATTGTGTGGTAGTTTGAACATTCTTTGGCATTGCCTTTCTTTGGGATTGGAATGAAAACTGACCTTTTCCAGTCCTGTGGCCACTGCTGAGTTTTCCGAATTTGCTGGCATATTGAGTGCAGCACTTTCACCGCATCATCTTTTAAGATTTGAAATACTGGAATTCTATCACCTCCATTAGCTTCGTTGGTAGTGATGCTTCCTGTGGCCCACTTGACTTTGCATTCCAGGGTGTCTGGCTCTAGGTGAGTGATCACATCGTTGTGATTATCTGGGTCATGAAGATCTTTTCTGTATAATTGTTCTGTGTATTCTTGCCACCTCTTCTTAATATCTTCTGCTTCTGTTAGGTCCATACTGTTTCTGTGTTTATTGTGCCCATCTTTGCATGAAATGTTCCTGTGGTATCTCTAATTTTCTTGAAGAGATCTCTAGTCTTTCCCATTCTTTTGTTTTCCTCTATTTCTTTGCATTGATCACTGGGGAAGGCTTTCTTATATCTCCTTGCTATACTGTGGAACTCTGCATTCAGATGTGTATATCTTTCTTTTCTCCTTTGACTTTAGCTTCTCTTCTTTTCCTAGCTATTTGTAAAGCCTCCTCAGACAACCGTTTTGCCCTTTTGCATTTCTTTTTCTGGGGATGGTCTTGATCACCGCCTTCTGTTGTGCAGTGTCACGAACGTCCATCCATAGTTCTTCAGGCACTCCGTCTATCAAATCTAATCCCTGTCCCTTGGCAACTGCTAATGTGTTTTCTCTCTCTACAGATTTGCTTGTTCTGGACATTTCATATGAATGTAATCATACGACATGTAGTCCTTTGTTACTGGTTTCTTGGACTTTGCGTGTTTTCATGGTTCTTCCATGTTGTAGAATGTATCAGTATTTTATTTTTTCTTGCTGGATAATATTGTTTTGTGTGTAGACCACATTTATATATTAATCAGCTGATGGGTGTTTGGGTATTTGTACATTTTGACTATTACGACTAATGCTGCTGTGAACATCTGTGTACAAATTTTTGGGTGCGCATGTTTCATTTCTCTTGGATATACACCTGTGGGTGGAATTGCTGGGTCATATAACTCTAGAACTGTAGGTCTAATATCTTGAGCAACTGCTAGACTGTTTTCCAAAATGGCTACTCTGTTTTGCATTTCTGTTAGCAATGTATGAAGGTTCCAATTTTTCTACCTCCTTGCCAAAACTTGTTATTGTCTGACCTTCATGTTCTAGCTATCCTAATATGTGTGAAGTAATATCTCATTGTGGTTTTGATTGCATTTCCCTGATGGTTAAAGATGTTGAGCAACTTTTCATGAGCTTTTTGGCTATTTGTTTATCTCTGGAGAAATCTGTGTTCTTTGTCCATTTTCAGATTGAGTTATTTGTCTTTCTGTTTCTGAGTTGTAAGGTTTCTTTATATATTCTGGATAGTAGACCCTTATCAGATATGATTAACAGATATAAATCTCCCATTCTGTAGGTGTCTTCACTTTCTTGATGGCATAAAGTTTTTACATTTTGATTAAGTCCAATTTGTCTTTTGTTCTTTTGTTGCTTGTGTTTTGTGTTTCATATTTAATATTTAAGAAACTGCTGCCTGTTCAAAGTCATGAAAATCTCCTCTTATGTTTTCTTCCAGGAGTTTCATAGTTTTATTTAGATCTTTAATCCATCTTTGTGAATTTGGTATAAGGTATGAGACAGGGGTCCAACCTCATTTTTTGCTTATAGATATTCAGTTGTCTTAGCACCATATGTTGTAAAAATACTCTTTTACTCTTTTACTTGATTTGTCTTGACACCGTTGTCTGATTGGAATTTTGATAGAGATTGCGTTGAACAGTTTGGGGAATATTGGCATCTTAATTCTTATTAGTCTTCTAACTCATGAGTGTGTGATGACTTTTCACTCATTTAGATCATCTTTAATTTACTTCAAAAGCGTTTTCTGTTTTTCAGTGTACAAATTTTGTATTTTTTCTGGTTAAATATTTTTCTTTTGTTTGTTTCATTTATTTTAAACTAAGGAGCATCTTAGATTAGTCATTACATACATGTATTTTTATCCACTTTCCAGTTTTTCTTTTTTTTTAATTTTTGTTTTGTTTTGGAGTATAGTCAATTAACAATGTTGTGATAGTTTCAGGTGGACAACAAGGGGATTCAACCATACATGTACATATATCCATTCTCCCCCAAACCCCCTCCCATCCAGGATGCCACATATCTCTGAGCAGAGTTCCCTGTGTGTATTTCTTAATGTTTCATTCTTTTGGTGCTATTGTGAGTGGAATTCTTTTGTCAATTTTGTTTTTGGATTGTCAGTGATAATATATAGAAATATAATTGAATTCTTTATATTAGTCAAGTATCTTAAAATCATACCGAACTCATGTAACAGTTCTGATAGTTTTTTAGTGTTTTATTAGAATTTTATATATATGATCTATACTCTCTGAAGAGAGGTAGTTTTACGTCTTCCTTCCAATCTGGATTGCTTTCTTTTTCTTACCTACTTGCCCTGGCTAAAATTTCCTGTATAATACTATTAGAAATGGTGAGAGTGTACATCTTGTCTTGGTCCTGATCTTAGAGGGAATTGTTAAATGTGAAGTTATCTGTGGGTTTTCTTAGTTGTCATTTTTCAAGTTGATGATGTCCTCTTCTATTTCTAGCGTATTCATTGTGTTTATTGTGAAAGAGTGTTGTGGTGGTGGTTTAGTCACTAAGTCGGGTCCGACTGCATGACAGGCTCCTCTGTCCATGGGATTCTCCAAGCAAGAATACTGGAGTGGGTTGCCATTTCCTTCTCCAGGGGATCTTCCCGACCCAGGAATCGAACCTGGGTCTCCTGCACTGCAGGCAGACTGAGCTATGAGGGAAGCCCGAAAGAGTGTTGGATTTTGTCAAATGCTTCTTCAGCGCCTATTAAGATTTATCAGGTGGTTTTTGGTCTTTTATTCTATTAATAATGGTGTGTGACATTAATCGATTTTCATATGTTAAGTCAGCTTTACACACATGGGATATACCACATTTGGTCATGGTGTTTGATCCTTTATATATGTTGCTGGATTGATTTGCTGCTATTTTGTTGGAGATTTTTGCATTTATATAGTGAATATTTGTTTATAGTTTTCTTGTATTGTCTTTGTCTGGTTTTGGAATCAGGGAAAACTGGCTTCACAGAACGAGTTGAAAAGTGTTCCTATCTTTTCTGTATTTTGGAAGAATTTATAGGTTGGTGTTCATTCTTAATGTTTCATAGCATTCACCAGTGAAGCCATCTAGTCCTGGACTTTGTGGGAAGTTTTGTTTGCTAATTCAATTTCTTTACTTGTTATAGCTTTATTCAGATTACTTCTTTGTTAGTTCATTTTAGTACTCTGTGTTTTCTAGGAATTTGTCCATTTCATGTAGGTTTTGTAATTTGTTAGACTATAGTTTTTTATAGCATTCCCTATAGCCCTTTATAATCATTTATGTAAAGTCAGTAGTTATTTACTGATTTTAGTTTTGGGTCTTCTCTCTTTTGTTCTTGTTCAGTCTAGCTAAGTGATTGTCAATTCTTCTGATCTTTTCAAAGAATCAACCTTTTATTTTGTTGATTTTCTGTATTCTTTTATTCTCTTCTGTATTTATTTCACTAATTATTTCCTTCTGGCTTTGGGTTTAGTTTGTTCTTCTTTTACTAATTTCTTGAAGTGGACAGTTAGGTTGTTGATTTGAAATCTTTTTAATTTTTAAAATTTAAAAGTTGAAAATGGAGATATAATTTACATAACATTGTATAAGTTTAAGATGTATAACATGCTAACTTGAGATCTTTTTTTATGCCATAAGTTTATTTACAAACATAACAAGGCTGCTGAGTTCAAATGTTTGATCCTTTTTTCAGAGATGGCACCTCTTAAAATGATCCTCTTCATAACTGTCTCATGGATAATTTTTTAAGCAATTAATGTCTTACTATAAAGAAAAGTGCAGCAAATCCAGTCCCAGAACACAAAATCATGCTAGTAACTTACACTTGTTTTCCACTGAAAATGGTATATTCTTCCCTGGACTTTCTTCCTAGTGGCTCCTACAGACCACAAAGATTGTGAACCTCTGAACGCTGTGTCCCATCATAGTGCCAAAGGCGCAGAGACTGAAGGCACAAGAAATGGCAGCAGCGTACCATGCGCTCCTTTCCTCACGACCTTGTTCCCCTGAGTTGAGTTTTTTTTTTAACTACAAGTGTTTACAGCTATAAATTTTCTCATAGTGTGGCTCTTGCTGCTTTTGTTGCATACCATAGGTTTTGTGTTTTTATCTTAAAGTATTTTCTAACTTCCCTTATGATTTCTTCTTTGGCTCATTGGTTATTGGCACCCCACTCCAGTACTCTTGCCTGGAAAATCCCATGGACAGAGGAGCCTGGAAGGCTGCAGTCCATGTGGTCACTGAGGGTAGGGGACACGACTGAGCGACTTCACTTTCACTTTTCACTTTCATGCACTGGAGAAGGAAATGGCAACCCACTCCAGTGTTCTTGCCTGGAGAATCCCAGGGACGGGGGAGCCTGGTGGGCTGCCGTCTATGGGGTCGCAGAGAGTCGGACACTACTGAAGCGACTTAGCAGTAGCAGTAGCAGTGTTTATTTTCACATCTTTGTGTGTATTTCCTAAGCTTTTTTTCTGCTGTTGTTTTCCAGTTTCATTCCATTATCTTTGGAGAATATACTTTGTATGATTCCAATCCTTTAAATTTACCAAGACTTCTTTTATGGCCTGTTTTAGAGAATGTTAACATGTGCACTTGAAAACAAAATATATTCTGCCATTGTTGTTTGGACTGTTTTATAGATGTTTGCTATATCTAGTTGACTTGAGTGTTGTTCAGGTCTTCTGGTTCCTTGTGAATCCTTTGGTTATGTTATCCATATTGAAAGTAGAGTATTGAAGTCTCTAACTATTATTATTATTGAATTATCTATTTCTCCTTTCAATTCTATCAGTTTGTAGTTGTTGCTTCTTATATTTGGGGTTTCTGTTAGGTGCATATGTGTTTACATATGTACCTAATATGTTGACATACTTTCTACAAGTATGTCTTAATAGAAAGCATAGATTTGGATTTTTTTAAATTGTTTTTTATTTCTGTTTTGATCCATTCTGCCAATCCTCACCTCTTGAGTGTTTAATCCATTTACATTTAATGTGATTACTGGTATATTAGGATTTATTGGGTTGACCAAAAAGTTCATTCAGGTTTCCTGGTAACATCTTATGGAAAAATCCAGTGAACTTTTTGGTCAACTGAATGTGCTGTACTTGGTTGCTGAGTCATGCCCGACTCTCTGTGACCCCATGGACAATAGCCCGCCAGTCTTCTCTGTCCATGGGGATACTCCAGGCAAGAATACTGGAGTGGGTTGCAATGCCCTCTTCCAGGGGAGCTTCCCAACCCAGGGATCGCAGCCAGGTCCCCGCACTGCAGGCAGATTCTTTACTGTCTGAGCCACCAGGGAAGCCCTGGCCAATCGAATATGTCTCCCATTTTGCTATTTGTTTTCTATATGTCTTAACGTCTTTTTAGTTTCTCTATTCCTCCTATTCCTGTACAAGAAATAAAGGGAGCCCTTAGTGCTGAAATGAAAAGACACTAGACAGTAACCCAAATCCACACGAAGAAATAAGCACTAATAAAGGTAACTGCACAGATAAATACAAGAGACAGTGAACATATTTTTGCTTGTAACTTGTTTCTATTTGAAAGAAGACAGCTGCATAAAACAATAACTATAACACTGTTGACAGGATTAAATTTTTTTGTATTAAATATTTTCCAGTGTATGTTTTCATTAGCTTATTTCTTTTATTATAATATTTTTTATTTTTCTGGAGATTATAGTTAATATCTTAGAGCAATCTACTTTGGATTAATATCAATTTAATTTCAATAGTACACAAAAACTTTGTTTTAATAGAGTTCTGCTCATTTCCTCTTTCTTTGTAATCTTATTGTCAAGGTACATACTTTGTATTACAAATCCTGTCAACAGTTTTATAGTTATTGCTTTATGCAGTTGTCTCCTTTCATATAAAAAATAAGTTACAAGCAAAAATATGTTTACTGTCTTTTGTATTTATCTGTGCAGTTACCTTTATTAGTGCTTATTTCTTCATGTGGATTTGGGTCACTGTTTAGTGTCTTTTCATTTCAGCATTGAGGGCTCCCTTTATTTCTTGTATAGGAAGAAATCTACTTTTTTCCTTAAAAAATATTTTTAAGGAAAGGAAGCAGCCCTTCTAGCATTGAATTTTTTCCGTTTTGTTTACTGGGAATGTCTTAGTTCCTCCTTCATTTTTGAAGGATAGTTTTACTGGATATAGAATTTTTGATTGATATTCTTTGTCATTTAGCACTGTGAATATGTCATCTCACTGTCTCTGGCCTCTGGTTTTGACTGAGAAGTGAGCTCATTATCTTACTGAGGATTTTGAATGCAGCAAGTCACTTTTTTCTTGGTATCGTCAATATCATGTTTTTGGCTTCTGACAGTTTGATTATAATGTATTTAACTATACATTTCTTCGATTTATCCTACTTGATGTTTAGAGATTAATATTTTTGAATTTAGGGTGTTTTCAGCTATTTCTGTAAGTCTGATTTTTTGTTTTTGTCTCTTCTGAGACTTTGGCATATTTTGGTATACTTGATGATATCCCACATATCTGAGGCTGAATTCATTTTTGTTCATTCTTCTTTCTGTTATTCAGACTGGAAGATTGATCTCTCTTTAAGTTTGCAGATTCTTCAGCTAGCTTGAATCTACTGTGGAGCCCCTTTAGTGAATTTTTCATTTTAATTATTGTACTTTACAACTCCAGAATGTCTGCTTTTTTTTTTTTTTTTTTGCATTTCAAAATCTATGTATTTCCATTTGATTGGGGTTTTTTTGTTTTTTTTTTAAACTTTACATAACTGTATTAGTTTTGCCAAATATCAAAATGAATCCACCACAGGTATACATGTGTTCCCCAACCTGAACCCTCCTCCCTCCCCATTCCATCCCTCTGGGTCGTCCCAGTGCACCAGCCCCAAGCATCCAGTATCGTGCATCGAACCTGGACTGGCAACTCATTTCATACATGATATTTTACATGTTTCAATGACATTCTCCCAAATCTTCCCACCCTCTCCCTCTCCCACAGAGTCCATAAGACTGTTCTATACATCAGTGTCTCTTTTGCTGTCTCGTACACAGGGTTATTGTTACCATCTTTCTAAATTCCATATATATGCGTTAGTATACTGTATTGGTGTTTTTCTTTCTGGCTTACTTCACTCTGTATAATAGGCTCCAGTTTCATCCACCTCATTAGAACTGATTCAAATGTATTCTTTTTAATGGCTGAATAATACTCCATTGTGTATATGTACCACAGCTTTCTTATCCATTCATCTGCTGATAGGCATCTAGGTTGCTTCCATGTCCTGGCTATTATAAACAGTGCTGCGATGAACATTGGGGTACACGTGTCTCTTTCCCCTCTGGTTTCCTCAGTGTGTATGCCCAGCAGTGGGATTGCTGGATCATAAGGCAGGTCTATTTCCAGTTTTTTAAGGAATCTCCACACTGTTCTCCATAGTGGCTGTACTAGTTTGTGCTTATTTTTTTTAAAGAATAATTTTTATTTCTATTGATACTCTCTATTTGGTGAGAAATCATTTTCATAATTCCTTTTAATTCTTTAGACATGCTCTCCTTTAGTTCTTTGAATGTATTTACAATAGCTTATTTAAACTCCTTATCTACTAAATCTAACACCTGGGCTTCCTCGGGGATAGTTTTTATTGACTGCCATTTTCCCCCTGTGTTTGGGTCATACTCTCTTGTTTTGGTGTGCCCTTCATGGTTTTTGCTGAAAAATGGACATTTTAAATATTGTAATGCAGCTACTCTGGAAATCACCCTCTCTCCCAGGGGTTTGTTGTTTTTGCTATTTGTTTTTTACTTTTTTGGACTAATTCTGTTAACTCTGTAGCCTTTGTCCTGTGTAACCACTGAAGCCTCTGCTTGGTTTTCTTAGTGGTTAGCAAATGATTGGGCAGATTTCCTTAATGTATTCAATCCGTAAGTCCCCCAGCCTAGTGGAGGGGCTCTGTGTGTGTGTGTGTCTCTCCGTGTGTTATGGCTCCCTTCATGCACCAGCAGTTTACATTGACCTTAGCCTTTACTTTCTGCTTGTGTAGAACATCAAGATCAGACAGAGGTGAGAATAGGGCCTTCCTAGGCCTTTCCTGGGTATGTACTGCCTTCCAGATTCCTAAAAATATGTTGAAGCTTTTCTGAACCTTCTATGTACATCTCTTTCCTCAGTTTTTCCTTTTAAGTTTTTGAATCAATGTGTTTGCCCCAGTTGTTGTTGCCACTGCAGACAGCTGTGGCATTAAAAAAAATGTCTCTGATAATTTTAACAAATGCCCTGGGATAGGATTGTTCACATTGAGGGTGCTCTGATTCAGGTCCAGTAAGGATAAGCCCTGAGAATGGAGTTTTTCCAGTGAGCTGCTGGACAGGTTAAGTAGTACAATTCTTTTTTAAAATAATTTTATTGATTTATTTTTGGCTGTACTGGATCTTTGTTGCTGTGCAGGCTTTTCTCTAGTTGTGGCAAGTGGGCGCTACTCTCTAGTTGTGGTGCTCTAGCGTCTCAATGCAGGGGTTTCTCTTGGGTCAAAACAGGCTTTAGAGCACGTGGGCTTCAGTAGCTGCAGCTCCCGGCCTCCAGAGGGCAGGTTCAGCTGTTGTGGCGCCGGCTTAGTTGCCCCACAGCATGTGGGATCTTCCTAGACCAGTGATCGAACCTCTGTCTCCTGCATTGGCAGGCAGATTCTTTACCACTGAGCCACCAGGGAGGCCCTAAGTAGTACAGTTCTTTAGAGATGTGGTTTTGAAGGGGCCTGCTAACCTCTTCTGCTCCTTAAGTGGCTTCTGGGCTGCTGTTATTCACAGCTGCCATGTTTACTGGTTGTTGGTTTCCCAGGCTTCCATGGAGCTGGGAAGAGGGAAATAGGGCAAATTGAAATGCCATAAAGCTTGCTTTGCTTACTGAAAGTCAGCTGCTTTTCATGAATAAATGTTTCTTAAATTGTTGCAAGCTTTTGGTTAGTTTTAAGATCTCTGAAAAAGTTGGTTTTGACCATTTGTGCCAGGCTTCTCATCAATTTTATTGAAGATCACGCTTTTAGAGGTCTTTCCTCTGCCATGCTGGATGTGTTACCTTTAGCCTTTTCTTATATTTATGTCATAGAAGTGTTTCATACGTTAGTTTTAGCACAGTTTTTAGGTTACTGATAACTTCAAGACATTTTTGTTTTTCCTGTTTGCTTTTATTTTTCTGCACTCTGATTAAGCTGACTACTTGTATTATTTTCTGAATACATGCTATCCCTTTCTAGTTTGAGGCTTCTTATTATCTTATTTTCTCTGCTCAAAACACTCTTTCTTCCATCACTCCCACAGTGGGAGTTCTGTTTATCTTCTAAGATTCATTTATGAGCCTATGGATGTGATCCTTTCTTGGAAAACTTGTATTTTTTCACATCTTTTGTATGACCTTATAATTCCATCATATATATATAGAGAGAGAATATGCATCCTAATTTCTTGTCTTTTCCACCCTCCTGCTAAATGCTAGTTCTTTGAAGGCAAATGATGAATCATACTCATTTATATGCTCAGTAAATATTTGTTTAATTGAAGTGTAAGAGTAAGTTTTATAGCAAGAATGCTCCACATTTGGAGTATTGTTACTGGGAATTGCATTTTATTCATTTATTATTGAACTAAAGGAAGAGGTCTACTCTGGAAAAATATACCAACCACACCCTATACTATATAATCTTTAGCAAGGTACAGGAATATAAGAGTATAAAGGCAAAATTCAATTTTTCTCATAGAAATTATTTTAATAGTGATTTCTAATCAAAGATTTGATACCCAAATTTTTATGAAGAAGGTCGCAGAATTCCAGCTCTGAGTAACTTTGTGTCAGACACATAATTTCTCTTGACAGAAGTGGGGATTTATTTACATTTGAGAGTGATTGTACTGAAGCAAAACTAAACTGCAGAAAAACACAGGAATTGTAGAGCTACTTGACGCCTTTCATGTACGTCTGTTATCTCTTAGGACCAGATCTAGCTCTCCATTCTTGATCCCATCTTGATGAAGTCATCAGGGACTTGCAGAAAGTGTGCAAAAATGCATGGTATTCGTTTATGCAAATAAAGCAGAATGCGTACATGGATTTAGAGTTTTCTTCTAACATTCTAATTAGATCTGAGATGACAGAAATAGGATAATTCAAGAGCTAGGTGCATTTTTTAAACCATAGGCTGATGAAAGCCTTATAACACTGCCAGAGTTTTAAGTTCACTTCATTTGCATATTCATGTTGTCTATGTTGCTTTTTGTTTATGCCAAGCCTAGGGAAGCACTATGGAATTGTCATCATAGTTTTAGAGCCAGACCTGGGTCCAGCTTGGTTTGCCAGGTATTGATATCTTAAATGAGTTGCTTATTCTTTCTGAGCTTCAGTTTCCTTGTATGTAAAATGATTCTGGGACAGAAGTGTTACTTTATCTTCTGGTTTGTTGCAGTGAGACTACGAGAGTACAAAAAAAAAGTAAGATTCTGATTTATTCATCAATGAGAGTGTGAAATGATAGATGAAATAGACTGATCAATAAAGAAAGTGGATTAGAAGAGCAAGGGCCAGAGGGGGAAAAACAAGAATTGAACTTTGTACTTTAGTCTTTCTGAATATAGTCAAACTGTATTTTCACATTGGAATCAGGAAGAAAGATTGATCAATATTCTAATTATAGTGAAATGTTAGCTGTCTGGGATTTTAGTGAGAAAAAAAGTTTAGTGGGTTCACGCAACATTTACTGATGCTCAATATGCAGGTAGGATAAAGATGTAGTCAGTATCTTTATAGCTAATTACACTCATAGAATCTAGTTATATTAACTTGTTGGCAATCAAGAATCCATTAACGCATTCAAAAGTCCCTACTTTCAAGGAGTACACAATCTACTGAAAAAAGACGAATTACTTAAGAAGAAATAAGATATGGGTAAGTACAAGGGCACTAGGAAGGACACCTGTGTCGTATGAAGCAGAGAGCTGTGAGGAAAGCTTCCTAGAAGGGATAGTCTTGAAACTGAATATTGAAGGACGAGTGGGAGTCATAAGTGGTGCTTCAGGTTGTTAAGATGAAGGCAGCATTGGGTGAGAGAGAGAGTGTGTGTGTGTGTGCATTGGGGGTGTTGGTGATGTGGAGTAGTAAAAGCAGAGGCTGAGGGCCAGGTGAGGACTAGATCATGAAGGGCCTTATGTTATGGTGAGGACTTTTTTCTGAAAGAAGTAGAAAGCCATTGAAGAGTTTTAAGCAGGGGAGTGTCATAAGTTTATTTACATTTTAGAGAGATCTCTCCTGAAACAGGATAGTGAATGAATTGACTAAAGGAAGTCAGAGAGTACTAGTCAGTAGGCTGTGGAGTTATCTTTGAGAATAAGATGAGGGTGAGAATTAAAGCCATACCAGCAAGGGAAGAAAAGGAAGAAAAGATTCAAGAGCTATAAAGGTGGCAGAATTGATAGGACTTTACTTGCTGTGTATGAAGAGATTAAGAAAGGAGCTACAGAAAGGCTCCCAGATTTTTAGCTTGTGCATTTGGGAGGAAGTGGTTCATTTACCAGTAGAGAAAACTGAAGAGGAGGATTGATTTACTAGAGAAGATATGTTCCATTTTGTGTTCTTTGAATTTGATAGGCCCGGTGGAAAATCCAGATAGAGTTTATCCCTTGGTTTTTGAATGATCAGTTCTTGGGATTTAGCATAGAAGTTTTGGCTGCATATAGATTTGTGAGGCATCAAAAAATAAATAGGGGGCTGCCATAGATGAAGCTGGGTGAGTGTAGGAGTGTGGTTGAGGGAACCCAGTTGTTCTTTGTTGTTCAGTCGCTAAGTTGTGTTCTGACTCTTTGTGACCCTGTGGACTGGAGCATGCCAGGCTCCTCTGTCTTCCACTGTCTCCTGGAGTTTGCTCAAATTCATGTTCATTGAGTTGGTGATGCATCTCATCCTCTGCTGCTGGCTTCTCCTTCAATCTTGCCAAGCATCAGGATCTCTTCGCATCAGGTGGCCAAAGTATTGGAGCTTCAGCAGCAGTCCTTCCAATGAATATTCAGGGTTGATTTCCTTTAGGATTGACTGGTTTGCTCTCCTTGCAGTTCAGGGGACTCTCAAGAGTCTTCTCCAGCACTTCTCCAGTTTGAAAGCATCAGCTCTTTGGTGCTTGGCCTTCTTTGTGGTCCAACTCTCACGTCTGTATATGACTACTGGAAAAACCAATGGTGGTAGTGGTTTAGTCACTAAGTCGTGTCCAACTTTTGCTGCCCCATGGACTGTAGCCTGCCAGGCTCCTCTGTCCATGAGGTTCTCCAGGCAGAAATACTGGAGTGGGTTGCCATTTCCTTCTCCAGAGGATCTTCCCTACCCAGGAGTCAAACCTGGGTCTCCTTCATTGCAGGCAGATTCTTTACTGACTGAGCTACAAGGGAAGCCCCAGAAAAACCAATGCCATAAGGTAAATGATGTTTTGTGACTGGTTTAAAAATTTATATACGTAGTTGGGGCTGTTTTTTGAGGCTTTCTATTTTGTTCCATTGATTAATATTAGTATCATAACAGTTAAAATATTTTTGCTACCACCTTAATATCTGTATGGTTCTTTCCAAAGTGTTGGAAAAGTTGTTTTCCCTATCTTCTATGAATTTTGTAGATTCAATTGAAAAAACTCAGTTGGAATAATGACTGGGATTGCAAAATTGTTTCATGGCCTCCAGATTACTTTGGTTTTGTTTATTTGTAGTTCCTGGTTTCATTTTTGACATTATTTGTTGAACATTTGCTTTCTTTCAGATGACTCTGTAGGCATTTTAAGGAGATTTAAGAAAGAAGATTTCACTAGTGCTTATTCATCTATAAATTCCTTTATATTTTATTTGATAATAATGCACCTGCTGCATGAGTGACGAATGGGTTTTAATTTGTGCTCTAAGGGAGCTTATAGTTTAGTGGGGGTAAACTAACCACAATACAGTGTGTGAGTGTGCAAACCAATGTGTTTTTACCAAGGCTTGAGGTTACAGAAGAGGAAGCAATTGATTTTGAGGGGAAGGGGAATGAGTAAAGAGCACTGAGGAGGCATGTACAACAGAGAATGGGGCTTGACACAGGAGGCAGCAGCGTGGGCAGGGGCCAGGTGTGTGTGGAGGGCCTGGTGTGGATGCAGGGTGGTCCTGAAAGGGGCAGGCTTCTGGGGGGAATGCCAAGACATGAAGCTAGAGGAAGAGCCAAAGCCAGTGTATGAGGGGTGCCACAGGCCTGTGTTCTTTAGAGGTCCTTTCACAGGGTGTTCACCTGATGGTCACAGCAGCCTGGGAAACAAGAGAACTTGCAGGTGTTCCTTTATCTTTGCGTTGTCTCTTTGGTCTTACTTCTTATACTTTCTACTCTAATTACATCTGGAAAAGAGTTTATCATTATCCCTGTTTTATGAATGAGGAACTTGATGCTCAGTGATTTATCTAGTTCCATGTGGCTAAGATAAAATGAATTTCAGATTAGAGCCCAAGTCTTCTTTCTAATATACTAGGCTGCCTTTATATTATTTCACTGGCATCTTCTTTTCTATTTTTCCTATTGTAGTTACTTGAATAGTTTCCTATTCTAAACTTGAGAGGTTGGTGGGAAAATTGCCCAATTGAATAACTGAATAAGAGTGTATAGTTTGAGCAGAGTTGTTTTTTCTTTTCTTTGTGTTCTCATGGGTGACTTAAAAAGACAATAAACGTAAGTGAAGAATCTAGGATAGGAAGGTTAGCCTGCCATGGCCCTCTGATTTATAAGTCTGAGAAGGTTAGAACTTGGTAACTTGAACTTTTTATTTTGTTTTATTTCATTTAACCCTTTTATTATAAAAATTTTCAAACATACACAGAAATAAATTATGTTGAGCCCTCAAGTACTCATCGCTCAGCTTCAACAGTGATTAACTCATAGTCATATAATTTCTCTCCTTCCCACACATCTGCCTTCAGATATTTTTGAAGTAATTCCCAGACATCATTTCATTGGATTTGAACTTTAGAAATGCCATGCTTGAGTTTAACATGTGCTCTTGTCTCTATTTGTGTCCTAGACATTCAGTTCAGTTGCTCAGTTGTGTCCGACTCTTTGCGACCCCATGAACTGCAGCACGCCAGGCCTCCCAGTCCATCACCAACTCCCAGAGTCCACCCAAACCCATGTCCATTGAGTCAGTGATGCCATCCAACTATCTCATCCTCTGTCATCCCCTTCTCCTCCTGCCCTCAATCTTTCCCAGCATCAGGGTCTTTTCAAATGAGTCAGCTCTTCACAGGTGGCCAAAGGATTGGAGTTTCAGCTTCAACATCAGTCCTTCCAATGAACACCCAGGACTGATCTACCCCAGGATGGACTGGTTGGACCTCCTTGCAGTCCAGGGGACTCTCAAGAGTCTTCTCCAACACCACAGTTCAAAAGCATCAATTCTTCGGCGCTCAGCTTTCTTTGTAATCCAACTCTCACATCCATACATGACCACTGGAAAAACTTGGCCTTGACTAGACGGACCTTTGTTGACAAAGTAATGTCTCTGCTTTTTAATATACTGTCTAGGTTGGTCATAACTTTCCTTCCAAGGAGTAAGTGTCTTTCAATTTCATGGCTGCAGTCACCATCTGCAGTGATTTTGGACCCCCCCAAAATAAAGTCAGCCACTGTTTCCACTGTTTCCCCATCTATATGCCATGAAGCGATGGGACTGGATGCCATGATCTTAGTTTTCTGAATGTTGAGCTTTAAGGGAACTTTTTCACTCTCCTCTTTCACTTTCATCCAGAGGCTCTTTAGTTCTTGTTCACTTTGTGCCATAAGGGTGGTGTCATCTGCATATCTGAGGTTATTGATATTTCTCCTAGTGATCTTGATTCCAGCTTGTGCTTCCTCCAGCCCAGCGTTTCTCATGATGTACTCTGCATATAAGTTAAATAAGCAGGGTGACAATATACAGCCTTGATGTACTCCTTTTCTATTTGGAACCAGTCTTTTGTTCCATGTCCAGTTCTAACTGTTGCTTTGAGACCTGCATACAGGTTTCTTAAGAGGCAGGTCAGGTGGTCTGGTATTCCCATCTCTTTCAGAATTTTCCACAGTTTATTGTGATCCACACAGTTAAAGGCTTTGGCGTAGTCAATAAAGTAGAAGTAGATGTTTTTCTGGAACTCTCTTGCTTTTTCGATGATCCAGCGGATGTTGGCAATTTGATCTCTGGTTCCTCTGCCTTTTCTAAAACCAGCTTGAACATCTGGAAGTTCACAATTCACGTATTGCTGAAGCCTGGCTTGGAGAATTTTGAGTATTACTTTACTAGCGTGTGAGATGAGTGCAATTGTGCGGTAGTTTGAGCATTCTTTGGCATTGCCTTTCTTTGGGATTGGAATGAACACTGACCTTTTCCAGTCCTGTGGCCACTGCTGAGTTTTCCAAATTCGCTGACATATTGAGTGCAGCACTTTCACAGCATCATCTTTCAGGATTTGAAATAGCTCAACTGGAATTCCATCACCTCCACTAGCTTTGTTCTTAGTGATGCTTCCCTAAGGCCCCCTTGACTTCACATTCCAGAATGTCTGGCTCTAGGTGAGTGTGAACGATCACAGCATTATCTGGGTGATATCACATTATCACAGTGATTATCTGCATTGTGAAAATCTTTTTTGTACAGTTCTTCTGTGTATTCTTGCCACCTCTTCTTAATATCTTCTGCTTCTGTTAGGTCCATACCATTTCTGTCCTTTATTGAGCCCATCTTTACATGAAATGTTTCCTTGGTTTCTCTAATTTCTTGAAGAGATCTCTAGTCTTTCCCATTCTATTGTTTTCCTCTATTTCTTTGCATTGATCACTGAGGAAGGCTTTCTTATCACTCCTTGCTATTCTTTGGAACTCTGCATTCAAATGGGTATATCTTTCCTTTTCTCCTTTGCTTTTCGCTTCTCTTCTTTTCACAGCTATTTGTAAGGCCTCTTCAGACAACCATTTTGCTTTTTTGCATTTTTTTTTTCTAAGGGATGGTCTTGATTCCTGTCTCCTGAACAGTGTCACAAACCTCAGTACATAGTTCATCAGGCACTCTGTCTATCAGATCTAGTCCCTTAAATCTATTTCTCGCTCCCACTGTATAGTCATAAGGGATTTGATTTAGGTCATACCTGAATGGTCTAGTGGTTTTACCCACTTTATTCAATTTAAGTCTGAATTTGGCAATAAGGAGTTTATGATCTGAGCCACAGTCAGCTCCTGGTCTTGTTTTTGCTGACCATATAGAGCTTCTCCATCTTTGGCTGCAAAGAATATATAATCAGTCTAATTTCGGTGTTGACCATCTGGTGATGTCCATGTGTAGAGTCTTCTCTTGTGTTGTTTAAATAGAGTGTTTGCTATGACCAGTGTGTTCTCTTGGCAAAATTCTATTAGCCTTTGCCCTGCTTCATTCCATACTCCAAGGCCAAATTTGCCTGTTACTCCAGGTGTTTCTTGACTTCCTACTTTTGCATTCCAGTCCCCTATAATGAAAAGGACATCTTTTTTGGGCGTTAGTTCTAAAAGGTCTTGTAGGTCTTCATAGAACCCTTCAACTTCAGCTTCTTCAGCATTACTGGTTGGGGCATAGACTTGGATTACTGTGATATTGAATGGTTTGCCTTGGAAACAAACAGAGATCATTCTGTCGTTTTTGAGATTGCATCCAAGTACTGCATTTTGGACTCTTGTTGACTATGAGGCATTAGGTCCAGCATTTTCCCTTCTGGCCATGGGGTTTATTGATACCAAAATCCCAGTACACTCCCAGAGTCCCAGTAGATTCCCAGAGATCAGCAGTTGTGTATACTGTATTCTTCTTACCATTTGTTTTAGTGCCAGTCAGTCACCAGGGGGTGGCTAGAAAAAGATGTTCCTATGTTGGTACTCTCATCATGAGCAGACATAAAGATTGGTTTTACAGCAGTGGGTTTATTTGAAGTTTCTGCTAAATGACAAAACTCATTCAAATTAACCCCTGGACACTTACTAATCATCAAGTTCAAAGACATGAATTTTTCCTTTTGCTAAAAAGCTGGAAGCAAATAGAGAAACCATCTCTGGACAGGACTTTGGACAGGAGGCAAGGTAGCATTGGCTGTTTCTGTTTGCCACATTGGTTGGCATGAATAAGCACAGAAACCAAGAAGCTAATGATTAACAAAGGAAAGAAAGCTTTTAGGGGATTGTTGCATTCCTATAATTTATCTTTTGCTGGAAAATCTACCCAGAATATCTTTGTATGTAGCACATGGCTACTTTCCGGATTTTAAAGGAAGGATGTAAAGAATGTGCTCATGAGCACATGTGGGCCTGTGTGTATGTGCCGAGTGTTGGGCATGGTCTGCTGACTACCAGTCTCTTACACCCCTATGTTTGTTGACTGAAACTGTTTGCTTAGAAATCTTTATAAAATTTACAGTGATCCAAGTATGAAGTATAATGTCAGCCTTTTCGTTTTCTCCAGAACTTTATTTCTTGGAGTCTTTCATTTGGCTTTCTGGGGAAGAGAAGTCTTGTTAATAGTAATTTTTCAGATATGTCTGAGGCTGTGCTTCTTCTTCCTCCTGGAGATAAAAATGAGACTGAACTTTCTCATGTTTCCTTCTAGCTCAGCCTCAGCTTTGTAAATGTCCCATTTGAGAAAATGTTGAGCCTCCTTGTCTAAAAATACAGTGATGTGGACTTTAGGAAATGGAAAGAGGCCAGTGTAAGAGTGCATGTGTGTGCATATGCAGGCGGACAGTGCTCAAATATGTAATGGTAATTATCAGACAAGCTTTCTTCTTAAATTATAGAGCTACTTTTTCCCAGAGATTGAGAAGACTCAGTATTGAGGTATGAATAGAGGCCTCAAGCTCTGCAGAGTCTCTTTTCTATAGATGTTTTCTTCTGAGTCTGAGTAGTTTAATGATGCTTTTTGAAGGCTCAGTGTACACTGCGACCTTGCGCTCTGTGAAGCATGCTGTGGTAGGGAACGGGACGTAGACAAGGTTTCTGAGCTTCAGGACTTTAAAATCTTTTGGAGTAAGTAAAATATACCCAATAAATGAAGAGTGACCTTTGAAGAACAGGTAAGATTTAAAGAGGTGGTGAGAAGAATGTGCTACTTGGGCCTTGGACCAAATGATGTAAAGTAGCATTCATGCTCTATGATTCTTCAAGTTAAGAAACATCTAAAGGACAGGACCTTAGGCTTCATAAACTTAGTAAAAAGTAATGAGAATATTTCTGGGGAAGCCGAGAATCCTCTTCTTTTCCTTTTCTGTATCTCTTACAAGGCCTTTGACTACTGTCTTACTTGCTTTTGAACATTTGGAAGGGGAGATAGAACATACTTTTTTTCCCTAAGTGTGTTGGGGAAGACAGTGTTCAATTTAAAATACAACATTAATGAAGGCTTGAAAAAAATCACCTCAAATTATGTTAATTGACTCAACCATCAAGTTGTGAGGACACATGCTGGGATACATGGCAGGGTTTTCTTTACCCCAAACTGTCCCTTAGTGAAGAGGAAGTTGCCTTCATTTGAGTCCTTATTAAGCCTCTAATGTGAAGAAGCCTCTACTATTTCACTTTGAACAGCAAACTACTGTTTTGGAATAGTGTTAAGAAGCCTGACTTCCATCAGTGCTTTTGATGACTATTGACAGAATCAGTAGAATGAGACAGAGGAATTTAACATGAGATTTAGTGTTGGATGTCTTCAAGTAAACCTTTTCAAGACCATTTTGAAGGATAATACCAGGCTTTGAGCAAAGGATTGACACGTTCTGACTTAAGTTTTGGAAAGATCTCTTTGGCTGTTGAGTTGAGAACAGACTGTGGGGGGCAGGAGCAGAAGTAAGGGCACCTTTCAGAAATCCTGGTGGAGAATCTGGATGGTCCTAGTGGAAGTGTTAAGTGGTGGGATTCTGACTATATTTTGAAGGGAGAGCTGGCAGAAATTTTGTCAGATTTGAATGTAGGGTAATGAGAAAGAGGTAAATAAAATATGTATTAAAAGTTTTTAAATAAAGCACATCTTACACTCTTTGACCTAGCAATTCCTCTTTTAAAAATTCAGAGTAGAAGGACTTCCCTGGTGGTCCAGTGGTTAAGAATCTACCTGCCAGTGCAGGAAGATCTCACATGCCACGGAACAACTAAGCCCGGGCTCCACAACTACTGAGCATTCTGGAGCCTCAGGCCGAAATGTAGGTTTCATTTCTATAGAACTCAGGAGTGCACTTGTTAGGTTGTATAAGTATATGTTTATATTGATTAGACTCTGCCAGACTCTTTTTTTCTTTAATTTTTATTGGAGTATTGTTGATTTGCAATGTTGTGTTAGTTTCTGCTGTACAGAAGAGTGAATCAGTTATGCATATATCCACTCTTTTTTAGATTGTTTCCCCATATACGTCATTCGACTCCACAGACTCTTTTTTATAGTGGACGTACCATTGTGCAATGTATGAGAACGAGTTGCTCCTTATCTTTGTCAGCACTTGATATTGTCTGTCAGAATTTTTTATTTGAGCCATCCTAATAAGTGTGTAGTCCTTTTTTTTTTAAGCTGTATTATTGAGATGTAATCCACAAACCAGAAATTTTCCCACAACCTGGGTTTAGAACACTTTCATCACCCCAAAAAGAAACCACATGTTTGTCACTGCCATCTTCCTTTTCCCCTCAGCCCCAGGAACCTACTAATTTTTGTCTCTACAAGTTTGCCTTTTCTGCATATTTTGTATAAATGAGATCATACAATATGTGATCTTTTATGAGCTTCTTTAGTCAATTAGCATAATGTTTTTAAGGTTCATCCAAATTGTAACATGTATCAGTACTCATTTTTATGACTGAATAATACTCTATTGCATGGATACACCATTTATTATTTACTCATTTATCAGTTGATGGACATTTGGGTTGTTGCTACTTTCTGGTGATGAATAATGATGCCACGAACATTTGTGTACAAGTTCTTTTTGTGGGCACATGTATTCAGTTCTCTTGGGTGGAATTGCTGGATGGTATGGTAACTCTATGTTTAATTTTTTGAGGAACTGACTTACTGTTTTCTGAAGTGACTATGCCCTCACCAGTTTACAGTCCCACCCACTGGCATATATGAGGGTTTCAGTTTCTCCACATTTGTTACTGTCTGTGTTTTTTATTGTTGCTGTTTAGTGGGTTTGAAGTGGTATCCCATTTTGGTATTGATTTGCATTTTCCTAAGAGTAACATTGTTGAGCATTTTTTCATGTGCTAATTAACTATTTGTATGCCTTCTTTGGAGAAGATCTGTTTAGAGTTTTTGTCCATTTTTTATTGGGTTATTTGTCCTTACTGATGAATTGTAAGTTCTTTATATTTTCTGGATACAAGTCCCTTACTGGAGATGTGATTTGCATATATCTTCTCCCAGTTTTTGGTTTGTCTCTCACTTTTAGGATATTGTCCTTTGAAGTACAAAAATTTTAAATTTTGATGAAGTCTAGTTTATCTGTTCTTTCTTTGTCTCTTGTACTTTTGGTGTTGTATCTAAGAAACTATGACCTAACACAAGGTCACAAAAATTTGCACTTTTGTTTTTGTCGAAGAATTTTATCATTTTAGCTCTTCCAATTAGGTCTCTGGCTCATTTTGAGTTAATTTTGGTGACTAGGTATTCCACTTCCTTCCTTTACACGTGGATATCGAGCTGTCCTAGTGTCAGTTGTTGAAAAGAGTGCTCTTTCCTCACTTAGTTATCTTGGCATCCTTGTCAAAAGTTAGTTGACCATGAATCTAATGGTTTGTTTCTGGACTTCCAGTCATCTGTATGCCTGTTTTATAATGCTAGTATTGCATTAATTTCATTACTGTCATTTTGTAGTAAGTTTTGTGTTTTGTTTTTAATTTTTTCACTGCATGGCATGCGGGCTCCTAGTTTCCCTGGCCAGGAGACAAACCTGCACCCTCTGCACTGGAAGCACAGTCTTAACTCTGGACTGCCAGGGAAGTCCCTGTAGTAAGTTTTGAAATTGGGAATTGTGAATCTTACAACTTTGTTTTTTAAAATAGTTTTGGCCAGACTGAGATCATATAAACCTAAATAGAATTAAGTAGCTCCCTGCTTAGAATCTTTATATGAGTCATATCTGATGGTATCTATGATAAAATTTTATATCCTTAACCTGATCCACAAAATGTTTTTATTTTTAAAAATATGTATTTATTTATTGAGGTCTTAGTTGTGATATGCAGGATCTTTCATTGTGGCATGCAGACTCAGGAGTGGGTGGACTCTGTAGTTGTGTTATGTAGGCTCTCTAGCCGCAGCATGTGGGGTTAGTTGCCCCACAGCATGTAGGGTCTTAGTTCTCTGACTAGGGATCAAACTTGTGTCTCTTGCATTGAAAGGTGGATTCTTAACTACTGGACCACCAGGGAAGTCCCTGACTCATAAGATCTGACCCCTGCCCATCTTTCCAGTTTCATTTCTTATTCACTTTCTGTCTTATTTACTTAAGCCTTAGCCTGCTCCTTGAAAGCCTGAAAAATGCCTTTCCATCGCAGGGCTTTTGTGTATCCATTTAGTTTTGTTTAGAGTGCTCTTCTTAGCATTCTTTACCTAATTCCTACTCATTCTTCAGATTTTTACCTATCAGTTTTTAAAAGGCTATGCCAATTATTTTTAAAATACTTGTTTTTCTTTTCCTACTTAGAAAGGTAGTACATGTTCACTGTAGCAAATTTGAAAAATAAGGAAAGGTATCTTACAAGAAAACCAGAGAATAAGCATTTAATGTTGTAGAGACATCTAATGCTACCTTGTTATTTGGTCCTTTGGCTTTATTTTCTTTATCTGTTTGGAAGCCTGCAGAACTGTTTCATTCACATTTGAAGTTGAACTGTATTTGAAATTTGAAATCATCGTATTTGAAATTGCCAGGATGTTTCCAGATTGAGTTTGTTGTCATTTGTTTTGCTTGAAAGGTAGGCCCTCACATGTATAAACTAATGTCTCTTTTCTTCATTTCAGAAAGATTTTTTTCCCCTTTGTGCTTGTGATACAGTTTTAGTTTCTTCAGCCAAAATGTCATTTTCCTCAGGTTGAATCTTAATTCTCCATTCTTTATATTACTATCTTTTCTCTCCATTATTTTCTTTCCTTCCCACTTACTCCCTTTTAAAGTAAATACTGGTGTAACATCTGAAGTGTGCCTTCTATGTTATGGATACAGTTTTCTGCATAGATATTTCAATGCTATATTGCTACCAATTATCTTAATTTTTTCTTTGCAGTCTGTTTTAAAAAAAGGTTTTATTTATTTATTTATTTATTTTTGGCTGTGCTGGATCTTTATTGCTCTGCTTGGGCTTTCTCTAGTTGTGGCAAGCAGGGGCTACTCTTTGTTATGGTGTGTGGGCTTCTTCTTGTGGCGACTTCTCTTGTTGTGGAGCATGGGCTCTAGGTGTGCAGGCTTCAGTGGTTGCAGCCTGCGGGCTCAGTAGTTACGGCAAACAGTTTTATGAGCTACAGCCTCAAACTTCTCAAGCTCTTCTTGCTCCTTGCACACGTGCCGGCTGGAATGTCACACTGGCAGCACAGTGGGGCATGTGCACTACGCTCCCATTCAGCCTGTGCAATCTCCATTGATTCCAGCTTCAAAGGCTCTAGGCCTTGTAGTTTGTTCTGCCTTGCCCTACTCTGCCGAACCTCTGCATCTGCTGAGTGTATGAATGGTGGGGTGGGAGTAGTCAGGCACAAACACTGGAGGTTCTCACTGTTCTTACTCAGTGTTGAGCAGTTTTTAAAACATAAATGCTTCTTGGGTTGTTGTATTTCTTTGGTCAGTTTCATCCTGTTTTATAATTTGTTTTTGAGGCCCGGGGGTAGGGGAGGGGGCAACAGGGAGCAAGAATTAGCCTACCTTCTCATTAGTTCATAGCTAGAAGTCATGCTTCTTAGAATGTATTCTTTTTCCAGTATAGTTAGTAATTTCCCCAGGTGTACTCACTGTCAGTCAGGATTGTTGTTGTTCAGTCGCCAAGTTGTATCTGACTGTTTGTAGCCCCTTGAACTGCAGCACGCCAGGCTTCCCTGTCCTTCTCTATCTCCCTGAGTTTACTCAAACTCATGTCCGTTGAGTTGGTGATGCCATCCAACCATCTCATCCTCTGTTACCCCTTTCTCCTCTTGCACTCAATCTTTCCCAGCATCAGGGTCTTTTCCATGAGTCAGCTCTTTGCATCAGGTGGCCAGAGTATTGGAGCTTCAACATCAGTCCTTTCAATGAATATTCAGGGTTGATTTCCTTGAAGATTGACTGGTTTGCTCTCCTTGCAGTCCAACGGACTCTCAAGAGTCTTCTCCAACACCACAGTTCAAAAGCATCAATTCTTTGGCACTCACCTTTCTTTATGGTCCAGCTCTCACATCTGTTCATGACTACTGGAAAAACCATAACTTTGACTATAGGGACCTTTGTCAGCAAAGTGATATCTCTGCTTTTTAATATGCTGTATAGATTTGTCATAGCTTTTCTTCTAAGGAGCAAGCATCTTTTAATTTTGTGGCTGTAGTCACCATCCACAGTGATTTTGGAGCCCAAGAAAATAAAATCTGTCACTGTTTCCACTTTTTCCCCATCTATTTGCTGTGAAGGGATAGGACCAGATGCCATGATCTTCATTTTTTGAATGTTGAGTTTTAAGCTAGCTTTTTCCACTCTCCTCTTTCACTTTCATCAGAAGGCTCTTTAGTTCCTCTTCACTTTCTGCCAGTAAAGGGGTACCATCTGCATATTTGAGGCTGTTGATATTTCTTTTGGCAGATTCCAGTTTGTGAGTCATCCAGCCTGGCATTTCTCATGATGTGCTCTGCATATAAGTTAAATAAGCAGGGTGACAATAAACAGCCTTGATGTACTCCTTTCCCAATTTTAAACCAGTCCATTGTTGTTTCTTGTCCTGCTTACAGGTTTCTCAGGAGGCAGGTAAGGTGGTCTGGTATTCCCATCTCTTTAAGAATTTTCCATAGTTTGTTGTGATTCACACAGTCAAAGGCTTTAGCATAGTCAATAAAGCAGAGGTATATGTATTTTTAGAATTTGCTTGCTTTTTCTGTGATCCAGTGGATGTTGGCAATTTGATCTCTGGTTCCTCTGCCTTTTCTAAATCTGGCTTGTACATCTGGAAGTTCTCGGTTCACATACTGCTGAAGCCTAGCTTGAAGGATTTTGAGCATACTTTTGCCAGCGTGTGAAATGAGTGCAGTTGTACAGTAATTTGAACATTCTTTGGCATTGCCTTTCTTTGGGATTAGAATGAAAATTGACCTTTTCCAGTCTTGTGGGACCTGCTGAGTTTTCCAAATTTGCTGGCATATTGAGTGCAGCATATATATATGCATACACACACACATATATATATATATATCTCCAAGAGTTTTTAAGGAATGTGTTTATGGCACTGGCATTTCTAAAATCCATACAACAGTCTGGCAGGTAAGAAGTGATGTTATGTTAGCCTTGAGTCTAAATTCTTCAGGGCAGCAGGCTGGAAACTCAGGGTTTCTGTATTGTTGTCTTGAGGAAAATCTCCCTTTTCTTCAGGAAATGTGTCTTTTCTCTTAAGGACTTCAGTTGTTGGATGAGGCCCACCTATGTTTTGTAGGATAACCTACTTTACTCACAGTTCAGTCTGTTGATGTCAGTCATTTAAAAAAAACAAAACCTTCACAGAAACATTAGACTGGTGTTTGACCAAACACTGGGCACCATAGCCTAGCGAAGTTGACAGATAAAATTAAACACCACGCTTGCTCTCTGAAATTAAGGTTAAATTTACATGCACATAGTATATGTGTCTAACGTGTATGCCTCTGCTCTTATGTGTCTGTGTCTTTGGTCATGGTGTATCTTCAGTTTAGAATATTTTGTGCCCAGATCTTATCTGTTTTTCTGAAGGCTAGATCACAGACACACACAGTTTTCTTTGCACCCTATACTAGCTCTTCTGAACTACTTCTTGTCACCTAATTACTCTGTGTTCTGTCATGCCATTGTGCTTTTGCACACAAATTTCTGTTGCTTAGTGTAGTCTTTCCTCTCGTTTTATATAAGGCTTTTGTAGCTTCTTGAGGCATGCTTTGTGTGCTTTTTCATTACACTCCCCTGGTCTCCTCTGCTTATTTCTGTTAAGGCACTGATCGCATTTTGCTGTCATTGTATATCTGTCTGCCTGTGAGACTGTGTTTCTTGAGAGCAGGGGTCATTGCACTGCTGTCCTTTTCAAAGCTTATCCTCAGCCAAGCCCAAGTATCTGGACTGTATCTAAATAAATACTTTATAGAATGAATAAACTGAATCTGTCTTAAAAATTTGATAGTTGTATATTTCTTCTGTAATTTCTCTTTAAAGTATAATGTGGAGATAATGAATTCTTGGTGATGAAGCAGCTCTGACTATCACAGATGAACCTTGAGTTAGACTTGAAACATACTTGGGAATATTGAATATTTGCTTGGCTAACTAGAAATAATTTTATTTATTTTTCCATTCTGTGCAATGTCTGTAGCTTCAGTATTGTTACATAAAGAAAAGCTATTTCTGATTAGAAATGTTGATTTATTTTTGCTTTCATTTATATATGCTTGTATTCTAAGAATATCAGTGTACTTAGGACTGCTTCAGCTTCTTTCTAGCTCAAATGTAATGGTGATAACTGATTATTAAATTTGTCAACAACCTCAGTGTGATGGTAAAATAACTTTTTCCTTCTCTGTTAGATGTTGGTCATCTTTCTGAAGTACACTGTCCATGGCCTGAATGTTTTCTGAAAATCATTTGGAGCAAAATATCTGTTTAATAGCAAGATAATCACATCAAGATGGTTGGAAAACTGAAGCAGAACTTACTATTGGCATGTCTGGTGATTAGTTCTGTGACTGTATTTTACTTGGGCCAACACGCCATGGAATGCCATCACCGAATAGAAGAACGTAGCCAGCCCCTCAAACTGGAGAACATAAAGACCACTGTGCGAACTGCCCTGGACATCAAAGCCAATAAAACCTTTGCCTATCACAAAGATATGCCTTTAATATTTATTGGAGGTGTGCCACGGAGTGGAACCACGCTCATGAGGGCCATGCTAGATGCACACCCTGATGTTCGCTGTGGAGAGGAAACCAGGGTCATTCCTCGAATCCTGGCTCTGAAGCAGATATGGTCACGGTCCAGTAAGGAGAAAATACGCTTGGATGAGGCTGGTGTCACCGATGAAGTGCTGGATTCTGCCATGCAGGCCTTCTTACTAGAAATCATTGTGAAGCATGGGGAGCCAGCCCCTTATTTATGTAATAAAGATCCCTTTGCCCTGAAATCCTTAACTTACCTTGCTAGGTTATTCCCCAATGCCAAATTTCTCCTGATGGTCCGAGATGGCCGGGCATCAGTGCATTCAATGATTTCTCGAAAAGTTACTATAGCTGGATTTGACCTGAACAGCTATAGGGACTGTTTGACCAAGTGGAATCGTGCCATTGAGACCATGTATAACCAGTGTATGGAGGTTGGCTATAAAAAATGCATGTTAGTTCACTATGAGCAACTTGTCTTACATCCAGAACGGTGGATGAGAACAGTCTTAAAGTTCCTCCAAATTCCTTGGAACCACTCAGTATTACACCATGAAGAGATGATTGGAAAAGCTGGGGGAGTATCTCTGTCAAAGTGAGTAGATTTTATGTTTTTTATTTGACCCTGTATTCAGCTAATAAAGGGGTGTGTGTGTGTGTGTAAACTATAGCCCTTTCCTGGAATAGAGAGAGCTTCATCAATGAGTTCTTAAAAAGTTCTCTAACTGGTTCATTACACTTTCATTTACTTAATTCATTTTTAAATTTATGAATTATCCTTTTTATGTACTTGATGGAGGCAAAAATGGAGGCAAACCCAGTTTATAGCAGTAAAAGCACGGCAGACTTTCAAGTCCATCATTCAAATTTAGTGGCTTCTGATATTTAATTTCCAGATATTTTTGTTAATAAGGATAGTTGACTTTTGTGTAGAGTATAGTCAGTATGAGGAAAAGCATCTACCGTATTGAAAGTGAAAGTGTTAGTTGCTCTGTGACCCCATGGACTGTAGTCCTTGAGGCTCTTCTGTCCCTGGAATTCTACAGGCAAGAACACTGGAATGGGTTGCCATTTCCTTCTCCAGGGGATCTTCCCAACCCCGGGACTGAACTTGGATCTCCTGCATTGCAGGCAGATTCTTTACCATCCGAGCCACCAGAGAAGCCCATAGATAGTAAATTCTAAGTATATAGAACATTTTAGTGAGAGGAAAAATTAAGGTAAAATTATCTAACTCAGTCCCTTCATTTTATAGGGAAGAGGTCTGAGTCAATCAGTCTGAAAGATCAAAATGATTTACTCAAATTTAGGTGGCAGGGTCAGAATTAGAATCTGTCAGATCAGATCAGTCACTCAGTTGTGTCCGACTCTTTGCGACCCCATGAATCGCAGCATGCCAGGCCTCCCTGTCCATCACCGACTCCCGGAGTTCACTGAGACTCATGTCCATCGAGTCAGTGATGCCATCCAGCCATCTCATCCTCTGTCGTCCCCTTCTCCTCTTGCCCCCAATCCCTCCCAGCATCAGAGTCTTTTCCAATGAGTCAACTCTTCGCATGAGGTGGCCAAAGTACTGGAGTTTCAGCTTTAGCATCATTCCTTCCAAAGAAATCCCAGGGCTGATCTCCTTCAGAATGGACTGGTTGGATCTCCTTGCAGTCCAAGGGACTCTCAAGAGTCTTCTCCAACACCACAGTTCAAAAGCATCAATTCTTCGGCGCTCAGCCTTCTTCACAGTCCAACTCTCACATCCATACATGACCACTGGAAAAACCATAGCCTTGACTAGACGAACCTTTGCTGGCAAAGTAATGTCTCTACTCTTGAATATGCTATCTAGATTGGTCATAACTTTCCTTCCAAGGAGTAAGCGTCTTTTAATTTCATGGCTGCAGTCACCATCTGTAGTGATTTTGGAGCCCCGAAAAATAAAGTCTGACACTGTTTCCCCTGTTTCCCCATCTATTTCCCATGAAGTGATGGGACCAGATGCCATGATCTTCGTTTTCTGAATGTTGAGCTTTAAGCCAACCTTTTCACTCTCCACTTTCACTTTGATCAAGAGGCTTTTGAGTTCCTCTTCACTTTCTGCCATAAGGGTGGTGTCATCTGCGTATCTGAGGTTATTGATATTTCTCCTGGCAATCTTGATTCCAGCTTGTGTTTCTTCCAGTCCAGTGTTTCTCATGATGTACTCTGCATATAAGTTAAATAAACAGGGTGACAATATAAAGCCTTGACGAACTCCTTTTCCTATTTGGAACCAGTCTGTTGTTCCATGTCCAGTTCTAACTGTTGCTTCCTGACCTGCATACAAATTTCTCAAGAGGCAGATCAGGTGGTCTGGTATTCCCATCTCTTTCAGAATTTTCCACAGTTTATTGTGATCCACACAGTCAAAGGCTTTGGCATAGTCAATAAAGCAGAAATAGATGTTTTTCTGGAACTCTCTTGCTTTTTCGATGATCCAGCGGATGTTGGCAATTTGATCTCTGGTTCCTCTGCCTTTTCTAAAACCAGCTTGAACATCAGGAAGTTCACGGTTCACATATTGCTGAAGCCTGGCTTGGAGAATTTTGAGCATTACTTTACTAGCGTGTGAGATGAGTGCAATTGTGTGGGAGTTTGAGCATTCTTTGGCATTGCCTTTCTTTGGGATTGGAATGAAAACTGACCTTTTCCAGTCCTGTGGCCACTGCTGAGTTTTCCAAATTCGCTGGCATATTGAGTGCAGCACTTTCACAGCATCATCTTTCAGGATTTGGAATAGCTCAACTGGAATTCCATCACCTCCACTAGCTTTGTTCGTAGTGATGCTTTCTAAGGCCCACTTGACTTCACATTCCAGGATGTCTGGCTCTAGGTCAATGATCACATCATCATGATTATCTGGGTCGTGAAGATCTTTTTTGTACAGTTCCTCTGTGTATTCTTGCCATCTCTTCTTAATATCTTCTGCTTCTGTTAGGTCCATACCATTTCTGTCCTTTATCGAGCCCATCTTTGCATGAAATGTTCCCTTGATAACTCTGATTTTCTTGAAGAGATCCCTAGTCTTTCCCATTCTGTTGTTTTCCTCTGTTTCTTTGCATTGATTGCTGAAGAAGGCTTTCTTCTCTCTTCTTGCTATTCTTTGGAACTCTGCATTCGGATGTTTATATCTTTCCTTTTCTCCTTTGCTTTGGTACTAAATGAGCTGTTTCTCTTAAGATACACACCTAAGCGTAGGATTGCTGGACCATGGGGGATGTTAATATTCAGCTTCACTAGGTAATGCCAAATTGTTTTCCAAAGAGTTCACAGTAGCTTACACTGCTACTGTCAATATACAAATCCCCAGAAATCTATATCCTCATCAACATGGCTTTTTAAAAAAGAAACAGCAAACCATCTTACTTAATGTTACTATAGAGTACAGCCTGGCTTTTTAATTTTTCTAATTGAGTAAGAGTAAATGGTACTTCATTGAAATTTCAATTTGTAGTTCTCTGTTAATGAATTTGAGCACCTTATATTTTCATTGGTTATTGGTAGTTCTCTTTTATTCCCACTTAAAAGGTTGCATTTAAGAAAGAAAATCGAGCCATTCTTAGAAAGGGTACAGATGAAGAAGTACATAGGGTGACGTCTGTAAGGGTCCCAAAACAGGAGCTTCTGGCCCCATGATATAAGGATACTCTGCTCTCTGCATATGGATATGTTCACCAACCTGGAAGTTCCTAAAAATATAGTGACTTTATGGCAACCCACTCCAGAACACTTGCCTGGAAAATCCCATGGACGGAGGAGCCTGGTAGGCTGCAGTCCATGGGGTCGCTAAGAGTTGGACACGACTGAGCGACTTCACTTTCACTTTTCACTTTCATGCATTGGAGAAGGAAATGGCAACCCATTCCAGTGTTCTTGCCTGGAGAATCCCAGGGACGGGGGAGCCTGGTGGGCTGCTGTCTATGGGGTCGCAGAGAGTCGGACACGACTGAAGTGACTTAGCAGCAGCAGCAGCAGTGTTTGCTTAAAATAGCAAATGTGTATTTTGTCACAGTTTCGGTGGGTTGATAATATGGGCTTGTCTTAGCTGAGTCTCATAGCTCAGAATCTCATACAGGCTGCAGTCAAGGTTAACTGGTAAGGGACTGTTTCCCAGCTCATGTGGTTTTGGGCAGGATTCAGTTCCTCATGGGTGTTGGATGGAGGACCTCGGTTCCTTGCCATGAAGCTTTCTCTCTATGGTTACTAACACAGCAGCTGACTTCATCAGAGCAAGCAGATGAAAAGAGTCAAGGAGAGTGAGCAAGACAGAATTTACATCTTCTTAACCTAATCTCGCAAATGACATCCTGTCATCTTTGCCATATTCATTAGAAGCAAGTCTCTAGGTCCAGCCCCAATCAAGGGGAGGGTATTACACAAAGGAATACCTGGAGTAGGGAATCATTTTAGAAGAAGTCAACCAATCTGCCCTCTGGTTGCCACTGCCTCATATGCAAAATATGTTTTCCCCCTCACCAAGTGCCAAATTCTTATCTTGTTACAAGCTCAGAGTCCTTCATCTTGCCATCTAAATCAGGTCTAGTTGTGGTTGAGGCTTTTGGGTGTAGTTCCTTATTAAATACAGGTCCTTGAATACAACAGTTTTCAATCTGAAGATATGTCTAAAGATACAAGTTATGTCCCCACCCCGCCCCCAATGCTAGTATAAAATGGTGAAACAGGCGTAAGATATAGACCTTTTTATTCAAAATGAAGGTAAATGGGGGGAGAGGGCAAGGTATCACTGTTTAGTCGCTCAGTCGTGTCCGACTCTTTGCGACCCCATGGACTGCAGCACACCAGGCCTCCCTGCCATCACCAACTCCTGGACACCAAACCCGTGTCCATTGAGTCGGTGATGCCATCCCACCATCTCATCCTCTGTCTGCTTCTCCCGCCTTCAATCTTTCTCAGCATCAGGGTCTTTTCAAATGAGTCAGTTTTTTCGCATCAGGTGGCCAAAATATTGGGGTAAGTAAAGTATCATGCTGGGAGGGATTGGGGGCAGGAGGAAAAGGGGACGACAGAGGATGAGATGGCTGGATGGCATCGCCGACTTGATGGACGTGAGTTTGAGTGAACTCCGGGAGATGGTGATGGACAGGGAGGCCTGGCGTGCTGTGATTCATGGGGTCGCAAAGAGTCAGACACGACTGAGCGACTGAACTGAACTGAACTGAACTGAAGGTATCACCGGTTCATATCAATTCTGAAATCCATCTGGGAAAATGTTAGACATTCTTTGATTAGGTCTCAATTGAATATAAATAATTCTAGGAATTATTTTCCTTGTCTCTCAGCTCTGCTCTTTGGGCTCTTGAGTGATCGTTTCTTTTTCATGAAAGATAGCACATATTTTGTAGCTGTGTGGTTTTATCAGACTATCTCCTGCCAGAAGAATTCTGGAAATCCAATGTGTGTTTTCATTTTGTACTGTTTCTGTCTCTTTCAGTCCAAGTTGGTAATGTTGCTGCTGATAAACTTCTCAAAAACTTTATGGGTCCTCTGTAAATCTTACTGGGGTTCATTCCATTTGGATAGTAGTTTTCCCCACAAACCTCTGAGATAAACCGTTCTTTGCTTTGGACTCCTGCTGAGATGCCTAAGGGATAGTGGGCTTAAGCTTCCTAGAGGCCTTACTGTTAAATTGAGACCTGTGAGGCACACCTTTAATTTGTTTAAATGACTCTGTGTGACTGAATAATTGGGAGCCATTTAGAAGTAACCTACCATTGAGGTTATTTGATTAAAGCAGTTATATGACTCCTTTTTCCCTCCTTGAAGCTACTATGTAAGTTACATTAATACATTTTGTAATGTTGATTTAACCTTGAATTTCTGGTAAATCTTCAACTTAGTGGAGCACTAATTATCTAATTAGTGCTGGATATGATATGCTAACTTTTAGTTTAGAATTCTTACATCTATTTCATGAGTGATACTGACCTGTAGGTTTTATTATTCTTACACTCTTTGTCTGGTTTTGATAGGGATAGAGTAGGTAGACAGGTAGTTTTAGAAATCCCACTACGGGATTATAGATAGAGAGGGAACCTGAGGGAACTTTGGGAGATCCCTGTCCAAAATAAGGGACTTTCCTGTAGCTCAAACAGTAAGAATCTGCCTGCAATGCAGGAGACCAGGGTTCGATCCCTGGGTCAGGAAGATTCCCTGGAGAAAGAAATGGCTACCCACTCCAGTATTCTTGCCTGGAGAATCCCATGGATAGAGGAGCCTGATGGGCTTGCAAAGAGTCCATGGGGTTGCAAAGAGCAACTAACACTTTAACTATAAAGCTTTTATCAATGAAAGCATGAGATGTGCCTCAGACCATTAAGTTAAAAAAATGAGGCCTGCATCCTGCTAGTCAAGTCTAGCAAGATAATGATCCTTAGAACCAAGGACAGGACTATAAGGGAAAGATGACATTCCAAAGTAGAAGACCCTCATTATAATGAAAACTGAGATGATTTGACGTATTTTAGTATATGTTACCACCCTTCTGATTTGAATAAGAACCAGGACAGTCCTGGTTTGACCTTACACGGTCAGTCTTCTGCCTGATGTGGAGGATCTAGTGATATAAGCCTAATGTCTACTCATAGAATGAGGAAGAAGGTAGTCCTCTTCCCATTCCCACTTTCCTTTGATTATAAACATGTAACTCACTTAATTCTTGGGCCAGAGCCCCCTTGCCTACCTGCTTGTATCCCTCACAAGCATCCTATATTAATAAATCTGAAGTGAAGTCCTTGTCTATCACTTTGCCTTTCACTGAATTTCTTCTGCACTGAGACATACAGAACCTGAGCCTCAGTAAGTTCTGACACCAGGTGAGTGAGTCTAGTTAAAAAATATGGGTTCACATCCCAGTCTGGGGTTTGGCTGGGTTCAAGTCTCAGCCTGTGGGTTCAAGTCTCAATCTGAGGTGTGAAGTTTCAGTTTCGTTATATCATACTGCTGGCCTTACAAATTACTTAGAGGGTGTTCCCTCCTGTTCTGTGCACCTTTTGGTTGTCTTTTGCATTATTATTGGATCACATTTTCTTGGTTCTGTGTATCTGAGTAATTTTTGGAGTTATGTTTTGAGTCTCTGAGTCCTGCTAAAATCCTCTGGAGAGTGAAGATTTGTTTTGTTTTGTTGAGTAATCAGTCTGGTTAGTTTCTAAACCTCAAGTTTGTGTCTCCTTCTATGAATAATGTTTCCAGTATCATTTTACTTTTCAGAGTTTGCTATACTGCTTTGGGTTTTGTCACTGACAAATCATTTGTGAATTTGGAGCATCAGTGGCAGTTTATTTCATAGTTTAATTCTCAAAGCCTTTGCTGTGCTACTTCCATCTCTCCCAGGTGTGAGTTGGAAGTTGTGCTAACTCGTATGCAAAATTATGGGACATGTTCTCTGGCTCTCTCTTTCCCTTGATTTCCGCCCCCACCCCCACCCCACATACTAGCTGGGGCTACATTTCTTGTTATTCTGGCCTGAAGTATGGCTTTCTCTCAGTTTTAGCTGCGTGCACCATCACTGTGTATTTCTGCATGCTGGGTGTCACCATGAGGGGAAAGAGATGAGAGAAAACTGTCAAGAATAACAAGGATGTTTCCTATATTCTTTAGACCCCAGGGCTCCCTTTTCCCATTATTTTTTGCCTAAAAGATGGGATTTTGTTCAGTTTTTGCTGCTTACATTTGTGCATCGGGTGTACTAATTTTTCTTTTATTCTAAGGATTTTAATGTTTCTAAGTTTTATTTGGAAAAGTCTTTAATTTTTGGAAGATTATTTTTGTTCAATTCAGTCTGGGTTGGCAGCAATTTTCTCTTAGTACTTTGAAGGTATTATTCCACTGTCCATTAGTTGCAGTTGTTGCTCTTGAGAAATCTGCTGTCAGTCTAATTGTCAGGGTTTTTTTCCCAGTTCTTTTTTTATATGACATTTCCATGACCATTTTAAGGTCTCTTCTTTTGTGTTCTGTGTTTTTACTAATATATTTTGTGAATAGGTATCAATTTCTTTAAAACACAGAAAGTGAAAGTTGCTCAGTCGTGTCTGATTCCTTGCGACCCCATGGACTGTATAGTCCATGGGATTCTCCAGGCCAGAATACTGGAGTAGGTAACCTTTCCCTTCTCCAAGGGATCTTCCCAACCCAGGGATCAAACCCAGGTCTCCCACATTGCAGGCATATTCTTTACCAAATGAGCCACTAGGGAAGCCCAAGAATACTGGAGTGGGTAGCCTATCCCTTCTCAAGGGAATCTTCCTGACCCAGAAATCGAACTGGGGTCTCCTGCATTGCAGGCGAATTCTTTACCAACTGAGCTATGAGAGAAGCCCTTAAAAGATAAAGGTTATTTAAATAATTTCTTCTTGAATATGTTTTGTGTCTTTCAGAAGGAGTTTGTCCATTTTTTCTGAGTTCTTGAACCTATAGGCATAAATTTTTTATAGCGTTCCTTTATTGTCATTTTTATATCTGTCGAATCTGTAACAATCTGTGGAAACTGTCATTCCTGAAATTGGTAATTTCTACTTGGAGTCTGTTGGGCTTTTTGAATCTGGATTTTATAGTTTCTATACAATGTGGGAAAACTTGTACATTATTTCTTCAGGTATATTTTTTTCTCTTCTCTTTTGAAGGCCCCCAACTATAAATATGTGAGATTGTTTGAAATTGTTCCAGAGCTCACTAATGCCTTTTAAAATTTAAAAAAACTTTTAATTGAAGTATAGTTGATTTATAATGTTGTATTTCTACTGTATAGCAAAATGATCCAATTATGCATATATACTTCCTTTTTTATATTCTTTTCTGTTATGGTTTACCACAAGGTGTTGAATATAGTTTCCTGTGCTATCCAGTGTGTGCATGTGTGCTCAATCGCTAAGTTGTGTCTGACTCTTCGTGACCCCATGGACTGCCAGGGTCCTCTGTCCATGGGATATCCCAGGCAAGAATACTGGAATAGGTTGTCATTTTCTACTCCAGGGGATCTCCCCAACCCAGGGATCAAACCTGTGTCTCCTGAATTAGTGGATGGATTCTTTATTAGTGAATCAGTAGGGCCTTGTTATTTATCCAGTCAGCAATTTGCATCTGCTAACCTCAGACTCCCACTCCATTCCTCCCCCACTACTTCTCCCACTTGGCAACTGCAAGTCTGTTCTCTGTCTTTCTTCTTCATATATAGGTTCATTTGTGTCATATTTGATTCCATGGGCTCCAGGGTGTGTGGGCCTCAGTAGTTGCGGAATGTGGGCTCAGTAGTTGCAGCTCCTGAGCTCTAGAACACAGGATCAGTAGTTGTGCTCCATGGCATGTGGGATCTTCCTGGATTGAACCTGTGTTTACATATTTGCCGGTGGATTCTTTACTGCTGAGCCACCAGGGAGGCCCTCCAGGAATGGAATTGCTGGATCATACAGCAACTGGTTTTAGTTTTTTTGAGGAACCTTTGTAACTGTTTTCCATACTTGCTGCACCAGCTTACATTCTCGCCAATAGTGTAGGAGGTTTCCCTTTTCTGCACACCCTCTCCAGCATTTGTTATTTGTAGACTTTATTGATGGCCATTCTGACCAGTACGAAGTGTTGTCTCATTGTAGTTTTGATTTGCGTTTCTCTAATAATTTATTCAATATCACAGTAATCCAAGTCTATGGCCCAAAAGCAAAGGAGAAAAGGAAAGATATAAACATCTGAATGCAGAGTTCCAAAGAATAGCAAGAAGAGATAAGAAAGCCTTCTTCAGCGATCAATGCAAAGAAATAGAGGAAAACAACAGAATGGGAAAGACTAGAGATCTCTTCAAGAAAATCAGAGATACCAAAGGAACATTTCATGCAAAGATGGGCTCGATAAAGGACAGAAATGGTATGGACCTAACAGAAGCAGAAGATATTAAGAAGAGATGGCAAGAATACACAGAAGAACTGTACAAAAAATATCTTCACGATCCAGATAATCACAGTGGTGTGATCACTGACCTAGAGCCAGACATCCTGGAATGTGAAGTCAGGTGGGCCTTAGAAAGCATCACTACGAACAAAGCTAGTGGAGGTGATGGAATTCCAGTTGAGCTATTCCAAATCCTGAAAGATGATGCTGTGAAAGTGCTGCACTCAATATGCCAGCAAATTTGGAAAACTCAGCAGTGGCCACAGGACTGGAAAAGGTCAGTTTTCTTTCCAATCCCAAAGAAAGGCAATGCCAAAGAATGCTCAAACTCCCACACAATTGCACTCATCTCACACGCTAGTAAAGTAATGCTTAAAATTCTCCAAGCCAGGCTTCAGCAATATGTGAACCATGAACTTCCTGATGTTCAAGCTGGTTTTCGAAAAGGCAGAGGAACCAGAGATCAAATTGCCAACATCTGCTGGATCATGGAAAAAGCAAGAGAGTTCCAGAAAAACATCTATTTCTGCTTTACTGACTATGCCAAAGCCTTTGACTGTGTGGCTCACAATAAACTATGGAAAATTCTGAAAGAGATGGGAATACCAGACCACCTGACCTGCCTCTTGAGAAATATGTATGCAGGTCAGGAAGCAACAGTTAGAACTGGACATGGAACAACAGACTGGTTCCAAATAGGAAAAGGAGTACGTCAAGGCTGTATATAGTCACCCTGTTTCTTTAACTTATATGCAGAATACATCATGAGAAACGCTGGACTGGAAGAAACACAAGCTGGAATGGAATCAAGATTGCTGGGAGAACTATCAATAACCTCAGATATGCAGATGACACCACCCTTATGGCAGAAAGTGAAGAGGAACTCAAAAGCCTCTTGATGAAAGTGAAGGTGGAGAGTGAAAAGGTTGGCTTAAAGCTCAACATTCACAAAACGAAGATCATGGCATCCGGTCCCATCACTTCATGGGAAATAGATGGGGAAACAGTGGAAACAGTGTCAGACTTTATTTTTCTGGGCTCCAAAATCACTGCAGATGGTAACTGTAGCCATGAAATTAAAAGACGCTTGCTCCTTGGAAGAAAAGTTATGACCAACCTAGATAGCATATTCAAAAGCAGAGCATTACTTTGCCAACAAAGATCCGTCTAGTCAAGGCTATAGTTTTTCCAGTGGTCATGTATGGATGTGAGAGTTGGACTGTGAAGAAGGCTGAGCGCTGAAGAATTTATGCTTTTAAACTGTGGTGTTGGAGAAGACTCTTGAGAGTCCCTTGTACTGCAAGGAGATCCAACCAGTCTGTTCTGAAGGAGATCAGCCCTGGGATTTGTTTGGAGGGAATGATGCTGAAGCTGAAACTCCAGTACTTTGGCCACTTCCTGCAAAGCGTTGATTCATTGGAAAAGACTCTGATCCTCGGAGGGATTGGGGGCAGGAGGAGAAGGGGACGACAGAGGATGAGATGGCTGGATGGCATCACTGACTCGATGGACATGAGTCTGAGTGAACTCCGGGAGTTGGTGATGCATAGGGAGGCCTGGCGTGCTGCAATTCATGGGGTCGCAAAGAGTCGGACACGACGGAGTAACTGAAATGAACTGAATACTTAGTGATATTGAGCATCTGTTCGTGTTCCTGTTGGCCATTGTATGTCTTCTGTGAAGAAATGTCTATTTAGGTCTTCTATTTTTCAATTGGGTTATTTGTTCTTTTGTTGTTGTTGAGTTGTATGAGCTGTTTGTATATTTTGGAAATTAAACCCTTGTTAGTTGCATCATTTGCAATTATTTTCTTCCATTCTGTAGGTTGTATTTTTATTTTGTTTATGGCTTCCTTTGCTGTGCAAAAATTTGTAAGTTTGATTAGGTCCCATTTGTTTCTTTTTATTTCTGTTACTTTGGGAGACTCACTTAAAAAACATGGATATGATTTATGTCTGAGAATGTTTTACCTATGTTCTCTTCTAGGAGTTTTATGATGTCCTGCCTTACATTTAAGTCTTTAAGCCATTTTGAATTTGTTTTGTGTTTTCTAACTTCATCAGTTTACATACAGCTGTCCAACTCTCCTAACACTACTTGCTGAAGAGACTTTTTTCCATTGTGTATTCTTACCTCCTTTGTCAGAGATTAATTATCCATAGGTGTATGGTTTATTTCTGGGCTGTCTATTCTGTTCCATTAATCATCTATATGTCTGTTTTTGTGCTAATACTGTGCTGTTTTGATTACTGTAGCTTTGTAGTATTGTCTGAAGTCTGGGAAGGTTATGTCTCCTGCTTTGTCCTTTTTCCTCAGATTGCTTTGGCAATTCTGGGTCTTTTATGGTTCCATTTAAATTTTAGGATTGTTTGTCCTAGTTCTGTGAAGAATGTCACTGGTAACTTGATAGGGATTGCATTAACCCTGTAGATTGCTTTGGGTAGTATAGCCGTTTTAACAATATTAATTCTTCTAATCCAAGATGATTTTTTTTTTAATTTTTAAAAATAGACTTTTTAAAAGAGAAGTTTCAGTTTCACAGTAAAATTGAGCACAAAATACAGGGATTTCCTATATAGTCTCAGCCCCCACACAGGAACAGCCTTTTGGGATCAAAATCCCAAACCGGACTGGTCCATTTGTTACAGTTGATGAACCAACATTGATACATCATTATCATACAGAGTCCATATTATACAGGAGGGTTCAGGCTTGGTGTTGTTCATTTTACAAGTTTTGACAAATGTGTAGTCACATACCCACAGTTACAGAATCATCCAGAGTAGTTTCACTGTCCTAAAAGTTCCCTGTGCTTTGCTTGTTTGTGCCCCTAGTGCCTGGCAACCACTGATATTTTTATTGTCGCCATAGTTTTGCCTTTTCCAAAATGTCATTTTGTTAGAATCATACTGTATGTAGCCTTTTCTTACTACTTCTTTCACTTAGTATTAACAGTGTGCATTTAAAGTTCCTCCCTGTCTTTTCATAGATTGATAGCTCATTTCTTTTTAGTACTGAGAGGAACATTTTATTGCTCTTTCCAAATAACTAGCCTCTGATTTTGTTGATTTTTTCCTACTGATTTTCTGTTTTCAACTTTGTTGAATTCTGCTGTAATTATTATTGTTTTTTCTTTTCCTCTGCTGCCTATTTTTTTAATTTATTTTTTATTGAAGGATATTGCTTTACAGAATTTTGCTGTTTTCTATCAAACTTCAACATGAATCAGCCATAGGTATACATATATCTGCTCCTTTTTGAACCTCCTTCACTTCTCCCTCCCCATCCCACCCCTCCAGGGTGACACAAAGCCCGTGTTTCAGTTTCCTGAGCCATACAGATATCCATCCTGTTGGCTGTCTATTTTACATACGGTAGTGTAAGTGTCCTTGTTACTCTTTCCATATGTCTCACCCTCTCCTCCCTTCTCCCCATGTCCATAAGTTTATTTTCTATGTCTGTTTCTCCATTGTTGCCCTGTAAATGAATTCTTCAGTACCATTTTCCTAGATTCTGTATATATGCATTAGAATATGGTATTTATCTTTCTCTTTAGTCACTTAACTCTGTATAATAGGTTCTAGGTTCATCCACCTCATTAGAACTGACTCAAATGTATTCCTTTTTATGGCTGAGTAATATTCCATTGTGTATATGTACCACAACTTCTTTATCCATTCATCTGTCAATGGACATCTAGGTTGCTTCCATGTTCTGACTATTGTAAATAGTGCTGCAATGATCAGCAGCATACATGTGTCTCTTTCAATTTTGGTTTCCTCAGGGTATATGCCTAGGACTGGAATTGCTGGGTCATATGGTGGTTTTGTTCCTAGTTTTTAAAGGAATCTCCATACTGTCTTCCATAGTGGCTGTGTCAATTTACATTCCCACCAATAGTGCAAGAGTGTTCCCTTTTCTCCACACCCTCTCCAGTATTTATTGTTTGTAGACTTTTTGATGATGGCCATTCTTGAGAGTCCCTTGGACTGCAAGGAGATCCAACCAGTCCATTCTGAAGGAGATCAGCCCTGGGATTTCTTTGGAAGGAATGATGCGAAAGCTGAAACTCCAGTACTTTGGCCACCTCATGCGAAGAGTTGACTCATTGGAAAAGACTCTGATGCTGGGAGGGATTGGGGGCAGGAGGAGAAGGGGACGACAGGATGAGATGGCTGGATAGCCTCACTGACTCGATGGACGTGAATCTGAGTGAACTCCGGGAGTTGGTGAGGGACAGGGAGGCCTGGCGTGCTGCAATTCATGGGGTCGCAAAGAGTCGGACACGACTGAGCGACTGATCTGATCTGATCTGATTCTGACCAGTGTGAGGTGATATCTCATTGTAGTTTTGATTTGCATTTTTCTAATAATGAGCCATGTTGAGCATCTTTTCATGTGTTTGTTAGCCATCTGTGTGCCTTCTTTGGAGAAATGTCTGTTTAGGTCTTTTTCCCACTTTTTGATTGGGTTGTTTGTCTTTCTGGTATTGAGTTGTATGGGCTGCTTGTATATTTTGGAAATTAATCCTTTGTCAGTTGTTTCATTTGCTATTATTTTCTCCCATTCTAAGGGTTGTCTTTTCACCTTGCTTATAGTTTCCTTTGCTGTGCAAAAGCTTGTAAGTTAATCAGGTCCCACTTGTTTACTTTTGTTTTTATGTCCGTTTCTGTAGGAGGTGGGTCATAGAGGATCTTGCTTTGACTTCAAGTGTTCTGCCTGTGTTTTCCTCTAAGAGTTTTATAGTTTCTGGTCTTACATTTAGGTCTTTAATCCATTTTGAGTTTATCTTTGTGTGTGGTGTTAGGAAGTGTTCTAATTTCATTCTTTTACGTGTAGCTGTCCAGTTTTCCCAGCACCCTTTATTGAAGAGGCTGTCTTTACCCCCATTGTATATTCTTGCCTCCTTTGTCAAAAACAAGGCACCCATAGGTGCATGGGTTTATTTCTGGGCTTTCTATCTTGTTCCATTGGTCTGTATTTCTGTTTTTGTGCCAGTACCATACTGTCTTGATGACTGTAGCTTTGTAGTATAATCTGAAGTCAGGAAGGCTGATTCCTCCAGCTCTATTGTTCTTTCTCAAGACTGCTTTGGCTATTCAGGGTCTTTTGTGTTTCCTTATGGATTGTGAAATTTTTGAACAAAAAATGTTCTGTGAAAAATGCCATTGGTAATTTGATAGGGATTGAATTAAATCTGAAGATTGCATTTTGTAGTATAGTCATTTTCACAATATTGATTCTTCCTCCCCAGGAACATAGAATATCTCTCCATCTGTTTATGTCATCTTTGATTTCTTTCATTAATGTCTTATAATTTTCTGTGTACAGTTCTTTTGTATCCTTAGGTAAGTTTATTCTTAGATATTTAATTCTTTTTGTTGCAATGGTGAATGGAATTGATTCCTTAATTTCTCTTTCTGATTTTTCATTGTTAGTGTATAGAAATGCAAGTGATTTCTGTGTATTGATTTTGTATCCTGCAACTTTGCTGAATTCACTGATTAGGTCTAGTAATTTTCTTACACTATCTTTAGGGTTTTCTATGTACAGTATCATATCTTCTGCAAACAGTGAGAGCTTTACCTTTTCTTTTCTGACCTGGATTCCTTTTATTTCTTCTTCTTTTCTGATTGCTGTAGCTTGGACTTCCAGAACTTTGTTGAATAATAGTAGTGAAAGTGGACACCTTTGTCTTGTTCCTGATCTTAAGGGGAATGCTTTCAGTTTTTTGCCATTGAGAATAATGTTTGCTGTAGGCTTATCATATATGGCCTTTACTGTGTTGAGGTAGGTTCCTTCTGTGCCCATTTTTTGAAGAGTTTTAATCAAGGCAATGGCAGCCCACTCCAGTACTCTTGCCTGGAAAATCCCATGGGTGGAGAAGCCTGGTAGGCTGCAGTCCATGGGGTCGCGAAGAGTCGGACACTACTGAGTGACTTCACTTTCACTTTTGACTTTCATGCATTGGAGAAGGAAATGGCAACTCACTCCCGTGTTCTTGCCTGGAGAATCCCAGGGACGGGGGAGTCTGATGGGCTGCCGTCTATGGGGTAGCACAGAGTCGGACACGACTGAAGTGACTTAGCAGCAGCAGCAGCAGTCATAAATGGGTGCTGAATTTTGTCAAAGGCTTTTTCTGCATCTATTGAGATAATCATATGGTTTTTATGTTTCAATTTGTTAATATGGTGTATCACATTGATTGATTTCGTATATTGAAGAATCCTTGCGTCCCTGGAATAAACCCAACTTGATCATGGTGTATGTGCTTTTTGATGTGTTGCTGAATTCTGTTTGCTAAAATTTTGTGAGGATTTTTGCATCTATGTTCATCAGTGATATTGGCCTATATTTTCTTTTTTTTCTGTTATCTTTGGTTTTGGTATCAGGGTGATGGTTGCCTCATAGAATGAATTTGGAAGTGTTCCTTCCTCTGCAATTTTTTGAAAGAGTTTTAGAAGGATAGGCATTAGCTCTTCTCTAAATGTTTGATAGACTTCTCCTGTGAAGCCATCTGTTCCTGGGCTTTTGTTTTCTGGGAGATTTTTGATCACAGCTTCAATTTCAGTGCTTGTAATTGGGTTGTTTATAATTTCAATTTCTTCTTGGTTCAGTCTTGAAAAATCAAACTTTTCCAAGAATCTGTCCATTTCTTCCAGGTTATCCATTTTACTAATAGAGTTGTTCATAATAGTCTCTTATAATTCTTTGTATTTCTTCATTGTCTGTTTAACCTCTCCTTTTTCATTTCTAATTTTGTTGATTTGATTCTTCTCTCTTTTTTTCTTGATGAGTCTGGCTAAGGGTTTGTCAATTTTGTTTATCTTCTCAAAGAACCAACTTTTAGTTTTATTAATCTTTACTATTGTTCCTTTATTTCTTTTTCATTTATTTCTGCTTGGATCTTTATGATTTCTTTCCTTCTATTAATTTTGGGGTTTTTTTGTTCTTCTTTTTCTAGTTGTTTTAGGTGTAGTGTTAGGCTGTCTATTCTATGTTTTTCTTGTTTCTTGAGGTAGGATTGTATCGCTATAAACTTCCTTCTTAGGACTGCTTTTGCTGCATCCCATAGGTTTTGAGTTGTCACGTTTTCATTGTCATTTGCTTCTAGAAATTATTTTATTTGTTCAGTAACCTGTTGGTTATTTAGAAATGTGTTGTTTAATATCCATGTGTTTTTGTTTCTTACAGTTTTTTTCTCATAATTTATATCTAGTCTCATAGCATTGTAGTCAGAGAAGATGTTTGATATGATTTCAATTTTCATAAATTTACTGAGGTTTGATTTGTGACCCATGATGTGATCTATCCTGGAGAATGTTCCATGTGCACTTAAGAAGTTATATTCTTCTGCATTTGGATGGAATGTCCTGAAGATATCAATTAGATCCATCTCATCTAATGTATCATTTAAGACTCATGTTTCCTTATTAATTTTCTGTTTTGATGATCTGTCCATTGGTGTGAGTGGTGTGTTAAAGTCGTCTACTATTATTGTGTTACTGTCAATTTCTCCTTTTCTGTCTGTTAGTGTTTGTCTTATGTATTGAGGTGCTCCTATGTTGGGTGCATAGATATTTACAGTTGTTACGTCTTCCTCTTGGATTGATCCCATGATCATTATGTAGTGTCCTTCCTTATCTCTTGTAATCTTCTTTATTTTAAGGTCTATTTTGTCTGATATGAGGATTGCTACTCCAGCTTTCTTTTGCTTCCCATTTGCATAGAATATATTTTTTCATCCTCTCACTTCAGTCTATATGTGTGTTGAGGTCTGAAGTAGGTTTCTTGTAGCCAGCATATGTATGGGTCTTGTTTTTGTATCCATTCAGCCAGTCTGTGTCTTTTTGTTGGAGCATTTAATCTATTTACATTTAAAGTAATTATTGATATATCTGTTCCTATTTCCATTTTCTAATCGTTTGGGGTTGATTTTGTAGATTTTTTTTCTTCTATTGTATTTTTTGACTATATAAGTCTGTTTAACATTTGTTGTAAAGCTGGTTTGGTGGTACTAAATTCTCTTTCCTTTTGTTTGTCTGAAAAGCTTTTTATTTCTCCCTCAATTTTGAATGAGATCCTTGCTGGGTACAGTAATCTTGATTGTATATTTTTCTCTTTCAGTACTTTAAATATATCCTGCCATTCCCTTCTGGCCTGCACAGTTTCTGCTGAAAGATCAACTGTTAAGCATATGGGGTTTCCCTTGTATGTTACTTGTTGCTTCTCCCTTGCTGCTTTTAATATTCTTTCTTTGTGTTTAGTCTTTGTTAGTTTGATCAGTATGTGTCTTGGTGTGTTTCTCCTTGGGTTTATCCTGTATGGGACTCTTTGTGCCTCTTGGACTTGATTGACTGGGGAAATTTTCAACTATAATCTCTTCAAAAAATTTCTAATACCCTTTCTTTTTCTCCTCTTCTTCTGGGACCCCTATAATTCAAATGTTGGTGCGTTTGATATGGTCCCAGACGTCTCTGAGACTGTCCTCAGCTCTTTTCATTCTTTGCTTTATTCTGCTCTTCAGAAGTTATTTCCACCATTTTATCTTCCAGCTCACTGATTTGTTCTTCTGCTTCAGATATTCTGCTATTGATTCCTTCTGGAGTATTTTTAATTTCAGTAATTGTGTTGTCTCTTTATGTTTATTCTTTAATTCTTCTAGGTGTTTGTTAATTGATTCTTGCATTTTCTCCATTTTGTTTTCAAGGTTATTAATCATCTTTACTATCATTATTCTGAATTCTTTTTCAGGTAATTTTCCTGTTTCCTCTTCATTTATTTGAACTTCTCTGTTTCTAGTTTGTTCTTTCATTTGTGCAGTATTTCTCTGCCTTTTCATTTTTTTTTTTTTAAGTTATTGTGTTTGAGGTCTCCTTTTCCAAGGCTTCAAGGAAAGTTGAATTCATTCCTTGAAGAAGGTTGAATTCTTTCTTCCTTTTAGTTTCTGCCCTCCTAGGGCTGGTCCAGTGGTTTGTGTGCGCTTCCTATAGGTGAGATTTGTGCTGAGTTTTTGTTTGTTTGTTTTTCCTCTAAAAAGGCTGAGTAAGGTGGTAATCCTGTCTGCTGATGATTGGGTTTGTATTTTTGTTTTGTTTGTTGTTTAGGGTGCTTACTGGTGGTTGGGTGATGCCAGGTCTTGTATTCAAGTGGTTTCCTTTGTGTGAGTTCTCACTAGTTGATACTCGCTAGGGTTAGTTCTCTAGTAGTCTAGGGTCTTAGAGTCAGTGCTCCGACTCCAAAGGCTCAGGGCTTGATCTCTGGTCAGGAATGAAGATTCCACAAGTGGTTTGTTATGGCATTGAGATTAAAACAAATATCCAAAAATGAGAAATCAGAGATGAACCCCAGATTAATGGCAGTTACAAAATCAGGCAACTAATAATTAAAATAATGGCATATACACATATACATATACACCCATGAGCATAGTGAAAACAGTCCAACAAAAATACAGTAGATTGATCCGGTGAACAAAGGAAATCAAAAATTATATTTACCAGTTAAGAACAAAACTAACTTAAGCACAAACTGGAAGACAAAACTAAAGCAAGGTGCCAAGTGGGGAATAAAGCAGTCAAGTATGTTGAGAGGAGAGGAAAGAAATAAAGAATAGATATGCAAAGTTAAATAGACATAGATAAAGAAGATTTATATACATTAAAGATTAAGTGCAAGGGGAAAAGAACAGTAGGAAAGGCAAACAAAGGGATAAATGTTGAAAAAATATAATAGGTTTAAAAAAATTAAAAATATAAAAAAGAAAAAAGAGAAAAAAACAGAACAAGAAAGGGAAAAGGAGGGAAAAAAAGGAAAACTCCACAGAACTGCAAAGCCCAACGTAGAGGCAGAGTTTATAACAGTAGAAAATGTGACACAATATACACATATACATATGCACCCATAGGCAAAATCATAACAGTTCAACAAAAATAAAGTACAATAGATTGACCAGGTGAACAAAGGAAACCAAAAGTTATGTCTACCAGAACAAAACTAAAGCACAAACTGGAAAACAAAACTAAAGCAAGGTGCCAGTTGGGGAATAAAGCAATGAAAATAAAACTAACAAATATGTTGAGAGGAAAGGAGAGAAAGAAAAGAATAGATATGCAAAGTTAAATAGAGGTAGATAAAGATTTATATACCTTAAAAATTAACTGCAAGGGGAAAAGAACACTGGGAAAAGCAAACAAAGAAATAAATGTAGAAAAAATAATAATAGGTTTAAAAAATTAAAAAAAGAAAGAAGAGGAAAACTCCATAGAACTTCAAAAGCCCAACATAGAGGCAGAGGTTTATGGCAACAATTAAAAATATGACTGAGGAAAAAAAAAAAAGCTCAAAAGCTTAATAGGGGTTCTTAGTACCAATAAAATCAGTAACTACAACAGAGGGGGAAAAACGGAAACCAAAGGAAAAAAAAATCCAAAAGAATCTACAGAACAAGTCAAAAAATAAGAATAATAAATGTTTTTCTTGAGTCACTGCTGTCAGAGTCCTTTCCCGAGCTGGGAATCACAGTCCATCTTACCTCCCTAGGATGCCCTCCAATACTGCTCATCTCTGGACCTGCTGTGGGGGCTGCTCAGATTCTAATCTGTTCCTACTCCTGTGTGTTCTTGCCTCCAGTGTCCACAGCTCTCAGAGCTAGTGCGTTTTCTTTTGTGGGCACTTTCAATGGCCTTTTATATATTCCATAGACAGAGTCTGCTTAGTTGATCATGTGGATTTAATCTGCAGCTTGTACAGCTGCTGGGAAGGTTTTGGATTTGGATCTTTTTCCTTAGCCACGCTGCCCCTGGATTTCAATTGTGGTTTTATTTCCACCTGTACATTTGGGTCATCCACTGGGGTTTAGCTCTTGAGGCTGCCCTGGAGGGCTTGGGTTTGCCCCTTTGGGGGCCAGGTGTGGAGGTGGTACAGCTGCTTGGGTCACAGGGTTTGGGTGGCACCAGGTACTCAGGAGGGGTTGGCGGCCAGGGTAGCAGGAAATACAGTGCTCTAGAAGGGTATGGCAACCAGTCTTGGCCAATACGCTCCAGTATTCTTGCCTGGAGAACCCCCTCTCTGACAGAGAAGCCTGGCAGGCCACAGTCTACAGGGTCACAAAGAGTTGGACATTACCGAAGCGATCCTGTGTGCATAAACGCGACTATTTTGCCTGTGGCGGCTCTGCCTCAGTGAGAGTTGAGTGTGAAGGTGGTCCAGCTGTTTGGCTTGCGGGGACCCTGGTGGCACCAGGTGTGCAGGGCTACGGACTGTCTTCGTTGCAGGAGTTATGACCCTATCAGAGTCTTTTGAGCCAGTATGTAGCTGGCGATCAGAAAGCCTCTTTGGCCAGTCTTTCTCCGTAGCTCCACCATTCAGGCACTTAGAGGGCTCCCTTGCCTGGGGTCCTTCTCTGTTGTTCGGGGCATCAGGGACATAGAGGGCCCCCCCGCCCCTGACTGGGGTCCTACTCTGTAGTTCAGTGCATCAGACATTTGATGGGCCAGCCTCTGTATTGTTCAGCTACCAATGCTGGTGTGTGTGGGGAGAGAGAGGCTGTAGGCTTCACCCCCTACGCCACTCAGCAGTATCGCCCTGCTTCCATGGCTGCCTGGCTTTCCTCCACCAGCATTTCCCACCACGATCTCTTCCCTCACATCTCCACAGTCAACAGCAGCCCTTGCCCTGGGATTGCTCCAGAATCCCTAAACTCCAGCTCCCAGCCGCTGCCCCTTCCAGGAGATCAGTGTTTCTGCCTGGGGTGTATATGACTGCGGCAAGGACTATCTGATTCTCGTTCTGTTTAGGCTGCCACAGATCAGCTGTTTCACGCTCAGCCTTAAATGTTTCTCCTCTGACTCAGACAGTTGCCCTTTTGTGGGGATCGGACCCCTGCTTCAGTTCCCCCACCCGCCAAGGGCAGGTCCAGTCTTACTAACATTCCTGTTTTTTCCCCTAGTTCCTTCATCCTACTGAGTTTTTCGTGGTTCTATATATTCTTTTCCACTGGTCAGGTACTCCTGTCCACTCTCAGCTGGTGTACTGCATGCACTTCTGTGTCTGAAGGTGTATTCCTGATATATCGGTGGAGAGAGATGTACTCCATGCCCATCTACTCCTCCTCCATCTTGTTCTCTCTGCTGCCTGTTTTTTAACCAGTTTTTTTTAAATATAACTAAATTTTTTTTTTCTTTTTGGCTGCACCACTTGGGATGCAGGCTCTTCATTTCCTAACCAGGGATGGAACCTGCCTTCCTTGCAGTGCAAGGGTGAAGTCTTAACTGCTGGTCCGCCAGGGAAGTCCCTAACCAGTCACCTTTTATTGGGTGTTAATTCTCCATTACTATATGAAAGGATTCAGGGTGCTGGGCTAAGGTTATGGTCAGGAATGCAGAGTGCCCCTCTTCAGTGGTAGTTGCATAGCTGCTCATGTTTGAGTCCTTGTAGGAACTGCATTAGTTGAAAAGCTAGCACCATAGAAAGCCCAGCGATGCTCCCTTTATTCACATTGATGTACTTGTTTTAATACCAGTAGTTTCCCTGGTGGCTCAGGCGGTAAAGAATCTGCCTGCAATGTGGAAGACCTGAGTTCGATCCCTGGGTTGGGAAGATCCCCAGGAGGAGGGCCTTGCAACCCATTCTAGTATTCTTGCCTGTAGAATCCCCACAGACAGAGGAGTTGGTGGGCTACAGTCCGTGAGGTCACAAAGAGTCGGATACAACTGACCAACTAAGCACACAGCCTCTTTGAAACACTCCAGCAGTGCCTTTATGGGTGAATCCTACATCAGTATCCAGCTTGGCAGCTCCCCTAGTTTGACTTTCAGGAGCTTCTTGTCCTTCAGTAGTATGATTGATGCCATCTTGGAGTCCTGGCAGTCCACTCGACCAGGCTATGTGAAGACTGCTGCTGCTTTTCTTAAATATGCATTCTCTGTGATGTAAAATTTTCCTTCTAAGCACTGTTTTCACTGTGTTCCACATATTTTGATAAATTGTATTTTCATTTTCCTTTAAAGTATTTATAAGTTTTTTTCTTGAGATTTCTTTTTTGATCCATGTAATACTGAGCAGTATAGTTTAGTCTCCCAAGTATTTTGAGATTTTCTAGCTGCCTTTTTGTTACTGATTTCTAATTTAAATCCATTTTAGTCTGTGAGAATACCTTGTATAACTTCTCTTTGTTTTTTATAGCCCAAATGTGATCTTGTTGTTTGTTTCATTTGTGCTTAAAATGTGTGTATTCTGTTGTTGAGTGAAGTATTTTATAAATGTCAGTTATACCCAGTTGGTTGATCATTATTTTTCTCTCAGCACTTGAAATGTTTTACTCTACTCTGTCCTTGCTGATTTTCTTCCTATAGAATCTGTCCATTTCAGTTAGAGACATGTTAAAGTCTCTAACAATAATGGTGAATTCATCTTTCTCCTTGCATTTTTATCCTTTCTTGTCTCATGTTTTTTTGTAGGCACCTACACATTAAGAATTGTTACATCTCTCAGAGTTGAGCCTTCTATCATGAATATGGCTACTCTAGCTTTCTTTTGATTATTGTTCAACATGATGTATCTTTCTCCATCTGATTACTTTTAATATATATGTGTCTTTGTATTTAAATTGCATTTCTTGTAGACAACAAACAGTTGGGGCTTGTTTTTTGATCTACTGTCACAGTCACTTTCTTTTAATTGGTGAGTTTAGACCATTGATGTTCAAAGTGATTTTTATCATTGTTGGATTAATGTCTACTATAGTGATACTGTTTTCTATTTGCTGCCCTTGTTCTTTATTATTCCTATTTTTGTTTTCCACTTTTTTTCTGCCATTTGTGGTTTTAATTGACCATTTTATATAATTTGATTTTGTCTCCTTTCTTAGCATGTCAGTTATACTTTTTAGTGGTTGCCCTAGAGTCTCCAATATACATTTACAACTAATGTAAATCCACTTTACCACACTATACCACTTCCTGGGTAGTTCAGGTACCTTATAATAGCAAAGTATTCCTGATTCCTCTCTCTGTCCCTTGTATAATTGCTATCATTAATATCACTTATACATGCTGTTTAGTGGCAAAGTCATGTCTGACTCTTTGCTATCCCATGGACTATCGTCCATGAGGCTTCTCTGTTCCTGGGATTCTCCAGGTAAGAATACTGGAGCAGGTTGCCATTTCCTTCTCCAGGAACTAATACTTAAGCATATATAATCAAATACATAGTTGCTATTATTATTTTGAGCAAATTCTTATCTGGTAGATCAATTAACAACAAGAAAAAAATAAAAAATTTGCTTTACCTTTTCTTACCTCTTCTCTAATGCTCTTCCCTCCTTTATATGGATCAGGTTTCTAACCATATCAATATCTATCTCTCTAAAGAGCTTCTTTTGGCATCTCTTGCAGGGCAGGTCTACTGGCAACAAATTCCCTCAATATTTGTTTGTGAAAGTCTTTTACCTCTTCACTTTTGAGGAATAATTTCACAAGATACACAATTTTAGGCTGGTGGCTTTTTTATCTCAGCACTTAAAATGTTTTACTCCATTCTACTTGCTTGCGTGGTTTCTGAAGAGGTCACATGTGATTCTTATCTTTGCTCTTCTATAGGTAGGATAATTAATCCTCTGGCTTCTTTCAAGAGTTTTTCCTTATCTTTGGTCTTCTGTTCAAGTACAGTCTTTCTCTGTCTCTCCCTTTCTTCCTTCTCTCTCTCTTTTTTCTTCTTACTCCCTTCCTTTCCTTCCTTCCTCTTTTTTCTTCCTTTCTCCCTCCTTTTTTTTTTTTTTTGGTAGTAGAATTTATTATCCTTGTCAGAAAGAATATTTGAAGAAATAATGAATGAAAACCCCAATTTTCATGAAACATATGTATCTAAGCATCTAAGAAATAGTGAACTCTAGGATAAAACCAAAGAAATTCATTCCCAGACATATCATAGTCAAACTTTGAAAGATAAAGAGAACCTTTAAAGCAGCATGAGAAAAGGGCTCATGGCATGCAAAGATCCCCAATAAGAGGAACAACTGCATTTTCATTAAAAATCATGGATTCCTAAAAGGGAGTGGGATGGCATATACACAGTGCTGAAAGGAAAAAAATCAATTAAACCTTTCATTGGGTTGACCCAAAAGTTAATGTTACAGAAAAACCTGACTGAACTTTTGGGCCAACCCAATATGCCTGTCAAAACTATCCTTCAAAAATGAAGGAGAAATGAGATGATCCCCCCAGAACAAAAAGTTATAGGATTTGTCATCTGTAGAACTGCCTATGTACTACTGCCACGTCCAAGGTAAGAGAAACCCAAGTAAGATGGTAGGTGTTGCACGAGGGCATCAGAGGGCAGACACACTGAAACCATAATTACAGAAAACTAGTCAATCTAATCACACTAGGAATGATGCTAAAGCTGAAACTCCAGTACTTTGGCCACCTCATGCGAAGAGTTGGCTCATTGGAAAAGACTCTGATGCTGGGAGGGATTGGGGGCAGGAGGAGAAGGGGACGACACAGGATGAGATGGCTGGATAGCATCACTGACTCAATGGACGTGAGTCTGAGTGAACTCCGGGAGTTTTGTCTAACTCAGTGAAACTAAGCCATGCCCTGTGGGGCCACCCAAGACAGGCGGGTCATGGTGGAGAGGTCTGACAGAATGTGGTCCACCAGAGCAGGGAATGGCAAACCACTTCAGTATTCTTTCCTTGAGAACCCCGTGAACAGTATGAAAAGGCAAAATGATAGAATACTGAAAGAGGAACTCCCCAGGTCAGTAGGTGCCCAAGATGCTACTGGAGATCAGTGGAGAAATAACTCCAGAAAAAATGAAGGGGTGGAGCCAAAGCAAAAACAATACCTAGTTGTGGATGTGACTGGTAATAGAAGCAAGGTCTGATGCTGTAAAGAGCAATATTGCATAGGAACCTGGAATGTTAGGTCCATGAATCAAGGCAAATTGGAAGTGGTCAAACAGGAGATGGCAAGAGTGAACGTCGACATTCTAGGAATCAGCGAACTAAAATGGACTGGAATGGGTGAATTTAACTCCAGTGACCATTATATCTACTACTGCAGGCAGGAATCCCTTAGAAGAAATGCAGTAGCCATCATGGTCAACAAAAGGGTCTGAAATGCAGTACTTGGATGCAATCTCAAAAATGACAGGATGATCTCTGTTCGTTTCCAAGGCAAATCATTCAGTATCACAGTAATCCAAGTCTATGCCCCAACCAGTAATGCTGAAGAAGCTGAAGTTGAATGGTTCTATGAAGACCTACAAGACCTTTTAGAACTAACACCCAAAAAAGATGTCCTTTTCATTATCAGTTCAGTTCAATCGCTCAGTCATGTCCAACTCTTTGCGACCCCATGAATTGCAGCACGCCAGGCCTCCCTGTCCATCACCAACTCCTGGAGTTCACTCAGACTCACGTCCATCGATTCATGGGGTTGCAAAGAGTTGGACATGACTGAGCAACTGAACTGAACTGAATTGAAGAACTGCCTACAACAAGTGCTAGTGGGAGTCCTTCAAGCTGAAATATGAAGGAACAGTAGATTCAAATCTGTATTTAGAAAATAATAAAGAACGTGGGAAAAGTCACTACCTACGTTGACTTAGCACTGGCCAAACTGGTCCCTAGAAAAAGGACATCTTCAGAAGATCACTTACTTCAAAACGGCAAAGATAAAGCCACACTTCTCCCTTCTTTCATTCAGTACATGATTTCTGAATAGATTAATGAGGTGAGATCTGTTCTAAATCTACTTAAGTAAATAGATATAGTGAATGAATGAGTTAGTAGGGTTAATATTAGTCAACAGGAGTTAAAAATTAAAACCATAGTGAGATACCCTTACATTTCCACCAGAATAGTTAATATTAAATGAGTAGGCAATACAGTGTAGGCAAGGATGTGAAGCAACTGGAACTCTTATTGTTAATGTAAAATAGTAAATTCACTTGGGAAAACTATTTGTTACAGGTGTTTAGCAAAATATATGCCTCTCTTATGACCCATCGTATTTCTCCAGGATACATACACAACAGTAGAAGTTATAAACTTAAGAAAATCACACCAAAAGACTTTACAAAATATACATAGCAGCACTATTTATACAAATAGCCCGAAATTGGAAATAAATCCAAATGTCCATCATCAGGGGAATAGATAATGTGATATATTCATGTGATAAGATACTATTCAACAAAGAACAAATTGCTAATACAACATGGTTGAATCTCACAAATACTGTGCTTTTCATAAAAGTCCAGACACAAATGAATTTATAATGTGTTTTCATTTATATGAAGTTCAAAAGTAGATAAAACTGATGTATGTAGTAGTTAAAACAATGGTTATCATAGGGCTACTACTGTGATGTAACACAAAGAAGCCAGTTTGGAGTCTGGAAGTGTTCTTTATCTTATTCTGGATGGTGGTTACACGGGCATATTCATAAAAATTTAAGTTAAACACCTTATAAAAGTTACTGTTCTTGAAATTCTGCTTGCACTTGTGAAAGATAATAATTTCAGACTTTGAAGAAATATATATATCCTTCTTGCTTTTCAGTGTTATTTAAATAGAGATAAATAATACTATACAATTCAATCACTGTGTAAGAAAATTCCAACTACAGTTTCATTACTTCTAATTGCTAAAAGCCTGAAATTAAAATATAACATATTAAAACAATTTACCTTTAGGAGATAAAAACATATACCTAATTCTAATGATGAATCTGCCGATTACCCTATTTGCTTTTAGGTAATAATTAAATAGGGGGTTACCGGGTGGTTCAATGGTAAAGAATCCACTTAACAATGCAGAAGACATGGGTTCCATCTCTGGTTCAGGGAGATCTCCTGGAGAAGGAAATGACAACCCACTCCAATATTCTTGCCTGGGAAATCCCTTGGACAGAGGAGCCTGCCAGGCTAGAGTCCATGGGATCATAAAGAATAAGCAACGACTTAGCAACTGAGAATGCATGCGTGTAATAATTAAATATTTTATTCCTGAAGCCCAGAATAGACTAAGGACAGTTATTAGCAACCTTTAACCAACTTGGGTCTGTTATTTCATGCTGGAGGAACAAAGCAGAATGAACAAGTGAGGGAACTTTCAAGAAATGAAGTGCCAGTGTTTTTACAACTACTTGTGGGCCATAAAGAAGAAATGAAATGTGTTCGTTTTGAAGAATGCAAGTCTGGCCAAACACCAGGATGTTGCTACACAGAGAAAACAACCAGAGACAAAACCACAACAGAGCTGCTTTCATCCCAGAATGTCAAGGAACTGAAGAATAAGGCCTGAGATATGACCAGGAACAGTGGAGAGGAAGGGTGATCAGGGGAGGGGAGAGATTTTTTTATTGATCTTGTGCTAACTATTAATCTAAACCTAAAAATGCTGCTTTTATCTGAAGAATCGGAAATGGATTTATTCAATAAATACTTATTGACCTCTTATTATGTGCCTAGGACTATTGTAGACAGTTTATGTATAGCGACAAAAGAGACAAAAAATCCTGTCCTTATGGAACATATATTTTCTGGGTGGGGGATAGCCCAGGAATGCATACACACATTATCATGCTGCAGTGAGCTTACATTAGATACCTATGTTTCTTGCTTAGCCTCAACTAAACATACATTATGGGACCTCTGGTTTTATGCTACTATCAAAGCCTCATTACCCCTTCTAATGAGACCTTGCTCAGTACTTCAGTAGTAAAATATTCTTGTGTATGAATCAAGATTGATCTGTCCTGATAAATGATAAATAAGAAATAGACCCAAATTATATGGGAACTTAGGACAGTGGCATATCTTTCACAAAGGATTAATGGTATTGGATCCTAAAGTCAATGTAGCTAAGAGCTGAAATTAATAAAAGAGAGAAAAATAGTAGAAAGAATAAAAACCAAAGTCGGTATTTGAGATGATCGATTAAAAGGTAAACCCTTTGCAGTATTGATAAAAGTCTAAGAGAGTAAATATATATCACATAAAGGATGAGAAAGGAGATATAATCACAGATAGAAAAGAATGTATGAGAATGCTACATGGAAGGACCTTTGTAATAAATTGAAAGCCTAGAGACAATAGCTGATTTTTCAGGATAGATGGAGAACTTAAATAGGTTGATTAGCTTCACAGAGCTTGAAAATGTGACTAAGAGATACCATTAAAAACGTTGTGAATGATCAAGAACTGAATTATTTCTAACTTTTCAAAAACAGATGAACCCAAGCCTGTTTAAATTAATTTAGGTCATAGAGAAAAAATTGGAAAACTCCCCAGTTCATTTTATGAAACCATGATTTAATGACAGAACCCAACAGAAGTTACAGAGAAGAAAACCTGACACCAATCATCTTATACACATTGATGCCAAAATCATAAATATTAGTAAACAAAACTCAGCAGTGTATCAAGACTGATCAGCAATTATCATCAAATAGTTTTCATTTCAAAAATGAAAGAATGGTTCCTATCAGAAAATCTTTTAAATCACTACATCAATAAAGAGAAAACGAAATGATCGTATCATTCAATGCTGAAAAAGCTCTTGGCAAAATTCAGTTGTCATTCATTAAAAAAAACTTAAAGAATAGAAAAATCTACTTGAATTCCACCTAAATGTTTTTACTGAGCACCTATCATGTGCCAGGTAATGTTTTACAAGCTGGCATTGTATTTGCATGCTAAGTTGCTTCAGTCATGTCCGACTCTGTGCTACCTTATGGACTGAAGCCCACCAGGCTTCTCTCTCTCTATGGGATTCTCCAGGTAAGAATACTGGAATGGGTTGCTATCCCTTCTCCAGAGGATCTTCCTAAGCCAGGGATCAAACCCACGTCTCTTATGCCTCCTGTGTTGGCAGGCGGGTTCTTTACCACTAGTGCTACCAAAGTTCTACATGTTGGGGTTATAGCAGTTAACAAAACAAAATAACAAATCCTTTTTTTCATGAAACTTACATTAGCATTTGCGAGTTACCCATAAAAAAATAGACAAGTTAAATGTCTCTTTTGTCAGGTAATAATAAGTGCTAAGGGCTGCCCTGGTGGCTCAGATGGGAAAGAATCCGCCTGCCATGCGGGAAACCTGGATTTGATCCCTGAGTTGGGAAGATCCCCTGGAGGAGGGCATGGCAACCCACTCCAGTATTCTGGCCTGGAGAATCCCCATGCACAGAGGAATCTGGCAGGCTGCAGTCCATGGGGTCGCAAAGAGTCAAACATGACTGAGCAACTAAACAGAGCACAATAAATGCTAAAGAGAGAAAGCAGAAAATAGGTAGTTGCCAAGACCTGGGGTGTAGGAACAGAAGGAAGTCTTCATCAGTAAGGTGACAATTTGAGCAGAGCTCTGTGGGAAAGCAAGAGCAAATGAACGAAACACAAAAATTCCTGCCTTCATGAGAGGAGGCACCAAAACTCTATACTACATAAAAAAAAAAAAAAAAGTATATTAGGAGGTTATAAACGCAGAAAAAGGATCAGAAGAATGAAGGGGACCATGACCTAGGAGATTTTGAGGGTTGGGTTGTATTAGTAGTTAAATAGAGTGGTCAGGGTATGCCTCATTGAGAAGGTGAGGTCTGAGGAAAGTCTTGAAGAAGGTGAGGTACTTAGCTAAGTGGATATCTGGGGAGTGTTCCAGGCAGAGGAAACAGCCTCTGTGAAGATGCCAGTGAGGAGATGCGTGGCCTAGGCAAGCAATTGCAAAAAGGTCAATGGGGCTGAAACAGGATAGATACGGGAGTATGTAAAAGTCAGCTTATTTTATGTAGGGCCTTGCAGACCATCATAAGAACTATTTAAAAGTTAGTTTAAGGGAGACTTTCCTGGTGGTCCTGTAGCTAGGACTCCATGCTCCCAATGCAGGGAGCTGGGATTATATCCCTGGTCAGGGAACTAGTTCCCACATGCCACAACTAAGACCTCATGCAGCCAAATAAATGATAAATACGTTTTAAAGTTAGTTTAATAATTTTAATAAGGCAGACACCCTTATAACTATCACCAATATCATGAAATTGGACTATTAGTCAGTCCAGAAACCTTTCCATGTACCCTAACTCAAATCTTCTCTTTCCCCACCAGACTATCCACTACTCTGGCACTTTTATAGAAATCAACTTCTTATGTTCCTTTATAGTTTTAGGAACTATATATATACATCTCTATATGTTATCTATATATTATATATGTTATCTATATATTATAGTCTCACTCATTAAAAGTAATTTAATGTGTCTTTTAAGTTTCTTTTAATCTAAAGGTTTCCAGGGAGTTCTCTGGTTGTTCAGTGGTTAGGACTCTGTGCTTTCACTGCGGTAGCCTGGGTTCAGTCCCTGGTCAGGGAACTAAGAACCTACAAGAGGTGTGGCATGCCAAAAACATTCTTTACCATACATTTTATTTTTTGAAGAGCTTGAGTCATTTAGCCTGTAAAGTTAATAATCTGAATTTTGATTATTGCAAAATTTTTTCAGTCAAACTGCTGATTGTTCAATATATTCTTTTTTTTATGGTACTGTGGTTTATCATTTTATTTATTTATTTTTGGCTGTGCTGGGTCTTTGCTAATGCTCAGGCTTTTCTCTCATTGCAGTGCCTGGGCTGCTCACTGTGCTGGCTTCTCATTGCAGAGCACAGGCTCTATGCGAGGGCTCAATAGTTGCGGTGCACAGACTTAGTTGCTCCATGGCATGTGGGATCTTCCTGGGCCAGGAATAGAACCTGTGTCTTCAGCGTTGGCAGGCAGATTCTTTAGTGCTGAGCTACCAGGAAAGCCCCAACATATTCTTCTGATTCTGTACTTTGTGCAAATTGGCAGCTGAATCCAAAGGCTCAAGATCTGTAGAAATCTGATTTGGCAAGGCCATCATTATGTGTAGTTTTCCTTCTTTTTGTAATTTTAGCAACCATTGGTCTTCAGTGCCTGGATTCACCAATTTTTTGGATCTTGCAAAATTTTTGTATTCCAATTCAGATTTCTGTTTATTAATTGTAAAAATTTTATAACAAGATACCTTCTTGTATCTTTTATTTGGTTTTCCAGGGTTACAGTTCACATAGGAAAAAAGCATGGTAAATACTTGATTCTTATTCTTTTTTTTCCAAAACAGATTGTTTAATGTACATTCTTAGCATCTTATTTTTTATTTTTATCTTTTTGGTCACACTGTGTGACATGTAGGAACTTAGTTCCCCAATCAGGTATCAAACCAGTGCCCCCTGCACTTGGAGCATGGAGTCTTAAACACTGGACCACCAGGAAGTCCCTAATTCTTATTCTTAATTTGCTAGTTTTTAAGGTAATGAGTTTGGTTCCTTGGTGTATCTTCTCAAGAGACCAATTTAATGATTTCAGTCTATTGCAGTTATTTTTATTGAAGTTCAAATTGTCCCATCTCTGGCCACTAGAAACTTCTTCAAATTGGTGTCTGTGTACTTTTGCCATGACCATAATAATGTCTAATAACTTCCTTGCTCTCTGGCATGAAGAGCTATTACAGGCTCATCTCAGATCTGGAATCATTTCTTCAATATGTCCTAGTTTCATTTGGCAGAAAATGGTGTTTCGGGACTTCTGCCTGGTCAGGATATTTGAGTCCTCTGTCATACCTCTAGTTATTTTAGTCTGAAACTCATTTTATAGTACAGAGATTGGCAAACTGGCTTGCTACCTGTTTTTGGATGACCTGTGAGCTAATAATGGTATTTTGTGTTCATGTTCAGTCACTCAGTCGTGTCTAACTCTGTGGCCCCATGGACTCTAGCCTGACAAACTCCTCCTGTCCATGGAATTTTCCAGGCAAGAATACGGAAACCCATTGCCATTTCCTACTCGGGGGGATCTTCCCGACTCAGGGATTGAACCTTCGTAGGTGAATTCTTTACCACTGTGCCACTTGGGAATCCCCAGTAATGATATTTACTAAGTTTTAAAAGGTTGTAAATTTTTTTTTAAAGGAGGATGTACAACAGAGAATGTGGCTTGAAAGTCACAAAACATTTGCTGTCTAGTCTTTTACAGAGAAAGTTTGGTTTGCCAACTTATGCTCTAGTAGATTCTTCAGAAGGTGTCCATGGAAACAACATTCCCTGAGTCCTTAATTTTGATAACAGTTTCTCTGTGCCCTTTATATGTGAAAGTCAGTTTTGCTGGATATAAAATTCTTGGCTTAATTTTCTTCTATGTGAATGTTAAATAGATTGCTCCATTTTCTTCTGGTAACAAGTATTGATGTTGAAAAGTCTGATAATCTAATTTTGATTCTTATTCTTTATTTGTACCTTTAATTTTACTGGAACATGGCTTGATACTCATCATTAAAAAGCAGATATTCTCAGATAGACCATGTACATTGTCAATCATGTAGTTAAATTTTTTTTAAAGAGTGTCTTCTTTGAATTTTCGTTTTTAGTATTTCTTAACTTTCATTTTCTACTTCCTATTATTCATATGCTGAATGCTGTTTTGTTCTTTATTTGACCTTCATAATTTGATCACTTTGTCTTGAATTTTTTCTCTTCATTAATTTTTTATTTTTTAGTATTTCTTCTATTTCCAGTTTTTTAAATTAATTTAAAATTGGAAAACATTTAAGTCTTTTGAAAGCATTATTCTATTTCACTTTTAATATCTTTTAAGAGTATCTATTATATTTATTTTTCTTTCAAGATTAGTCTTCATTTATGAAATAATCTTTTTTCATTTCTGATTTTCCCGAGTTCTGTCACTTCATTTCTGAGTTTTTATACTTATGATTTATGTTGTTCTTTCCTATCTTATATCATTTTTTAAATGTCTTTTAGCTCCAGTACTCTTGCCTGGAAAATCCCATGGATGGAGGAGCCTGGTGGGCTGTAGTCCATGGGGTTGCTAAGAGTCGGACACGACTGAGCGACTTCCTTTTCACTTTTCACTTTCATGCATTAGAGAAGGCAATGGCAACCCACTCCAGTGTTCTTGCCTGGAGAATCCCAGGGGCGGGGGAGCCTGGTGGGCTTCTGTCTATGGGGTTGCACAGAGTCGGACACGACTGAAGTGACTTAGCAGCAGCAGCAGCAACTGTTTAAAAATAATAAGTTATGAGGTGTATATACACACACACACACACAAATGGCTGAGTCCCTTTGCTGTCCACCTGAAACTGTTACAACATTGTTAATCAGCTATAATCCAGTACAAAATAAAAAGTTTTAAAAAATGCAAAAAAAAGTCATGTTTACGCTAAGAAAAAACTTAGTAAGTTACAGACTTCCCTGGTGGTCCAGTGACTAAGACACCACACTCCCATTGCATGGGGACCAGGCTTCAATCCCTGGTCAGGGAACTAGATCCCACATGCTGCATCTAAGACCTGGCCCAATCAAGTAAATCTTTTTTAAAAAATAAAATAGTAAGTTACAGTTTTAATATTTTGTGGCCATGTCTTTCTGACTGCTTTTCCTTATCCATACAGATGTTATTTCCTTTTTTCCTTATAATAAAAAAAAAACCCTCTATTTTCTTGTTGTTCATTTGTACATAAAAATAATTTTCTTAAACTTTTAGAAGGAGTAATGGTTCAGGATATCTTTATCAATTGCACAGATCACCCTCTTCTCATTTTTTGGTACAGTATTAAATGGCTTGCTTTACTGAGATTCCTGGCTCTGTACCCCTCTGTCAAAGGTTTCTGAACTTGCTCACTCCTTTGTCTCTCTCCCTATTCTAATTCTTCTCCAGAAGTTTCCCTTCAGTGTGGTGCCCTGTCTTGGATAGGAGCTTTGGCTGGTTGGTTTTAAGAATTTATTTTTCCCAGCCTACTGATCCCTTTTTCAACTTACGAGGGCCTCTTACTCTGATCTTTTGGTTTGGGTGAAACCCTTCCACTTTAGTGTTTCAGACTGGTCTGTTCTGGTTTTCAGAGTATGGCTATCTTTCATATGCCATGTTGCTTCCCTCTCTTTCCTCCCACAGAAACATTCCTTCTATGCAGGTATTGCGGCTGTGCTGGCTGTTTCCACACTTGCATTTGGGGGTTTGTGGGGCTACTTTGTCACCTACTTTTGTTTTAAATGTTGGTTATGGGGTTTTGGTTTTGCTATATGGTTTCTTCGTTTTTAGGGAATATTTGGCAAGATGAAACAATATTCTGTGGTTTCTCAGATTCCCTCTCATTTGCAGGATGTGGATTCAGAATACTTTGACATTGGGGGCGGGGGAACGGGTGGAGTTTGCAGGATTTTGAGTAGAAGAGTGACAAGATCTGCCTTGTATTTTTAAAGGCTCTGTCTGCTTGTGTAATGAGAATAGACCACAGAGACATAAAGGAAGAAGCAGGGAGACTATTAGAAGAATATGATAGAAATCCAGGCAAGAGACAGTGTTGGCTTGAATCGGGAGTAGCAGTGACATTAATGAGAAGTGATCATATTTGATACATTTTAAAGGATAGTTGACAAGCTTTTCTGAGGAAGTGGATGTGGAGTATGAGAGAAAGAGAGTAGTCAAAAGACAATTCCACTTTTACTTTGTGTTATCCTGCACAGCCAGAAGAATCGAGCTGCTTTTAACTGAGATGGGGAGGGCTGTGGGCATAGTAGATTTGGGAGATAAGAGTAGGAGTTCAGTTTGGACTATGTTGAACTTGAGATAATTATTAGACTTTGGAGTGAATCTTTGTGATCCTATGCATCCCACTATTACATGGGCTTAAAAAAGAAAGATGATTTATCATAGAAAATAGGAAGATGCTGAGAAGTCAGATGAGAATGTATTAATAAAAATCACACTTAATCATATCTCATTGTGAGCATTTTACTGTGCTTCTATGCATATATGTAAAACACACATATATTAATTTTAACACAGTTTTACAAAATTGAATTTCTGTTGTGTACACATTTAAAAATCCACTTTCACAAGACATAACCTGAACACTTTCTAAGAGTGAAATAGACTTTGAAAACATGACTTTTAATGGTGTTTCATCTTTTTACTGTATTAAGTCTAGCTGTGTGGATTATGTTACCCTTTTACCCATTCTGTTTTGCATGTCCATTCCAGCCCTGATGCTTTAGTCCAAGGATTTGGTTTCCTGTAGTAGTTGCTGCATATCATAATTCAGACCTGTGGTTTGGCAGCCTGCCTAGCTGTAGTGTTTAACTAAGATGCGTAGAAGCTCCATGCTTTTAAAATGAGTGTCTTGGAGAATAATGTTCATCTCAGTCATTCAAGACTTTGGCACTTTCTCCATTCCCTGAGGAAGAATGCCTTCCACTGTGAATGCTGCAGAGTAGGGGAGCCTGGACAGTTAAGACTCCTGCTTCAAGCTCCTCACCTGCAGATTCACAGATATCTTGCCTTGCCTTGCAGTGCTGTGCCTAGGATGTGGGTGTTGAAATACATATGATTCATAGATATCTTGCCTTGCCCAGAGTCACAGATACCTTGCCTTGCCTTGCAGTGCTGTGCCTGGGATGTGGGTGTTGAAATATATATCTCTCAGGCTCTGTTTTATGGCCCCTGTGAGACTAAAGGGTATGGGAGTGAGAACTAATTTATACTCAGGTACTCTTCAGGCCTAAGTGTTAGTTAACTTCTGGAAGGACTGAAGGAGTAAAGGAGATTGCGTGAACTCCATCCTGCCTGCAGATTGTTGTCTGGAGAAGAAAATTCGATTCTTTGGAGGAAGTTCATAGCTCTCAAATAACTGTTTTCTTTTTACAAATATTTATTTATGTTTTTATTTATTTATGCTTGGCTGCTCTGGGTCTGTCATTGCTGTGCGCAGGCTTTCTCTAGTTGCCACAAGCAGGGGCTACTCTCTAGTTGCGGTGTGTGGGCTTCTCCTTGCTGTGGCTTCTCTTGTTACAGAGCACAGGGTCTAGACACACGGGCTTCAGTAGTGGTAGCACACGGGCTTAGTTGGAATCTTCCCAAACCTGGGATTGAACCCCAGTCCCCGACATTGGCAGGCAGATTCTTAATCACTGGACCACCAAGGAAGTCCTAACTGTATCCTTTTGAACAGAGAATGACAAACTTTTTCTGTAAAGGACCAGACATTTTTGACTTCATAGGCCATATAATTTCTTTCATAACTGTTCAGCTTTGATGTCAGCACAAAAGCAGCCATAGATAGTATAGAAACAAGTGGATGTGGCTTTATCCCAATAGCACTTTGATTTGTAAAACAAGAAGCAGGCCAGATTTGGGTCATAGTTCGCCAGTCTGTGCTTCTGAGCAGTGTTACAAACTGTCTCTACCTACTAGTGGCCATTATCTCCAGTCTCTGAGGGTCAGAGTTTTCATAGATCACAGAGCTAGAGCACACAGGCCCAACTTCCAGGTCCACATTCTTACCATTACATCTTGCTGCCTCTTAGAAAAAAAGGCAGACTAAATACCTAGAAACCATGGAAAGAGAGAAAAAAAAAATAAGCCAAAAGGGATGATTTGGAACTACAAAGCAATTCTCTGAGTTTAAGAGTGGGAAGTTTGTGTGGCTCCCCAACCAGCAGTGACCTCCTGGAGGATTGGGATCACACTGTCTCTTGTTTTTCAATTTATTTTCCCCTATCCTATTCATCACACAACAAATGTCTTTCTTGAATCTGATAAGTACAAAGTAAACACTATGTTTCTTTCCTCCTCCCTCTCCCTCTCCACCCAAAAGCTGCTCCAAATACATCCTTAGCTTTCCTTCTCTGTCGCTCTCTAATGTACCAGGCTCTCAAGTGTGTGAAAGTTGATGTGGTCCTTCTTGAGGAAGGCTATCATGAGACCACCACCTGCCACAGACCCTCCGTGCCATTAAGATACAGTCTTAGATTGGGGTTGATGAATTTTTTCTGCAAAGGGCTGGATAATAAATATTTTAAGTCTGGGGAATCGTATGGTCTTTTTTTTCTTTTTTTTTTTTTTAAATGTTTGGCTGCGCTGGGTCCTCATTACCACGCACAGGCTTTCTCTAGTTGAGATGAGACAAGCCAGGGCTACTCGGTAGTTGTGGTGTGCGAGCTTTTCCTTACGCTGCTTCTCTTGCTGCAGAGCGCAGGCTCAGTGACTGTGACTCATGGGCCGCAGAGCACCGACTCAGTGCTTGTGCATGGCACACTATTAGTAGCAGTTGTTGTCTCGCAGCATGTAGAATCATCTTGGACCAGGGATCAAACCCGTGTCCCCTGTATTGGCAGGCAGATTCTGAACCACTAGACGACCACAGGGAGGTCCAGCCACAGGGCTTTACCTCAGCTACTCAGCTGTGCCGTTGTGGCACAGAAGCAGCCATGGACAGTATGTGAACAAATGAGTGTGGCTGTGTTCTAGTAAAACTTTAGAAATTTGAATTCCATATGATTTTCACATGTTATAAAATACTCTTTTGATTTTTTAAAAAAGCATTTAAAATATAAAGCCCTTCTTAGCTTGAAGGACAGATAAAAATAGACAGTAGGACTGGATTTGGGCTGTGACCCATAGACTGCTGACATTTGCCCTAGCTGTTGGTAATTTATGCTGACTCATGTCCCACTCCAGGAGAAGAACGGCCTAGTTCTGTTATCTACATTCCCATAATATGATTTCTAACCTCTGACATCACATTTATCATGCTGCATATTAATCATGTATATGTTTATCTCTCTTAAGGGACTCGAGCTTCTTGAGAGGAGGGCCATGACCTCGTCATGTCATGTTTGCATCCTTAATATCTAACACTTGACACATAGTGGGCTCAAAATATCCAAATATTTAATTTGGATTTTATGCTCAACAACATAAAATGCCATCGCTGCTCCTTTAAAGAGAAGCACCTGATCACTATGCAGTAGGCCTTCCCAAGTTCTTCCCCTTAAGAAGTCCGTTGCCGGGGTCCAGCCCCGGCTGATCCAGGGTATTCGAAGGAGAGACGGCATCAGAGATCATCAGGAAACAATAGATCAATTAAGTGTTAATTAAAGATATAAAGAGTGGTTAAATAAGGATAGCTCAGTGAGGAAATTCAGTGGAGAAAAGAGGCTGAATAATTCAGCCAGAAGGTGAGAGAAAGAATGACATGGGGAGACGAAGTTTCGGTGAACAAGGCCCGCACTTTATTTTCCAAAGTAGTTTTTATACCTTAAGTTGTGCATAGAGGATAATGGGGGAAGGGGTGGAGTCATGCAAGGACAGCAGTTCCTGATCCTAATCGAAGCCAGGCTTTCAAACTTATCATATGCAAAAGTTTAGGTCATTTACATCATCTTCTGGCCAGGAGGCCGGTTAACATTTTAAGAAACTTATTTTTCTCTAAAGGTGATTGATTATTCCAAAGTCAGGCGCCAGCCTCCAAAAAAGCATTGGACAAAGCTGCATTCCTATAGGGCAAAGGTGAGGTGGGCTCAATCAAGAAAACAATTAACTCAAGGGTCCAAGGTTACAAACATTGAGGCTACTACTTAAATTTCTATACACCCATTATATCAATCAATACACTGCCAAGGACACAGTAGGTAAGGGGTATGGAGACTTAGCAGCAAACATTGGCCCAATAAGTGAAAAACCCTTCACCAATACAATTTCTAATCAATCTTTTAACTACTCAAAGGAATCTGTGTTTAGACAGTTTAGAACATCTCCTGCCTCTCACAGTTGGGAGGCTCTGAACAATCACATGTGGCCAGAAAAACCTATTCAGGCAGGCTAGAGGATTTCCAAAGGAGTTTGTAGGTTGAAACACTGTCACACCCAGGAATTATTAACTGAAGCTGTATGTTAATTCTTTTTTCAGAGAGAGGTAGTGGGGGACAGCCCCCCGTAAAGTCAGAGGTGTAGGTGAAAGCACAAAGCAGAAAGTAGGCAGACTCTGGTTTTGGGGGTAGATGCTCGAGAATTTCCAGGGGGACTCCTGAGGCTCGATTCCGCCTTTGCGTATGCCGAGCCTCCTTCCTCATGACCTTTGTCACGGGCGGAGTTCCTCACGCTAGCTCCTGGCAGTAATAGACTTCAGTTGAGCTATTCCAGATCCTGAAAGATTATGCTGTGAAAGTGCTGCACTCAATATGCAATATGCAACATAGCAACTGCATTCATTACCAATGGAGCTTGTGACTCAGTGGTTACATAACAAAAAGCCTTTTCATTTTAGAATTCTGTCTGTCAGACAGGAGATGGTTGAACTTTATCTGTAAATCATTTATGCAATCATAATAAATAATGACTCACTTTTCTTCTGAATCAGTGCTACGATCTGGACACAAAAATAATAATAGCTGTTTTTTACTGAATACATACTACATTTCAGTCTCTTAGTCAGCTCTAGTTTTCCTTTAGACTTTTGGAAACTTCCTGACTACTAAAAAAATTTATCTCTTCTCCTTTGTTCCCTACATCTGAAATGAAACTAAACAATAATACTTAAGCTTTCCCTCTATGTTGTCTATTGATCATTCTATTAGTGAATGATAACATTGTACATTCAGTCCTTCAAGTCAAAAATGAATTCATCTAGACTCCTTTCTCTCCTCCCCATATCTAATTGGCCACTGTCTTAGGTTTAAAAAAATTTGTGCAGATTTTCTTCTTTCCATCTCTATGCCATTTACAGTAGTTGAAGCTTTAATCATTTCTCAGTTCTTTCAGTATATAGTTGAACGTCTTCATTGGTTTTTCTGACTGCAGTTACCTCTTCCTTCAGTCTACTCTTCCCACAGTTATCAATATTGAATGCAGATAAGGATGATCTGGTCTTGTTGGTTCTGTAATAAAATCTGGTCTTGTCAGTTCGGTAATAAAAACCCTTATATCATTCCCCATCATTTTCAAGATAAAATCAACTTCCCAATCATGACATATAAGACCCTATCTATGTACGACTTCATTGGTTAACACAGATGTGTTTTAGAATTCAGAAATTTTTGGATTCTAGAAAGGTCATTTGATGTACATAACACATAACATCCTCTGTGCATTCTAGGTCAGCACTCTGTAATCAAGTACATATTTCTGCATCAAAGACTGATTGTTTACTCCAAGAAGAATAAAGACTATAAATAGGTTCTTATCAGTTCAGGTTTTGCTCCCATATGAGTTACAGGAAAATGTTTAGTTTTGGAAACTTTTTAGATTTCAGAATTTTGGATAAGAGACTGTGGCCCTATATACCCAGTGGTCTGTTGGAGCTGGATTGCTTCAGCTGTTTGTTGTTCAGTTGCTGAGTCATGTCTGCCTGTTTGTGACCCCATGGACTGCAGCACACCCAGCTTCTCTGTCCTGGAGCTTGCTCAAATTCATGTCCATTGAGTTGGTGATGCCATCCAACCATATCGTCCTCTGTTGTCCCCTTCTCCTCCTGCCTTCAATTCTTTCCCAGCATAGAGAAACCTTTTTTGTGCATCTCTTCTCAGCTCTGTGGTTGATGACATTACGTTGGTAGCTTGAAATTAGCCATAGTGGGAGTATTTACACCGTTGCATGCATATGTGTTCATTGTCACTCAGTTGTGTCCAGCTCTGTGACCCAATGGACTGTAGCCCACAGGTTTCTCTGTCCATGGGATTATCCAGACTGGGTTGGAGTGGGTTGCTAATTCCTTCTCCATGGGACCTTCCCTACCCAGGGATCCAACCCACGTCTCCTACTTCTCTTCTTTGGCAGGCAGATTGTTTACCACTGAGCCACCCAGGAAGCCCTTTTTAATAAAACATTGCCCTCCTTATATTCTAGTGGAAGGATAAGATAGTTGGACAGGGAAGCCAGCTACTTAAATGCAGGGAAATTAGGAGACTTTTGTAGTAATCTGGGTGAGAAATGATGGTGACATGAACTAAGGTTAGTGGCAGTAAGACCAGTGGGAGAGATTTTCCTGCTCAAAGATAGAGCCTCCAGCACTTGAATAATTTGGGAGTGATCTTGCTTTCTCCCTGTCCCATCTGAGATCTCTGGGTTTGCTTTGTAGACAGGTGGTGGTGCCATTTATCAGGATAAGATGTATATGAAGAGAAGTAGATTTTGAACAGAAGATGAGGGGTTCAGTTTTGGACTACCTTAGTTTTTGGGTGTGTGCAGGGTATATGGGTAGGGTGACCATATAATGTATCATACAAACTTGGACGTTTATGGGTGTGAGTGTGATGTGCTGTTCATCATTAAGCTGGGGGCAATTGATTTAAATTGGACCTGTCCTAGACATACTAGGATGTTCTTCACTCAGGTAAAAAAATATCAAGAAAAGATCATAGAGATGAAGCCATACAGGGAAAATGCATAGAGTGAAGAGAGCATTGGAGTCCTGGAGAAATTTTTGAGAGAGAAAAAAGAAGATGGCCATCAAGACAGGGAGGAAACCTGGGTCTAGTGGCCTCACAGAATCCCAGGGAAGAATCATTTTATTTTCTCTTGTGTATTTTTGAAGGAGTGTAGCCCCTTTGAGGGATTCTTTATTAGATAATGTTTATCTTCAGTGAGAGATTGAAAAAGGAAAAGGTTTTTTTTTTAACCTTTTATCAGAATACTGTGTTTGAATGACTTCTAATGTATTATGATATTAATATAAAACTCTTTTAGGCATTTTTTTTGCCACTTTTATTTGATAGTCATTAGGCCTAAATCTGCTAGTTCAGATCCAATTTAAATACAGATGTCTTTTTATATTATATTTTGCACTAATGTTATGAGTTTTTGATCAAACATAGTATCACTATAGGCTTAAAGTAAATATCTAGGTCAAGATTTAGAACACTTTTATTTTGTAATAGCAAAAATCATAAAAGCACTTTTCTTCCTTAAAAAATAGAGTTCTTTAGGAAATCAACAAAAAAATAAGACATAGGAATCTTTTGCATTGTTAGTGGATAGTGGTTGACTATTTTCCCCCTAATATTGTATTATGAAAAATTTCAAACATACAAAAAACTGAAAGAATTATATCCACTAGCTACAATTAACATTTTGCTGTATTTACTTTTTCACATAATGTGTACATCTTTCTGTCCCTTTGGTCATCTTTCATCAAGCCATCTTATTTACCTGTGTTTTTTGGATAGATTTCAAGAAAGTTGATCAGCTGTTTTTCTGAGCATCTTATGTTATTTTTTTCTGAATGTTGTAATCAAAGTGTCAGTAATACATTTTTGTGCAGATGTTTTCAGCTAACACTTTTTCCTATTTCTAGAAATCTGAGACTGCCAATAATTGCTGTGAAATTGAGAACATTAAAAAAAAGTCTAGTAAATAATGTTAAGCCTGAAAAATGTGCTCCTTTTCAATAGCTTTATAATCCAGAGACTTGTAATTTTTAAAGTCATCAAAAATAATTTCCAATACTGTTTTTGATATTGTAAATACATATTTATTCAGATTATATTGTTTTCAGAGTGGAGAGATCTACAGACCAAGTCATCAAGCCAGTCAATGTGGGAGCTCTATCAAAATGGGTTGGGAAGATACCTCCAGATGTTTTACAAGACATGGCAGTGATTGCACCCATGCTTGCCAAACTTGGATATGACCCATATGCCAATCCACCTAACTATGGAAAACCTGATCCCAAAATCCTTGAAAACACCAGAAGGGTAAGTGAGACCTTCCAAGTGAATTGAGAAAACTGGGTATGGAATTTGGGTCTGGGAAGGTTTTTTGTTTTATTTCTTGCTTTTTTTATGATCGGAAAATTATTTTAAATTAGAAAAATCCTATTTGTAAAATGCTTCATCGTCAGAAATCTTCCACTGCTTTTTAAGGATAACTATGGCTCTTTCCAGGGACTGTGGGGACAATTCTTCAATCTCTTTTTTCCCATTTTCTACGAGTAGTGCTTACTGTTGAAGAGATTTATCCTATTAGCTGATTATCATAAACTAGTCTAAACACCAGAATTGTTAGTGACCTCACTTCTAGTTTCTTTTTATTCTGAATCTAATGGCTGCTTTACTTTGGTTAGATGAGGCATGATTTCTTGGTATTTGAAAACTAAGCATTGACTACATGAGAAGAAGAATTATAAATAGGTACAATAAACTACCCTCTGATCGAGAGAAAGTTGCTAGTAAAGTATGACTACAACTATATCTTTTAATAAGTTATGCTCACATCTCTATAATCTTATTTGAGAAAAGCTCAAAACTCAAAAAATCTGAATATATACCTTACCTGAATAATCTATCTCAAATCGGATCTTAATGTATTCTTTTTTTTATTGTGGTAAAATTCAAATAACAAAATTTACCATTTTAACAATTTATAAGTATACAGTTCAGTACATTTGCATTGTTGTACGGCTGTCACCACCATCCATCTCAAAGACTTTTTTCATCTTTCAAATTTGAAACAACATACTCGTTACACATTCCCCCTTCCTCCAGCCCCTGGCAACCACAATTCTACTTTCAATCTCTAGATTTAGTCTTTTTTGAAACTACAGTTTAAATAAGACAAACATGTTAGCATAAGTCACTGATAGGCTATTTGATTTTCAAGTTTAAAATTTCTTTTTTTGGTATTCTCTTTTTATGCAGTGTTCTCCCCTCCCCACAATCTTATATCATCTCTTTATTCTGTCCTTCTTTTGATACTTTTAATTGACTAACTTACATTTCATGAGGCTGATTTCCATGTGGATTTTTACCTCTTAGATATTACTTTTGTTTTCTTTTTTCAAGTCATTAGTGGCTATTTGGAATGAGCTATTTTCTTATAAACCATCATATAAGGAGGCAGATTTTTTTAGTTTTAAAATTATCTTTATCCTTTTAATATTTTTCATATATATAAGCATTATTATAAAATTATAAGCTCAGCTTATAAAACTTACAAAATTAAAAAGATAGGAAAAAATTCACCTATAATGTTACCACCCAGACAAATACCATTGTTAGTATTTTGATGAATTTTCCTTTCTTCTGTACATGTTAAACAAAGGTAAGATTGCATAACTTTTAATCTTACTTTTGCACACACAAAATCTTATATCCCACCCTTTCCACTTAATATTCATGAGCATTTTCTCATCGTGCACATGTTTTTTAACATAATTTTTCATGGTTGTATAAATAACATTATATGAACCACTTTAAATCCTTTTGAAACACAGTAGTAAGTGAATGAATGAATGAAAAGTGAATGAATGAATGAGGTTTCCCTAGTATATGTTATATATTCATTTCACTGTTTTTCTTTTGTTGTTTATAATTTTCTCTTCGGCAAACAGTGCTACAATGAACATCTTTGCACATACTGCATTTTAGTGGGTTCTCTTTTTAAAGGTTAGAATAATGAAAGTGGAATTAAACTATGTCAGAGTATCTAAAATTTTAAGGTGCATGATATATGTTGATAAAGTTTTTTTAATCTTTTGAACTATCAGCATAATATAGGTGATTTTATTTTAGATTTTTGCTAATTTTAATAGGTTTCATTAATATAATCAAACATTTCCAATTATTACCTACATGCATATATTCTTTTATGAAACTATTTCCTAAGTTTAAAAAAAGTTTTATGTGTGTTAAAGTTTTGTCAATTATGTTCTGCTAAAGACAGTACACAGTCCAGCATCCATTATCATAGTCCTTTTTAATCTCTTGGTAATTGGTAATTCATAGCTTTTGCTTTTGTACATACTAAAATGGTTTTTATAAACCAAGGTACATGTATAAATGATATTTAGAGGTTTCCCAAGCAGTAGACATTCTAGTTTTCCTACATGTGAGTTGGCTGGTTAGAGTGTTCTTGGCTTGCTTGAGTGGTTAAGTAGGGAAGAATGCTGTGGTTTGAATCCTTGTGACTAGAGAGTTTGTTTCATACACATTTGTGGCTTTTGAAGAGTTTCAAAGTATACACTGGAAAAAACCTCCCTAGTCTATCTCTAAAGTTAACAAGTAATTTTGGGAGAAAAAAGATAAAGTATGAACCAAAGTTGCATTTTTGAGCTTTTTGTGATAAAGCATACAAGCCGACATCCTTGTTTCCTGGAATTTTCCAAAGCTATATATTTTCAAGGCTTTTTTCTGTAAAAGCTCAGATGCTAATATCTCGAGCATTGATGATCGTGAAGTTTCATAAGGTAATGCTTAAAAATTGTTCTTCGCTTGTCAGCTGTGACATAAGATTGACTCCAGAGAAAGAAGATGGCTGGGGAGATTGTGCCTTTTATTTATGGGATGGGAGTAGGGGGAAAATTCACGTTTTGACTGGGAATATAGAATTCAAAGTTCTAGGCCTAAAAATTGTTGTTTTTCATGCAACTTTGTATAGTCTTGAAGTATTGGTGTCTGAGTCAGTGTATTTTGGAGACATGTTGCTCAATTTTGAGTAGAAAATCATGTGCTTCATGGCTTCTCTGACTCAGATGGTAAACTGGAAATGAAATGGGAACATATTCCATGTCCTTTCCCATCACTGAGGTCTCTAATCCCCAAATTGTAGCACATTTCAGTAAATAGCGCCCTCTGGGTTACATTCCAGCAGTCTCCCTCCCCAGGTTACATTCTAGCAATCTCCTTGCCTGTGGGTTTTTAATCTTTTTAGATTTATAGACCTTTGAGATCTAATAAAACTATGGGTCCCTGTCTGAGAAATAAGACAACATATACATAGAGAGAATTTTATTCTGTAATTTTAATGGATTCATAGATGCCTCTAAAGCCCATCAGATTAAGAACTTCTGTTTTATAGTCTCCTTGAAAAGCTCATTCACTCGTGTAACTTTGATTACAATCTATTTGCTGATTATCATAAATCTGTATCTCCTAGGGTCTCTTTCTTGAGCCCCAAGCTCGTTTTTTTCAGCTTTCTGTATCTCTCCACCTGGTTGTTCACAAGGACTTCAAACTCAATGTCCAAAATGAATTTATTGTCCATACCTGTTCCCTGATAGAAGCTCAACAGATTATTCTCTAAACTGAGCAAGAATATAAAATAGGGGCGAGATTAGGCTGTGTTTATCTATATTTGCACTGTCTATGAGCCAGGGAGCAGAGTCCCTCAGGACACATGGGTCAAGCCCCAAACAGAGCAGTAGCAGACCTGGTTACTAAACCTGAAGAGTGAGCTGAAAAGCAAATCCAAGTGTGAATGGAATATCCAGTTGAAGACCAGATTAGATAGTACTAAGGAAGAACAAATAGTCAAATAGAAGAGCACGTCTCAGTGTACAGAACCCACAGAGCAAACAAGAAGGAACTTGAATATTAGTTAGGTGGGAGAGGGAGTTGGTTTATATTCCTGAACCAAACAATAAGGGCACCCAAAGCTGGTGCTCAGTGACATCCTGGAGGGATAGGGTAGGGAAGGAAGTGGTGGGGGCTTCAGGATGGAAGGGACACATGTATACCTGTGGCCAGTTCATATTAATATATGGCAAATACCATCACGATATTGTAATTATCCTCTAATTAAAATAAATTTTTTTTAAAAGGACACACTGAAAAAAAGAGAAGCTACAGCTGTTGGAATCAATGTTCTTGCATTAACGGGAGAGCCTGTACTGCACACCTGTGTTTTCAAAAACTTCTCTGTGTTTTTCCTGTCTCCATCATAGCATTTCTGTTTGTCTAGTGATCAAAGTTAGTTAGAATTACCTAGCTTTGCAGATGACATGTAATTAATTAATCACCAAGCCCCCTTGATTATATATTTGAAATTATCTTGACTCAGCTCTTCTTTTAGCTACCTTATTTATTTCAGTTTCTCTTCATTTTTCACATGAATTATGGTTTATTCTCCTTTGTGTATGTGAGTGTATTCATTCTTCAACATTTAAAAAAATATTCAATGACAGTTACTTTTTTTAAAAGTTCAAATCTGAATGTATCTGAACATACTATTCCCTTGTGTAAACCTTGAATAGCTCCACTAGTACTATAGGATAAAGCCCAGACTTCTTAGAATGGTACTTTTCAACCAAATCTTGGGAAATTTTTTGATGCACTTTTTATTGTTGGTTTCTAAGTTAATTCCATTACAATTAGAGAATACACTAGTGTGGTTTCAGTCCTTTGAAATATATTGAAAATTGCTTTATGGCCAGCATATGTTCTCACATGTCACTTGAGAGGATGTATATTCTGCAATTGTTGCAGAATTCTATAAATATTGATTAGGTCATATTGTTTCACAGTGTTGCTCAGATCTTCTAATTCTTATTGCTTTTGGGGGGGTCTAATTTTATCAGTTTTGGATAAAGATGTGAATTTGTTCTTTTATTTCAATCAATTTTGCTTCATGTGTTTTGAATCTGTATCATTAGGAGCATACCTTTTTATATATTTGTAAGTAGTTAGCTCTTATTATGAAGTGTGTCTCATCATCTCTGATGTTTCTCTCTGGAAATCTCCTTTGTCTCATATAAGCATAGCCATTTCATTGTTTTTATGCAACCATCTTGAAAATGTCATTATTTCTCTTTCATTATATGAGAATATTTTGCTTGGTGTAGAGTTCTATATTGACAAGTTTTTTAGTTTTGTTTGCTTGTTTGTTTTACTTTCAGCACCCAGAATATGTTATTTTATTGCTTGTCATTGTTTTTATGGGAAGTCAACTAAAATTCTTATGAATGTGATAGATTTTTTTGTTTGTTTGTTTTTTGTTTTTGAGTACTAAAGTTCAGCAGTTCTGTACTTCTCTGACACATAGTTCACTTGATAGAATTTGTCGTTGTTTAGTTGCTAAGCTGTGTCCAACTCTTTTTGATGGTATAGACTGTAGCCTGCCAGGCTCTCTTGCATTGGCAGGCAGATTCTTTACCGCTGGGCCATCAGGGAAGCCCTGTTTTTTGTTTTTGACTGCTATAAGATTTTTCTCTTCAGTTTTTGCCAGTTTGACTAAAAAGTGCCAGATTCATTGATCCTCTTTTTGCCATCTCTCGCTTCAGGTTTAATTTGCTTTTAATTAACTTACGTTTGAATTCATTGATCCTTTCTTCTTCTGTGTCCAACCTGCTATTAATCCCATCCAATGACTTCATTTCAGATAATTTATTTTTCAGAACTAGAATTTCTGTTTCTTTGCTGGAATCCTCCATCTCTTCACTCATTCTGTTCATCTTCTCCTCTGAATTCTTTTAACATTTTTATAATTATTTTAAAGTTCTTATACATGGGTCTTTCTTTTGGCTCTTTTTCTTAATTATGAATTATGCTTATTTACTTCTTTGCATATTTTAGAGTTTGTTTCATACTGGACCTTTTTTATAAAAGAAGTAACCTAGATAATATTTTTCCTTTATTTTTCCCAGATAGGGCATATTCTTTCCTCTCTCAGGCAGCTGGGGTATTTGGCTGATCATTCACATTTCAGTGAGTCAGACTGAGCTGCATCTGAGCAGCAGTTTTAGTCCATTTACTTCTAGATTTAAATGAAATTATGGAGATTTGACCTTTAGCCCAACCCGCAGTTTCCTGTGTTCTGAGGATGAAAGGCTGATTTCTTTGGCTTTTTAAAAATAGCAGCTGGTAGGGAGTGGGTTGAAGCTTAAATTAATTTGTTTCACCTCTGGATTGCAGCTGCAGCAGGGCCCTGGAATCTAAGGACCACACAAGTTTGGGAGATCTCTCTCCTTTCTCTGCTTCCTCTGCTGCTTACTCAGCAGAAGTCCCTTGGGTTATAGTTATTAGACCAAGAGATTTATTTTTACATCTGGGCCTCTTCTAGATTGAATTCATCATACCAGTTCACACTGCCACTTAAAGTTCAGCTTCTTTTTGTCTTATCAGCAAAATCTTTCACCTCTGGTAGGCCTGCTTTTCTGCCTACCTATATGCAGATTAGGCAGTTGATTCAAGATAGAGACTCTTCGCTCACCTTTGAAGAACTCATCCTTCTCTGGAAGTCATTTAGACTTCATTGCTTCTTTGCATCCACTGCTCTTTGATGGCTCTAAAGAAAGGTTTATCCGATGTTTTCTTATCGTTTCAATGAGATCTTCTGTTTCATAACCATAATGGAACTCCTTAGAACAGCATTAAGATTCTTCGTCTGCTGCATTCAGTCTTCCTTTTCAACCTCATCTCTCTTTATCCTTCTAGTCACACCACACTACCTGCCTTTCATTCTCTTGGCACATTTTTATAACAACCCTGTACCTTTGCTCTTCTTGCCTTGATTAACTTGCTTCTCTTCTTCATTTTACAACTTCGTCCTTTAAGACTCAGCTCACATGACGCCTCTTATGTGCCACAGATTCTTCTGCTATTCTTCGTGCCTGTCTTTGCTCTTGCAGTTATAGTATCATTTATATTATTTACTACTTCTTTTATACTAAGGGTTTTTCAGAGGCATGGACCACATATACACTTTGTATCTTGAGCACTTGAGAGTTAGTAGGTGTTCAATAAAATGATTGTTATTAGCAAAAATAAACCTTAGACAGAGGAAGAAGAATATTTCTTTGACCAAAAATACTGTGTCCTAATATGAAGTTCTTGTAGGCAACATTTGAAGTCATAGCCCAAACAATCTGGAAATTAACACACTTCTGAATAATTAATGAGCCAAAGAAAAAAAAATCATAAGAGATATTAGAAAATATTTTAAACTGAATGACAAAGAAGATACAACATATCAAAATTTGTGTTGATAATTGTTTTATAGTCCTGCATCTGTTCTATCTCAGGGAATGTACAATGTGCACGTGCTAAGAATGTGTATTTTGCATGTGTTGAATGTAGTGTCCTTTAAGTATCAATTAGAAATTAAATCAAGGTTGTTGATAGTGTTATTCAGAGCCTGTATGACATTACAGTTTCATTCATACTGATCATTGTGCCTGCAGAACCTCCAGAAAGAAATAGTAATGCACTGTTGTGTATGCATTGTTATATTTCTTGTGATCTGTGATCAATGATATTTGATGTTACTGTTGTGATTGTTTTGGAAACCTCAAGCCATGCCCATTTAAGACAGTGAACTTAATTGACAAATGTTCTGCGTGTCCTGATTGCTCTACTGATTGGTGATTCCCCCATCTCTCTCCCTCTCCTTGGGCCTCACTATTTCCTGAGACATAGCAATATTGAAATTAGGCCAATTTATAACCCTACAATGGCCTCTAAGTGTTAAGTGAAAGAAAAAGTTATATACCTCTTACCTTACATCAGAGTTGGAGATGATTAAGCTTGGTGAAGAGAGCATGTAGAAAGCTGAGACAGACCAAAAGCCAGACTTCTTGCACCTTCAGTTAGCCAAGTTGTGAATGCAAAGGGAAAGCTCTTAAAGGAAATTAAAAGTGCTCCTCCAGTGAACACACAAATGTTAAGAAAGGAAACAGCCTAGGTCTCCCACATTGCAGGTGGATTCTTTACCAGCTGAGCTACAAGGGAAGCCCAAAATATTCCTTTCCAAATATTACTTCTCATTGACAATGTACTTGGTCACCCAAGAGATCTGATGGGAATGGACAATGAGATTGTTTTTTTTTTTCATGCCTGCTAACACAGCATTCATTCTGAAGCCCATGGGTCAAGGAATAATTTTGATTTTCAAGTCTTATTTAAGAAATACCTTCATAATACTGTATCTTAGATAGAAAGCAATTCCTCTGATGGAGCTGAGCAAAGGAAATTTGTATTAAGTGAAAAATATATGAAGAATTCACATGAAGCCCACTGATACTTATTCAAGATTTCAAGTCCCAAAAATGAACGATTCAAGATTTCAAGTCCCAAAAATGAGCAAGTCCTTTGCTCAGCTCCATCAGAGGAATTGCTTTCTATCTAAGATACAGTATTATGAAGGTATTTCTTAAATAAGACTTGAAAGTCAAAATTATTCCTTGAAAAATCTGTGTGAAAAACCTCCTAGAAAGGATTCACCATTCTAGATGCTGTTAAGAACATTCATGATTCATGGGAAGAGCTCAAAATATCAACATTAACAGGAGTTTAGAAGAAGTTGATTCCAACTGTCATAGATGACTTGAAGGGGTTCAAGACTTCAGTGGAAGAAGTAACTAGAGATGTGGTGGAAACAGCAAGAGAACTAGAATTAGAAATAGAACCTGAGGATGTGACTGAATTGCAGTAACCTCATGATAAAACTTTAATTCATGAGGAGGTGCTTCTTCTGGATGAGCAAGAAAAGTGGTTTCTTGAGATAGAATCTACTACTGGTGAAGATACTATGAAGATTGTTGAAATGAAAACAAAGGATTTAGAATATCATATAAATTTAGTAGATAAAGCAGCAGTAGAGTTTGAGAGGATTGATTCCAGTTTTGAAAGAAGTTCTACTTTGTGGGTAGAGTGCTATCAAACAGTATTGTATGCTGCAGACAAATCGTTCATGAAAGGAAGAGTCAGTGCAGCAGACTTCATTGTTGTCTTATTCTTAAAAATTGCCATAGCCACCCTAACCTACAGCCACCACCACCCTGATGGTCAGCAGTCATTAGCGTTGAGGCAAGACCCTCTACCAGCAAAATGATTATGATTCACTGGATAGTGTCAACATAGCTTTTATAGGCACTGGGACACCAAAAAAATCTGTGTGACTAGCTTTGTTGCAATATTTGCTTCATTGTGATTGTCTAGAACCAAACTCACAGTATCTCCAAGGTGTGCCTGTATTATTTCCTGTTGTTGTTGAATCAATGTAGTGACACTGATAGACATTCAACATTGCTTTTTTCAAATGTTCATTTTTGGGACTTGAAATCTTGAATAAGTATCAGTGGGCTTCATGTGAATTCTTCATATATTTTTCACTTAATACATTTTGCATTTCAACAAGTAACTGCTGTTGTTTTATCACTAAGTCATGTCCAACTCTTTGCAACGCCATGGTCTGTAGCCCGCCAGGCTCCTCTGTTTGTGGGATTTCCCAGGCAAGAATACTGAAGTAGGTTGCCATTTCCTTCTCCAGGGGATCTTCTTGACCCAGGGATTGAAAATGCGGCTTGTGTTGCGTCTCCTCCATCTCAGGTGGATTCTTTACAACTGAGTGACACGTTCTCCTAAATAGTGATTTGACAGACAAGCAAGCATACAAAGACTTCATCTTGTAGTGAAAGCCTATTGACCGTGTTTTATCACTGAATGAAGATTGTGCAGACTACTGCCAGTTCCTTTCTATTTTTCCACCACTTTTCAACCCAGAGATGCTGCTGCTTTTCAAGGAGACAGTAGGAGTACTCAGAAGCCCTGTGTCTGCACCTCCAAATTATTTCTTCCTCCTCTTTCCTTCTTTCCACGGATAACTTCTATCCCAAATTCTGCCATCATGGATTTAATTTTGCTTGCTTTTAAATTTCATATAAATGAAATCATACAGTTTATTTTGAAGAAAGGAAAAAAGCAGCCTCAGACATCAAAGAACTGATCTGACACAACCTCTAGCCCATGGTGATTAGAAACTGACTTTTTGTGCTCACCACTAAAATATGATGGTCTTCACCTGGGTATCAATGATCTCACAGAACCCCAACACAATACAGGAGTCCTCTTTAACCACGATGAACTGAGAAAAGACAAGACCACTTTGTAGTAACAATGAAATACCAAATACCCACCTCTTGCTTCTTAACCAAAAACAGCCTTATTCTCACTGCTATTGTTCCTTTCTTTTAGATAAGATTTATTAAGATACCCATTTAGAGAATAATCACTGCTTGCTGGCAGCCCCCAGTCCAGAGAAAAACCCTGTTTCCTTGGACTTTTCCCCAAATCACCTAACCAAAATCATGAGAGTCCTTCCTGATGCTCTTTTCCTGAGACATCCCACATTTCCATGGTGTGTGTGTTCCCTTGCTTAAAGGAGTAATGAATTCAACATGTTCAACTACAGCTATATTCCTGGTAGTCTTTAGCTGGAGGGTATTGACAGTATTCTTTTGTGTCTGGTTTCTGTCGTTCTGAGTTTCATGTTGTTGCATTTCACAGTAATTCATTTTTGTTTTTAAATGTGATACTATAGTTGCACAACTGTTTGGACATTTGAGTTGTTTATAGTTGTAGGGATGTTTTAATGTTGATATGCAATATCCTTGTACATGTCTTTTAATGTTGATATACAATATCCTTGTACATACAATATCCTTGTACATGTCTTAACTCATGTATGCACTTTTGCTAAGAATATGCCTGAGAGTTACATTAGGATTTTCCAAGACAGTAGTCTTAAAATTCTTATGCTTCCAAGTGTAGCTGATTATAGCAAAAAGATGGAAAGTAAAACTTACAAAGGGAAAAGGCACATGGGGTAAAAACTCTGGAGGAAACCAGGTGCTGTCTTTGAAATGTCCCTCACAGTGGAGTCACATAGGGTTTGCTTCATTCACCCAGCAACACGTGTGACAACACATGTGAATTGTTCCCAACCAGGTTGCTCACCAGAGCTTTTGAATCCAGGGTTTTTATTGGGGATTGGTCATGTAGGCATGTAGACCCCCCCCCACCCCCAGAGAAAAAACAGATGTTCACCATAAATAAATTACTAACATAAACTAGCTGCTCAAACTGGGACAGGCCAGCCCAAGGCCTCAGACATGCATTCCTATAGACAGAACACTCTAGGCTCAGATCCCTGGAGCCAGCCAAGAGCAGTCCTGAAAATAGGCCTTTCTTGGGAATGTGCAACATTTGAGCAAAATAGCCCTGCTAAGTTAATCTTTTCCATCACAGAATGAATGAATGTATGGGTCAGAGGGCATTTGAATGTGCAAATTTAGGAGATAATGCTAAGTGACTGTTTTCTCTCACTAGCAGGTATATGAGAATTTCAGTTGTTCTACATCGTCAATGTTAGAGTCAATCTTAAAATTTTAGTCTTTCTTATAGGAGCGTAGTGATGTTTTATTATGGTTAAAATGAGTATTCCTTAATAACTAAAGAGAGCAAACCCTGTTTCATGCTATTTGCCACTGAACTATGTTATGAAATGCTTTTTCAAGTCTCTTACCCAATTTTCTACGAAATCATTTGCTTTTTCCTTAATGATTTTTAGAAATTCTCTGCGTATTTTGATGTGTGATGTTTTTATGTATCTCACATATGTTCTCATACTTATCTGCTTTGGCTTTTCTCTCCGTTAAGGCTGTCTTTTTAAGAATAGAAATTCCTGGGACTTCCTGGTGGTCCAGTGGTTTAGGTTGTTACCTAATAATGAACAGAGTTCCCTGTGCAATATTACAGAAGGTTAATTTTAAATATAGCAGTGTGTACATGTCAATCCCAAACTCCCTAACTATCCCTCCTCCCGTAAACTTAAATTCATTCTGTAAGTCTGTGAGTCTATTTCTGTTTTGTAAGCAAGTTCATTTGTAACATTTCTTTTTCTGTTCTGCTTATACATGGTATCATACGATATTTCTCTTTCTCTGACTTATTTCACTCAGTATGACAATCTCTCGGTCCATCCATGTTGCTGCAGGTGGCATTATTTCATTCTTTTTAATGGTTGATTCTTGAATTCATTTATTTCCAAAAATAGAATTGAATAGAATTGAAAAGTAGAATTGAATTGAATAGAATTGAAAAGTAGAATTGAATTGAATAGAAAAGTAGAATTGAATAGAATGAGTTAACAGTATTCTATAACATAATGTCATATGTAGCCCTCAAGGTTCAGTAGGTTCCAATCAGGGAGGGCCCAATGAAGTTGCTTCTTCTGCTTCTCTGCTTAATCTGTACTGTAAATTGGCCTCATCGGTCCATCATCTGTAAAAATGGAGACCATTATGAAGGAATCTCTTCATTCATTTCTTTTTTTGTCCAACTGTCCATTCATCCCTGCATCCAAGATATACAGATAATTAAGGATCTGTCCCTCTCCTTAAGAAGTATGCTGAAAATAGATGTGTAACTAACTGTAGTTCAACATGATAACTGCCATAAATTTAAGGCATTTGGGATGCTAGGTGAACACAGAACTGGCTCTACTGGATTGTCATGTTTAAAGGATAAGTTAAAAGTTCCTAGTTTGAGAAAAGAAGGAAAAGCACCCCAGTGAAAGGAAATTGATAAAATTATTATTGACTGTACCTGTGTGTATTAACTGTCCTTCAGTGTTACTGAAAATTATGTTCAACACATTTACCTTTGAATAGAGATGTATTCATTCTTGCCTGGTAAGTATCCCGTGGTAAACTGATACAGTTTCTTAATCATCCTGCATGTTAAACTTTTCTCCCCTGGAAATCAATCCCCTGATGCTAAGTTTGCTCTATTTATACTGCTTTCTTGTAGAGGTTCCTATGTCACTTTTATTACACATTCCCAATTCAATTTACGTTCCAATCCATCTTGTCCAGCCTCACCCAAAAGTCAATACACTTTTTCTTAAAAACATTTTTGGAGGAGTAGATGATGCTTATGAACTGATTAATATATTTCTTCTTGATATAGGGAATGTCCTAATAGCATTTGTCCATTGTTTGTAACACACGATTGTTGAATGCTGCAGAAACCCAGTCTGAGGTTTGCAAAGCTGCCAGAATACTTTTAAGGCAAATGAGAATATGTAAACATGCATGTTATCAGCTGTTTCATGTTTGTATTTTAGCGATAATAAGTCTCTAGTGGGCCAGAAGAGCCCAGTGGGATTAAAGATGTAAATTTCAAAATCTAGATTCCTTTCTGCATTATCATATCTGGCTGGAGTTGTGTTTTCTCTGCATGTGAAACTAACATTGTTTCTCGAGAGGAAATGCTTTTTATATTATTAAAAATAGTGAATTGCATAACAAAAAAAATAACGGGCCATGCATGGACCAATGATGAAAGTTTGTCGTGAACTAAGAAGTAATCCAATTCTGTGCACTTGAGCGCTCTTGGAAAGAGGATGGAAAGAAGGAAGAAGGCAGAAAGGAGGAATAAATTAGATTTGAGCTTACAATGAAATTTGAATTCATAACCAGAGGTTAAAAGACTAATCTTTTAACCCTTGGAATGTGTATATACACATATGTGTATACATACACACACTTTGAAGAAAACAATGAGCAAAAGTAGCACTTTAAAATCCGCAGTGCATGTAGTATGGTCATTAGTATGTGTTTCTGGACATTGTTTAAAATTTTCTTATTTTGAAAGAATGTTTTGAGTTAAGTCATTGTTCATCTTGAGTACCCAAGCCAGAAGAAACAGACTTTTGTGACCTAATCTCAGAAATAACATTCATCACTTTTGCCATATTCTAGTTGTTAGAATCTAGTCACTAGATCCAACTCACACTTAAAGGAAGGGAATTACACAGGTCTTAAATACCAGACACAGGGATCATCAGGGAATGTGGCCACAAACACTTTTAGCATGAAAATAATTTAGAAATAGTTTCATATTCTCCATAAGATCAAGCCAGATTCAGAATTAGGCCTCATAACATGTCTGCCACCTTTTCCTGTAAATTGTAGACACTTGACTGTCTGAGATCCTTGGGGAACCCATCATTCTAGAAAGTCAGGTTTCTGGGTAGATGTGTCTCGTTTAGGACCAAACCTTAATATTTTGATGTAGAATTCCTCTGCATTTTGATGATTTATTTCGTTACCTTCTTAAGTAAATTATTAATCATAACTTGAATTTTTATTTCATCCAAAGGAAATTACTGTTTGTGTTAGAAAATGCCCATCCTCTCTTTATATAGGATATAGAACTGTGGGTCCCTTTCTTAAAGAACTCAAGGCTTCCTATCTGCCTTTTACAATTTCTGTGTCTTCCTTTGTTTCATTTGTCACTTCTCAGTTATCAGTACTTGCCCATTACCTTCCTGTTTGCTGTATCTGATTGCTATAGGTTGAAACCAGATAACTTGTGATGGTTAAAAATGTGTATAAAGGAAAAGGGACCTAAAAGACTTGATTAAATAGAAGACTCAATCTTCAGTCTGCAGGTATGTTAATAACATCCATTTTAGCTCCATGGAGACTTTTGTTTACATCTTAATTGTAAACTATTACTATAGGTGAGGCTGTGGTAGCAGGTGAAGTGGTACTGGGCATGGCCGGTCAGCTTCTAATTAATCTTGTAAGAAAATGGAAAGTGGCCTGAGGACAAATAACAAGAAGATGCATTGCTACTTCAGTCAGTATTCAGAACCTCTTCTTTCTTGGGTTTTTGAAGCTTCACAGGCAGCTTAGATAAATTATCTTCCCTTCTCTAGCTTTGTATTCTAGGTAATCCACAACTGAAGGGTTTGCTTATAACGGAGTTGGTGATACCTCACTCCACAAATTTGAATCTGACATTAGTCAGAGTTACTTGACTTCTAAATACCACTTCTTAAAATTTTCCTTCTCTGTCATTGGTGGCCTCTTCTCAGTCTTTGCTGGTTCTCCCTCTTCTCCCCGACCTCTTTATGTTGGAATACCCCCCTGCTTCAGTGTTAAGCCCTCTGCTCCCTCTCTCTACCCTGAGCACCTAGGTCATCTCATCAGGTATCAAGTTTTAAATACCATCTATAAGTTGATGATTCTCAAATTTATATATCCCAGCACAGACCTCTTCCATGAATCCTAGATTTGTATTTCTGACTACTTGATATTTTCATGTATTGTCCAGTAGATGTCTCAAGCTTAACATTTCCAAATTAAACCCCTGAAAATCTGTTATATCCCAGAACCTTTCCCAGCTGAGTTGATGGCAACTTCATATTTCCAGTTGGTAGTTGCTTAAGCCAAAAACTTTGTCATCCTTGACTCCCTTCTGCTCTTTAACTTTCCACATCTAGTCTATTAGGAAATCTAGATATGATTAGGGGGGAAAATCCACAAAGGTACTGCTTTGCACCACCTCCACCACCACCTCCCTGTCCTGTCTAGATTACTGCTGTTGCTCCAGACTCTGTTCTTTATCCTCTGCAGACTAACAGAGCAATTAAGATGACCCTTTTAAAATGGAAGTTCAATCATGGTACTTAGTAACTTGCCATTTTACTACATTGGACAAATTAATGTCTCTGTGCCTCAGTTACTTCATCTGTAAAAAGAGAATAATACCTCCCTCAGAGGACTGTGGGATTCGATAAGGGGAAACATGAAACGCATGCTCAGCACCAACCTGATGCAGAGAAAATCAAATTTAGCTGCTGTTATTATTTTTATTTCCAGTGCACCCTCTAAATCAGAAGCCTACTTTTGTTTCCTTGGTTTGCAGAGCTTGAGGTGGGAGAGTTCTCTAGGAACGTTTAGATTCTGAGTACCTAGCTCATTTCTGTCTAGTAAAATCCTCAGTTCATTAGTACCAGAGGATAGAATGTCCAGAAACACTATTCCTTTAGCCAGAGGAAATTCCATTTCTAACTTCGCTGTTTTTATAAGTGATTCTGTACTTGGTTTCCTGCACTAAATAGAAATTGCTTGGTCAATAGAAAGTTCCTAACTTCTGTCAGTACCATAGCTCCTAACTTTTGAAGCATTTTTTTCCCTAAAGGATAATGAGGAGACACAGTTTCCCACTTATTTGTTGATTGAGCCTTTTGTTTGATGTCTTAGCCTGACCCCTTTTTGTTTTTTTTTATTAAATTTGCGATGTCACATATTTAGGGTTTTGGTGTGTTTTTTTCCCCTTTCATATGAGCCTTACCTCTCTGAACGTATTGATTCCTGGAAGACACTTATAATATTTAATGTTCCCACTCATATTTTCTGTTAGGTCTTGCTGGTTTTTACAACAAACCAAAAAGAGAAGGAAGAATTTAACAATAAGAATTTTCTAATAGTAATAAGATGCAGAGCGTAGTATAAAGGGAGAGTGCTGAGCTGGGGACTTCTGAGCCTAATTCTGCCACTGACTAGCCATTTGACACTGTGGGCTTGTGTTGCGCCTTCTACTTGAATTCTAGCAGAAGAGGCTCAGAGAAAGAAGACTCGGTTCCTGAGAGGATGTGAGGAATATAAGAAAAGTTTGTTAGGGACCAAACCCGCTAACAGTGGAAGGGGTACTAGAGCAAACATACTGGTTTTGGTTCATAAAGGACCCAGGGTGCAGGACCCTAGGCCTGAGCAGCTTATGCCCAGGGCTTGGAGAGGGGGGCTTCGGACTCAATTCCCTGAATAGAGGGAGAAGGAAAGACTTGAGAATCTGGTAAAAAGCAAAAACAAAAAGCCCATTCTGATAACTTGAGCCCCTGTTTTGATATAGTGTCTGCTTGCCCCACAGATAGTAGACAGAAGCACCGTGAAGTCAGTGTTAGCATGATATAGACACTTCCTATGTCAGAAGCCTGGAGCAGTAATACAGTGTTATATGTCAGTTGTATCTCAGTAAAACTAGGGGGAAATGAACAGAACTGAAACAATCTCTGGACTCTGAGGCTGGGGTAAAGCAAATAGGATTCTTACATGTAGATTCTTTGGAGAGCAGTTAGACCAGCTCTCCAGTGACCTGGGACTGTTTGAAGATATGAAGGAGATGGGGGCAGCTTTTGAGACCCTCCTAGCAGCTGCACTTTTGTTATCCTGCACACCCACCTCAGTTTCCAGTGTGATGCATTGCTAAAGAAATATCAAGTCTCTTTGTGCTTTAATTTAGGCTTCCTAGGACTGTAGCAGAGACCCTAAAGAATAGACTAGGTTTTAGAAATTGCAGAGGAAGAGACAGGAAAAAAGTACATTCATTCTCTGAGTCTCAGAAGGAATACTGCTACTTTTAGAAGTGAAAGTCATCTTATACCCAAGTGAAATCCTTTAAGTTAGTAGGCTTTAGTATTCACCATTTAAAAGGTTGTTCTGTGCTCGGAGGGGCTACCCACTGACTCTTCTCAGTAACAATCCATAGTTTCTTTCTATAGTTTCTCAACAGTTATCAAAGCTGTTGCTGATGGAAACCTTCCTCACTTGATTAACATGAATAGTTCCCAATTTTTTGCCGTTGTTGACAGTGTTGAAAGAGACATCTTTGTACTTAAATAAATTGTGTGTGTGTGAAAGAGCAAGCCTAGTAAATTCTTAAGCTACTGGCTTAATTTGTTCAGTTTTTTTTTTTTGAAGTATAATATATATACAGAAAAGTATACAAACCACAGCTCAGTAAATATTCACAAAATGTTTATAATCACTACCCATATCAAGACAGAAAATCATCAGCACCCTACAAGCTTCTCTCATCCTTCTTCCCAAGCTCTGCCACCCCACTCTTCCCCACAGTAAACACTATCCTGATTTCTAACATCAGAGTTGCTTTGCCTGTTTTTGAGCTTTAAAGGTTTTAAATGGAGGAACTTGCCTGGTGGCCCAGTGGTTGAGAATCTGCCTTGCAATGTAGTGGACACGAGTTTGATCCCTGGTTGGGGAACTAAGATCCCACATGCCTTAGAGCAACTAAGCCTGCATGCCACAACCAGAGAATCCATGACCCACAACTGAAAGATCCCGCATGACACAACTAAGACTCAGTGCAGCCAAATAAATAAATATTAAAAAATTTTAATGGAGACACATGTTATATTATTTTTTGGAGATCATCATTATGTATTGGGATTCATCTAGGTTGTTGGTATAGTATTACTTCATTTCTAAAACTTCAGGATGGTATATCATTATATACATAAACACATTTATTTATTCATTCTAACTGCACTGCTCTGCAGGGCCACCTTTGTCATAAATCATTTATCTGTAAATGAGGGTCTGTTTCTGGACTCTTCATTCTGTTTCATTAATATATGTGTCTGTCTTTGTGCCAAAACCTTACTGTCTTGATTATAGCTATATTTTTTGTATGTATGTGTTTTTTGTATGTTTTGTTGTTGTTCAGTTGCTAAGTTGTGTCTAACTCTTTGCAACCCCATGGACTGCAGCACACCAGGCTTCCCTGTCCTCCACCATCTCCTGGAATTTGCTCAAGTTCATGTCTGTTGAGTTGGCGATGCTATCTAACCATCTCATCCTCTGCCTCCCTCTTCTTTTGCCTTCAGTCTTTCCCAGCATCAGGGTCTTTTCCAGTGAATCAACTCTTTGCATCAGGTGGCCAGTGTATTGGAGCTTCAGTTTCAGCATTAGTCCTTCCACTGATTCAGAGCTGATTTCCTTTAAGATTGACTGGTTTGATCTCCTTGCAGTCCAAGGGACTCTCAAGAGTCTTCTCTAGTACCACAATTCAAAAACATCAATTCTTTAGCACTCAGCCTTTTTATGGTACAACTCTCACATCCCTACATAACTACTAGAAAAACCATAGCTTTGACTGTGTCTTTGCTTTTTAATATGCTGTCTGGTTTGTCATAGCTTTCCTTCCAAGAAGCAAATGTCTTCTAATTTCATGGCTGCAGTCACCATCTGCAGTGATTTTGGAGCCCAAGAAAAGAAAAACTTTTACTGCTTCTACTTATTCTACTTTTCCTGCTTCTTTTGTATGTTTAATGTAACTTAATTATAGCTGAATAATAATGTCTTAACTTCCCTGGTGGCTCAGACAGTAAAGCATCTGCCTACAGTGCAGGAGAACTGGGTTCAATCCCTTGGTTGGGAAGATCTGGAGAAGGAAATGGCAACCCATTCCAGTATTCTTGCCTGGAAAATCCCATGGATGGTGGAACCTGGTAGGCTACAGTCCATGGGGTCGCAAAGAGTCCGACATGACTGAGCAACTTCACTTTCAATAATGTCTTAATATATTTTAGAATAAGCCCTTCCACCTTGTTCTTTTTAAGATTACCTTGATAATTTTTGGCCCTATGCATTTCCACAAAACTTTTATAATCAGCTTGAAATTACCCCTCCCTCTTCCCCCAAAAAGCATGCTAGAGTTTTTATTGGAAATCCTGTGAGGAGAATGGACAGCTTTATTATATTGAATGTTACAATCCCTGAAAGTGATGTGCCTATCTGGTCTTTGATTTCTCTCAATAATATTTTATGGTTTCCTATGTAAAGATCCTACACATCTTTTTAAAAACTATTCCCTAATTATTGCTGCTTTTAGAAACATAGCTTTACATATTGAAAAGTGCAAGTTTTTAATTATAAGATTTCATGAGGTTAAAAGTATATATCATTTTAAGAACCACCTAATATTCAAATTACTATGGGAATATTGGGTACATTAAGAAAAGTAAAGCTGGAGATTTCAGAAGGAAATCAGGAGGAACCTGTTCCTAAATTGTGTGAATTCTTTGTTGGATGCTGGAGAGAAATGGCCAAGGGCTTACTTTCTCAGCTATTAATAAAATAATTGGAACTTGGAATATTAGGATGCTTTTCTTTCTTCTTCAGAGACTCTAAGCCTTCTCCCAGGCAGCCCACATTTGGGAGCACCTAGGCAAGAGTAGAGCAGGTGGGGTCAGAGTGAATAGAAATTTCACTCAGTCCTCAACTCTGGCTGCTCTTGAACTGACAGACTTCCTTCCTATTCCAAAACTCACCAAGAATGAAGCAGTGAACCCACCCACCATCAGGCAATGCAAGCTTCCCAAAGCGATGATAACAGTGAATATTTCCTTAAACTTATACTTGGCTTTTATTTTTTTTCTAGGTCTATAAAGGAGAATTTCAGCTACCTGAATTTCTTAAAGAAAAACCTCAGGTACTGTATCTGCTTCCTCCTCTTGGTGTAATAATAAATGGGCTCTTGCACTGAAGTCATCCTCTCAATGAGATAATGATATATGCTGGGGGTAGAAAGACTGGCTCCTGGTAATTGTTGGACAATCACTTAACATAGTCTCAATTTCAGAGGGCTCAGTGTCTTCCAAAGCTAGGGAAATACTTTATTGATAACTAAAATCTGATTGCTTGAGGTCACTCACAAACCGCACAGCATCCCACCAATAAGGAACCTGCCTTGGTGAATCTGCTCCAGGCTTCTGATACCTTACTTGAAATAATAATGTACAGCCACCCTTTGTTCATATTACATGTACATCATTGCCTTTTAGTTTTCCTCATTTGGAGCCTAGAAGACTTATGAATACATGTTACACACAGCCATTGGCCTTCAGCTACCGAGTTCACCAAGCTGGGAGTGGGTGATGTGAGTTTGAAGCTTATAACTTTTACTTTTTAAAAAAATTAAAGCAGATCCGGAGGTCTCCTTGTCATGTTACACCATCACTCACTTGGATTCCAATATTGTTTCTTGAGTTGAAGAGGAATAGGTGATGTTATGGCCAACAGATGTAGAGTAGCCCAGAGTGTCCTGCGAGAGCTTATCTTCTGCCATTCCTGTGTAGTCGTAGGAAGAAGTCAGTGACTATTGCCTGAGCCAAGAGAAAACGTCCCTGTCCTGCATGGTGATAATGCATGTTGCTTCCAGGTTGCTGCTAACAGCAATTAGCTTGTTAATAGGAAATGAGGACCCAGCACTGAATTCAGTCGCTAAAAGTGTTCCAGATCTGGGTTGTTGAGGGGAACCTCACAGACTGTATGAAGTTGTGTTGCCTGAGGCAAGACTAGAGTAAACAGGCTTTTCTCTAAGAGTAGCTGTATCTCAACCAAGGTTGAAAACTCTGTCTTCTCAGATCCTTGTCTTAAAACAACCATTAATAATTGATACGTATTACTTGAGTATTTTAAACTACTTTCATGGTATATGCTATGCTAAGTCGCTTCAGTCGTGTCCGACTCTGTGTGACCCCTTAGACAGCAGCCCACCAGGCTCCACTGTCCCTGGGATTCTCCAGGCAAGAATACTGGAGTGGGTTGCCATTTCCTTCTCCGCTGCATGAAAGAGAAAAGTGAAAGTGAAGTTGCTCAGTCGTGTCCGACTCTTAGCAACTCCATGGACTGCAGCCTACCAGGCTCCTCTGTCCATGGATTTTCCAGGCAAGAGTACTGGAGTGGGGTGCCATTGCCTTCTCTGATGGTATATGCTTATTAACAAATATTTAATTTTAATCCATCCATCCATTCATTTAATTTATTCAACAACTGTCTACTGAATTACTTTTATGTATGAGAAATTGGAATGTGTCCTCAAGAGTCAGAGGGAAAAGAGATCTTCTCAAGGGGACTCCTGGTCTATCCAAAGACTGATCAACTTTTGCAACAAGGGGGCACAGGGGCCCTGAGCCTTGGCTGGGCAAGATGCACCAGAAACCTGGATGAATTCATGAACAAGTGGTCACTTACAGGCTATGGCAGCTGGAGCCAGAGAATAATCAAGAGGCAGTCTTAAAGAAATGTCCAATCCAAAGGCTGTTTTGTGTAATACAATCTGAAGGAGTCAAGAAAGAGACTTTGAGACTGAAATTAATGGGACAGCCCTGATTCACAGCATACATAAAAATCCTTTCCAGGTTGATTATAGAACTCAATGTGAAAGGCAAAATAATAAAGTGTTTAGGAGGCAATAGAGAATATCTTTATGACCTTAAGAGGGAAAGATTTCTTAAACATTATAAAAAATACTAATCATTAATTTTAAAATGGATAAGTTGGACTACATTAAAATTGAGAAGGTTTACTTATTAGAAAGCATCATATAAAAAAGTACACCTTAAGTAGAAGAAAATTTTGAAACAAAAGATTCATCAGTATAGAGAATTTCTGTAATAAATAAGGAAAAGATAACAAAAAATAGAGTAAAAGGCTTAATACAGGCACTTCAAGCCCCCTGTTCAGGTTAGTTTCATTTAAGGCATCACATAGGTACTTAGAAAAGAGCCTATAAAAGGCTTTGATTTAATTCCTAATAAAGAGAAAACTGAAGTCCACAGAACCCTCATGTTTGATCTTTAGTTAGAATTCTCACAGAACTCAAGAAAGCACTGTACTTAAGGTTACAGTTTTGGGAATTCCCTGGCAGTCCAGTGGTTAGGACTCAACGATTCCACTGCCAGGGACCCGGGTTCGATCCCTGGTCTAGGAACTAAGATTACATAAACCTTGCAGTGTGGAAAAACAACAACAACAAAAAGATTATAGTTTTACTATAAAGGAAACAAGTCAAGACCAACCAAATGAAGAAACAAATAAGACAAGGTCTGGGAGTGTCTCAGACTCAGAGCTTCTGTGCCCTTCTCCGAGGTGGGCGGGTATGTCTCCCTCACAGTACATCCATGTGTTCACCAACCAGGGTGCTCCACTGAACTTCAGCATCCAGAGTTTTTATTGAAGTCTAATTACATAGGCGTGATTGACTCACTGTTGTAGAATTGAACTCAATCCCCAAAGTCCCCTACCCAGAAGCTGGGCTGGGGCCCTGACCCAGCCCAGCCTTCAAATCACAGGTTGGTCTTCCTTGTGATCAGCCCTCATACTGAGTCATCTTATCTCTTAGCAGACACTCAGGTATAATCTCAGGGGCTCATAAATAACAAAGACATTCATGTTACCTGGAAAATTCCCAGGGTTTAGTCTCCCTACTAAGAACCAGAGACAAAAGCCAGTCTTCTTTACTGTCAGCAGTAGCAGACAGAATTCATTAGGAAGTCTAATCAGAGCCTGCAAGCCACATCTGATATTTCAACAAGAGCAGTCATTTCTCATGCTGACTGACTTTAAAACATCTTTTGCTTCCTTCCACAGTCTGAGCAGGTGGAGTAGCAGAGCCAGGAACCTCTTACATACATGAGGTGAGGTTGGGGACACTGCTGGCCTGGACCTTTGGGTTTCACTCTCGTAGGAGGCAGCACGGTGGGGTGGGGAGCACAGCTCTGGAGTCCGTTCACCTGGATTGGAATCTTGACTGTGTTTGGCATTGAGCAGACTACTTAACTTCTCTGTGTCTTTGTTTCTTCATCTGTACAGTGAGGACAATGTAAATAAGAGATTGGTAGAATGAACCATAGTAATGTCTGCCCGAAGCCTGACACACAGTGAGCACTCAGCATTAGTTGTTATTTTCAGTATGAGGAGGGGTGTTAAATGGTAAAATATTTTAGCTGAAGAAACACCCTCAACCACCTGTTTTCTGATAAGGAAACTGATCCTAGAGAGGTCGGAAGAACCCAGTGGTAATGAGCACCGTCTTCTGACGTCCAGCCAGGGATTCTTTCGCCACCCATGCTGCTTCCTCTGTGTGCGGCATGTGCCAACATTTTTGCGCTAATACTTTTGGGAGTTGCTTGGTTGGTTTTTCAAGTCTGCCCTTGCTGATGTTAATGCATTATGGTGTTATATGTTTATAAGCCATGTTGTCTGGTAGTTAAGGGCTACTGTGGGGCAGGCCTTCTTGGCCCCCTTTCTATCTGAGTGATCATCAGGTACATGTCTTGGATTCCAGTGGCAAAGCTGGTTCTGAACCTAGACCTCCTGACATGGCTGTTCAGACCTCACGCCACTCTCCAGATTTTAAGATTCCATTTTGGTCTGAATAATGTGGTTATGTTGTAGACCAGGGGTCCCCAGCCTCTGGGATCTAATGCCTGATGATCTGAGATGGGGCTGATGCAATAATAATAGAAATGAAGTGCACAGTAAATGTAATGCTCTTGAATCATCTCGAAACCATCCCCCACCCCTGGTCCATTGATAAATTATCTTCCATGAAACCAGTCCCTTGTTTGCTTGTTGAGGTCCCTGGTGCCAAAAAGGTTGGGGACCATTACAACCATTTGGAACTTGAAACTTTCAAGCTTTCATTAAAATCTGATTTTTGTCATAGTTTTGTTTGCTGTTCTGTTTTTACCTTATATAATAGCCATGTATTGACTGTGTACTCCATACCAGGCATGAAATACCAAGCATCACGTATATATAGTATATAAATAATATATGATAAATGATATCTTTAAGATTTATGAATTATTCATATATATATGTGCACACACATATATATGAATGATTTCATTCAAGTCTGGCAAGTAGGTGCTATTTTTTCTGTTCTACTGATGAGAAAACTGAGATTGAAAATTCAGTCTGAATAAGAAACTTTTATGACATGCTGTGTATTAATAGATTACAGATAGAAAAAAGTGAATACTGCTATACCATGTCAAAATTACCAATGATAGTGAATTTATACTATTCATAGGTTTTAGGATATATGATTGTCTTTTGCTAAGGAGCAAAATGTTTAGACTTAAACTCAGTGGGCATACAGGTATAACAGCATTTATCAGGCCTTGTGTAATTTTGTTTATTCAAAATATTTTCAAAAGTATAGATGAGAGACTTCTCTGGTAGTCCAGTGGCTAAGACTCCATGCTCCCAATGCAGGGGGCCAGGTTCAATCCCTGGTCAGGGAACTAGATCCCACATGCCGCCACTGAGTTCGAAAGTTCAAATGCTACAACTAAAGATCCCACGTGCGACAACTAAGATGCAGTGCAGCCAAAAAAAAAAAAAAAAAGTATAGATGAATTCCTTCCTGGAAACATTCATACAGGGCTGCATTGGATGCATTATCTGCCAGCTGTTTGCAGGTCAGATGACTCCAGCTTTGAGTTACCACTACAGCAGCAATACACCCTGTTTGCTTGTCGAGGCCTGTCGTGGCCCTCATGCAATCAGAGAAGAACTCAGGACAAGCTAGGAAGACACCAAGGTATCTCAAGACAAATCATAGTCTTCCGTCTTGTCTTTGGGATCCCTTCGGTGTATGAACAGCAGTCAGCATATCTCCTAAAGTTTGCTTTAAAGAACCTCAGTATCCGCCTTTTGATATTAAACAGTCAGCCTTCGACCCCTGGACGTTTGACATCCCTGTCAAATGCCCCCAGAGTTGCTTCAATTGCAGATCACAGTTGCAGTCATTTGGAAGTGGGCAGGAGCAGCCCTTGCTTTGGCTTCCATCCTTTTGTTTTGCATATCAAAGCTCCTGGCAGGCAGCTAAAAGCATCCCAAACTGAGGGGGAGTGCGCCTCTCCAGTAGTCCTTCTGAAGCAGCTGTTCTCAGTGGTCTATCCCCCTGCTTGTCTCCCCTGCTGTGCTGGGCTCACAGCTGGAAAGGAAGTGGTGTCGTGCAGGGAAGAACAAAGTGAGATTAGAGTACACACCTCTGATGCATTCTGTTTGTCTGCCCTAGGGAAGACGGCTGCCTTTTTGGCCACAGAGAAATTTCTAGGACTGGCTGTCCCCTGCTGAGATGAGTGGAGTGTATGTAGCATGCCTACATCTCCTGCTTATTTGCCAGTCTCCTTCCCCTGAGAGGGTGGGATGTCAGCACACGTTGGGACCCTCCTGAGTGACCTGCTTCCCATGTACAGCGCTCTCGATCCTAATTACATGCACAGCCCTGCGGAGAAGGAACCCAGCTGGGATGTATGCTTTCTGTTAAAACTGCTCTGGCCCTCATCTTTTCTTACCAGAGTCCAAACTTTGTTTTCAAGGGGAAGGTTTAAAAATGGGATCCTGTAAGCAAAATTGGGCAGTTTCATCTTGGACTAGGTTGTCTATACATGTTCTAATGTTTTGTAGAACGCTTGTACCTGTTGAAATGTTTGATGTGGATAATGTTAAATGTCTTAATTATTTAAATAATTCATTGTATTGTTTCTGAGAAGTTGAGGAATTACCACATACATTTACAACTTGATGACTTTTGTATTTTATTTTTCAAAATAAAAGCTTTAAATGTGAAGCACTCTGCTAGTTTACATGTTTTCATTGCCGTGATTTTAGAGAAGCAATAAGACGTATCAGATGATGATCTAATAAACCAAAGTTTCTTCAGTTGCTGTATTTCAGATATTCTGAGTGGAGTTTTTGCTGTAATTTATTTCAGAGACACCCACTACCATGCTTTTGTCTCAGAATCCTGTTCTTGTGTTTCCTTCTCAATTGTCTGGTCTCCATAAAGTCTAATTTCAGAGAGACTTCCCCTGATGCCCTTTCTGCCAACCTCATTCACAATATCATCTTATCACACTTTGCAGTTTTTAATGTTTCTTGACTTCTTAAATTGTCTCTTATGTTAGATGGTAAGATCCTAGAAGGCAGAGATGTGTCTTTTGTGTCCATTTTTGTACCCCTGACACCTAGCAAAATGTCTGGCACATTGTAAGAACCTAGTAAAATATTTGGTAAATGATTAATCTTCCCAGAAGCCTCTAACGTATCAGTTTCAGATGAAGAAACAGAGGCTGGCCTGGTCAAGTCATTTACACGAGGCCCCTCAGCTAGTGCCACGGACATGGTTTCAAGCCTGACCCTACAATCCTTCTTTCCACTCCACTCCCCTAGCCCTGTCCCCTTCAACTGAAAATGAATCCTGCTGCCAGAGCAGTCCTTTGTTCAGCACTATGTCTTAAGTCACTCTTTTGTTCAAAAACCTTTGATTCTCTAATGCCTCACACATGACATCTGAACTGTTCTGCCTCCACAGTGTGGCCTTGGCACCCCTTGTGAACAGTACACTTCCTCCCGGGGCCCTTACACTATTTTCTGCTTCTTCCAGATGCCCAGAAACCCAGTCCCTCTCCTGTTTCCCTGGGAAATCCCAGCTCTGTTACGGGCTCAGCTGTCTTAAGTCCCATTGCTTGTTACTGCTCTAATTACTGCTCCAGCCTCCAGAAAGCAATAAAATCAGCTTTAGCATAATGTAATTCGTGTTTTTGTTTTTTCCTTATTTCCTGTATTAGTCTTATGTTACCAGCATTGTAGGGAGGAGGTCACACACCCTTCCAGAGCCTATTAGAATGGGAGGCAAGGACATTTGTAAACTGTAGCCCAGCCTGACTCCAATACTCAGCCCTAGGTGAACATACGGAGAAGGCGATGGCACCCCACTCCAGTACTCTTGCCTGGAAAATCCTATGGATGGAGGAACCTGGTGGGCTGCAGTCCATGGGGTCGCAAAGAGTCGGACATGACTGAGTGACTTCACTTTCACTTTTTACTTTCATGCATTAGAGAAGGAAATGGCAACCCCACTCCAGTGTTCTTGCCTGGAGAATCCCAGGGACGGGGGAGCCTGGTGGGCTGCCGTCTATGGGGTCACACAGAGTTGGACATGACTGAAGGGACTTAGCAGCAGCAGCAGCAGGTGAACATAAAGATTTTTATTCCCTATGGCTGCCCACCTCTGGAGACTCCACCTTCATGATTGGGATTGTATTGGAACAGGAAAAGGAACAATTGCACAAAACAGCTGGCTCAGGAAAGAAGAACCACTGCACAAGTGGCCCAGAGAAGCAGACGCTATGATGTCTGTATCCCCATTGACATTCCTTCCTTCAGAAAGCCTGATTTTCCCATCTGAGCACATTTCTTTTGAGCCCTGTAAAGGAAAGCATTTCTGTTCCATGGGACATCTTAGAGCACCCCTATGAAGATGACTATTATTTGTGAAATGTTATGATTCGATGGAATTAAATGGAACTCCTGTTGAACAAATGAAAGACACGTGGAGTAAAATTTAAAAAGGGGTAACCGGGTGAGGGACCAGGGGAAGATGTGTCTGTCACCTGTGAAGATCAGAGAGCTGCCTGGGGCCAGCAAAGCCGTGGCTGCAGCCATCAGGTGAACCTGTGGAGCCAGGGAGAGGCCTGGGTCCTCAGTGTCTGAGGAGGAGCTTGGAGACAGCAGCATCCATGACGAGTCATAGAATTTCAAAATGAGAGGAAAAAAATCTTAGTAATCACTAAGGCTCATAATCACTCTAGAAACATTTATCAAGAACTTCTCATGGTCCAAGCCCTGTGCCTGAATGCATGTGTCTAAACTCATTTAATTCTCAAAATCACACCAGAGGTAGGTATTATTTCTACCTGCATTTTCACAGTGGAGAAGGCAATGGCACCCCACTGCAGTACTCTTGCCTGGAAAATCCCATGGACGGAGGAGCCTGGTAGGCTGCAGTCCATGGGATCGCGAAGAGTTGGACACGACTGAGCAACTTCACTTTCACTTTTCACTTTCATGCATTGGAGAAAGAAATGGCAACCCACTCCAGTGTTCTTGCCTGGAGAATCCCAGGGACTGGGGAGCCTGGTGGGCTGCTGTCTATGGGGTCGCACAGAGTTGGACACAACTAAAGTGACTTAGCAGCAGCAGCATTTTCACAGACACTGGGTCAGGAGGCATTACTAGCTTTCCAGACCAGCTAGTAAGTAATGGAATCAGGATGCAAGTCCAGGCAACCTGGCTGTAGAGCCTACACCCTTACCCACCACTCTGCCTCTCAATAATCATCTTTTTACTAGAATAGAAACTTGTCATTAGCACTGAGTGACAACTATTTAAATACCCACCTTGTACTTAGTCATTTGCTGGGTATAATTATTGTGCCAAGAAGTGCTGCCTTGTAAATTTATGATCTTGGTGAAAATCAAGAAGAATGTACATAAAACAATGGGCTCTAGCTAACAAAACCTATAGTATTACCTACCACAACCTGGCTGGTAGGTGATGGATAAGTAATAGTCTAGGCAGGACTCCATGTTGCCCCCAAATTTGTCTTCCTAGGGACCTCCAGATCCTGGGGCTGTCTGGGCTTTTCTCTGGCAAGACCTGTATTTTGGGTATTGAGCTCCCTTCCCTGCTTGTTTATCACTATCTTCTGTGGGGAATTTAGGTCTTTGCATAAAGCTGAGCTCTCCTTTTCTGAATTGGGCAAAAGAGATAATTTGTATTCATTTTGGGTTTAAGTCTTAATAAAGCACACTATTTGAGGGTTTGTTTGTTTGTTTTGCAGGGAGGAGTTCTGGTTATATATAAAAATAAATGACTTTGATTCTCCCTTTGGAGTTTGCTGATTATTACTGGACATCCAAAATTATATTTTTCACAATCAGATCAGATCAGATCAGTCGCTCAGTCATGTCCGACTCTTTGTGACCCCATGAATCGCAGCACGCCAGGCCTCCCTGTCCATCACCAACTCCCAGAGTCCACCCAGACTCACGTCCATCGAGTCAGTGATGCCATCCAGCCATCTCATCCTCTGTCGTCCCCTTCTCCTCTTGCCCCCAATCCCTCCCAGCATCAGAGTCTTTTCCAATGAGTCAACTCTTCGCATGAGGTGGCCAAAGTACTGGAGTTTCAGCTTTAGCATCATTCCTTCCAAAGAAAACCACTATTTTGTTATGTCTGGTAGAAATGGCTTTATGGCCTTTCCCTGAGATGGAAAGCTCTAAATGCCCTCTGTTGGTCAGACATGGAATAACTGCTGAATGTACAGAAAAGTTTTTAAGTTGAAATATGGAAATATAGATATGTGTAAAAGTTTCCCCACAAAGATGTCCACTGCAATGAAGTTTAGAGAAACAAAAAACTGGAAAAGAAAACTAATGAAAGGCAGGTTTAGTTAAATGATTTATGGTACATCCACATAACAATATTCAGCTAATATACTGTAGAAAATGTTCATAACACGGAAAAATGTTCACATTACATTAAGTGAAAATTTGAAGTCACAAAGCTGTTTGGTTGCTCCCACTTCTGTTATTTAAAGGATGGATAGAAAACTAAATGGAGTCACTAAATTGAAAGACAACAGAAAGGACATGTGCCAAGATATTAACAGTCTTATCTCTTTGTGGTGGAGTTGTGGGTATTTTTATTGTCTTTCTGCTTAACCGTGTTTTCTAAACGCTACAATCAGCATGAATTACTTTCAGTAAAGAAGTGAAAAACAATGAGAGCTTTATAAAAGAAATAAATCAAGAGTTTGAATGCCCTAATCTTAGAAAATCTGGGGTCTAGAGTAGTGCTGTGACTTACCCAAGATGAGCCATCTAGTTAGATTTAACAGGAACTTTCCATTCACTTATTTTCTGATGTCTCATTATTTAGCCATTCCTTTTGATGAAAAATCAGTAAAATTAATAATCAAGTCTTGGCTATCAGTTGTTCGTCACAAATGAGTAGCTGAGACTTGAATTAGAAATGAAGGTTTGGTATTTCTGTACATAACAAGCAGCCCCCTTGTTGCAGTCTATTGAAACTCAGCCCTTGACACAAGTGTTTATAAAAAAGAAGAAAAATTTCTAAAAAGACATGAAGCTGGGTATTAACTATTAAGGCATTTAGATGGAGCAAAAGATCACAATGCACTTAGATCTATTTCTCTTGTGTAGGGATTCAGTTCAGTTCAGTGTCTCATTTGTGTCCGACTCTTAAGACCCCATGGACTGCAACACACCAGGCTTCCCTGTCCATCACCAACTCCCGAAGTTTACTCAAACTCATGTCCATTCTGTCAGTGATGCAATTCAACCATCTCATCCTCTGTCATCCCCTTTTCCTCCTGCCTTCAATCCTTCCCAGCATCAGGGTCTTTTCAGATTGAGTCAGTTCTTCACACCAGGTCGCCAAAGTACTGGAGTTTCAGCATCAGCATCAGTCCTTCCAATGAATGTTCAGGACTGATTTTCTTTAGGATGGACTGGTTGGATCTCCTTGCAGTCCAAGGGACTCTCAAGAGCCTTCTCCAACCCCACAGTTCAAAAGCATCAATTCTTTGGTACTCAGCTTTCTTTATAGTCCAACTCTCACATCCATACATAACTACTGGAAAAGCCATAGCTTTGACTAGATGGACCTTTGTTGGCAAAGTAATATCTCTGCTTTTTAATATGCTTTTTAATATGTTGGTCATAACTTTTCTTCCAAAGAGCAAGCATCTTTTAATTTTGTGGCTGCACTCACCATCTGCAGTGATTTTGGAGCTCCCCAAAATAAAGTTTGTCACTGTTTCTACTGTTTCCCCATCTATTTGCCATGAAGTGATAAGTCCAGATGCCATGATCTTAGTTTTCTGAATGTTGAGTTTTTCACTCTCCTCTTTCACTTTCAAGAGGCTCTTTAGTTCTTCTTTGCTTTCTGCCACAAGAGTGGTGTCATCTGCATATCTGAGGTTATTGATATTTCTCCCAGCAGTCTTGATTCCAGCTTGTGCTTCATCCAACACAGCGTTTCTCATGATGTACTCTGCATATAAGATAAATAAGCAGAGTGACAATATACATCCTTGATGTACTCCTTGCCCTATTTGGAACCAGTCCGTTGTTTCATCTCTAGTTCTAACTGTTGCTTCCTGACCTGCATATTTCTCAGGAGGCAGGTGAGGTGGTCTGGTATTCCTATCTCTTGAAGAATTTTCCATGGTTTATTGTGATCCACACAGCAAAAGGCTTTGGCATAGTCAATACAGCAGAAGTAGATGTTTTTCTGGAACTCTCTTGCTTTTTTGATGATCCAACACATGTTGGCAATTTGATCTCTTGTTCCTCTGCCTTTTCTAAATCCAGCTTGAACATCTGGAAGTTCATGGTTTATGTACTGTTGAAGCCTGGCTTGGAGAATTTTGAACATTACCAGAGTGTGAGATGAGTGCAATTGTGCGATACGCAGTTTGAGCATTCTTTGGCATTGCCTTTCTTTGGGATTGGAATGAAAACTGACCCTTTCCAGTCCTGTGGCCACTGCTGAATTTTCCAAATTTGCTGGCATATTGAGTGCAACACTTTCACAGCATCATCTTTTAGGATTTGAAATAGGTCAACTGGAGTTCCATCACCTCCACTAGCTTTGTTTGTAGTGATGCTTCCTAAGGCCCACTTGACTGCACTCCAGGATGTCTGGCTGTAGGTGAGTGATCACACCATTGTGATTATCTGGGTCGTGAAGATCTTTTTTGTATACTTTGTGTTTTGTTGCCACCTCTTCTGAGTATCTTCTGCTTCTGTTAGGTCCATACCATTTCTGTCCTTTATTGAGCCCATCTTTGCATGAAATGTTTCCTTGGTATCTCTAATTTTCTTGAAGAGATCTCTAGTCTTTCCCATTCTATTGTTTTCCTCTATTTCTTTGCACTGATCACTGAGGAAGGCTTTCTTATTTCTCCTTGCTATTCTTTGGAACTCTGCATTCAAATGGGTATATCTTTCTTTTTCTCCTTTGCCTTTTGCTTCTCTTCACAGCTATTTGTAAGGCCTTCTCAGACAAGCATTTTGCCTTTTTGCATTTCTTTTTCTTGGGGATGGTCTTGATCCCTGTCTCCTGTACAGTGTCACGAACCTCCATTCATAGTTCTTCAGGCAATCTATCAAATCTAATCCCTTGACTCTGTTTGTCACTTCCACTGTATAATCGTAAGGAATTTGATTCAGTGCCGGAGTCCAACTCCAGCAGCTAGGGATTCAACCTGAAGAGGTGAACGGTGTCGGTGAATGAGACATCCTCTCATTTTTCTTGGACTGCCTACTTATTTCAAGTTTAAGATTCTCTTTTATACTTTTACAGAAACATTAGGTCAGAGGTTTGACATTTTCAGTTCCCCCTCTCCCAGATTTATTATCTCCATAAATCATTGTTGCTCTTCAGAGTTCCTGCTTCAGTGATTATCTCAGAATCAGCCTTATCATCTATTATCTACCTCTTCTAATGTGTCCTATAGTTAACTTGTGATTACATTGTAACTCATGCTACATTCCTCAGTTTACTACTTATCTTCCTAAATCCTGTTTGCCCCTAACATCCTGAGCTCACTGTCTCTTAAAAAGGCTTCTAGCTATAGTGTCTCTAAAAATTCCTAACTTCTATAAGTATAGTAAAATATGCTAACTTTATAACATTCCTTAAATCTTTAACTTCTAACTGTTTTAATTATTTCTAAGCCCTAAATTCAGTAAACTCCTTTGCCATAAACATTCTCCTCACAAATAGGCTTCAGATATCAATCCCTCTCATGGCCTCAAGCTACAGCCTATGTGCTCATCCTGGAACACTCTTTTGTAAAAGTCCTTGAACAAATGTCAATGATTAACTTTATGAATTATTTTCTGAGCACAGCTGCAGAAGGCTTTGTGCCTTCTCATGCTCCTCTCAAGAACAATAAGCACCTTAATATTCCTTTTCAGTCAACTCAGCTGAGGAGAGGAAAAGACAAGTCAGAATTACAAGGCCTAACTCCTTCATCCCGGGATCCGTGCCTGAGGAGAGGGGCCTGGGGGCCGTGCCTCCATTTTGTCAGTAATGCCTAAGGCAGCTCCGGACAATTCAGGTCATACCTGAAAGGTCTAGTGGTTTTCCCTACTTTCTTCAATTTAAGTCTGAATTTGGCAATAAGGAGTTCATGATCTGAGCCATGGTCTGCTCCCAGTCTTGTTTTTGCTGACTGTATAGAGCTTCTCCATCTTTGGCTGCAAAGAATATAATCAATCTGATTTCGGTGTTGGCCATCTGGTGATGTCCATGTGTAGAGTCTTCTCTTTTGTTGTTGGAAGAGAGTGTTTGCTATGACCAGTGCATTCTCTTGGCAGAACTCTATTGGCTTTTGCCCTGCTTCACTGTGTACCCCAAGGCCAAATTTGCCTGTTACTCCAGGTGTTTCTTGACTTCTTACTTTTGCATTCCAGTCCCCTATAATGAAAAGGCCATCTTTTGGGGGTGTTAGTTCTAGAAGGTCTTATAGGTCTTCATAGAACCCTTCAACTTCAGCTTCTTCAGCATTACTGGTCGGGGCGTAGACTTGGATTACTGTGATATTGAATGGTTTGCCTTGGAAATGAGCAGAGATCATTCTGTCGTTTTTGAGACTGCATCCAAGTATTGCATTTTGGACTCTTTTGTTGACTATGATGGCTACTCCATTTCTTCTGAGGGATTCTTGCCCACAGTAGTAGAGATAATGGTCATCTGAGTTAAAGTCACCCATTCCAGTCCATTTTAGTTCGCTGATTCCTACAATGTCGACATTCACTCTTGCCATCTCCTGTTTGACCACTTCCAATTTGCCTTGATTCATGGACTTAACATTCCAGGTTCCTATGCAATATTGCTCTTTACAGCATCAGACTTTGCTTCTATCACCAGTCACATCCACAACTGGGTGTTGTTTTTGCTTTGGCTCTGTCTCTTCACTCTTTCTGAAGTTATTTCTCCACTGATCTCCAGTAGCATATTACCCACTCCAGTATTCTTGCCTGGAAAATCCCATGGACAGAGGAGCCTGGCAGGTTACAGTCCATGGGGTCACAAAGAGTTGGACACAACTGAGTGACTTGACTTCACTTCACTGACCTGGGGAGTTCATCTTTCAGTGTAGTATCTTTTTGCCTTTTCATACTGTTCATGGGGTTCTCAAGGCAAGAGTACTGAAGTGGTTTGCCATTCCCTTCTCCAGTGGACCACATTTTGTCCTGGATGGCTGCAGGCTGTGCCCTGTGAGCCACCAGGCGTCCTGACTGTGAGCTGGAGAAATAGCCACGTATGCCTCTGTGAACCTACTAGACCCTCTGTGAACCTACTAGACCCCCTGTGAAACAGACGTGGTCACAACTCCATTTGTCACTGGGACTCCATAATGTTTGTGGCATGCAGGATCTTTAGTGGGATTTAGTTTCCTGACCAGGGATTGAACCTAGATCCCCTGCATTGGGAAAGTTCTAGATTGCTTTCTCCTAAGATGGTAGGCACTGGAGTGGCAGCTGCATGGTGCTGGAGCAGCTGTGAGGAGATACCCCACATCCAAGGGCAGAAAAGCCCCAGCAAGATGGTAGAAGGGGTGAACTGCCATTTAGAATCAAACCCCATTCCCGCCAGAGACACTCAGAGGGCTCAAACAAAGCTTCTGTGCACCAGGACCCAGAAACCCCACAGGGACTGAGACAGAACTGTGTTTGAGTGTCTCCTATGGAGGTGCAGGTCAGCATTGGACTGCCACAGGGGCAGGGGCTCTGGGTGCTGCAGACTTGGGCATGGCATAAGCCCTCTTGGAGGAGGTCGCCATTAACCCTGCCATTAACCTCACAGAGCTGCCAGAACTTACACAGAACTGGGGAAACAGACTCTTGGAGGGCACAAACAGAACCTTGTGCACACCAGGACCCAGGAGAAAGGAGCAGTGACCCCACAAGAGACTGGTCTAGGAGTCTCTGGTGGAGGCGTGGATCGGTGGTGGCCTGCTGCAGGTTGGGGGCACTGAGTGCAGCAGTACATGCATGGGATTTTTTTAAGGAGGTCGCCATTATCTTCATCACCTCCACCATAGTTTGAAGTTGAAGTGAAGTTGCTCAGTCATGTCCAACTCTTTGTAACTGCAGGGACTGTAGCCTACTAGGCTCCTCAGTCCATGGAATTTTCCAGGCAAGAGTGCTGAAGTGGGTTACCATTTCCTTCTCCAGGGGATCTTCCCGACCCAGGGATTGAATCCTGGTCTCCCACATTGCAGGCAGACGCTTTACCTCTGAACCACTAGGGAAGCCCTCCACCATAGTTTCAGTTCAGTTCAGTTCAGTTCATTTCAGTCACTCAGTCATGTCCGACTCTTTGTGACCCCATGAATCGCAGCATGCCAGGCCTCCCTGTCCATCACCAACTCCCGGAGTTCACCCAGACTCACGTCCATCGAGTCAGTGATGCCATCCAGCCATCTAATCCTCTGTCATCCCCTTCTCCTCCTGCCCCCAATCCCTCCCAGCATCAGAGTCTTTTCCAATGAGTCAACTCTTCGCATGAGGTGGCCAAAGTACTGGAGTTCCAGCTTTAGCATCATTCCTTCCAAAGAAATCCCAGGGCTGATCTCCTTCAGAATGGACTGGTTGGATCTCCTTGCAGTCCAAGGGACTCTAAAGAGTCTTCTCCAACATAGTTTGGCCCCAGGTAAATAACAGGGAGGGAACACAGCTCCACCCATCAACAGAAAATTGGATTAAAGATTTACTGAGCATGGCCCGGCCCATCAGAACAAGACCCAGTTTCCCCCTCAGTCAGTCTCTCCCATCAGAAAGCTTCCATAAGCCTCTTATCCTTCTCCATCAGAGATCAGACAGACTGAAAACCACAATCACAGAAAACTAACCAATCTGATCACATTGACTACAGCCTTGTCTAACTCAGTGAAACTATGAGCCATGGTGTGTAGGGCCACCCAAGATGGACAGGTCATGGTGGAGAGTTCTGACAAAATGTGGTCCACTGGCGAAGTGTTGGGGTTGGTAAACTACAACCATTGAACCAAATCTGACCACACCATTTATGTCTTATGACATAATTTACTACAAAACCTATGACATCACTTGCGTCTTGTCTATGGCTGCTTTTCCTCAATAGCAACGGAGCTAAATACAAACTCTGTGGCCTGGTAAGTTGAAAATATTTACTCTGGCCCTTTACAGAAAAAGTTTCAGACCCCCTACTCTTATAGATTATTTTAATCCTATATTGCCACAGGATATTTTAATGTTTCACCAACCCACTCCAGTATTCTTGCCTGGAGAATCCCAGGGACGGGGGAGCCTGATGGGCTGCCGTCTGTGGGGTTGCAGAGTCAGACACAACTGAAGAGACTTAGCAGCAGCAGCAGCAAAGGACTCTTAGCTGACAGTTCCAAACAAATGGAACAAATATAAGCGCTAGGAAGCCCCCACATGGCAAATTGTTTTTTTCCGATACTCTTTTACTGCCTTAGAGAAGCAGGCCACTTCTAACCTCAAATCTAGGGCAGTTTCTAAGTGGGCAGGGGTCCCTGCGGGGGAGAAAGGCTGTGGAATGGTGGAGCCGTCCCAAGAGATGGGGACACCAGCAGACAAGGTGCATTTTATCAGGGCACAGGGGATTATATTTCCCGATAAACTCTTTTCCCACTTGATGGAATCATATTGAATAAAAGATTTTTTTTTGATGTCTGATCTTATTTGTTACTCTTAGAACATCTCATTTTTGACTGGACTCAGAAGTAGAACCTCTCAGAAAGGACAGCCTCTGTCTCTTGGCAATCTGTTCCTGCCGTTTTTCTTTGGCCTCCTTCATTCTCTTGGCCAGAAGTTTAGCATATTCTGCAGCCTCTTCTTTAGTTTTCTTAGTATGCTATTTCTTCAGAGCAATACACTGGTGTTTGTGTTGCAGAACTTGTGGAGTCACGAGACGCTGAATCTTGGGTGCTTTAGTCCTAGGTTTCTTACGGTCTTTGTTTAGTGGCTTTTGCACAACATACTGGCGGACATCATCTTCTTTAGAGAGATTGAAAAGTTTGCGGATTCTGCTCGCTCTTTTGGGACCCAGGCGATATAGCACTGTAGTATCAGTGAGTCCAGGAATATCCTTCTCCCCTTTTTTCACGATGACCAAATTGAGAACACTCAGACTGGCATCCACAATGCAACCCCGTACAGATTTGCACTTTCTCTCTCCAGTCCTCCTTGGTCTGTAACAGGAATGCCCCTTACTCAGTAGCAGGTGAACTCAGCCATGGGTCAAGACACCCTGCTTCATGGGGAAACACTGCTTATCGTTCCTGCCACTGATTCAGACCACATAACCCTTCCATTCTTCACCCAAAGCATCAGCAGCAACTTCTGTGGCCATATGCTTCTCGTAGAAGGTACGAAGTTTTCATTCATCATCCGCTTCATTGAGATTCCTGCAGCCAGTGGGCGGGAAAGAGATGTTCAGCTTCATTCTGAAGCAGCCGACAGCCTCCAAGGCGCCACAAAGAGCTGACTAAAAGCTTTTTAAACTGTGAAGTGCTTAAACCTGAACTGATAAGACTAGTGAAAATGCCAGTCAAGAGAGTGGGAGGGAGAACTGGGGATGTGGCTCCAGGTAACTCAGCCAGCCACCAGTGAGATTTGACCGTAATGCTTCCAGAGGTGCCTGGAACAAGAGTTCACTTAGAGACATAAAGGGGTGGGAGAGTAATCGGCAGCAGTTGGTAGGACAGCTACCAACTCAAACCAAATTGCGTGCATGCTAAGTCGCTTCAGTCTTGTCCGACTCTATGACCCCATGGACTGTAGTCCACCAGGCTCTTTTGTCCATGGGATTCTCCAGTAGGGAATACAGGAGTGAGTTGCTATGCCCTCCTCCAGGGGATCTTCCTGACCCAGGGATCGAACCTGCATCTCTGATGTCTTCTGCATTGACAGGTAGGTTCTTTACCACTAGCACCACCTGGGAAGCCCTCAAACCAAAATAATGAAACACTATTTTCAGGGGACTTCCCTGGTGGTCCAGCAGCTAAGACTCTGCACTCCCAATGCAGAGGGTCCAGGGTCAATCCTTGGTCGGGGGACTAGATCCCACATACTTGCAACTAAGACCTGGCACAGCCAAATAAATAAATAATTTAAAAAAGAATAATAAAACACTATTTTCATAGGATTCTGGATGTGATTATTATCATTATTTTAATTTTTACTTTTTGGCTGCACCATGCGGCATGTGGGATCTTAGTTCCCCAGCCAGGGAATGAACTGGCACCCTCTGCAGTGGAAGTCTTAACCGCTGGACTGCCAGGGAAGTCCCAAGTTTGTTTGTTTGTTTTCCATTAACTTTTATTGGAGTATAATTGATTTACAATGTTGTGTTAGTTTCTACTGTTGGATATGAGTTATTTTTGCATCTATATTTTATGTTTTATTATAATTAATTCATGGAAATATAAAACATTCATAAAAACTGACATACAAAGAGCTTAGGATGAGAACACTTTGGGGCCCATGTCATCTTGCACAGTGAAAATATGGTACCATGGTTACCAATGTACACTTCAAACCAAAGAGCCCCCCCACTGAATATTCTGCCCTGGATAACACCCCTAGGACTTTTCACAACTTGACGGGTGCCCCTTCTCACCAACCCAGCATGATGCCATCCTGAAATTCCCTAGCTCTATGATATCAATAACAATCCATGCCTTTATATACTAATAATACCAATAAAATACTGTAGAAAAAAAATTACGGAGAGAAGTAATTATTTGAACATTTCTTTCATGTATTCATCAGTTGAGTTTCTACTCTATGTCAGGCATTGTTCTGGACCACGGAGGCTGATTACAGAGATGAATAAGACAGCAAAATGGATGCCCTCACCCTAGTTCTGAAAATCCAGGAAGGTAAAGGCCAACAGGGGACCTCTGCTGCACCACAGCAAAAAAAAAAAAAAAGTTTTAACACTTCCACATCTGAGATGGTCTGCTGAAAGAGCAAGAAGCAGGCCTCCAACTCAGGGTCCACTTTCCCCCTCCAAATCTCAAGTGCAGAGATCTGCTTGGTGAAAGTTAAGTCACCCGTAGAACCCAGGATTCAAGATACTGTGGAAAAGTAGCTTTTAGATTTCAAGGTTCTGGCATTCAGTGAGGCACACTTGGAGGGGGGGTGGGTAGATGGGATTCAGAAAAGAAATGAGAGAGCCAATCTGAACATCAGCCATATTTTTCAAATGGACAGTGGGTAAGGCTAAGGAACAGCAGTGGTTAATGAATGGGGGTGTGTCAGAGGCTGAGGGAGAGCTGAGCCGAGTTCTGAGCAAGTGTGTCCTTAGCCAAGCTTTTGTGCCTTGGGACTTGGGAAGCTGCTGGCAAACAGCCTCCTCCTCAAAGCTGGGAGAGAAAGGAAAGGCCAGTCCTTCAACTGGAAGGAAGAGAAGATGGATGCTTTTGTTCCCATTTTTATTTCCTTTATTGTTCTTATTCGCTGAATTAGAATTGGAAGAGAAAATTCAGTAGTTGGATCAGTACTTTGGAAATCTGTTGGCATTCAAAAGTTCTTTTCTTTAATGAGGCATGGAGGATAGAATCCAATTGACTAATTGCAGGGTCCCATGCCTGTAGGACTATCTGTTTGAGTGACTCCTGGAGGAAAAATAATCCAAGCACTGTAAGTGTCTGTGTTCTGAAAGAACCCACCCCTGCACGCCATGCCCCCTCCAAGGCTCATTGACCCTTTCCTCTAGACCTCATGCGGACTGGCCTGGAAATCATTGCACTGCAGCCTGGGGGTAGCCGCTGCCAGCAAAGTGCCCTGCTGTCCCAGAAAACCTGCTCCAACCCCTGCCTACTTGCTCAGCAAATCCTCATTCCAGGCAGCTGATCTTGGATGTCCCCTCACCGTGTAAACAGAAACCAACTGGGAAACTATATTCTGGAAGGAAATATATTCCTCAACCGAAAAGGAAGATAAAAACTCGAACACATTCAGTAATGTAACCATGATGGCACATGGATTTTCCTACATCCCGAGTCTCTGGGGCTCCCTTCCTATTCTTTTTATATAGCCTTGCTTTAAGGTGTAGGAATAAATGTCACCCCAATAGCCCTTAGCTCTCTGGTTTTCTCTATGGATTCCTAGGGGAGGAGAGGCCATCTGGCAGAGGGGATAAATGAAGCAAGCTGGTCCAGGTAACTCCTTGTTGCGTTACCTACTGAACCAACCCAGGATCTACTCAGACTTCTTGTTACATAAGATAATAAACTTCTCCTATTATTTAAGCTAGGGATCCCCAACCTCTGGGATCTAATACCTGATGATCTGAGGTGAAGCTGATGTAATAATAATAGAAATAAAGTGCACAACACATGTGATGCGCTTGAATCATCCAGAAACCATCCTATCCACAGAAAAAATTGTCTTCCACAAAACTTGCCCCTGGTGCAAAAAAGGCTGGGGACCACTGATTTAAGCCACCTTTGGCTGCAATTTCTATTACAGCTGAAACTTCCTAAGGATGGAAAGAGGAAATTTGTTATAGATATTGTTCAGAGAGGCTGGAGCAGGTAGTGAGAGCCAAGAGATGGCCTCAAGGGGCCTTCATCAGGGCAGTGCTGCTCAAAACACAGTTCAAGGACCTGCAGCATCAGAATAACCTGGGCATTCGTTAAGAATGCAAATTAAAGGGCTTCACCCCCAGATGCACCAAATCAGTCTCTGGAGGTGAGGCTGGGAATCTGTATTTTACTCCTCCAGTAATTCTGATGCAACTATATTTGGAGAAGGGCTTCCCTGGTAACTCAGATGGTAAAGAATCTGCCTGCAATGCGGGAGACCCGCGTTCCATCCCAGGAAGGGGAAGATCCCCTGGAGAAAGGAATGGCAACCCACTCCACTATTCTTGCCCAGAGAATCCTACCAAGAGAGAAGCCTGGCAGGCTACAATCCATGGAGTCACAAAGAATTGGACACGACTGAGCAACTGGGTTGGGAATCTGTTTTTTAAGAAATTCTCCCTCCAGTAATTTTGATGCAACTGTATTTAGAGAAAACACTGACCTAGGAGACTCCTACAACTGGGAGTGTGATTGGTCCAACAGAGGAAGTGTTGTGCCTCTTGCTCATGGCTGACCTCCCTGAAGCTGTTCTAATCCTCTAGACCTCAGTTTCCTTTTCTGACACAACAATGTGAGATTCAAATGAAGAGCCAGATGTAAAAATGGTTTGAAAGAACTAAAATCTTGACCCCCTAGGAGAGTCCCTGAGCTGACTGTCATACCAGGAGACACGGATTCCAAGGCTGCAGACAGACGTGTTGGCCCAGGCTGGACTCCGCCTTCGCAGCCTGTGAGCTTATTTAGACAGGGCGTGTCTCCATCCTTGTCTCCAGGTGTCCAGAGGAAGACCTGACGCGTGGAGAGTGGAGAGTTACGCCATTCTTAATCAACTCAATCGCCCCTGTTTTGAATTTCCTTTTTCGGATTGCTGCTTGAGTCAGTCGGGAAAGACTGGAAACCCAGGTTCTGTCTCTGCGGTTAGAAGAGGGCCAGCCCCTGTCGCAGTGCTGCCCTTCCTCTCCTACAACCTCAGTGACCTCAGCCTCCTCCCTCAGGAAAGGATGCTCAGGTTTTCCATTGAGGTGACCCGGTCCTCCCGGACTCGGATTTCCCCGGCCTTCGACGCCCAAGGATGCGCAGGACCCGTTGCCCTGGAAACGTACGAATGATTAAGTCGTAAGCCCTCTCTCTCCTCAAGTTTCTAGGTGTCGACTGGGATGCGGGAGCCACCCTCCCCGCCAACAAGAAGGCCCGGCTTAGAGGTGGTGGCCGCGCGCGCGCCCGTTGCGCGGAGCGAGTGGTAGGGGGTGGAGAGGGCGAGCCCGCTGACCAGACGGCCAATCAGAGCCGGGAAGGCCAGGGGTCTGGCACCTGATGGCTACTCAGGCGCGGGCTGAAAGCTCTGTCTGCCCTGAGATTGGTCGAACTTCCTGCCAATCGGGGGCGGGCGCTAGAGGGATTCGGCCAATAGCGTGAGGCAACCGGGTCAGGCCAGTGGCCCTGTGGTCCCCACAGTGGTCGGCGAGCCGGTCGGCGCTGAGGGAGTCGCCGCCCTCGAGCCTGCGCGCGCTGCGCTCTCGGCCCCTCCGGCCCCGCCTGTCGGCCGCGCCGCGTCATGCCAGGATCTGCTGGGTGCTAGTGCCCGGGCTGCCGCCCTCCCGCCCGCCCGCCCGCCCAAAGCCGCGCCCACTGCCCAGAGCCAGAGGGATGGTGGTAGTCACGGGGCGGGAGCCAGACAGCCGTCGCCCGGACGGTGCCATGTCCAGCTCCGACGCCGAAGACGACTTTCTGGAGCCGGCTACCCCGACGGCCACGCAGGCGGGGCACGCACTGCCTCTGCTGCCGCAGGAGGTACCTGGACCCGGGGAGGGGTTGGGGGCGCGGGAAGGGCCGCAGAACGAGGAGCCAGTGTCCGGCAGAGCTGACCTTGGGATGTGAGTGGCGCGGAGGTGGAGGGTAGGGGTCGGGCCGAAGGCGGCGCCAGTCCTCTTTGCTCCCCTACCACCCCGCTCCCACCACCCACCGATCACCCCCACCCCTTGTCACGCACCAGGTGTGTCTTCCCTGTCCCAGGAGGCACCTGGCCCTCCCATCCGCCTCCTTCCAGGATACACTGCCTCCTGGGTTGGTACTCCCATCCCTTTGTCCCACCGTTATCTACTGGAGGAGGGAGGGTGGCCATGGGAAGGGACCCTTGGAGCCCCAAGAGATGATAGTGTTTTCTAGAGAATCCAAGAGGACGCCTGGGTAGTTGTGCAGACCCAGTCTCCAGCTGCCCAGAGAGTGGGGTCAGGGGCAGCGTGCAGATGTAAAGCAGGCCAGTTCATAGCTGTAGCCTTACCCACCTGACAGCTCCATGGCCCTCCCTCCTAGATGCTGTGCTGTGACGCACAGTGGCTTCCACTGGTCTTACTGAACGCATGTGACACTATCTTGTGAACACCTGAAATGACCCTTGGGAGGAAAGAAAGCGGGGCCCTGCTGGACGCTGAAAACAGAGGCTGGGAGATAGGGGCTAAGGTAGTGGCAGACGTGGACTCATGTGACAGGTAGCATTCTAGATGAAGGGACTCAACCCCAGAAGGGCAAGGTGGGCCTGGGTGAGGCTCTTGGGAAGTTTCAGTGTTATCTTGGGGTTAGAAGGCTGTGGTCTAAACATCATGGGACACTTGTGAAATGGGCAAAACTCCAGGAGGACTTTTGTAATTGAAGAAAGAAATGAGCCATTGGAGACACGGGGTGCCATTTGTGTGTGTGTGCGTGTGTGCTGTTACTGGGAAACAGTCTGTTTTTAGAGAAAAAGCATAGGACCTGGAGATTATAGGCCAGCACTCCAGTGCCAGCTCTTTCACAGATTAGATGGCTCCATGTGAGTAATGTAAAATATTGCATGGCTTCATGTGAGTAATGTAAAGTATTATTATCCCACAATAATATTTGAGTCCTTGATGTGCACATAGAATAGTTTTAGAGGAGCTAGCTGTTGAATAAGCAGCAGGCATTTCCTATGTCCTCTGGGTGCAGACGAGTAACGTCACCTACATTCACAGAATTGTAAATGCCTGTCTGTCTGATTCATCCATTCATTTGATGCTTATTTGAGGTTTTACTATGAGCCAGGCACACTGCACAAGACCCTGGACCACTTAGATGTACTGTATTTGTTCCTATTTTTATTTCACAAAGGATTTGAATGTTGGGAGAAAGGACTGTCTAGATAAATACACACAGACTTTCACAGAGCCCGAGTGATGTCGTAATATTGAAGTATGCAGTGGAATACAATTTTAGTTAATCTGGAGGAGGTTTGTGGGAAAATTAGAGAGAATTGGCCTGGTTTCTTTCAAAGCCACAAGCAGTGAAGAGATTGGGGGTGGGGGGGGGAACCCTGAGCATATTAGGGAGAACCTAGAGCTTCTCAGGACAAATGTTGGTTCCCTTATTCCCTGCCCTTGACTCCAGAACTGTAACTGGACTGGGGACTAATCTCACTGTACAGATTAAGGAGGGAAGCAGAGAGGTACAGAGGGTGAGGAGTCGATGCCTGGTGTTATTCAACAAGCATCTGTGAGCCCTGCTCTGGGTGGCCTCAGAATAGGTGAACAAGATGCTGTCCCTGCCCTCGGAAAACTTGGGCAGTAATACAGAACCACCAACATCACAAAGCACCTATTGTGCAAGGCACTATTATAGAGGAGAATGTGGGTATAGTGAAGGCACAATGGTGGGAGTGTTTAGTTAAACCTATCTTGGGACAGGCAAGGGACGACAGAGTAGAATTGCTCACGCAGGACTTCCCTGGTAATCCAGTGGTTAAGACTCAGTGCTCCTAAGGCACGGGTTAGATGCCTGGTCAGGGAACTAGACCCGCATGCTGTGACTAAGACGCCTGAGCAGCCAAATAAATAAATATTTGAAAGAAAGTAAAAGAAAAAAATTTCTCACAGAGCAGGGGATCTTGAATAGAAGCTCTTAAATGCATGGATGCTGCTAACCCATACGGTGCCTTAGTGTGAATTAGCAGAAGGGCGCACAGCTGGGCTAGCAGAGCCTGCTCACTTGGGTGCCCTTGCGCAGCGAACAGCACACACTGCCGTATGGGGCTGTTGCATTTGCTGAATGGACAAAAGGAGTGGCAGGAGCACTGGGGACATGAGCAAAGGCACAAAGATGGGAAGTTCAGAAAGCGGAAGGAGGACAGCGAAGGCTTTGAACTCTGGAGCAGAGGTAGGAGGACTGCAGGGAAGAGACCCGATTTAAGAGCTGTGGAAGGAGGAGGGGGAGGACTTGGTAACGGATGAGGGGGTGGGGGGATGGGAGAGAAGCGGTCAGAACGAAGCCCGGCTTTCGGGCAGCCCGGGCTCGCCTCCCCAGCTGCCGGACTGAAAGCGCCGGCGATTCCTCCCCAGTTCCCTGAGGTCGTCCCCCTTAACATCGGAGGGGCTCACTTCACCACACGCCTGTCCACCCTGCGGCGCTACGAGGACACCATGCTGGCGGCCATGTTCAGCGGGCGACACTACATCCCCACCGACGCCGAGGGCCGCTACTTCATCGACCGCGACGGCGCGCACTTCGGGTACGTCCTTCCCTCTGCCGTCACCTGCGCGGTCCTGGTGAGTGAGTGGCCTGGGCTGGGGCCCAGGACCGTGATACCTTCCATAACACCCGGAAGAGGAGATAACCTGCTGGTGGGATTTAATAAATGTGCACTCTGAACTGGATCGGACTTCTTAGTTTCTTTCCCAGAGGAGGCAAGGACAGCCCCAGACATCCCAGGTAACACACATTGGGTAGGTGTGATGAAACCGCTTCTCTGCTATGCAAAGACTGGAAAGTGGAATTCCACCAGCGTCAGCATCACCATTAGGGAGGAACATGGTGTGTGGCGGTGGTTCCCAGACTTCTTTGAATAGTTAAACAAACAGGGAGTTCCCTGGTGGTTTAGTGGTTAGGACTCCATGCTCTCCCTGGCAAGGGCCTGCATTCAGTCCCTGGTTAGGGAACTAAAGATCCCACAAGCTTCACAGTGCAGTGATAAATAAATAAATAAAAATAAAACAGGTAAGAGGAGGACCAACATAGGGTTGCCATCCTATAGTATTGCCAAGTCTTAAAAAAAAAATCAGTTGTTACTGTCATTTTAACAGTAAAACATGGGAAGACATAATCTCAAAAAAAAAGTCTTTCCCAGAAATAACTTCTGACAACTTTACACACAAGTTAAAGACTCTGTGTTTCCGTTTCCTTGTTTGTGAAATGAGAAATAATTATAGCTGCTTTGCAGGCCTGTCATGTGGATTAAATAGAGTCTTGGTGTGACCTTTGGCCAGGTCCTTTGAGTATATGGCTGAAGCTCTTTGCCCCATCCATCTAACTTTGGAGATGACTGGAGAACTAGCGTGGTCCTTGACCTTGAACAAAAGGAAACCCTCCACTGTTACATCTCTGTGCCAGCCTCCAAGTAGGCTTGCCCACACCGGGAGGAGGGTCATTTTTCATCCTCAGAAAGGAGCCTCTGGTCAAATAATTTGCTTTGAAGCATCTGGATTTCCCCATTGGGCTGTCAGCTGCCTCCAATGCTGAGAAAACAAAGTGTCACATCTCTCTGCAGAGCTATAAAAAGATTTTTGTTTGCAGGCTGTTTGGGGGAGGAAAGTGCTGGCCCCAGCTGGCATCTTCCACAATACTCCTCTCTGGACCTGGCCCCGGGGTTATGTTTTTCAGAGCTCACTGAGGTTTGCCCTCGAGCCTAAAGGACTAATTTTGGAAGGGGTGATGGGGAGGGGGCACTAGGTTTGGCCCTGGGCTGCTGTGCCCATGCTCAGGTGGCCACAGCTGGAGAGTGGCAGGGCCAGGCAAGGGTGTGGCAGAAAACAGGATATTGTGGCATTCATCCTCAGGCTATTGGACTCCAGTGGCCTGTGGTTCACCAGCAGCCTGTGAAGTTGTGGAAAGATTCAGATAAAAGAGTTTAGGGCTTTTCTCCATGGGTGAGCACACGTGCCCCCAGCACCCACTGTGAAGGCTGCCTGGGCCTCCCCTTAGGCTGGTTTCCAGTTGGGCTCAGTACATAGCTCTTTGGACTAAAGTCTGGACCATTGTTGGTGTGAGCTTGAAGTCACCTGTGTCTGCATCTGGGCCTCCGGCTAGCCATGGCTCCTTTAGTAAGAGGGTTCCTTAAGCTCTCTGAGGCCCAGTTTTTCCTCATTTATAAAATGGATGCAAGAGAGCACTTACACCGTGTCATTGAAGGGATTATATGGGATAACACCTGAATAGTGGCTGACAGATTATTGCTTAGTGAGTTCTGGCTGGTGTTGCATCATGGTCATAAACTAAACTATTGAGGTAACAGCTTGATGTTGGGGTTTACTCATACACCCTCACGGAAGAGCCCTTCCACACCTGCCAGCGATAGGTCCAATGACTCTTAGCACTGCAGAATCTAAAGAGAGAACTAAAATAGCTGAATTTTTATTTTAAGAAAATACAGTGTGTCATTTTTATTCACTCCCAAAACCAGTTCAGGTGTCAGGGCTAGGCAGTCATCTTCTGTGTATAGCATAATACTGATGGTAGGGGTGGGTGGGGGTGCAGAACTCGTCCACGTGGCTAGTGGGAATGAAGTGCTACAACCACTTTGTCAAACAGGCATTTATGACCAAAAAGTTCTCCTGCTGACATTCACTTAAGAGGGATTGGTCCCCAAGTCCACAAAAAGTTTACAGAGAATATTTATCACAGCTCTACTCTTAAGAGACCCCAAACCAGAAACAACTAAAATGTCCATCAGTAGGAGAATGGGTAAATAGTCTATAGCACACCCATATAACAGTGTGATACTTAGCAATAAAAGAAAGAAAAACAGCAAAGGAAGGGAAATCCTGCTGCATACAACATAGGAAATCAATCTCAAAAACACTAAGTTGAAGGGAAGGAGCCAGGCACAAAGAGGACATACTGTATGATTCCACTTACATGAATTTCAAGAAGAGGCAAAAGTACTCTTTGTTGATAGAAGTTAGACTGTTTGCCTCTCTAGTGATTGGCTGGGAAGAGTTTGCCTCTCTAGTGATTGGCTGGGAAGAGGCCCAAGGAAACTTTAAGGAGATGGGAATGTTCTGTATCTTGATGTAGGTGGTGGTGGTTATGGGTATATTCATAGGTGATATTAACTATACCCAATTAAAATATATAAAGAGGTTAAATATCATATATTTTCATTTTTCCTATATGTCCTTAATAATTATATTAATAATAGTACTGATAACAACCACTAACACTTATGAGGGCTAACTGTGCCAGATGTCTTTCTTTCTTGGCCACACCATGTGGCATGTGGAATCTTACTTCCCCGACCAGGAATTGAACCCATGGCCCCTGCATTGGGAGCATGGAGTCTTAACCACTGGAAGTCATTGTGCTAGGTATTTTCTAAGCACTTTTTATATGTTAACTTATTTAATCCCCTTATAACATGATGGGGTAGTTTTCTGACTTTCTCCCCCATTTTACGGAGCAGAAAATCAAGGCACAGAGAGATTAAATTCTCTTACCTGAGGTTACACAGTGGGCCACCTGGGTCCAGAGCCTGTGCTCTAACCTCTGGGAGGCCCTGTCTGAGTCCATCAGCTCCCCCTCACCCGCCCTCTTTCCTTCCTGCTCAGCGATGTGCTGAACTTCCTGCGCTCGGGGGACCTGCCACCCCGGGAGCGCGTGCGGGCCGTGTACAAGGAGGCCCAGTACTACGCCATCGGGCCCCTCCTGGAGCAGCTGGAGAACATGCAGCCACTGAAGGGTGAAAAGGTGCGCCAGGCATTCCTGGGGCTCATGCCCTACTACAAAGGTGAGGGGGCCACGACCCGGGGCAGTCAAGATGCGAGGAGGGAGGGTTGCGAGGCATCGGTCAGTGTCGGGGTCTCCACCAGGAGAGGGGGGGTCACGGCTTCCTACACACCTGTCATACTTGGGATGGGAGCGAGTCCCGCTTCCCTTCCTGCCATCCTCTCAGTCACAGGGGGAGACTCAGGTGAAATAGGGCCCACCTTGCCTGCAGCGTCATCCAATTGTATTTCAGAAAGAGACCCTCATCCTGTCCCATTGGTTTCCTTTGGCCCTGCAGAACCGCCCACTATCCCTGGTGAAGTTTGTGCCCCTCATGGGCCCACAGAGTGCCCTCCCTGGGGGTCTGTCTCTTCCCTCCAGACATCACTGGGTGGTCTCTCTCTGCTCCCTACCCCATCTCCCAGCCTCGTCCAGTGATGGGCTCTGTGTTCACCCCCCGTAGACCACTTGGAGCGGATCGTGGAGATTGCCCGGTTGCGCGCTGTCCAGCGGAAGGCCCGCTTTGCCAAGCTCAAGGTCTGTGTCTTCAAGGAGGAGATGCCCATCACCCCCTACGAGTGCCCGCTGCTCAACTCGCTGCGCTTCGAGCGGAGCGAGAGTGACGGGCAGCTCTTTGAGCACCACTGCGAAGTGGACGTGTCTTTCGGGCCCTGGGAGGCCGTGGCTGATGTTTACGACCTGCTGCACTGCCTGGTCACGGACCTGTCGGCCCAGGGCCTCACCGTGGACCACCAGTGCATCGGGGTGTGCGACAAGCACCTCATCAACCACTACTACTGCAAGCGCCCCATCTATGAGTTCAAGATCACGTGGTGGTGAGTAGCGCTGGCGGGAGCAGAGTCCCGTCAGGGAGGGTAGCCGGTCCCCTTGGTGGCTCTGGGAGCGAGGTCCCTGGAGGGGCTCCTGGCTGCCCCAGCACCTCCTGATGTGAGGACGGGTCCCGAGGCTCGGCTCCAGGGGGATGGAGGGGCAGCCCTGGTCTCCCCGGCTATACCTCGGGGCCAGACTCGAGGCTGGTGGCCCCCGGGGGACCTCAAGGCACGGTGGTCTCTGCCCGAGGCTGATGGGGTCCAGTTAGCGAGGGCTTGACCGGCAAGTCCAGAGAGGTTTTGTCATTTTCTTGACCTTGCAAGAGAGTTTGTGCCCTTTTAGAGCCACGTTGCCAAGCTGATGTAGGCGTAACCACTCTTCCACTCTTGTGCGCAGTGTCTCAGTATGAACCTAGAACACGGTGGGGGGACTTTGCCCGCGGGCCCCCCCACAGCCCCTGGCTGAAGAGGGAGCATCTTGTTTCCTTCTTCCCCCAGCGACAGCCCCACGCTTCATTTTAGGATGTGGAAAGAGTCTTTTCCTCCAAGACATACTCTTCACCACCTTTTGGAGATGTTACCCTAGTTGCCAAAGCCATGCACCAGATTGGCCTTAGAAAAGCACAATGTTTACAGCCCTGCCTCAGGGCCTGGGCTTCTCCTCCTTTCCACAACCTGCCTTGCTTGAAGGGTGATTGCCTCCCGGGGCTGGAGTATACATTTCAGGGACTCCTTCTGAAGTCAGTCAAGCAGGCAGGATGCCTAGATCTTCTTTGAGATGTAACATCCTTTCTAGAGGCTCAGAATCCCTGCTTGGCCGCTATTCCATGTGTTAGGATCCAGTTTACGGTGAACCTCCCTGGACGGGGAACCCCTGTTGCTTTTTCCCGTCAGTGTTCTCCTTCCAGGAGAGTGTCTGTCTTGGGGAAGGGAAGAAAGGGCTGGGGGAGAGGCGCAGCTGTCCCTGGAGCTGAGGGATGACAAGCAGGAAGCCAGTTTGGAGAGAAAAAGATCCAGCAGCTTCTGCTCCACTGTGTTTCCTTCTTGCTACGTCTGCAGCCTGGGCCACCAGTCAGGGGTGGGTCTGTGGCCCCAGGACATACTCTGCGGCCCTAGTCTTTGGAGCAGGGCATTCCCACACCACGTGTAGGGGTGCTCCCTGCAGTCGCAATTGAACTTAACTGCTCCCGAGTGCTCTTATAAGATTTTTTTCCTATGAGCCTCATCGGTCTCATTCTTCCAGGAGGAGACTGGTGAGGAGGGGGCGGGAGCTGAGGAGAAGCAGGCCAGACCTTGGCTGAATTCCCTCACGGGGAAGTGACCCCTTGGCCCCTGTGTGAGAAGATTCCAGGGCATGGGCTCCCACTCGTACATTGTATTCTTGTGTGCGTGGAGCAGGCGTCCAGGCCAACATCTGAGGGGATGGTCCAGTCAGTGCTTCAGGTTCCGAGATAACGCATCCTCTTCTTGTTCTCATCTACAAATGGATTGTCACTTTTCTGGAGCTGACATCCCTGTTTGGACCCCAGTAGCACGGCCCTTACCTTGTTCTCACAGGAAAGTCTCTGATTTAAGTTGCCCAGACTGGCCAGTAGCTTGAACTGTAAAAATTGTTTTCAGACAGACAGTGAGGCAGACTCTTGAGGAGGGAGCTGGTGTGAGGACAGAGCAGACAGTGAAGCCCAGAGCTTTCAGTAATCCCACCTCGGCCCCTTCTCTCTCCCTCCTCAGCGCAGAGCATCACAGCACTCAGTTATTTAGAGTCCACACACTAAAGACAGGGAGCGACTGGTTCACGCAAATGCAGGTTTGCTCAAAATCGGGCCCTTAAGACTTGCCAGGGGCTCCAAGGGTGCTGAGTAAGAACACTGGCCCTGTGCCTCTTGCTGGAAACACCCCTGTTTCTTTGCTCCCCGAGATTTCCTTGTGGTGGTGTGCTCTGTGCCTCTGTGGGGAGACAAGGCTGCAGGCCGGTAGACCAGGCTGGGCAGAGACACCAGCAGCCAGCTTAGAGCTCTTTCCACATGGAGTAAGAGAATTTGATGACCACGTTGGGCCATCCTTTTATGAGGAACCAAGGCCAGGCTGCAAAGTGCTCTTGGACGTGGGGGTATGTGGCAATGGCCTTCAAATAAAGGTCATCTCTGAGGAAGTGACCTCTCCCAGTTGGGTTCCCTTTTCAACTGTCAGTGGCCAGGCCCAGAGCATATGAAGGGCTGGGTCAGGAAGAAGGGTTCCACAGGACAACTGCTTCCCAGAGTGAAAGGAAGTCCACGTTCATGGAATTCTTGTGCATAACATCAGTTGGTCAAATCAAAGGACTTGCCTTTGAAGCTTCCCTTATGTTTGACTTTGGGCACCTTTTCTCCCAGGAGCTCTGCTCAGTGGTTGGGACGGTGCAGGTTTTAGGAGATAGGACTGCATGGTGCAATGCTGGCTGCAATTTAGTAAGAATGAAAAACTTAACGGCAACTCAGTTTGCAAAGACTGAAACACAACGAGAGAGACACAACAACACAGCGAGACCCATCCCACCATCCCAAGTGGGGGGAGTTCTTTGGGTAATGCTCTAAATCGAAGAAACAAAGGGATCGTCACCATCCTAATTCATCTTCTGGTAAGCTCATCAGGCTGTCCAGTGCTCATCATGTGGAAGGCAGTCAACTGTGCTCTGCAATTTTCTGTCTTTCTCCCCGGGATTTGGGACATTCTGGGAGCTGTCTGGAGTCTTGTGCCTCTGGCTGCTCAGGTGGTGTCATCTTCCTGTTCTGGGTCACTCATTGGAGGACTGGGAAATTGACAACCGCAAGCCACAGCGTTGGGTGAGCCTCAGGGTGTCATCTTGGTCTCAGCTGGATCCTCTAATGGTTAAGACAGATAACAACAACAGAACAGAAACCACTCACACCCAGCGTTTTGATCCCAGTTGGGATTTCAGACATCTTCCTTCTGCACACCTTCTGTCCGTACTTGATTGTACTGTAAGTGATTAAGCTCTCTCAGGTCCCATTTTGCCGTGGCTCTTTCAAGAAGGTGGTGCCTGCCTCATGATGCTTATTACAAGGGAGGGTTTATTCATCAGAAGCCAGAGTTGTGGGAGCAGGGGTGGGAGAGGCACTTTTTGGAATTTGGAAGAATCATACGTGTATACATATATGTTAACTGGGGGAAGGGTGGGCTGGCTGAGGGGTCGGGGAGATGGGAACGGAGACCGAGAGGAGCAGGCAGCTGCCTCTGGGTGTGGGAGGTCATAGGTCCGTCTTCTTCCTTCTGTAGTGTTGGGTTTGTGTATACCGTATAATGCTGCCTGTGTTCCTTCATTTTCCTGTCTGTGAGTGCTTTGATCCACAGAGCCTCGGTACCCTCACCTAGCATTAAAGTCAAGAACTAGAACCTGGGTGTCGTGCCTTTCTTATTTAGAGATGTATTCTCATCCCTCCTTCGCCCTCCAGGCTGCCAGCAAATGTGTTGTTTTCTGCTTAAAATGTGGTATGTTTGGTGTTGCCATGCTAAATCAAGCAGACCCTTCCCTGAGACATGCAGCTGAACTTCCACCCAGACTTGAAGTTAAAGGGGGATGGGCCCCCCTGGAGGTCCCTCTGCAGTTACCCTCACCTGGTCTCTGTCCCGGTAGGCATACTCACCTGTGCCCCTGGATTTCTGGGGTTTTTATGCAGTACTGACCATTTGTTCACGACCCTCAACTTCCTCCCTTGACCATTCTATCTTTTTAGGAAGCGGGTTCACCTGATCCTTCACTGAGGACCCAGAATGCCCATTGCTGAAAGCCCTGTACCTCTTTTCTCCTGTCCTGGGCCTGCACCCCCAAGACACTCCAGTGCCTCGGTGGGGTCACAAGGAGGCACCAGCCTGGTAGCCTCTGGCCCTAGTCCCTACATCTTCCTGATGCTGGAGTTGGTTGAGGCCGGCGATCCTTCCAGGTATGAGAGTTGCACTGTAATAAACAGATTCAAGGTCCAGAGGCACCCTGTGAAAGAACCCCTACAGGGAGTATCTGCAGCAGTCTGGATCGGTCAAGGTGAAACTGGCAACTTGGTTTGCACAATGAGGGCGGGTCCAGTTTTTCAAACACTTTGGCTTCAGAAGAGGCTCTGTTACATGTACAAGACCCCAAGAGGCCAGCAGAGGAATCCGGCTCTGGTTGCAGCTGAGAGAAGCCACTGCAAACTGCAGGCAGGTACCCACGTGCAGCAGTGCTTAGTTGCTTTGCTCAGTTGTAGCCCGCCAGGCTCCTATGTGCATGGGACTCTCCAGGCAAGAATACTGGAGCGGGTTACCATGCCCTTCTCCAGGGGATCTTCGTGACCCAGGGATTGAACTCATGTCTCTCTTGCATTGGCAGGCGGGTTCTTTACCACTGAGCCACTTGTGCAGCAGAGGCCAGCCAAAACCCAGAGCTCCCCAGAGTGGACACGAAAAGGGACAATGTTTTCTTACAACGGCTGATGGGCATGCCAGGGGAGGAAGCTGAACTCCTGCTCACCTCTTTGCCATCCATGTGCCTTCATGTCCCACCCATTCAAAATGGAAAATAACAAAGACTTCTTGGACCTTACATCTGACATATCAATCTATAAGGTCTCCGTCCCTGAATTGAATTTGGAGTCATTTGTATCAGTCAGGAGAAAAAAAAAAACTACACAGTAATTTGAATAATTTATATCTTGAATATAAATAGTTACTAATTATGATTGGAGGAATGAAGGATTGGCTAATAAAGAGTAGGGATAACTATAAAGAATATAGGAATAGCCAAGAAGCAGCCACTAAGACTGAGATAGAGGGTCTAAGGATGAATACCCCCTCCCCCAAGAGCTGATATCCAGACCTTTTTGGACAAGGCATGGCCAGGTTCATTGAATGACAGAGAAGTCATGGGGGTGCCGTGCTGGTGAAACTTGCTGGAAATCTACCCTCTGAGGTGCTGGAAAAATCTGTTCCTTAGGGTGTGTCTTGCCAGAGGCTCTCTACTACAAAACTACCCCTGGAGGTGCTGGGGAAAGCTCTTTGTGACTGCAGACCAACTTGTATGGCAGGAGCTGGGTGCTGGAGAAGCTATATGAGCTGTGAGCAAGCATACCAGAACCAGAAAGGAAACATCTCTCCCCCTGCAGTGTCTCACTTATACGTGGAATCTAAAGTATGGTACAAATGAACCTATTTACAGAACAGAAGCAGACTCACAGACACAGAGATCAGACTTGTGGTTGCTGGGGGTAGGAGTCGGGGAGGGAGAGAGATGGACTGGGAATTTAGGCTTTGTAGATGCAAACGACTAAATTTAGAATGGATAAACAACAAGGTCCTACTGTATAGCACAGGGAACTATATAATTATTGTAGAAAATAATGGCTCAGTGTTAAGTCAAAATTCTTGTCTTAGGCACACATTATTAAAATTTGAAATGGAACAGTTTGAACACCTAACTAAATCATTATAGGGATTTCCCTGGTGGTTGAGTGGTTAAGACTCCACACTCCCAGTAGAGGGGTCCCAGGTTCGAGCCCTGCTCAGGGAACTATTTATTACTAGATCCCACAGGCCACAACTGAGAGTTTGCATGCTGCAATTAAAGAACCCACGTGCAGTGATGAAGACAGAAGGTCTTGCACGTCACAGCTAAGACCCGGTGCAGCCAAATAAATAAATTTTTTAAATAAATAATTATACCCATGGGTTATAACCCATTGAATAAAATAAGAATCCATGAATTCATATTGACACAAATGAATTGAATAAGTAATGGCATAAAAGAGATAGAAAGGAAAGTTCTTAATTAGCATAAAATGTCAGCTACTATAGAAAGAATGATGACATTAGAAAACCCCCATTAAAAAAACTCCATTTTGTCAACATAATTAGAACTGAATCATCATCAATCATCAGTGGACTCTAAAATAAGTTTTTAAGAAAAATAGCATCTTTACATAGTCTCAAAGTATTTTCCTATAAATTACTAAATAATTATAAAGTAAAAATAGTGACTTTACAGTGGAAACACCTGAAGGACTCCACTTTCATCATTAATCAATGTCGTTAGCCAAAATGGAACAAACAGACATCATGTACATCACCTGTCTTAGTGTCTGCAGAGGAACACAACATTTTGTGATTCTTCTGCACCCCCCCCAAAAAAAAATGAACAGCATGAATCTAATCATGAGAAAAAAAATCAGAGAAACCCAAAGTGAAGGACATGTTTTAGAATGACCATCTTATACTTTTGGGCTTCCCTTAATGGCTCAGCTGGTAAAATAATCCTCCTGCAATGCGGGAGACCTGGGTTTGATCCCTGGGTTGGGAAGATCCCCTGGAGAAGGGAAAGGCTACCCATTCTAGTATTCTGGCCTGGAGAATTCCATGGACTGTATAGTCCATGGGGTCGCAGAGAGTTGGCTACAACTGAGCGACTTTCACTTCACTTATACTTTACAAAAATGTCAAGATTATGGAAGACAAATTTAAATGGAAGAACCATTCCAGATTAAAGACTACCTAAGACACATGACAATTAAGTGATCCTGGGTTAGACTTGGGACCAGGGAAACAATAGCTATAAGAGACATTTTTGGCACAATTGATAAATAAGGATTATAGATTAAATTAGAGGATTTTATCAATGTTAATTTTCTTGATTTTGATAATTTTGCTTTGGTTTTTCTCAGAGATTATTCTTAGGAAACACACACTGAAATATGTAGGTGTTTGCAACTTAGTCTTAAGTTCTTCAGGAAAAAAGGGAGAGAAAGAGCACAAATGATAAAGAAAATTGGACAAATCTACAAATTCTAGAAACTCAAAAAACTCCATGTAAGATTAATTCAAAGAGACCCACAGAAAACATTATAATCAAAGTGTAGCAAGCCAAAGAAGAATCTTGAAAGCATGGAGAGAAGGGGATTGGTCACTAGTAGACCTGCTCTATAAGAAATGCTAGAAGGACTTCTTCAAACCGAAGAAAAAAGGACACTAGAAGTCATATGAGGAAGTAAACAATACCAATAAAGATGAAAACCTAGGTAAATGTAAAGGTCAATGTCATTGTACTAAACGTTTATAACTCCTCTCTTTTCTTTTATGGGCTTCCCTGGTGGCTCAGTGGCAAAGAATCCACCTGCCAATGCAGGAGATTCGGAGAAGATCCCCTGGAGAAGGAAATGGCAACCCACTCCAGTATTCTTGCCTGGGAAATTCCAGGGACAGAGGAGCCTGGTGGGCTGCAGGCCATAGGTTTCCAAAAGAGACAGACATGACTTAGCGACTAAACAACAACTTCTCTATTTGATTTTAAAGTCATATGCATAAAACACTAATTATAAACCTGTGCTGATAGGCAAACAATTTATAGAGATGAAATCTGACAATAACAGGATAAAATGAGAAGGACATAGTTGTTTTGGAAGCACAGTACATACTATTTTCAATAAAGTTGGTATTATTCAAACTAAGTTGTTACAAGTTCAAAATGTTAATTGTAATCACAAAAGTAACCATGAAGAAAATAACTAAAAATTTACAGAAAATGAAAATAGTAGACTACAGAAAAACATTTAAATACCCAAAAAATGCAGTAATGAAAGATGGAGGGGATAAAACATAATAGATTTAGAAAACCAGTAGCAAAATGGCAGATGTAAGTCATTATTTAGCAGCAATTACTTCAAATTTAAGTAGATTAAACTTTCCACTTTAAAGCCAAAGATTGGCAGAATGTATTTCCTAAAAAGTTCCATCTATCTGCTGTCTATAAGAAACTTACCTTAAAGACACAAAGAGATTGGAAGTAAAAGGATGGAAAAATATATTCCATGAAAACAGTAACCAAAGGAGAATTGAGGTGGTTATATTATTAAAAAGAATAGATTTTACATTTAAAAAGGTTATGAGATAAGGACATTAGAAACTCCCCACAGCTACAGAAAAGCCCATGCAGCAAGGAAGACCCAGCACAGCCAAAAATAAATAAAATTATATATAAAAAAAAAAAGATCTCAAATACACCTTAAGTTAAATTTGCTCAGTCATGTCCAACTCTTTGCAACTCCATGGACTGTAGCTGCCAGGCTCCCCTTCCATGGAATTCTGGAGGCCAGAATACTGGAGTGGGCAGCTGTTCTCTTCTCCAGGGGATCTTCCCTACGCAGGTATCAAACCTAGGTCTCCCACATTGCAGGCGGATTCTTTACCATCTGAGCCACCAGGGAAGCCCCCAAACACCTTAAAGGAACTATAAAAATGAGGAGCAAATTGAGCCAAAGCTAGCAGAAGACACAATGTATAGAGTAGCAATAAGTGGAATGGAGAATAGGATAACAAGAGAATATAGAAAATCAACAAAACCAAAAGTTTTTTTTCTTTAAGATCAAAATTAACAAGTCGTGAGCTAGATTGATTACAAAAAAGAGAAAACTCAATTTGCTAAAATCAGAACAGGGGTCATTACTATTTACATAAATGAAAAAATTTATGAGAATTCTGTGAATATTTGTGCACGAACAAATTGAATAACTAAATGAACTAATTCCTAGAAACATAAATCCTACCAACTCTGAATCACAAAGAAATAGAAAATCTGAAAATATTTGTAACTAGTAAGGAGATTGAATCCATAGTCAAAACCCTCCCAACAAATAGAAGCCCTAGACTTTATGGCTTTGCTAGTGAATTCTACCAAAAGTTTAAAGAAGAACTAATATCAGTCCTTCTTAAAGTCTTTAAAAAAAAAAAAAAATTGAAAGTGGAGAGAATGCTTTCTAACTTATTCAGTGAAGCCAGCATTGCCCTAATACTGAGTCAGATAAAGACAATACAAGGAAACTATACAGACCAATATTCCTTAAGAACACTAATATAATAATTCTCAACAAAATACTAGCGAATTCAGCAGCATATAAAAAAAGTTACATACTGTGATCAAGTAAACTATATTCCTGGAATATACAAGGATGGTTCAACATATAAAAATTGATCAAATGGTATTCACTATATTGAATCACTGACTCGATGGCATCACTGACTCGATGGACATGAGTTTGAGCAAGCTCCGGAAGTTGGCGATGGACAGGGAAGCCTGGCGTGCTGCAGTCCAAGGGGGTCACAGAGTCGGACACAACTGAGTGACTAAACTGAACTGATACTGAAAAAACTACCCAGGCTTCTCATTTGATACAGAAAAAGCTTGCGACACAATTCAATACCCTTTCATAATAAAAACACTCAAAAAACTAGGAATATAAATATAAGAAAGCCATATATAAAAACCACATAGCTAACACTATACATAATGATGAAAGGTTAAAAGCTTATCTGCTAAAATAAGAAACTAGATTAAGGATGCCTGTTTTTGCCAGTTCTATTCAATAGTATTGGAAGTTCTAGTTAGAGCAACTAGGCGACAGAAAGAAAAGGCATCCAAACTGGAAAGGAAGGAGTCTTTGAAGATGATGTGATCTTACAGTAGAAAACCCTAAGGACTCCACACACATGCACACACACACACACACACACACACACACACACAAATCTGTTAGAACCAATAGATGAATCAAGCAAAAATAGTAGTACAAAATCAATACACTGAAATCAATTGCATTTCTAATACTGAACAAAGGGGAAAGTAGGGAAAGAATTCCATTTAAAATAACATCAAAAAGAATAAAATACTTAGGAATTAATTTAAGGAGGCGAAAGACTGAAAATGGCAAAACCATTGATGAAAGAATGAAGGCATAAATAAATCGAAAGACATATCATGTAAATTGGTTTGTTGTTGAATCTTAGGAGTACTCTATATATTCTGGATAACAATCCCTTATCACAGGTAGGGATTTGCAAAACCTTTTTCCTATTCTGTGAGTTGACTTTATAGTCTATTATATTGACTGTTACCTTGGATGCACAAAAGTTTTAAATTTTGTGCTAATATGTCTATTTTTTCTTTTATTACCTGTGCCTTTGGTGTATATCTAAGAAATTATCGCCAAATCCAGTGTAATGAAGCTTTTATCCCCTGTGTTTCCTTCTAAATTTTCTTACATTTAGGTCTTTGATCCATTTTGAGTTAATTTTTTATATACATGTTATGTAGGAGTCCAACTTCATTCACATTATGTCTATTTTACAATAAAAATTACATTAAAAATTAATATACTTTGATGATAAGAAACACCCAGTAAACTAGGAATAGCAAGAAACTTCTCAGCATGATAAAGGCCATGTATGAAAAACCCACATCAGACCATGGTGAAAGACTGAGTTTTTCCACTGAGGCTGGAAACAAGGCAAGGATGCGTACTTTAACCACTTCTATTAATATGTTTTCATTTCTCTTGGGTAGATTCATCTTATCTAACCTTTCTGCAGAATTTGACTGATCAGTCCCTTGGCTTTCTCTCTCCTCTTAGCCTCCACGTTACTCCTCTTTTCTAGTTTTCTTCTTGTTGCTTTTTTTTTCTTCTTCTTCTTTGCTGGCTCTTTTCCTTTTGACCCACTCCAGGATTTACTCTTACCCTCTTTTCAGTTTTCCCAATGGGACTGATTTTTATAAGTTAGTATACAAAAACAGGGCTTCCCTAGTAGCTCAGATAGTAAAGCATCTGCCTGCAATGCAAGAGACCCAGTTTCAATCCCTGGGTCGGGAAGATCCCCTGGAGAAGGAAATGGCAACCCACTCCAGCATCCTTGCCTGTAAAATCCCATGGACAGAAGAGCCTGGTGGGCTGTACAGTCCATGGGGTCACAAAGAGTGGGACACAACTGAGCGACTAACACACACACACACACACACACACACACACACACACAGGCAAAAACAAAGCATACATTGAAATAAAGAATAAAGCAATGAATATCCATGTACCTGTCATCCAACTCAAGAGCTAAAACATTGCTTCCTCAGTTAACTATACCTTTGTTGCCTTTTCCAATAGTCACCACCACCACCATCCCTTCTCCCAGGGCGGAATGTGGTAGTTTTGTGCTGCTGCTGCTAAGTCACTTCATTCGTGTCTGGCTCTGTGCGACCCCATAGACTGCAGCCCACCAGGCTCCCCCGTCCCTGGGATTCTCCAGGCAAGAACACTGGAGTGGGTTGCCATTTCCTTCTCCAATGCATGAAAGTGAAAAGTGAAAGTGAAGTCGTGTCCGACTCTTAGCGACCCCATGGACTGCAGCCCACCAGGCTCCTCCATCCATGGGATCTTCCAGGCGAGAGTACTGGAGTGGGTTGCCATTGCCTGTTCTGAGTTTTGTGCTAGTTTGTTCCATTAATGGCCTCAACGAGTTAGACCTTCTAGTGTCCTTTTTGCTAGTCCCCTCCCACACTGACTTTGGGGTTAGCCCCTTACTTGTTTTGCCCATTACCATTTGATCTCTTCTCCTTCCTCCTTTCAATTCACTCTGCTACAGCTACTCAAGTTGGTGTCAGGAGGGCCTTTGCACTTGCTGTTCCCTGTGCCTAAAACATGCTTGCCCAAATACTTGCATAGTACTGAGTTAGCCAAAAAGTTTGTTCAGGTTTTTCTGTATGATGTTACAACCTAAATGAACTTTTTGGCCAACCCAATGGTATAGCTAGCTCCCTCACCCTTTGCTCTAGTCACTTGCTCAGCCAGGGCTTTCTTGTTCACCCTAAAATTTTCCTCCATAGCAATGACCACTATCCTATGTACTATTGTAAATGATTTATTAATAGCCCCTGCACCTCTCCCCTAGAATGTAAGCTTCTCAGCATAGGTACTTTTTTAAATTTTAAATAGTCTGCTATCCTCAGCAGAGCACACTTTAGGTGTGGTAGGGGAGGGAAAATAATTTTCTCTCTGCTTTTCTGAGTTGTTGGTTGAAATCCTTATAAAATAAAAGTGACAAGAGAAAAACAGAAATTTATTAACATGTATCCTTCACATGTACACAGGAGTTAACCAGGGAAAGGGCTTAGAATGCCAACCTAAATATTGTCCAGTAAAGACAAAAGAGGAAAGATGTTGGGGGGGGGGGGGCGCGAGGGGAGGGTGGAGACCACTTATGGAGGTGACTAGGGGAAGAAACGGAGAAGGCGATGGCACCCCACTCCAGTACTTTTGCCTGGAAAATCCCATGGACGGAGGAGCCTGGTAGGCTGCAGTCCATGGGGTCGCTAGAGTCGGGCACGACTGAGCGACTTCACTTTCACTTTTCACTTTCATGCATTGGAGAAGGAAATGGCAACCCACTCCAGTGTTCTTGCCTGGAGAATCCCAGGGATGGGGGAGCCTGGTGGGCTGCAGTCTATGGGGTCGCACAGAGTCGGACACGACTGAAGCGACTTAGCAGCAGCAGCAGCAGGGGAAGAAAAACAGGCTTAAAAGTCTGTTAAACAGTTTAAGCCAGTCTCCATTGATGAGTCTCCAGTAATGTATTAGAGTTGTCCTCTGCTAGGTACAGAGAGGGAGACACTTTTATAAATGGCCATTTCCTTCATAAATGTACGTTTCCCTTAAGAAAGGTTAACTTCTAGTTTGTTTTCAGGGCTTCTGTGTCTCTTTCTCAGAATAATCCTTATGCCAAAGAAGCATATTTTGGGGTGGCATATTCTACTACCCTCCAGCATTTAGGAGTAATCTGAGGAAGAACCAATCTCCGTTTTATAAATAATGAGCAAAGACTGAGAAATTAGGCAACCTGTCCGAGATCACTGAGGCAGTATTTAGCAAACCTGGGATTCTAATCCAGATCTCCCTCCCAGACACCGTATTGCATTTTCTCTTTTTTCTTTCCCTCTTTTCTTTTTTTTCCCAATCGTGGCTGCACTTTGTGCCATAGATGGCATCCAGAATACAAGGCAGCTGCTGTCTCCAACATTCCTGAAATGGGAATCACGGAGAACTGGATTCCATTTATGACTCGACCACTGATAGCGAGACACTGGCTAACTTTTTAACTCCTGGAACTCAGTTACGCTCGGCTGTAAAACTGTTTTCTATATCAACCACTCTCGTTAAGGTCTTTTTACTCAAGAACTTGAAAAATCCTAAGATCCGGGTGAAGCTGTGGGATTCATGAGTTTCTCAGGCAGCCTCACTTCCTGCGGTCTGGAACCATCTACCGGCCCAAACACTGCTCTCCGAGAGCCTTGGCAGCCGCCGCCTCCCATTCCAAGCTAAGAATGGGAGGAGCCATGTCAGACGGGCAGCGTCGTCCTCCGCCTACTCCTAGAAAAAGACAAGGAAACACCGGCTTCTCCGCCGGCTCCCGAACGCTCCAGATCAGCGCCCCGGGATCAGGGTCGAAGCCATCTCCATCCCCGCGCCTTTAGGCTTTGCGGCTGCAGGCTTTCAGGCCCTCTCCACCCAGGGCGGATTCCTACGGAAACCCGCATCCTTTCGGTTAGCGCCCACGCCCCGGAAGTGACGTGCAGGCGTGCGTGCGTGCGTGCGTTCGCGGCGCCGGGGGCGGGGCTGCGAGAGGGAGGGCCGGCGTGAGGGCGGGTTGTGGACAAGTACCGGCCACCTCCTCTAGCGACGTGCGGAGAGCGGCTGACCTGACGTCGGTGGAGCCGGAGGCGAGGTACGGGGCAGACGGGTTGGGGGCGAGGGCGGCGCGGTTCTTGGCTCGGGGCGGCGTGGCGGCGGCGCCGTCCCTGCGTTGGGGTGCTGGGTCATTGGTCTGGACTGTCCACCCGGCTGGGGCCATCTAGCTCCGGTGTCTTCTGCCGCCCTCCGTCTCAGCCGCGGGGTCGGCGGCGGGGCCCTGGCCGGTCCCAGGTAGTCGTCGGCCCCCTTCATCCTCTGCCGTGCTCGGACTGTCCGTTTCGGGCGCTCGTCGCCAAGTTCTTTGCGGCCCGGCCCAACTCCGACGGGCAGACGCGCGTCTGGTTTCTTGGCCGCGTTCTGCCACCGTCCACTCCTCGCGGGATGGCTGCCCTCCGGCCGGCTCCCTCCTCACTGTCCAGTCGCCGGAGTGCCGAGGGACACCTGTGGTGGTGGCCGGGTGGGTCGTGCCCTGGGCGCCTGGGGGATCCCGTCGCAGCCCGGCCTGTCAGGGGCGCCAGGTACTTCAGGGAGCCTCGTCGGTATTGGAAAGGTCCCGGAGGGAAAGGTCCCGGAGCTGGGAGAATGCTACTAGCACGGGGACTGAAGACTGGTCCTAACTTTGGCCCGGTGGTTGAGGGCGAAGTTGTGGGCCTGGGTCTTTAGGAGAAGTCCCTGCTTCTGAACTGTCTGGGAGGAGATGCCCATCACGGAAGTTTAGTTGGCAGGGGGGAAGAGAGTAGGTCAGAGCCTGCTGGTGATGTCTCAGCGCCAGTGACCAAGCCCTGTGGTTGAGAAATGTGTCAGTGGGCGCTGGGCCTCGCCTTGCCGTGAGATTGATTAGGTGTCAGGAACATTTGTCAGGATGAGTTTACAGCATCACCTGGGAAGTAATTTTTTGGATCTGGAGAGTTTTGTGTTTTGTGTGTAAAAATAGTTGTACTTTTTTTTTTTTTTCTGTGAATCTAAAACGGCAAAGCAAACCCCAAAAAGTCTATTAAAGTTACTAATTAAAATAGTTGTACCAAGAAAGCTTTCCAGAGATCCCCGAAGATTTTGATTTAATCCATTTAATGATAAATAACGATAATTTTAAGAGTTACTGGTTCTTAGGTGGAAGATTAAGAAGTATTCAGGATTTGAACATTTATGGACCTCCCAAGCAATCATTTTCTTCTCTCTAGAAGTTAGCTACTTCAGGAGAGGGGGACAGCAGAGATACAGTGTGGTGAGCAGAGTGAGCTAAGAGTAGGGGCGGGGTGGGGTGGGGACCATACCCCAGGTGCCCCGAGGGACTGCAGGGTGTGGAGGGAGGTACCTGGGAATATTTTTGGAAATGTCCTGAAGAATGAGTACTATTCAGACTGACAAGGTGGGGTGAGAATTTTAGGGGTCGTGGGAATGTGGGGGTGGGGCAGCTAAAGGAGGAGAGGAGACTAACTCCCCAGGAGGTGGTTTTTTAAAAGGGAAAAAAATGCAGAGAGAGGGGCAGAGATGCAGGAATTTCTTGGGCCTTTTCTCTGACGGTGACAGAACCAGGGAAGGATTTTGAGGTGGGTTATTTTATTTGCCTGGTTAACATGGAATTTTTATGTCAGTCTTAACAGGCTGATCAGGATCGTGCTTGATTCTGGGCTAGCTTGTGTTTTGAGTGTTTGAATGGAATTGTCTGTTCATTTACTAATTGTTTGAGTGTGTCTGACCTTGCTTATTTGTACACTTCTATAAACAGGAATTCTGCTTTTATCTCTTGCATCTCAATCCAAGTCAGGCATTCACCGAGTGTTCCTGGAGGACTTGAGACATCATGGATTTCTGATGTTGATTTTCAGTGAAAAAAAATTAATCAGTATTTATTTAGATAGCTACAAATAGAAGGACTAAGATCTTGTTTTTATTTACTTTTGTCAGTCTTTGGCTAGAAACAGAATTTCTGTCTTGACAATGCAAGTTTCACTTTTGGCACATGTGTTTATATTGGTTGCAAAGTAGACATCTCCAGCAGAGATGACCCATGCCTAAAATATTGGAGATGTCTGTGTAACATACTTGTCTGTTCTGTGACTTAGAGTAGAAATGCTATTAAGTGGCTTCTTAACCCAGCACTGACCCTAAAAAAAAGTTTCACAACAGAGGCCAGGCATTTGAAAGTCATGTTAAATGTTCATTTTTGTCCTAAAGAATTGTGGAAACATGTATATTGTTTGTTTGACTGAAATGCCTTGAAATAATCTAAACTGTTGTTGAGTAAACACTTAGGAAAAACAATAATAGTTGACTCATCTTTTTCCCACATACTATTATGTAGCTCTTATTTTATCTGTTTGTTATTTGGATAAAGCTCCTAACATGCCTTAAGAAAATGCTGTACTTTATGGTGCTGCTTTCAAGTTACCCCATGAGATTCCTGTTGTTGCTGAAGTTACTATCGGTGGGATAGGAAGTGTAATTTTTATTATGTAGTAAAACATTTTTTTTATATCTCTGGTAGCATAGCTTACTTGTTTATGGTCACTAGGTGGGTGAAGGACTATAATTATAATCAATTAATTAGATAAATTTATAGTTAGAAGTTATGATCAGAATGTTAAGTATGAGTGCATGATAGAGTAAAATTTTACCCACTAACAGAGTCTTAAGCTTTTTGTTTTCTTCAAATGACAGCAATGAGATTTCTGAAATCCCTGAAGCATGAATGCAGCAAGAGCATTTATGGCTCTAAATTCCATGCTGTTTCACAGTACAGAATGGTTGGCAGCATCCCCTGTGCTAGGCAGAGGGCAACCCAAAGGAGCTGGATAGAAATTTTATAAATCATTTTTGAAGCTAGTTGGTTCAGTTTCCATTCGGAGTAAATACGCAAATATACCTGCATTTGTGGTGATTTCATCTGTATTTTAAAAATGACTTTTGGGGGATTTTTACAGGGGATATATTTGCAAATTTCTGTGTGTACCCCAGTTAAAAATACATAATGAAAGTGTCCTATTTTGATAGTTCCTCTGTTGTTAGACTTTCCTAATTTTAAATATAACGTTGGTTACAACACTTGGTTTTGTTCTTTGGGAGCTCAAGAAAGATAATGCCTCTAGAAATTGAGCTCATAAATGTTTATTAGTGCAAGAAAATATCTTCTTGTGCTCTACTGTTGTTTTTTTTTTAAGTGGGGCATATCATTTGCTTATATCACACCTTGTTCCCAAAAGGATTCATAATGACTTGCAAAGATATGTACAACTAACTGTTGGAAACAGAAAAAGGTGATGAATTCAGGACTGTGGGAGGAAAATGAAGGTGGAAACAGAATTGAAATCTGTACACAAAGTACTTGGACTGAAGACTTAAGTATTTGTTAGAGGGCCCCATATTTGACTGCTTTTTAGTAGCCAGTTCAGAAAGAAATGTAATCAGTTACATGGTTCACTGACCATAAGACAAGACCCAACTTCTGCTTTGGATTCCCAAAGATTCCTTGTTCTGAGAAACCCCTTAACTACATCCTTAAGTAGCATGCATTTCAGAGGGCTGTGTTGTGTTTTACTTTGTTTTTTAGTAAAATTCCTCATTGCTTCATTGTGTAGGTTAATGACATAAGATCAAAACATAATTCAATAAAAACAGTTCTGGTCCTGGCAAAAAAAATGTGGACTAAGCACTCAGCTCCTGAGACTGATTTAATTTAAGGATCTGTTTTACATTATCTAGGTGTATAGATGGGGATGACACGGTTTTCAGGTTACCTTTCATAAGTATTTTGTTTCTCCATGGAGCTTTTTTATTAATTTATCAGCAGTGAGGTTTGGGTTTGTGCTTCCTGACAAATTCTTTGAGTACATATATTTTTTGTGTTGTTGGTTAATCACAGAGCCATATTTTTATCAGGCATGCTTTATCATGGAGGGTATGAAAATGGAGGAGACTGCCAAGGATAAATATTTAAATAAAAGTTACCTTGCCTCCACACATAGATAAGCTGAGGAAATACCAATGAGTACCAAGACTCATTGCTGGAAGTAGGTTTCGGGTGTTAACTTCAACACAGAGAGCATTGGCTTGTAAAGTCCAGGCATGTAATTTATATTTAAGAAGGGAATCAATTCACTCAGCTCATCCTAGGTGTAGTGTCCAGTAAATTAATATATCTGCCTTTTCCTCAAGCTAAAAAATGACCTTTTAAGTAATTAGTTCAAACTTATCAAGTGCTAGCATGAGCCAGGCATGTGCTGATAATAAGCTCTTTACATGCATTGTCACAGTGTTGTCCTTCTCCTTTATTTCCTTTCTTAAAAGAAAAATATAAAGAAATGTGATTCAGAGCAGTAACTTGTTCCAGGTCATACAAGAAGTGATGGAGATTTGAGCTTAGGTAAAATTTAACTTCGGTAATCTGACAGACTCAGTGGTCCACACCGTGGACTTATTTCACACCTGTGACTTTCTACTATAGTACTTGAGGTGGGCTAGTCTGGGCCCACACATGGGGCTACACGATACACTTCAGTAGAGGTCAACACACTGGCAAGTATTATAACCCATCCCTGCAAAAGGGCCTTGAACCATTTTGAACCTTCATCCAGAAAATGAGCTGAGAGCTGCAAGTTCAGGGCATTTGGCCATAGTCTGTACAGCTGGGAAAAAATACGCCTTCTAGGGATCTGTCAGGATTAGAGAAATGGGGATATTATTTTATGCATTTGTGTACATCTGAAATGCATATACTTTTTTGTTGTTATAAATTTGTGTCTTGAGAGCAGGAAAACCACGATTATATAGTTGTAAAGATAGTGTGCCATTCTGAAAAGAGAGGTCTATATTTATAGAGTAAAACTTGAGCTGGTGATCCCACTGCTACAATTTAGGACACATTTAGGTTATACTTTTATAGTGATATTGTGAGGTGTTATTATTGTTATGTTATGATATTGTTATGTGTTATTAATCTCATTTTGTGTTTTATTAGGAATTGTATTGCATTTTAGAGTTGTACAGATAAGTAAACCATTATTTATTGTGAGTTTTCATATGAGACTATTCCAGTTTAATTTCACATCATTTTATTTTGAAGTATTGTAATATAGTTCCTCCAGGATATTGTAAATTGTGACCTAGCCTACGGAACTAAAGAGTAGAGAACATCCTTATTCATCCTTGATAGTAAACAATGGGTGGAACTGTCCTTGTCTAAATATAGTTATGTAACATGGTGTTTCCTTAATTGCATTTCCATAGTACTTTTGTCATTGTAGTTAAATAGGTTCCTGAAAAATTAGTTGAGTTAGTGACCTAAGTTTTGAATAGGATATTATAAGAAGAATACAAAATAAAATTGTGAAAACAACAAAAAAAGTAGGCTGATGAAACAGTGTCCAAAATCCATTATAATTAATGTCTTAAGAAGTAATATGCTTGGCTTTTACTTAGTGAATTGGATTACATTTTTGTTTATAGAAATTAATTAGCCTTTGTGGTTGGGACAGTAGTGTGATAAGTGTGTAGATTTCATTTGTCTGGAGTTTCAAATGTTGTATAGTTGTGAATGGACACATCTTAAATATCATTTACAAGCAATAATCAGATGGCAAAGTATTTTCATACCATATGCTAGCTGCTGATACCTTTACAGAACATCATGTGATGTTTACAAAACACCTGCTCCAGGACATAGAATGTCTGATGAGAGACAATATTGCAATTCAGTATTTAAGTCCTTTGAATGTCAGCTGTATAAGGGAGACAGCACTTTCTCCCAAAGCCTACTTTCATTTTATTTTTTAAAAATTTTATTTATGGCTGTGCTGGGTCTTCATTGCTACAAGTGGGCATTCTGTAGTTGTGGAGAGTCGGGAGCTGCTCTGGTTGTGGGCTTGGGCTTCCATTGCTGTGGCTGCTTCTGTTGCAGAGCACAGGCTCGAGGCGCTTGGGCTTCAGTAGTTGTGGTGCATAGGCTTAACTGCCCTGCGCATGTGGGATCTTCCCGGACCAGGACTCAAACCCGTGTCCCTTGTGTGGCAGGCGGGATTCTTAACTGCTGGACCACCAGAGAAGCCCCTTTATTTTTATCTTTTATTGACATATAGTTGATTTACAGTGTTGTGTTAGTTTCAAGTGTACAGCAAAGTGAATCAGTTTTCAATTTCTTTTCCCATATAGGCCATTACAGAGTACTGAATAGAGTTCCCTGGGCTATACAGTAGGTCCTTATTAGTTATCTGTTTTATAATATGTGTGTATGTAGGTCCCAATCTCCCAGTTTATCCCTCTCCTCTTCTCCCCCCTGGTAACAGTAGGTTTGTTTTCTACATCTGTGAGTATTTCTGTTTTGTAAATAAGTTCATTTCAGGAGCCTACTTTTATTCTTATGTGTGCTTGAGGACAGATTGCAGGCAGATTTTGTTGTTGATGTTACCCGTGAGAGGTTGTAGGCTATTTCCCTAAAGAAGAATTTTTACCTTTTCAGTACATTGCCTTTTCAGTGTGTGTGTGTGTGTGTGTGTGTGTGTGTGTGTGTGTGTGTGTGTGTGTTGTCTTCAACTATCTACCCGTTATTTCATGATTTTAAAGCGATTTTAATATTTTGTGTAAGCATTTCAGAACTCACCATAAGGTACATCAGATCAGATCAGTCGCTCAGTCGTGTCCGACTCTTTGCAACCCCATGAATCGCAGCACGCCAGGCCTCCCTGTCCATCACCAACTCCCGGAGTTCACCCAGACTCACGTCCATCGAGTCAGTGACGCCATCCAGCCATCTCATCCTCTGTCGTCCCCTTCTCCTCCTGCCCCCAATCCCTCCCAGCATCAGAGTCTTTTCCAATGAGTCAGCTCTTCGGATGAGGTGGCCAAAGTACTGGAGTTTCAGCTTTAGCATCATTCCTTCCAAGGAAATCCCAGGCTGATCTCCTTCAGAATGGACTGGTTGGATCTCCTTGCAGTCCAAGGGACTCTCAAGAGTCTTCTCCAACACCACAGTTCAGAAGCATCAATTCTTCGGCGCTCAGCCTTCTTTACAGTCCAACTCTCACATCCATACATGACCACAGGAAAAACCATAGCCTTGACTAGACAAACCTTTGTTGGCAAAGTAATGTCTCTGCTTTTGAATATGCGATCTAGGTTGGTCATAACATAAGTGGGTTTTATTGTACTGCAAAGAAGACTGGTATTTAAGCTCCATGTAACTTTGTAGTTCTGTCCTTCTTTGAGTTGTCATAGATTTCCTAAACAAAATTGGTTTCAGCCAGTGTGTTCTTAGCTCCCAGTGATGACTAATTTCTAACCGCTTGGCTCACATTAGAATTTTATTTAAAAAAATAAAAAGAGTTTTCTTGGTGGCTTGACACTGTTATCCTGAAATCATGAGTAGTGCTTTTTGCCTTAAAGTCTACTTTGGTAGCAGTATAGCTTTCTTTGCTTTCTCTTGATCAATGTTGCCTGCTGTATCTTTTTTCTATCCTTATATGTTCCAACCTTCTTTATCCTAGAAAAGCATCATGAAGTTCGATTTAGTTTTTTATTTCTTTAGTCTGACAATTTTAGTCTTTAAATTAGAATTGTTAGTCTATTAGTGTAATTGTTACTATATTTGGAAATGTGCATTCTTTCCTCTTAGTATTACTTCTACCCTGTTTACTCTCTCCTCTCCTTTTGGAACTCTAGTTACAAGGAACCAGTTAAAGTTACCAGGAACACCTGGTAGACTTTTTCACAGTGTTCCCCAATCTGCTCCTTTTTCCTTTTTTTTTGGCCACACCGTGTGACGTGGAAGATCTTTGTTCCCCCACCAGGGATCAAGCCCGTGTCCGCTGCAGTGTAAGTGTGGAGTCTTAACCACTGGACCACCAGGGAAGTCCTTGATCTGTGCCTAAATCTACCCTTTGAATTCTTAGGTTTAGTTAATATACTTTTCAGATCTAGAATTTCAATTTGATTCTTATAGATTCCAGTTCTCAGTTGAAATTCTTCATATTTTTATATGTTCTTTCCTCTTTCTTCCCCTGTTTTTTAAAATAGGAAATTTAAGCCATTGTTATTTAAAAGTCTTTCCGTTAACTTCAATGTCTGGATTATCTGAACATCTGTTTCTGTTTTTTCCTTTTGGTTTTTAGTTATAGGAATGCTGAGCATTATGAATAAAATGAAGTTCCAGATGCTTCTGCTTCAGAGAGGAAATCCCTCATCCTTTTTGCTAGTCAGGTAGAGTAGGGGCTCATCACCTAATCCTGTTAGGGGCTGAGTTGATGGTTGAGATTGTGTTGCCGGTTTGGTACGGCAGGGATTCTCTTTAGTTTGTGTTTAATGCTGTTTGCCTTTAATGTTAGCAAGTAGCCAGCCATCCAGGGCTTCCAACTGATACTCTCATAAATTCACAGGGATCCCTCCTCCTGGTAGCTTCTCTGCTCTAATCTTTGCTGAGAGCAGTGAGGTTGTTGAAAACTCTACTCTTGATTTTCGGGGCTTTTAGTTTTGTTTTGAAGCCTTCTTTGTGCAACTGCAGAATTTGGTAAATGTCTTCAGGAGAAGGCCAGCCTTTTGTCAGGCCCGGTTCTTCAACTCTCCTCTTTCACTGGGATCTTGACCTGTGGAGTCTTGCTTTTCATCTCTACCAAAAGCTCTCATGGTTCCTCTGCAGAAGGAAAGTCTTGATTCTCAGCTTTTTGCCCCAGAATCATCAGTACGTCATTTGGATTCTCTACAGTTCTTCCCTTTTTCCAGAATCTAGAGCCTTCTAGTCTTGGTTGCTTCCGCTGCTTTCTGATGCATTTAAACATTGGTTTTCAAAATGTTGCTGACTTTCCTAATACTCAGCAGCAGTGTTGGTCTGCCACAAGCTACTTGGTCATATTCAGAAAAGAGTTTCCCGCTAGGAATGAAGTTATAAGAAGAAATTAATCTTTTTATAATTGTGGTGCTTACTTTATAGCCAGGCTCTGTCTATGGAATTCTCCAGGCAAGAATACTGGAGCAGGTAACCATTCCTTTTTCCATTGGATCCTCCCTACCCAGAGATCAAACCTGGGTCTCCCACACTGCAGGCAGATTCTTTATTATCTGAGCCATCAGGGAAAGTTACTTTAATTTAGAGCAGTGGTTCTCAAGGAGCTCCTAGCCACATCACCTGGAAACTTGTTAAGAATGCAAATTCTCAGGCCCTCCCTACCCCCAGACCACCTGAATCCATGTTGTAACAAGTCTTCCAAGCATGATACTTATGCATGCTAAAATATGAGAACCACTGCCTTAGAAGTTAGTTGTTTGGCTGTTTAAGTTTCTCCTACCTCCTACAGTTGAACGCTAGAGGGTATATAGGGGTGTTAAAACCAACATTTAGCCGAGTAAATGAAGATCTAATTGGCTTTATCAAATGATTCATGAATCAGGCAGCATCTCTTCTGACAAAGAGATACTTTGAGAGGTTACACAATGTGGAAGGCTTCTGTAGTAAGCAGCAGGGACAGGAAAGGAAGTCATCATCAGCAAGGAAAAATGAAAGTTCATTGGAGGAAAGTAAAAGCTCAGGTGACCCTAGCTTCTCATTGGTTGAGCTACAGCATTTTCTTTTGGCTGGGCCGGTTGCTGGGAAAGAAGGAAGTCTTTCTCTTGCTGAGGTAATAAAGTAGTGCACTTCCTGTTTGGAAGTGCAAGGTACATCTCTTCTGTTGCGGTCACTGACGTCTTTCCTGCAGGGTAATTGATGTCTTCCTGTTTGAGGTAATTGATGATGAGGATGACGAGGGAAGTAGTAGCACGTGAGAGCTCCCTTTACAGGCCTTCTTGATACCTATTTTAGTTAGGTTTTCTTTTTTAAAAAAAATTTTCACAAGGGACAAAAGGGAAAGAAAACTCTCTAAGCAGTTACTTTGTGAGTCTTATGAATAAATCATTTAATAAATCTAGAAGATACCTATTGAGTACTCATTCTGTTCCTGGTGCTGTGTTGTCTACACACATGGAATGGACAAGTTAGTAAGTAAATGTAATAGAACATGAGTGTTGTAATAGCTGTAGTTATAAAATGCTCTAGGGAGACTTCCCTGGTTGAGAATCTGGCTTGCAGTGCCGGGGACTTGGGTTTGATCCTTGGTCAGGGAACTAAGACCCCACATGCTGCTGCAGAACAACGGAGCTGGTGCACTGCAACTGAAGCTTCCTTGTGCCGCAGCAAAAGAGCCTGCAGCGAAGATCCCATGTGCCGCAACTAAAACCTGACACAGTCAAACAAATAAGTAAATAAATCTTAAAAAAAAAAAAAATGCTATAGGAGCCAGAGAGATGGAATTATTCTGTCAGTGGGGGAAGGGGAGTCAGACATTTGAAATAGGGTGGGATTTGAAGGCCGATGAACAGAAGGGTATTCTAGACTTGTTCGTGAATAGAATGACTGTGTACCTTGTTATTGAAAACAGTCACTTTTGAGAACCAAAGGGATGCTTTTATGTCAGGACTGTTATCATTAACTGGGATGTATGATCAGCCTATTTGTAAAGAGGAAGTGATGCTGTGGATCCACAGGTCTGTGTCAACTAGTGAAAGACTAATTTCTTTCAATTATTTCTGGAATTTACAACAGTTCTAATTGGTTTACAGGACTGCTGTAACAAATTACCACAAACTAGGTGCTTAAAATGACAGAAATTAATGGGTTTTTTGGTAGTTCTGGAGGCTAGACGTCTAAAAGCAAGGGCCATGCTCTCTCTGAAGGCTGTAGGGAAGATGGTTGCTGCAGGCCTTGGAGTTTCTTGGCTTGTAGCTATGTTCTTCCAGTCTCTGCCTCTGTGGCCACGTGGCCTCTGCGTGTTGCTGTGTCTCCCAGGGCCTTCTGTAAGGATACCAGTCATGGGATTTAGGACCCACTCTAATCCAGTATGACTTCATGTTAATTACATTTGCAAAGACATTGTTTCCAAATCTAGTCACATTCACATTATTGGGGTCCAGCCTGTCTTTTGGGAGGTCACAATTCAACCCATAGCAGATGGGATTGTTTTAACAGCTTTTGAAAGTTTCTGCAGTTTAATTTATTGTTACACAACAAGGCATTTTTCTCACAAGCTTAGAATATAATACAGATATTTATTTGAGCCCTCTAACAAGTCTGAATAAATACATCTCATTCCAGGCAGTTGTTTTTTGTACTTCTCTTATCTCATAGATCCATGTATGTCTAGCCCAGTGATAGCAACTGGCGAAGGATGAAATGGCTGCAGCAAAGCTAAAATGAAGGTATAATTTTGCAAAACCAGAACCCTTTGATCACTGAAGCCACCTTTACATATTGTAGTTTGCTGTTACTTTGTGTTACTGACCAGTTGAGAAATGGCTGCTTCTGTGGAAGAAGAAGGGATAGAGCCTGGTAGAAGTAGACCTGAGCAGCCAGGTTATTTTGTGTGTAATTTTGAGCTACTCACCTCAGGAATGGCACGCTCAGATTGGAGTCATAATTTCACTTCACTGACGAGGGTGTGACATACAATAGAAGATTGTTGCCTGGAGTTAATTCCTCAAGAATGCTGCTCTGCTGGCTCTGCTCATTTCAACAACATAAACTGTACATTATACTCCATGGGGTTGACTATTGTTTGAAATTATTTGGGTGTTTGGATACTTTTGTCTTGTTATATTTAACATTGGAACTCTGCCACTAATTCTCTGTGTGACATTCACATTCATTTTGGAGGCAATGTATTTCATGCTATGAAAGTCAGTGAAACGTGTACAGTCTTTGATTAAACTTATAGTATCTTCATAACATGTAAAGTCAAGGACTAAAAGAGGACATAGAAAGAGCACCTGTTAAAAGAAAAAAGATGTCAGAGAAAATGAACAAAGAACAGGAACAATTTAATTCTTCAGAGAAAGCATGCTAATGACCAATAAGTATCTATAAAGATGGTTAATTTAAGGACATATGTGTTAAAACAAGAAATGCTTCTCCTTTTTTGCCTCTCAGATCGGCAGTGATTAAAGACTAATAATGTAGCTTTTCTGAGTTTTTGGCAAAGTAGATCATTGTAGGTGGGAATGTAAATAGGTATGACCTTTTTGTAAGACCAGTTTGGGGATATAAATCAAAGTTTACAAGGCATACACCCTTTGACATTCCATGTCTGTTCCTAGGAAGCTATTTCCATTTTGCGAATGGTCTGCTCAAATCCTTAGATTTATAAATTTTATTAATATAATTTCTAAATATGATAAAATACTCTCTTGTCCTCTTTACTTAAAATAGTTTTCCTGGTCTCTTATTTGCCTTTGTATTTTGGTTCTAAGATGGGATCTTTTAAAAACTAGGTAGATGTTTCACTTTAGTTATTCAAATCTGTTTCCTTTCTGATTTCTCCTGCAGCTTGTAAGCTTAGATAGCCCTCACGTCTTTAGAAGTTTCATAAATACTTAATTTTAGTTCTTTCTATTTTTTCACTTGTCTTTAAAGAACTTTAACTCTTTATGGTACCTGTAGTTAACTTTGGGGGGTACTAGATTGCTGACCAGTAATTCCAGCATTGTTTATTGAACATTCTTCCCTTCTCCTTCCTCTAATTATTATATTAGAGGCACAGAATATATTAAATATTATATTAGTAATAAATTATTTTATGTATTAGCAATTCATTTGGGGGTCAACTCTAGTGACTTGCTAGTTCTGTTGCTAAGTTCACAGTGTTTCAACTAGTTTGCAGAAAATTAAAATTTAGTAAATTAAATTAATTTAGAATATTTTTAAAAATTCTTGCCTATGTATTATTGCTGATAAAACATGGAATTTTTTTTGACTGTGTTATTTGGTATGTAGAGTCTTAGTTCCCTGACCAGGATTTGTCACTCGCCCTGTGCAATGGACAGTGGAAATGTGGAGTCCTAACCACCGGGGAAGTCCCCAGATATGGAATAATTTTGTCAAGTTCAAAAGAGTCTTTTGGAATTCTATTGTTATTTATAGAAAACTTAAAAATTTGGAAACATTTGCTTATTTATAAAATATTTAATTTTCTCATACTGTGTCTTGGTATGTCTTGCCAACTACTTAAGCCTTCTTTATATCTCAGTATTTTTATGCAGATGAATAATTACTTTTTACACACACACACACACACACACACACACACACACAGTGAGCCGTGTGGCATGAAGGATGTTAGTTCCTCAACCAGGGATCGACTCCCCGGCTCCCCCCGCCCGCCCCGACACACGGTGAAAGCACAGAGTCTTAACCACTGCACCTCCAGGGAAAGTCCCTAGTTTTCTTATTGAAATAGTTCCTAGATGTTTTTACATTTTGATACTATTGGGAATGAGATCTCTTTTTATATTTCCTAATTTATAGTTAGGTTATTATAAGAGTTTCATAGATTTCATGTACACATATGTAGCTTTTTCATATAAATAAAAATTCATTTATGAAATTTAGTAATTTTAAAATTAACTCCTCAATGTTCATAGTGTTTTTTTTTAATTTTATTTTATTTTTAAACTTTACATAATTGTATTAGTTTTGCCAAATATAGGGCTTCTAGCTATATAGTCACATTTTCTAGACAGTAAGTGCTATGAGAACTGAAACATTATTTTTACTTACATTTGTATCCTAGGTGCCTGTTATATAAATCAGTATATAAATATTTGTTGAATAAATAAATGAGGTCATGATGAGTAGAGAAAGCACTATGAGAACATAGTGGCTGTCTTGGGAGTAATGTTTTCTTTATTTTCTATGGCTGTATATATCTTAGGGTTTTTAGAGTAACCATCTTTTACTTCTGTAACTATAAAAGAAAAAATTTAAGGGGAAAAGCTTAACTTTAAATTCCGTTTCTTATCTGAGGTTCAAGGACAGTTTATTATTTTAGTAGAGTTGATTGGATGTTTTCTGTAAATCCCAGGTGCGTTGCCCAGAGGAATGATCTGTGAGGACATGACATTGAACCTAAGAAAAGGAAGCAGGCCTCTCACAAGGAAGATAATGGGAAACTACTCAGATGTACAGAGTATTTTTTGGTTTGGTTTTACGAAATGAACCTGGTTTGCATGCAGAGCCTTAAGGAAGAACAGACACACCTCTGTGGACTCTGTACTCCTCTGGCCCTTTTCAGGGTACTCAGTCCAGATTGAGTCCTAGCCCTGCGGCAGAACTCACAGCAGTCTCGGCTATCTCAGCAGTAGAGATCATTCTTACTCCATCCTCCCTGGTATGAGTAGGCCAGTTGAATTACGCGCTTTCTATGCCCAGGTTGCTCAGTAAAAGTCTACTTGGTGTGCAGAGCTCGGACAGGAGCTGGGTGTGCTCCCCCTGACCTCCCTCCTGGGTGCAGTGCTGATGGTAGCTCACCTCTGGGTTGTGGCCCATCTGGGAAGGGATAGGTCTTTCTGCCCAGGAAAGACAGAATTGAGTCTCAGAATTGACCCCCTGTGTTTCTCCCTAGCTGAAGAGGGTATGGCGTCTCTAGCTCTGATGTCTAACCTGGGTGTGCTGACTGTACCTGCTTTGCCCACCAGAACAGCTTCATTACCACTGCATAACCTTTGGATCATGGGATGTACGTTCTTTTTGGTGGCTTACTTGCTTGCTTTGTTTTCCATACTTAGTAACAGAAATGATCTGAGTGCTGTGTACAACTGTCTGATACACACTGGTTCAATCATGTTGTTGTTCAGTCGCCCAGTCATGCCCTACTCTTTGTGACCCCATGGACTGCAGCACACCAGGCTTCCCTGTTTAGTCATAGGTGTTTTTACTTAATAGACTTTAAGTGGAATTTTTTTTTAAAGTTTTCATTTTAAATTACAGATTAGCAAGAAGTTGCAAAAATAATCCGGAGAGGTCCTGTATTCTTTTCACCTAGGTTGCCCCAGTGGTTATGTCTTGCATAGCTAGCTGTAGTACAGTTGTAGTAAGTTGACATCTTTCAATGTGTATTATAGTTCTATGCCATTTTATCACATACGTAGATTCCTATAACCACCACCATAGTCAAGATACTGAACTGTTACCACTAAGAACTCCCTTATGCTATCCCTTTGTAATCACATCCTGTATGGGTAGACCCTAGGACTGTTCCCCAGGTCTTGTAATTCACAGAAGGACTTGAAGAACTCCTGTATTGTTGTTTTATTGCAGTGAAAGCATACAGTGAAACGGGATGGATGAAGGAAAACAGTGCATTGAGCAGAATTTGGAGGATACCAGATGTGAGCTTCCAAAAGTCATCTCCCAGTGGAGTTGACAGGATGCTTTTAATCCCTCAGCAGCAAACTCTAGCGCCAGGTGTGAAATTTTCTGTTGGGGAAGTTCACTTAAGACTAAGTTTCCAGGGTTTTTGTTGGAGGCTGGTCACACAGGCACAAGCACCTTTATGACTGACCCCCAAAAGGAAAGCAGTATTCACTGGACCTTGCACAGTACACGCCATACAGTGTACAGTCTGCACAGACTGGTTAGACAGGTTGGCACAATGTGGATCAAGACTATGAGCATACAGAACACCCTGATCAGTGAGTCTGTAAGGGCACTCACTCTTAAGACCTCAGTTCCCAGGAGCTGGCCAAGAGTCAGCCACACAAACAGGCCCTTCTGAAAGTGAGAATGTGCATGATTTGAGCAACTCAGGCCTGCTTGGTTAACTCTTCCTGCATACCTTTGCTTACCCTGCTTTGTTAGAGATAGGATATGGAGAAATAATTGTGGGCCTGGGGTGGAGGTGAGGCTTGGGTTGGTTGGGATCAGATCAGATCAGTAGCTCAGTCGTGTCCGACTCTTTGTGACCCCATGAATCGCAGCACGCCAGGCCTCCCTGTCCATCACCAACTCCCGCAGTTCACTCAGACTCATGTCCATCGAGTCAGTGATGCCATCCAGCCATCTCATCCTCTGTCGTCCCCTTCTCCTCTTGCCCCCAATCCCTCCCAGCATCAGAGTCTTTTCCAATGAGTCAACTCTTCGGATGAGGTGGCCAAAGTACTGGAGTTTCAGCTTTAGCATCATTCCCTCCAAAGAAATCCCAGGGCTGATCTCCTTCAGAATGGACTGGTTGGATCTCCTTGCAGTCCAAGGGACTCTCAGGAGTCTTCTCCAACACCACAGCTCAAAAGCATCAATTCTTTGATGCTCAGCCTTCTTCACAGTCCAACTCTTACATCCATACATGACCACAGGAAAAACCATAGCCTTGACTAGATGGACCTTTGTTGGCATAGGTACTACTTCAGAAAGAGTGAAAGCTGAGACCTAACTGATGAGAGGGAAATTACCTTATGAACAGAGTCACAGCTTCTAGGCATTAGAACACACTTGCAAAGGTTCCCAGAAGAGAGAACTTGAAAGGAGTCCTAAGTTAGCTTTCTGTTGTTGCCATAATGAATTACCACACACTCAGCAGTTTAAAACAGCACCCAAAGTTCTGTAAGTCAGAACTCCTGGCAGCTCAGCTTGTGCTCCGTGAAGGTTCTCAGGAGGTCAAAATTAAGATGTCATCTGATCTGGGCTCTTACCTGGAGGTTATGGGGAGAATCTGCTTCTAGGCATACTCAAATGTTGGTAGAATTGAGTTCAATAAAGTTCTATGACCGAGGTTGTCATTTCCTTGGTTGTCAGCCAGGGGTCTTTCTCAGCTTCTAGAAGCCACCCACATTTCTTATATTTCTCTTCAAAGCCAACAAGGGTTCTTTGACTCTCTTTGATTTCTCTGTCATCCTCTTCTGCTTTATATTTTAAAAACAATTTTCTTGAAATATAGTTTATATACCATAGGATTCACCCATTTAAAGAGCACAATTCAAAAGCAGCCTTGACCACACCAACTTTAGAACATTTTCATCACCTCAGAAAGAAACTCCATGCCCTTTAGCTGTCTCCTTATTTCATTCTATCTCTCTCTGTCCCCCCCTGAGTTACAAAGCAACCATTATTCTGCTTTCTCTCTAGACTTCCCTGTTCTGAACATTCATACGAATGGGATCATATAATGTGTTGTCTTTTATGACTGGCTTCTTTCAGTTAGCAAATGTTTTCAAGGTTAGTCCTGTTGTGGCGTGTGTCAGTACTTAATTCCTCTTTATGGCTGAATAATATTGATACTTCATTGTGTGAATGTACTACATTTTGTTGATTTATCAGTTGATGGACATTTGGGTTGTTTTCAACATCATTAGACTATTAGGGAATTGCTGATATAAACATTCATATACAGGTTTTTATGGGGACATATGTTTTCATTTCTCTTGGGCATATACCTTGGAGTGGAATTGCTCAGTAACTCTAATTAAAATCATTTGAGAAACTGTCAGATGGTTTCCAAAAGCAGCTGCACCATTTTACATTCCCATCAGCAGTGTATGAATGTTTCAGTTTCTCCACATATTTGTCAACATTTGTTATTATCTTGCTTTTTAATACTAGCCATCTAATTGAGTGCGAAGTGGTTTTTCATTTTCCTAATGAGTAATGATGTCAGAAGTCATTTAATGTGCTTACTTACCATTGGTATGTCTTCCTTGGAGAAGTGTCTGTTCAGCTCTTTTACCCATTTTGATAACTGGAGTATTTATCTTTTAAAATATTGAGTTGTAACAGTTCCTTATATATTCTGGATACACGTTCTTTATCAGATTCATGATTTGCAAATATTTTCTCCCTTTCTGAGGGTTGTCTTTTCACTCTCTTGACGGGATCTGTGGAAGCAGAGAAGCTTTTAGTTCTCATGAGCTACAATTTGTCTATCTTTTCTATTGTTTATGCTTTTGGTGTCATCTAAGAATCTTTGCCAAGTTTAAAATCATGAAATTTTACCTGTGCTTTTTCCCAAGAGTTTTTATAGTTTTAGTTTTCGCATTTAGGTCTTTTTAAAATATATATTTATTCATTTCTTTCTTTCTTTTGGCTGCACTGGTTCTGATCGTGGCACGTGGGATCTCCAGTCTCTTGCAGCATGTGGGCTCTTCAGTTGCACATGCCAACCCTTAGTTGTGGCACAAGGGATCTAGTTTCCTGACTGAGGATTGAACCTGGGCCCCCTGCATTGGGAGCACAGAGTCTCAGCTACTGGACCACCAGTAGCTCTTTAATCAATTTTTAATTTCTCTGTATGGTGTAAGGCAAAGGTCTGACCTCATTCTGTATGTGTGGTATCTCAGCATCATTTGTTGAGAGGACGCTTCCATTTGATAGTTGTGGCCATAGTTTGATGAGTTTATTTCTGGACTCACAGTTCTATCCCATTGATCCACGTGTCTGTCCTTGTGCCAGTTCCATGCTGTTTTGATTATCATGGATTTGTAGTAAGTTTTGAAATTGGTAACGTACGTCCTCCTACATTCTTTTTCAAGATTGTTTTGACTCTCTGGGTTCCTGTTGTCTTCTGCGTCTAAGGTTCATGTGCTTATATTAGGTACACCTGGAAAATCAGGATAATCTCTATTTTAAGGTCAACTGATTAGTAATCTTAATTATCTGGAAAGGTTTTTTTTTTTTTTGGTCATATGAGGTAGCATAATCACAGGTTAACAGCAGAGTGAACGTCATGGGAGCACAAGGCCTGTGAGGCTTAGATTTGTAAATAGGTAGAGAATGATAGGCGCAGAAGTTGGATAGAGGGGTATGAATGGGAGTTTCAGAAATATTTTGTCCAAAGTCACATTGCAGAGCTGGGATTTGAGTGCGTATTTGACCGATCTCCATGTTCTCGTGTATACATCAAGTTGGTCTTCATAGACTCATAGCTATTATTGTTGTTTCCATGTTAACCTGTTGAGCCCTTAGTATATGTGAAGTAGTCTTCACAGTTACGTTTTTTGAGCTCTAGCATAGTACTTGGCTTCCCTGGTGGCTCAGAGGTTAAAGCGTCTGCCTGGAATGCAGGAAACCTGGGTTTGATCCCTGGGTCGGGAAGATCCCCTGGAGAAGGAAATGGCACTCCACTCCAGTATTCTTGCCTGGAGAATCCCATGGATGGAGGAGCCTGGTGGGCTACATATAGTCCACGGGGTCGCAAAGAGTTGGACACGACTGAGCGACTTCACTTTCACTTTTCACTTTCACTTTGGGTGCAAATAGGCTGTACTGGAGTTGGCAAAAGGAAAAAGCAGTCAGGAATCAAGGGATGTGTTTCAGAATCTGAAGGTAGGCAGGCAGCCAAACCTTAGCAAAGGGTTGGAACTGAGAAATGGAAGCCCCTCGGGACCTAGAGAATATTTTTCTTCTACCACTTTTCTCTGCTTCTTGTTGTGTATCTGTTTCAGTCTGCAGACTGATTATCCTGTTACTCAGACCGCTTGTTGGAAGGTGGTCCTGCCTCAGCTTCTCCATCATTCAAAAGAACAATCCAGACTGAGTTTCATTTCCAGAACTTCATTTTGGGTCATGTATCCACCTCTGGTTGCGTCGACCATGGCCCTGAAGTTGGGGGGAGGGGGGTGCACATATACAAACATGGCAACCTGTAGATTTAGAGATTTACATTTGGGGAACACTTCCCCAAGGAAAGGGAAGTTGCTGACGCCTATGTTAGGTAGCCTCTCTAAAATATGTTCATTTTAGTAACAGCTGTGCTATCGTCTTTGTAGTATAAAAACAAAATTTTAAGCTTACTGAATGAAAAGGAAAAAAGTAGATATTTCTTTTTGCCTACTTCTCTTGAAATTGAAGGACCACAGGCTGATGATGGTGAGTTTAGCTCAGGCTCTCAAAATAGTTTGAGGAACTCAGGACGTAGTACAAGTTTAGGCTTTGTGATGTCCCTGCCACTTACTACCTTTTTGATCGAACAGATTATAGCTTCGCAGTCTCAATGTCTTTATCTGTATTATAATAGAAGAAAGTAGATGGTCTTTAAAAATTCTCAGTTTAACATTCTAGAATCTTGACTAGACTTCATTAACCTTCTTTCTAGCTCAGCCTCATTTACTAAATGATAAGTACGATAAATCTAAATCCTGTCTGTCCTTGGTGGTGGTGATGGTTTAGCCACCAAGTCATGTCTGACTCTTGGGACCCTGTGGACTATAGCCTGCCAGGCTCTGCTGTCTATGGGATTTCCCAGGCAAGAATACTGGAGTGGGTTGCCATTTCCTTCTCCAGGGCATCTTCCCAACCCAGGGATCTAACCTGCATTTCTGTGGCTCATTGCATTGGCAGGTGGTTTCTTTACCACTGAGCTGCCTGGGAAGCCAGAAAAAAAGTATAGATTTATGTGAACACCTCCATAATACATCTCAGTACAGTTCTATTACCTCTAAAAAAGTTTCTTGTGCTGTTCATTTATAGACTCCCGCCCTAACATCAGTTTCTAACACACTGATTATAGAGTACATAAATTTTTTAAACTGGCTTCATTCACACAGCATAAAGCATTCGGGAATTCATCCCAAGTTGTTTGGTGTAGCATCACTTACTTTTTTTTTCTAAGTAGCATTCCATTGCATGGATGTGCCACAGTTTGTTTATTCATTCATCTACTGAAGGATATTTTGGTTGTTTCCATTTTTTAACTGGTCATAAATACTGTCACTAGAAACACTGTATAGATTTTTGAGTGAACATCAGTTTTATTTCTCTGGAGGAAGTAACTAGGAACTGGACTGCTGGGTTGTATGTTAAGTGTATCTAACTTTTAATGAAATTACCAAATCGTTTTCCATGGTAGATGTACTATTTGCATCCCACTAGGAGGGTTCTCTGGAGAAGGCAATGGCACCCCACTCCAGTACTCTTGCTTGGAAAATCCCATGGACGGAGGAGCCTGGTGGGCTGCAGTCCATGGGGTCGTTAAGAGTTGGACACGACTGAGCGACTTCCCTTTCAGTTTTCACTTTCATGCATTGGAGAAGGAAATGGCAACCCACTCCAGTGTTCTTGCCTGGAGAATCCCAGGGACAGGGGAGCCTGGTGGGCTGCTGTCTATGGGGTCGCACAGAGTCGGACACGACTGAAGTGACTTAGCAGCAGCGGCAGAAGGGTTCTCAGAGAAGGCAATGGCACCCCACTCCAGTGTTCTTGCCTGGAGAATCCCAGGGACGGCGGAGCCTGTTGGGCTGCTGTCTATGGGGTCGAAGAGTCGGGCACAACTGAAGCAACTTAGCAGCAGGAGGGTTCTAGTTGCTCTGCATCCTTGCTTGCACTTGGTATTGTCCTTAATTTTAGCCTTTCTAGTAGGTGTGAATGGATGTCTCATGGTGGTTTCAATTTGCATTTCTCTGACGGATGATAATATTGAACTACTTTTCATGTGCTTAGCTGCCACGTTGTCAAGGCGATGTGACTGACATGGGTTCTTACCGTCTGAAATGTAACCAGTTAGCCTTCCAGTTTCATAGATGCTGGCAGAAGTCATGAGACTCTGGAATCGGAGACAAAGGACTTCATTATTCACAGGACGTAAATAAAACAAGCTTCATCTCACGTGGGCTACCTTTGGTCCCCAGCCCCGTGGGGCTGGTGTCACAGCCGAGGAACCTAAGCTTAAGGAACTCAGATTCTTTACAATGGGCAGCAAACAAAGCCACCTGACTTTTGACCTGGAGGGTAATATTCTATTTTACTTGACAGTAAACAAACTTGTCTTCTGCTCTGAAGGGAAGCAGAAGATATTCCTTCTGAGAATGTTGGATATGCAAACTTTCTTGAGATAGTCTTAATTACAAAGGCCCCTTGTACAGAAATGTGAGAAACCATGGAGAATCGTCTCCTGTGTGTTTATCTTCTTTGGATAAGTCTGTTCAAGTCTTGCCCATTAAAAAAAAAATCAGATGGTTTTCCTTTCTGTTGAGTTTTGAGAATTATACATATCCTGGGTGCAAGTCCTTTGTCAGATACATGATTTGCCAGTGTTTTCTCCCAGTCTGTAGTTTGTATTTTCATTTTTCTCTCAGTGTCATTTGCAGAGCAAAAGTTTTTAGTTTTGCTGACAAGTTCAGGCTGCTGGTTCCAACCCTACTTCTGTGAGGTGTGGTTCCCGTGTCCGTTCATTTTTCAGAGGCTTCACAGTGCTATTTCAACCTGTTTTCTGGTGCGTGCCAGTCTGAAACCTGTGCAGTGGTCTCTATTAGTGTGAGTTTTAGTCTTTGGTCCTGAAGAGCATCAGACCTTTGCATGCATGCATGGGCTAGGGTGTTCACAGCTTGCTTTCTTGAATTCTCCTCAGTGATTCCTCCTGTATTTTTTAAGTTCCCTCGGGGTTTATCTTTTCTCTTCTGGGTTGAAAGCTGTGGAAGTAGTTACCCTGCTCTGTCTTGTACTCCCATCACTGTCTGGGAGACTCGAGAGAGGGAAAAATGAGGACTTCCCCTTGAACAGAGGGTAGCTCTCACAGTTTCTCATTCCAGTCGCTTCTGTGGACATTGTATGATTGCCAGTGGCTCAAGAGAAGGGGGGAAAGATGAGGAAATGGAGGGATTTTCATATTTCCTCTCAGTGTTAGGAGTTCCTATTCTCATTCTTTGAGCCAGAACTAAAGGAGCTCTCTCTGTGCCCTGGAGTTCATTTCTGGGTTGACTTGGTGATATTGGAGGGGAGAAAGGGTAGCCTGAACAGGGGAGGGGTTCAGTGATACAGTGAGTTCTGGCCTTCTTCCTTAATTCTCCTCCTCCCTTTTGCCTTTGAGAATCCTCAGAAGTAATGCTTGGTGCGTGCCTCTTTAGTTGTGCTGCACAGGCTTCTCTCTGCAGTGGTTTCTCTTGTTGCAAAGCTCGGGCTGTAGGGTGCGCGGGCTTCAGTAGTTGTAGTAGTTGGGCTTAGCTGTCCTGCCACATGTGGGATCTTCCTGGACCAGGGATCGAACCCATGTCCCCTGCATTGCTACCAGGGAAGCCCCATCTTAACCATTTTCAAAGTGTATAATACAGAAGTGTTAACTATGTGTACCTTGTGCAACGGATCTCTAGAACCTTTTTATCTGGCAAAACTGAAAGTCTCTTCCATTGAACAGCAACTCCTCTTTGCCTCCCTCCCCCTACCCCCTGGCAACAATCATTCTACTTTCTGGTTTGAAGAGTTTGACTTACTTAGATACCTCATGTAGGTGGAATCATGTCTTTGATTTGTCTTTTTGTGATTGACTAATTCTACTTGACATAATGTCTTCAAACTTCATCCATGTTGTAGCACATGATAGAATTTCTTTCCTTTTGGAGGCTGAATAATATTCCATTGTGTATACCACATTTTCTTTATCCATTCATCCTGTGTTTATCCATTCATCCTTGGATGGATATTTAGATTGCTTCTAGCTCTTGGCTACTGTGAATAATGCTCAGTGAAGCATGAGCGTGCATATCTCTCTTCAAGATCCTGTTTTCAGTTCTTTGGGGAATATACCCAGAAGTGAGATTGCTGGATCATATGGTAATTTTATTTCTAATTTTTGAGGACTCTCCGTACTGTTTTCCACAGTGACTGTGCCATTTCACCTTCCCACCAGCTGTGCACAAAGGTTCCAATTTCTTTACATCCTTGTCAACACTTGTTGTTTGTGTTCTTTTTGATGATAGCCATTCTGACAGGCATGTGTGATAAGTCATTGTGGTTTGGGTTTGCATTTACCTAGTAATTAGTGATGTTAAACATCTTTTCACATGTTAGTTGGCTCTTTGTATTCTTCATGGCTCAGAAGGCCAAGAATCTGCCTGCAATGCAGGAGACCTGGGTTCAATCCCTGGGTCAGGAAGATCCCCCAGAGAAGGAAATGGCAGCCCACTCCAGTATTCTTGCCTGGAGAATTCTATGGACAGAGGAGCCTGGTTGGCTACAGTCCATGGGGCCACAAAAAGCTGGACACGACTGAGCAACTAACACTAACACACATATCTTCTTTGGGGAATTGTCTGTTCATGGCCTTTGCTGATTTTTAATTGGATTTTTATTGTTGTTGTTGAGTTTTAGTTCTTTACATATTCTGAATATTAAGCTCTTATCAGATAAATGGTTTGCAGATATTTTATCCAATTCCATAGGTGGCCTTTTCACTCTGTTGATTCCTTTTCTGTGCAGAAGTTTGATGTAGTCCCATTTGTCTGTTTTTGCTCTTGTTTCTTATGCTTTTGGTGTCGTATTCCAAGAAATTGGCACCAAATCCAATGTTGTGACGTTTTCCCCCTATATTTTGTTCTAGGAGTTTCATAGTTTTGTGTCTTATGTTTAGGTATTTAATCCAATCAGTCCTTTCTTAAAGTATGCTTTATTATTGGGCAGGAATAAGAAGTTTGTTCTTTAGTATGACAGGAATTTGCCATATTGAAACCTTCTTTTCCCTCTTCCTCCCCTTCCTTCTTTTACAGCATGAAGTTGATAAACTCATTCATTTTTTTTCTTATTTGCTTTGCTGTGAGCAGAATGATAGTGAATTCATTTTCAACAACACTTTCTTGTTTGCTCTTTGATTAGCAGGAGGAAGATGAGCCTTAAGTCTGAACGCCGAGGAATTCATGTGGATCAGTCGGAGCTCCTATGCAAGAAAGGATGTGGTTACTATGGCAACCCTGCTTGGCAGGGTTTCTGCTCCAAGTGCTGGAGAGAGGAGTACCACAAAGCCAGGCAGAAGCAGATTCAGGAGGACTGGGAACTGGCAGAGCGGTAAAAGGACTTAACTTGGGGTGTTTAGACAATGATGTAACTGGATACACAGCTTGAGAATACATTTTTCTCTTCTGTTTTGAGCTATCAGCAAGTCAGCTTAATTTTAAGAGAAATGGATATTTTCTTTCGTTCACCACTTAATGAATAGCTTTCAGTGATTTCTTCACTTTGTCTTAACTTTTAATTGTTTTGTGTTTGGGATGAGTTAAGTCTTAGTTCTCTAACATAGACAGTAAGCTCCTTTGAATGAAGATGAGCATACTTCACGGTGAAGATTAAATGAGGTTATAGATATGAGTGCTCAGGGCTTGGCTTATGACTTTCATCAAGCATTATTTTCCTCATTCTTTTAATATACTCAGCATGACATCTGGCACAGTGATAAGCACATAATAGTAGAAACCTGTTGATTTGTATCCATGGTCCTGAAAGTACAGAAATTTAACTTTTCCTTAAAAAATGGCATTTGTTAGTATTATCCAGGAAAATGACTGTGATAAAAATTAAAACATAGAATGTCTAGTGAGCATAGGAGCTAATAAAATGCCATGAATAGCACCACTGGACCACCAGGTTTTGTAGCTTTAGATAGTTCCCAGGTGATGTTGACACTGCTGTCTGGGGAATCACACTTTGAGAATCATAGTTCTATGGATAACTTTTGAGATTTGTTATGAATACCTCAAATTCAGCTGGTCCAAGGCCAGATTTCTTGCTTTTATTTCCTCTAATCCCCACTTCCAGCAGCTCCTCCTGTCCCTCTCTGTATCCAGTTAATGACGTCACTCTTTATTCAGTTGACTCCTTCGCTCCCACACACTGCTTGCAGGTAATTGAGCATGTTCTCCTTATTTCAGCTCAGAGAGGCCTTTTGAATTCTATCCTCTCCTGTTTCCAGGTTCTTGCTTCTCTCTCTTAAATCTGTGTACTCTGTTCTTAATTACTGTCTCTGTCCCTAGTCTGTCTGCCCCTCCAGGTGTCACACAGCTACCTGCATTATGTTTAAAGCACAGATCAGATAATGGTGTTGGATTATAGTCTTTCTTGATTCCCCACCATGTGATGAAGTCCAGGATTATAGCAGGCTTGGCAGTCGAGGCTTCTTACCACCTGGCGCCTACCTGTACATCCAACATCAGAGTCTATCATGTCGTTAGGGATCTGACTACATTGAATGAACTTGGTCCTCAACACAAGTCACATCCTTCCCATTTGTAGTAGTATCTTCTTTCTGGAATGCTCTTCCACTTGGTGGAATCCTCTTGATCCTTCTAAGACTGGCCTGAACATCACCATTATAAAAACTTTCATAAGACTTCCCTGGTGGTCCAGTGGTTAAGAATCCGTCTGCCAATGCAGGGGATGCGGGTTCAATCCCTCATCTGGGAAGATTCCACGTGCAGTGGGGCATCTAATCCTGTGTACCCCGGCTGTTGAAGCCTATGCCCTGGAGCGCATGCTCTGCAAAAAGAGAAACCACCGCAGTGAAAAGCCCGTGTACCACAAGTAGAGAGTAGCCCCTGCTTGCTGCAACTAAAGAAAGCCTGCACATGGTAACAAAGACCTGGCATAGCCAAAAATAATAAAATAAATTTAAAACAAAAAACCTTCTTGGACTCTTCCAGCAGACTTAGGTTTGTCCCCCTGTATTCTCACAGCACTAGGGTTTTGCTGTCTACTGTAGGCGCTGTCACATTATGTGGTAGTTATTGACTTAGCTCTTTCTCTCTTCTACCCTTGAGGTTGTCAGGGAAGAGGACTAGACTGTATTTTTTGTGTGTAATCCTCGTACAACTGCTGAATGAACTTGATCCACGGAGAAAGTCCCTTTTGAAGTTTGTAGTGGCACATAGGATAGTTTGCTGTCAGAGACCTCAGACCTCTTTGGTATTTAACCTCTAATTCTGAACGTTTTAGCTCCCCAATTCATCGAGTTATTACCTGTAGATGCAAGGAAAACTTGGAGACTATCAGGGTTACTCTTGATCTCTCCTTGAATTACAGACTGCAGCGGGAGGAAGAAGAGGCCTTTGCCAGCAGTCAGAGCAGCCAAGGGGCCCAATCCCTCACATTTTCCAAGTTTGAAGAGAAGAAAACTAATGAGAAGACCCGCAAGGTTACCACAGTGAAGAAATTCTTCAGTGCTTCATCCAGGGTTGGAGCAAAGAAGGGTAATTTTTCTGATTCTCTTTTTCCTTTTGTGCCCAGTGAGACACAGAATGTGTGTGGGCTCAGCTTTGTAATTTCTGTAAGCATTCAGAGATATCAACTCAGACTTGAGATGTTGGGTTGGAGGTGCAGATGACAAATGAAATCTCATTGGTTGGAGGACATTCTGTTTAAGAAAACTTATTTTTACTTTATCAGAGGAATAAAGATAGTTGAAACATATAGCTTTGTTTATAAAATTTATAGCCATCGTATCTGCTTGGGTGTTTTATTTTTTTGCCTTCAGTTTTTGAATATTGGTTTACTCTCCTTTGTTTAATATCCTCACTATCCATACGTTATCAGAAATGACTGTTTCAAGTTATCTTAAAGTTGTCTAAAAGAGAAGTTTTCTGAAAGCTTGAGAGGCAGCTTGTGTCTAGATAGGAAATACTATTTAGAGAACATGTAGGAAAGGCTCACTTTTGTATGTGCTTGACCTTTTTCATCCTACTGCTTAAAATTCCACATTATAACCAGCAGGAAAATTCTCGCTAAAGTCACACTTGTTCTACCAGTGAGCTGATAAGCTAATTGAAATGACCCAGTAGGAAGCAAGAAAGACTGTCTCTTGTTAGACCTTAGTCTCTCTACCTCTCTGTTGATAACCAACACTGATGCTGTCAGAGAGCTGTGCTCTTGGACACTTCCTTCCACTCCCTCCACCCCAACCTGGGATAATTGTTAGGTTTTTGGTCTGCCTGCAGGAAGGGAAGTAATAGTATCACAGCTAAAGATCTTTACTGATCTTTTGGATTTAATGACTATTGTTTTTTGTTTATTAGAAGGAATGATTGTTTATCCAAAAATACAGCACTTCTCTTTAATAAAGGCAAACCTTTATGCCATCTTTTCATTCACATGATCCGTTTGGAATTGTTCTTGCTTGGCCCTCTGTCAGCAGTTTTCTCTACAGCAGTAAGAAGGGGAATAATCGATACCTGTTACAGATTAGATGTGTTTGATAAGAATATATTTGGTTCATGGTTTATTTATGAGGAGGTAGTGTAGTAGGTGATTAAAAGTGTATACTTTGGAGTCACCCTGGTTTGAGTCTCAGCTTTGCAGTTTGCTAGCTGTGTGACCTAAGCAGGCTGATCTCTTTAAGCCCTGTCTATTCTGAGGGATAGTAATACCTATCATTGGCATGTCTTGAGGAGTAAATGAGCTGATGTGTGTACAGAGTTTTAGCGCAGTACCTAACACACATAGTCAGTCTCCAGTATGTGTTAGCTATTTTAAAACGCGTGTTGTTTTTTTGATAGAAAAAAACCTCCTGGTAAGGAACTCGGAGGTATTGATCAAAGCCATTCATTCTTGTTTAGTTTGCATTCTGTTTCCTTCTTTGGGGAAGTCTGATTAACCTTATGCATTTATAGATGTCTGGTGAGACGATATATGACAACAAGTGAAATAGTAAAGAATTATAAAATCATCAGCTCTAACTGTCACATTTTACAGATGACAGTATGAAAGCCCATAAGGTGAACTGATTTACCCAAGGTCATATAATGAGTTGCTAATATTAGAGTTCAGGTCTCCTAAGTCCTGGTTAAGCTTTTTCCCCTTATATCCCTTGACCTCAAATATGTATGTGTTCACCTACAACTATATCTGTGTCTGTATCTATGTAGATAGATAAGTGCATAATAGTCACACACATTTATGACTATACTTGGCACTTTTAAAAATCATGTCCTAGGAGCTTCTATACGGTGTACATTGTATTATAGAAAGACGATTTGTACTTTAAAAGAAAAATTTCAAGTGATTTTTAATCTTAAAAACTTTCATGTGGAATATTTCTTAATTTTTTAAATTTCTTTAGAATGATAGATTTTTTTTTTAACCTTTAGCTGTTTTATGTCTGTAGAAAGCATGTGGTGAGAAAGACTTCAGAGTGTTGGGAAAAAAATTGATGTGTGTGTATTAGAAAAGAAGATGCTATTGGATCTTTGTTTCACAGATTGCTTATGTAACTCTGCCAAATGAACTCTGCATTTCAGGATGATTATTTTTTGGGCCTTTGCATGTGGATGAAGTTAGCCTATACTAAATGCAGTTTTCATTTATTGAGTCTAGACTACAATAGGCCTTTTATGTTCTGTGTTCTTTATTTTACTTTGTTAATACGAGATGTCTTTGCTCTTGATATTTTACTTGCTTCTATTGGTGGTACGAAAGAAAGCTCTTAAGCCAGGGCAGGTTGGTGGTACATAGAACACAAATAACCTTCTAAGAGATTTGAAAAATATTTTAACTTCCTGTTAGAGTTGTCTGTGTCTTCAGAGAAGATTAATGGGACAGCTTGACCGTAAAGACTCAGAGAATTTACTTTCAGTTTTTTAATCTCCAAAGCAGGGTTGAGTGAGGTGTAGTTTAGAGTAGATCACGGTGGGTCAGCCAAGTTGAAATAGTTGCTCATACATTCTAAAATGCCCTTTTTCTTTAGAGCTCAAATAGATGTCACCCTGAGTAGAATCTTGTGTTCATCTTTTACAAATAATCTAAAAGGTATGCTCTAAGGAGGGATTAAGAAAGGCTGTCTTTTTTTTTTTTTTTTTTTTTTAAGAATTAAGATGCCAATCTTTCTACTCAGACCTTAGATTCTACATACTATCCTACACTGAAGTGAATTCATGTTCCTTGAAGAATTGAGTGATTCTGGAACTGGAGCGGGGAAAGGAGGGCCCCTCAGAAATGTTGGGGACATGTCAAGCACCCAGAGGTCAGCTTGAATGGGTTCCCACTGACCAAATTTGGGTATCAAAACAAATAAAGACAATAAATGGACTGCAGATGAATAAAACAATAATCTATTAGTCCATCCAACTAATAAAATAGATAAAGAAGGGAAGAAAACTCTTGCTTACCATAGAGTGTTGACTAACACATATAGGAGTGATGGAGATAGAAAATCACCGTGTTATAGTTATCCTGGTAGGAGCTGGTTGAGACAGGTTACACCAGTGGATGCTGAATCTAGGGTGAGAGTAGGGAGTTTCCTGAGGAGCAAGTGGTGAACCGTGATTCAGGTTAACTCCCACAGCTTATTTACTGATTACACATAGAGAAATGATAGCTGTATTACAGCGTGGGAAATGGACCTTGTGTGCTTCTAGATATGATAATTTGAGAAGAACACAACATCAATTGTGTAATATTTAAGCTGAAAATTTATAACCTGACATCTAGTCATGAGGCAACAGTAGAGAAACACAAATTGAGGTACATTCAGTAAAAATAACTGGCTTGTATTCTTCAAAATTGTCAGTGTCATGAAAAACAAAGACACATTTCCAGGTTAGAGGAGACTGTATGACCACTAAATAAATGTGTGACCCTCAGTTTGATCCTGTGTTTAAAAAAAAAATGCTTATTTTTCAGTAATTATAGTTAGCGACAGAATATCCTTGTTGCTAAGAAATACTCAAACTAAGGGGTAAAGAGCATACCATCTACTCTGAAAAAATTTAGAAAAAATTGCACACAGACATGGAGCAAAGTGTTAAAATTTTGTGACTCTAGATAGTGGGTAGAAAGGGATTCTTTGGGAGAATTCCATGGATAGAGGAGTCTGGTGAGCTGTGATCCATAGGGTCACAAAGAGTCGGACACAACTGAAGTGACTTAGCATGCATGCATATACTAATTCATAACTAGTGAATGCAGTTCATCTTTTTTATTCTTTTAAGTTTTTTTTAAAGCAGTTTTAGGCTCACATAAAATTGAAAGGATGATACAGAGAGTTCCCATACGTGCTGTGCCTCCACACATGCAGAGTCTCTTCCAGTGTCAGCATCCCCCGCCAGAGTGGGCCTTTTGTGTTACAGTTGCTGAAGCTACATTGACACATGATTTTCAGAAGCATGTAGTTTACATAAGGATTCATTCTTGGCATTGGACATTCGGTTGATTTGGACAAATGTATAATGATATGTATTTACCATTATAGTATCATACAGAGTATCTTTACTTTCATTAGCATTTTGAAAGAGTATTTTTTAAAAATCAAAATCATCTGTCTTTGGAAAATAGTATTTGTTGAAGGGAGAGAGTGTGCACAAGTAAGGCAATAAAAGAGATGGTTAGAGTTTCCCTGCCCTTGGCTGGCTTACAGATCCGCAGAGTCTCAGGGCATGGTGTTCCCTGGAAAGAGTCCTCAGTCCATTCTGACATGCTGAGGCAGATAATGCATAGTAAGGAGCTCAGGTTGCAGAGTTAAGGCACAGAGTCCTGGGTTCAGATTCCAGCTTGTGCCACTTAAATAGCTGCAGCATCATTCAAGTTAATTAATGTTCTCAAGCCTTAGCTTTAGGATTATGCAACAAAGCATTGGGAAAGTACTTAGCACGTAATAAACATTTGCTGTATGTAAACTATTACCACTGTTAGTTTGTCAGATTGCATGTGTATTCTGTTTTTGTTGGGTGGAGTATTCTATAAATATCAGTTAATTCAAGTTGTCTGATAGCATTGTTCAGGTATTCTGTCCTTATTGACTTTTTTGTGTTACCTATAATATTGATTACCAAGAGAGGAGCATTGAACTCTCCTATTAAAATTATGGATTTTAAAATTTCTTCTCTTTAGTTTGTGTTTCATGTGTTTTAAAGCTGTGTTACTAGGTGCATGGGCTTCCCTGGTGGCTCAGGGGTAAAGAATCTGCCTGCAGTGCAGAGACAGGGGTTTGATTCCTGGGTTGGGAAGATCCCCTGGAGAAGGAAATGGCAACCCACTCCAGTATACTTGCCTGGGAAATCCCAGGGACAGAGGAGCCTAATGGGCTATAGTTCATGAGGTTGCAAAAGAGTCAGACACGACTTAGTGATTAAACAAACAAGGAGAATCCAAATGCTTAAACATAAAATAACTTAAATTCAAGTTTAACTTTGATTTAGTATAATTTAAATAATCTTAAGTTAGATACTTAAAGTAATTCCATGCATGGATCTTCTGTGTAATGAAACTTACTATGTTTAATTTTCCCAGCAGAAATTCAGGAAGCAAAAGCTCCCAGTCCTTCCATAAACCGGCAAACCAGCATTGAAACGGATAGAGTGTCTAAAGAGTTCATAGAATTTCTCAAGACCTTCCACAAGACAGGCCAAGAAATCTATAAGCAGACCAAGCTGTTTTTGGAAGCAATGCATTACAAAAGGGTAGGTTGAGAACCACCTAGAAACGTAGAGGTTTGGTTTTAGGAAAGGTCTTAGAGATAATTTAGTGAAACTTTGTCATTTTCCAACTGAGAAGATAAAGATCCAGAAATGTTGTCACTTAGCTGGGAAATGTCACTGAACTAAGTTAAACATGACTCTAAGGCTAATACTTTTCCACTGCAACTCAATGGTATTTGGATCATCTTGATGTGGAAAGTCTGGCATCATAGCCACTTATACTGTGTCCTTTAGTAATAAGCCTTCCTAACTTGTCAGCTTATAAATAGTAAGCTGCCAAGAGGGCCATAGTAGACCTGAACTCTTAAGTAATAATCATTAGACCGAGAATAATCATTTAGGATTTTTTGTTTGTTTGTTTGGTTTTGTATTTTGATTTTTAATTTTCCTGTCCTTGCTCAGGTAGGGAAGTGAAAGCTAAAATTTAGACATTGAAAAGGACCTTAGCAACTTCTGTCCATTTATTGTACAGGTAGGGAAGTTAAGAGCCAGAGAGGATGAGTGATTTATCCAGGGTCACTTGGATAACAGCTTGTGTCCTCTCCATGAGTGTCTTTACCCTGTAATTTCTAACCCATAGTTTCAACAGTGAACCACTCTTGCCCATACCTTTTTCCTCTTCGTTCCTATTTTCTCCAGTCCTAGAGTATGCCAGTGATGAGCAACCTTTTTCCCACATACAGGTCAAGTCTAGAAAAATTAAGTATTTTCAGAATTGCATTAAAATTTTTTTCAGCCATTTTATCTTTATCAGGAAATACTTTATATCTGCACTGAGAGTTTTTAAAAATACTTCCTCATCCCCAAAATGTACCTCTTTAGGTTAAAATTTCATTCAGCACCTGCATAATTCCCATACACTGAAGTATTGCAAAGTAATGCTTAAAGAGATTTTTTAAAAAACTAGCTGCTATACTGCTTGAAAAGCCTGGTTCACTTTACTCATCTGTGAATACTTTTGATCTTTTCCTAAACCTTGTTGGAAAACTCAGGTAACCAATGCTAAATGTACAATTGCATTAATGAACTCTAATTCAGAAGTCTGTTCATTGATTTTTAAGACTATATGTTTAGTAATGTCAGGGACTTGCAGAAGCCACTGACAGGACACTACTGGACCCCTGGAGTGTCATGAATAACATTGTATGTGCTCAAACTCTGGTGCCCTCAGAGTGTTTTAAATGAATGTGACATCTTTGGGAATTCTGCAGAATTTGGCTACCTGGTGCACCAACTGCTCTGTCCCTTCTGTCTCAGAATGTGAGTTTCTGGAACACTTAACCCTTACACATTTCATTCACTGAAGCAAAGGCAAAAGTTTAAACATTTCTCTTGCTGAAAAATTACATGGTAATGTTTGTGAAAAGCACATTTGAGTAGTTTGTCATAGTAACTAGCTCCTAAAAGTGACTAACTGCTACTGGCTTTTCCTTAGAGTGATGAAGTGAACTCACGTACCTTGATAGTTCTTACCACCTTCATTTTGCCAGTAATTGAATTTGACAGAAATTAACTAGCTTCATGACCATGGGGTATATTCCCTTGGAAGGTGGATTATCTTAAAATCTGAGGACTACATGCTTGGCGACATACTTTAAAACTTAAAATTAAACATGTATTTAGAAGGCATAAAGCCCTAATATCTTTAATTTCCTGGAAAAGGAAATGATTGAAGGCAGCAGAGACTACTGATACAAAAAATATGAACATTAAAAGTTAAAACCTAAGTAGATCAAACAGTTAACTGTAGTACAAAAGAAACTTAATCTAGAAAATAGGTCATGGAGATCTAGTTTCAAAAGATAAAATACACAAAACATAATTAAGGAAATCATCAAAGATTTTGAAAGCTAGGGGTGGAAAAAAGACTTCAGCCAGACAATTTTTTTTTTTTTTTAATTTTAGGAAAAAAAATAAAGTGGCTTTACACAGACATTATAGAAAAGACTATCCCAGGTATTGGTTAAAGAATGCTTAAAGAAAAGAAGTAATTTACACTGCTAGACTGTGCTTTTTCTTAGAAAATTATGAAAAACTTTTTGGAATTTTATAAAACTTAAAAGAATTTACCAGCACAAACGTGCTATTATGTCACTTAGCTCCTTTGGGAAGAACTTTGAAGGATCTGAGATGTAATCTACTTGCAAGTTAAAAGTTAGCCTGCCATAGTTTCATGGGCTTCCCTGGTGGCTCAGATAGTAAAGAATCCACCTGTAATGCAGGAGACCCGTGTTTGATCCCTGGGGCGAGAAGATCCCCTGGAGAAGGGAATGGCTATCCTCTCCAGTGTTCTTGCTTGCACAGTTCCATCAACAGAAGAGCCTGGAGGGCTACAGTCAATGCGGTTGCAAAGAGTTGATCACGACTGAGCAACTAATGCTTTCACTTTCATAATTCCATGAATACTGGCAGAAGACAAGCTTCCTGGGTCAAGAAAAAAAAAGCCAGTGTATAACAGCATTAGCAGTGGCCAGAGTATATCAACCAGGTAATCCCTGCATAGGCAGTGAGTTAGGCTAAAGAAGAGGATCTTTTATAGTGCTGTGAGCCTGCCAAAGAAACCTTATTATATTAGACAATGAACAGCCTACCCTTTTCACTTGAGTGGGGCCCTACCCCTGTTTTCACGGCCTGTCCACTATACAGCTGTCTTGGAAAAGGGTGCAGAACAAAGGCTGCCAGTGTCTCCTCACAAGATGCAGAAATAGGAGAGGTCAACATAGAACTGTTTCCCTGCGTCTTAGAATAGTATAAAGAGTAGTAATAAATGGCCACTTGCATTCTTTTTTTAAAAATTTATTTATTTTTAATTGGAGGATAATTGCTTTACAATATTGTGTTGGTTTCTGCCTTATATCAGCATGAATCAGCCATTAGGCATGTCCCCTCGCATTCTTTTTTTCTACGCCTGGCTCTGTTGTGGCCTCCAAGGACACGAAAGTAAATAGTACCCTCAGGGAACTGACATTTTAGTGCAGGAGATAGGCAATAAACTAATTTATAATATACAACTGTGGTAAGTCCTCTGAAGAATCTAAAGCAGAATAAGAAAACAGAGTGGCGGGTTAGTTCACATTGCAAAATAAACACTGTGCTAAAGTGTAAATCTGTGCAATAGAAATAGAAAATGGAGTTTTCTGAACTGTAACAAAATTACAGTGATTGTGTGGAGCTGGGGGAGGAATTAGGTGATCCATTGCCACCTATAAAACAGGCCATTTAGGCCTTTAAAAGGAGGCCATAGTTTTCTAGTTAGGAGTGAGTACTGGTAATAGTCTTAAGAATGAAATGTGTTCTTACTGTTAAGATTTGATGTGAATGAAAGTTAGCCATGTTATATATTATAAATTAGTTTATTGTCTATCTCTTCCTCTAAGCTACCTAAGGAGATAATCTATTGCAGAAAGTACTGAATTATTTGCATTCAGTCTTCCTGTTCAATCTGAATGCCCTCTGAGAATGTTGTTATTTTTTATGTAATTGCCTGGTACAGTGGCTAGAATTCTATTAGCCATGTAATAAATGTTTTCAGAATGAATAAAAATATAATTTTCTGTAAATTGGGGGAAAATAATCTTACCGGAAAATCCGAGAAAAAACAGAATACCAATAGAGATAAATTTAGCAGCATGGTGAGATAAATCCACAAAATTCAGTTATAGTACAAGATGCCAGAGATAGAAAGCTAGAGAGCCTAGCAGACTTTTTAAAAAGAGCAGTTTTTAAAGATAATAGCAATAAAAAGATTAAATATTAAATGATAACTTAATCTAATACAGAAAGAGGTTTATTCAAAGAATTAAAAGACTGTTTCTGGATTTTATCTTGGATTTAGCTGAGGAAGTACAGATATCTTGGATCTAGCTGAGGAAAACAAAAAGATAAATTTACAAATACCTTTCAGGTCAGTATGAATACTTAAAATATTAAATTACAATGTTACATTTTTTATTCTAGTAAAAGAAGGTAGGTGGAGTTTGGGAGGGGAAGTTTCTAAATATAGCAGACCCTTCAGAATATACTAAAATGAAAGTTACCACAACTAGATATGATTTTCATATATAGAAAGAAAAGAGAGAGAGAATGGTGAAATAAACCAGGGATTCCAGAAATAAATTCAGTTTCTCAGGAGCAAATTATATGAGAATTAGAAAAACAAGCGGGAACAGGATTGCTTTTTACTAATTGCTGCTGAAGAAGACAGAGAAGTTTGTGTGCAAATTATTTAAGGTCTGTGTTTGATATGAACCTTACATGCCCACCAAATAGCTAAGAATGAAAAACATTAGAAGAAACCAGATTAAGATACTTATTTCATCTACAGAGAGGAGCTAAAATTGGAACTGTTGAAAATTGTTCTTAATAATCAGGAAAAAGGTTTAATGGTATTAAACATTCAGGCAGTTAAGGAGTACAACAGTTAAGGTATGACAGAGCGCTGTTGAGTGCTGTGAGGCCTGCAAGGTTATTTTGACCAAGGGAATGGAGGCGAGATGGGGACCGAGCCTTGAATGAGACCCTGTGGCACTTCCTTGGGCAGCTTCTGGAGGATTGGAGAGGAGCAGAAGTAATCTGGACAGAGAATAATTTTACATTGTTAGAGAGGCGGGAAACCTAGCAGGGTACGTGGGGACTAGATTGTGATCTAAGATGATCAGTTGAGAAGAGAAAGATCGAAAGTGGGAAGAGCAGCTGAACTCCAGGCGAGAGATAATGAGGACCCAAACCAGGGAAGGTGGACGAGACCTTGTGAAGGCAGGTGGGCAAGGTTTGCTCACTATCTCTCACCCCAGGCCATCTCTTCTGAATCAGCCAGGGCGTCAGGGACTGTGTGCTTCATCGGGGCTTTACTGACCCGCGTCACTGGCCCATGCAGAGGTGGTCTGTGAGAAGCAGTCCTGTGGAATTTGTCTTGCACCATATCCATGCCCTCCTGTGATGACATCTGCATGAGAACCCTTGGAGAAATTCCTGATTTGGGAGTCAGAATTTCACCTAAGAAACTGCTTTTAGTTTTGGACACTCAGTTGTGTGACTGTTTTCATCTTACTGATGATTGCTAGACAGCTTAGTTAGACAAATGTATGGGCTGACTTTTTTTTTTACTAACTTCTCTATCTTCAAGGAAGACATTTTAGTGTTATCTTTCCAGCTCTACTTTCTGTTTCTCTCCATGTTTTGTCTTGTTTCGTCATTTTTCTAGGTTGCGCTGAGCTGGGTTTATCTTTCATATAGACTTCAAATATTCTTTGGAAGAAAGTGGGGAATAAATACTAATATATGTATTACACCTGTAAAATCAGTAAAACCCAAATAAAAATTACGAAGCTCGGTGTTGGAGGGGCTGTGTAGAAATAAGCGCACATACACGGCTAATGTCTGTACTTGGAGTTTCTGAGGATTGTGTCGAGCAGCAGATATTTAGAGCTGTAAAGTTGTTCATATTTTTTAAGCGGTTAATGCCACTTTTGTAAATGAATCACAAAGAAATAACCCAAAATAAACTATCTTCACACAGTTGTTTATAGCTGCGATATATAACTAGTGAAAAAAGGGTAAGAACCCATGGCACACAGTGGTAGAAGATAGTTAAATAAATTGGCTAATATAATGGAATATTATAAAGCCATCAAATGATTAAGTAGACTACGTAAGTCAGAATGTACATATACATGTAAATTAACAAAATATGCATTATACCCATGTAAGAATATGTGTATACAGCAGAAAGAAATGAGAAATCATGGAATGTGGTAAAGAATATTAAAGGACAGGCTTTTCTTCCCTGCAGCAGTAATTGAATTCGTAAGTACTTTGGGGATTAGTTCAAGGAATAAGTTTTGTAAAATTTAGAGCTTTCCTCTTGATCTTTCAGTTCCTTAGCGGCCTCTTTGTCCCTTTGTTTCAGGACTTAAGTATTGAGGAGCAGTCAGAGTGTACTCAGGATTTTTACCAGAATGTGGCTGAAAGAATGCAGACTCGTGGAAAAGGTAATCCTTTGGTAGCCCGCCTCCGAGGGACTGCTGGTAGTTGCACAGGCCTCCTGCTGGGTCTCTCAGTTGCTTCTCTCTTTCTCAGAAGTCTTGGTTGGTTTGCCTGCTCTGTTCTATAGCTTACTCCGCTAACATTCAGGTAGTTGCTTTTATATTTAGCAGTATCTTTGAATACCACCACGTATATCATTCCAAGATAATCAGGCAATTGGATAATTTCTTGAGCAATATTTAATAATTTCATTGGGAATAGGGACAGAGTCAGGTAAAACCCCTTGGGAGGCTTTTAAATAAAACCCCCATCTCGGAATTGCCATCTTGGTGAGAAATCTGCCCCATTTGTTTACTTTAGAGTGACCTCTAAGGTCATATAGTAGACCTCTGAAAAGTGAAAGGGTGAGTCTTGCCAGCACATACCAGTCTTGGGAATTTCAAGTGCTTTTCTAATGTAGCATCATGCTAAGGTCTTCTCATTAAGCAGGGTGTACACCTGTCCGGCCAGACAGCTTAAGTTAGAAGTAGGAATTCTGTAAAAGGCAGCCCCAAAAGTTGGGGTAATTTTTTTAGAGTATTTTTTAATATCTTATACTTTTGTTTGAGTGTTTTTAATGTATTTCTGGTAAATTAGTTTTCTGCTACATTGAAAGTACTATGAAAACATTACTCTTCATTTCAAATGTTCATCCTTCATTCAAATATACTTTTGAATATTTCAGTGCCTCCAGAAAGAGTTGAGAAGATAATGGATCAGATTGAAAAGTACATCATGACTCGTCTCTATAAATATGTGTTCTGTCCAGAAACTACTGATGATGAGAAGAAAGATCTTGCTATTCAGAAGAGGATCAGGTAGTTGGTTGTTCTGCTTTTCCTTGTTGTATTTACTACCTCCTGTTGGAAGAACACATCCGAGAAAACAGGGCCCTTGAGTTTCAGACCTTGGGTGCAAGTAACAGCTAAGGTGTCTGCCATCCTTAGCATATAAACTCCTTTGTGATGTCAGAAAGAAAAGGAATGTGGTAAATTGACAAGAGGAAAAGACTCAGGTCTCCATCTTGCTCATCTATTTGAATCCAGGCAGCTTTAGATGAGAACCATGCCTGGTGTTCAGATCTCCAAAATTTCCAAGGAACAAGAGGAAATTTCATTATTTTCTCATTTCACTGCACTATCTTGTCAGGCAGGAAGCTGTGAATATCCGTATAAAGGCAGTGTGTGTCATCTTTCTTTGTTATTCCCAGGGGTGATTCAGCCATTCCTGCTGCTGCATCTTTCCACTGGCCCTGGGTTGCTAACACTGTGCAAAGCACCCACTGTTCCATGGCCAGTATAGTGAGTCCCCGTGCTGTGCATTCGAGCGGCAGCAGAGCACTGGGGAAAGAGGCCGTCGACATGTGGGAATAGGGCCAGGCCTGAGCCTGAAGAGGTGTTTCTGGAGGAGAGGGAGCCTCGGATCACAAGTGGGGTTCCCAGACAGCAGGGCTAGTAATCGGTAGCTCTGAACTTGATGAGGTCTCATCGGAAGTGTGGAATAGATCTTGGGAAGATAAGGGATGAAGCCAGAAGTAACTCGGTGGGCTTTAGACTGATGTGCAGGGTGAGAGCGTTAGTCAAGCATGTGGTGAGGGTTGGCAGCAGAATTTCACGAGTGGAATCACCATGTGACCAAAAATCTCAGCGGTTCAGGTGGAAGCAACACATGCCTGATGATCTCTGACTCGGGCTCTGGTGTGCCTCAGAAGTCGAGGGCAGAGCCTAAAAGGTGGGCAGTGAGGACAGGGAGCAGCAGGTTCTTGCCAGATCTTCATTCTCAAATATCCATTGCTTTTCCAATGTAGTATAATTTCATTTCAACCGGAAAAATTGTCTTCTGCTTTCTTGTGATAAGTGCAGAAGAGAAGCCTCATCATAGGATTCCAGTTGCTCGGCACGTCAGCTGAGCTACTGGTAGGTGCAGGGGCTGGGATTGCCTGATGAGCCAGCGGGGCCCTGTCTTTTTCTGTCACTGAGGAGATAATATGATAAATGACTGCAGTCCATCCTTGGACCTTTTTTTTCACTGTCTCTCTCTTTCGGTAGAGCCCTGCACTGGGTTACACCTCAGATGCTTTGTGTCCCTGTTAATGAAGAAATTCCAGAAGTGTCCGATATGGTGGTGAAAGCAATTACAGGTCAGTGAAACTAAGAACTTTTGTATTTGGATGTTTTCCCCTTGAAGTTAGCATTTTGCTTTATAAATCTGTACTTATTTCAGTGAGCAAAAAGATAGTATTTCTAAAATACTTCTAAAATGCAGATTGCCAAAGCTATATTGGAATGTGGTAAAAGTGATTTAAGAGTGTTAGGTTTCAGATCAGCAACTAAACCACTGCCCCCCTTCATTTTCCATGACCGTTTCTTATTTCTTGAGCATTGAACTAAAATCAACTAGATACATTTCTTAAAACTCAACTGCATTTATGTATCAAAATAATTTTGAGAGATGAAATTGGTGAGGCATGGTTATCCCCAAGCTAGAGTTATATATTAAAATGATGCCTCTAGTTGGTTGTTAATCAGAGATGTGCTTTGAATTTCTTTTCTGGTTAGTTGGAGAAGTAAATGAAGTGCCCTAAATCGATGTGGCTCCGACGTTCTGGACAGGTTTAGTCACCTAATAAGGTTTCTGTTTCTTAATCAAGAAATAACCCAGCAGAAGTGCAACACAAAAGTTTTAAAACAAAATTGGTGGAGAAGACATCCAACTTGCCCAACTTCTTAATTAAGGAGAAGAGTTGGAAAGAGATTGCCAATTTAGAGATTTTTAATGGAATTCTACTGGGAAGGAAAGTGGGTCAGCTGATGTTAGCAGTGCTGGAGGTGTGCCATTAAGTAGTCTCCTTTGGTTATAAGAACCAGAGACTCGAGTTACAGTAAGAAATGAGGGTTTGCTTAAGATATTATCAGGGTTGGAAAGGAGGTGAGGCTGTTACAGAAACTTAGCTTCAAGGCCGCTTCAGGGATTGAATTGTCTTCTGGCTAACATGATTCTTCCACTTTCTCAGGTTCTGCTTCTCTTTGTACTTTTTCACATTTCAGCTCTTGGTATAAAATGTATTATTTTCTGTAACTCCCTGTGTAGAGTTTAATTGTCCTCACTAAATACCATCCTCTTTGTTGCTCAGAGCTTTTCTGCTAAGCTCCTTGTGGGTCCCATGAATGACTGTTTTGGGTCAAGGCCCAACCCCCACCCCTGCCTTTTGCTCAGGGGACATCCATAAGAGATTGAAAGTGAAGCCTGAAACTTGTACTTATGTTTTCCCCAAAGACTCTTACTAGTAAGTTCAAGATCAACTGGTTTACATTTAAAGTACTTCATAGGAATTTATGTTGGGGACTCTTTTCTAAAAAGCCACAGGACAGACCTTAGAAAACCAGAAACTACAAGTGCCAAATCATTGTTTACTGAAAAATAAAAATAAGAATTGAAGATGTCAGTATATTAGCAGTTTGTTAAACAGAATTTGAGCTGTGGGACTTTGCTCTCTCGGCATCTAAGATGAAGTTTGGAGAGATCTTTTGATAGTAAAAGTATAGCCATGAAATTTTAAAAGCCTTCTTATGCTCCCATCTTAGCCCCCTCTTCTTGCCAATCCAAGAGCTGGCACATTCTGCCTCTGAAGACCAGAGTTGATATGATCACTTTCTTCCTACTGTATAAACTTGTCAGCCTTCAAAAGGACAGTCTCTTAACAATAGTCTTAAATGTGGAGATAATCAGTGAACTTTCTCAAAATCACTGTCTGCTTCTAATCAGGACTGTCCTTTTTGTTTATAAATACACTGCACTGAGGCCCGTGCCACTTGAGTTGGCATCCGTCGTCTAGTGGGTAGAACCCCCGAGTGCTGCTAAACACTCTGCAGTGTGCAGGACAGTCCCTGCAGCAGAATCATCAGCCAAAATGTCACTAGCACCCAGTTTGACTGACCTGGGAGTACCGCCTACTTTGCTTTCAAAACCGTATTAAAGATAAGTCTGGACATCTGCTAAGATAGAGTCCCCACCCTCAACCCTGTCTTTCCTCCTGGCCCCTTGTGGCTCAGACAGTAAAGAATTTGCCTGCAGTGCAGGAGACCCTGGTTCGATCCTTGGGTTGGGACGATCCCCTGGAGAAGGAAATAGCAATCCACTCCAGTATTCTTGCCTGGAGAATCCCATGGACAAGGGAGCTGGGCAGGCTACAGTCCATGGGGTCACAAAGAGTCGGGCATGACTGAGAGACTAACGCTTTCACTTTTTTCAAAAGCCCTGAATGGAAAACACAAAGCAGTATCTGAGGACTCCGAAAAGCAAGTCAGAGCAGGCAGATTGGGAAGGGAAGTCATTACTAGAGGAACAGCTAATGCAGTCATGAGTTTCCTGTGTTGTTTACTTTTCTTTCCACTCTCCTAGTTTAGACTTCAGGGCAGCACAAATCATGGAACTGCTCCTGGGGTTGGGTGGTCTAAAAGCAAAAAGAAACTTCTCTCAGACTCAAAGATACTGGGAAGGGTGGGGTTCACTACCAGATGGAGAGTGTGGGAGAAGTCCCTTGGGTTTTGTTTTCCCCTTTATTTTCCTTTTTCTTCTCTTCTCTTTTTCTTTTTACACTGCTGGCCTTGCTCCTTGGCAGGGCAGCTACAAATGCGTCCAGATAGAAAATACAGGCATGCCTCAGAGAGTCTGTGGGTTTGGTTCCCAATCATCGCAATAAAGCAAACACCGTTGTAACATGAGCCACACGGACGTTTTGGTTTCCCAGTGCTGATAAGTTATATTTACATGGTACTGTAGTTTCTTCAGTGTGCAGTAGCATTATGTCTAAAGAGCAATATGCATACCTTATTTTAAAAAGACTTTATTGCTAAAAATGCCAAAGCAATTACCATGGTAACATTAAAGATCTCAGATCATGATAATAGATATAATAATAATGAAATGTTTGAAATATGCAGGAAATACCAAAATGTGACTCAGAGACACAGAGTAATTAATAAGCAAATGCTGTTGGAAAAATGGTGCTGAGAGATGCTCAACATAGGTTGCCACAAATCTTCAATCGGTTAAAAAAAAAACAACAACAAAAAACTGCAGTATCTGTGAAGTGCAATAAAATATATGCCTGTTATTCACTTTTAATTTATTTTAAAACTTAAGGAATAAAGATTAATGAGAACATGGTTAAATGTTTGAAATGGAGAATGTAAACCAACAGTAAAAGGCAGAAGGCTAAATAGGGTGAAAATGGTTTATACACAATGGAGTACTACTCAGCCATTACAAAGAATACATTTGAATCAGTTCTAATGAGGTGGATGAAACTGGAGCCTATTATACAGAGTGAAGTAAGGCAGAAAGAAAAACACCAATACAGTATACTAATGCATATATATGGAATTTAGAAAGATGGTAACAATAACCCTGTATACGAGACAGCAAAAGAGACACTGATGTATAGAACAGTCTTCTGGACTCTGTGGGAGAGGGAGAGGGTGGGATGATTTGGGAGAATGGCATTGAAACATGTATAATATCATATATGAAACGAGTCACCAGTCCAGGTTCAATGCACAATACTGGATGCTTAGGGCTGGTGCACTGGGACGACCCAGAGGGATGGTTCGGGGAGGGAGGAGGGAGGAGGGTTCAGGATGGGGAACATGTGTATACCTGTGGTGGATTCATGTTGATATATGGCAAAACCAATACAATATTGTAAAGTTTAAAAAAAATATACTGGAAAAAAAAAAATATATATATATATATGTGGACATTCCCCCAAATCTTTTTGGTAATAAGTTATATTTAAATAGAAAAAGAAAAAGAAATAGACTGAGACAGTAACAGTAATTAAAACCCAGAATTAAAAATTTAAACAATAAAACAAAAATTATATAATTCATACAGTAGACAGGAAAGAAGGGGGGGCAGTATTAGTAAATTAAAATAAGGTCTCAGCACTGTCCAGTGTTCCTGTCTCCCACACGTTAGTCTTCCATGGCTGGTGGTCCTGTGAGAACTTCCCCAGGTAGCTGACCCCGGGGATGAGAGCTGAGAGCAGAAAAAAACTCTCTGGCGTGTACCACCAAACGACCTAAATCTGAAACTTATTTCTGCTAATGGCAAGAAATTGGTGTCAAATTAAACCACTTCAGCTCTTTTCTTTCATGGTGTTCTAGAGTGTAGGGAGGTGTATCTGTCCAGAGGCACCCACCTGCCCTCCTTTTGTGTGGTTCTGACAGTGCAGAGTTCACACTTGATCATTCCTCATTGCCTCCTGGTCCTTGTGACAGAGAATGTGAACTTCTAAGAGCCTGCTAGTTGGACTTAGTGGTAGTGAAGGGCAGTGAAATAATTTTGCTTCTGAGAGAAATAAAGTATTGTTTATGAGATTAAATAATACCTATGTTCATCCCCTCTGCTACCCAGCAGGTTATAAGTGTCATAAAGCTGTTGTTAGATACTTGTTGCTAGTGGGAGATTTATATGCCGCGAGGATTGGCCACTGTGGACCTCTGTGTGATGATTTCAGCCGCTTGCACTTTGATATCCAGCTCAGAGACGCCTTGTAAAATAGCCACATTTCTAAAAAGCTGTATGCAAACGAGGCCTTCTGGACTGAGTTTTCCAGTGTATTTACGAGGAACAAAACCAGTGAAACGACTCTGCTTATTTCTCCAGGGAGCTCATACGCGTTTTACATGGTGACTTAAGGAATGCACTTTAGACTTAGGCTAGGCTTCAGATCCTGCTATGAGCCTTTTTATTGTGTAATCTTGGGCAAATCATTGACCCTCTCTGAACCTCAGCTCCCTTAATAGTGCACGTGCATACCCTGGGGATGGAGAGAGTATGCTTGTAGAGCACGCGGTGTAGGGCCTGGCTGATGGGCACGTGTGCCCAAGTGTGAGCTAGTGTCTACTGTTGCTGCAGGCTTTCTCATACGCTAAGTTAACTAGTGGAGAAGGGGTTAGCGAGGGCACCTCTGTAACTTAAGAGATGAAATACGATGATCCCGACACCTCTTTGATGTAACCGTCTCCTCACCGGAAGCAGCATCTCTTCTCCTTTGTAGATATCATTGAGATGGATTCGAAGCGTGTGCCCCGGGATAAGTTGGCCTGCATCACCAAGTGCAGCAAGCACATCTTCAATGCCATCAAGATCACCAAGAACGAGCCGGCTTCAGCCGACGACTTCTTACCCACACTCATCTACATTGTCTTGAAGGGCAACCCCCCACGCCTTCAGTCCAACATCCAGTACATCACCCGCTTCTGCAACCCAAGCCGACTGATGACGGGCGAGGATGGCTACTATTTCACCAATCTGGTAAGGACTTGACTTGCTGGTGTTGTGATGAGGAACCCAGAGGGCTCTCACAGGCCTGTGACACGTTTGTGCTCTGGAGTTGAGGGGTCAACATAGCTGAGGATATTTGGTATCACAGAGCACGTGTGACCAGGCCAGGCACACATACACCTCCTAGGACTTAGCCATTGTGGTTCCCCTCAGGACACACGATGGCCACGTTGAGTGTCTTTGCTGCTGTTGGCTGTCACTCCCAGGAGTCCCGGCTGTAAGAGCCGCTCATTTACTTGGTTGTTTCAGCCATGAATAAATGAGATCTTGGGCTGATTCCTTTATTAAAAGACTTAATGTTTATTTTTTGTTTCATTTCTACAAATTCCCTCTTAAAATTGAATACTGAGATGCTGATGCATAGAGGATGTGCAGCGATTTTCAGCCCTTGTTTTTTTACAGTACTAATAACACTAGGCGGGACAGTTGTGGGGCGTGCACATCTAAGGCCTGAGGCCACATACTTCCTTTTACTGACCGCTGGACTTCTCCTTGTTTGCGTTAGACTAGATTTATTGTCTCGTTCATGAGTTTGAGCCTCAAGACACCTTATGTTCTTTGTTTCCTGTGCTGGAAGCTGTTCAGGGTAATAGGTAGGGAGGGGAGGCCAGGTTACATAAGGAAGCATTTCTGGTAAATTGTCTAAAAAGACGGATCCTTGAATCACCTGCACTCTGCAGCTCTTCCTGGCCCCCTGACCCACAGCCTTAACTGTGTGCACACCTTTTTTCTTCATCCTCTTCTTGCCAGACTCAGAGTCACGGCCCCAGTGAAACCACTGTGGCAAAAGCAAAAAATTGGCCAGTTGCCACATGCCTTAGGAACTCTGCTTCGCTTCACTCCTTTAACACTCCTGGTGACTCCTTCCTTCTGCAGCTTCTCATGTGCCTCAGCGTCCACGATTCCACTCCATCTCCCTGGGCTCTTTGTGGGCCTGGTGTCCTCCTTGTCCCCTTGAATGTGTCACTCCCTGGGGGCTCTGTCCTCTGTGCATCTCTCTCCCTAGACCGTCTCTGGTCCTAGCTCTGCTGGTCACCTGTACAGTGATGACCTGTAGGTCACCTATTTTGACCTCACTCTGAGCTTCCCAGCTAATTTATTATGCTTCAGATTTAATCTGTTCAGAACTGAAGCTACCTTCCCATCAAATGTTTCTTTCTTTTCCATTATGTACTGTTTCCATTAGTGGCAGTACTGTGTTATCTACGCGCCTAGGCCAGGAATGTCAGAATCATCTTAGAGGCCTCTTCTTTCCAGAAAATAGGCTGCGCTGATTTCACACACATAGTATAAGCTGGTGGGTAAGGGTCAGACAGGCACGTTCTTGTCAGATGAGGCTGTTGAAATAGATTTGCTAAATATTCTTTAAGGAGATTCGCTTTTTTATGAATAATAACGTAAGATCCTGTAACGAGTTTCTCAAAAGAAATTCTGAGAGCTGTCTATTTTCTCCTGTTATGTTTTTCATGTTTTTCTCATGAAAATACTTCATTTAAAAAAAAGTATGAAAATGGTATGTGCTCCTTCTAGAAAAAAGTTAAGAGAGTATAACTAAGATGTCTGTGTCACTCAGCATTTCCCCCAGCATTTCTGTGCTAATAATTGCTACCATTTATTCATTGCTTACTACAGACCTGTGAGACATGTGCTACATTGTTTAATTCTCACAGTAAATCTGGGTGATGTTTCCCTCATTTTACAAATGTGGGAACCACAGAGGGCTTAGGTAACTTTTCTAGGGTCACACAGCTCTGGGCTGTCAGTTGACAGAGGTGACATTTCACTCAGGTTCTCTGGTGTCTAAGTGCATTCTTTTAACTGTTTGACATTAAAGTATCTTGAGGACCAGTGGTCTGTGTGCACACAAGTACCTGCGGACATGCTCAGTGGCAGGCCGTGCACTGAGTGGGTCTGCAGAGCTGGGAAGGCCTCCACAGGGAAGTGCTAATGGGGTGTGGCCCTGGAGCTCCAGGCCACACCGTGATTCCTCTGCCCCGCAGCTTGGCAGGGAAGCAGAGCGCCCCTGACTTCAAGGAAACACACGGGAAGCTCTGTGATAACCATTGTGGAATGAATACTAAAGGTGCCTCTTCAGATATTTCATTCTGTACAAGACCCTAGGACCTTCGAACCACCCAAGGAGAGAACTGAATTTCTGGCTCAATGAACTTGGCAGTTAGATTTAATTTTTTTTAAAGGAAGAAATACATTATTGCAGATGGGAGTATAAAGGAAACAACATGAATGGCCATGGTAATTTTTGAAGCTGAAGTCCATGGAGGTTCATGAGATTATCTTGTCAAGTTTTGATTCTGTTTAAATTCTTTGTAATAAAAGGATTTTTTAACCTTCTTTTTGAATGTTTGTAGCTCTCCTATATAACTATAATAATGATATTCTCTTCTTTTTATAGTGCTGTGCCGTGGCTTTCATTGAGAAATTAGATGCTCAGTCTTTGAATTTAAGTCAGGAAGATTTTGATCGATACATGTCTGGCCAGACTTCTCCCAGGAAGCAGGAATCTGAGAATTGGTCTCCTGATGCTTGCTTAGGTGTGAAGCAGATGTATAAGAATTTGGACCTCCTGTCTCAGTTGAATGAACGACAGGAAAGGATTATGAATGAAGCCAAGAAACTTGAGAAAGACCTCATAGATTGGACGGATGGAATCGCAAAAGAGGTTCAAGACATTGTTGAGAAATACCCACTTGAAATTAGACCCCCAAATCAGTCTGTAGCAGCTATTGACTCTGAAAATGTTGAAAATGATAAACTTCCTCCACCGTTGCAACCTCAAGTTTATGCAGGATGATGAAAACTTAACATGGATAGTATTTATTTGAACCTGAATTGTAGCCAGCCCTTCCTACAGTCCACTGATTGGGGTCTAGAGTATAACTTAATTGCTTAGAAGTATCAGCATTTTTAAAGGTACAGTTTGTGGGGATTGTTTTGTTCGTTTTGTTTTGTTTTCCTGTCAGGGGAGGCTTAGTAAATAATAAAGTACTATTTATTGAGTCACTGAAATAGATTCATTTAAGGCCTGTGTGAAAAGTTTGTCTATAAATCTATTTTTTCTCCATGGTTTTCCTATGTGCTTCCTCTGTGGCATTCACTGTGTTTTTGGATTTGGTAAATAATTGCCTTTTAAAGGAGAAAACAAATGAATGCTACAAAAAATGTATGTGGTACCACTGTTCTACAGTTTGACATAATTTTATAATTGTAAAGATAGATATATTGCTAAGTAAATATGTAAAATTGTAAATATGTAAAAAAAAGGAATGGTGTCCGTTGTGCATGGCATTTCATGTGTTAATTCCGTTTCTTTTTTTTTTGGTTTGAAATGAAGTATATTGAATATTTGCCTTTTAACACCATTTTATTTGGTTTGCCCCACTAAAATGAATGCAGAAATACTTAGACATCCTCTCCCTAATATGTTGGCTCCAGCTTTAACAATGTGTTAGCCCTAACTTTGAAGTCCTGTTCAGTCCGAGAACATGACACCATTGAATCACGTTTTCAGTCATGTGAAGTTACTGTTCAGTACAGACTGGAGACTGAACCATGCTTCCAGCGCCTCTGACCTCCTTCCATTCAGCAGATGTTCCCCGAGCTCTTGGTCAGGGTGGTTGCCCTGGGGCTGAGTCAGAAGCCAGGAATGAACAGGTCTCTGCAGGCAAGAGCTGATGGAACATCTCTCTGAGCTTTAAAGTGCAGAGACAAGGGAGGGGGCGTCTCTGCTTCCATAGTGTACTTATGACTTTATGGACAGCCCAGTCACATGTCACATAAGCCTCTTTCAGGGTTTCTCAACGTCAGTGCTATTTGGAGCCTGAGGACATTTTTATTTGGGTGCCAGCTCATGTATTGTGGAGTATTTAGTGATGTCCCTGGCCTCTACACTCACTAGACACCAGTAGCAGCCCCCCAGTTGTGAAAAATCATCTCCAGACATTGCCAAATGGGGGGCAGAATTGGCCCCAGTTAGGGACTGCTGATCTGTTTTGTAAGCAAAGGCGTTTTTCTCCTGATGGCTAATATGACGTAACCAAAGAAAATGGCACCAAATGTACAGTGAAATGTGAACTCAGAGCTCATTCGGTAAAGCTCTCCAGCCCCTGGCAGTGTGGAGCCTTGTCTAATCCTGGTGGAGCCTTTCACAACTAAATACACCATTGTGATTCTCCTTCCAATCAGTGATGTCTACAGACTCTTGGAGTACCTGGGAAATTGTAATTCCTAGGCACCATTTTTGCACAAGATCACATCACACAAGCAGTTAAGAAAGCTTCCTTTGCGTTTCCAGTATCTTCCTCATGGTGTACCACAGATGCGTAGTGCAATAGTTTTGGAATAAAACTAGGGTGGGTATAAAACTTGTTACCCCTTACTTAAATTAACGTCTAAAATGCATCACGTTGATACACCTGTTGTCCTAAAGCACTGAAGACATGAAGCAGTCAACCGAGTCAGTGGATCGCCAAGCTCACTTGGAGTATTACCATCAAGTGTCTGGAGAATGTGCTCATAGAAACCTGGGCCCAAATGGTCTTCGTAGAGAGCTTCCCCTTTTTTTTCTTTTCTATGTACTTTCTAGGTGCTAATCCAGGTATACATACACACTCTTACTTCTCCTGGGAATATACCATTCTTTTAGTCATTGTACATTATGTTTATTAAATAAAATGTGCATATCAGCCTCCCCAAAAAAGCCGTCTTCTTTTGACCTCTTACCTGTGTATAAATTGTTTAATTGGTTTTTTTAATATGTCTCGTATTGGTTGAATTCTTCTTTGGACTCTTGCCTTATAGTTTCTCTTTAAGTCAGGATCAATATCATAGCCAGGGTTTCTGTTTTCTCAACCAGAAAGTACTGGCATTTTATGTACTATAAATGTGATTGGAACAGAAGTCCTTATCAATAAAGTTTCCTAATCCATTCCTCTTCCCAGTAGGTTGATTTTTGGTTCTTCATCTTAGGAAAATAGACAGTATTAATATTCTCATGTTATAAAGGTTTCCCTTTTAAACCACAGTAGTGATTATCATACTTAAAAATGAAATAGACATTAAATTAATGAAAAGCAAGAACAAGAAGGTCTTCCCAGCTGGTGAGTCCTTTGCTCCCAAAGCAGGGGATCTGGGTTCAGTCCCTGGTCAAGGAACTAGATCCCACATGCCGCAACTAAGAGTTTGCATGCTGCGACTAAGGATCCTGCATGCTGCAATGAAGATTGAAGACCCCATGCACTGTGCTGTGACTTAAGATCTGGTGCAGCCAAATAAGTCAATGTTTTAAGAAAATATTTTTTAAATACTTAAAAATTTTTTGTAAGTACTTTGTAAAGTTGGTGAGACAGTAGACGTTAAATTTCTCACCAAAAAGAGAAAAGTCATGTAAAGTGATGAATGTGTTAAGTATATTATGGTAATCATTCCACAATGTGTATGTTGTACAAAGTCAAAATGTTGTACAGCTTACACAATGAGATGTCAATTAATATCACCATAAAGTTGGGCTTCCCAGTTGGTACAGTGGTATGGAATCCACCTACCAATGCAAGAGATGTGGGTTCAATCCCTGGACTGAGAAGATCCCCTGGAGAAGGAAATGGCCACCCACTCCAGTATTCTTGCCTGGAGAATTCCATGGACAGAGGAGCCTGGCGGGCTGCGGAGAGTCAGATGAAACTGAGCATGCACCATAAAGCTGGGAGAAAAACAAGGAAGACAAATCAATACAAATATGAAAAAAAATTAAGTACTTTTTCAAATAAGGAACTGTAAAACTTCGAACATTTAAAAATACTACAAAGGTAAGGTAAGGTAAGTCACTTCAGTCATGTCTGACTCTGTGAGACCCCATAGACGGCAGCCCACCAGGCTCCCCCGTCCCTGGGATTCTCCAGGCAAGAACACTGGAGTGGGTTGCCATTTCCTTCTCCAATGCGTGAAAGTGAAAAGTGAAAGTGAAGTTGCTCAGTCGTGTCTGACTCTTAGCGACGCCATGGACTGCAGCCCACCAGGCTCCGTCCATGGGATTTTCCAGGCAAGAGTACTGGAGTGGGGTGCCATTGCCTTCTCCGAAAGGACATGAACAATTCACCATATAGACTTAAAAATGAACAATGATTTATCTGGGAATGTTCTTTGTTTTCCCTGAAGTGTTCATGATTTCTTGTGACTAAGAAAGCGTCACATGTTAGATTTTCTTGGTATTTCACCTGCTTACATAGTTTTGAATATGAAGAGATGTTCTTTGAGAGATCAGAAACAGATCGACGGCATTCATCACTCGGCCAATTATATATAAAAGTTTGTTAAAAAGTGATCATAAATCTTTTAAATGGACACCAGATGAAAAATACTCAACCTCATTAGTAACCAAAGACATAGAAAATAATTCAATAACAATTTTTTTTGTCACATTGGCAAAGGTGAACATCTTATGGCAAATATAGCACTTTATGAGTGTATAGAGAAATGTGCCTCACGGATGAAAGATAATAAGATTTCCAGACAGCAAGTCAGGGCTGTGTGTCAAGAGCCTTAAAAATCTTTATACTTTAATGGCACAGTAACCCTATTTCTATAATTAGCAATGCTAAGAAAATAATGTGCTTGTGCTTAGTCGCTCAATCTTGTCCGACTCTGCGACCCTGTGAACTGTAGCCAATCAGGCTCCTCTGTCCATGGGATTTTTCAGGTGAGAATACTGGAGTGAGTTGTCATTTCCTCCTCCAGAGGATCTTCCCCACCCATGGATTGAACCCGAGTCTCCTGTGTCTTCTGCATTGCAAGCAGATTCTCTCTTTTTTTAAATTTGTTTTTTAAATTGAAGGATAATTGCTTTACAATATTGTGTTGGTTTCTGCCAAACATCAACATGAATCAGCCATAGGTATGCTTATGTCCACTTCCTTTTGAACCTCCCTCCCCCACCTTCCTCATCCCACCAGTCTGAGGTTGTTACAGAGCCGCAGTTTGAGTTCTGCAAATGGATTCTTTATCCTCTGAGCCATCGGGGAAGCCCAAGAAAGTAATTTAAAAAATTATATAAAAACATTAAGTATAGAAATTTAAAAATTCAGTGTTTAAATTGTGTAGAGGGGGATGTTTCAATTAAAGAATAATTATGCAGAAAGCTATCCTCATATAGTATTAAGCATAGTTCCAAATCTGTTTTAAAATTCCAAGCAGTGCTAGAGGGAAAAAAAAAAAAATATATATATATATATATATATATATCATCAGTAATTACCATTGGGTTTGAGGGTTATAGATGGTTTTAATTTTCCTTTTTGATATTTCCTTAGTCTTCTAACTTTATACAATGGCATGGTAGTTTTATCATCAGAAAACAGAAAAAAATATTTTCAGAGTATAAAAACAAAAGCTTCAAACTACTGCATGACAGAATTGACTAGCACACATTAGCTCTTAAAGGGAGAAGTTTGTTTTAAAAGTGACACAGCTGTCTCTGAGCAGGGTTTCCCAGGCAACCTCTCGGTGGTTGCCAATACAGAATACCACCTCTAGGGGTGGAATCAAGCTCTTGGCTGGCATGCCCCACTTTAAAAGAATAATGAGTTGTCTGCAGGGGTAGGTGTCTGGCTTAAATTTCCTCCACAGGAGTATGCACCTGTCGAATGGTTTCCCTGCCAGAAGAAAATTGCTTGCTCCCTTAGTAAAAAGTCAATGAAGCTGAAAGAAAGCTAGTTTCTTGGATTTGAGGTAGCAGCCAGAAGACTGATAAGCATTCTTAAATGTGGAGGCCTCTCTAAGCACCAGGATGAGTCTGTCGTCAGAATTAAGCTGAAATTCCAGTGGCATCTGCTCTGGGCGGTGGAGAGGTGGGTTGCATTTGGTCATTTTTCTCCTGGTTTGGAAAGTAAGAGGGGCGGATGGACATGGTCACTATTTCAAATGGAAACTTTCTCCTCCCCAAAATAAGAGTGACTCATTCTGAAATGAGCCCTTTGTGGGTGTTTGGGTGAACTGATTAGTGAGGGGTTGGACAAGGTGGTCTGCAGAAGTGTCTTTCTTTAAAATGTACTAATTTTCTGCCCTAAATATATGTGGAGCCCAGACTACATATGAAGAATGGTGCTGGAGGGACTGTGAAAGGTACATGGCCTGGACTTTGACTTCAGCTTCCTTACAATCCAGTAAAAATAGGAAGCTCTAAAAATATGAAAAGTCAAATAGCTCAAGACTTGCTTGACCATAAGATATAACGGAAGTGACAGGGACCACATCCGGGCTTAACTGCCCTGTGGAATAATTATAGTATCTCAAGTGTATTCAGCCCCTATGTACAAGGTCCCGTGCTAAGCAAGCATTTAAAATGTATTACCTCTTGAATGCAATAAACCTAGTCTAATCATTTTCTTTGTTTTGGGCTGTGCTGAATCTTCATTGCTGTGAGGGCTTTTCTCTAGTTGTGGTGAGCTGGCTTCTCATTGTGGTGGCTTCTCTTGTGGAGCACGGGCTCTACTGCACACAGGTGTACATGTCTGTGTACATGTCTTTCGGTAGTTGCGGCTCCTGGGCTCTAGAGCACAGGCTCCACAGTTGTGGTGCATGGGCTTGGTTTGCTCCGCAGTGTGTGGGATCTTCCTGGACCAGGGATCGAACCCATGTCTCCTGCATGGGCAGGTGGATTCTTTACCATTGAGCCACTGGGAAGCCCTAATAAACCTGGACTAACAGGAATAATAATAGGTAGGCTTAATTAGTGCATAATACACGCTAGGCATTGTGCTAAGTGCTTCACATAACAACATACATTGAACCTTCTCAGGGAACCTGCAGGCAAGTATTACCGTTATTCCAAGGCACAGAAATGAGGCTGATGCACCAAGATGTGAGTGTCTTGCCCAAGATCACAGAGCTGAAGTGGGGAACCAGGATTCAAACCTGGACTGTCTAGCTCCAGAGTCCCACTCTTCTTGTTCTATTTTTACTTTGTGTTAGTAAAGTGTTAGTCGTTCAGTTGTGCCCGACTCCTTGCAATCCCATGGACTGCAGCCCACCAGGCTCCTCTGTCCATGAGATTTTCCAGGCAAGTATACTGGAGTGGGTTGCCATTTCCTTCTCCAGGGGATCTTCCCAACCCAGGGATCGAACCCAGGTCTGCTGCACTGCAGGCGGATTTTTTACCGACTGAGCTACAAGGGTAAGAACACTTAAAATGAGATCTGTTCTCTTAATGTGAGATCTATCCTCTGAATTTTTTGTGTGTTTAATTTTGGGTTAAATTTTATACAGGATTGTTGACTCTAGGAACAATGTTGCACAGCAGATCTCTAGAGCTTATTCATCTTGTTTAACTGAAACTTTACACCTACTGATGAATAACCCCATCTCCCATTTCCCCAGCCCCGGTAACTGCCATTTCCTATCTTTGATTTTGTGAAAGATACCTCCTGGAGATGGAATTAGGCAGTACATGTCTTTCTGTGTCTGACATATTTCACTTAGCCTAATGTCCCTAAGGTCCATCCATGTTCCATATTGCAGAATTCTGCAATAAAAATTTTATTTCCTTTTTAAAAAATCTTTTTATTTTATTGAAGTGTAGTTGGTTTATAATGCTGTGGTAATGTCTACTGTACAGCAAAGTGATTCAGTTAGACATATATATACACATTCTTTTTCATATTCTTTTCCATTGTGGTTTATCGCAAGTTGTTGAATACAGCTCCCTGTACTATAGAATAGGATCTTGTTGTTAATCCATCTTATATATAATAACTTGCACAGAATTTTCTTAATTATTTTTTAATATTTTGGCCAGGCTGCTCAGCATGCAGGATGTTTAGTTCCCCAACCAGGGATTAAACTTAAGCCCCTTGCAGTGGAAGTACAGAGTCTTAACCATTGGACCAGCAGGGAAGTCTCAGAATTTCCTTGTTTTTTTTAAAGGCTGAGTAGCATTCCATCATATGTATACACATTTTCTTTATCCAGTTATCTCTTGGAAATTTAGGTTTTTTCCCCACCTCTCAGCAACTGTGGCTAGTGTTGCAATGAACACAGAGTTCAAACTTCCATTCATCCTGATTCTGTTCTGTTGGATATATTCCTGGAAGTGCTGGATCATATGGCTGGTCTCTTGTTAATTTCGGGGAGGCACCATACTGTTTTTCATAGCAGTTGTACCATTTTACATTCCCACAGAGTCTCCACTTCAAAACACCATTTTATATCAACTCTCCCCAAGATCTCAGAGAACTGAGAAGAGAGAGGTTGGTAAAGAGTTTTGGGGCTTCAGGAAGATAATGAAATTTGAAGAGTTTTTATTAGAGAAAAGATGAAAAACAGGAGAGGTTTGAAGTGGGGTATGGCTGTTTTTGTTATTAGGCAGTTAGGACTATAGCATTTCAAGCTACAGTATTTGATTCATGTTTTAAGAGAATTTTATCAATTCCAGCCATGAATTTCCAGTCGACCCTGGGGTGCAGCCTTGAGCTGCTCACAGCCAAAATTAGGGGTCAAAAAGTGTGGCCAGCAGCCAAATCTGGTCCACCCCCTGCTTTTGTAAATAAAGTTTTATTAGAACACTGCCACTCCCATTCATTCTGTTGCTTTCATACTACATGGCAGAGATGAATAGTTAGAATAGAGTTCCTGCGGCCTGTAAAACCTAAAATATTTTTTGCAGAAGTTTGTCGACCACTGGTCTAACGTAGTGCAGTGATTGTTAGTTTTTCCTCCTAAATTTTTAATTTGGAAAAATGTCAAATCTACAGAAATATTGGAAGAATAATGAACAACCTACATGCCCTTCTCCTTGATCTAATCCTTAACATTTTGCCACATTTGCTTTTTCTCTCTTGCCCTCCCTCTTTTTCTTTCTCCCCTGCCACTCCCACTCTGGCTGCAGTACTTGTTAGGTGCAGATACCATAATTTTATATCCCTAAATAAATTAGATATATATCTCCTAAGAATAAGGACAGTGTTTTACATAACAATTAAAATTTAACTTTGAGGCAATAAACAGACCAAATTCTCCAAATAGTGTCTTTAATAGATTTTTTTTAATAAAATCCAGTTTCATGTGCAGGATTAATTACCACATTTATTGGTCATGTCTTTTTAGTCTTCTTTAAATAATTGCCAGCCTTATTTTGTTTGGGTGTGTTTTTTCAGCTTTATTGATATAGTTGACAAAACTGTAGGATGTTTAATGTGTACATGAGGATTTTTGTTTTTCATGACATTGGTATATATTTGTAGAGGGTGGGCTCAATGTTTAGAGAACGTCGCTCATCCGGGATTTGTTTGGTCATTTCATGGTGACTAGATTTGAGTTTTCACTGGAAGGACTGATGCTGAAGCTGAAGCTCCAATACTTTGGCCACCTGATGTGAAGAGCCAACTCACTGGAAAAGACCCTGATGCTGGGAAAGACTGAGGGCAGGAGGAGAAGGGGGCGACAGAGGATGAGATGGTTGAATGGCATCATTGATTCAATGGACATGAGTTTGAGCAAACTCCATGAGATAGTGAAGGACAGGGAAGCCTGGCATGCTGCAGTCCACGGGGTCTCAAAGAGTCAGATACAACTAAGCGACTGAACAACAGGATTTGTGTTTTAGGGGCAGGTGTACCAAAGAGGGGCTGTGTCCTTGTCAGCGCCCCCATCAGGAGACTGATTTTTAATGCAGGAAAACTACCACAATTACCAATGGTGGTAAACAGGTTTGAATTGCTAAAGACACATAAACGACAGGACTCAATATGGCAGTGCTTACAAATCTAGAGTTTATCTCAGGAAAAGGGTACAAGATAGCAACACCATTAACGTAAGGAACAGTGTCACGGCCAAAGGCTGTCACCCTATGTGCACAGAACACCTGGGAACAGGACCTGTTCATGTAGAGAATCTAGATGTGCACACATATTGCCAATGTTTGCAGTCATTTGAGGGTTGGTATTCATTTAAACAGACAGCTGCTCCATCCAGTACCACCAGCACAGACACTTTTTTAATACTTGACAGTTCTTTTCCTCCCTGATCAATAACAATCTATACTTTGGGGGGTATTTCTTTTGACTGATTAAACCATAAGTAATCTATCACTGATTTTTTTTTTGCCCCTCCCAACAAAATGTAGCTTTTCTCATGTACCATATATTATTTCTCATGGGAATATAGGTTTAAGGCTTTGTCTCTTGTTTCAGGTTCAAAACATCTTGAGAATATAACCAAATTTCTTTTCTTGGGTCACGTACTTTGACAGATATTGGTTCCCAGCAAGAGTAATCTCTCAACAAGGCCCATGTGTCCTCGGTTGGACATGAGAGAAATGTCCCAACGTAGATCATCTATACTTACATAAATAAAGGAAATGGGAACCTGAAGGCATAGCCACGTTGGTCCTGGTCCAGACAGTTGCACGGTCAGACCTCCCACCTGTTTGTCCACTGTGAGGACATAGACCACGCCTAGAAGTTCACTAGGTACCAGGCTGGCAGCTCACTTTAAAAAAAAATTGGTGGACTGTATGTAACATAAAATTGGCCGTTTTCAAGTGTGCAATTCAGTGTCGTTAAAGTACATTCACAAATGTTGTGCCACTATACATTTCTAGAATTTGTTCATCATCCCAGGCAGAAACTTGGTACCCATTAAACAATAACTCCTCACTCCCCACCCACTACAGTTCCCAGTAACCTCTATTCCACTTTCCTAATCAATTTGCCTATTCTAGCTCCTTCGTGTACGGGAAATCATACTATATATATTCTTTTGTTTCTGACTTATTTCATTGATCATAATGTTTTCAAGGCTAATCCTTGCTGTTGCAAGTATCAGAATTTCTTCCCTTTTTAAGATTAAATTCCATTCTATGTACATATCAGACTTTAAAAATTCAGACTTAAATTGAAGAAAGTAGGAAAACCACTAGACCATTCAGGTATGACCTGAATCAAATCCCTTATGATGATACAATGGAAGTGACAAACAGATTCAAAGGATTAGATCTGATAGACAGAGTGCCTGAAGAACTATGGACCGGGGTTCATGACGTTGTACAGGAGGCAGTGATCAAGACCATCCCCAAGAAAAAGAAATGCAAAAAGGCAAAATGGTTGTCTGAGGAGGCCTTACAAATAACTGAGAAAAGAAGAGAAGCTAAAGGCAAAGGAGAAAAGGAAAGATATACCCATTTGAATGCAGAGCTCCAAAGAAAAGCAGGGAGAGATAAGAAAGACTTCTTCAATGATCAATGCAAAGAAATAGAGGAAAACAATAGAATAGGAAAGACTAGACATCTCTTCAAGAAAATTAGAGGTGCCAAGGGAACATTTCATGCAAAGATGGGCTCAATAAAGGACATAATGGTATGGACCTAACAGAAGCAGAAGCTACTCAGAAGAGGTGGCAACAAAACACAGAACTATGCAAAAAAGAGCTTCACGACCCAGACGATCACGATGGTGTGATCACTCACCTAGAGCCAGACATCCTGGAATGCGAAGTCAAGTGGGTCTTAGAAAGCATCACTACTAACAAAGCCAGTGGAGGTGATGGAACTCCAGTTGACCTATTTCAAATCCTAAAAGATGATGCTGTGAAAGTGCTACACTCAGTATGCCAGCAAATTTGAAAAACTCAGCAGTGGCCACAAGACTGGAAAAGGTCAGTTTTCATTCCAATCCCAAAGAAAGGCAATGCCAAAGGATGTTCGAACTACCATATAATGGCACTCAATCTCACACACTAGCAAAGTAATGCTCAAAATTCTCCAAGCCAGGCTTCAGCAATATGTGAACCATGAACTTCCAGATGTTCAAGCTGGTTTTAGAAAAGGCAGAGGAACCAGAGATCAAATTGCCAACATCCACTGGATCATGGAAAAAAACAAAAGAGTTCCAGAAAATGTCTACTCCTGCTTTATTGACTACACCAAGTCTTTGTGTGGATGATAACAAACTGTGGAAAATTCTTAAAGAGACGGAAATACCAGACCACCTTACCTGCCTCCTGAGAATTCTGTATGCAGATCGAGAAGCAACAGTTAGAACTGGACATGGAACAACAGACTGGTTCCAAATAGAGCAAGGAGTACGTCAAGGCTGTATATTGTCACCCTGCTTATTTAACTTATATGCAGAGTACATCATGAGAAACGCTGGGCTGGAGGAAGCACAAGCTGGAATCAAGATTGTCGGGAGAAATATCAATAACCTCAGATGTGCAGATGACACCACCCTTATGACAGAAAGTGAAGAAGAACTAAAGAGCCTCTTGATGAAAGTGAAAGAAGAGAGTGAAAAAGTTGGCTTAAAGCTCAACATTCAGAAAACTAAGATCATGGCATCCGCTCCCATCACTTCATGGCAAATAGATGGGGAGACAGTGGAAACGGTGACTGACTTTATTTTTCTGGGCTCCAAAATCACTGCAGATGGTGATTGCAACCATTAAATTAAAGACGCTTACTCCTTGGAAGGAAAGTTATGACCAACCTAGACAGCATATTAAAAAGCAGAGACATTACTTTGTCAACAAAGGTCTGTCTAGTCAAGGCTATGGTTTCCCTCTTGATCCAGTGGTTAAGACTTTGCCTTCCAATGCAGAGGGTGCTGGTTCAGTCTCTGGTTGGGGAGATAAGATCCTACATGCCTCACAGCCAAAAAACCAAAACATAAAACAGAAGCAGTATTGTAACAAATTCAATAAAGATCTATTTTTTTTTAAGACTTGGGCTTCCCTAGTGGCTCACTGGGGCTTCCCTGGTGTCTCAGCTGGCAAAGAATCTGCCTGCAATGTGGGAGACCTGGGTTTGGTTCCTGAGTTGGCAAAATCCCCTGGAGAAGGGAATGGCTACCCACTCCAGTATTCTGGCGTGGAGAAGTCCATGGACTGTATAGTCCATGGGGTCAAAAAGAGTCGGACATGACTAAGAGACTTTCACTAAAAAAATGGTCCACATCAAAAAGCCTAAGGTCCACATCTTAGCCTTTATGCCAGTCTTCCTCCATTATGGCCTTGATTTTTTTTTTTTAACGAAGAAATGTCAATTATTTTGAAATTTGAAATAATCTCGATCTTCAGGAAAATTAGCAAGTAAGAGACAAAGAACTACTACCTTTATATTAAAAGTTTTTATTTTGGAATTTGATGCCCTAGGCTTGTTGGAATTCTTTTCTTTCAGAAATTTCTCTAAGCCTTGGAATTTTATATCCTAGGGCCTTTGAGGAGACCTAGTTGTGGGAAACTCAGATTCCTGTAATATTTTTATCAAGGTTTTGATGGCACTGTGTCAATTTCTTCCTTTTTTATTTTCATTTAAACATTAACTGTCTAAAGATTTTCACAGGATTAGAGCCTTGAAAGTTACTCCCTGCCTTGTTTTGATTTTCTTTTGTAAAGTCTTAATGTTTTGAAAGCAGCTTTATTGAGAGATAATTCATATACCACACAATTCATATGGTTAAAATGTACAGTTCAGTGGTTTCCATTATATTCACAGACTTGTGCAACCATGACCACAATGAATTTTTGAACATTTTCATTGTCCCCAAAGAAACTCCCCTTTAGTTATCACCCTTCAATTTGCCTCCCACCTTAGGCAGCCTTTAGTCTAGTTTCTGTGTCCATAGATTTGCTTATTCTGGACACTTCATGTCAATGGAATCATATAATCCATGGTCTTTTTGTTTCTGGCTTCTTTCACTTAGTATGTTTCCAAGGTTCATCTATATTACAGCATGTATCAGTACTCCCTTCCCCTTTATGGGTGAATAATATTCCAATAAAGGACAGAAATGGTATGGACCTAACAGAAGCAGAAGATATTAAGAAGAGGTGGCAAGAATACACAGAAGAACTGTACAAAAAAGATCTTCACGACCCAGATAATCACGATGGTGTGATCACTCACCTAGAGCCAGACATCCTGGTATGTGAAGTCAAGTGGGCCTTAGGAAGTATCACTACGAACAAAGCTATTGGAGGTGATGGAATTCCAGTTGAGCTATTTCAAATCTTGAAAGATGATCCTGTGAAAGTGCTGCACTCAATATGCTAGCAAATTTGGAAAACTCAGCAGTGGCCACAGGACTGGAAAAGGTCAGTCTTCATTGCAATCCCAAAGAAAGGCAATGCCAAAGAATGCTCAAACTACCGCACAATTGCACTCATCTCACATGCTAGAAAAGTGATGCTCAAAATTCTCCAAGCCAGGCTTCAGCAATTCGTGAACTATGAACTTCCACATGTTCAAGCTGGTTTTAGAAAAGGCAGAGGAACCAGAGATCAAATTGCCAACATCTGCTGGGTCATCGAAAAAGCAAGAGAGTTCCAGAAAAACATCTATTTCTGCTTTATTGACTATGCCAAAGCCTTTGACTGTGTGGATCACAATAAACTGTGGAAAATTCTGAAAGAGATGGGAATACCAGACCACCTGGTCTGCCTCTTGAGAAACCTGTTATGCAGGTCAGGAAGCACCGGTTAGAACTGGACATGGAACAATAGACTGGTTCCAAATAGAGCAAGGAGTACGTCAAGGCTGTATATTGTCACCCTCTTTATTTAATTTATATGCAGAATACATCATGAGAAACGCTGGGCTGGAGGAAGCACAAGCTGGAATCAAGAATGCCAGGAGAAATATCAATAACCTCAGATATGCAGATGACACCACCTTTATGGCAGAAAGTGAAGAGGAACTCAAAAGCCTCTTGATGAAAGTGAAAGAGGGGGGTGAAAAAGTTGGCTTAAAGCTCAACATTCAGAAAACTAAGATCATGGCATCCGGTCCCATCACTTCATGGCAAATAGATGGGGAAACAGTGGAAACAGTGGCTGACTTTATTTTTCTGGGCTCCAAAATCACTGCAGATGGTGATTGCAGCCATGAAATTGAAAGACACTTACTCCTTGGAAGGAAAGTTATGACCAACCTAGACAGCATATTAAAAAGCAGAGACATTACTTTGTCAACAAAGGTCTGTCTAGTCAAGGCTATGGTTTTTCCAGTGGTCTTGTATGGATGTGAGAGTTGGACTATAAAGAAAGCTGAGCGCCAAAGAATTGATGCTTTTGAACTCTGGTGTTGGAGGAGACTCTTGAGAATCCCTTGGACTGCAAGGAGATCCAACCAGTCCATCCTAAAGGAGATCAGTCCTGGGTGTTCATTGGAAGGACTGATGTTGAAGCTGAAACTCCAATCCTTTGGCCACATGATGCAAAGAGCTGACTCATTTGAAAAGACCCTGATGCTGGGAAAGATTGAAGGCAGGAGGAGAAGGGGATGACAGAGGATGAGATGGTTGGATGGCATCACCGACTCAATGGACGTGGGTTTGGGTGGACTCTGGGAGTTGGTGATGGATAGGGAGGCCTGGCATGCTGTGGTTCATGGAGTAGCAAAGAGTCGGACACGACTGAGCGACTGAACTGAACTGAATATTCCATTGCATGGATATTGCCCATTTTGTTTATCCATTCATCATTTGGTGAACATTTGAGCTGTTTCCACTTTGGGGCTATGATATCGCTGTTGTGAACATCTGTGTACATCTTTTTGTGTCGCCATGTCTTCCATTCTGTTGAGTCTCTAGGAGTGGAATTACAGGGTCAAATACAAACTCAATGCTTAACTTTTTGAGGAATTGCTGATCTGTTTTCCTAAGTGGCTACCCCATCTAACTTAAAAAAAAAATTCCCCGTGGGGTCACGGGGATAAAGGCTTTGAAGCTGCTACTTTCACATTCTCCGTGGACTCAATAGTAAAGTATTAGATGGTGCCAATGCCGGCGGGATTCCTTTCATTATGGTTTTGGTCACAGCCTGGGTGACTCGGTTCCATAATTATATACATAGCCTAATCCCGGCTGCACCTGCAGTGTTTTGGCATCTTCAGTTTGTGTGGATACAGAGAGGGGCAATAAAATTACCCTTCTCTGGATATGTATGAAGGGACCTTTTTCTTCATCCATTCCGTTAATCTAGGGGCTTCCTCATGAACCATCCTTACAAAGGTATTAGCCAACAGAGGATGGGGTGGGGGTGGCCCAGATACTCCCCCTCTGGCTAGCAGACTTCGAAGCAGGGACAGAGACCCAATTCTAAAGGTCTCGGGAGGGTCATTTCCACAAATGTTTATCAGGACGATGTCTGTGATGATCTACAAAATGTCTCCATTCCTTTACTGAATAATCCCTTATTTCCATGCCTTCCTGCCCTCCACTCTCATCTTGCCCCACTTGAATTATCTTCTGAGTCGTCATGGGTGTCACAGGCTTAGCTGATTCATCAAAAATTATAGCGCCAGCCAGAGAGGGCAGAACTCAACCCATGGAGATTCTGAGCTTGCTTTCATTTGGCTAGTGCTCAAAGCAGCAACCATGGGACTGAATTTGTAGCTGACTTGACATTGGTTTGCATTTCCCTTCTGATCCATTTAAGCTCCTGGAGTTTGGATTCTTTCATTTCCAGATTTCACTGGATAGTTTTATTATTAATAAGTATCTCATTTCAAAATCTGTGCTATTTCAAACCAAGGATGGCTTGTTCATTTTCATCTGCTTTATCAGAATTATCTTTTTTAGGAGCTGTGTTTGTTTATTTAAGTTATTATTTATTATTTGGCTGCATCTGGCCTCAGCTGCAGCATGCGGGATCTTTGTTGTCTCATGCAGTGAACGGTCTCTCTAGTTGTGGCTTAGCTGCCCAGTGGCATGTGTGATCTTAGTTCCCTGACCAGGGATTGAATCTGAGTCCCCTGCATTGCAAGGCGGGTTATTAACCACCTGACCACCAGGGAAGTCCTATCCTTTTTCTTTTTAAATAATGCCTTAGCCATTAAGAATGAGGAGGCTTTCAGTAAGTCCTACTTCAGACACCAGCTGCATGAATGGTGGCAATTAAGGAGAAGGGATACGCTACCCACTCCAGTGTTCTTGGGCTTCCCTGTGGCTCATCTGGTAAAGAATCTGCCTGCAATGTGGGAGACCTGGGTTTGATCCCTGGGTAGGGAAGATCCCCTGGAGAAGGGAAAGGCTACCCATTCCAGTGTTCTGGCCTGGAGAATTCCATGGACTATAGTCCATGGGGTCGCAAAGAGTCGGACACGACTGAGAGACTTTCACTTTCACTTAACAGGGTTCAGTTGCTCAGGAAACTCATAGGGCAATGCTACAGTTTATTACAGGAAAAAAATAAATAGCAACAGTATTAAAGTAAGGACATGCATTATAGCCAAAGGCTATTCCATAGCAAAAGCTCTGGAAAGACCAGGTCCTATTGTCCATTTTTTATAAGAACCAAGACAGAAACCACTTTTTCTCTTGGATCAGGAACCATCAACATGTGCATGAAAACTTTGGAACAGGGAGCCCAAAGCCGAGTCCTTTAAAGATCTTGCCGGTCACATAGGCACATTCCTCCATGGCAGAGCCCCCTGTGGGGCCTCAAGAAGCCCAGGTGTAAATTATCAGTCTGATTATTATCAATAAATAATGCTGAGAAGCTGACATAAACCATTCTAAAGCTCCTTGAACCCAAGGGTTTACAAAGCAACACTTCATCAGTATGTTGACCAGGGGCTGGGACCCTGCCTGAACTTTCACAGAACAGTTCAAGTTTGTTGTGGTCTTACCGTGGTTAACTGTCACAACACATATCTTATTTTTGACAGCATTTTACAGTTTACACAACATTTGGAGGATTTTTTGTTGTTGTTGTTCAGTCGCTAAGTTGTTTCTGACTCTTTTGTGACCCCATGGACTGCAGCACGCCAGGCTTTCCTGTCTTTCACCATCTCCCAGAGTTTGCTGAAACTCATGTCCATTGAGTCTGTGATGCCATCCAGCCATCTCATCCTCTGCCACCCCTTTTTTCTCCTGCCCTCAATCTTTCCCAGCATCAGGGTCTTTTCCAGTGAGTTGGCTCTTTGCATCAAGTGGCCCAAGTATTGGAGCTTCAGCTTCAGCATCAGTCCTTCTAATGAATATTCAGGGTTGGTTTCCTTTAGGATTGACTGGTTTGATCTCCTTGCAGTCCAAGGGACTCTCAAGAGTCTTCTCCAGCACCACAGTTCAAAACATCAATTCTTCAGTGCTCAGTTTTCTTTATGGTCTTCGACTTGAGTAAGTGGATGTTATTTTCGCCACCTTAGGAATGAAGAGTCTGAGGTTCGGAGTGTTTGTGACTTACTCAAGGGGATCCACACAGTGAACAGCAAAGCCAGGACTAGACTCCAAATCCCACCTCCAACCAGAGTCTCCTGCTCTCCTTCCTGCTGTCGAGGTATACCTTCCCTCCCAGCAAATTGTTTATCCTCAGTGAGTCCCCCATCATTATCACCAGTGACATCCTTTTGTATCTGTTGGAATTCATATTTCTTCTTTTATGAAATGTTTACTGTTCTTTCACTTATGCAACAAGTGTTTATTGATTCTGATATTTCATCGAGTGTAAGATGTTCATTGATTCAATAACAGCTTTTCAGAAAAAGAATTACATAAGTGTGTATGAAAATAGTGGAGTTAAAATGTTTTTATTTCTTTTTGGACTTCAATGCACAGAATTGACATGACTTATTTTTAATTTATAACAGCATATATTTATCCTGACACAATGACCTACCACACTGCTGTTCACTTTCACAATCCAGGTTTAAGTTTAGTTTACATTCACCAACTGATTTAAAGAACCTACGGCCACTTGTAGCTATTCATTGCTTGCATTCGCATGCTTGTCAAAGCCTCCACTTGTAATTTGATTGACTTTACCATCTTTAAGGTTGAAGGTATAATCTTGAGGATTAAAATATCTTTGGTTTAATTATTTTCTACTGGAAGTTAAGCAGCTTCTTTTGAAAACCAGCTGAAAGCTATTAATACTTTTGTCAAAGATAAGTGTTTCAGGGTACAGTCATTCTGTTTCACGACTCTTGAATGACTTCACAGTGGCATCTCCTAGGTTTGACCTACTTTAAGATACTTAGCAGCTTCTGTTGCCTTTGTCACATGATAAACCATCTTCATACTCAACGACTTTCTAGTTCAATGGTGAATCACAGTGTTTTCCATTTTTATTAGCTATCTAGTGGATACAAAATAAAAATTTTAAGTTATGCATAAAATATAAACAATAACTTAAATTTGTTAAATAGCTGTGTGCTCCCTTTTTAAGATAGGGAACATTCCAATTACCTTTGAATTGGCTTGTGCGCTTTTCCCCGAGTCCATCATTCTAACACTTAGCATGAAGACTGTGCGTCTTTTTCTTAATGATTAATTGTTTAACGTTTTATTTAATTTTATTTTTGGTTGTTCTGGGTCTTCGCTGCTTGTGCCAGCTTTCTCTAGTTGCAGTGAGTGGGGGTTACTCTTCATTGCAGTGCACAGGCTTCTCATTGCGCCGGTCTCTCTTGTTGTGGATGGAGCATGGGCTTCAGCAGTTGCAGCATGTGGGCTTCAGTAGTTGAGGCCAAGCTCTAGAGCAAAGCCTCCGTAGTTGTGGTTTAGCTGCCTCTTGGCATATGGAATCTTCCCAGACCAGGGATCAAACCCATGTCCCCTGCATTGGCAGGCAGATTCTTACCCACTACGCCACCAGGGAAATCCTGTGCATGTTTTTCTCTTGTTTTTTGTCAGAGTTCTACCAATTATGTATGCATCTCTAAACAATATGTCCATTATATTAGCATGTTTGGAAATTTTTTTTTACAGTGGAATTATGCTTCAATGTATCATTGTGTGACTTGCTCCCTGAGATTGAGCTTCTTTGCTGTGTCAGCAGTTTTCAATTATTTTTCACTGCTCTTTTGTATTGTATTTGATTATATATGAATATACCTAAGGTTTACAGGCTTGCATTTGACTGTATGAGCATTTGTTTTTCCCCTCCCCTTAATTCTTAGTGATTACAAACAGTGGTCTGGCGGGGTGGGAGGGAGACTCAAGAGGGAAGGGATATATATATGCATGCTGCTACTGCTGCTAAGTCGCTTCAGTCGTGTCCAACTCTGTGCGACCCCATAGACGGAAGCCCACCAGGCTCCCCCACCCCTGGGATTCTCCAGGCAAGAACACTGGAGTGGGTTGCCATTTCCTTCTCCAATGCATGAAAGTGAAAAGTGAAAAGGAAGTCGCTCAGTCGTGTCCAACTCTTAGCGACCCCATGGACTACAGCCTACCAGGCTCCTCCATCCATGGGATTTTCCAGGCAAGAGTACTGGAGTGGGATGCCATTGCCTTCTCCGATATGTATGCATACATATGCCTAATTCACATTGTTGTACAGCAGAAACTAACACAACACTGTAAAGCAATTATAGTCCAACAACAACCAAAACAAAAAACGAACAAAAAAATAGTGGTGCTATAAACGTTACTAGGTCAATTTGTGCAGACGTGCAAGTGTTTTTCCAGGGTAACAGTCTCCGGAGATTATGTATATCTTCAAGTTTACTGGACAATGCCAATTTATTTTACAAAAATATTTAAAATCATTTTACAAATTCATTTCATAATTTTGATTGCAGCAAGGGATACTTTGATCAGCAGTGATTAATCCCAGAGCAGAGAGACACACAGACACACACGCACACCCACACACCATTTACACGCATGCACACACTTTACACACACACCCATCAAACACTAAATATGTACTGCCTGCAGCCTCGTACAAAAAGCACAGGGACACACAGAGATCCACAAACATGCACCACTCATGCATACTCCGCGCAATCACTCTGACTACCCACCACTCTTACACAGAACACGCAAAAGAACGTCCCGCACTCCACGCTGGCACGCACGCACCCCACGTACTCACGTGCGAGCCCCCCACGTGACCCCGCTAGGAAGCGTGGCCTCCGCCTCCAGCGACTGAGGAGTCTTGTCCCCGCCGCGCCGCCGTCGGACGCCAGGTGTCGGAGGTCAAGGCGGCGTTGGCCGTGGCGTTTTTTTCTACCCGGAAACCACGGAAGCCGGACCTGGTGACGAGACCGAGCCGCGGCGGCGGGAGCCCGACTGGCCTCTGGTCCTCGCGTCGGCCCCGCGGAGCCGGACGCTGCCCCCGGCGCGGCGGGGAGAATGGTGCCGAGCGGCCCCGGGCCGGCCGCGCGCCGCCGCTAGTGAGCTCCGAGCGGCCGCGGGCGTCCGGCGAGCAGCTGGCCCGGCCGGGCCCGGGGCGCGCCGCTGCCCACCGGGGCGGGGTGAGCCAGGGCGGACGGGGGTCAGGGCTCGGCCGGGGCTGACGAGGGCCGGGAGGGGATGAACTGGCTGGGTTTCGCCCTCACGTCTCGGGCTGCAGCCCCGACTCCAGCTGCTGATGGGGGTTGGTCCTGGTCCGGCCTAGGCTGGTGGCCTCGGCCTGGGTCGCCGGCCACCGGGGTTTGTCCACTCGCGTCCCCGGAGCCAGCGTTCCCTGGAGGCCCTCGAGATGGCAGGACTTCCCACGTCTGGAGCCCAGGCCTGGATAATTTGGATTTGGCACGGGGAACGTGTTGGTGGTTTGCTTTTGTTGACTTTGGGACGCGTTTGCGTTATTCTTCCATTTGCGAAGGATACACATTTCAAGATGGGAGGGAGAGACTTGGGTACGTGCGACACTTGAAGTGAACTAGTGGTATTTTTTTGTGTGTCAAGCTTGGTAACTGTCCAGAGCGGGGGTGGATTATCATCCTCACTTATATTTTAATAAACTAAATTGAGTGGCTTCAAGGTAATCTAGAGGCCGGTAATTCTAGTTCCCTTGATAGGCACCCTCTGGAATAAGACTAGGCCTGTTGTGCTGCTTTCGATCGTGTAAACACCATAATCGGTGGACAGCTGGTGAGGGGGCCTTTGTTGAAGAATCCGGTGTCTGTAGTTTAGTTCTCAGCCGATGACAGCCTTGGCTGAGTGTTGAATGATGAGCTGCTTTGCGGTCTGCCTGAAAGCAGGAAAGCTTGTGGTTGCTGAATTGCTACTTTCCCGCCTCAAAGGTGAGCCCTCTCGGGGAGGTAGCGGGAGGCTAGACCCCAGGGTTGGTGATGACTGTTGGTTTGTCCCTGTAGCACTCTTTTTGGTGAGCTTGGAATCTGAGCTTTTTGTATCCCATCTGTAGATAGTGCTCGGTTCCGGCTTGAATGATAAAAGCACCCTCCGCTCCCTCACTGCATCTAAGAAATCTCAAAGGAAATAGACCTGTTGTGCAACTGAGATATACTTTATGACTCCAAGACTGTTTACTCTGGGAGTAAGGAGGCAGTGTGTTGACTTCCTAGTAAAGGTTGGGAAGAATTTCTGTGGCCTAATTGAGATGGACTGGAATCAGGGCTGCGGAGGGCGTCTGGGTTCTAGGATCACAAATGCTGATGGAGCGCACCTGCTCTGTTGGGGCGGGAGCTGCAGCTGCTGCAGGGAAGCGAGACAGACCTAAGTGCAAATATAGTTTTTGCTGGCCAGGGACTTAATTAGAGAAAGGGATGGGGGATAAAACGTGGCAGGACTTAATTGCCATATAGAGATACCAGCTATTAGAGATTTCCTTCTGATTAGGATCAGAAAACCTTCCTAAAGGAAGTGACTTTTTAAAAAAAAGTTTTAATTTTTTTGTTGTGGTACAGCCGATTAACAAACTATGTTGCAATAGTTTGAGACGAACAGTGGAGGGACTCAGGCATACATATACATGTATCCATTCTCCCTCTAGCCCCAGTCCCATCCAGGCTGCCACATAACCTTGAAGGAAGTGACTTTGGAGGTGGACCGTGAAGGATGGGGAGGGTTTGGGTCATTACAGATTTGCTGGGAAATAGAAAGCTTGGGCCTTTGGTGGAAGGGCAAACTAGGTAGCTAGGCAGTAGGTGTCTGGAAGTATTTGCAGAGACAGCTGGTTAAGGGTTGAATGCTTTTCTGCTTCAGAAAAACACAGGCTACCGAGTCTGACTTCTGGTGGTTTTCTGGGTTAGAGAACTGTTTGCATTTGATGTTTGTGTCTTCTTTTGTTAAACAGCCAATGACACGAAGCAGTGCTTAACTCATTTTAAAGACAATGAAAAAAGATGCTGATTGTAATTCCTGTCTGGTATTAACAATCAGGAAATTAAATGTGCTGTCCTCGAGTGGTTTATGTGCCTGTGTTTAGTTTGCAGGAGCCCAGCTCTAGTAACATCTCTGCCACTCTGGCTGCAGCCGAGTGATAAATGGCCGACTTTTAGCCATCACCTGAGTGTTTTTAATGACACTTAGTTCACTTCACAGAGATGCTGTTTGTTTCTATTACCCAGTTGTTGAAGAACTGTTGAGGCTGTTCAAACAGGACACCATGTAATTGCCCTGGAATGTTATGATTAGTCTTAGGACCTCACTGGCTTCAGCCGTAGCTTTTCGTTAAACATACTAGGGACCAGCTTAACTTTTTACTCCTCCTCTTTGACTCCTCTTCCCTCTCTCCCCACTGCTCTGTCTCCGCCTTGTTACAGTCAAGTGTCCTAAAAAGAGTGGTCCTAACAGGGATGGCAGGTCTACGGGATGTTTTTGTCACTGTTAACCTGCTACAGAGTGATACTGACTTGTGAGAGGGCTTTACAATTTTTTAAGATAAGTTAAAATTTTTTTTTCACTGAGACATTGCAATTAAAATGAAAAAAAGGTAATGGAGGAAAGATGATAAGAGTTTTTAGCAAATTAAATTTCCATTTAGGATTTGTTTGGTAAATGTAGAAATCCTTAAATTATCTTTTCCATACCAGAGGTATGCACTCTTTCTGTGTATAATTATAAACCTGGGGACTGTAGAGCAGTGTCTGATGGTGCTGGCATTTGCCATTTTGGGCTATTTGTTTTAAAATGCTGTTTTCAGAACATATCCCAGTCTTGACACTGTGTTCAGATGTTATGATTCCATGTTGTGTTCATTTAATCTTGTCATCACTCATGATTTGTTTTCTTAAGTATCTGTTAATTAAATCCCAAATCATTACATCTCAATCCAAAGATACTTTCAGTTTGGTTTTTAAGTAGGTCAGCAGTTAAAAAAACTAAGAACAAAGAAATGAGTTATTTTCAATTTTGGGACTAAGATGAATTTATTTGTTAAAAAGAGGGATCATGTTGGAAATTCCCATGATTTTATGTCATGATTTTGAAAACGGAGCGATGCATTAAGTAGTTACAAGTAAGTAGAAATACAGCCAGTCTGAATTTTGGAAAATAAGTCATGAAATTATATCAGCCCACATTGTTTTCCTTTTGTCTTTATTTGAGTACTGTTATTGCCTAAAATGCACATTTAGCAACTGAAACTTTATGCTTTCTGTTATTTCCCTTTTGATCATTTAAACTTGTTGAGTGAAACAAGTTTTTGAGAGTCTCTTCTGCCTTGTAAGTTGTATTAGATTAAGAAACAAGAAACTATTGGCAGGAGATTCCACTCATCTTTGCTTTATACTCTGGTAAAGGTGCTGAAGTGGGAGTTGCCTTGCTAAAGAGATGGGAAATAAGGTAACCGTTTTAAACTTCAGAAAAAGTTCATTTTAATTGTGCTCATATTGAAGTCAGCTAAAATACACTATCCGTGGTACGTGAATTTTTTTTCCTCCTATCAGGCATTTGACTTGAAATCTACTTATCAACCCTGGTGTTGTGATTGATGGCACAGGTTTTGAGGTCAGGTGGATTAAGTCAGAATCTCAATTGAGTACTTCCTGTGACTTTTTGGTAATACAACCTTGTATAAATTCACCCCTTTTGATTTCAGTTTCCTCTTGGGTAAAGTGAGGATAGGCATATTTACTTGGCAGTGTTGTGAGGATTAGGAAATATGTATGTAAAGCACTTGGCACGGAGCCTGGCCCCGCACATGTTAAATGGTGGCTATTAAAAATGATCCTTAACCCCTAATGGGAGAGGTTTCTACTTATATCACTATTGATGTCTTAATTGCAAAATTGTATGACTGCTACTCAGTGTGTATCTCACTTGATGGGGTGGACTCTGTATTCAACATCTCCTGGGAGGCAGTGGAGCACTTGGTTAATGTCCAGGCCCTGGAGTCTGACTGGACTTGAATCCACGTTCATTTAGGACTTTGGGCAGCTTAGCCACTTCCTTATGCCTGAATTTCCTCATCTGTAAAGTACAGATGTCAAGAGGATAAAATATGTGCAAAACTCTTAGAACATCGTGCTTCACTCATCAAAGTGGGTGGTAAAGTTAGATGTTACTGTTGAGCACCTTCCCAGTGCCAGGCACTGCCCGAGGGAGGTGTGCAGAGAGCGTCACAGAAATGAGAGCCCACAGGAGCAGGATGCGTTTGGAGTTCAGTTGGGCTGAAGGAGGCAGTGGGGCTGGAGAAAAGCCACTGTTGAGAGACACTGCAGCCGTGGGAGCAGCGGGGCTGGTAACCGGTAACTGCTGGGGTGTAGGAGAGAGTCCCGAATGGCTGGCAGGGGTCCTGGGTAGAGAGCTGTCTTTCTTTACGAGGAGGAGCTGATGTGGAGACTTTGGATAGGCTTTGACCTGGATGGGTGGTTCGAGGTGCCTGTGGGTCCTCTCCGTGGAATGTTCCAGTAGATGGATATTTCCATCTGGAGTGAGGAAGTAGGTGAAATTGACAGGAAGCTGTGAATGAGTGTGTCCACCTTGAGCAGAGGCCCAGCCGGAGCCTGGGGGGAACCCCAAGTTTTGAAGAAGAGTGAGAAGGAAGAGCAGCCAGGAGAGGGAGGTCCTGGCAGCTGGAAGGTGGGGTCGCCCTTGGCATCCATTGCCACTGGGAGGTAATAAGGACCGAGACCCAGACCTTGGCTTCAGCGTCCAGACCTTTGTGGAGACCTTGACGTTTTTCTTAGACTTTGTTGCTCTGCATTTGCTTCTCTGAGGGTCTTTTCCATCTGCATTCACTTTTTTGTGGGGGAGGGAGGTGATTTCTCAGTGCTGGAGAGCTGGGTGTTGAGATTGCCCAGCGTTTCTTTGAGACGAGCCCATGTCCTCATCTCTGCTGAGTCTTGGATAATCCGGCATCGCATCCATTAATGTTCTTTATTAGCCTTAGGGTTTATAGCAACCAGCCTTAAAACCCTTTGACTATCTTAAACATCACAGGATATTTGAGAAGGCTACTTTAATTTTTACACTCAGAATGAGCCTCTCCCACATCAAGGTGACAGCCTGGCCTTTTCTCTTAGCATAAGACTAGCATGTTTCCCGCAGTGGGCGTTAGAACAAGCTTGCCTCCCTCGTCCTCCCTGTATAGTCCCCCTGTGGGTTCTTCCACCACTTCCCTGACTCCTAGTCTCCTCAGAACTTTGAAAAGGCGGTGACTTTATAAGAGAGTTTTAAGGAATTTCTCATTTAGCCTAAGGTCAAAAATTCAGTTTGATAAAATGGTGGTTTTATTGTTCATGTGAAGTGAACTTTTTGATCTGGGTCACAAGTAGTGTTTTAGTGTAACTTAAAATAAGTCAGGAACTGTTTAGGAAGTATCTGGGAGTGTGGAATCCCCATCCTGTGCAGAGATTCTAGTTTTAAACTGGAACAAGTCGCCATGTGGTATACTTTAAAGTACGTGGGCTGTGGAGAGGGGCAGAGAGATGCACAGAGGACTCGTGTATCGGCATGATGAGTGTTAATTTACTTCCTTTCCAATAAAATATCATAATTGCTAACTTATCTGTTTCTGCCTTCGCTGTTCCCTCGGGAGGCCTTCCTCTTTCACCGGCTCGCTCTCTGCCTGTGAATGTGTTGGTTTCCTCACTTCTCGTGACCCCCACGGCCCTTCCTCCCTCTCATTTGAACCAGTGGGGTCCCCCTGTTATCATCTCTTTACCGTCTGAGTCCCCCCAGCCAGAGTGAGGTTTCAGGGATCCCCAGTGATCTCTCCAGGTGGAGGATTGTGTTTATGCAAGCCTAAGTTCACCTGAGTACTCGAGGTTCAGAGACCCTTTCTTTTGTTACTGCTAATGCTGGGTCACCTCTTAGCAATATTTGGCTGATACTTCCTCCTCCTTGACACTCTTCTCCTATGCCTCGTAGGACCCTTCACCATCCTGGGCACCTGTTTAGCTCAAGGTCACCCCACCCCAACCCCAGGCTCTCCCAGCCTCTGCCCCAGTGGAGGAGCCCACGCTTGTCTGGGGAAGCTCTGCACCACCTGCCCTGGGAGCACGCAGCACCGGGCTGTCTGGAGGAGTCTAGTCCATGTTCTGATTTTAGTTTTTAGTCAATGTTCTGATTTTAGTTTTGGTTTCTCATAAATCCAAACACAGATCGCCGCAAGAAAGGCTTTGCCTTTGTTTAGCACAAGGACATATTAAACAACTGTCCTGTTTTCTGTTTTGTGTTTTTTTTTTTCTCTAGGTGGGTTTAACAAATTTTCTTTGTTGTTTATTGCCTTTATTAATGAAGAGAATGAATGGAATTAAGGTTTAATGAAATTTTATTTGGACCAGGAGACCAGCAGGGTCAATTGACAGTCATTTATAAATTTTAGTTAGAAATTATTATAAAAGAAATACATTCTCATGATGGAAATGTTAAAGAAAGACATAAAATCTCACCACCTAAAAGTAACCACCCTTGTTTACATGTTGAGGGTGTGTTATGTGTTTTTTTCCCATATTGGTGCTTGCGTAGCTCTCATACTTTAAAAACCTGAGATAACCTCATTTTGTGTGTTTTAGATCTGTGTTAATGGCTACATAGTTTTCCTACTGGGGCTGTGTTATACTTTAACCACTTCCCTACAACTGTTAGATATCTGGTTTTCCAGGTCTTAAAATTGTATATACTCCTGAGAAGACTGTCATAGTAGTTAAGTCTTTGTTTTCAGCAGTGAGGGTTTTCTCAGGTTAACTTGTTAGAGGCAGAATCACAGGAGAGTGTGCTGAGCTTTGGTGCTGTGGGCATGTACCTCCAGGCTGGTCTCCAGAAAGCTTGTAACAGCCTCTTCTCTCCCCCTTTTTAGGATCTCCTAACTTGCGGGTTGCTGGAGTTAACCCTAGGATAATCTCAGCATTGCCTTTTGCTTACTTAAAAAGCTGCAGCCTGCTGTTCAGTGTTGTCATTAAACTCGTCTCAGAGCTCCGGGTCCCGAATCGATGGACTTTGGTTGTGTGCGCTCACACTGTGGGTCCCGAATCGATGGACTTGAGTTGTGTGCGCTCACACTCGTGAAGTTGGCTCTTGATTGCGTTCTGTGTGCTTTACCTCCCTAGGCTTTGCAGGGAGGCGGGTCCACAGCCCAGGTCAGTTCTTATCTTTATCCTGGTGAACATCTCCGATTGGGGGTGGGATGCATGAGTGTAGGAGAGGTCAGCTGGTGTGCTTTCTCCTCCCCGTAGAGCTTAACTTATTTTTAATTAAAAGTGAGACATTTACTGTTGAGAGGATGACAGAATTTTCTTGTAATTCTTTGCAGGGGAGATAAATTTGTTTAGCCCTTGTTAATTCATCTTTGAAAACACTTGTGAATGGTGGAAAGGAATTTTAACTTTATGAAGTATTTGGACTTTTAATAATTTCACTTAAAAAAAACAAAAAATGCTTTTACTTTTTAAGTGAATCCAATAGGCCTCCTCTGGAACTTGCTCTAATTAAATTGGTGTATGTTGACATTGCTTGCTAATTTGGTGGTTATTTATGTTGAGATATATATACATGTTTATATGTATATGTGTGTTTATATATATGTGTGTTTATTTTCTAGAGTGATACGGTTTTAATGATAGCTTTAGAAGGGAATTCAAATTTTTTTTGTTTTTCTAAATATTTCATTATTGTAGTTCCACATAGCGAATAGTCCTAATTATTTTATATGCAATTCAGATTTCATTGTTTTCTTAATAAATGGAGCTCTAATTTACTGTTGACATTTTTGTTTCTGAAACCTACTAATATTTTATTTTTTAATTGAAGTATAGTTGATTTACAATATTAGTTTCAGGTGTACAACATAGTGATTTAATACTTTTGTAGATTATACTCTCTTTAGAAGTCTTATAAAATATTGGCTGTATCCCCTATACTGTCCACTACATCTTTGTAGCTTATTTATAGATGGTGATTTGTCCCTCTTAACCCTCTACTGCTATTTTGCTCCTCTCCCCTTCTCTCTTCCCACTGGAAACCACTAGTTTGGTGTATCTGTGAGTCTGTTTCAGTTTTGTTATATTCATTTGTTTGTTTCATTTTTTAGATTGTACCTATAAGTGATAAAATGCAGTATTTGTCTTCCTCTGACTTATTTCACTAAACATAAGACCCTCCAGGTCCACCTGTGTTGTTGCAAGTGTCAAGATTCATTCTTTTTATGGCTGAGTACTAATCCATTATATGTATATGGAATGTCTTCTTTTATTCATTCATCTGTTGATGGACACTTAGGACATAGGTTGCTTCCATGTCCTGGCTGTTGTAAATAGTGCTGCTGTGAACACTGGGATGCATGTATCTTTTTTAATTATTATTTTTGTAATAATATATACCCAGATACATACCCAGGAGTGGAATTGGTGGATCATATTGGTAGTTCTATTTTTAGTTTTTTGAGGAACTTCTGTACTGTTTTCCATAATGACTGCATCAATTTACATTCCCACCAGCGGTTTACTAGAGTTCCCTTTTCTACATCCTTGCCAACATTTGTGGTTTGAAGCCTATTTAGTGAATAGAGAGTTCTATTGCTCAGCATCCTTGACGGTATTTGGTATTGGCCGTGTTCTGAGTTTTGGCCTTACTAATAAATGTGTCCTGGTACCTTGTTTTAATTTGCATTTCCTGATGGTATATGATGTGGGAGCAACTTTTCATATGCTTATTTGCCACCTGAAAAATCTTTGTTGAAATGTCTGTTAAGCACATTGGCTAATTTTTAAATTGTGTTGTTTATTTTCTCATTGTTGAGTTTTTATAGTTCTTTGCATGTTTTGGAGAACAGTCCTTTATCAGATGTCTTCTGCAAATATTTTATCCCAATCTGTGCTTGTCTTCTTATTCTCTTGACAGTGTCTTTTGTAGAGCAGAAATCCTTCATTTTAATGAAGTCTAACTTACCACTTCCTTTTTTCATGAATGGTGCTTTTGATATCCTTATCTAAAAAGTCATCACCAAACTCAGGGTTTTCCCAGTGTACCTTCTAGAAGTTTTGTAGTTTTGCATTTACTGTCCGGTCTGTGATCCATTTTGAGTTCGCTTTTGTTAAGAGTGTAAGGTCTGTGCCTGATGCTGCTGCTGCTGCTGCTGCGTCGCTTCAGTTGTGTCCGACTCTGTGCGACCCCATAGACGGAAGCCCACCAGGCTGCCCCGTCCCTGGGATTCTCCAGGCAAGAACACTGGAGTGGGTCGCCATTTCCTTCTCCAATGCATGAAAGTGGAAAGTGAAAGTGAAGTCGCTCAGTCGTGTCCGACTCTTAGCGACCCCATGGACTGCAGCCCACCAGGCTCCTCCGTCCATGGGATTTTCCAGGCAAGAGTACTGGAGTGGGGTGCCATTGCCTTCTCCGGGTCTGTGCCTAGATTCATCTTTTATGGCGTGCATATGTGCAGTTGTTCCAGCAGTATTTGTTGAAAGACTTGTCTTTGCATCCTTGTATTGACTTTGGTCCTTTGTCAAAGATTAGCTGCCTGTATTTATGTTGGTCTGTTTCTGAGTTCTCTGTTCTGTTTCACTGATACAGTTGTTCTTTTGCCACTACCACACCCTCTTGACTATGTAACTTTATAGTAAGTCTTGAAGTCAAGTAGAGTCAGCCCTCCCACTTTGTTCTTCTCCTTCAGTGTTAACTGTTTTGGTTTTTTACCTCTCCATATAAACTGTAGAGGAAGTTTGTTGATACCCATAAAATAGTTTGCTGGGATTTTGATTGGGATTGTGTTGAATCTGTAGGTCAAGTTGGGAGGAACTGACATCTTGACATACTGAATCATTGTATTGACGAACATGAAATATCGCTCCATTTATTTAGTTCTTTGATTTTGTTCATGAGAGTTTTGAACGTGTACGTGAAGTCGCTCAGTCGTGTCCAATTCTTTGCGACCCCATGGACTGTAGCCTGCCAGGCTCTTCTGTCCATGGGATTTTCCAGGCAATAGTACTGGAGTGGATTGCCATTTCCTTCTCCAAGGGATCTTCCGAACCCAGGGATCGAACCCGGGTCTCCCGCATCATAGACAGACGCTTTACCGTCTGAGACACCAGGGAAGTCAAGTTTTCCTCATATATATCTTGTACATATTTGTTAGATTTATCCTTAAGTATGTGGCAAGGGGAGTGCTAACGTAAATGATACTGAGTTGTTCCTGTTGGAACATAGAAGAGCAATTGGCTTTTGTATATTAGCCTTGTATTCTGCAGTCTTACTGAAATTACTACTTTATTTTTCAGTGTAAGTCTGGACTCATTTGATTCATTTAAGAAACTTATATTTTAAAATTACCTACTTTGTGTTTAGATATTGATAAGTAGAGACAGTAAGATGTTGTGTCTCCCAGCAAGAGGCTTACAGCTTGGTTGGGAAGGTAGACATGTGCACAGGCAGCTGCGGTGAGGTATTTCATTCTGTGTGAGAAATTTTTGGCGTATACTGGGGACATAAGGGTGAAAGTCACTTCTCCCTGAGGGACTGCTAGGGGTGGGAAATGTTTCATAGGATGAGGTAACCCTTCAGCCGGAACTTGAAAGAGGGGAGTTGAAGTAGTGAGAAATGGCGTTATGACGGTCAGGAGGACCTGTGGACTCAGTTGCAGGCAACTGTAGTGTTGTCTAATGTGTTCTAGGAATTGTAGGCAGTCAGTCAAACCATTAAGCAGACAAGACGTAGTTTATGGTGACTATAAGGAACTTGGACTTTATCCTTAGGTCATTTGGAGCTCTGAGATAATGAAGCAGTGACAAGATTAGATTTGCATTTGAAAAAAGCCACTGACAGGAAGATGAATTATTTGACCCATAGTAGGAAGATCCAGTTGAGACTCGTAGCAATAGCTGCAAGTGAAGATGATGAGGGCCTGAACTAAGGGGAGTATCAGAGGAGTATGGAAAAGAGGAGTCAGAAGTAAGAGATGGTGAAGAAATAGAATCTTAGCTCTTAGTAGTTGCTTGGGTATGGGGCAGCAGTAGTCTAGGATGTTTTCCAAAGGTCTAGGTTGAGATGGGAATACAGGAGGAAGGGTCAGATTGGGCAGGAATGCAGGTTAGTTCAGTTTTTTGACATGTTGTAGAATATATTAAGTACAGGGATAGTCAGTGGGCACTTGGATATAGAGGTCTTAGGGCTGTGGGACATGTGGAGGACTGATGCAGTGGTCAGTCTCCATCATCTTAAGAAGATGGGGCAGAGCAGGTAGATCTGAGATAACATTTTGGGAAGAAAATCCACAAGATTTGCTGATGGATTAGTTTGATGATAGTGGTGACGGAAAGTCATACAGCTAAACGAGGAGTGTGTTGAGGAAAGTTTACATTTTGAAATGCTTCCACTAAAAAAAGAATAAAAAAATCTGAGATAAGATTCCAACTGCAGAGGTTAGAAAAACCAAGCTGAGCTAAGCCAAAGAAGGCCAGTGCTGAAAAATAAATTTTTTTTAATGTAGAAAGTACTAAAAAAGAAAAGGAATTATCTAGATATAATCTATAAACCCAAATACTACTTTTTTTTGAAAACACAAATACAATACAGCTCTGGTAAGACTGATTAAAAGGAGAGAGAAGAAGACAAACACATCACAACATTTGTAATGAAAAAGAACAGGACTACAAGTAAAAATTGAACAAATCACCAGATAATACTGGCTTCCCTGGTGGCTCAGACAGAACAGAATCGGTCTGCATTGCAGGAGACTCGGGTTCGATCCCTGGATCAGAAAGATCCACTGGAGAAGGGAATGGCTACCCACTCCAGTATTCTTGCCTGGAGAATCCCATGGACATAGGAGCCTGGCAGGCTGCAGTCCATGGGGTCGTAAAGAATCAGACATGACTGAGTGACTAATACTTTCACAAGTAAAAATTGGACAAATCACAAGATAATACTGTGCCAGAAATGTTAAAAACCAATATAATGTGCAGTTTCCTAGAATAATGTCTTATCAAAATTACTAAAAATAGAAGATATAGATTTAAAAAAATATTTATTTATTTTTGGCTGTGCTGGGTCTCTGTTGCTGTGAGCGGGCTTTCTCTAAATGCAGTGAGCAGAGGCTACTCTAGTTTTGGTGCGAGGGCTTCTTGTTCAAAACAGGGGCTCTAGGGTGTGAGGGCTTCAGCAGTTGCAGCACATGGGCTCAAATAGTTGTGGCACATGGGTTTTGTTGTCCCAAGGCATGTAGAATCTTCCCAGACCAGGGATCGAACCTGCGTCCTCTTCATTGGCAGGCAGATTCCAACCACTGGACCACCAGGGAAGTCTAACTTATTTTTAAAGCAGGAATAAGTAGTTAAGACAGCCCGTCAAAATACAAAACTAAAAAAAACTTGAGTCCAGATGTTTTTTTGGTCAAGGTCTATCAAACTTTGGGGCTTCCCTTGTGGCTCAGCTGGTAAAGAATCCACCTGCAAGACGGGAGACCTGGGTTCGATCTCTGGGTTGGGAAGATCCCCTGGGGAAGGGAAAAGCTCCCCACTCCAGTATTCTGGCTAAAGAATAGGGCTGTATAATCCATGGGGTTGCAAAGAGTTGGACACGACTGAGTGATTTTCACTTTATCAAGCTTCCCAGAGAAAGAAGCAAATATATATGTTTTTCTAGAAAATAGATGAGTGAACACAATTAGTTAATCCTATGATATTAGAATGACCTAACCATACTAGTCAGGGAGTATATATAGCCAAGGAGAGAATGATTTTGGCTGTGAATAGATGTGGAAATTCAGAGTAAAATTTAGCAAACATAAGTCAGCAATATAGTTTTAAAAGATCACGATTATATTAAATTTATTCAAGGAACGCAAATAAATCGTTGTGAAAAAAATCAATGAGCATAGTTCATGTTAACAGATTAAAGGAGAAAAATTGATTGTTCAGAGGTTGCAGATAAAGCATTCATTAAAATGTAACAGTTATAATGAAATTCTCTTTGCAAACATGAAATAGAGGGTGCTTCCTTAACCTGATGAGGAATTTCTTTCAGAAATCTTTAACATATACCACATTTATTAGTGAAGCGTTAGAAGCGTTTCCTTTAAAGTCAGGAATGAGGCAAGGATTCCTATTATTGCCCTTCTGTTCATTTCACTGAAGGTTCTAGTCCAAGTAGTAAGAGAAAGAAAAAAGATGAAACAAGGGTTGGAAAGAAACACTGTTACTGCTTGTGGAGTTACTGTCAAGAGAAGCTACAGTCTAATTCGAATTTGAAAGATTGTAGCAAAGTGTCTGGAATTGAGATCAATGTACAAAAGTCTATTGCTGTTATATAAACTAATAACAATGGAAAACATCATTTTTAGAAGATACTGTCAATGGTAGCTACATAAATTATCTTTGAATCAATCCAACAAGATGATTAAGAGAAAATTAAAAAAAAAAAAACTGTTGAAAAAGAAAGTGGACCCAAATAGATGTTTACTGCTAGAGGATATGAGGTTTCTTTAGAAAATGATGAAAATGTTTGAAAATTGATTATGGTGATGGTTTTCCAATCTGTGAATTGAATTGTATACTTTAAATGAGTGGATTACATGGTGTGCGAATTTTATCTTAATAAAGCCCTTAAAAAAATTAAGAACCTGTCATAGGGCCCAAAATGTCATAAACCATATTTAAGGAAAACCCACAGAATTGGAGTAGTTATATATAATGTTTAGAAAAAATTGGAAAAAAGGTCCAGTGTTTAAAATATCCCAGAACAAAAAACCTTTGAATGTTAATAAGACATAGACAAACAACCTACTGGTGAATGGCCGAAGATTCAGGCAGTTCACCTAGGAAGAATCTATATGGCTGATAAAGAAGTAAAAAGATACTCTTCTTTTCAGGGAGATGTAATTTAAAATAATGGTGAGATACAGTTTCACACAGAGTATCAAATGTTGGCATGAATGTTGGGAAATGGAGCCAGTGCTTTCCTTGCAGTGGGGGGCTGGGGAGAGGAGTATAAACTGGGACGACTTCCTCAGAGAGTCTGACAGTTAGTCAGGTTGCAGATGGGCCTACCTCTTTGTGTTAGAACCACTCTTGTGCCTGCTGTGGCGTCCTCTGTGAGTGAGACAGTGGGCAGAACCCGAGATAACTCAGCTGTGATACAGTTGCATCGTGTACAGCAGCTAAACCCAGTGGACTGGGTCAACAGATTGTGTCTCAAAAAGAGAAGGTTGAGTCAAAGCCTTGTGAAAACAGGTACACAGCCACACAGCCTGGCTTGTTGCAAGTGGTTGCTCTTTGTTCTTAGGTGCTGTTGATGCGTCTTTTTCTCTCTCAACTTTAAAAGCTGGCACATATTTTAAAAATAGATGTTAGTATTGTAGCCTGATCATACATACAAGAACTTATGTGCCTCTGCTGTTCTTGGGGCCAGGAGCCGGGCTGTAGCAATGAACAAGACGGGCAGCGTCTCTGCTCTCATGAAGTCACGAAAGAGGGATGATAAGACTGTAAACAAGTAGAAATTTAACTGAACAGTGTGAAAGGAATTGACGCAGGGTTCTGGGAGATCGGGGATGGGGGGTAGTCACGGAGGGGCTCTCTGAGGAGCTGACTACTGAGCAGAGACCTGCTTTTGAAGAAGAGCAAGTATGTGGAAGTTTAAGGGGGTAAGGACTCTAGGCAGAGGTAAAAGCCTTCAGGTAGGATATGTTCAAAAATTCCAAGGACAAAATAGGAAGAAGTTTAGCAAAAGGAGTGCAAACCTGTGCTTTGAAAACTGCAAAATACTGAAATAAATGAAAGAGAACATAAATCAGTGCAGAGGCACCCCAGGTTCGTGGACTGGAAGACAAATATTGGTAAAGCGGCGGCACTCCCCAGACTGATGTGTAGGTTCAGGACCATCCCTCTCTAAGTCTCAGCCGACTTCCCTGTAGAAATTGAGAGCTGCTCCTGAGAAAGATGAGTGTGGCCAGCGCCCAGTGAATAGGGGAGGGAATGTTGGTGGAGATGGAGTTACTGCGGCTGGCGGGGCTTCTGGATCATGACACCCTGTGGGCCTTGACAGGAAGGCTCAGCTTTAAGCAGGGGAGTGATAAAATTCAGTATTTGTTGAGTGCCTGCTCTCTACCAGGTGCTGGAACGGGCAGGAGCATGGTGGTGAACAGGATGGAACGTTGAATAAATAGAATTCCGCTCTTCAGTGGTAGGAAATGAGAGCACCCTCAGCTTATTTTTGTACATGTTGGCATGTATTTGTGTCGTATCAGTGACCTACTTACCTGATTTCTTAAGTAACGTGGAGGTAGCAAATGTTCCTTAAAGAATAATTAAGAAAATTCCAACCAAAAGAATGTCTTTCAAAATCCTACCATTTGGAAATAATGACAGTTAATATTTAGTGTTTGTTTTTTTCCCCCTTCTAGTCTTTGAATGGATTTATGATCAAACAGTTCTCAAGTTCAATAACGTGTGACCTCCTCACCCGCCAACCCCATTAAAGAAACAAGTGAGTCATAGGTTTTCTTTCGGCGAGTCTGTCAGTGATTCTGATGAATTCCTTTCAGGTGGAGCTGATCAGAATAATGTTCAACATCAACCCCCTGGAGAACCTGAAGCTGTACATCAGCAGCCGGCCCCCCTTGGTGGTGTTTATGATCAGCGTCAGCGCCATGGCAATAGCTTTCCTGACCTTGGGCTATTTCTTCAAAATCAAGGAGATCAAGTCACCAGAAATGGCAGAGGTACAGTGAATTCTCAGTTCTCCTCTCAGACAGGCTGGGCCTTTGTAGGGTGGGGAAACACCTTTTGGCTCTCCACATGCCTTTCTTTGGTTCGTGACTTATTTATCCCAGTGAGAAGGAGTCATATTTATTGAGAATTTTTGGTCTTCATCTTGCAGTGACTCACTTTGGTAAGAAATAACCTAGTCAGATAGTTACTGATTTAAATAATGCTCCCAGCTTTAGTGAGACTTTCAGCAATGAAGCATGTATTTTAGAAAGTGTATTTGTACAATGTGTCAAGAAGTTTGAGAACTAACTTTTTGCTATTCACATTAAATTAGCTAATTGCAATTTTAAAAAACCATAAGCATTTATTTTAAAACCATATATTGTCATGGAGTTTTATACTGTACTGAAAGCCTTTTAATTGGGAAGAAAGAATTATAAAATATTAGAAAGCAGGATTTTATTTCCAAATACATTTCTCTTATCAAGGAAGACTTTAGTTATCTACAAACTTGCCTTACAGATTCAGTTTTTGGTCAGTTTAAATGAATTATTTGGGCATTGCTCTTTAATTGCTAATCTAGGTATATAGTGGTTTTTGAACAGTCATAATACAGATTTTATGTTTTTGGAAATTCTCTAGGGGTCCAATGGTTGACTCAGTGATTTGACTGCCAAGGGTCTGGGTTCAGTCTTTGGTCGGAGAGCTAAGATCCCACAAGCCATGCAGCACAGAGCTCCCTTCCCACCCCCAAAAGCATGTTCTTGCATATCAGAAAACAATAGTTAATAATGTTTAATAGAGATGAATGACAGTATACCTGTTAGTAAGTTTACATTATGCTGAACCACTGATATGGTGAATTTCCTGGTGGATAAGTTCCCTTTGGGACAACTTAGTTTCCATTCTAGTAGCTTCTGTGAGTGCCCCCTGAACTTTTCCTTCTTGGGTGTGTTCCTGGGTGGGGATGGGGGCGGGGGCGGGATTGCGTTCCTGTCACAGTGTGTGCGGCTCGCGATGGAGCAGAGCTCCGCTCAGTGGCGCGGGGATGGCGCTCACTCCTGTGCTCTGCACCATTTTGGATTATAGATGATCTTGGCAAGAGGAACCACCTTCTCTGAGACAGGGCAACAAGCTTGAGCTACTTCTCCCACTAAACGCTACCAAAGAGTTTCTTACCAGGAAACGTACTGGCTGGCTTAATTCTCCCTTTTCTGACCCTGCCTGAGTCTTTAGGGCTGAGAATGAACATTCTAGTCACAACCAAAGTTCTGCAGCATCCTGGCATTGCTCTCCCTCCAAGCTCAAGTCCATGTTGAATGCTCAGCCAGGGCCAGAGGTTAAGATGTAGCCTGGATAATTAGCCCTTGATAAGCAGAATGGAGCCCGACCTTGGCCTTGGCCAACTGTTCAAAATGGACTCGAGCTCTGCAGGAAAGCAGAGCTGCAGGATGCTGCAGAACTTTATGATTTAATTTAGGGATTTTATTTTCAAATGAAGAGCCTGGGTATATAGGGAAAGTTTGGGACTGTGAATCAGAAAACTTAATTCTGATTCTGCTGCTCTCACCTCAGCTGGAGTTGGAGAGTCCCCATTTTGCTCTGGGTCTCTTGGCTCATGTCTGGAATATGAAGGGGTGAGACTAGAATGTTCATTCTCAGCTCTAATGTTCTTGAATGGTCTGCTGAGTTTTCAGGTGTTAGGGAGAGTGTAATTTGAAATTGCTGGTTGCCCTCGTACTAAATGTCCAGTACTGATAAACTGGGGCTGTAAAGGTAGACCTGACCACTCGGGAATTACTTGAATGGCATTTTTAATTAATGTTAGAGTTACTGGATGTGTCATTTGGTTTGTCTTCACATGTGGCAGCTTTCTGTAGATACATTACTTGGGAGAAAGGAGTTGTGTGGAACAGCCTAGGTTGATTTGTTGTTGCCATTCTAGCCTGAGTTCATCTTTTGAGTTTCAGCTCAAATGAAAAAACACCCTGGTGGATAATTTACTATGTTGGTATCCGTTTTAAAACTGTTTATAGTTTAAACCATCAGTACAGATATAAAGAGAAGCGTGAGAACATGTTTTCTCCTCCCTTTTGAAATTGTTTCTGTCCTAAAGTGGCACCCAGGGTCCATGACGAGGGGGAGAAAGTATTAACATCAGGGTGGGTATTTACTGCAGTTTCATGTTCTCAAGAGAGAGAGCTCGGTGTAGAAAAGTGACCTTTTAAGAAAATATTTTAAGGCAGCCTTAATTTTTAAAAAATAGCTAATGGTACCCAGAGGAGTGGGGGGTGTGAGAGGGAGGTTTAGGAAGGAGAGACATATGTATACTTATGACTCATTCACACTCTTGTATGGCAGAAACCAGCACAACGTGGCAAAGCAATTAGCCTCCAATTAAAAATAAAATGATAAAAATAGCTCATTGTAACTGCTAAATGAGTTTAGATTAATACTTTGAATGTTTTACTACTTTTGTTCAAAGCTGTCTTTCCTTTTCTTTTTTTTTTTTTTTAATATATTTATTTATTTGGTTGTGCTGAGTCTTAGTTGAGGCATGTGGGATCTAGTTCCCTGACCAGGGATCGAACCTGGGCCCCCTGCATTGGGAGCCCAGAGTTTTAGCCACTGGACTACCAAGGAAGTCCTAAGCCGTCTTTTCAAATTTGATTCTGAGGCTAGATGATTTTCTGTAAGTATAATATCCTTTTTTCTCTTCACATATATTCCTGAGTTGTTTCAACTCAGTTTATTTAATAGTCATGCCAATGAAGAGTTCATACTTTAGATTTTGAGTGTGAGAGTGTTTGGAATTCCACAGTTCTGCCCGCGCAGGAAGCTGCGGGCTGTACTCCCACTGTCATTCTGAAGCACTGACTTGGAGGCACAGTTGCGCTGCTGTGTGATGCACACCGCAGGCTGGGACTGTGCCACTGCGCCGGCGGCGCTCAGACGTCTCACCCTTGCTTCTCTTCCGTTTTACCAAAGGACTGGAATACTTTTCTCCTGCGGTTTAATGACTTGGACTTGTGTGTCTCAGAGAATGAAACGTTAAAGCATCTCACAAATGACACCACAGCTCCGGAAAGCACAGTGACCAGTGGCCAGGCCAGGACATCCACGCAGTCCCCACAGCCCCTGGAGGATGCGGGCCCAGTGAACATCTCAGTAGCCATCACCCTCACCCTGGACCCACTCAAACCCTTCGGCGGGTACTCGCGCAACGTCACCCATCTGTACTCCACCATCCTCGGGCATCAGATCGGACTCTCGGGTACGTTGAGTGGCAGCCAGCTCCCCCAGGCTGTCTCTGGCCACAGCTGTTGCCACACAGAGCATGAGAGTGTCCGGTTTCCCTCCTCAGACTGTTGCTTAGTCTTTGTGCGTGTCTTCCCTTTTGTTGAGTTTGAACCAACAAAGTCAGAAGGAACCATTTCTACTACATCTTCACTTACTCAAGTGCTTGGTATGCAGTAGGTGCTCAATGAAGGCTTGTAAGTGGGAGACTGGGAAGAAACTATAAGGCCTATTTATGGTCTTAACATTTTTAAATACACATTTTTTATTCGTATTTTTAAAGTTTTATTGAAGTATAGTTTGTTTACAATGTCGTGTTAATTTCTGCTGTACAGCAAGGTAACTCAGTTATACATATACGCTTTCTCATCTTCTTTTCCATTACGGTTGTCACAGAATATTGAATGTAGTTTCCTGTACTGTGCAGTACGACCTTGTTGTCTATCAGTTCTATCTAATAGCCTGTGGAGGGGAGGGAAGGGTTGGGAGTTTGGGATTAGCAGAGGCAAGCACAGGTCTGTTCTCTGTATCTGTGAGTCTGTTAAACACAGATTGCTTAAATTCTGTTTCATCATGCTGGAGTTTTCAGTACATACTACAGATATTGCTGTTAGTCTTAAGTTTTTTTGGAATGCACTGGGCTAAATGCTAGGAATTAGAAAAAGCCCAAAATCTGGTCTCCTCTCTGCAATTTTGGGATATGAAAGAGACAAGCATAATGTAAGTTAATATTCATCAAGCACTTAAGAGTAGTTCCTGGCAGACAGGAAATGCTGTATATATGCTTGTTAACTAATATTAAACACCTGTGGAACATTGAGCGCTGCCCTTGAACTAGTACCAAACCCATGACAGACTGTAGGTGAATCAGGAGAAGGTTGAACAAGTAGTGGAAGCTGGAATAATCAGGAGGGGCTTTGTGTCAGAGAATTGGGCCTCAGAAGAATCATCTTTGGTTACCAAGAACCTTTTAAAGTCCTTAAAGGAACTGGGGAGTGCCTGGCAGTCCCCTACTGGCTGCTCCTGGTGAGAGGTATTCCCGAGTAAGGCAGTAAGGGCAACGGCTGGGTTTTCCACATAGTGGGTGGACCTTTTTCTTTTGCTGTGATGTTTGATACCTTGGTGTTCATTTGTACTTTTTCCCTCACCTGTCCCATGACCTTTCTTAAGTCTGACCTGCTGATCCTCAGTCTGCTTATCTGTGAAAGGGTTACAGTAACACTTCTTTGGTCTTGTTCATGGGATAGTGGTCCACTAAGTGAAGTAATGCATGCGCTGTGCCAATGGGGAGGACTCATGCAGCCCCAGCCTTCCCACCCAGGCATGGCCAGGCCCTGGTGTGGCCTCTCCAGGCGGTGGCCGAAAGCGGCCTGGCTGTGTTTGCCACATCGTGGGTCTGCCCGGTGAGCAGGCCTCAGAGTCTGGCTCGGAACAACCACTGTTATTCCCGAAACCCCGCAAAGGCAGGGGTCCCACCTCCTTGGGTTGATGGGATTCCTGGGTGGGTTTGATCTCAGGATTCAGTCAAATCCCAGAGAATCATAAATGTATGATTTCTTGCCTTATTTACCAAAACACTGATTTCTCTTTCCAGGCAGGGAAGCCCAGGAGGAGATAAACATTACCTTCACCCTGCCCACATCCTGGAGCTCGGACGACTGTGCCCTTCACGGGCATTGTGAGCAGGTGGTGTTCACAGCCTGCATGACCCTCACAGCTCACCCCGGCGTGTTCCCCGTCACCGTGTAAGTGCTCCCTGACCCCCACAGATGTATGTGCGAAGCTGTTTGCCGTGAACTTGACTAGGATGCTTTAGCAGCAAATTCTCAGGACAGCTGGCGTCACGTTACCTTGTAGAATTGTCCTCTCTGGGACTTGTCTCTAGGATTATTTCAGTTTAATTTGCTTTTCTGAGGTAAAACTCTGCATATAAATATCAGAGGGTTAGTGTTTCAGTAAGGTTGTAAAGGCATCTGGTTGTTTGCAGGTTTTAGACTTCCTTTCCTGTTGGTAGAAGAAGCCACAGGAAGGATGCGTAAGAGCTGATCCTGTGACCATAATGACGGCTTCTGAACAGTATTTTGTTCATTTCTATTATCCAGGAAGAGTTATATTTTAAATTGATAGTATAAATTGAACCTTCTTTTCCATGAAATAGTTACTGTTGCTGAAACTTCTTCTTCTTTTTTATTTTTTGAGCACCTGTCAGTGTTAACTGCTTTGCCTTTAAGGCTGTTCTTGCCTCTGCTTTCTCTGTAAAGGAGGTAATGATCTGTAAGTACATGAAATACACAAGGTGGAGCCTATTTAAGGATCTTAGGGTGAATCCTTTTTAAATAATTATCCTGGGATTAATCTGTTTTAGATGTTTGGAGGTCTGTAGGCCAAATTCAGCGTTATTTGCTGTTGGTTGTAACAGCTGATGGAGAAGTTTGTGTGGAAATGCCAGTGGTGACTGCAAGTTTAGCCTCTTTGAGAAAATGGGCTTACAGGAAGCGACTCCTTTCTGGTGAGAGGACCTAGGATTGAATTCCGAAAGCAAAAATCTTAACACCCAAACTCTCAAGTGTCGGTGCCTAGTTATTCTGTCGTGTTTATTAATTTAAAAAAAAAAAAAAAATCACTGAACTAAAAACATAATAGGCCTTATCTCAAGAAAATACGGCTGTCTCCGATTTCTCCTTCCCCACAAGAGGCCCTGCTCAGCGCCGTGTCCCACCCCCTTCTCCTGCAGACAGCCGCCGCACTGCGTTCCCGACACCTACAGCAACGCCACGCTCTGGTACAAGATCTTCACCACGGCCAGGGATGCCAACACAAAATATGCTCAAGACTACAACCCTTTCTGGTGTTACAAGGGGGCCATTGGAAAAGTCTACCATGCTTTAAACCCCAAGCTTACAGTTATTGTTCCAGACGTAAGTGGGAAGAATCCTGTGCGCCTGTGTGTGTCCAGCAACTGTTAGAGCAGACCCCGCTTACCTCCTTCCTTGGGTTAGCTTAGCTCCTGCCATTCTTGATCTCCATCCGGGTGGGGAGGCCAGCTTGGGGGAGGCTGGAGACTTGCTGAAACACGCCACCCCTTTGGTTAAGGAAATCGCTTCTGTTCTTCGTTTTCCACTTTGTCCAGCAGCAGTTATGTATCGATTGCGGCTGTGTGCCTAACTCAGAGGGGCTGCTGGGGAGGCTGGTCCGTCTTCCCCCTGCACACGCCCCTCGCTGAAGCGTCTGTGGTTAGTGGCGGTAGGAGCAGTGCACAGTGCGGCATCCAGGGAGGCCGATGTAAACAGGAGAGGACTCTGGCTGGAGACTGATGGGTGGGCTTTGACTTGACAAAGAGAAGAGGGGGAGGCCCTGTCCTCTGAGCTAGTGGGTGATTTGCCGGTTTTATTTGCTCCGCAGACTGGAGCCCACTTTTAAAAGACTGCACTGAATTTTTGTAAATGTTCTTCTCTTCTGTCAGTACATGCCAGGTGGATTTCTTTTCTTTTTGCCTGGTCCCTCTCTTTCCTTATGTCTCACTTTTATCAAGTTGTGGGCGTTGGAACACCAGGGCCTGCAGGAGCGAGCAGTGGAGCTGAGACTGTGCGGTGGGCAGGGGCCAGGTTCCCGAAGGCCCTTTGGGCCTCACTGAGGCGTTTAGATCTCAGAGGAGGAGGCCAGCACTGCCTGCATTTGGGCTGTAGGAAATTTGTAAAGCAGTGTGTCAGGAAGACTGGTCTACCCCCCAATAATGAAATGGGGTGGAGCCTGAGGAGGCCTGGAGCTGTGAGAAGGAACAGGAGTGGAGGCCTGGCTGGGATCTCAACAGCTGGCCGGGCCTGGTGGCAGTTGCCTGTGGCGCTCAAAGGCGTGAGTCCTGGCTGGCGTTTGCAGCCAGGGGCTCGTCGACGTGGGGAAAGGCCGCAGCCTCTATGGGGAGGAGTAGCAAGGGGTTAGAAACAGACTTGGGGGGCCAGCTGTGCAGCTTGAGGGCTGTGAGAACAAGAAGACAGAAAGGGAAGGGCAGGGGTTAAAGGCTCCGGGGAGAGTTTGAGCAGAGTACTGGTTTAGGAAGGGAGGGTGTGGGTGGTGTCTGGAACACCACGAGCTCTGGCTTTCCTCGTTGAGAAGACAGGAGAACCTTCTGTTCGCATGTGAGAAGGAACACTGAGGCAAGCCTAGAGGTTTTGCCCCCTGATGGCAGGAAGCCAGCCTTAAAATCTCAGTGACTCAGTGTGGGTGTCTCTCTGGTTCTCTTTGTTTAGGATGACCGCTCGTTAATAAACTTGCATCTCATGCACACCAGTTATTTCCTCTTTGTGATGGTGATAACGATGTTTTGCTACGCGGTTATCAAAGGCAGACCCAGCAAACTGCGTCAGAGCAATCCTGAATTCTGTCCCGAGAAGGTGAGTGGTGGGTGGGGTCTGGCCCAGGACTGCTGTGGAGGTCTCTGGGTAAAGTCCCAGTTAGTCCTATTTGCACTTACTGTGGATGATTCCTTTTCTCCAGGGAAATTAGTTCCTGTCTATCAGTAGCCATTGCCCCTCAGCCTATAATATGGTGTTGCATTTTCAATCATATACCCAGGTCTTTGGTGGGAAAAAACCATTCTCACATCCCCACTGGAGGGACTTCCCTGGGGAAGTCCCAACTGCTGCTGGACTCTGTCCTTCCAGCGTCCTGGTCAGGGAACTAAGATGCCACATGCTACACCGTGTGGCCAAAAAACAAAACAAGCGAAAATTAGATCATTAACAAATTACGTACTGGGGACTTCCCTGGTAGTCCAGTGGCTCAGACTGCACTCCCAGTGCAGGGGGTCTGGGTTCGATCCCTGATCAGGGAACTAGATCCCAAATGCTGCCATTGAGCCCTGGTCCAGCCAAATTAAATACTTTTTTAAAAAAACGACTTTAGAAATTCTGTATTTAAAAAAAAGTTCCCCACTGGAGAACAGCTAACCCTGAGGGCTGCCTCCGTTCCACTGAGGTCTGCATGCTGGTCACTTCCCAGAGCGCTGAAACTTGGCCCCATCTCAGCTCGGCGCTTCATGAGATCAGCTGATTTCTACTCATTACCTCCTAGATGAGCTTGATCTTTTTAGCGTTTAATCGTTCCCCCGCCTGGCAGATGCGTGCGTGTGGCTCCCTGGGTTCGGGGCTGAGCCCAGGCCCCCAGTAGGAGAGCTGGTGGGGCTGAGTTACCTGCTCGTCACTGCGTGACCGGTTGGCCGTCTTGCTCTCTCCTAGGTGGCTCTGGCAGACGCCTAATCCCACAGCTGCCGTTTTCCGAGAGAGACTGAAAGAACCATAATCATCGCCTGCTGAAGCCAGCCTGGGCCTGGATACTCTGTGAATACATTATCTTGCAATGTTGGGTTATTCCAGCCAAAGACATTTCAAGTGCCTGTAACTGATTTGTATATATTTATAAAAGTCCATTCAGAAATTGGGCCAGTGATGCACGTGCTTCGCACTGGGTGCCACCAGAACCCTTCAGCCTCACCCGCGGACTTGGCGGGATGGCCCACGCGGCCGGAGAGGATTCGCGACCTCGCTGCCGGAGCAGGCCGTGCTGTCTTTCCCGGGGGCCCGAGGCGTGTCACTGCTGTGGGGGAGGTTTGCTTTGGTTCTTGTTCAGCCCGATCTGTACAGAATGTTCAAAACAGTCTGCACCTTTGATATGATACTGCATTTCCAAAGCCACCCCAATCCAGTTTGTGGATTTTATGTGTCTGTGGCTTAATAATTATAGTAACAACAATAATACCTTTTTCTCTGTTTTGCTTGCAAGGAAACATACCTTTCTAAGTTTTTTTTTATCCCCCTCTTTTTCCCTTTGAAGAGAAAATAGTCACATTTTACTACTACTCTAGTTAGGAGAGATTTGTGCTTTTATCTTGAGTAAAAAGTTAAATATTTAAAAGTCACTTACTTGGTAAAGATCAAAGTTTCATTTTCCACGTGGACAGCGAAGAGCCTGGTCTTGTTTGAGTTGAGCTGGCTCAGAGTGCTCCACTGTCCTTTTTCTTCTCTGTTGTCCCTTACCTCTGGTATAAAAGTTGAAACAGCTTCCTCACTCCAAAGGGCTTCAAAAATGAAGTACAGATGGCTCTAGAGTGAAAGCGAGCCGTTCTCTTTTCTGCAAATGACAGTAAGGAGAGGAGAGGGTGATGGTTCAGTCTAATAGTCATGAAAGGGTTTCTTGTTTTCTTTGAGGAGGGAGTGGATTTTTCTTTCCCTGGTGTTTTATGGGGAGGTGTTTCATTTTTATGCAGTTAACATACTTGGAAGGAAATGGCAACTTATAGATACAACATTAAGAAAACGTTGGCTGTGAAATCTGAGGGAAAATGATTCTGATTTGCCATTTATCAGGAAAACCAAAAGCATTTTTTTTTTCTTATAACATTCTGATAATCTACTTCTTTTATCCCTTTTTCCTTCCAAACCATCTTCATTTTAAAATGGTTGTGCATCTTTTCTAGCCCTTTATCACTTGTGTTATTACCATTTTTCTTCACAGCTTTTTGCCTTACTGACTCAGAGTCATTAATGATTTCTGAGAGTTCTCCCAAGCAGTGATAGAGCAAAAGGGCAGTTAACAGTCTTGGGCGCGACTGCCCGCACTTCTTTCCCTTAACTCCAGGTCTGTAGCCAGTTCTAAATTAGAGCCAGCCCTGCAGTCTGAAATATATTGGCCTAGTACATTTTATCCCAAGTTTTTTTTTTTTTAAATCCCAGGCATTTTTGAATGGAAAACATTTGTGGGCTTTTACTGAAGGTTATTAAAATAATCATCATAGTAACTTGATACGTTAGTACTTTTTTTTTCCTTTTAGTACATTTCAAGCACAATAATCAGACTTGTCTATCCGTTTTTTTTAATGATATGAGTTGCTTACCTGATGCATAGCTAATCAGTTAATTTAGTTTTCTCTTTAGAGACTTTGAGACTTACAAGATGAGATTGAGAAAAAGCCATTTGCTTGGCCTTTAGAAACATCAGTATCATTAAGACCAACAGATTTTAGATGAAGCTGCTACTGAATTAATAAAATCCCAAGGAAGTAGAGTTACAGGAATAGATTATTAACTGGCAGAGTAATATAAAAGGAAGACAGGTGAAAAAAGTCAGTTTCACTGGTTCGTTGGGTCCAGCTTGTTGCTAATATTAATGACCCTTGTGTTAATTACAGGAACTGGCTGGCATCTGCTGGCAGGGGAGGAGAGACTCTGTTAGGCACAAGGAAAGGAAGTGCCAAAAACGCCTGGACAGTATGACTTGTCACGAGGCCAGGACACAAACACTTTAAACCCAGCATTCTCCCCTCACAGGTGATCTCAGATCTTACAGAAACCCAGTCAGGTGTACAAAGAAGGCTGGGGATGCCAGGGGTGTTGGGTCCACCGACCCTCAGCAAGTCCAGAGGACCCGTTACTATCCGGGCACTGACAGACAAGGCCCTGTCCTCCGCTGTCCCTCACTGGGAGGGCGGGGGACCTCAGGATGAGAAGAGGGTCGTAGACAGGGCCTGTCTCCCCTCCAGGGGCGACCCTGTGCAGAAGCACTGGCCCGTCCTCAGGCATCTTGGACTGGAGTCCAACAAAAGGTCAGCAACTTACTATTAAAACAGTTGTTTCAGATCATATTGATCTCTTTCCCTTTTCCTTTTGTCCTTCCACTGTATGACTTGAATCAGTTTTGATTCTACTTGTAAGTTTTTCTCGTCGTTAGGAACCTGCCACTTCTGTTGCGTTCTCTCGGGCAGTGTGTAGGGGTTCAGCCTCCTGGATTTTCACCCTCCTGCAGGCACTGTGGGGCTCCGAGGGCCAGCGGGTCCGTGTCACTCACCTTGCTGCATGATGGTCGGTAGCCGATCTGTTCCGGCATTCACTCCCAGGTTAATTTTCTGTGTTGAAACTGTGCACATGTGCTTTCCAGAATAAAATGTCTGAATTTACTTGCTGTGTCTCCATTTCCTCCTGTCTGCTGGGTGTTTTCTAAGGGAAGAACATACACGGTAAGTCAGTGGGGATGTTTTGCAAGCTGTTCTTAAGTGTCAGCTGTCGTCAGGATGAGGGGCGGGCACTATTTCCTGCCAAGCACCCAGGTCTTCTCCCCCAGAGTACAGAACCTTAGTGTGCTGGACCACAAGTGCTCGCAGCCCTGCCCAACTCCTGCCCGGGAGGAGGAAGAGAGATACAGAGCGGTAGGAGCGTTTGAACGGGGACGGGGTTTATAGACACCAGTCCCACGCGCTCTCTGTGTGCTCTTGCCCGAGGTACCGGAGCCGGCCCCGACTCGCCAGTACAGAGCTACCACACAGGCCAGCCCTGCTTTGTCAGGAAAGGCATCCTCTGTAGTTACCTGTAGCTATTTGTGAAGGGCAGTGTGTTCACCGATGTGAATTCTTCCCCTTTCCCCGTAGGCTGGGGCTCTGTGGGTCTGCCCTTCCTCAGTCCCTGCAGGTGCCAGGCAGGGAGGGGTCAGCCTCCGGGTGCCCGGTTGGGAGCGGGTGTCTGCCGCCTCTGCCCGGCCCTGCCCTCTCTAGCCGGCGGAGCACAGCTCACCGTGCTTTGCTGCTGCCTCCTCATGCTGGGAGGCTCGGGCGTGGCGTCTCCTCTCCATCACAGTGAAGAAGCCCTTGAAAAATAAGGGCTTGCATCTTCCTTCTCTCATCATCTGTAAAACCTGACATAGACCCAGTCCACAAGTCCATTAGCGACAGTGCTTTATAAGCATCTCCTTGTCCTGGTGAGTCTTGGACACACAGGACCATCTGCAGATTTCGGGAGAAGCGGAGTGAATGCACAGACCCAGCGTGCATTGCGGAGTCCAGGCCAGCTTGTGAGCCTGTGTCCTGTCTTGAACAAACCTCTGCCCGTCTGTTTTTCCCTCTGAAGGCCCCACATTCCTCATACCTCGCCAGGTGTTGCTGGTGGGTGAATAGCAGCGGTCTGACCATTGCAAGAACAGACGGCAAGTTGACAGTGCCTTGTCCAGGGGGAAGGAGATTAGGTTTTGCTTTTCATGTTACTCACCCTCTTTACTCCAGACTCTTGCTCACCCAAGAACACGTTTTGCTGGGGTTCTTAAGTGCCGTCGTCCATCTAGGACCTAGAGCCACAGCAGCCCACAACAAACGCTTGGCCTCTGGGTGCCTCCCTCTGTGGGGGGAGATAGTGCATAAACACAGAAGTGTGTTTCTGATCTAATGGCGCCGGTGATGAGATAAAGGTTCTTGGGACAGGATGAGGGCTGTGATGCCTCAGCCGCGGTGATCACAGGAGGCATCTTCAAAAGAGGTACGCTTTGAAGTCACACAGAGCGGGGAGTGCTGGCCTGGGGCATTCCAGGCAGAGGGCAGAGACTGCTTCCAGGGCCCTGCCTTACGATGGGTGGAGAATGGAGTCCCACAGGGATCTGTCTTCCCACCAGAGACAAGCCTCCAGGCTGCTGCTGGGGCGGCCCCACAGTCTATGCAGGGAGATGTCTTACGCCATCTGGTCCACGCAGGGTGTTCTCAGAGTCAGTGCGGCAGGTCTGAGCCCCGGCCCCAATTCACAACAGGCCGTGTAACTTAGGCTGCGTGGTTTAACCTCTCTGTGTCCATTTCCCGTCTGTAAAGTAGGGATAACAGCAGCCACTTGAATGCAGTGAGGACTGAGCAGGTTAACAGTGGAACAGTATATGGTGTTCTGTAAACATTATAATGAAGTGTGAGGCGGGGGTGTCCAAGAGCGAGGCTGGTGGGTCACCTCTGGTTTGGTAGGTGAGAATTAGCAAAGCGGAGAGATCTCCCCCAAGCTCTAGTCTTCGTCAACAGCGGTACTGCCCTTGCAGTGGGTTCCTATCATCTGATGAGAACTGATGCGCAAAGCAAGTGTATATAACACATTTCAGGAAATGAAAACCATGCTTATCACATAGGACATGCACTGCTATTTAACATTTTTAGTTTCTTCTATCTAATTGAACGGAGAAGGCAATGGCACCCCACTCCAGTACTCTTGCCTGGAAAATCCCGTGGATGGAGGAGCCTGGTAGACTGCAGTCCATGGGGTCGCTAGGAGTCGGACATGACTGTGTAACTTTCAAGTAGATAACCTGAGCAACTTCACTTTCACTTTTCACTTTCATGCATTGGAGAAGGAAATGGCAAGCCACTCCAGTGCTCTTGCCTGGTGAATTCCATGGACAGAGGAGTCTGTCTGGCTACAGTCTATTGAGCCACAAAGAGTCAGACATGACTGAGCGACTTACATTAGTCAGCAGCAGAGCTAGATGATAAATGTTATAGTTGTGGAGGCCTGCAGTCAGCCCCCTTACTTAGATCCCCTCCATGGAGGGAATGCGGTGGAGGCGTGGAGTCCAGCACTTGGGGGTGAGTTGGGAGAAACAAGACCAGAGCTGAGCCCGCAAGCCCCGCCTACTGTCCTATTCACACCCTCTCTACTTTGGTCCCTGGAAAAGTTAAAGGTTAATGGGGCAACTTGACCAGTGATCGGGTCCATTGAACTATGTGAAGGTTGACATTCCTCATGAGCTCTGATGGAGGAGGGAGAGGCTAGGACTCATATGCAATCGTGAGTGTACACTGATAAAAGTAGGTGCCTTGGATTGCAGGGAGGGTGATGTTGGAGGCTGCTGCTGCTAAGTCGCTTCAGTCGTGTCCGACTCTGTGTGACCCCAGAGACGGCAGCCCACCAGGCTCCCCCGCCCCTGGGATTCTCCAGGCAAGAGCACTGGAGTGGGTTGCCATTGCCTTCTCCGTGGAGGCTGCTAGTTATAGTTATGTACTGAGTTCTGGTCCTGCAAGTTCGACCCGAAACCTTCTGAGTCTTCCCTCACCAGCAGAGGGAGGTCTACCTTAAGAAGCCAGGTTCATGCACTGGGGCTGAAGCTAGGAGGTTGGAGTCTGGGTCCCCAGTGCATCCTCAGCTGTGTCCACGGGTGACAGAGGTTTCAGGGTGTCTGAGTATTTCTGGCAAAGTGTCAGGCAGCTGTATAAATAGGATGAAATTGTCAGGACAACCACCTCAGGGCTCTGAAAGCTGACCCAAGGCAAGTAAATGAAAAAGTATTGAGATGCAACTGTTTATGGAAAGATGGCTGAACTTCCAGAAAGAACACTAAGTATTTCACCTGGAGCTGCTTCCATTTTCTCCCTCATTCCTAGCTTAGAGTGCTGCCAGGGTGAAGGTGTCTTTAAAAAGCTAGCAGCTTCATTGTTGGGCTTGCTCTGCAGGGAAAGGTGAAAAACTCTTGTTCAGTGGCATTGTCTGTAAAAATAGCAAACTTGATAGAACGAGAAAGGAGAAAGCTTGGGGTGGGTGGCAGACTCTAGAGAAATTTACCAAGAACTCCTGGAAAAGAGCCAGAGAGGTTCCACACATCCCTGGTAGAATGGGAGGCCACGTGCACACACAGGGGCGACCCAAGGATTCAAGCTCTGTACTGGAAAGTATCAGAAGTTGGGATAGACTTGGAAACACACTGAATTTTGAATAGGCTTCCCCACTCACCACCAGAGCTATAGGCAAAGATTGAGATGTTTGAGCAGAACCTCTGACCGGGCATTGCCCGACTTCTATGCTATGTAGACCTAGGGGCAATCTCTTTGGAGGTTTTTATTTTACAAAAAACAAAATATAAGTTAAACTGAGAAGAGACATCATGGGTTACATACCATGGAGAAGATTAGATCAGATCAGTCGCTCAGTCGTGTCTGACTCTTTGCAACCCCATGAAACGAAGCACACCAGGCCCCTCTGTCCATCACCAACTCCTGGAGTTCACTCAGACTCACATCCATCAAGTCAGTGATGCCATCCAGCCATCTCATCCTCTGTCGTCCCCTTCTCCTCCTGCCCCCAATCCCTCCCAGCATCAGAGTCTTTTCCAATGAGTCAACTCTTCGCATGAGGTGGCCAAAGTACTGGAGTTTCAGCTTTAGCATCATTCTTTCCAAAGAAATCCCAGGGCTGATCTCCTTCAGAATGGACTGGTTGGATCTCCTTGCAGTCCAAGGGACTCTCAAGAGTCTTCTCCAACACCACAGTTCAAAAGCATCAATTCTTTGGTGCTCAGCCTTCTTCACAGTCCAACTCTTACATCCATACATGACCACAGGAAAAACCATAGCCTTGACTAGACGAACCTTTGTTGGCAAAGTAATGTCTCTGCTTTTCAATATGCTATCTAGGTTGGTCATAACTTTCCTTCCAAGGAGTAAGTGTCTTTTAATTTCATGGCTGCAGTCACCATCTGTAGTGATTTTGGAGCCCCCAAAAATAAAGTCTGACACTGTTTCCACTGTTTCCCCGTCTATTTCCCATGAAGTGATGGGACTGGATGCCATGATCTTCGTTTTCTGAATGTTGAGCTTTAAGCCAACTTTTTCACTCTCCACTTTCACTTTCATCAAGAGGCTTTTGAGTTCCTCTTCACCTTCTGCCATAAGGGTGGTGTCATCTGCATATCTGAGGTTATTGATATTTCTCCCGGCAATCTTGATTCCAGCTTGTGCTTCCTCCAGCCCAGCGTTTCTCATGATGTACTCTGCATATAAGTTAAATAAACAGGGTGACAATATACAGCCTTGACGAACTCCTTTTCCTATTTGGAACCAGTCTGTTGTTTCATGTCCAGTTCTAACTGTTGCTTCCTGACCTGCGTACAAATTTCTCAAGAGGCAGATCAGGTGGTCTGGTATTCCCATCTCTTGCAGAATTTTCCACAGTTTATTGTGATCCACACAGTCAAAGGCTTTGGCATAGTCAATAAAGCAGAAATAGATGTTTTTCTGGCACTCTCTTGCTTTTTCCATGACACAGCAGATGTTGGCAATTTGATCTCTGGTTCCTCTGCCTTTTCTAAAACCAGCTTGAACATCAGGAAGTTCACGGTTCACATATTGCTGAAGCCTGGCTTGGAGAATTTTGAGCATTACTTTACTAGCATGTGAGATGAGTGCAATTGTGCAGTAGTTTGAGCATTCTTTGGCATTGCCTTTCTTTGGGATTGGCATGAAAACGGACCTTTTCCAGTCCTGTGGCCACTGCTGAGTTTTCCAAATTTGCTGGCATATTGAGTGCAGCACTTTCACAGCATCATCTTTCAGGATTTGGAATAGCTCAACTGGAATTCCATCACCTCCAATAGCTTTGTTTGTAGTGATGCTTTCTAAGGCCCACTTGACTTCACATTCCAGGATGTCTGGCTCTAGGTCAGTGATCACACCATCGTGATTATCTGGGTCGTGAAGATCTTTTTTGTACAGTTCTTCTGTGTATTCTTGCCATCTCTTCTTAATATTTTCTGCTTCTGTTAGGTCCATACTATTTCTGACCTTTATCGAGCTCATCTTTGCATGGAGAAGATAGTTTCTACAAATTGAGTATAGGCTATTTACTAACAACGAAACAATAGCATCAGCATCAGGGGGAGGGGATCAGAATCCACAGTTACTACAATATATTAGCTAAAATGTCCAGTTTTCAACAAAAAATGAAAACCAAAATTAAAAATACAGTACCATTTGTGTGTGTGTGTATGTGTGTCTTCAGTCGCTGAGTCATGACCAACTCCTTGCGACCCCATGGACTGTAGCCCATCGGGCTCCTCTGTCCATAGGATTCCCCAGGCAAGAATACTGCAGCAGGTTGCATTTATTTCCAGCTCCAGGGGTTCTTCCCAACCCAGGGATCTCACCGGCACCTCTTACGTCTCCTACATTGGCAGGCGGATTCTTTATCACTAGTACCACCTGGGAAGCCCCTATATCCCCATAAGTTATGCAAAAATTGACTCAAAATGATCATGTAAAATATAAAACTTTAGGCAAAAATAGAGAATCTTTAATGTCCAGGGCTAGGTAAAGGAAGTGTAGATATGACATCAGAAGCACAGTCCATAATAGGAAAAACTGACAAATTAGACCTCATCAAAATGTAGCTACTGCTACTGGAGAGGAGCGGTGAAATTGCTCCAGAAAGAATGAAGAGGTGGAGCCAAAGTGGAAACAACGCCCGGGTGTGGATGTGACTGGTGATAGAAGCAAGGCCTGATGCTGTAAAGAACAGTATTGCATAGGAACCTGGAATGTTAGGTCCATGAATCAAAGCAAATTGGAAGTGGTCAAACAGGAGGTGGCAAGAGTGAACACTGTCATTTTAGGAATCAGTGAACTAAGATGGATGGGAATGGGCGAAATTAATTCAGATGACCATTATATATACTACTGTGGGCAAGAATCCCTTAGAAGAACTGGAGTAGCCCTCATAGTCAACAAAAGAGTCTGAAATGCAGTTCTCGTGTGCAATCTGAAAAACAACAGAATGATTTTGGTTCATTTCCAAAGCAAACCATTCAATATCACAGTAATCCAAGTCTCTGCCCCAACCACTAACGTTGAAGAAGCTGAAGTTGAATGGTTCTATGATGACCTAAAAGACCTTCTAGAACTAACACCAAAAAAAAGATGTCTGTTTCATCACAGGACTGGAATACAAAAGTAAGAACTCAGGAGATATCTGGAGTAACAGGCAAGTTTGGCCTTGGAGTTCAAAATGAAGCAGGGCAAAGGCTAACAGAGAACGCACTGGTCATAGCAAACACCTTTCAACAACCCAAGAGATGACTCTACACATGGACATCACCAGATGGTCAATATGGAAATAAGGTTGATTATATTCTTTGCAACCAAAAATAGAGAAGCTCTATACAGTCAGCAAAAACAAGACCTGACTCAGATCATCAGCTCCTTATTGCAAAATGCAGACTTAAGTTGAAGAAATTAAGGAAACCACTAGGCCTTTCAGGTATGACCTAAATCAAATCCCTTATGATTTTACAGTAGAAGTGACAAATAGATCCAAGGAATAGATCTGGTAGACAGAGTGCCTGAAAACCTATGGATGGAGGTTTCTAACACTGTGCAGGAGGTGGTGAACAAAATCATCCCCAAGAAAAACAAATGCAAGAAGGCAAAGTGGTTGTCTGTGGAGGCCTTACAGACAGCTGAGAAGTGAAAGGCAAAGGAGAAAGGGAAAGATATAGCCAGCTGCAGAGTTGCAAAGAAAAGCAAGGAGAGACAAGAAAGGCTTCTCAGATGAATGGTGCAAAGAAACAGAGGAAAAGAGTAGAACGACAGACTAGAGATCTCCTCAAGAAAATTAGATCAAGGGAGTGTCTCCTGTAAAGATGGACAAAGGACAGAAATGGTAAAAGCCTAACAGAAGCAGAAGAGATTTTAAGAAGAAGTGGCAAGAATACACAGGAGAACTATACAGGAAAGGTCTTAATGACCCAGATAACCACGATGGTGTGATCACTAACCTAGAGCCAGACATCCTGGAGTGTGAAGTTGAGTGGGCCTTAGGAAGCATTACTACAAGCAAAGCTAGTGGAAGTGATGGAATTCCAGCTGAGCTGTTTAAAATCCTAAAAGATGATGCTATGAAAGTGCTGCACTCAATATGCCAGCAAATTTGGAAAACTCAGCAGTGGCCACAGGACTGGAAAAGGTCAGTTTTCATTCCAATCCAAAAGAAGGGCAATTGCCAAAGAATGTTCAAGCTACCATTCATTGCTTTGCATTCTAGCAAGGTAATGCTAAAAATCCATCAAGTTAGGCTACAACAGTACGTGAACTGAGAACTTCTAGTTGTACTAGCTGAATTTAGAAAAGGCAGAGGAACCAGATATCAAATTGCCAACATCCATTGGATCATCAAGAGCATTTCAGACAAAACAACTACTTCCATTTTACTGACTACGCTAAAGCCTTTGTGTGGATCACAACAAACTGGAAAATTCTTAAAGAGATGGGAATACCTGGCCACCTAACCTGCCTCCTGAGAAACCTGTATGAAGGTCAAGAAGCAACAGAACCAGACATGGAACAATAGCTGGTTCAAAATTGGGAAAGGAGTACGTCAAGGCTGTATATCGTCACCCTGCTTATTTAACTTATATACAGAGCACATCATGTGAAATGCTGGGCTGGATGAAGCTCAAGCTGGAATCAAGGTTGCAAGGAGAAATATCAACCTCAGATACGCAGATGATACCACTCTAATGGCAGAAAGCGAAGAGGAACTAAAAAGCCTCCTGATGAAATTGAAAGAGGAGAGTGAAAATGCTGGTTTAAAAAACTCAACATTCAAAAAAACTAAGATCATGGCATCTGGTCCCATCACTTCATGGCAAATAGATGGGGAAAAAATGGAAACAGTAACAGGCTTTATTTTCTTGGGCTCCAAAATCACTGTGGATGGTGACTGCAGCCATGAAATTAATAAACACTTTTTCCTTGGACAAAAAGCTATGACCAACCTAGACAGCATGTTAAAAGGCAGAGCTATCACTTTGCTGACAAAGGTCCATTTAGTCAAAGCTATGGTTTTTCCAGTGGTCATGTATGGATGTGAGAGTTGGACTATAAAGAAAGCTGAGCACTGAAGAATTGATGCTTTTGAACCTTGGTGTTGGAGAAGACTCTTGACTCCCTTGGACTGCAAGGAGATCAAACCAGTCAATCCTAAAGGAAATCAGTCCTCAATATTCATTGGAAGGACTGATGCTGAAGCTCCAATACTTTGGCCACCTGATGCAAAGAACCAACTCATTGGAAAAGACCTTGATGCTGAGAAAGATTGAAGGCAAAAGGAGAATAAGGTGGCAGAGGATGAGATGGTTAGATAGCATCACCAATTCAGTGGACATGAGTTTCCGGGAACTCCAGAAGATAGTGAAGGACAGGGAAACCTGGCGTGCTACAGTCCATGATGTTGCAAAGAGGCGGACACAACTTAGCGACTGAACAATGACAACAAAATGTAAAACCTCAGTTCTTCTGTGCTCACCCTTCTTTATGGCCCTGGTGGTTCAGTGGCTCAATGCAAGGGGCCCAGGATTGATTCCTGGCCTGGAAACTAGATTCCACATGTCGCAAAAGAAGATCAAAAATTCTGCGTGCTGCAACTGAGGCCCCATGCAGTCAAATAAATTTATTTTTTTTAATGTAAAACTCTTGCTGCTCTGTGGAAGACAGTCAAGAGGAAGAAAAGGGAAGCTACAGAGATGGAGAAAATATTTGCAAACCACATATCCAACAAAGGACTACTTTCTAGAATATATAAAGAACTCCCAAAATTCAACAGTAAAGGCAAAACAAACCCCAAACCACACAGTCCAATTAGAAAATGAGCAGAAGACAGGAACAGACATTTCACTGAAGAAGATTTACAGATTTCACATAAGCACGCTGAAAGATGTTGAACATCTTTAGCCATTAAGGAAATGCAAATTAAAACCACCATGAGGGATATCCGTGGTAGTCCAGTGGTAAAGAATCTGCCTTTCAATGCAGAGGACGTGGGTTCGATCCCTGGTCTGGGAAGATCCCACAGGGCACAGGGCACCTAAGCCCATGGGCCTTAACTAGAGAACCCACGCTGCGACTAAGACCTAAGGCAATCAAATAAATAAACCACAATGAGATGTCACTGCACACCTACCAGAATCACTAAAATTACAAAAAACTAGTGACAATATCAAATCCTAGTAAGGACACAGAGAAAATGAGTTAGTCATACATTGCTGGGGGGATGTAAAATGGCACGCATACTCTGGAAAACAGTGTGGAATTGCTTATAAAACTAAATGTGCAATTACCATACAACCAGAAATCCCAGAGAAATCAAAATGTATGTTCACATAAAAACCTGTGCACGGGCTTGCCTGGTGGCTCAGTGGTTAAGAATCAGCCTGCCAATGCAGGGGACACAGGCTCAATCCCTGGTCCAAAAAGATACCACGTGCCGCAAAGCAACAAAGCCCCTTGGGCCACAGCTATTAAGCCTGTGCTCTAGAGCCCGGGAGCCACAACAAGAGAAGCCGCCGCAATGAGAAGCCCTCACACGGCAACTAGAGAGTAGCCCCTGCTCATTGAAACTAGAGAAAGTTATGAAGACCCAGCACAGCCAGAGATAAAATAAAAAATAAATAAATCTTAAAACAAGAAGAAAAAAACCCATGCATGAATGTTCATAGCAGCTTTATTTGTAATAATCAAAAACCAGGAATGATTCAACATGTTCTTTAGTGGGTGAATGGATGGTTCAACAAATTGTGTGTGTTAGTCGGTTTGGGATGCTATAACAAATTACCATAGGCAGGCAGGCTTATAAACGAAAGAAACTTATTTCTCACATTTTGGGTGGGAAGTCCAAGATCCAGGCTCCAGCAGACCTGATGTCTGATGAGAGCCTGCTTCCTATTCTGGAATTTCATTTGTTGTTGTTGTTAAGGCACTAAGTCATGTCCAACTCTGTGATCCCATGGACTGTAGCCCACAAGGGTCCTCTGTCCATGGGATTTCCCAGGCAAGAGTACTGGAGTGGGTTGCCATTTCCTTCTCCAGGGGGTCTTCCCAATCCAGGGATCGAACACGTGTCTCCTGCATTGGCAGGCATATTCTTTTCTGCTGAGCCACCAGGAAAGCCTGGAGTTTCTGAAAAGGAGTACGTCAAGGCTGTATATTGTCACCCTGATTATTTAACTTATATGCAGAGTACATCATGAGATACACTGGACTGGAAGAAGCACAAGCTGGAATCAAGATTGCCGGGAGAAATATCAATAACCTCAGATATGCAGATGACACCACCCTTATGGCAGAAAGTGAAGAGGAACTAAAAAGCCTCTTGAGGAAAGTGAAAGAGGAGAGTGAAAAAGTTGGCTTAAAGCTCAACGTTCAGAAAACGAAGATCATGGCATCCGGTCCCACCACTTCATGGGAAATAGATGGGGAAACAGTGGAAACAGTGTCAGACTTTATTTTTGGGGGCTCCAAAATCACTACAGATGGTGACTGCAGCCATGAAATTAAAAGACACTTACTCCTTGGAAGGAAAGTTATGACCAACCTAGATAGCATATTGAAAAGCAGAGACATTACTTTGCCAACAAAGGTCCGTCTAGTCAAGGCTATGGTTTTTCCTGTGGTCATGTATGGATGTGAGAGTTGGACTGTGAAGAAGGCTGAGCGCCGAAGAATTGATGCTTTTGAACTGTGGTGTTGGAGAAGACTCTTGAGAGTCCCTTGGACTGCAAGGAGATCCAACCAGTCCATTCTGAAGGAGATCAGCCCTGGGATTTCTTTGGAAAGAATGATGCTAAAGCTGAAACTCCAGTACTTTGGCCACCTCATGCAAAGAGCTGACTCATTGGAAAAGACTCTGATGCTGGGAGGGATTGGGGGCAAGAGGAGAAGGGGACGACAGAGGATGAGATGGCTGGATGGCATCACTGACTCGATGGACGTGAGTCTGAGTGAACTCCGGGAGTTGGTGATGGACAGGGAGGCCTGGCGTGCTGCGATTCATGGGGTCACAAAGAGTCGGACACGACTGAGCAACTGAACTGAACTGAACCCCATTCTTTAGAGTCCTGCCTTCATGACCAAATCATTTTCCAAAGGTCCCGCCTCTAAATACTGTTATAGTGGGTTAAGTTTCTCCATACGGCAACACAAAAATTTAATCTACAGCACTGTGGTACACTCATACTATGAAACACTCTTCAGTAATAAAAAGGAATACGTTCTTTTTTCTTGGCCATGCCACACAGCATGTAGGATCTTAGTTCCCCAAACAGGGATCAAACCTACGTCCCCTGCACTGGAAGGCGAAGTCTTAAACCACTGGGCCACAAGGGAAGTCCCAGAAATAAACTTGTTTTTAATTATATTTCTTCTTGAAGTATAGTTATTTATAATGTTGTGTTAGTTTCTGGACAGCAAAGTGATTCAATTTATATATACATATATATATATATATATAAATAGAATATGATATATGTTCCTTTCCATGATTATTTATTATAGGGCATTGAATATAGTCCCCATGATGTACAGTAAGACCTTGTGTAGTAGTTTGTATGTATAGTAGTTTGTACCTGCTAATCCTGTAACTCCCAATTTATCTCTCCTCACGCCTCTTTCGTGCTTCCCTGATGGCTCAGATGGTAAAGAATCTGCCTGCCATGCAGGAGACCCAGGTTCCAACCTTGGGTCAGGAAAATCCCCTAGAGAAGGATGGCTACCCATTCCAGTATTATTGCTTGGAGAATTCCAGGGAGAGAGGAGCCTGGCAGGCTATAGTCTGTGGGGTTGCAAAGAATTGGCCACAACAGAGCAGCTAACGCTTTCATTGCCTATTCCCTTTCGGAAACCATATGTGTGTCTTCTGTGTCTGTGAGTCTGTTTCTGTTTTATAAATAAGTTCATTTATATCATATTTTTCTATGCCACATGTAAGTGAGACTGTATGGTACTTGTCTTTCTGTCTGAATTACGTCACTTAGTATGATTATCTCTAGGTCCGTCCATGTTGTTGCAAATGGCTTTATTTCTTTTTATGGCTGAGTAGCATTCCAGTATATATCTGTCTATATATTTACTATGTATTATATATGCCACATGCTCTTTGTCCATTCATCCGTCAGTGGACACTTAGGCTGCTTCCATGTCTTAGCTGTTGTCAACAGTGCTGCTGCGAACAGTGGGGTGCACATATCTTTTCAAATTAAGAGTTTGGGCCAGATGTATGTGCAGCCTAGGATTGCTAGATCATATGGTAACTATTTTTAGTTTTCTTAAGGAGCTTCCATACTGTTTTCCATAGTGGCTACACCAATTTACATTCCCACCAACAGTGTAGGAAGGTCCCAAAAAAGAATGGATTCTTCCTTGTAAATGTTATTTGCTTACTTTATTTATTTTTGGCTTGCTGGGTCTTCATCGCTGTGTGCGGGCTTTCTCTGGTTGTGGTGAGTGGGGGCTACTCTCTAGTTGCGGTGGGCAGGCTTCTCATTCCTGTGGCTTCTCTTGTTGCCGAGCACAGGTTCTAGGGTACGTGGGCTTCAGTAGTTGTGGCGCTTGGGCTTAGTCACCCCACAGCATGTATCTTCCTGGACAAGGATTGAACCCGTGTCCTCTGCTTTGACAGGCATATTCCCAACCACTGGGCCAGCAGGGATACCCAGGAATGAACTCTTGATACATGTAACAGCTGGGATAGATCTCAAAGGTGTTGTGCTAAGTAAAAGAAGCCAGTCTTAAATGTTCACATACTATATGATTTCTCTTATACCACTTTCTTGAAATGACAATTATAGAATTGGATAACATTTCTTCATAGTTTTCAGGAGTTGGAAGTGCGGGTGTAGGTATGGCCATAAAAGAATAACAGGAGGGATCCTTTTCTTTTTTGGCCATGCTGCACAGCATGCAGGATCTTAGCTCCCCAACCAGGAGTCAAACCTGAGCCCTCTGTGGTGCGAGTACAGGTCTTAACCGCTGCACCACCAGGGAAGTCCCACTAGATGATCTTAACAATAGACGTGAGATGGTAGAAGAATCAATGAACGTGAACACAGATCGTGAAAATCACCCAAGCCTGAAAACTAGACAGAAAAAAAGATGGAAGAAAAATGAACAGAGCCTCAGGACCCATGGGCAATGTCAAGCATACCAACATAGGAAACGGTCGTCACAGAAAAAAAGGAGGTTAAAAAAAGGGACGGAAAAAACATTTGAAGAAATAATAGCCCTCAAACTTTCAGATTGGATAACGATCACTAAATCTGCAGATCCAAGAATGTCAATGAATCCCCAGTTAAATCAACACAAAGAGATCCCTCCCTAAATATACCATGAAAGAACAAAGAAAGGAAGTGAAAGTGAAGTCACTCAGTCATGCCCGACTCTTTGTGACCCCATGGACTGTAGCCTACCAGGCTCCTCAGTCCATGGAGTTTTCCAGGCAAGAGTACTGGAGTACTCATTTCCTCCTCCAGGGGATCTTCCCGACCCAGGGATCCAACCCAGGTCTCCCCAATTGCAGGCAGATGCTTTACTGTCCTGAGCCACCAGGGAAGCCCATGAAAGAACAAGGAAAGGTCAAAAAGTAGCAAGAGAAAAATGACTCAAGGAAACAGTGCAGTTAACAACTGGCTTCTCAGAAGCAACGGAAGAAGACAGTGGAGTGGCATATTGTTGTTGTTGAGTCACTGTTGTGTCCGACTTTCTGTGACCCCATGGACTGTAGCCCCCTGGGCTCCTCTGTCCATGGGATTTCCCAGGCAAGAATACTGAAGTGGGTAGCCGTTTTCTTCTCCTGGGGCTCTTCCTGACCCAAGGCTGGAACCTGAATCTACTGTATTGGCAGGTGATTCTTTATCACTGAGCCAGCAGGGAAGCTCTGGAGTGGCATGTTTAAAGAGTTAGAAGGAAAAACTGCCAACCAAGAATTCTACATGCAGAAAGACTATCCTTAAAAAATGAAGTTGGAGGAGATCAAGATGGTGGAACAGGATGACACAAGCTGACCCACCCGCTTGAACACATCAAAAATGCATGTGAGGTGGAGCAAGTCCCACTGAAAAACTGGAGAGCAGCAAAGGACACATACCACCGCGGCTGTAAGAAAGATTCACACAGAATCAGGCAGGAAGGAAAGAAAAGTGATCAGGGGGTGATCTGCACCCCTGGGAGTGGACACAGAAGAGGAGGGGGATTACATGGCTTTGGAGATGGCCCCTGGGGATACCGGGCATCCCAGGCTTGGGGGCCTGACCCTGGGGGAGTGAGTCCCCTTAACTAGTTTGGGAACCAGTGGGGCAGACAGCAGGGCTGTAAGGAACCAAGACTGCTCCTGAAGGGTGCACACACAGCTGCTGATTTCCAAAACCAAGGGAGAAGAAACAGATTAAAGCTGTCTGGGACTCTGGCCAGTTTCTCTCAAAGGTCCCAGTTGTGCCCCAGCCCGAGCTGAGTGTCTGCCCCGGACCCTCTTGCCCCGCTGTGGCACAGCTCCACACTAGGGCAAAGGCTGCCCCAGCTGAGGGGGCTGCACGGCTGTAGGGGACAGAGCAGTGCAGACCCAACACAGCACCTGGACAGGTGAGGGAAGCCATTTTTGGTGCTTCTGGAGGCAGGAGATGGGGAGTGAACAGGAACTCTGACTGGTGCAGGGGCTGTCCGAGCCCGTGCCCCAACACACGCTGAGCGCTCACTCAGCCCCTCTTGCCCAGCACTGCTCCCCTTTAGGACAAAGGTGCCAACGCTGGGAGCAGGGAGCACACACACAGAGGGAACAGAGACAGCGTGGACCTGATCCTCAGGACTGCTGCTCCAGCAGTGTGGGGACTGACCCCACGCCCAAAAGGGATGTGCTGGTCACTGATAGAAGAGATGGCCCAGCTCACACCAGGCTCCAGCCCTAGCCTCTCCGTTTTTAGCCTCACTTCCTATCAAGGTGCCAACCGCCAGCACACCCTGGGGTGGTGACTTGTGCCTGTGCGTCCACTAGGTGGCGCTAGTGGGAAAGAACCAACCTGCCAATGCAGGAGACATGCGACTTGAGTTCGGCCTCTGAGTTGGGAAGACCCCATGGAGGAGGGCATGGCAGCCCACTCAGTATTCTTGCCTGGAGAATCTCATGGACAGAGAAGCTTGGCAGGCTACAGTCCATAGAGTTGCAAAGAGTTGGACACGACTGAGCAACCTAGCACACATGCACGCATGTCAGACCCAGCTCTCCCAGAAAAGCCACTGGGTATGCACAGGCTGCACAGGGCTGCTCTCACACAAGACCAGGATAGGTAACTGTTTCACCTAATTCCATGGAGACAGAGACATTTAATCAAAATGAGAGACAGAGGAATTTGTTTCAAAAGCAAGAACAAGAAAAACAACTAATGAAACAGATAAATAATTTACAAGAAAAAAAGTTCAAAGATTTAGTAATAAGGATGCTAATTGGTATAGGGAAAAGAATAGATGAACATAGTGATAATTTTAATAAAGAATTACAAAATATAAAAAGAAAATCCAATCAAATCTGAAGATTACAATAACTATAACAAACAAACCAAAAAAAAACACTAGAAAGGGTTAACAGCAGACTACGTGATACAGAAGAATGCATAAGTGATCTGGAAGATAGAATAATGGAAATCAACCAATCAGAAAAAAGCAAAAGAAATTTTAAAAATGAGAACAGTTTAAGGGGCCTCTGGGACAACATCAATTGTACCCACATTTATATAATAGAGGTCCCAAAAGAAGAAGAGAGAGAAAAGGGTCAAAAATGTATTTGGTGAAATTATGGGTGAGAACACCCTGAATCTGAAGAAGGAAATGGATATTCAGGTACAGGAAGTACAGAGGGCCCCAGAAAAGATGAATCCGAAGAGATCCATGCCGACACATATCATAATTAAGATGGCAGAAGCTAAAAAGAAAATTCTAAAGGGATCAAGAGAAAAAGAGTCATAGACAAAAGTGAAAAGTGAAAGTCACTCAGTCGTGTCCAACTCTTTGTGACCACATGGACTATACGGTCCCTAGGATTCTCCAGGCCAGAATGCTGGAGTGGGTAGCCATTCCATTCTCCAGGGGATCTTCCCAACCCAGGGATCAAATCCAGGTCTCCCTCATTGCAGGGGGATTCTCTACCAGCTGAGCCACCAGGGAAGCCTAAGAACACTGAAGTGGGTAGCCTTTCCCTTCTCCAGGGGATCTTCCCAACCCAGGAATCGAACCGGCAGGCAGCTCCAACTAGAGCCAGGAGGGAAGCCCGTCTAGAATGGAAGGACATATAAAGAACTTGTCAGACAAGTAAAACTAAAAGCTAATCAATACTAAACCCACCCTAAAAACCATGTTACAGGGTCTTTCCTAAGTGGAAAAGAAAAGGCTGCAACAAGAAATAAGAACCCTTGTGGGAACTAAGATCCCACATGCGAGGGGCAACTAAGCCTGTGTGCAGCAACTATATCGCCCACGCCCTAAGGAGCCCGTGAGCAGCAGCTCGAGGCTTGTGTGCTCCAACGAAAGACCCCGCCTGCTGCAACCAAGACCTGACGCAGCCACAAATAAATATTAAAGAAACCAAATCCAGTATGCTATTGGCCCAAAAATAGACATATAGATCAGTGGAACAGGATACAGAGCCCAGCAATCACTCACACACTTATAGCCAATCGATTTGTGACAAAGGAGGCAAAAACATACAGTAGGGTAAAGACAATCTCTTCAATAAGTGATGCTGGGCAAACAGGACAGGTTCACATAAATCAATGAAATTAGAAAACGTTTTAAGTTTCTCATACCGTATACAAAAATAAACTCAAAGTGGATTAAAGTCCTAAATTTAACACATTACTGACCAGGGAATTTTCGCAGAAACTAACACCTGTGGCCAGCGATTTGTTATGTAGCTGAATACTAAATCGTCTCTGGTCAATGACCTTTGGCTGACAAAAGATGTTTTAGTACATCATCAGTCAATAATGTGTTAAGACCGGAAACCATAAAACTCCTAGAAGAAAACATAAGCAGAACACTCTTTGACATAAATCAGAGTAGTAGTTTTCGGGATCTGTCTCCCAAGGAAAAGGAAAAAAAGCAAAAATGACAGAATGATCTCTGTTCGTTTCCAAGGCAAACCATTCAATATCACAGTAATCCAAGTCTGTGCCCCAACCAGTAACACTGAAGAAGCTGAAGTTGAACGGTTCTATGAAGACCTACAAGACCTTTTAGAACTAACACCCAAAAAAGATGTCCTTTTCATTATAGGGGACTGGAATGCAAAAGTAGGAAGTCAAGAAACACCTGGAGTAACAGGCAAATTTGGCCTTGGAATATGGAATGAAGCAGGGCAAAGACTAATAAACTTTTGCCAAGAAAATGCACTGGTCATAGCAAACACCCTCTTCCAACAACACAAGAGAAGACTCTACACATGGACATCACCAGATGGTCAACACCGAAATCAGATTGATTATATTCTTTGCAGCCAAAGATGGAGAAGCTCTATACAGTCAACAAAACAAGACCAGGAGCTGACTGTGGCTCAGATCATGAACTCCTGATTGCCAAATTCAGACTGAAATTGAAGAAAGTAGGGAAAACCACTAGACCATTCAGGTATGACCTAAATCAAATCCCTTATGATTATACAGTGGAAGTGAGAAATAGATTTAAGGGACTAGATCTGATAGAGTGCCTGATGAACTATGGACTGAGGTTTGTGATGCTGTACAGGAGACAGGGATCAAGACCATCGCCATGGAAAAATAAACAAGTGGGGGCTAATTAAACTTAAAAGCTTTTGCACAGCAAAGGAAACTATCAACAAAACAAAAAGATAGCCTGCTAAATGGAAGAAAATACTTGCAAGTGATATGATGATAAGGGTTAACATCCAGTATATATAAACACTTCATATAACTCAATGTCAAACAAACAACCTGATTTTTAAAATGAGAAGACCTGAATAGACATTTTTCCAAAGATATACAGAGGGCCAACAGACACATGAAAAGATGCTCAGCATCACTAATCACCAGAAAAATGCTAATCAGACCCACAATGAGATATTACCTCATACCCATTGGAAGAGTTACCATCAAAAAGGATCACAACCAAATGCTGGTGAGGATGTGAGAAAAGGGAAATCTGGTACACTGTTGGTGGAAATGTAAATTGGTGCGACCACTGTTGAAAGCACTATGGAGGTTCCTCAAAAAGCTAAAAATAGAACTACCATATGATCCAGCAATTCCACCACTGGGTATCTATCTGAAGAAAATGAAGACACTAATTCCAGAAGATACAAGCACCCCAGTGTCCACAGCAGCGTGACTTACAACAGCCAAGAAGTGGAAGCAACCTAAGCGTCTACCAACAAATGAATGGATAACAAAGACGTAGTGTGTACACACACACACACACAAACACACACACGCACACACAATGGCCTATTATTCAACAATAAAAAGGAATGAAAACTTACCATTATACCAACACAGATGGACCTGGAGGGTATTAAGCCTAGTGAAATAAGTCAGACAGACAAAGACAAATTCTGTATGTTAACACTTGTATTTGTAATCTAAAAAAATAAAACAAATGAATATGAACAAATCAGGAACAGATGTAGAGAACAAACTACTGCTTATCAGTGGGGAGAAGGAAAAGGTTTAGGGGATTATGAAACACAAACTACTATATAGCAAATAAATAAGTTACAGAGCATACAGACAACATATTGTAAGAACTTCAAGTGAAGTATATTTCATACTATAAAATGTAGTATAAAAAGTTTATACTATAAACTATAAAAAAGTTTATATCATACTATAGAAGTCTTATACTATACTATAAAAGTTTATAATATAAAAATTTTGAATCACTGTGTTGTACCTCTGAAACTAATTTTGTAAATCAATTATATTTTAGTTTTTAAAAAATGACTGAATGATGATTAAAAGGGGAAAAGGGACAAATCTTTCACATGGAATTCCAAATAGTGTGTGTAAATGCTTGCTGACCCCTTCTGGGAGATGGAGCTTAATTTTTTTCCCTTGTGTGTGATCTGGGTTGAGTGATCCACTTCTAAGGAATAAAGCTCAAAAAGAAAAAAAGTTACGTGGAGAAACCTAGCAGATACATCTTAGCCTATTGATTAAGGTTATATTGCCGTTAATGTGCTGTCAATACCCTAATATGATGCATTAAGAAGGGTATTTCACTTTGAAGCTGTCTTTCCAAAAACATATAGCCCCATTCTAATCACAAGAACACATCAGAAAATTTGAAGGACAGTCTACAAAATACCTGGCCAGTATTCTTCAAAAGGGTTAATGTCCTCAGGATATGAATAGATTGGAAAACTGTCACAGGTTGGAAAAGGCTAAGGGGACACATGATAACTAGATGCTAGGGGTATCCTGGGTTGGGTTCCAGAACAGAAAATGGCTCTTAGTGGAAAAACTAGGGAAACTGGAATACATTATATCACTTCACTGATATGACAGTATTTTACTAATGATAATTTCTTAGTTTTGACAGGTGTTCCACAGTTGTTAGATGTTAATATCAGGGGAAGCTGGGTGAAAGGTATATAGGTAGGAACTGTCTACTGTCTGCAACTTTTCTGTAAAACTAAAATTATTCCAAAGCAAAAAAGTGTTAAACAATGAGAAAGATGTCTATGGAATGATATGGAGAAAACTCCAAGACATTAGTGAAAAAAGTCCAGGTGCAGAATGACAGGTGGTGCTTGCTTTTTTGTCTTTGTAAATGCTGAGGCTGCTTTGGGAGGACACCTCTCAAGGCTGGTCAGAGCGTTGCCTCAAGGGCAGAGTAACTGAGTGGGGGCAGGGACAGGAGTGGGATGGAGACTTTTTGCTTTGAACTTTTGTACCTTTTGGGTTTTATACCATGTGTAAAAAGTAAATTATATAAAAGGTGGGTAGGAAAATGGCAGTTTGGGGTCCTCCCTGGTGGTCCAGTGGTTAAGGCTACCTACTACCACTGCAGAGGGTACAGGTTTGATCCTTTGTCAGGGAACTAAGAACCCACGTGGCATGTGGCATGGCCAAAAAGAAAAAGAAATAGGAGAAAAAGAAAGAAAGTTGCTGTTGGTCAAAAGCACACCCCCACCTTTTTATTATTATTATTATTATTTATCAAAAAGCACTTGATGAAAGTGAAAGAGGAGAGTGAAAAAGCTGGCTTAAAACTCAACATTCAAAAAAACTAAGATCATGGCATCCGGTCCCATCACTCCGTGGCAAATAGATGGGGAAACAATAGAAACAGTGACCGACTTTATTTTCATGGGCTCCAAAATCACTGCAGATGGTGACTGCAGCCATGAAATTAAGACACTTGCTCCTTGGAAGAAAAGCTACGACCAATCTAAACAGCATATTAAAAAGCAGAGACATTACTTTGCCAACAAATGTCAAAGCTATGGTTTTTCCAGTGGTCATGGATGGATGTGAGAGTTGTACCAAAAAGAAAGCTGAGCATGAAAGAACTGATGCTTTTGAATGGTGGTGTTGGAGAAGACTTGAGAGTCCGTTGGACTGCAAGGAGATCAAACCAGTCCATCCTAAAGGAAATCAGTCCTGAATATACATTGGAAGGACTGATACTGAAGCTGAAGCTCCAATACTTTGGCCACCTGATGCAAAGAACTAACTAACTAGATAAGACCCTGATGCTGGGAAAGATTGAAAGCAGGAGGAGAAGGGGGCGACAGAGGATGAGATGGTTAGATGGCATCACCGACTCGATGGACATGAGTTTGAGTAAGCTCCAGGAGTTGGCAATGGACAGGGAAGCCTGGCGTGCTGTTGTCCAGTGGGTCACAAAGAGTTGTACACAACTGAGCAACTGAACTGAAAAGAACTCACAAATCCCTGAAGTAACCCAGGATTAGGAAAAAAAAAAAATTAAATTTGGTTGATTTTCCCAAAGAACCAGCTGGCCTGAACTCAGGAGCCAGGATATGTGGTTCTCTGTGCTCAGGTCGCTGGGAAGGGGCTGCCCTGAGGAGCTGTGAGCCTGAGGCAAACGGGTTCCCACGCCCTCCTGGGAATGGTCCTCAGTTCTTGCTCTGCCCTCATTCTGGTTCACTTTTTTAACAGGTTTGGTTGAATTCACTTCATTTGCCACTCTATTCATCAGCACTTTCCCCGCCCTGACTTTCTTTATAACATAGATGCTGTGTAACACGAACATTACATATTTGCTTGTTCCGACTACATACTGCCCCATAACAAACCATCCCAAACGTAGTGAGGCAATAATCATTCCGTTGCGATCACGAGTTCTGTGGGTCAGAATCTGGACAAGGCAGGGATGAACTGTTTGCGCTCCAGACCGCGGGAGTGGGGAGGTGGGGAGGGGGTGACCTGGATGCCGGGGGCGAGCGTCGAGTGAGGACTGGAAAGGACGCTCACTTGGGGCTTTGAGTACAGCGCCACCTCGTTGGCCTTTCCACCAGGTTTGCGCTTCCGAGAGCGTTTGCAGGTGCATCTGGCGCTCCTGGTAAAGAATCTGCCTGCCTATGCGGGAGGTAAGAGACGTGGATGGGATCCTTGCGTGGGGAAGATCCCCAGGAGGAGGGCATAGCAACCCACTCCAGTATTCTTGCCTGGAGAATCCACCGACAGAGGAGCCTGGCGGGCTTCAGTCCTTGGGGCTGCAAAGAGTCAGACACGACTCAGCCACTGAGCCTGCAGGCACACCGGAAGAGGCGTCTCAGCAGAGCAAGTGCTCCAAGAGGCGTGGCCTTTTATGAGCCCGTCTGGGGTCACTTGTGCCCTTCTTTAATGGCTGAAGCGGTCCCAGGCCTGCCCAGATTCAGGATAGAGCAGTTATCAACTCTACCTCTCCTTGGGAGGAATGCCAGAGAAGGTGGGGCCATGTTTTAAGACCACCACTCTCTCAAGAGGGAGGGAACATATATACATATCTGGCTGATCTATGCTGATGTTTGGCAGAAAACAACAAAATTCTGTAAAGCAATTATCCTTCCATTAAAAGATAAATAATTAAAAAAAAAAGATCACCACTCTGGCTTATCTTCTGTCTCCTTTCTAGGAGGGCTGGGACTCTGTCGGTTGTGTTTTCTACCATACCCCTCAAAGGCACAGAAAGAAATGTTTGCCGATGAAAGCTGTATGAAGTTTATGTGCAAAGTGTCATTTTATTCCTAGTTTTAAAGCTTTTCATTAAGAGAACATCTCAAATGGCAAGAGTGTCTTCTGAATGGTCTGTGGAGACCATCAGATGGCCCAGCCACCTCACCTTTCCTGAATCTGCACACTGTGCTCCGAGCCTTACTTCTCCCAGGCTCCACACTTCCACCCTTGCTATGTCCCAGCACTGTGGTCCTGCTGGATCCTATAAGCTGTTTAAGACACCCTCAGACTTGATGAGGATTGGATGTGACATGTATGCCCAGGACCAAGTGGCATTTGAAAGCGCTGTGGTGTCAAGCAGGTGAGGGGCCCCTGGGTTGGCAATGCCACTGACACTTCCCAACAATGCCACCCACCCATGCCACACACCGGGGCATGACTGCCTGCGATTCCGAGAGTTAATAGAACTCAGAGGCCTTCTGGGTTGAGAATGTCCCCTACTTGTTGGCCCCCTTCATCCTCACTGAATCCCAGTCCTTTTGGTTAAGACCCTGAGCTTCTCTACTCACCCTGGCACCTTGCTCGAACCAGAACAGGGGTTTGCCATTTTGAGGCCACCTAAGCCTTTATGGATGACAGCACGTTATTCTGCTTTGGGACAGCCTCTCTGCCACCGTGTGTCGTCTCTTGCTGGGATCGCGAACCCAAGTTGCCTGCCCTTCCGCTACAGAAAACATGCGGTCCATTCACTGGTCACCTTCTCTCCCCTCCAAGCCAAGGACTCGATCTACATGCAGCTTGTCAGTATGTCTGTCATGGGACACATCTCGAAGGCAGTGACACAGGGTAGACAAATGACTAAAGCCACCCTGGAAGTAACTCCGAGGCATGACTGTTGAGCGGTTCCTGCTACTGCGCCTTCCCCTCAAGGTGCCAGATTCCTGTCTGTCCCGAGCCTATGTCTCCTTCCTCCCTCGAACCCTGTTGCTTCTCCCACACATGAAAAGATGTTCAACGTCACTGATTATTAGGGAAATGCAAATAAAAGCCACCTCATGCCTGTCAGTGGAGAAGGCAATGGCACCCCACTCCGGTACTCTTGCCTGGAAAATCCCATGGATGGAGGAGCCTGGCGGGCGGCAGTCCATGGGGTCACTAAGAGTCGGACACGACTGAGCAACTTCCCTTTCACTTTTCACTTTCATGCATTGGAGAAGGAAATGGCAACCCACTCCAGTGTTCTTGCCTGGAGAATCCCAGGGACGGGGGAGCATAGCGGGCTGCTGTCTATGGGGTCACACAGAGTCGGAGACGACTGAAGTGACTTAGCAGCAGCAGCAGCAGCAGCATGCCTGTCAGAATGGTGATTACCAAATAGGCGAGAAATAACCTGGGTTGATGAGGATGTGGAGGAAAGGGACCCCTCAGACAGTGTTGATAGGAACGTAAATTGGTGTTCTCATTATGGAAAACAGCATGGAGATTCACCAAAAAATTAAGAATAGAGCTATCATATGATCCAGCTATCAACTTCTGAGTGTTTATCCAAAGAATTCTAAAATACCAATTTGAAAAGACATATGCACCCCTATGTTCATTGCAGCACTGTTTACAATAGGGTTTCAGTTATGCAAGATGAAAATTATTGCTATCTGTTGTATAACAATGTGATATAGTTAATACAATACATTTAAAAATTAAATAGCAAGGAGAGATAAGAAAGCCTTCTTAAGTGAACAATGCAAAGAAATAAGGGAAAAAATACAATGGGAAAGACTACAGATCTCTTCAAGAGAATTGAAGATACTGAGGGAACATTTCATGCAAAGATGGGCACAACAAAGGACCAAAATGGCAAGGACTTAACAGAAGCAGAAGAGATTAAGAAGACGTGGCAAGAATACACAGAACTACACAAAAAAGGTCTTAATGACCCAGATAACAACAACGGTATGATCGCTCACCTAGAGCCAGACATCCTGGAGTGTGAAGTCAAGTGGGCCTTAGGAAGCATTACTACTAACAAAGCTAGTGGAGGTGATGGAATTCCTGCTGAGCTATTTCAAATCCTGAAAGATGACGCTGTGGAAGTGCTGCACTCAATATGCCAACAAATTTGGAAAACTCAGCAGTAGCCACAGGACTGGAAAAGGTCAATTTTCATTCCAATCCCAAAGAAAGGCAATGCCAAGGAATGTTTAAAATATCATACAATTGGCTCATTTCACCTGCTAGCAAGGTACTGCTCAAAATCCTTCAAGCTTCCACAGTACATGAACCGAGAACTTCCAGATATACAAGCTGAGTGTAGAAAAGGCAGAGGAACCAAAGATCAAATTGCCAACATCTGTTGGATCATAAAGAAAGCAAGAGAATTTCAGAAAAACATCTACTTCTGCTTCATTGACTATGCCAAAGCCTTTAACTGTGTGGATCACAACAAAATGTGGAAAATTCAAAGAGATGGGAATACCAAACCACCTTACTTGCCTCCTGAGAAACCTGTATGCAGGTCAAGAAGCAACAATTAGAACCAGACATAGAACAATGGACTGGTTCAAAATTGGGAAAGGAGTACATCAAGGCTGTTTATTGTCATCCTGCTTATTTAACTTCTATGCAGAGTATATTATGTTAAATGCTGGGCTGGATGAATTGTAAGCTGGAATTAAGATTACCTGGAGAAACAGTAACAATCTCAGATATGCCAATGATACCACTCTAATGGCAGAAAGCAAAGAAGAACTAAAGACCCTCTTGACGAGGGTGAAAGATGAGAGTGAAGAAGTTCACTTAAAACTCAACATTCAAACAACTAAGATCGTGGCAAGCAGTCCCATCACTTCATGGCAAATAGATGGGGAGAAAGTGGAAACAGTGGCAGATTTTATCTTCTTGGGCTCCAAAAATCACTGCAGATGGTAATGACAGCCAAAAATTAAAAGATGCTTGCTCCTTGGAAGAAAAGCTGTGAAAAACCTAGACAGCATATTAAAAAGCAAAGACATCACTTTGCCAACAAAGGTCCACATAGTCAAAGCTACAGTCTTGCCAGTAGTCATGTACGGATGTGAGAGTTAGACCATAAAGAAGACTGAGTGTCGAAGAATTGATGCTTTTGAACTGTGGTGCTGGAGAAGACTCTTGAGAGTCCCTTTGATGGCAAGGAGATCAACCAGCCAATCCTAAAGGAAATCAACCCTGAATATTCATTGGAAGGACTAATGCTGAAGCTCCAATGCTATGGCCACCTGATGCAGAGTGCTGACTCAATGGAAAAGACCCCAATGCTGGTAAAGATTGTGGGCAGGAGGAGAAGGGGGCGACAGAGGATGAGATGATTGGATGGCATCACCAGCTCAACGGAGGAGTTTGAGCAAACTCCGTGAGATAGTGAAGGACAGGTAAGCCTGGTGTGTGTGTGTGTTTTAACCACATGAAAAAGAGCAGGTCAGGGCAATGTTTTCAGTAAGAATGTTTACCAAGTAAGGAGAAGGATGAAGAAGACAAAGAAGAGGAGGAGGAGTCGTTATCTCTGCCCATACACAGAAATATGTTTAATATATATAAATACAGTCTTCTAACTCCTGGACATCTCTGAACCTTTATGCTGCTGTACATTGGCATTCTGGAACCAGGAAATTCATGGAATCAACCCAGTGTCCACGGACAAATGAATGGATAAGCAAAATGTGGCATATAATACAATGAAATATCAATCATCTAAAGAAAAGGAAATTCTGACTTATACTACAAAGCAGATGAACCTTGAGGACACAAGGCTCAGTCAAATAAGTCACAGACAAATATTGTGCAATTCCATTTATGTGCAGAGCTTAGGATAATCAGTACCATGGAGGCAAAAGGTAGAGCGGTGGCAGAGTGATGTCAGCAGCAGGGCAGTTTGAAACGTTCCCTTTGTCCGTCCCTTTCACACTACAACCAGCAGAGCATACACAACTCAAAGGTACCTCCACCCAACACGCCAGAGAATTCCACACATGTGACTGGAGCACAGGGAGGAGGGGGAACCAGGGAAACTGTGCACGTGGTTCCCGCGATCCTGGCCTTCTGGCCGGGAGAGGCGCACGTGGCTCCAGCCTCCAGGCGGCAACGCATCTGCAGCCCCAAGCAACCAGGAGGCAGTGGCAGTGGAGCCTGGGATCCAATTCTTCAGCAGCTGAGGTGCCCAAACCCTGGCCCCTACCTGCATGCCCCACAGTGGTGGACCCCACAAACCTTACAACACTGGACACAGCAGAGGCGCCCCTCACCATTCCAGGAGCTACGTCACCCTCACACACCGCCAGCAGTAGCACAGCCTGTGAATCAGGGGATCTCGGACATGGCAAAAGGAGCCCGCCATGCAAATGCTCCAGGCCAGGACATCAGAGACACTGGAAGCCTGGCACTAAAGACCACAGAGGCACAAGAAGCAACAACAGGGGCACGGGGCAACACCTCTGAAAAAGTCTGTGGACAGTGGAGGGCGCGGATTCTAGCAATCTAAGGCAGCTCAGTTGGAGAAGGCAATGGCAGCCCATTCCAGTACGCTTGCCTGGAACATCCCACGGATGGAGGAGCCTGGAAGGCTGCAGTCCATGGGGTCGCTGACGGTTGGACATGACTGAGCGACTTCACTTTCACTTTTCACTTTCATGCATTGGAGAAGGAAATGGCAACCCACTCCAGTGTTCTTGCCTGGAGAATCCCAGGGATGGGGGCGCCTAGTGGGCTGCCGTCTACGCAGTCGCACAGAGTTGAACACGACTGAAGTGACTTAGCAGCAGCAGCAGCAGCAGCAAGGCAGCTCAGTTAAGAGAAACCAAAAAACTGTGCTTTAGCGCCACCTGCTGGAAAACATAAGAAAGGTATCTAAAGGTTTTTTCTTTTCCAGAGACACATGTATACGCATAGCTGATTTATTTTGCTGTACAGCAGAAACTAGCACAAAATTTTAAAGCAACTAAACTCCAACAAAAATTAACTTTAAAAAGGCTTTTGTTATTCCAAATGTGCCAGTAGATAGACAATTCATCAAGAACCATGGAGAAACTCAGTAACAATATACCACAAAATGAAAATTACAGTTCTCCAGAAACCAATCTTAAATTCACAGAAAATTGCAATCTAACATAGAAAATTCAAAATAACTGTTAGCATGAAACTCAATGAGCTCAAAAATAAAATGAATAGAAGGAATACTTTACCAAAGAGACTGAAATTCTAAAAAGAACCAAACTGGGACTTCCCTGGCAGTCCAGTGGTTAAGACTCCATTCTTCCAATGCAGGAGATGAGGGTTTGATCCTTTGTCAGGGAAGTAAGATTCCACATGCCTCTGAGTATGGCTAAATAAGTAAATAAATATTAACAATAAAAGAACCAAACAGAAATTCTGGAGCTGAAGAATTCAATAAATGAGATGAAGTATTCACTAGCAAGCATTGGAAATAGAGCAGACCATATGGAAGAGAGAATTAGTAAGCTTCAAGACATAAATTTAGAAATGAAGAGGAAAGAGAAATAAGATATTAAAAAATAAAGAAATTCTGTGAGAGTTTCCAACTCTTTTAGAAGGGCAACATTAAAGTAATGGATATCCCAGAGGGAGAAGAGAGCGAAAAAGGGAAGAGAGAGTTTATTTAAAGAAATAATAGCTGAGAACTTCCCAAACCTGGGGAAGGAACTGGATACAGAAGTTCATGAAGCTAAAAGAACACCTAATAATTTCAATGTAAAAAGGTCTTTTTCAAGATACACTACATTAAAATTGTCAGAAATCAATGCCAAAGAATTTAAGGCAAAGAAGGAAAAAAGGATGGTAACCTACAAAGAACCTCTATTACGTTATCAACAGATGCCTCAGCAGAAACTCTACAGGCCAGCAGAAAGTGGAATGACTTCTCAAACTACTGAAAGACGGAAATGGTCACCCCAAAATACTCTATCCAGAGGAGTTATCATTCAGATGTGGAGGAGAAATAGACTTTTCCAGAAAAACAAAAGCTTGAGGTAATTCATCAATACTAGACCTTGTCTTACAAAAAAAAATGTTAAAACAAACTTTCCTAACTCATTTCTTCTGTTTCCTTTTGTTAAAAGGAAACAAAAAGGCAGAAGTACACAAAACTTTGAGTAAGCTGATAAATAGACAATCAGAAAATTGCGATTCCTTATCAGAATTGGCTTTTAAACACTTTATTGTAGCGTAAAGATTAAAAGAAAAATAAACTATAGATACTTCAATTTGGTAACAAACCCACAGAATAAAAAGGCATATTTTGAGGCAAGAAAATCACAAAAGGGAAAAAGGAAAGAACAGAACCTGTATAGATAAACGAATATATGATGTTACCAGCAGTGGGACCTCCCTGGTGGGCCTGTGGTTGAGACTGAGCCTTCTAGTGCAAGGGGTGAGGGTTTGATCCCTGGTCAGGGAGCTAAGATCCATATGCCTTGCAGCCAAAAAACCACACATGAAAAACACAAGCAGTATTTTAACAAATTAAAGGCTTTAAAAGATATTATCAACATAAAAAGAACTATTTTATCTGAGACATTTTATAAAACTCTCATGGTAGCCAAAATATGTCTAAAGAAAAGACACAAAAATCTTTAAAAAAAAAAAAAAGGAAAGAAAATGAGAAAACATTGTAAATCCCCACCAAACCAAATGGTAGAGAGAAACCCTGCAAGGATAAAGTGACAGTGAAAATATTGAGTGACTAGAAAAGATAAAATGGCAGTACTAAATTTTCCTCTGTCAATAATCACCCTAAATATAAATGGATTAAATTCACATATCAAAAGACACAGAATGGCTGTATGAATTAAATAATAAGATGCAACTATATGCTGCCTCCAGGAGACTCAGCTCTAAAGGCAAATATAGGCTATAAGCAAAGGGAAGGAAGATGATTCTCCAAAAAATGGAAGCCAAAGTAAGTGGGTATAGCCATACTTGTACCAGATGAACTAGACTTAAAGTGAAAAAAGGTAACGAGAGACAAAGATAGAAAGTATATAATGATAAAGGGGACAATTCATCAAGACGACTACAGTAATTATATATATGCATCTCACATAGGGACACCAAAACATATTAAAAAAGTAATTAATAGACCTGAAGGGTAAACCTGACAGCAACACAATAATGAGGAGAGGACTTTAACACCCCCATTTACATCAATGGACAGATCAACAAGGAAACGGTTTCCTTAGATGAAACATTAGGTCAGATGGATTTAATGGATTTATACAGGACATTCCATCCAAACGCAAAAAATACACATTCTTCTCAAATGCATATGAAACTTTCTCAAGGATAGACCATCTATTGGGACACAGAACAAGTCTCTATAAGATTAAGAAGACTGAGATCACATCAAGCATCTTCTTCAATCACAATGGTATGAACTAGAAATCAACCACAAGAAGAAAGCTGAAAAAATTACAAATATGTGGAGATTGAACAACTTGCAATTGAACAACTATTGAGTCAATGAAAAAAATCAAAGGAGAAATCAAAAATTACTCAAAGACAAATGAAAATGCAACACAAGATCTATGGGGTGAAAGAAAACCAGTACTAAGAGAGAGATTTATTGAGCAGGCCTACCTCAATAAACAAGAAAAATCACAAATAAACAACCTAACCTCATAACTAAAGAAACCAGGGAAAGAAGAACAAATGAAGTCAAAAGTCAGTAGAAGGAAGAAAATAATAAAGATCACAGAAGAAACAAAACAGAGCCAATAGAAAAGATCAATGAAACTAATATCTGTTTTTTTTAAAAAAGATAAAATTGATAAACTTTTAGCTACCTTCACTAAGAAAAAGTAAAAAGTCTATGACAAGTAATATTAGAAAGCAAAGAGGAGAAATAACAATAAATAGCACAAAAATATGAAGGATTAAGACAGTTTTATGAACAGCTATAAGCCAAATAAATCACACAACCCAGAAGACATGGACAAATTCTTAGACTCATACAACCATCCAATCCTAGATCATGAAGAAAAAGAAAATCTGAACAGACTGACACTACTGTAGAGATTGAAATAGTAAACAAAACGCTGCTCCCAAGCAAAACTCCAGGACTAGGAAACTTCACAGGCGAAGGCTACCAAATATTCAAAGACGATTTAATGCCTTCTCAAACTCCTCCAGAAAACTGAAGGGGAGAAAACACTTCTTAACTTATTTTATGAGGCCAACGTCACCTTAATACCAAAACCAGACGAGGACAACACAAAAAAAGAAAATTACAGGCCAATATTTCTAACGAACACAGATAGAAAAATCCTCAACAAGATATTAGCAAACCAAATCACATATCATAATCAAGTGGGATTTATCACAGAGATGCAAGGATACTCCAACATCTGCAAAATCAATATGCTACAGAGCATATACAAAATGAAGGATAAAAACCATATGATTATCTCAGTAGATGCAGAAAAACATTTGACAAGATTCAACACCAGTTTATGATTTAAAAACTCTCAATAAAGTAGGTATAGAAGGAATGTACATCAACATAATGAAGGCTACATATGACAAACCCACAGCTAACATCATATTCAGTGGTGAAAAACTGAATGCTATCCCTCTAAAATCAGAAACAAGAAAAGAATGTTCACTCTTGCCATTCTTATTCAACGTATGTTGGAATTTCTACCCAAAGCAATTAGTCAAAAATGTGGAGGGGGGCATCCAAATTGGAAAAGAAGTAAAACTGTTACTGTTTGAGGATTACATGATTTTATGTATAGAAAACCCTAAAGACTCCATTGGAAGTCTGTTAGAAAAAATAAGCAAATATAGTATAGTCACAGGGTAAAAAATCAACATAGAAAAATATATTGCATTTCTATACATTAACAGGGAGCTACCAGAAGGAGAAATTAACACTTTCATTTACAAAAAAAGGAACCTAGGAATAAACTTAACCAAGGAGTTAAAAGACTTGTATACTGAAAACTATAAGGCATTGTTAAAAGACATTAAAGAAGATGCAAATAAATGGAAAGATACCTGTGCTCTTGGATTAGAAGAATGAACGTTGCCTTAGGTGATATGGACATTTTTATAATCTACAGATTCAATACATTCACCATCAATATCTCAAGGACATTTTTCACAGAAATAGAGCAAAAAATTCTAAAATGTACGTGGAACCACAAAAGACCCCAAACAAATAAAGTCATCCTGAGGACAAATCACTTCCTGATTTCAATCTATATTACAAAGGCACAGTAACCAAAACAGCATGGAATTGGCAGAAAAAATAGATACATAGATCAAGGGAACAGAACTGAGAACCCAGAAATAAACCCATGCATCAGTTCAGTTCAGCCGCTCAGTCGTGTCTGACTCTTTGCGACTCCATGAATCACAGCACGCCAGGCCTCCCTGTCCATCACCAACTCCCAGAGTTCACTCAAACTCACGTCCATCGAGTCAGTGATGCCATCCAGCCATCTCATCCTCTGTCATCCCCTTCTCCTCCTGCCCCAATCCCTCCCAGCATCACAGTCGTTTCCAATGAGTCAACTCTTCGCATGAGGTGGCCAAAGTACTGGAGTTTCAGCTTTAGCATCATGCCTTTCAAAGAACACCCAGGATCGATCTCCTTTAGAATGGACTGGTCGGATCTCCTTGCAGTCCAAGGGACTCTCAAGAGTCTTCTCCAACACCACAGTTCAAAAAGCATCAATTCTTTGGTGCTCAGCCCTCTTCACAGTCCAACTCTCACATCCATACATGACCACAGGAAAAGCCATAACCCATGCATATATGGGCACTAATATTTAACAGGAGAGCAAAGAACATACAATGGAGAAAGGATAGTCTCTTCACTAAATGGTTTTGGGAAAACGGGTCAGTCATATGCAAAAAAATAAAACTACACCATTATCTGACACCGTACACAAAGATCAACTTATAATTGCCTAAAGACTTGAATGGAAGACCTGAAATCTTAAAACTCTAGAAGAAAACATAAGCAATACATTCTTTGATAATGGTTTTAAGTATCTTTTTAGATATGTCTTCTCAGGCAAGGGAATCAAGAGCAAAAATAAACAAATGAGATTATACAAAATTAAAAAGCTTTGCATAGCAAAGGAAGCCATCAATAAAACAAAAAACAGCCTGTAGAATGAGACAAGATATCTGCAAATGATATACTGGGTTGTCCAAAAAGTCCATTTGGCCATTTTACAGAAAGCCAAATGAATTTTTTTGCCAACCCAATATCATATGAAAGTGAAGTGTTATCGCTCAGTCATGTTCAAGTTTTCGTGAACCCATGGACTGTAGCCTGCCAGACTCCTCTGTCCATGGGATTCTCCAGGCAAGAATACTGGAGTGAGTAGCCGTTCCCTTCTCCAGGAGATCTTTGCAACCCAGGGATCAGAGCCTGGTCTTCTGCATTGAAGGCAGATTCTTTACTGTCTGAGCCATCAGGGAAGCCCAATATTATCTGGTAGGAGGTTAACATTCAAAATATATAAAGAACTCATACAAATCAATGAGAAAAAATAAACAACTTGATTAAAAAACGGGCAGAGAAGCTGAACAGACATTTTTTCCAGAGATGATATATAGATGGCCAACAGGTACATGAATGACGTTCAATATCACTAGTTATTAGGTAAATGCAAGTCAAAACCCCAGTGAGATATCACCTCATGCCTGTTAAAATGGATACTCTTAAAAAGGCAAGAAATCAGTATTGGTAAGGAGGTGGAGAAAAGGGAATCTGCATGCAGTGTCGATGGGAATGTAAATTGGTGCAGTCATTATGGAAAACAGTATGGAGATTCCTCAAAAATATTAAGAATAGAACCACCATATGATCCAGCTGTACCACTTATTCATATCAGCCAAGGGATACATTAACATCAATTTGTAAAGAAAAATGCACTTCTATGTTCATGGTGGCATTATTTACTATAGCCAAGATATGAAAAAAAATCTACATGTTCATCAACAGATAAAGAAGATATGACATGTATTATATGTGTGTACACACACATACAGAGAGACACACTAGAATCTTATATTTTGAAAGTCAGACACATTCACATTCACTTACATTTTTATAATTGTTTTACTTTATTAATAATTATTGTTAATCTCCTACAATACCTAATTTATAAATTAAACTTCATCATAGTGCGTATGGGGTTGGTATTATTCCAGGTCTCAGGTATCCACTGGGGGTCTTGGGATGTATCCCCTACTCAGGTAAGGGGTGACTGAAAGTCAAAATGTTAGTTGTGTCCGACTCTTTGTAACCCCATGGACTGTAGCTGGCCAGGCTCCTCTGTCCATGGGATTTTCCAGGCAAGAATACTGGAGTGGGTTGCCATTCACTTCTCCAGGGGATCTTCCCGACCTAGGGACTGAACCCAGGTCTCCCGCATTGCAGGCAGATTCTTTACCGTCTGAGCTACCAGGGAAGCCCTACTGTATATATAAAAACACATCATTGTATCACATCTCATTGTCAAGGGATAGATACAGACTTTATAATGCTCAAGTCAATCTTACTCATTCCCAGAACACACTAAGAAATGAGATGTGCCTGGTGCCTGCTGTCTGGTTATTATTGGATGGCCCATTCAGTCTCAGACCTGATTCCATGATAGGCAAGTAACCTTGATAATAATAATCATATCAAGGCAGAAATAGAGACTATAAAATAGGTCTTTAATTGAGAGTTCTGTCCAAAAATAAGAACTCCATCTTTTAATAAATGATGAAACCAGGGCTCAGAGAGGTTAAGGAAACTTCTGGAGGCTTCATGCTATTAAGTGATAGAACCAGGTCTGTTTGATCCATACTTTAGCTTTTGTGATATTAAACATGAAGTTAATGTTACTACATGCACCAGAAATTTATAATTCCTTTAAAAAATTATACTTCTGATATGCAGTGCAGAGAAAATTAACATTCCTGAAGCTGATGGTGGGTTATTTTCCTGATGAAGGTGAAAGAGGAGAGTGAAAAAGCTGGCTTAAAACTCAACATTCAAGAAACAAAAGTCATGGCATCCTGTCCCATCACTTCATGGCAAATAGATGGGAAAAAAATGGAAACAGCAACAGACTATTTCCTTGGGCTCCAAAATCACTGCAGACAGTGACTGCCACCATGAAATTAAAAGATGTTTGCTCTTTGGAAGACAAGCTATGACAAACCTAGACAGTGTATTAAGAAGCAGAGACATCATTTTGCTGACAAAGGTCCACATAGTCAAAGCTATTCAGTAGTCATGTACAGATGTGAGAGCTGGACCATAAAGAAGGTTGAGCACTAAAGAACTGATGCTTTCAAACTGTGTGTTGGAGAAGACTCTTGAGAGTCCTTTGGACAGCAAGGAGATAAGTCAATCCTAAAGGAAATCAACCCTGAATATTGATTAGAAGGACTGATGCTGAAACTCTAATATGCTGGCCACCTGATGCGAAGAGCTGACTCATTGGAAAAGACCCTGATGCTGGGAAAGATTGAAGGCAGAAGGAGAAGGGGATGACAGAGGATGAGATGGTTGGATAAGATCACTGACTCAGTGGATGTGAGTTTGAGCAAACTCCAGGAGATGGTGAAGGACAGGGAAGCCCAGCATGCTGCAGTCTATGGGGTCAAAAAGAGTTAGATTGACTTAGTGACTGAACAACAAAGCACTATAAAATAGAGGCAAAGTTACAGGGCATGACTGTAGGTGGCACCAGTGGTAAAAGAATCTGCCTGCCTCCAATGCACAAGAGATGTGGGTTCAGTCCCTGGACTAGGCAGATCCCCTTGGGGAGGAAATGGCAACCCACTCCAGTATTCTTGCCTGGGAAGTCCCATGGACAGAGGAGTCTGGTGGGCTACAGGCCATGGTGTCGCAGAGTTGGACACGATTGAGCTACTGAGCAGCGGCAGCAGAGCTCCTGGCAACATAGCTGCTCCCTGTCCCTTTTCCCATGGGAGACCCATTTCATGTGAAATATAATTGCATGAGATTTAGAAATGTCTGGCATCCTTAACTTCCCTCTCACTGGGAGCGTGTTTCATGGAAATTCAGCCTCATCTGACTTGAGGTGTCATGCACTTTTCCATGTGTGCCTGAGTTTTTCTTTCCAGGGTGGTTTGAGGGGCTGCTTATGAAATATATTTATGGATCATTTCATGTGAAAAGGTTAGGGCTGTTTGCATTGAGTTCTAGGAGTAACCTGCATCCAGAGACAATTAGGGTGACAAAGGTCAAAGGGCAGGGAGCTTCCTTGCAAAAAAACAAAACAAAACATCGAGGTCTTTTTCCTCTTTAGTGCTTGTCTGGGTAGGACATTCTGCTCTGACCTCAGGTGTCCGGGCTCACAGGTGTGGTCTCTGACTGGGAAGACAGTTCCCTCAGGACATCACATTGTTTTAAATTTTATATTTTTTTATTAATTTTTTTGATGTGGGCCATTTCTAAAGTCTTTACTGAATTTGTTACAATATTATTTCTGTTTTATGTTCTGTTTTTTGGCCACGAGGACCATGAGATCTTAGTTCCCTGATCAGGGATCGAACCCACTGCATTGGACGGTGAAGCCTTAACCACCGGACCACCAGGGAAGTACCACATTCCTTCTTTAGGGTCCCTTTTTATCTTTTCCTCAAATAAGCCTGTGATCTCTGTGACCTTATATGATCCTTGGTTTCCAGTCCCTGTCCCATCACAGGACTTCCGGGAGGTTGGGGTTAGAATGAAGACCGGTCATAAAAAAGGATGTTCAGCATAAAGGTGGTTTTGCAGGTGGCCTGAGGACCAAGTTGGGGCGAGGGGAGGGGGGCTTCTCCAGGGACACAGTGTTCACCAGCCCAGTGGATTCCTCAGGGACTGGGATGGAAGGTCCATCTCGGCACTGTGTCATTGCCACACGTTTTTAATTCCCTGTGAGCTCTGTGGGGACAAGTTCTTGTTGTTTTTAGTCCCTAAGTCGTGTCTGACTCTTTTGCGACCCCATGGACTGTAGCCCACCAGGCTCCTCTGTCCAGGGGATTCTCCAGGCAAGAACACTGGAGTGGGTTGCCATTTCCTTCTCCAGGGGAATCTTCCCAACCCAGGAATCGAATCCCCGACTCCTGCCACATCTCTTGCATGGCAGGTGGGTTCTTTACCGCTGAGCCACTGGGAAAGCTCTGGGGACAAGTTGGGCAGAGGTTATAAAGGGCCCATAAATTGTTAGCAACAGGTACCAATTCAAAATGACTTTCATGTAACAGTTTCTCATGAAAGGTAGTGTGGCAGTTCTAACCCCCATCCACAAGAGGGGGCAACTGAGAGTCCCTCATGGGAAGCGAGCGGTTGCTAAGACTGGAGGTTGGCAGTGCTGGAACCTGCCTTCTGACCCCAGGATCCCTTCCACCCAGTCTGTAGTCCCACCTCCCTCCTGGGGAAGCAGCAGGAAGGAGGGAGCTGAGGTTCTGGGGCCCTGACACCAGTTGCTATTCTCCTTGTGGGGGCATCGACTCTCATGGGGACAGGCTTTCTCAAGAAAATCCCCAAAGCTTTTGTCACCCATAGATGCACATTTCAGTGAACCTGAAATTTTTACAACAGCTCCCTTCGGGCAGTTTATTTTTCTTGGAAGCTGTTCAGGTTTGGGAAGCTTGGACTTAGTTAAGAGTGATGTGGTAACCAAGGCTCTGGCAGCAGAATGTTCCAAAATTCCCCGCCACCTCTCCCCTTATGAGGCAAGCCAGGGCAGCCCCTGGTGACCCATGACCAACCACAGGCTCTGTGCCCCAGACCCTGCTTTGTTCTGGAGACACAGCTCCTGAGAGATACTAGGGAGGATCAGGGCAAGGATGATTCTAGAAGCCCCAGCCTCTGCTCCAGGAACACTTCCAACTCGCTTTCCTATGTAAATGCTCTATTGAGGCAATCTATACATAAGACACAAGGGCTTCCCTGGTAGCTCAGACAGTGAAGAATCCACCTGCAGTGCAGGAGACACGGGTTCGATCTCTGGGTCGGGAAGATCCGCTGGAGAAGGGAATGGCTACTCATTCTAGTATTCTTGCCTGGAGAAGCCCAGGAACAGAATCCCATGTAACCTGCGGGCTAGTCCGTGGGGTCACAAAGAGTCAGACATGACTGATCAACTGAGCACCCCTTACCTGAGGGGGATACTTAAGTGAAGCCTCAAATAGTACCAAACCCCATACATACTATGATGAATTTTAATGTATAAATTAGGTACTGTAAGAGGTTAACAACAAAAGGGACTTCCTTGGCGGTTCAGTGGTTGACTGTGCTTCCAATGCAGGGGGCTACAGGCTTGATCCCTGGTTGGGGAACTAAGATCCCACATGTTGCATGATGCATCCAAAAAATTAAAAACAAAAAACAAAACAACAACCCCCCCCACCCCCACCCCCCAAAAAAAACAAGCAAAGTGTGAGAAACCGTCAGGGCCAAGAAGCACCTAAGGAGTCATGACAAATAAATGTAATGTATCCTGGAAAAGATAAAGGACATCAGGGGAAAACTGAGGAAATCTGAATAAAATCTGGATTAAAAAAAGAAGCAAAGTAGAACAATTATAAAAATATACTGTAATAAAGGTTATGTGAATGTAGTCTGTCTTTCAAAATATCTTATTGCATGGATTTAACGCCTTTTCTGTCTTAACCACTTACGTGCTACGGCCGTGACTTTTGCAGTTTGAGATGGCACAGTAAATCTAGAAGGAATTTCTTTTTTCCTTTTACACAACGTCAAGGACTGATTTATTCTTAACATAAATCTCAGCACCCTCACCATATGATATTCTTTCTTTTTCTTATTAAGTTGAGAACTTTCACATTTTCACATGAAGGAAACACTGTCTGGCTTCTCTTTGGCACACATTGCCATCCTCATCCTCGTGCACTCTGGAGTCATTATTAAGTCAAGTAAGGGTCACTTGAACACAACTGATAACAGAGCTGGCTACTAAGTGACTAACGGGTGGTGGATATGTAGACAGAGGTATGATTCATGTTCTGGGTGGGACGGAGCTGATGTGAAATTTCACCACATGACTCAAAACAACAAGCAGTTCATAACTTATGAGTTGTTCAGTTCTAGAATTTTCCATTTAATATTTTTGAAATGCAGTTGACTGCAGGTACTTGAAATGGCAGAATGCAAAACCACAGATAAAAGACGACTATTGTCATCTCCTTTATTGCCTGTGTGCTCCTTGAGGGCAAGAGTGTGCCCCGCTTGCCACTATGGCCTCAGCATATGGTCTTGACTATTGGTTTGTTTTAAATCCAGGAAGCAAAAGTTCTGTCTTCATTATTCGAAAAGTTTGTTCTAAAAGACCCAGGAAGACTAATCTTAGAAAGGAAAGAAGTTTTTTGAAAACACCTGTCCAGATGTTGAAATCACTGAAAGGCACCTTACCATTTCCTCGCCAATCCGGACAAGTTATCTGTGGATGCCTGGGCTTCTGGGTGGAGATTAGGTAACAGTCCCAGGAGCCATGCTCGACCTTCTGCCCCAGAGCAGGGGGGTAGTACAGAGCTCATCGCCAGTCAATGAGGAAGATATTCTGAGCCTCATTTCATAAACACAGACACTGAAACAGTGAGATCAGGTAACTGCTAACACATTCTTAGCAGACTCTCTGCTTGTGAGTCACAAACCAACTGAGGCTTAATTTTGTAAAGGAAAAAAGGGGAGGGGCAAGGAGGGTTATTTATATTAATGCATATATATGGGATCTAGAAAAATAGTACAGGAAATCTTATTTGCAGAGTAGATATAGAGACATAGACATAGAGAACAAATATATGGACACGAAGGCGGGAAGGAGGTGGGTAGGAGGAACTGGGAGATTGGGGTTGACATATACATGACCGACACTATATATAAAACAGGTAACTAATGAGACCCTACTGTAGAGCACAGGGAACTCTACCCAGTGCTCTGCGGTGACCTAAATGGGAAGGAAGTCCAAAAGGGAAGGAATGTATATATTCATATGACTGATTCATTTTGTTGCACAGCAGAAAGTAACACAACATTGTAAAGGAACAATAAAAATTAAAAAATAAAAAAGAGTTGAGGAAAACAAAGAATCCCGGGATATTTAGCACAACCCAAAGGCAGACTTGCCACTAGACCCAGGACGGTATTGAGTTCAAATCAGTAAAGTGCTGGGAGCCCAGGAAACACACCCACGATTCTCTTGTGCAGAATGGTTTCTTTTTCTTGACATCCTCATCCGTGTAGAGAATAATGGCTGCTCCACAGCTCAAGTCATATATTAGAGGAAAGCACTATAGTATATATATATATAAATTATATGTAATAATATTTATCAATTATATTAATATTATATAATAACATATAAATATAATATATATGTATACTAATTATATATATTATATGTATAATATAATATATATTATATTAGTGTATATTAATTAATATAATATAATAGTATAATATAATATATATTATATAGTGTATATTTATATATACACTATATAATATATATAGTGTATAATATATAATATATATTATATATTATATTATATGTATAATATAATATATATAGTGTATATATATAATAGTCATATATTATTTGCACTCACAAAATCTGATTGCTTCTGTCTCAATTCTAAACTCCTTAGAAAAACAACTGCATATTCTTAGAAGGGCCTGGAGCCAGGCACACAAATATGGTTGTAAGAGTCTCTCCACGTGAGAAACATCGAAAGTCAGATCTAGGCAAACAATGCCAAATGCACACAACTAGTAAAACCTAAATTTCTTTGCGAAGACAAACTCTTGGCTTTTTCTACCGCTATGATGCTTTGAAAAAAGCTGTTTGATACTTTTTCTTGTCCTTTTTAGTCTCCCAAGAAGGTCATCAGTTTAAAATCCATATGACCTCAATAGATGCCAAAAAAGCATCTGACAAAATTCAATGCACGTGTTCAAGGCAACTCTCAAAGTTGGTATACAGAGAACATCTCAACATAATAAGGGCCACTTATGACAAACTTACAGCTAACATCATAATAGTGAAAAGCTGAAAAATCTTCCTTTAAAATCAGGAACAAGAGAAATACGCCAACTCTTGCCAATTCTATTTAATGTAGTATTGGAAGACCTGGCCACAGTAATCAGACACAAAAAAGAAATGAAAGTCATCCAAATTGGAAGGGGAGAAGTAAAAACTACCTGTAGATGACATTATATATAGAAAACTCTCAAGTTTCCACCAAAAAAACTAGTAGAGTTCATCAATGCATTTAGTAAAGTTGCAGGATACAAAATTAATATAATGAGATCTATTGCATTTCTATACACTAATAATGAATTATGAGAAGGAGAAAGCAAGAAAATAACTCCATTTTACATCTGATCAAAAAGAATAAATATCCAGGAATAAATCTAACTAAGGAAGCTCCAATATTTTGGCCACTTGATGCGAAGAGCTGACTCACTGGAAAAGACCCTGATGCTGGGAAAGATTGAAGGCAAAAAAAAGGAGAGGTTTGATAGAGAACAACAAAATTCTGTAAAGCAATTACCCTTCAATAAAAAGTAAATAAATTAAAAAAAAAAAAAGGAGACAGGGGCGGCAGAGGAGGAGATGGTTAGATGGCATCACCATCTCAATGGACATGAATTTGAACAAACTCTGGGAGACAGTGGAGGACAGAGGAGTTTGCGTGCTGCAGTCCATGGGGTAACAAAGAACTGGACATGACTTAGCAACTGAACAACAACAAAGGGTGTAAAAGTTTTGTACTCAAAACAGTACAAGACATTGATGAAAGAAATTGCTGATATAGATGGAAAGACAAGTGTTTGCAGATGGAAGGATTCAAATGTTAAAATGACCATACTGCCCGAGGCAATCTACAGGCTCAATGCAATCTCTATCAAAATATCAATGGCATTTTCCACAGAACTAGGACAAATAATTCTAAAATTTGTATGTAATCAAAAGTCCTCAAATAACCAGAGAAATCTTGATAAAGAACAGAGCTGGAAATATCATGCTCCCTGACTTTTGATGACAAAGCTGCAGTCGTCGCAACAGTGTGGTACTGGCACAAAAAGAGACACGTGGATTAATGGAACGAAATACAGAGTCCAGAAGTAAACACACACTTACGGCCGATTAATCTGTGGCACAGGAGGCAAGAATATACAAACGGAAAAAGACAGTCTCTTCAATAAGTGGTGCTGAGAAATCTAGACAGCTACATGTTACAGAATGAAATTAGAATATTTCCTCACAACATACATAAAAAATAAACTCAAAATGGATTAGGACCATAAGACTCATAGAAGAGAACATAGGCAAAACACTCTTTGACATTACTTGTAGCAATATTTTCGGGGGGATGTCTCCTAAGGCAAAGGAAACAACAGCAAAAATAAACAAAAGGGACCTAATTAAACTTGAAAGCTTTTGCATAGCTAGGGAAATCATTAACAAAAAGACACCCTACTGAATGGGAAAAAAATATTTGCAAATATATATGAGTGATAAGGGGTTAACATCCAAGATATATAAACAGCTCCTACAACTCAATATCAAACAGACAACCCAATTTAAAAAATAGGCAGAAGACCTAAATAGTCATTTCTCCAAAGAAGACATACAGGTGGCCAACAGGCAAATGAAAAGATGCTCAACATCACTAATTATTAGTGAAAATGACTAAAGTGAGGTATCACTTCATATCAGTTAGAATGGCCCATCGTGAAAAAGTCTACAAACAAATCCTGGAGAGGGTGTGGAGAAAAGAGACCCCTCCTACACTGTGGATGGGAAAGTAAATTGGTGTAGCCACTATGGAAAAATAGCATACCCTCCAAGCTTCACGTAGCTTAGATAGTATGTCACAGGACTCTCAACCGCCCCTATAGGTAACACCTCTGATGTATGGGTCACAATTTGGAGAAGGAAATGGCAACCCACTCCAGTGTTCTTGCCTGGAGAATCCCAGGGACGGGGGAGCCTGGTGGGCTGTCGTCTCTGGGGTCGCACAGAGTCGGACACGACTGAAGCGACTTAGCAAGTTGTTTTTTAAAAACTAATTCTTGCCCAACTCAAACTGGTTGAGACCACTGACCATTCAGCTGGGCCTGTGTGAATGGCCAGTGGATGACCTTTTGATGTCAGGGGGCCAAAAACCCTGCCCTCAGATCATGTGAAAGCTGCCATATTCTGAAATGCTTTCTATGAAGCCTGATACTCAGATGTAACCTGCACAGAACAAGTACCTCACCTTTTCTGATGGCTCAGATGGTAAAGAATCTGCCTGCAATGCAGGAGACCTGGATTCGATCCCTGGGTTGGGAAGATCCCCCGGAGAAGGGAATGGCTATCCACTCCAGTATTTTGGCCTGGAGAATTCCATGGGCGCAGGAGCCTGGCGGGCTACAGTCCATGGGGTTGCAAAAAGACGGACACAACTGAGCAACTTTTCACTTTCCTGCTTCCAGTTGCTTCCTCTGCAGCTCTGACAACTCTCTACTCTTTACTCAAAAATACCTCGAGGCTCCCCCCAACCCCCCACCTTCAGGGAGGCAGATTTGACACTTATTCTCCCATCTTCTCACTTGGCTGCCTCATGAGTAAACCCTTTCTTTACTACAAACATCGACGTCTCAGTGTTTGGCTTCATGCACATTGGGCAAAAGGCCCTGGTTTGGTTACACTTTCCTCCGTAAAAACAAGTCCCTGTCATCTGTTCTCGCCCATGGTTTGCCATGTTCTGTATATCCTGATTGCAATCTCTGCAGTTCATGAATAAACTCATTTTGCTGGGACCACAACGGACTCTTGTTTTTTAAAGGTCAGTATTATGTGGTGACCAGAAGTTGAGTCCAAAGGAGACAAACCCCTGAGAAATTGACAAACCCTGGAACCACAGGAGGTACCCAGTCAGGCCCTTTCTGCCCTCTGCTTCTGTGAGTTGACCTCTTCCTCTTGGTAAGTCTCCTCTCAGATGCGTGCTCCCTCCTTTCAGTTGAGCGCTGGTTTTACTTCGGATTTGTTTAAAGGTTTGCCCTTTCTGGTGTGTGCTCGTTCGTTTTGAACCTCTGGATTTGAGTAATGGCATCTTAATCTGTTAAATTTTCTCAGGAGGGTCTTCTTTCTGGGACCCCAGCAGGTTTTATGTTTAAAAAACTTGCACATATTTTTTTATATCACTTATATGGACATGAGTTTGAGCAAGCTCCGGGAGTTGGTGATGGACAGGGTAGCCTGGTGTGCGATTGCCCATGGGGTTGCAGAGTTGGACACGACGGAGTTACTCAACTGATATGTGGAATCTAAAAATCATACAAATGAACTTATTTACAAAACAGAAACAGACTTATAGAAAACTAATCATGACCAAAGGGAAAAGGGGCTAGGGAAAGGACAAATTAGGAGCTCGGATTAACAGATACAGGCAATTATAAAATAAACAAGGTCCTACTGTATAGCACAGGAAACTATATTCAACATCTTATAATAATCGCTAATGGAAAAGATTTGGAAAATGATATATACATACTATCTAAAAAACTGGATCACTTTGCTATACACCTGAAAACTACATTTTAAGTCAACTAGACTTTTAAAAAAAACCAAACCAAAAAAACAAAAAATCATATGCACATTTTAAACTAATTGGACCAACTTAACCAAAAACAATTTAGAACTCCAACTGCCATTATGGGAATTTTTGACCTCCTCAGACTTGCTTCTCTTAGAACCAGATTAGAAGACTGAAGCTGTAAAATGAAACAAAACAAATGGGACACCCTTTTCAATTGGTATCTTGAGGCTTCTAAGCATATCTGAGACTCTAAAATTGCCTCTTTACAAAATACTATTTCTAAATTAATCAATGTGAACCAACAATTGAAAGAAGACAAAAGAAAAAAAAAAACCTTTGAAGCCCCGTTCTCCCCTTTCCCATACTTTGTCTCCATCCCCACCTCCTTCATACCCTCTTCTTCCTCATTCAAATTCTCTCACTGAACTTTGGTTTTTCCCAAAACTGTCCCTACTTCTTCCCCACCTGAATCTGTGAGAACCTGTCCCATTAGAGTGATACCCTCTGCAGACTCTCATGCTAAGCCCCTAACTTCCAATGTCCTCCAGAATAAGGCTCAACTATAAGCCACAAGGATTTTCCTAGTAAGGATCCCTTATATTTGCTGAGAAATTTAGTATAGCATGGACTTCCTTACCAAGGCCATAGACGACGAGCCCAGAACCAAGTCACCTCCAGACTGGACTGAGTTCCATTGTAACTATTGCCAGAAATCCCCCTGATCCTTACTGGATAGCATCTTGACCCCAAATTAGGCAAAAACGCTACCCCCCCTCCCCAGTACTCACTCACTTTTTTCGATAACACTGACAGCTTGTGGTTTACCGATAGATCTTATTTAAAAGGTGAACATGGTAAATATTACGTTGGGTGTGCTCTTTTTAAAAAATTACTTATTTTTTGTTGTGCTGGCTCATTGCTGTGTGCAGGCTTTCTCTAACTGTGGCGAGTGGGGGTACGACTCTGTATTTGTGGTGTACCGGCTTCTCATTGCGGTGGCGTCTCTTATTGCGAAGCACGGGCTCTAGGCACATGGGCTTCAGCAGTTGCAGATTGCAGGCTCTAGAGCACAGGCTCAGTAACTGTGGCCCATGGGCTTAGTTTTTGCATGGGACGTGGGTTCTTCCTCGACCAGAGATTGAACCTGTGTCTCTTGCATTGAAAGTCCTTGGACCCTTGGACCCCCAGGGAAGTCTCCCCCTTGCCAATTTATTTCTATTTTATAAGTTTAATGTTTGGATTATTTTAAATTGCCTTATAATTTGGGTCCACTAATGTTCCACCAGCTTGGGTGGAATTGGGTCCACTGGCTTCCCAAGGGGCTCAGTGGTAAAGAATCTGCCTACAGCGTAGGAGACTCAGGTTTGGTCCCTCAGTCAGAAAGATCCCGGAGTAGGAAATGGCAACCCACTCCAGAATTTTTGCCTGGAAAACCCCATGGACAAAGGAACCTGGTGGGCTACAGTCCATAGGGTTGCAAAGAGTCAGGCATGACTGAGCACGCACACACTATTCAAGACTCAACAGCTTAAAATTAGCATTATCGTATTTTTGAAACCTTTTTTAATTTCAAAAATAATCGTGCTGGCTGTAGTAGGCTGTGTGAGTCACATGTATACTTTGCACAGATTCCTCTATGCGCTTTCAAACATGTATCAATCTATACATACATATTTAAGGGTTTTCCTCTGAAGAGGAGGTCATGCCACCCCAAAATATGCCACTTGGGCACATCGATTATTCCGAATTAAGGTTACTTAAGAGACGTCAGTGCAAGAAGGACACTTGACTTTTGTCCCCCTGAAAGCAGGAAATAAATTTCCTATGTGACATGTGCCTCCCTGTACCAGGAGGGTGGAAGGCACTCTCATCACCGGAAACAGGGAATTCAGCGCCCCAAAGGCTGGATGAACAAACCTTGTTACTTCACTGATTTGCTATCCCAGGTTCAAACCCAGTCTTACCAATGCTTCACAAACGTATTGTTTCCTTGTTTAAAAGGCACAAAAGCTGCCTGCGTCAGTCAACTTCTTTGTGTCTCACGTTCGTATGAGTTCCCAGCTGTGTGACATTTGTTTTCCTCCTTTTTAATCTGTCTTGCGTCAATTTAATGATCCAACCAGCAAAAGAACCCAGAAGAGAAGGAAGTCTTTCTCTCCTACACCGCTCCAAAATGTGTAAGAATGGGATCAGACTGTAACTCACTGCTCTATAATGCGTTTCCCTTGGCCTACTCCCTCGCCTCGCCTCCACATCATGGGTAACAGGTAAGTACCTCTTATTTGTAAAAACTACGTTAATACTTCACAATAAGGAGGTATCTCAATTTATTTAACTATGTGCTATGGAGGGTGAAGTCATTTTCAGGTCTTCTACTGCAGAAAACATGTATATCCTTTGAATTTAGATAATTTATTTCTGGAGGACAGATACCTAAATCTAAGGTATACATATGGCACCCCACTCCAGTACTCGTGCCTGGAAAATCCCATGGACGGAGGAGCCTGGTAGGCTGCAGACCATGGGGTCGCGAAGAGTCAGACACAACAGAGCGACTTCACTTTCACTTTTCCCTTTCATGCATTGGAGAAGGAAATGGCAACCCACTCCAGTGTTCTTGCCTGGAGAATCCCAGGGACGGGGGAGCCTGGTGGGCCACCGTCTATGGGGTCGCACAGAGTCGGACACGACTGAAGCGACTTAGCAGCAGTAGCAGCAGCAAGGTATACATATTTAAATTGTTAAAGATACCATCACGTTGCTTTCCTAAAAGACCGTAGCAATTTATACTTTCATTAGTAAATGTGTGAAAATGTTGGTTCCACCCTCATCCTTGCCACCGTCAGAATTTTTTTTAATCTTTTTCTCAATATGATGGATAGAAAATTATTTTTCACATTTCTCTGAAAGAAGTTGACCATCTTATTTTGCATATTATTTGTAGTGCTTGGGGTTGAGCATTAAGACCGTTTTATTCGTTTGTCCTGACTTGCTGACATGCCACCGGTCTTAAATACTGTATATATTTTCTTGCAATTATATTTTCTCTATGCTTTCTTGAAGTCAGAAATTTCACTTTTTTACGTGGTTATATCCTTATTTTCCTTTGTAATTTCTAGGTTTCCTTTATAAAAGTCTCTTTTACTCTTAGGTTAAATATTTTCCTATGTTTTCTAACACCTTATTTCCTACATTTTCTCATGTGTTTATCTTTACACTTCTATAATTCTAGTAAAATTAATACTCTTTATGTTATGATGTAGGAGTTTAGTTCTGTTAGACAGATGCAGATGCAGACATCAACTATGCAGATGTCTTTAAGCAAATCAGCTCTTTATGCTTGTCATACTGGAACATCCATAATCTATAGTTCCTACTACTTTTGTGCTTCCAGTGCCAGGGGTGTGGGTTTAATCCCTGATGGGGAATTAGAGATCCCACATGCCGCCCAGAAAAAAACAAAACAAAACCACCACCAATGCGTAAACTTGTTACCTTACGGGCAGCGTGTCAGAAGCCCAGCTCAGATGTCACTAGGCTAAACTCACAGGGCCAGCTCTGTTCCGTCCTGCAAACCCTAAGGGGGAGTCCAGTTCCTCACTCCTTCAGGTTGTTGGTAGAATTTAATTCTTTTCAGGTCCCCATTCCCTTGATGGCTGTCAGCTGGGGGCCCTTCCCAGCTTCTGGAAGCTGCCTGGATTGTCTGGGTCATGGTCCCACTGCTCCATCTTAGACGCCAGCAGTGGTGAGGGGGGTGCCCCTCACGGTTCTAATCTCTCCTGCCCCCTTCTCCCTTCATTTCATTCCTTTGAACTGCTTGTTCTGCTTCCCTTTTTAAAAAAAAATTTTGGCCACACCCTGTGGCAGGTGGGACCTTAGCTGCCTGACCAGGGATGGAGGGAAGTCCTCCTTGTTCATTTTTAAGAACTCAGGTGGTTACACTGGGACCACTTGGATAATTCAGGGTAATTTCCCTATTTTAAGGTAACCTTAAGTCCATCTGTAAAATGTCTTTTGCCCTGTTAAGAATATATATTCACAGATTCTAGAGATTAGGGTACAGGCATCTTTTGGTTTGGTGGGTGTGTGGGAGGGTGAGCAGGGGAAAATCTCTGCTTACTGGAGTTGCACTTCATATTACCTTTTCATCTATTTGGGGTCTAGGGTCCACACCTCTGGGCTCTAGATTATTGATGGATGTGTCTTATTCTATATTGCCAATTCTATGTTGGCTTGATCATAGTTGCTTAAAGTTTTATTATTTGGTGAGACAATTTCCTTTCGAGTAATCTTTTTCAAAATTGTCTGGGCAATCCTTATCCAGACTTTATTCTAGCCTCTCATATGACAGCCAGTGATTTTGGTCCAATGCAAGTTTGATCCCTGGGTTGTGAAGATCCCCAGGAGAGGGAAATGGCAACCCACTCCAGTATTATTTCCTGGAGAATCCCATGGACAGAGGGACATGGCAGGCTACAGTCCATGGGGTCCTAAAAGAGTCGGACACGACTTAGCGACTAGACAACAACAACGGTGATTTGGTAGTAATTTTGAAGTTATTTCAACAGGTAGGTGGGAGTGCAAACATTCCATTAAAAATTTCTAAATATTTTAAGTCTTATACTAAACATTTAATAAAAATTCTTAGGCTATTGCTTTCAAACTCTGGGACTACTGTTGACAGTAAGCATTTTGTAGTTTGGGTACAAATGTTTTAATAAGGACTAACTGGCTTCCCTGGGTAGTTTGGGAGAATGAACTACTATAAATAAATTTCTGACCTTTTTGACACAAGAATATATAGAGCTGCCCCGTGAGAAGCGGTTTTTGTGGTGAATCAATACAAGTGACTTACTGCCCTTGTCACTGTGGACTCTGGCTTGGGGAGCTCATATATATAAAAGTTTGTCTTCTGTACCATGTGCCCATAATACGAGGCTCATTCAGCTTTCCTGGACAAAGTCAGAATGGCTTCATTGTACCTGGTTCCCACTGCTCTGGAAGATGTCTCTCTCTCTTAGAGGGGCTCCCAAAGTAAGTTTCATGAAAATTTCAAGTTATACCCTCTGTATCTGGAGAAGATCCATCTCACTGCTTTTGCGTGACTGGTAACAGGGATGATCCTATTTACATAGTGGTATAGTTCTTTAATTGTTTTTACTCATAAGAAATATCCCAACTACAGAGATGACAAGCCCTTTTAAAAACAATATCCTATATGATTATGAAACCTTAATTATGTCAGCATGTTCAACCCAATTACTGAACTCCTGACAATCACCATGTTGCTGAGAAAATCAAGCAGTTATCATTCAAGCTTTACACAATTCTCTCTCTATATAAATTTCACTAAGAAACACTTTCAGGGAACCCAAAGCCGGTGCTCTGTTACAACCTGGAGGGATGGGGTGGGGAAGGAGGTGGGAGGCGGGTTCAGGAGGGAGGGGACACATGTATGCCTATGGTCGATTCATACTGATGTACAGCAAAAACCATCACAGTATTCTAATTATCCTACAATTAAAATAAATAATGCTACAATTAAAAAAATATTTGGCTGCATTGGGTTTTAGTTGCATCATGTGGGATCTTTTGTTGTGGCACGCAGGCTCTCTAGCTGTGGGACACAGGCTCTGTAGTTGCCGTGTACACGCAGGCTTACCACAGCATATGGGATCCTAGTTCCCCCACCAGGGATCGAACCTAGGTCCTGTGCATTGCAAGGCAGATTCTTAACCACTGGATCACCAGGAAAGTCCCAAGAAATGCTTTCTTTACTATTCCCTTTTGTCATACCTGCTGCTGCTGCTAAGTTGCTTCAGTCATGCCCGACTCTGTGCAACCCCATAGACGGCAGCCCACCAGGCTCCCCCGTCCCTGGGATTCTCCAGGCAAGAACACTGGAGTGGGTTGCCATTTCCTCCTCCAATGCATGAAAGTGAAAAGTGAAAGTGAAGTCGTTCAGTCGTGTCCGACTCTTAGCGACCCCATGGACTGCAGCCCATTAGGGTCCTCTGCGTATGTCCAAAACCCTCCTATAATCTGCAAACTAGTTTAAATGCACAAACTATTTTACCTGCAGGATTCCTTGATTACATGGAAGATTCCTAGTCTTCATCCTTTCTACTTCTGCATGATGTGATAAATAAGTAAACTTGTGGCTCCTTTCCCTTGAAAAGTATGTCAACCATGGTTATCTGCCAGGAAGAGTGCCACTCAAGAATCTTTTGGCATTCAAGTGTATTACCACATGGAAAAATGTCCTAAGATATGAATGGCATTGAGTGTAGAAGACAGGTCTGCTCCTTTCTGCAGTAAAAATGCCCCTGTTCTGTTCAGTTCCTCCATAATCCATTTATTTCCCTTCTCTGCCAACTGAAAATATGTAGGAATTTGGTGACGCTGATGACTCTTCCTGAGGTATTTGGAAGGGGTCTTGATCTCCTTTAAGTTCACATGCTCAGAGTGTTGTAAAACCATTTTTGAAGTAATCGAGCTGGTAAAGAATGAGCCTGGATTGTACTTTTAGCTCACAAGAATCGCTGCTGCTACAAAATTACATTTAGACTTGCTAATTTTGTAGGTACTATTAACATATATGTGTAGATGAAAATCAATGACCTCCATCATCTCAGCCATTAAATGCTGTTAGTGGCCAACTAGGTATACACGACCACCCCTAATATGTAGCAGCAGAAAAGTACTTTCAAATAGTGAGTATGTTGCATTTCAGTAATTTAAGAGCAGGGATGCAAAAATCTCTAGATAAGGAAACTTATGACTACCAAAATTATAGGGACCTCACGATGGGGGCTTGAGGGTAGCATGCAGGTTAAAATCGAGTGTGTGGCTTCTGCTTACAGTAATGAGTACTGACCTATGTCCCCCCATCACAGCCCAGGGCATGGGCACGTATGACACCGTGGGGTCAGTGTGAGAGGCTGCTTGCTGGCAGACATAAAAGCCCTGAGGGCTGAGGGGATATGTTAGAGAGAAACCACCAGAGAATGCACACCAGCATGCATGGGTATGAACAATGGAAGCTCTGGCTTAGCTGACAAAACTCAATTGAGCTTAAGTCATTAGTCAGCCAAATTTGCCATTACTCATCCTCACTTCTGAATCCCCACTGAGAGTATGCTTATTATACTCCCCAGACGTTTATTCTACGAGGTCCAAACCAGAGTGGGATACAGAGCTGGCTCATCTCCTGCCCTTGAGCTGCTCACCATCTAGCGTGCCAGGCAGATGCGTAAGCAGCTCTCTGTAACACTGCATGTGTGTTCAGTCCGGTCTGACTTTTTCGACCCCATGGACTGTAGCCGGCCAGGCTCCTCTCTCCATGGAATTTTCCGGACAAGAATACTGGAGTGAGTTGCTATTTCCTCCTCCAGGGGATCTTCCTGACCCAGGGACCAAATCCGTGTCTCTTGAGTCTCCTGCACTGGCGGATGGATTCTTGACCGCTGAGCCACTTGGGAAGCCCTCTCTATAACACACAATTGGGCAAAAATCAAGGCCAAATGGGGAATTTCAAAATATATGAGGTTACACAAGCTGGAGCAAATAATTGTGTATGGGAATAAGGGAAGCTTCAAAGAAAAAAGCTCTGGGACTTCCCTGGTGGTCCAGTGACTAAGACTCTATGCTCCCAATGCACAGTGCCCAGGTTCAATCCCTGGTCAGGGAACTAGAGCCCACATGCCACAACTAAATGTTAGTATCTTCTGCTGCAGCAAAAGATCCTGCATGCCACAGAGACCTGGTGCAGCCAAATAAACAAACATTAAAAAGATAATAATAGAAAGAAAAAAGCTCTGAAAATAGAAGAGGCTGAATTCTGAATGTCATCCTGACCAAATGTACACAGTAAAGCTTACATCAAAAAAACAAAATAAACCAATAATCCTTAAGGTAATGCATTATAGCAGTAGTACTGGAAAAATGATTACAAACCAAACTTTTTAATTATTTTGAATAATGAAATTAATATAAGGTAAACATTTTTTTATTTGTCATAGGTTCAGAAACATGACTCATGTTGGTCTACATTTGACATTTCTTAAAGTTCCAGCTTTTTAGAAGAAATAAGTATGAGAATGGGAAAAACTTAAGGCAGTGTTATAGTAACATTTATCTTTCTCTCGTTGATATGCAGCTGTTGAACATTTTAGCAATTATGACTTCTGATCTGAAATACTGCTTTATCTGTTTAAGCTAGAAATAAAAAATGTAAACCTCATTGGTTCAAATTTCTTCCCAGGATTTCAAGTTTCAATTATCTTCATAAAAAACAAATTATGTAAGTAAAATGGAATCAGTGAGGAGGGTCTTGAAGACTGTATAAGAACAATATTTTAATTTCAGCATTAAAGTGTGTGTCCCATGTTATTCAACAACAAAAATATTTCTTCTAACGTTATGAGAAAAAACTTTGAGTTCATTATTTCAATTGAAGTTTTTGTAAAATGGGGGCACTTCTGAGAGCTTGTATTAGCAGTGGATTCTGTGTGCTTATAAAACCAATCAAGACCTGTTTAGGTCAAGAAATCTTTTTCACTTAAAAATACTTCCATCCATAAAATACATCTGATTTGTATGTTTATTTTGAGCGAAACCTTACTTTGTGTTCTAGACTATCTCTTTTGAGGATAAGCAGATTTTAAACAACTTTTACATTGTCTATTTAAGTGCTCAAATACTAATACTCAAATTCAATTACATCCCAAATTATTTTCACCAAGATTTCCCAGGTATTTAACAGAACAGGCCTGCCTCGAACAAGCCCCATCCCCCAAACAAACAAGTTTAATCCTGCTAAGAACTTGCCCATACTCGCCCATCCTACCAGACAAAAGGCAGAGAAAAGAAAGGGAGTTAGGAAGCTGTCTAGAAATACAAGCCATAGCTTAACAAAAATAAAAAGTGGTTTATTGATTACATAAGATTTCAGCTCTAATAATATATAATATAAACTTTAAGAATTAGAAATAAATGACTTTATATTTTACCAAGAATAATCTAAGTTATGGCAGCATGTTTGATGAATATTAAAGTCCTGCAGTCATCATATATCTATTTTTCAGAAAATCAGGAAGTCATCATCCAAGTTTTATATTATGTCGTGATATAGTTACCCCCATACACACGTTTCATTAAGTAGAAATAAGACATTCTAGGTTTTCTTTTTTGGCAAATCCTCCTTTTCTGTCATACAGACATACCCTCCTAACGTTAATGTCTTACAAGGTACAAAATTTAACTTTTTATCCGAAAGTTATCTCAATAACTTTCACCTGGGAAAGCCACAAAGGCATGAGGCAGCAACTGAATGCTTCTCTGAACTTCGTATCTTGGATTTTCACTTTTGCCTAAAACCCCATTTTATAATTAAAACTAAATGAATTCCACATCATCATACTTACTGAGGAACGTGTTTTTGTGTACACGTTTGCCACAAAGATGCAAAACAGCAACTCACTCATCTGAACAAGTATTTGGCTGATCACACAAAGAAAACAGGACTGTGGGAAATGAAAACGCTTTAGTGTTTGACAGCTGAAGAGATGGGTGACGGTCACTCGAATTTCTCGTCTCCTTCTTCCACGTCTTTCAAGCTGAGTACTTCCAAGGAGCCCTTGCCTTTTGTCTCCTTTTTTATGAGCTCATCGATTTCTCTGAAGCAGCCGGGGTCAATGAGACACACCTGAAACATGGAAAACAGCTGCTGACCACACGAGGACACAACTTTTTTTCTTTCATTAAAAAAAATTTTTTTTAATTGGAGTATAGTTGTGTACAATGTTGTATTAGTTTCTTTTGTACAACACAGTGAATCAGCTATAAGTGACGAAGCTGTAACTTGCTCTGAGATGAATATGCCACACTTTCTGGGTCTCTCTCTGACTGCACAGGATCGGGGCTAGCTTCTAGTCTAGCCTCTGCCCTTCAGTAAGCACTCAGGCCCCTGTGATGAAGCCCTGATTTCCCTACTGAGGATGTTTCCAGATTCCTCAGCTGTAAAATGAAGCGGTTAGATTAGAAGGCTGTGGTCCTCTGCATACTAAATTTAGCATTGAAATTTATAGTTCAATGAAATCATCTCTCTGGAGCCACATTTGAAGGCAAAAAAAGTAAGGGGGAGGAAGGCCTGTTTAGAAACCATGTGCAAAGTTTTGCAAAGATTTTAGAACTTTGAGAGTTTTGTTGTTTCACATCTACAGTAATAAGTTCAACAATCCTCTAGAACAACAGTCCCCAGCCTTTCTGGCACCAATTTTGTGGAAGATAATTTTTCCACGGATCGGGGCGGGGAGGTTTCAGGATGATTCAGGCACATTGCATTCATTGCACACTCTATTTCTATTACATCAGATCATCAGGCATTAGATCCTGCTCTAGAGCTCATTTATTTGTCAGGAAGCTGTAAAGCTCTAAGATGTGGGTTTGCAGACAGCTGAATTTACATGTTATCTGAAGCTGTGGGGTGAGGACCCAAAGACATGATGTTTTTGCTCGCTGCTTTTTAAAAACGTTCTGTGGTAAATGAGACTGAAAGAAGGGTCACTGTAAAATATACTCTCTCATCAAAAACGAGCATGACCCATATCTCCTTACTGGGAATCATTTAACTAAAAAACAAACACAAAGCAATCTTAAGTGTTCTTAAGTACAATCTTGTTCTACGGAGATCTTGACCTTTTTACCTAATTCTAGGTTAAGATGTTTCCGGAAATGTCTTACTGTTCACACTTTCTAAGTGTCTGGGCCACATTTATGACTACAGAAGAAACTATTTTGGTCATGAGGAAGCAAAGAAACAAGAGTATGCTAATCTTACAATTTCTAACTGTTGACCGTAGTCTTCACTTTCGATAACCTTGATCAGTGGCTTGAGTTTTTCTTTCAGCTTCTTCCCTTCATTTACTGGAAGGATGAACCGAAGTCTCATGTGAGCACGTTCTATCTTCATTTTCTCTTTTAACTGCTTTATCACTTCCAAAGCCTATCAAGACAAAATGAAAAAATGTTTGCAATTTCTTTGTCTCTTCTGATGCATTACTGAGGAAGGTATTCAAAATGAAGCAGTTTCCTTCTAGCTGGACCGGGCAATGGTTTTTTAGATGACATGAAGAACATTAGCAACGATAGGGAAAAAAATAGATAAACTTAACTTTAAGACTAAAACTTTTGTGATTCAAAAAACTGTCAAGAAAGTGAAAAGACAACCCATAGAATATGAGAAAATCTGGGCATCATGCATTTGATTGGGTACTAGTATCCAAAATATATAGAGAAGTCTTGGGCTTCCCTGATGGCCCAGTGGTAAAGAATTCAAATGCAGGAGACATGGGTTTGATCCCTGATCTGGGAAGATCCCATGCCGCAGAGCAACTAAGCCTGTGCTCTAGAGCCCACGCTCTGAAACAAGAGAAGCCACTGCAATGAGAAGCCTATGCACTGAAAATAGAGGAAAGAGTGTGCAGCAACAAAGACCCAGCACAGCCAAAAAGAAACAAAATTATTATATATATGTGTGTATATTTACATATATATAACAACTCACCTGCTGTTTCGTGCTCTTGTTGGGTTTGACTGAATAGTGGATGTCCTTCATGGCTCTCTCAATAAGGATAACGGTGTATGGTCTCTTTGTTTCAGGGTTCACACATTTGTCGGCCACAATAGTTGCAATGTCCCTGAACATCTGTTCCAGCTGTGTGTGCCGTTCTTTATCTGACACTTGAACCTCTCCTTTAGTCAAAATCTTAAAAAAAAAAAAAAAACAAAACAGCAAGTTTAAGAAAGCAATGTCTTTGTTCCACACTATTTGTTAACTAACCACAGGAATGAAATAGTGGGGGATAAAATTAAATTTCATTCTCTTCATCTACTGATATTTGGTAATAATTTGAGCTCTGCCTAAAGGAGGCACTGGATTACCTTGTTTTGAAATCTTACTTATTTAGATGGGGGAAGGGGTAAAGGCAATCTTAGCAGAGGGTGGAAATGATGAAATACTTGAAAATAAAAAAAGTTCTCTTTTCAGGTTTATTACACTAAAAAAATATATAAGTGGACAAAAAAAAGGCAGTTTAGCAGATAATCTGATTTCTGGAGGCCTTTGCAAAAAATATCCATGTCCTGGGACTTCCATGGTGGTCCAACTTCCATGGCTAAGAGTCCACCTTGCAATGCAGGGAATGCAGGTTCGTTCCCTGATCCGGGAACAAAGATCTCCCATGCCACTGAGCAACTAAGCCTGTGATGCAATTAAGACCCAACACAGCCAAATAAATAAATATATAAAGAATCCATGTCCTGAATTATTAAAAGTGATGTTGTACAGATCAAATTATTGCAAAATAAATGTTCACTCCAAAAAAACAAAACAAAACAAACAGTACATTATTAAAGCTTAACATACCTGTAACACAATATCTAACGCTAATGGATATCAGGGTCAGTGACGCTGCGGCCCTGAGAACTCACCTGCTTACAGATTTCAGTCTGGTCATCTGTTCCAAATGCACTGATGAGATCTTCCTTCTTTGCAACCTGACCTTTGGAGACATTTACAAACACTGAGTGGGTCTGTAGCACTTCATCAAGGTCTTTTTCCCTTGTGAGGATAGAAGAGAAAGTCCTACGTGAGTACTCTTGAAACTTGGACATTCATCCACACTTAAAAGACAAGATGGGCAATGATAATGTAAGAAACAACAAATACTCCTAAATGACTCTCGGTGACATTTTCAAAATCCAGAACTGTTTGGATTCGCTTTCACTTATAGGGGAAAAACGTCGTGGGAATATGGGTGAATCACTGAGGGGTGGGGTCCGGCTGGTGCCAAAGGAATTCCGATCCCTAGATGGCAGCAGTGAAGTCAAACTACTGAGCAGAGAACTGTGACAGACGCACCAGCTACAGAAGTACCTGGAAGACTACGCCCTTTGCCTTGATCATTTTCAGAAAAGGACCCCGATTATGGAGGTTTCTTGGCTGTAGCTTTTATGACACCAACAAAGCAAAGTAAAACCAAACCCGAAACCAAAACTACCAATGATAAAAGGGAACGTTTGGTTTAGACGCGAAGCCCAGGCAGCAGGAATAAGTTTCCTATTCTCCTTCGCTGACAAGACCCCAGTTTGGCCGGTTCGTTAGACGACCAGAGGGAGGCCGCCTCCGAGGCTACCCGCTTCGGCCAAGGCCCAGAGGGAGAGGGTCACTCACACGCCGCTCCGCCAGCCCACGACCTTGTTTTTGTAGCAGGCGATTTCGAAGCGCTTCCCGGCTCGCTTCATCCGTACCACGGCCACATTGGTCAGGCGGATCTGGTTTGTGGGGGTGAAGATCGACATCTTGGCAGCTCACAGATATTGGAGCCGGCGAACCAAGGCAGGCCCGCGCAGCTGGCCACAGGGCCACCCGCACCTAGATGTAACCACCCGGCGGCGCGCGGGACAGTAACGACCGCACACTGCGCGGCGCCGTAACTAACCCGGCCGCCACAATACAGCCACCCAACTTATTGCGCAGGCGTCAGGTTTAGCGGAAACCCGGGGAGGAAGAGGGACCAATAACGTCTGTGGATTTTGACTTTTACGACATTGTTCTGCGCCCGGAAAGAGAGGCGCTCTTTCTTGACGCAATGTTCTTTCGCCAACGAAAGAACTCCGATTGGTTGGTGGAGCCGAAGTTTGGTGACCGGGTGGAAACTTAGTGCCTGACGCCTTACAATTCCGCCGATTTCAGGGTCCATCTTAACCTTTCATGATGGAAAAAGTTTAACACCAAAAACGTTTAGATAAAAGTGTAATGAACTGCCATGTACCCATCACCCCGCTTCAACAGTTACCAACATTTTGCCATTCTTGTTTCATTCTCCCTCATTTTTTTTTTGTTGGAGTATATTAAGGCAACTCGTCATAAGGTTAGCTAAATTTCCAACAGATACATGCAACAAGATTAATTATAATCCCTTAATAGCATCTCCTAGCCAGTCCATAATTAATTTTCCCCTAAATAAATAATGACTTTTTACAGTCGGCGTGTTTCAATTGAGATTCAAACGGGCTCACACGTTGCATTCGGTTGATGATGCCCTTAGTCTCTTAACGCAGACCTCTTCTCTCGCCCCTCCAACCTTCCCTCCACCCCAAACTACTCCTGTTTTTCCAATACTCATGTACGGATCTGAGAGTTGGAGCTTAAAGAAGGCTGAGTGCCAAAGAATTGATGCTTTTGAACTGTGGTGCTGGAGAAGACTCTTGAGTCCCTTGGACAGCAAGGAGATCCAACTAGTCGATCCTAAAGGAAATCAACCCTGAATATTGGTATATATCAGTTGGAAGGACTATATATATCAGTTGGATATAATATATCAGTTGGAAGGACTGATGCTGAAGCTCCAGTACTTTGGCCACCTGATGCAAACAGCTGACTCACTGGAAAAGACCCTGATGCTGGGAAAGATTGAGGGCAGGAGGAGAAGGGGGAAGACAGAGGATGAGATGGTTGGATGGTATCTTCGATTCAATAGAGATGAGTTTGAGCAAACTCGGGGAGCTAGCGAAGGGAAGGAAGCCTGGCGTGCTGCAGTTCATGGGGTCGCAAAGAGCAGGTCGTGACTGAACGACTGAACAAAAACTCTTGTTTCCAACCCTGCTTTGTCTGCACCCAGGCCTTCCTCAAGGAGAATCAGTCCTGGGTGTTCTTTGGAAGGACTGATGCTGAAGCTGAAACTCCAATACTTTGGCCACCTCATGCGAAGAGTTGACTCATTGGAAAAGACCCTGATGCTGGGAGGGATTGGGGGCAGGAGAAGGGGACAACAGAGGATGAGATGGCTGGATGGCGTTGGGTAAACTCCGGGAGTTGGTGATGGACAGGGAGGCCTGGCGTGCTGCGATTCATGGGGTCGCGAAGAGTTGGACACGACTGAGCGACTGAACTGAACTGAGGCCTTCCTTCTCAGTGGCATTTGTTTGGGGCTGGCAGCCCTCCCGTTTACTTGCCCGGAGCTCTGGGCGGTACTTTCATTTGGGCCCGCCCCTTTATCCTCTGAGCCAATCGGAGCAGGGCCCGGAGGGCTTTGGCTTTCTCCCACCGAACTCTGGGCGGAGCTTCCCCCTCGGCCCGCCCCTTCCCCCTCTGAGCCAATCGGAAAGATCTGTAACTGGCATGGCTGTCTTCAGCTCCTCTGGCTCCGGGCACACAGCTAGTGCTGCGAGGTAGTTCTGGCGGCCTCCCAGTATTCACACCGGACCCTAAGTTTTTTAGGTTCGCAGACCTGGTCTCTTGTCGGGCCGCAGGGCTCAGGCTCTGAGGAGAATGGGTAAGGGCCCCAGACGGGCAAATTTCGTGGGGCCAGGAAGGGAGGAAATCATTTTTCTGAGACCCTCGGGCCCCTTCCTCTAGAATGTGTTCCCCTTTTCCGGCCAGGATCGGTGCCACTGGGCGCTTGGGAGGACAGATCCCTGCTTGTGACCTGGCTTTTGCCTTCTGAGGCTAGGAGATGAATTTAGAATTGCGCTTCTGCCCTCAGGTAAAACGCAGAGAAAACTGCCTTTCCCCATTACCCACGTGTGTTGAGGACTTTTGGTCCTTTCCTGGGCGGAGTGGCACCTGTAAGCCCCAAATTTTAGACTTCGTCTTTGAAATTGCCCGCAGACTCAGCTTTTGAGGCCAGGTCCATCCAGATCTCCCTTAAAAACTGTGGGGCTTGAGGTCAGTTATTTGAGAATCCTTTGCTAAGTAAGCTTTGGGTCTCTAAGAATAAAATTAGAAAAAAAAAAAAAGAGGAATACTTCTAGTATTATTTTAAGCTTTTCTGATGGAGCAGCTAACAAAAAGAAAAGTTAACTCGTAATTCCAAGTACAATGTTTTGACTTTATATTCCTTTCCTTCCAAATGCTATATCTAAATGAAAACAAAAATTTTTATTTTTTGAATTAGCATTTTATCATGATAATTATGTCACGTTATCACATAATGTGTATGTGTTGTTTTATTAGCGTTGTATTTTACAGATTTCTGAGCAGGGTTTTTGAATATGAAGATTGGCTTTTCTTTTATAATGCTTATAAGGATGGGCATCATTGTATGTGTAACTTTACAAATAAAATTGTTTATATGGATCATTTTAAATTTAGATCCTGCTTTGGATACCTGGGACTTCTCCTCACCTTTAATATCATTATGGATAAACAGGTTTTACATATACTTGGGCTTTGCCTTTGGTTTTAGCCTTTGGATTTGTTTCCAGATTGTCATCAGGAAGCAGGTGAGTGGAGCTGCTGCTGTTGTTGTTTTTTCCACTGGAGAGTATTTGGCATCAGATTTTATAGGGACTTCAGAGTGCAGATTTTCTAAGGCTTCCAGAAAAATATGGAAATTCTAAAAAGAACTTTTGATTCCTTTCATATTTGGTCTCTAGACATACTTTTATCATGCCCCCATTTTTTTCTTGTTAATTAAAAAAAAGTGTTATTTATTTATTTGGCTGCACTGGGTCTTAGTTGTGGCACGTGGGATCTAGTTCCCTGACCAAGGATTGAACGGTGGCCCCCTGCATTGGGAGCGCAGAGTCCTAGCCACTGGCCCACCAGGGAAGTCCCTCTTGTCAATTTTTATAGATTAAGTTATTTAGCTTTTCTTTGCTGGACTGTGGACATCGCATTCTTAAGATTCAGGAGGATTTTGTAATGAAAAATTAAATTTTGCAAATACTGAAAATCTGCTCAGCACCTTTAAGGGATAGTAGTCTCTTTTATTTCCACTAATTAGAATCAGAAAATAAATTTGTACTGTCACTCCACTAAAACATTATACGTGAAAGTATGTATAGTTTTATCCAGGAGGGAATGGGAATCATTATAGTCTTAAGAAATGTGGTCCCTGGTTTTAAAGAACCTAATTATATCAAGGAGTCAATATTTGAGGAGTACAATAGAAAGATTAAGAGACTAATAAAATGGGTCAGTATCTGAGCTAATGTTCATCCCTAATGAAGTTGGGAGAAGATTGAAACTTGATGGATATTGTGTTTATTTCAAGAACAAGAACTCACAGGAGAAAACCATTCCAAAAGCATCTCAGAATTTGATGACGAATGGCTATATCTCTAGTCCAAAGAAGGAAGTCTTTGTGTCTGGAGTGAAGATATTTTATGGTTCTCAGACTGGCACAGCAAAGGTGAGAACTTTATATGACACTTTTCCTTGGGTCTCCTGATCTTTTAAGATAATCTCTGAAAAGTGTTCTTTAATGTGTGGCGGCCACTGTCTTGCAGGGTCTTTGTTCCAAAACTTGCTTCTGCTCAGCAGAATGGAGACTTGGAGTTCCAAGTCCATTATTGGCTATAGAAGTAGAGACTAGTGAGAAATGGCAGCAGCAGTGTCCAGTATGGGTCCTTATGTTCACAACTTCACATATCTATTTAATTAAAATCTATTTTGATTTCTAACAGTGTTAAAAGTATTAATGATATATGTTGAATACTGTATAGATACAAAATGCAGATATAGAGCTGAAAGATGCTTTAGTTGTATCTGAATGTTGCCTGGTTTTTTTTGTTATGAAAGTCACAGCTATTTATTGCTTTCTAGGAAAAGAATCTAAGGCTAACATGAAAATAAATTGAAAATTTCAAGTCGCTATTTTGGTAGAGTATTATAGAGAGTTTTACTGCCCTCTTGTGTATGTTTTGTAGAATACTACTCTTTTTAAAAAGGTTTTCAGTACTTCCTGCTGTGTATCCTAATTAAGGTCACTTATAATTCAGTTCAACTCAGTTCAATTCAGCAACAGAGCATGAAACAGGAAGAAATGTAAGAAAGGCATCTGGGTGGCCAAAACAGAGTCCTTTTTTTGTTTCTCATAAAAAGTCTCATTTCTAGCCTCTTTTATGCATGCTTTTACATTTTTTAAAAAAAGATCCAGTTAATACTTGCAGATAGTAACAACACACAGAGGGTTCATAATGCAAGTACACTTTGGAGAATCTATTTTAACTATTTATGTTTGTAGTTCCTCTGAGGGTTATTTCTTGAACCTGCTGGGCCACGTTTCTAGATTTATTCCAATTAGATAAAAGTTATTGACTCCTTTTATCAGTCAGTTCCTCAGATCTCAGCGCCCTAATGTTGTTGCCCGCATAGATGATATGAATTCAGTGGTACACCTCCTTTAAAGGTATGCCATCTGAATTTATCTGTTTGGCTTTGAAGTTGGCTGATTCATATTTGGCTGAGTATAGATGACTAGGTCAAAAGTTTTCCTTCCAACTTTGATAGTATCACTTCAGTGTTGCTGAAGAGGAGGCTGGTTGCCACATCCCTTCATAGATGAATTTTTTTTTTTTTTTTTGGTTGTTGTTCCTGGAAGCTTTTAGAATCATTTGTTTGTCCTTGATGTTTGGAGCTTGTGTGAGACAGGGTCTAGGGTGGGTCTTTTACAGACACTGTATTGGATACTTGTGCTGTTTTGTTTTGGAAATTTTGTGTGCATTAATTCTGCTACTATTTCTTGGGTCAACTTTTTTTTCCCTTCTGTTTTCTCTGTTCTTTATTTCTGGGACTCTGTTGGATGTTGGACCTTTTGGATGGTCTGTGTTTCAAGGGAGTCACAGTGGTAAAGAACCCGCCTCCCAATGCAGGAGATGTAAGAGTCGTGGGTTCAATCCCTGGGTTGGGAAGATCCCCTGGAGGAGAGCATGGCAACCCACTCCAGTATTCTTGCCTGGAGAATCCCATGGACAGAAGAGCCTGGCAGGCTACAGTCCATAGGGTTGCAGAGAGTTGGACAGGACTGAAGCAACTTAGCATGCATGCATGCTGCATTTTGAATCCTTTCTCTCATACTTTTTCTTGAATTTCAGCTCCAAACCTTTAAAAAATTTATTTATTTATTTATTTGGCTGAGCTGGGTCTTAGATGAGGTATGCAGGATCTTCATTTGGGTATGTGGGGTTTAGTTCTCTGACTAGAGATTAAATCCGGGTTCCCTGCATTGGGAGTGTGGAGTCTTAGCCACTGGACCACCAGAGAAGTCCCCCAAACCTTTTTTTTTTTTTTTTAATGTCTTAGTTAGGTTATAGTGTTTTTAATTGTAAAAATTCCATCCTGTGCAATTTTTATAGCATCTGTTTCATAATTTAAAAATACATTTCAGTGAGTTCCTTTGTCGGTCCCATGATTTAGCCACTTCCTCAGAGTTTCTGCTGCTATTTCTCTTTCCTGCTGCTTGTTCTCATCATGGTCTTGGTGGTCCGTAGTTTTCTGTTCATATTGGGGGTGAAATGATGGGGTAACTGATGTGGCTTTTCTCAACTCCAAATAGATTTGTTTTCTCCGGTTGTAAATTCTTGCTGGATGCTCTGTGCAAGGTGGCTCAGGGTACGCTGTGTGACCTATTGCCTATTGGCCCCACATCCCCCTCTAACTACCACCTCGATTTTTTTTGTGTTGAAAAGTCATTGAAAGTGTTGTCTGTGCTTGCCATCTCTGGTCTTTGTTCTGTTTTTCTTGACCCATTTCAGGTAGGCTCACGTGACTCGCACGTGGCTTGCGTGACTCGCATGTGGCTAATTCATCCTCAGTCTTCATCTTCCTTGACGTGTTAGCTGCACAACAACGCCTTCCTTGTTGACATACTTTCTTTATTGAACTTTGGGACACTTGTCTCTAGGTTCTTCTCCTCCTATGCCGAGGCTCACCTTCCTCACTATCATTGGTGGATTTCTACCCATCTTCTTGCTCTCCAAAGATAGGAGCATCTTAGGGTACAGTTCTTCAGACTGTGTCTTTATCTGCGCTCACTTCCCTCTCAAGGGATCATGTTATCTAGAGCTTTCAGTTCTGTTTATCAGAGTTTTTCTGTAAAGGGCTAGATATTTTATTTGGCATGTAATTTTTTAGATTTTCAGGTTTTATAGACTGTGTGGTCTTTGCTGAAGCTGTTCAGCTCTGCTGATGCCTTGTGGAAGAGGCCATAGATAATTTGTAAATAAATGAGCATGAGTGTATTGCAGTAGTGTCCATCACTCAGTCGTGTCCAACTCTTTGAGATCCCATGGACTGCAGCCCGCCAGGCTGCTCTGTCCATGGGATTCTCCAGGGAAGAATACTGGAGTGGGCTGCCATTCCCTTCGCCAGGATATCTTCCCGACTCGGATTGAACCCGGGTCTCCCACATTGCAGGCAGATTCTTTACCATCTGAGCAACAGGTATTCTAGTAACCTTCACTTGTAAAGACAGAGGGCTGGGTTTTGCCTGCAGGCCTTAGTCTGCTGATGCCTTAGAGCAGGCTTAGCTTTAGTCCCGGCAGGTGGTGAGCCAAGTGTTAGGCTACCAAGTCAAAAAGAGGAGGAGGTTTTTCCTGGGGTGCCAACATCTGGCTAGAAGTTGTAGCCTTCTCCAAGCATCGGTTCATTTTGTTTGGAGAAGAGCTTGCCGGAGTCTGCCTGGAGGTAAAAGGTGAACACACACAGCAGCTCTGGATTCACTGGTCCCGTATATAGGTTCTCTGCTGACTGGTTCTCTTGTGGCCCATGGCTCCCTCCCATTTTTGTCATAGTGACTGACAGATCCCAGAGCCCCTCCGGTTTTCTGTTTCTCCTGAGGCTTTCTTCTGCCTGTCAATCTACTTCTGTTTGGCTTCTCTCTTCCAGAATTGTGTTCACAGTTCTCACATTTCCCATTCTATCGCCTCTTTAGTATTTCTTCTCCGTCTATATGTTTATTGTAGAAGGGCAAATCAGCCTGAATGTCAGAAAGCCAATTGAGATCGAATCCCTTCTGTGTACTTGTAGAGCGAGAACAGCACAGTTGAATGATTGATCTCTGTAAAGGTGCTCGAGAAAACAGTAGAAGTGAGAATAGTATTTGTGTTTATGGTGATAACTGTCAGTCAAGTGGGAAAGTTTTTCCTGATAAATGTCTCCTTCCCTGGCCAACAGGAGTAAATGAAGACTGTACCTTTCGCTTATTTAGTTTATTGGAGACTGTATTTGATTTTTTTCCCCTCCTATTAGGGATTTGCGACAATTCTGGCTGAAGCACTTAGCTCCCTCAATCTGCCTGTGGCAGTGATTAATCTGAAGGACTATGACCCAGATGACCATCTCATAGAAGAGGTTGGTAATTGTCTTATTTTTCCTTTGGTCACAACTTTCAATTTTAATTGACCTGCTGTGTTCTGGGATAAATAGACTCTTCAGATAAAATTTAATTTTCACGCTAAGGGATTTCCACTGGTTGAGTTTTCAGGATCAGTGAGAGGTGCCGAGAAGGTGGTGAGTGCTGACTCTGGAGTGGTTGGGGCTGGTCCCTCAGGGGTGTTAGACTGAAAGCTTGTATGAAGTTCCCTCCTGCTTCGAATCTCATAATCAAGGAAGTTTGTCACTCACGGCTGGGTGCCGGGCATGTGAACCTACTGTCAGCCTACTGAGACGTCAGGGGCCACTTGGGTAACAGAAGTAGTGTGGGTTTTGGAGTTAGAGAAATCTCTTACTGCCTGCGGGACCTCCAGGCATTACATCGTATCTGTGAGAGCTTAATTTCTTTACCTAAGGAATGTCCTGCCCCCTCCCCCAGCCGCACCCAGGTAGGGAGGTTGGCCCACAGCAGAGGTCCGGGTGTGGTCCTTGAACTGGCAGTATCAGCCTCTCCTGGGGACTCATCAGGATTGCAGAGTCCCAGGTCCTGGCCCAACCTCACTGAAGCAGAATCTGGACGTGGCAGGGCTATGTTTGAACAAGTACCCCAGGTGATTCTGGAGCAGCTCAAGCTGGAGAAGCCCTTGAAACAGGCGTCCACAAACCTTTTCTGTAAAGGGCCACTTGGAAATATGTTGAGCTTTGTGGGCCAGCCAGCTATGGAGTTCTGCCTTTGAGACAAAGCAGCCAGAGACTATATGCAAACGAGTGAGTGTAACAGTGTTCGAGTAAAATTTTATTTACAAAAGCAGGCAGCAAGCAGGATTGGGCCTGAGGGCTATAGCTTGCCAGTCCTTTCTTAGTGGAGAAACTTTTGGCTGTACACATCCATTTTCTTTTTCCCCAAGAACACATTGGAATGCAAATGAGTGAGCTTGAATCTGCTTGAAATTATTTGTTAAAAAATTATTAGCGGGACTTCCTTGGTGGCCTAGTAGTTAACAATCCACCTTGCAATGCAGGGGACATGGGTTCAATACCTGGTGGGGAACTAAGATCCCATGTGCTGGGAACTGAGCCCACGTGCCACAACTGCTGCGTCCATGTGCTCTGGGGCCCAAGCACCACAGCTGGAGAGTCTGTGAGCCACAACTCAAGATCCTGTGTGCTACAACTAAGACCCAGCATGGCCAAATAAATAAATTTAAAAAATTATTAACAAGCTTGGGTACTTAATTATCATAAAGGGTTACGTGGGGGTGACAGAGGATAAGATCGTAGGGTGGCATCACTGACTCAATGGACATGAGTTTGAGCAAACTCCAGGAGATAGTGAAGGACAGGGAAGCCTGTAGTCCATGGGGTCTCCGAGTCAGACATGACTTAGTGACTGAACAACAGCAATAACTTATAATGTCTTCCTGGCTTGGATCTGTGAAGACATACTCAAGCAGATGAAATTCTGTGGCTAATAGGACTGTTGATGTGGTTTTTTGTTTCCCATGGAGATGTTGATGCCAAGTGTTAAGTCACTTTACATTTAACGTTTTATTGTTTTAATTTTTCAGGGAATTTTTAGAGCTATCTCTTCTATATTTCTTCCTGACTGATTTGGCATTAGTTTCTAATATGACAAATGGAAGCTGGGAAATGGGATGGCGTATATGGTGAAGGGCACCAGGAGGTCTGTTGGCAGGAACAGAGGGCTGGGTTTTCTCCCCTGGCTGTGTTTTCTTTCTCTTCTGAAAATAAGTAACATTTCTAAAAGCACCCTTAGAGGCTACTGTGTTGTGAATGTCAGCATTTCAGAAAGGATCTCTTGATTGAGATAACTTAGGTCTTGGCCACTCTTCTGAAATAATGGCTTTTCTTGGTTAGGTTACTAGTAAGAGTGTTTGTGCCTTCCTGGTTGCCACCTACACTGAGGGTCAACCGCCTGAGAGCGCCGAGTGGTTCTGCAAGTGGCTAGAGGAAGCAGCCAACGACTTTCGATTTGGCAAAACGTACCTGAAGGGGATGAGATACGCGGTGTTTGGCCTGGGAAATTCTGTGTACGTGAGCCACTTCAACAAGGTGGGTACATTTTCATCCGGTCATCTTTTCAAGATGTGTGTTCTCCACCTGCCACCACCGCGCCGCTCCCCCCAACCCCCCATATTTTCAAAGGAATTAGGCCAAAGGTAAAATTCAGATACATAAATATTTTGTTTACTGCCTTGCCACTCAGGAAGCCTGTTAAGTTTTTGAACTCTTCACTGTGCCTCTTGATAACTCCCGTGCCTCGGTGGAAGTGCTTCATACTGTAATAAAACACATTTCTGGCTGCGAAGTCATGAGTCTTGCCAGATGGGTTCTGTTTGTACCTTGTTATTTCATGGTCTTTGGCCTCAGAGGAAGTTTGGAAGAAACTGATTTTGCTATCGAGTGGTTTCATTCTGACCATTACTTAGAAGAGTCGTTTTCAAGTTCTTCTTTACGTACTAGCTCCCAGTTTAAGAAGAGAGTTTGTCCGCCCCCTTTATTTAAAAAAAAAAAAAAACAAACTTCTGCAGAATCTCATCTGAATATATCAACTGCACCCCTGGATGGATGGGGCTGGAGGGCACCTTTTTTTCCCCCCTGTTCAACATTTTTTTAGATTGGAATATAATTGCTTTACAGTGTTGTTTTAGTTTCTGCCATACCACAGTGTGAATCAGCTGTGTGTGTGTATATATATCCCCGCTCTTGAACCTCACCCCCAGCCTTCATCCTACCGCTCCCGGTCATCACAGAGCACCGAGCTGAGCTCCCTGTGCTGTACAGCAGCTACCCACTAACTATCTGTTCTACACATGGTAGTGCGTATATGCCATTGCTAATCTCCCAATTCACCCCACTCTCCTTCCCCCATTGTGTCCATATGTCTGTTTTCTGCGTCTGTACCCCGAAGCCCTTTTGACGGAGCGATTCCTTCTTCCCAGCAGCCACCGAGGACAGTCCCCCAGCGGAAGCCCCAGCTGTCGCAGCGCAGACTGGCATCTTCTGATCCGGAGGGCTGTTCTCGCTCACCCGTCCCTTTCTCCTGCAGGTGGGGAAGAACGTGGACAAGTGGCTCTGGATGCTCGGTGCTCATCGGGTGATGACCCGAGGGGAGGGCGACGGCAACGTGGTGAAAAGCAAACACGGCAGCGTTGAGGCTGACTTCACAGCTTGGAAGACCAAGTTCATCTCCCGGCTGCAGGCGCTCTGCAAAGGAGAGAGAAAGCACTGCGGGGGCAACTGCAAGAAAGGCAAGTGCGAGTCTCACCAGCGCGGCTCAGAGGCGGCGGAGCCAGGGTCCCACATGCAGGAGGAATTGCATCATAGAGATGCTGAGGTACGGAGCCCATGGGTCCATGTCTCCCTGTTTTCCTCCTGTGTTTGGAGATGCTGAACCTTTCCTCTGTCTGAAGTGCTTTTCTTGGCTTCCGGTTGGAAGGAAGAGCTGAAACTCAAATGGGGCGTGTTCTAGAGGGAGCGGGGTCTTGGGTTAAGCCATGTTGGGCTGGGTGCTATCCTTAACCTGTTTTCTAGTCGTTGCCTTGCTGGAGTCCAGTAGGTTTCTACCCGAGTGTGCAGGTGAGGAAACAGACCTGGAGAAGTTAAATGTGTCCAGAGCTGAGCTCATGATCTTTTTACCCTTTAACCACATACTCCTCCCGTTGTCTCTTATTTAATGACTCCGATCATTCAAACTTGAAGGCTGTGAGTTATCCCAGATTCCTCTCTTTGGTCCCTCACATTCTAAACACTTCTCTTTCTTCTTCCTTCGGACACCCCAGTTCCTTGAGGCTTGTGTTGTCAGGCTGTATCACTGCTGTTACCTCTGGGCCACTGGTCGCTTGTGTCTTTCGGGAACAACTTTGCATTCTCACTTCCTGTCTTTCTCTCCACCCTTGTTCCTGTCATTCCATGTATGCAGTTGTCTCTTTAAAATCTCTCCTTGGATGTCTAAGGTATCTCCTCTTTGACAAATTCAAAATGGAACTCTTCCTCTCTACTCTTCCGGTCTCTCTGCAAGTCTTTCTCATCTTAGGAAACACCACCACCATCTCCGTTACTTAAGAAAAGGAACCAAAGAGCCATTCTCAATTCCTCCCTTTTCCTCATTTAATTCCTCACTTAAGTCTGATTGCTTCTTTGTTTAAATCAAGGGTTAGGAAACATTCTTGGTAAAGGGCCAGCTGGTAAATATTTCCAGCTTTGTGGGCCATACTGTTTCTGTTGCAGCATCAGTTCTGCCATATTCTTAAAGTAACCATAGATGATGTGTAAGTGATGGGCTTCTTTAGATTTGACTTGGAACTGGCTGGCCTCTAGCCTAAAATATCTCAAGTCCATCCAGTGAACTCACAATTTGGGAAGGATTATTAGACACTTTGCTACTTTTTACAATTGATGTTCCAGGATGAAGAGCCCTTTGGGAGCACCAGTGAGGAAGAGTCCGATACTGAGGACCATCAGAGTCAAAATCCTGTCATTGATGTTGAAGACCTCGGCAAGATTATGGATCATGTGAAGAAAGAAAAGGTACCGTAATTTTGGGAAATGGTGAGCTGGGATCCTACAGTTGGTTGACAGTTAGCATCATCTCTTGGTGCATAGTCCATGTGAGCTCATAATTGGACAGTTTTATTTCTCTTCCTCCTATTTTGCAAGTATTATACTTTTTTTTTGCTGATGTAACATGGGCTTTGTGAAAACCTTTTTTTTTTTTAAATTGGAGTATTGTTGCTCCACCCTGCTGTGTCCGTCTCTACCATACAGCAAAGTGAATTGGCTACACGTATACATATATCTCCTCCCTTTGGAGTTCCTTCCCACTTAGGTCACTGCAGAGCACCGAGTAGAGTTCTTTGTGCTACACAGTAGGTTCTTATTAGTCATCTATTTTATACACGTGTTGTTGTGCTAAGTCACTTCAGTCGTGTCTGACTCTGTGCGACCCCATGGACTGTAGCCCGCCAGGCTCCTCTGTCCATGGGATTCTCCAGGCAGGAATACTGGAGTAGGTTGCTATGCCCTCCTTCAGGGGATCTTCCCGACCCAGGATCAAACCCACGTCTCTCAGTCTGCTGCATGGGCAGCCGGGTTCTTTACCACCGGCGCGACCTGGGCAGCCCCCCTGTTTTATACATAGTAGTGTCTGTACGTCAGTCCCAGACTTTGTGCTGTCTCTCCTCTTCGGAGGTTAGACTTGCCTCTTCTCCCAGGGCGCATGTTCATGCGCCTTTGGAGCCCTCGTCCCTGGCTATCTCCCAGCCTGGCCCTTGCACCGGGCGCTGCGTGCGCTGAGAGATGTGCTTCTGACGGTCCTCGCTCCTTCTGAGCCTCTGGCTTCCTTTCTTGAGGTCTTTCATCTGTTCTCCTCTCTGGTTGCCTAGTGGGTCAGGATCTGAGATCTGGCCCATCCCCTCTCCCCCTCCCAAGGGGGTGCTCCTGAGTTCCTTCTTCTGGGAGCACAGACCGATTGCTCCCCAGCAGCAGTGCTTACTCGCTAAGCCACCAGTCAGGCTTTCTAGATTTCCTGGGCAGAAGTGGTTCACCAGTCTGAGTGCAGGCGGCACATTGTAGCTTCTCTGAGGAACCCTCCTGGAGCCTCTTTCCTGGAGCTTGAGGTGAGACACATCCCCGGACACCCCCAAACATCTCTTCATTTGAGGCAGATGGAGCTCAAAATACCTTACTGACATCCTCTGAAGAGTTCCTCAAGCATGTGCTCTTGTTATTTCCATACTCTCTACCCTTTCATACCCTTGACGTGAGGGAGGCACTCTTAAGGTTGTTAAAGTGAGGACTTCCCTGGTGGTCCAGTGGTTAAGACCCCACGCGTCCAGTGCAAAGGGGTGCAGGTTCGATCCCTGGTTGAAGAACTTAGATCTTGCATGCTACGTAGTGTGGCCAAAAAAAAAAATTGTTAAACTGGTTCTCAGATATTTCCTTTAAAAATTTATAACTTGATGTGACCCTTTCTTTGGAGTTTCCTTTAATTTAATACTCTATTTGCTGCTTCTGCTAAGTCGCTTCAGTTGTGTCCGACTCTGTGCGACCCCAGAGACGGCAGCCCACCAGGCTCCCCCGTCCCTGGGATTCTCCAGGCAAGAACACTGGAGTGGGCAATACTCTGTTTACATATCTTCAAAAAATTCAAAGAATACAACTGTTTGTCCTTATTCTTTCTAAACCCACAGGTAACCACAATTTACACTTTGGCACTGTTCTAGGTATTTATTTTATGGCCTTTACAAACACACCTGCATTTTGGTGTAACTTCATGTTTCGGGCTATACAGATGGAATCATTTTGTACTCCAAGTCTACAGACTGCTTTTTTTCTGTTTTATGTGACAACTTTCTTTCCAAAGCCTCGTGAGTGAAATCTGCCTAATTAATTTTAATGCCTCTGTAGCAGTCCACAGTTACGTCCTGTTGTTATTTGACTTTTGTTGATTAACATTTAGGTGTTTTCTAATTTCTGTAATGAACACTTTTTTTTTAAACATGTTATTAATCCCTGAATGGTACTCCCCCCGCCCCCCCCAACCCGATTCTTTACCATCGGCGCCACTGGGGAAGTGCTTTTTTTTGGCCATGCCATGCAGCTTATGGGAGTTCCCCAACCAGGGATTGAACCTGGGCCACAGCAGTGACTGCAGTGAATTCTAACCGTTAGGCCGCCAGGGAACTCCCTCTAATGAACCCTCTTCCTCTTATATTTTTCGTGGCTGATATAAATTTATCTTGAGTAAGTTTACTCAATCTGTAAAATGAAATTTGTAAAAATTTCTGGATCAAAGAGAATTTTATCATTTTGGTGATATTTCCAAATTGCCCTGTGAGAAGTTGAAAATACTTTAATTTCTTCTCACAGTATAAGAGAGACATGAGAATGCTTGTTTCTCTGTACGCTTGCCAACCCCCAGATATTCTCAGTCTTTTAAATCTTGGCACCTGAAAAGTGAAAAACCATACCTTAAATAAATAATAATTTGCATTTCTTTAATTTTGAGTTAAATCCAATGTGTTTTTTTTCCCGTGAAGCGTCTCTTTCTGTCTCCCTGGAGTTAGACAGCTTACAAAGTCTGAGGGCATAGTTCTCGAGATGGCTTTCACTTCTGACACCACCTGCAACTTTGGTGGTGGGGGGCAGGTCCTAAAAACCACCCTTAGATTCGGTCATTTGTTAGAAAGACTCACAGGGCTCGCTGAAAGCGCTCATCCTCACCATTGCAGTTCATGGCTGGGAAAGGGCAGCATAGTCAGCTGAAGGAGCAGAGACACAGCATTCTGGGACGCATTCATTCATTCTCCTCAGGACGTGCTACTTCTATCACGGATGTGAGGTAGGATGCGTGGTGCATCACCAACCTGAGAAGCTCACTGGAGCTTTGCTGAGCTTCGGTGTCCAGAGTTTTTAATGGGGCTTCATTATGTGGTGGTGCTGGTTTAGTTGCTAAGTCATGTCTGACTCTCGTGATCCCATGCATTGTAACCTGCCGGACTCCTCTGTCCATGGGATTCTCCAGGCAGGAAAACTGGAGTGGGTTGCTATGCCCTCCTCCAGGGGATCTTCTGGACCCAGGGATGGAATCCGGCTTTCCTGCATTGCAGGCGGATTCTTTACCATCTGAGCCACCAGGGAAGCCTCTCATTATGTAGGTTTGGCTGATTGATTGATTGCCCCTGTGGTTGAACCCAGCCTCCATCACAGTGCCCCCAAAGTTTGGCATGAGTCACCCTATTAGCATAAACTGTTCAGTGTCTCCAAGGAACCCACCACGAATAACAAAGATACTTCCATCACACAGGAAGTTCCAAGGGTTTAGAGGTTACTTTGCGGGAATGGGAATCAGGCCAGACTTCTCTTTGGGCAAGGTGAAATTCTATTTTTAAGACTTTTTTCCCCCAAAGATTTATTTACATTTGGCTGTGCTGGGTCTTTGTTGCTGCTCATGGGCTTTCTCTAGTTGTGGGGGATGGGGGCTACTCTTTGTTGTGGTGCGTGTGCTTCTCAATGTGGGGGCTTCTCTTTTTGCAGTGCACAGGCTCTAGGCTGCGTGGGTTCAGTAGTCGTGGCTCAAGAGCTATTGATGCTGGCTTAGTAGTTGTGGTACACGGGCTGTCCTCTGAGCAGGGATTGAACCCATGTCCCCTGCATTGGCAGGCAGATTCTTAACCACTAGACCACTGGGGAAGCCCCTTTTTTTCTTTCTGATGTGGACCATTTAAAAAATCTTTATTGAATTTGTTACTATATTGCTTCTGTTTTATGTTTTGGGTTTTCGGCTGCAAGGCATGTGGGTTATTTGCTCTCCAGCCAGGGATCAGACTGCATTCCCTGCACTGGAAGGTTAAGTCTTAACCACTGGGCAGCCAAGGAGGTCCCAAGGCAAAATTCTTTACTAAACAGGATCCTTTGCCCATGCTTATATTGGGTTATTTGGCTTCTTTGGTAAAGTTCATAACCCCAAAATACTGTGTGTCAGACTCTAAACTACAATGCAATTATTTTCCAAATATAAAATTGCGATTGTTCCTGTTGCAGCATTTTGTTACTTTCTTCCTGATACTTCTGTGTGTTGGTGTTGCTGCTGTCTTATTTAGTAGCTTCTGTATTTTAGAAGCCCTGCATTTCTGCATGCTAAGTTGCTTCAGTCATGTCCAACTCTGTGTGACCCTATGGACTGTAGCCCTTCAGGCTCCTCTGTCCGTGGGATTCTCCAAGCAATAATACTGGAGTGGGTTGCCATGCCCTCCTCCAGGGGAATCTCCCTGACCCAAGTATGGAACCTGCGTCTCCTGCATCTCCTGCATTGCAGGTGGATTCTTTACCGCTGAGCCACCGGGAAAGCCTTTAGAAGCCCTAGCAGAGAAGTTATTAAGAATGACAAGTGTGTGAGATGTAGGTTCAGGGTCTGGGCCAGCTGGTTTGTAACTTGGTGCCTTAAGGGCAATGCTTAATCTTCTCTGGCCTTAATCCCCTTGTCTGAGAAACATGGACCTTAAGCTCTGCCCTCCTCACAGCACTGAGTGAGGTGAGAACCTGTGTGTGCAAATGCATTATAATCTCCGAAAGCCTGACAGATTGAAATGGAAAGTAAATATGCTTAGACATTTTAAATTTGCTTAGGCATTCTGTTGGAGTTGGTCATTTAGTCTGTTTTAGCTTTTCTGCCATTGTAATTAGCACTGGTCTGAGACCCTTAGCATATTAAAAAGCAGAGACATTACTTTGCCAACAAAGGTCCATCTAGTCAAGGCTATGGTTTTTCCAGTGGTCATGTATGGATGTGAGAATTGGACTGTGAAGAAAGCTGAGCACCAAAGAATTGATGCTTTTGAACTGTGGTGTTGGAGAAGACTCTTGAGAGTCCCTTGGACTGCAAGGAGATCCAACCAGTCCATTCTAAAAGAGATCAGCCCTGGGTGTTCTTTGGAAGGACTGATGCTGAGGCTCCAATACTTTGGCCACCTCATGCGAAGAGTTGACTCATTGGAAAAGACTCTGATGCTGGGAGGGATTGGGGGCAGGACGAGAAGGGGACAACAGGATGAGATGGCTGGATGGCATCACACGACTCAATGGATGTGAGTTTGAATGAACTCTGGGAGCTGGTGATGGACAGGGAGGCCTGGCGTGCTGCAATTCATGGGGTCACAAAGAGTTGGACACGACTGAGTGACTGAACTGAACTGAACTGAGACCCTTATGGCAGAAAGTGAAGAGGAACTAAAAAGCCTCTTGATGAAAGTGAAAGAGGAGAGTGAAAATGTTGACTTAAAGCTCAACATTCAGAAAATTAAGATCATGGCATTCAGCCCCATCACTTCATGGGAAATAGATGGGGAAACAGTGTCAGACTTTATTTTTTTGGGCTCCAAAATCACTGCAGATGGTGATTGCATCCGTGAAATTAAAAGACGCTTACTCCTTGGAAGGAAAGTTATGACCAACCTAGATAGCATATTCAAAGCAGAGATATTACTTTGCCAACAAAGATCAGCCTAGTCAAGGCTATGGTTTTTCCAAAAAGTGGTCATGTATGGATGTGAGAATTGGACTGTGAAGAAAGCTGAGTGCCAAAGAATTGATGCTTTTGAACTGTGGTGCTGGAGAAGACTCTTGCAAGTCCCTTGGACTGCAAGGAGATCCAACCAGTCTATTCTAAATGAGATCAGCCCTGGGTGTTCTTTGGAAGGACTGATGCTGAGGCTCCAATACTTTGGCCACCTCATGCGAAGAGTTGACTCATTGGAAAAGACTCTGATGCTGGGAGGGATTGGGGGCAGGACGAGAAGGGGACAACAGGATGAGATGGCTGGATGGCATCACCGACTCGATGCACATGAGTTTGGGTGAACTCCAGGAGTTGGTGATGGACAGGGAGGCCTGGCATGCTGCGATTCTTGGGGTCACAAAGAGTTGGACATGACTGAGTGACTGAACAGAACTGAACTGAGACCTTTTTTACTTAGAATGAAGTATTGATATTTTCTTGGTTTATATATTCCCTGAGTTACTGGGTCAAAGCAATTGTATAATTTTATGACTTTTAATAAAAATCTGAGTAATTTTCACAGTGAAATTGTCTTAAAATAGGATAAATTTCAGTGTGTGAGATGCCTGATTTAGGTAGATTTCTGGATCTACCAAGTTAAGAGCAGATATTTATAGCTTTAGGGCTTCCCAGGTGGCGCTGGTGGTAAAGAATCTGCCTGCCAATGCAAGAGATGCAAGAGATACAGATTCAATCCCTGGGTCAGGAAGATCCCCTAGAGTAGGAAGTGGCAACCCATCACTCCAGTATTCTTGCCTAGAAAATCCCATGGACAGAGGAGCTTGGGGGACTACAGTCCATGGGGTCGCAAAGAGTTGTATACGATTGAGCAACTGAGCACGTTTATAGCTTTATTTGTAGTAGGTGAAGATTTGTGGGATAATTTTTTTCCAACTTCATTGAGATATGATTGACAAAATTTTATAGACTTAGGTTGTATAATGTGATTCTTTTTGGGTGTATAATGTGATGATTTAATATATGTATACATTGTGAAATGCTTTCCATGGTCAAGTTAACACATTGACCATTTCATATAGTTAACACTGTATGCGTGTGTGTTTGTGTGTGTGTGTGTTTGTGTGTGTGTGTGGTGTATGTGTGTGTGGTGTATGTGTGGAGAACACATAGATCTACTTTTAGCAGATTTCACATGTACTATAAGGCTTTGGAATAGTTTGTGGGTGTATTTTTTCTTTGCCTTTTCATCTTATGTCCATTAGAGGGCGCTGGAGAAAAAGCACTAAGGAAAAATTTGGACATCCATGTAAATTATTTTTTGAAATGATTCTGGACTTTATGAACTTCAAGCAGCTGGCTTAAGATATTTCAGGTTTCTCCTAGAAATTTCATAAAGTCATCAGATTTAGGGGGAAAATACATACATATATATTTCCAACTTAAGTACAGCATGAAACTGTACTGTACTGTACATGAAAATGTACATCAGCCACCAGTTTTTGATTTTCATTATTATGTGGTCGCAGCAGAGTTCCCATTTGTGTCCCGTGTGTTCACTGTTTATTGGGCACAGTGTACTAAATTCAGTGATGGGTTTCTTTCTGCTTGGCTCTTCTTTTTTATATTTTTGGGTGATTTTCTTTGGGGGTTCATCCATACATATTCCCAAGCTGCTTTCTGCCCAATCATCATTCTGCCTCACACTAAATTGCCTTAGTTGTTACTGTAGAGGAACCAGGACGCTCTAGTCCTGAAGAGGATCAGCTGTAGAATTGGACCACAACACTCCTTCCGGAAGACCTCTTTTTGAATAATTGTCACTAGTTTTCACAGAGTCACACAATCTCAGCTTTCTGTCCGGGCACGTTGTTTCACTCTCTGTGCTTCAGTGGGAGGTAATAACATTAACTGCTGTATAAAGTTGTTATGAAGATTCAATAAGTTAATCCATCGAAAGCCTTTATTTTACTGTCTGCACATAGTATGTCCTTGATAACTAATAGCTTTCATTGTCTAAGAAGGTATCTTCCAGTGGGATACGTTTAGTCTGACTAGAATACCACGATGGTTTTCTGTCTCTATCCCTCTGGAGCAGGATGTAAAGCCAAAGAGAATTTGAATGGTGGGAGTGATAACCAAGAACAAGAGAGCCAGAATTTGAAGCATGGCACATGTGGAGCGAGTGGGTGTTGGGGGAACCTGGCAAGTCTGGGGGTCCTATAAGCATTTGGTATGTTGAGAGTGGAGTTGGGTGGGAATTACAGGGGGCTGAAATAGACAGGGAGGGCAGGGGCAGGGTCCTGGAGGCCCTTTCATGCTCTGACATAGGTCTGTGGGCTTTGTGCTCAAGGCAGTGGAAAGCAGCATGATTTGATTGAATAGGATGGGTGGTTTGGAGGTGTGGGGAGAGAGCTCCAGGGTAGGTTCAGCGGGATAGGAGAAATCATAGTACACGTTGGATGATCTCATTCAGTCTTCACTCTGACCCTGATATCTATACCCTTGTCACCTCCACTTTACCATTTTACAGGGTAAGACACAAGCTTAGAGAAGTAAATCAATTTGTCTATAATTAGATGGCTGCCTAGTTAGTGGTGGGGCCAAGCCCAGCCTCCGTCTCTTCGTTTCACTCCCCTTTGCCGTCTCTCTGGAGGAGAAGCAATGACAAACCTAGGCAGTGTATTAAAAAGCAGAGACATCACTTTGTCGACAAAGGTCTGTATAGTCAAAGCTGTGGTTTTTCCAGTAGTCATGTATGGATGTGAGCTGGACCATATAGAAGGCTGAGCACCAAAGAATGGATGCTTTTGAATTGTGGTACTGGAGAAGACTCTTAAGAGTCCCTTGGACTGCAGGGAGATCAAACTAGTCAATCCTGAAGGAAATCAACCCTGAACATTCATTGGAAGGATTGTTGCTGAAGCTGAAGCTTTAGTACTTTGGCCCCCTGATGTGAAGAACCAGCTTCTTGGAAAAGACCCTGATTCTGGGAAAGATTGAAGGCAAAAAGATAAGGGGGTGGTAGAGGATGAGATGGTTGGATGGCATCACTGACTCAATGGACTTGGATTTGAGCAAACTCCAGGAGATGGTGAAGGACAGAGGAGCCTGGCATGCTGCAGTCCATGGGATTGGGAAGAGACACAACTTAGTGACTGAACAACGACGAAAGAGAGAAGTAGTTTCCAGGAGGCAGGCTGAGGAGTTTGACTAAAGAACAAGGTCAGGAAGAGCCTGGCAATGCTGAGGTTGTTTCTTTTCTGTTTCTCTCATGTTGTGCTGGTAAATCTAAAGCAGATTGCTTCTTGTTTTTTTGCTGCAGTAAATAAATGTTGCACAAATGCTCCCCACGGTGTCTTCTGGTTAAGCAGACAAACAGTGATATCAGTATCATTAGTTTGGAAATCAATGGCGGAGGCTTGGTAATTACTCACCAGAGAAACGTTTCAATTTACAAAAAGAGCTCAGTGCGTCCAGTTTCGATTATAAGGTCTCTTAGTACTGCAGTGTAATTGCGTGAAGCCAGTTCTCCTTTCATAATTAGTTTGAAGGCTTTATGTGTTAAATTCACCCTCAAATGTAAGGTGACATCTCTTCAACCCCAAGACCCTGTCTTTAAAACAGCCTGATTCAGCTATATGGGCTGAATACAGCCAGGAGGACTTAATGATGAGTTCTGGGGTTATTTTCCTAAGTCAGGTTATCCAAAATAGAATTATGAGGCCAGAGGAAAGCCATTTTAAAGCTCTTGACACACCTGGTCAAAGTGCTTTTTGAAATGTTCCAAAAGCATCCTTAAAATCTAGTGTACAGAAAAAGCTTTGAGTCCTGTTGGAAATCGGTCATTTAAAAACTCACCCATGACAGGTGAGTGGTGTATGGGTGATTCCTTTATTATAGGATTGGGAACACTTAGAAGTGGGGTGGAATTGCAGAAGGTGGAGTTGTAGTTACACTTGAGGAAGGGTTTTTATTATTGAAAGTTGCCTGGTTTAGAATCCAGATCTGCTCTTGTAGCGCTGGAAATAGCTATCTGGTAGTTTTGAGGCATTTATTCATTTATTCAGCCAACATTTCCTGAGTATCAACGTTGGCTGTGCCGGCCTGGCTCCAGGCTGATTGTAGGGGAAAATGACCTTTGGAGAACTGGGGATTCTATATCCAGTGTTTTCTGCATGAATTGGTATTGAAGGGAGTCACTGCATGGTAAACGAGGATCAATAAAATAACCAAACAGGGACTTCCCCGATGGTCCATTGGTTAAGACTGTCTTCCACCGAAGCAGATGTGGATTCGATTCCTGGCTGGTGAACTAAGACCCCACAAGTTTGTGGACCAACTAAGTCCCAATGCAGCCAAGTGAATAAGTAAATGAATATGAAAAGACCCAAAGACAGACTTGAACAATTTAATCCATCAGAAAGACGGCCTGCTTGCTGCAGTACACCTGTTTGGCATTTAACCAACTGGATGGAACTTCTATCTTAAAATCTTGAACAAATTCCTGTTTGTCCTGTTTTTATCCTAGGCAGTAATGGGGGTGGTACTGTGGTTTCTGGGATGAAGATGTGAAGATGAATTAGCTAATATTGTATAATATCTTTTCTTTTTTTAAATAAGGAGAATTAGTACTACTTTTTGGCTCCTTTTATTATGTCAGATTCATATATTGCTGCCTGTTTAGAAAGAACTTTTCGCTTATTTATAGTCATTTTCCCAAGTGCCTAGGAGGTGAACTTATAATCGGCTTTCCATTTTGCATATCAGGAAGTAGCAGCTTGGAGAGGGCATGCATTTTTTTTTTTTTTTTTTTAATTAACTTAAAAAAAAAGTTATTTAATTTTGGTTGCGCTGGGTCTTTGTTGCTCGGCATGGGCTTTCTCTAGTTGCATGCATGGATGGATTTCTCGTTGCAATGGATTCTCTTGTTGTGGAGCACAGGCTCTAGGGCTCTCGAGCTTCTGCAGCATGTGGGCTCGGTAGTTGGGGCACACAGGCTTAGTTGCCCCGTAGCATGTGGGATCTTAGTTCCTGGACCAGGTATCAAACCCACATCCTCCGCATTAGCAGGTGGATTCTTAACCACCTGACTACCAGGGATGTCCCAGGGTGTGCGTTTTCTTTCAAGACAAGTGTGACGGGTTTGAGCGTTGGGAAGGTGTGAAAGGTTGGAGACAAGGAGACTTAAATTCAGCTGTTGTAGTTGTTCCTTAGAGGAAACCGTGGCTCTGGGCAGAAGCTGTGACATGTTGGATGGAGAGGACTCACAGGTTGGGAATTAAGAGTTTAGAACTTGGTCGCTTGTTCAATAGGGTTGCAGGAGAGGGAGGCATCTAGATTGACCAGTTCTGGGATCTTCATTTATTTCTGCTCAGCCTATGAAGGGGCTATAAAAAATAAAAATATACAGGCCCTGTGTCAGTTGTTATATTCTGGGCAAACAGGGAAAAATGTCTGCACCTAGGAGATTAGAATTAGAATTTGAAAGGGGCTCTGCACTTCCCTGGAGAGTGTTATGAACCATTGTCTATCTTTTCAGAGAGGAAATTACTGTTGCATAGGAAAGATAGAACTAACCTGCTGTAGAGGGAAGGAATGATGAATGTTTGTCCCGAATGTTCAAGACCTTTAATCACAGCTGCTGATCTCTTTCCATGTGAACTATGTGTTCAGATGATTGAATCTGGAGTAGCTGTGCTCACGATTTATAATAGATAATTTCTGCAGTGATGGCATGTGGATGGTGTCCCATGGCCATTCTTTAAAGAGTGTGTTCATTATATAGGGGTTAGAAGTTTACATTTAAAACCAGAAGGGTGGACTTCCCTGGTGGTACAGTGGATAGGAATCTGCCTGCCATTGCAGGGGACATGAGTTCAATCCCTGGTCCAGGAAGATTCTGCATATGGTTGGAGCAACTAACTCCACATGCAGAACTACTGAAGCCTGCATGGTCCAAGGCCTGAGCTCTGCAACAAGAGCAGCTACCCCAGTGAGAAATCCAGGCAACCCCCGTGCATCACAATGAAGAATAGCACCCATTCACCACAACTAGAGAGAGCCTACGTGGAGCAATAAAGATCCAGTACAACCGAAGAAATAGTTCATGAAACCATAGGGGTTGTCTGTGGAGCTCTGAGCATGGTGGTCAGAGGCCAGTGTCATGCTGGGTCCAGTTCTGGATTTATGTGGCCTTGAGGGTAAGCAGATAAGCTGGTGATGTTTTATGGTGACAGGCTTTGGAGGCCAGCTGTTGCCACCTACTGTCAATTCTGGCATGGAGTAGGGAATTACAGTAATTCACTGTGGAATGACTTCAGAGACATTTAAATACTCTCAAGGTCAAGGTTAGTTCACTTTGCTCTACCATGAGACTTTCTTCTCAAGCTCACATCTTTGCTCTTGGGTCTGAAGCAGACTTAAAAAAAAGCCAAAGAATTCTTTTATTTTTAAATATTTTAGCAAAATCATAGCTGTACATTTTTTAAAGCAAATGCCTGGCATTAAAACTGATTACTTTCCTTATAGATAAGAACAAATGATTGATGTTTGTTTATAAATTTTTTTAGTTCCATCTGGAAAAATGTCTTGGAGAGCTCTATTAACAGCAGCAAAACTTTTCATTAACTTTGCTGTTTGATTATATTTAGTGATTTGGAATGCTAACTTTTAGGATGTGTATAAACTCACTGTGGGACTTGGGTGTCTCATTTAGTATATTTGACTACTCTAACGTGCTTTTTCACTGACTTCCTATTTTGGAAACGTCCCTGAAATAATAGAAGATAGAGAGGTTAATTCTGAATTTCATTGGTGTTTCATTGGTTTCAAGAGAAGCTTTCTCTTTCTTGAAAAAAATAATTTTATTTGTTTATTTTTGGCTGCGCTGGGTCTTCATTGCTGTGTGAGGGCTTTCTCTAGTTTTTGTGAGCGGGGCAGGTACTCTCTGGTTGCAGGGCGTGGACATCTCATTGTTGTGGTTTCTCTTGTTGCAGAGCCCAGGCTCTAGGGCACACGGGCTTCCGTAGTTGCAGCACGTGGGCTCAGTAGTTGTGGGGCATGGGCTTAGTTGCCCCTTGGCATGTGGGATCTTCCTGGAGTAGGGATCAAACCCGTGTCCCTGAATGGGCAAGCAGATTCTTAACCACTGGACCACCAGGGAAGTCCCTCTCTTTCTCTCTTTTTTAATGTTTAATCTTGTTTTACATTTTATGTATAGAGAACTTTGAGCATTCACTAGAATAGATAGAATGAGACAGCTAATCCCTATTCCCTTCCTGCCCGGCTTCAAACATGGACCATCTTCCTGCTTTCTGTATTAGTTTGACATAGACCTGAGACAGTATGTCATCTGTGAGCTTTTTAACTTTTAGGTAGAAAGGGGGCATTGCCGTGAGTGTCCTCACTGATTCACTGGGGGCTGGACATGGAGAATGGACAGAGCCTGAGGGTAGTTTAGGGCTTGGTGGCAGGGTTTCTGCCCAGGTGAGTTATGTCGGATTTCTGTAGCTCTTAGTGAGGTCTGATGAGTGTCTCCTCTAAAGTGTGACACAAGTCTTTGTATGTTGTCTCACAATTACTGGTTAGCACTTGAACCATCTTTCAAAGAGACACTGTATACACTTGTATACATGTATACACGTGTCATGAGCTTTAAAAAGAGGGGAAGAAATCAAGGACTTCCCTGGTGATCCACTGGTTAAGCATCTGCCTTGCAATGCAGGGAACACAGGTTGGATCCCTTGTTGCAGAACAAAGATCCCACATGCTGCAGGCAGCTTAAGCCTGTGTGCTGCAGCTACTGGGCCCCAGGGCCACAACGAGGGAGTCCATGTGGCACAAAGAAGGATGCCGCGTGATGCAATGAAGATCTGCGTGCCACAGCTAAGGCCCAACAGCCAACTAAATAAATATTAAAAATAAGAAAAAAAAAAAAGGAATCTCTCTTGTAGCTACTATCTTGCCTCTTTAAAAAAAACAAGAAGAGAGGAAGAAAGCAACATAAACAGTGAATGAGGGTCATTGTAATATGATGTCGCTGACAGAGACTATAGGACAAGCACGATGCATGGTGTTCTATGCAGTGATCATAGTTGGGCTGTGAATTTTCTAGTGGTCGGAGGCAAAAGGAAACCCAGGTTTATATTATCCTTCAGATTTCTATCACCGAAGACAGATTTCCACCATGGGATCTTCTAAAAGAAACCTTTGGGGCTATGGGTGGAGGTGGTGGAGTAACTTGACTTGTGAGCAGGTGGCCATCTGGGCAGCTCAAAGCGATTTTTGGACTTATTTTGGGAGTTTGCAGATGTTACAACCAGCAGTAGCCACAATTTAGTGAAGCCCTATGACGTATCAGGCATCATGCCAGGTCATTTCATTTCATTTAATCTTCAACACAATCCTGCTCCATGGATATTACTTTTCTTCCTTTTCAGGTGAGAAAATTGAAATTCAGAGAAATAACTTGTGAAAGGTGGGCAGCTGTCTGTATTCAGATTGTGAATACTGTTTGACATCTAGATAAGTGGATTATCGATTTATGTTTTGCGAATGTGTGTGTTTGACTATGTAGTCACCTTTTATAGGGGAAAAAATAGGTGCTGGTGTTTCTTTAGCTCACTGTGTGACTGGAAATGTGATCACTTGGGAGAAAACAGGTTTGTGAGGAGCGCTTTTATCCAAGCCACATGTGGATGACTGTCATGCTCTTATTTCCCTCGCGCATGACCAATGCTGGGTTTCATTCATTTCTTTTTAATACAGAGAGAAAAGGAGCAGCAGGAAGGGGAAACGAGTGTGATCAGGAGCACAGTGAAGAGTGAAGCCAGTGAAAGAAGAGCTATGATCACTCCTGCTCTCCGAGAAGCCCTTACTAAACAAGGTGAAAGTCCTCAGGAACTGTTACAGTACTATGCTCTTGAGTGTTCTGAGTGCACGCATACTAAGTCTCTTCAGTCGTGTCTGACTCTTTGTGACCCCATGGACTGTGGCCCGCTAGGCTCCTGTCCATGGGATTCTTCAGGCAAGAATACTGGAGTGGGTTGCCATTTCCTCCTCCAGGGGATCTTCCCACCCCAGGGATCGAACCCACAGCTCCTGCACTGCAGGCGGATTCTTTACCGCTGACCCACTGGGGAAGCCCTTAAGTGTTCTGATTTATCACTTAAAAAAGGAAACATAAAATAGGGATTGCCAAGAGGAAAAAAGATAAGTCCTGCTACGGTTGGCTCAGCTGTGGGTGGCAGTGGCAACTGTGGGTGTTTAAGGAGCCACAGTCTTGTTTCTGTGGATCACTTGTGTTTTGGCTGCTTGGACCAGCAAGCTTCGTCTTTGCTTGGTTTATTGGGTTGGTACTTGACCATCGGTGAGGCTCAGGTATGCAGATGGAAAATGCAGTCACTGGTTTCTTTACATAAAATTGTCTATTAAAAAAATTATTAAATGCAAAAAATACCATATGATGTTAGGCTGGGTTAATTAGAAATGTTTTATGTAGAAGTATATCTGGATTTCTGTGGTCCTACCTTATTAAGAAGGCTGCAGTTGAATGAATGAATAATCCTGGTTTGCTTGTAGAAGGAAGAATAGTAAATTGGGGATGAGTAGACTGACTTCCTTGCCTCCCTCCCTCTTTCTATAATTATTGAGATCCTTTTATGTAACAAATCTGGTTGTACAGAGGAACTTAAGATACTTGAAGTTATCTCCTTCAAGGAACTCTGGACCTATGAGAGGAGACAGACAAGAATATACAGATTTTATACATAGAAATATATATGCTTTTTCTTTTTTTTAATTTTTAAGGTTTTTTTTTTTTTTTTAATGTGGACCATTTTTAAAGTCTTCATTGAATTTGTTACAGTATTGTTTCTGTTTTATGTTTTGGTTTTGTTGGTCACAAGGCATGTGGGATCTTAGCTTTCTGACCAGGGATCCAACCCACACCCCCTGCATTAAGAAAGTGAAGCCTTAAACCCCTGGACCACCAGGGAAGTCCCTGTGTCTTTTAATTAGAGTAAATGAAAGTGATTTTTATAGTAGGTTTAAATCTGGCATCTTGCTGTTTGTTTTCTACTTGTCTTGTGGATTCTTTGATTTCCTTTCTCTTGTTGAACTATCTTCTTTTAGATTTTTTTTTTAATGATCCTCTTTTATATCCTTTGTTGGCTTATTAACTGTAGCTTTGTTTTGTTCCTCAGTGGTTTCTTGAGGTTTTGTACTATCCAGTATCACAGTATATCATCACATGGTGTTATACCACTTTATGTAAAGTAGAAGAACCTTCAGTACTTCTGTTCCCTCCCCGCAAACCTCTATACAGTCGTTTTGGTACATTTTATTTTTACATATGTTTTAAGCCCTGTAGTACATTGTTATTCTTTTGATTCAAACAGCGAATTCCCTATTACAGATTTAAGTAATTAGGAAGAAATCTTACATGTTGACTCATGTAGTTGCCACTCTTGGTACTTTGCCTTCCTCTGTGTAGATCCGTATTCTGTCTGATGGCCTTTTCTTCCTGCCTGGAGGACTTCTTTTAGCATTTCTTGTAGTGTGGGCTTGCTGGTGATGGATTATATCACCTTTTGTATATCAGAAAAAGGCTTTCTTTTGCCTTCATTTTTGAAGGATTTTTTTGTTATTTAATTTTTGAAGGATATTTATTGATGTGCCTAGAACTGTGAAAGTTTCATAGGCGTGTCCAATTCTTTGTGACTCCATGCACTGCAGCCTCCTGGGCTTCTCAGAGTGTCTGTGGGATTTCCAGGCAAGAACACTGGGATGGTTGCCATGGCCTCCTCCAGGGGATCTTCCTAACCCTAAAAATTGTAGGTTGGCAGTTTTCTTCTTTTTTGTGCTTGACGGGTGTTGTTCCGCCGTCTAGTGGCTCACATTGCTTCTCATGAGGCCTCTGTCGTCATCTTTTGCTTGTTCCTTTCAAATGTAATGGTTTTTACCCCCTGGCTAATTTTTTCTTCTAACTACTGATTTTGAGTGATTGTAATTATGTCTCAATGTAGCTTTCTTCATGTTTCTTTACTTGAGATTTGGTGAGGGTCTCACTTCTGTGGATACATGGTTTTAATTGGATTTGGACAAATTTTGGCCATTGTTTCTTCAAGTATTTTTCCACTACCCTGTCTCTTTCCTCTTCCCTGGGGACTCCAATAAATAGGCCTCTTGAATTTGACCCACAGCTCACAGATGTGCTTTTCATATTTTAAAATTATTTTGTCTGTCCTGCTTTACATTATTGGATAGTTTCTATTGCTGTCTTCAAGTTTAACTCAGTAATCTTTTCTTCTCTCATGTTGAATCTTCCCTTCTATCCAGTGCGTGTTCCAACTTAGAGGTAGTTTTCATCTCTAGAAGGTCAGTTTAAGTCTTTTTCTGTCTTCCATGTTTCCATGTCTCCACTTAACTTTTGGAGCCTATGGAATACAATTTTAACTGTTTCAGTGTCCTTATCTGCTAACATCTGTGTCATGTCTGGGCCAGTTTTTGTTACTGGAGTATTTTCCTCATTACTGGTCATGTTTTCCTAGTTTTTTTGCATGCTTGGTAATCTTTGGATGTTATTGTCGTTCACTTGCTAGGTCATTTTTACCTCTGTGACCCTGTGGACTACAATATGCCAAGCCTCTCTGTCCCTCACTATCTCCTGGAGTTCACCCAAGTTCATGTCCATTGAATCAGTGATTCAACCATCACATCCATTTCTGCCCTCTTCTTCTTTTGCCTTCAGTCTTTCCCAGCATTAGGGTCTTTTCTAATGAGTCTGGTATCTGATTGGATATCAGATCTAATTTTACCTTTTGGAGTGCTGGATAGTTTTGTATTCCTGAAAACATTTTTGAGATTTATTTTGGGACAAAGATAAATTACTTGGAAACAGCTTGAGCCTTTAAATCTTGCTTTTATGATTTGTTGGATGAGACCAGAGCTAATTTTTTTCCCCACCATTGAGGCAGAACCCTTCTATGTACTCTGTGCAATGCCTTGGGAATCTTGAAGTTATCTGTCTGCCTGGTAGGAACAGGCACAGTTCCCAGCCGACTGTGAGTACCAGGCGTATCTTTAATCTTTACAGATGGTTCTTTCCCATTGTTGGATAGTTTTTCTCTCACATGTGTACTAAGCAGTATAGGAATCCTTTGCCGAGTTCAGTCTCTGTGTAGCCCTTGTCTCTGCTGAACTCGATCCTGCAAACTTTAGCCACAAGGGTTCTCTAGACTCTACTTCTGTGTTCTCAGCTCAGGGAGAATGCTGAGCTCTATGTAGGTTCTCCCTCCCTGCTGCATAGCCTAGAAACTTCCAAGGCAATAAGCTTGGGTAATGGTAAGGCTCAACCTTGTTTGTTTCCCATCTCTGTTGGATCATCGTCCTTTGTTGCCAGATGTTTCATGTCTTGAAAACTGTCGTTTCGTATACTTTGTCCAGTTTTGGTATTTCAAGTGGGGATTATACCCTCTGTTACTCCATCTTGGGAAGAAGAAAAATCCTGCACTTGGATTCTTAGCAACTGCATAGTGTGAATTATGGTCAACTAAGGTCGTTTCATCCTGTGCTGTACAGTCTTTACCTACCTAAATGCAGATTTTTGTAGAACCCTGTGTATCTTGGGAGTTCAGTTCAGTCACTCAGTCATGTCTGACTCTTTGCGACCCCTGTGAATTGCAGCACGCTAGGCCTCCCTGTCCATCACCAACTCCTGGAGTTCACCTAAACCCATGTCCATTGAGTCGGTGATGCCATTCAACCATCCCATCCTCTGTCCTCCCCTTCTCCTCCTGCCCTCAATCTTTCCCAGCATCAGGGTCTTTTCAAATGAGTCAGCTCTTTGCATCAGGGGGCCAAAGTATTGGAGTTTCAGCTTCAAAATCAGTCCTACTAATGAACACCCAGGACTGATTTCCTTTAGGATGGACTGGTTGGGTCTCCTTGCAGTTCAAGGGACTCTCAACAGTCTTCTCCAACACCAGAGTTCAAAAGCATCAATTCTTCGGTGCTCAGCTTTCTTTATACTCCAACTCTCACATCCATACATGACCACTGGAAAAACCATAGCCTTGACTAGACGGACCTTTGTTGGCAAAGTAATGTTTCTGCTTTTTAATATGCTGTCTAGGTTGGTCATAACTTTCCTTCCAAGGAGTAAACGTCTTTTAATTTCATGGCTGCAGTCACCATCTGCAGTGATTTTGGAGCCCAGAAAAATAAACTCAGCTATTGTTTCCATTGTTTCCCCATCTATTTGCCATGAAGTGATGGGACCAGATGCCATGATCTTAGTTTTCTGAATGTTGAGCTTTAAGCCAACTTTTTCACTAGAAAGATGTAAAAAACTAGTAGAGTGTGATTTCTATGATAGTGCTGTGAGCAACATATAATGTAGGAGTCCAAAAAAGCTAGAATTTTCTCCGGGAATCTATAAAATGCTTATTCTGTATCTGAGATTAGCTTTTCATTTGGACTTGGTTCCATCTTCAAGTAGATAAGCAGTTCTTTATTTATATTCAAGATGTTTACATAAATGTGGAAGAGGATAAAAGACAAAGCCTCATAATATTGCCACTAGAGACTTGTAATCCAAATTGAATTTGTTCCATTAATCATCACACTGTGAACATGGGTGTTTAACCAGCCACTGATCCACTTATGCCATCATCCAGGCTGTATTTCTCCATTTGCCTCATTTGTCTGCAAGTCAGGGGTCTTTTTGTGCAAGAGACTCATGGTAATTGTAGTTTATTACTTGAAGCCTCATGAGAAACTTTATTAAATGCTTTCTGAAATCAGTATGTTCTACTTGTTTGCTCCACTAGTGTGTTAAAATAAGGAAATGTGATTGCTTTGGCATAGCTTTTCCATGTTTTTCAAGTCTCATGTGGCTCAAAAAATTTAAAAGCTAGGTTGTGGAGGGTGCTGAGAATTCATTTCAGGTTCCTAAAATTTTATTTTCCCATTTTTGAGGACAATATTTCTTTCTTTTAATCTCCTTTTGCCCATCTGATTCTTTATTTATTTTTGAAGATTATTGATGACAGTTCCCCAGTCGTTTTTTGTACAGAAATGCGTGGTTACTTGCTTTTGCTGTTTGTTGCAGTATATGGTTCTTTTTTATCTCTATAAATGTTCCTTGGGTCCTTGTAAAGCATGTGCTTCCTGTAGTTGTTGAGTGCGGTCTCTCTCTCTGTGCCCTTGATCAAGTTTACTTTGTTGCTTCAGATCTTAGGGCTCCACTGAGTTTTGATCTATGAGATCTGTTAGATGCTGAGAGATCTTAAAATCACTTCCTGTGATTTTGGATTGGCTTATTGTTTCTTTGTGTATTTTGAGCCTGTGTTATTAGATGCATATGTATTTTAAATTGTTGTACCGTCCTGGTCAGTTAAACCTTAGTGGCCTTGGGATTGTTGTCTGTTATTATTTAAATGAAGAAAAATGATTTTGCTACAGTTTTATAATCACTTTTAGAATATATACATGTATATAAAATCACTTTTTGATATAAGGCTTTGAATAATTTCAATTTTGTGTTCCCTGTTTTTTCATTCAGGTTATCAGTTGATTGGGAGCCACTCTGGGGTGAAGCTTTGCAGATGGACAAAGGTATTTGTTTTTGTTCAAATATTATTTCTGTTTTAGGCAACTTTTATATGGCTATTATATGCAATGCATTTTATCATTTTAAAGGGTTAATTTACATTTAATAAAGAGTAATGATTTTGAATGAATTAGTTACATGAGTTCAGCATGTTTTGATGGATGTAAAAAAATCCTTATCAAACACCTGAATTAAAGCTGTAGACTATTTTCCTCACCCCTACAGGTTTACTTATGACTGTCTCTGGGCAGTAGCCCTTGCCCTGACAGCCACGCAACAGTTGTTCTCTTTGGTCTCACTGTAGTTTAGTTTTGCCTGTTGTAGAATTTCACATGAATAGGATCATATAATGTGTAGCTTTTTGCTAATGGCTTCTTAAACTCAACATCAGGTTTCTCAGATTCACCCACATATAATGTGTATCAGTTCATTCCTTTTTGTTGCTGAATGCTATGCAGTAGCAGTATAGGCATGGTACTCAGGGAAGCCTCCGTGGCTCAGCGATAAAGAATCTGCCTGCAGGCAGGAGATGCAGGAAGAGGTGAGTTCAATCCCTGGGTTGGGAAGATCCTCTGGCGTAGGAAATGGCAACCCACTTCAGTATTCTTGCAGGGAAAATCCCAGGGGCAGAGGAACCTGGACATGACAGAGAGACTATACACACATATTCAGTATTATGAACATGCCACAGTTTTAAATCTGTTGATAGTTGTTTGGGTTGTTCTCAGATTTTAGCTATTAAGAATAAAATGACTGTGAATGTGTGTGTACAGTGCTTTTTTTGGGGTGAACATATGTTTGATTTCATCTGGGTGTATACCTAGGAGTGGAATTGCTAAGTCATGGGGCAGGTATATATTTAACTTTATAAGAAACTCCCAGTCTGTTTGCAGTGTGTTGTACTATTTTATATTTGCATCAGCAATTTAAGAAAGTCGCTATATTCTCTCACCATCATGTGGGATTATAAATCTTTTTCTGATTGTGAAGTGGTACCATTTTGGTTTTAATTTACATTTTGCAGATAACTCCTGTTGACGAGGAGCACCTTTTCATGTGCATATTGGCCTTTCATAGTTATGCCGCCTCTGTTCAGATATTTTACCCAAACAGAATTGTTTGACTTTGTATTATTGATTTGTAGGAGTTCTTTATATATTGTGGATATGAGAGGTTTGCCTGATGCACACTCTTGTTTTCTCTTAGTCTGTGGCTTCCTCTTTCATTTCCCTAATGGTGTCCTTTGAAGCTTTTAATGTGAATAAAATCTAATTTATCCTTTTTTCTCTTTTGGTTAGTACTTTTCCTATGTTAAGAAGTCTTTGTCAACTTGAAGGTCACAAAGACAGTTTATGTTTTCTTCTGGAAGCTTCATATACAGTTTTAACCTTTATGTTTAGGTCTTGAATTAATTTATATGAATGGTGTGAGGTAAGGATCAAGATTGTTCCTTTCCACCACCTATCACCTACATGGATATTCTGATGTTTTAGCACCATTTGTTAAGAAGGATTTTCCTGTCACCATTGAATTACTTTCAGGCCTTTGTAGAAAAGTCAGTCAGCTGTATATAGGCAGGCCTGTTTCTGGACTACTCTTATTCTGTTGCATCAATGTGTTTGTCCTTAAGCCAATACCACAATTGGCTTGACTACTGTGGTTTTGTAATAAGTTTGAAATCATGCAGTATAAGTTCTCTGTCTTGGTTTTTAATTTTCAAGATTGTTTCTTCTCTTCTGGGTCTTTTGTATTTCCATATACTTTTTAGGATCAATCTATGAATTTCTCTTGTATGTATTTATTCTGTTTTCTTATGTTCTGTGTTTGTCTATTTGTCATCTCTGTACCTCAGGGCCAATTACATAATTTCTTACTTTCTGTATTTTTTAAAAATATTTTTTTATTATTGTTTTTTATTTTTGGCTGTGCTGGGTCTTTGTTGCTATGCATGGGCTTTCTCTAGTTGCGGCAAGCAGGGGCTACTTACTCTGTAGTTGAGGTGGACGGGCTTCTCGTTGCGTGGCTCCTCTTGTTGCGGAGCATGGGCTTTAGGGCACACTGCCTCAGTAGTTGTGGCACGTGGACTTAGTTGCCTTGGGCCATGTGGAATCTTCCTGGACCAGGGATCAGATCCGTTTCCCCTGCATTGGCAGGTGGATGCTCAACCACTGGACCACCAGGGATATCCTTATTCTCTGTATTCTTGGTGCTCTGGCAGGCTCATAGAGACTGCCCCTCCCAGGCCTAATTGCTGAAGATTAACAACAGCTTGCCTTGAACATACCTTTCATCTGTGATTCTAAATCTGTAGCCTTCAGCTACCTCCTTATCTGACTCTCTCACACACCAAGCCAATATCTTCCCTGCCCTAAATCATGCCAGGCCTGATACAGAAAGCTAGAGATAGCCCTGTAGTCCAGAGCCCACTGGAATAATTCATATCAGCCAGTCCGGCATCATTTACCCTGCTCTGCCTTTCCTCTCCTAAGGAGACTCCAGTAAGGGCTGTGGCCCAGGCTTTTCCCTCACTTCTCTCTGCCTCCTGAACAAACCCTGTGTGGTATGATGTGCACCTTTCTCTCGGAATATGTAAGTAATATCTTCCTTCAATAGCATTGGCCTGTATTGGCACTCAGTCACCCTTGTGAATTAAACTCCCATGGATACAAATAAGAAAGCATTAAAATTGTTGTATTTTCTAATGAAAATGCAGTGACGTACAATATTATGTTAGTTTCAGGCATATCACATAGTTGACATTTGCATATATTATGAAAGGCTCACCACAATAAGTCTAGTAACCATCTGTCCCCATACAAAGTTATTACACTATTGTTGATGATATTCCTTCTGTTGTATATTTTATCCCTGTGATTTGTTTATAATAAAACTGGAGGTTTGAACCTCTTAGTTCCTTCACCTATTTTGTCCACCCTCTCTCCCCTCCCTTCTCTCCCTTCTGACCATGACCAATTCTCTGTATCTGAGGCTGTTTTCATTTTGTTTGTTTTGTTTTATAGATTGCACATATGAGTTAAGGTCATGTGGTGTTTGTCTTTGTCTCTCTGACTGACTTACCATAGTAGTCTCAAGGTCCATCCATGTTGTTGCAAATGTCAAGATTTCATTCTTTTTATGGCTGAGTAATATTACTCTGTGTGTGCGTGTCTATATATACATCTATCTATATCACAGTTTCTTTATCCATTCCTCTATCAATAAACACTAAGTTTACATCTGTATCCTGGCTCTCATAAATATTGCTGCATCGAACATTGGAGTACATGTATCTTTTCTGATTACTGTTCTTATTTTCTTTGGGTAAATATTCAGTAGTAAAATTGCTGGGTCATACAAAAGTTCTATTTTTGATTTTTTGAGGAACCTTGATAACTGTTTTCCATAGTGGCTGCACCCATCTACAGTCACACCAGCCATGCACGAGGGCTCCCTTTTCTCCACATCCTCACCAGCACTTATTATTTGTTGCCTTTTTGGTGATAGTGATTCTGAAAGATGTTAAGTGGTGTCTCATTGTGGTTTTGATTTGCATTTCCTTGAAAATTAGTGATATTGAGCATCTTTTCATGTGTCTGTTGGCTGTCTGCATTTCCTCTCTGGAAAAATGTCTATTCAGGCCACCTGCACATTCTTTAATTGGGTTGTTTGATTTTGCTGCTATTAAGTTGTGTGTATTTTTATGTATTTTGGATGTCAACCCCTTATTGGATATATTGTTTGCAAATATCTTGTCCCATTTAGTAGGCTGCTTTTTTGGTTGTTGAGAGTTTCCTTCACTGTGTAAAAGCTTTTTGGTTCAATACAGTCCCATTTATTTATTTTTGCTTTTGTTTCCCTTGCCTTACGAGACATATCCAAAAAATATTGCTAAAACTGATGTTGAAGAATGTGCTGCCTAAGTTTTCCTCTAGGAGTTTTATAGTTTCAGGCCTTACATTTAAGTCTTTGATCCATTTTGAGTTTATTTTTGTATATGGTGTGAGGAAATAGTTCATTTTGATTCTTTTGAATGTAGCTGTCCAGTATTCCCAACATCATTTACTGAAGAGGCTGTCTTTACCCTATTGTGTATTCTTGCCTCCTTTGTCACAGATTCATTGACCATACAAGTGTAGATTTATTTCTGAGTTCTCGTTTCTGTTCCTTGGATCTATGTGGGTGGATTGGAAACAGAAATGGTAGTAAGAGTAGTTAAAGGAAGTGAGATGGGCCTCACTTACTCTGACATTTTCAGAGTAAGATTTAAAGATGACAGGCAGTCCTCAAATAAGTAAGTTCAATTTCAAATAATTATTGCAAGATAGATTTCTCATCACTGTGCTGTAAAAATTAGCAATACATAAAATGACCACAATAACTTCTTAAACAACTTTGATTTGTGAGAGTCCTGTATTTCATGTCTTAATATTTCATATGTTAACTTAATATTTGGTTTCAAGTCTACCCAAAGCCTCTCAAGTCTCTTGTGTACTGTTTTTATGGGAGACACCTACACATATAACCTGGGATACATGTATTGTGTTAGTGACTTAAATACTAGAAGCAGCATTATTCTCCGTGGTGTGGGTTTTCAAAATGGTGAAATTTCTTACAAAAGCTTCGCACCAAAGAAAGTGTTTTCTGTCCTCATTTTCCACAGTAGCTACATTCCTGGAAAATTCAATGTACGACAGAGTGTTCAGAAAATACTTTACCTGTAAAATGAAGTTGGAATCTAAGCGTGGAGGATTATAATCAGGTTTTTCACAAGTACGGAGGTGTCATGCGTCATTTGGAAGGAAGTGGCTAATAAGACCCTTTGTGTGTGTGGGAGGGTGGGGTGGGTGGGGAGGGCTATCTTAAACATTACAGGAGATGTGAAAATCTTGCCCCTCCCCTCACTTATTGCCAGTAGTGCCTCCCAACCATTTTGATAACAATAGTATTTCAGGGAATTTCCAGAATACCTCCAGATAGTGTGGACCCCGTTGAGAACCTCTGCCCCAGTCCATTTTCATTGCCATCCTTGAAGTTCAGGTTGTCCTCCTGAACATTGCAGCTAGGTTTTTTTCCCCTCTACTTCTGACCTCCAGTGAATCCCCTCCCCTACCTGCTCAATTTATCTGACCTTAACCAGGTTAATCTCTGAAGTTCATTTCTCATTTAGCCATTCTGTTCTCTGAAGCCTTATGGTAGCTCTTCATTACTTCTTACTCAACGTATCAATTGGGATGTGTAATAGGCATCTTAAACTTAATGTGTCAGAAACAGAATTCCCTAAGTCTATTCTCTTCAGTCTTCACTCCAGCGATTTATGACAACATTGTCCTTTCAGTTACTCAGGCCAGAACCCTGGGAGTCATTTCTGTTCTTCCGTTGTTTTTCTGTTTGTTTGCTTTTGTACCCTCCCACATCTGTTCCGTGAGCACGTCTTTTCAAACTATATCCAGAGTATAACTACTTTTCAGCATTTATACGGCTATGCCTGGATCCAAGTCACTGTCATATGTTCCTTTTATTATTGTAAGTGATCTCCTAACTGCTGTTCCTGATTCCACTCAGTCATCTCCACTGCTGTTCCCTGCGCAGCAGTTGGATGCCTCAGATCATGTAACTCTTTTACTCAGAACTCCCAGGGGTTCTAATCTCTCTCAGAACCAAACCCTGAGTCCTTACAGAGGCCTCCAAGGGTCTGATCTTCCATGCTTCATCTCACCTTACTTCTTGCTGTTCCCCGAATACACTGAACTCAGACTCCTCCCTGGCTTTCTGGTCTCTTGTCTGCTCACTGAGATCTCTGCTCAGTGAGCCTCTATCAGAGAGGCTGTCCCTTGACCACCTTTTTAAAATAACAGCCTTCCCCTGGTCCCCTGACACTGCTTGGAATTTCTCCATAGCACTTTCTCCATAGCACTGTTATCAATTAACAAATTAGGTCTTGCTTATTAACTGTCTCCTCTTTCCCTTCTCATCTCCTCCCCAACCTAAGAGTCTTCATTTTTCTTTCCAATACTGAAAACAGAGCATAGCATGTAGTAATTACTTAGTAAACATTTGTCAGATGACAGAATTATATAAAACCCTGAACCCGAGGAAGACCCTCTCTAGTATGGTTCTGATCTACTTGTTTAGCTTTGTTTTCTGTTTTAACCTTCGTACATCCTGTGCTGCTTCTCTTCCCGCCTCTGATCTCGACCTGGCTGAATCCTCCCCATCTGTCCCAGTCAGGAAAACAGAAACCACCCTGGGTATTTTCACAAGAACAGATTTAATAAAGTAAATTAACTGAATGCTTACAAAGCCATTGAAAGGCCTGGGGTAATGAAGGTCAGAGAGAACTGCTCCTTGCTCGGAGAAAGTTGAGAAGTGCTGGGCTCGCAGGACACTGCTGGAAGTGACCTGAAACGCTGGCAACATTAAAGCAAATGTGTCCCAGGAGCTCGCTTGAAGCCGCTTCGGACTCAGTGTTTGTTGTACGCCCTTGTGTCTGCCAGCTGCTGCCAGTGAAGAATAACGATTTTTCCTTTCTCGCCATCTAAGTCTTGGCATAAGTGCCTCTCACTGGTGGAGTCTAAATCAGAACCCCTCAGACAAGGGAATCTGAGAAATATGGTATTGGGGCTTCTTAGCCCCTACTTATAAGGGGAGGCACAGGACTCAGTATTAATAGCACCTCTTTAGATGCTTAGCATCTGTACACCCCCTTCTACCTGTATTTACATTTTTAAACCATAATAAAAACAAAACATTTGCTCTCCCTAAACTGTTGTAATTATTACTCATGCAAGGGAGGATGTATTCATTCTCTCCCTCTACTCTCTTTTGAGATCCTCTGCCTAAGGATGCAATTATAAGGTTGACCACCACTGACCTGTCTTACATAAAATAGTTGGAGGGGAGGAAAGATAATTATGTATATCCAAGCAAGAAAGACAGTATGTATATTTGCAACTGCTCCTATTTGTACTTGGTCACTTGGTCATAGTTGGTATTTCTAACTTCCTTCCTCCATGAGGCAGGCCACGTTTCCTTTGTGTTGTATCACTACCTCAATGTGATGCTTCTTTGCAGAGGTGAGTGATTCTGCCAGTGAAGAGTCTGAGCCACTAATGGCTCCTCCTGTAATCTTCTCTTAACTTCTCCGACTGTAAAGGAGAATATTAAGGGCTTCCCAAATGGCAACCCACTCCAGTACTCTTGCCTGGAAAATCCCATGGACAGAGGAGCCTGGTAGGCTGCTGTCTATGGGGTCGCTAAGAGTCGGACACGACTGAGCGACTTCACTTTCACTTTTCTCTTTCATGCATTGGAGAAGGAAATGGCAACCCACTCCAGTGTTCTTCCCTGGAGAATCCCAGGGTCGGGGGAGCCTGGTGGGCTGCCATCTATGGGGTCGCATACAGTCAGACACGACTGAAGCGAGTTAGCAGCAGCAGCAGCAGGTGGCTCAGGGGTAAAGAATCCACCTGCAATTCAGGAGACACAGGATACATGAGTTTGATCCCTAGGTCGGGAAGAACCCCTGGAGGAGGAAATGGCAACCTGTTCCAGTATTCTTGCCTGAAAAATCCCATAGACAGAGGAGCTTGGTGGGCTACAATCCATGGGATCATAAAGAGTGAGACATGACTGAGAACACATGCACAAAGAGATGTCTTGGAGGTCCCCTTGGTTCCTGAGAAAATTTTTGTTTCTGTGACATGAGGAGCTCAAAGGGACCAGGGGCTAGTATTAACTGTCAAGAACTATGGAGGGTCTCCTCGTTCAGCCTCCTTACAAGCCAACATATTCACCTGGTAGAGTTTCTTAGATGCTGGTGGAGGACCCAGGACTCCCAGGTCAAAGACAAAGAACAACAGGCAGATTGAGATTCATGACCAGGTCAGGAGACAGATTACTGATGCTTCCTGCTCCTCTGTCCTCCCTAAGTCCTCCTCCTGTTTGTACTTTTTTTTTTTTTAACAGTTTGCTTAACCAGTTTAGAATTTATTTTGCTCTGTAGTATGAAACAAATCTCTAAATCAGGGGTTATCAAACATTTTCTTAAAGGGCCACATGGTGACTTTTAAAGGTTTTTGGGTCATATGATCTTGTTGCAGCTTTTCAGCTATGCCATTGTAGCCCCAAAGCAACCATCAGTTCAGTTCAGTTCAGTTCAGTCGCTCAGTCGTGTCTGACTCTTTGCGACCCCATGAATCGCAGCACGCCAGGCTCCCTGTCCGTCACCAACTCCCGGAGTTCACCCAGACTCACGTCCATCGAGTCAGTGATGCCATCCAGCCATCTCATTCTCTGTCGTCCCCTTCTCCTCCTGCCCCCAATCCCTCCCAGCATCAGAGTCTTTTCCAATGAGTCAACTCTTCGCATGAGGTGGCCAAAGTACTGGAGTTTCAGCTTTAGCATCATTCCTTCCAAAGAAATCCCAGGGCTGATCTCCTTCAGAATGGACTGGTTGGATCTCCTTGCAGTCCAAGGGTCTCTCAAGAGTCTTCTCCAACACCACAGTTCCAAAGCATCAATTCTTTGGCACTCAGCTTTCTTCACAGTCCAACTCTCGCATCCATATGACCACAGGAAAAACCATAGCCTTGACTAGATGGACCTTTGTTGGCAAAGTAATGTCTCTGCTTTTGAATATGCTATCTAGGTTGGTCATAACTTTCCTTCCAAGGAGTAAGTGTCTTTTAATTTCATGGCTGCAGTCACCATCTGCAGTGATTTTGGAGCCCAAAAAAATAGTCTGACACAGTTTCCACTGTTTCCCCATCTATTTCCCATGAAGTGATGGGACCAGATGCCATGATCTTCATTTTCTGAATGTTGAGCTTTAAGCCAACTTTTTCACTCTCCACTTCCAACCATAGATATAAGTAAACAAATGTGGGTGACAGTATTCCAACAAAACCTTACCTACAGAGACAGGCAGTAGCCTGACTGGCCCATGGGCTGCAGTATATTGAACACTGCATTGAACTCTTCATCCCCTGTCAAAAATGGAAGACTGAAATTTTACCCAGACTCTGTGTTTACTAAGCCTTAATCTAGCAACAGAAGCCCACTCGGTTAGGTTGTATGCAGTGGGAGTCCCTCTAATAGATTCTGGTGAGCCCAGAACCACTCACAAAGGGGTCAATTGGGAGCCCCACTAATAATAAGCAGCTGGGACAAATGCTCTTCTTCCCTGTTGGACCATGAATTTCCCCCTCCTGGTAAGAGATATCAGATGGTCAAGTAAAAATGAAAAGAGAGAGACCCTCTTCTTACCACCTTACTCCTGCAGTAATCGACCTGGCCTGTGACATGTTCTCTGTGCCTGCTGGGCCCAAGACTCCTTTCCTTCACTGAGACATAGCATGGTGGTTGGGTGGCAGTCCCCTCCACAAGAAGTGTCCTGTCTAGGGAAGCCAAGCTTCTTTATTCTTGTTCTGAGACTCCCCTCTCCCATTCAGAGTTACTGGGGCTATCCAGGCCCCTTGGCCAGAGGAACTCTGCCAAATAAGCCGCCTGTATGGGAACCCTGCTGGCCTGAGATTCCCCTCCTCCATGTGAAACCTCTTTCACCCCCTCTAATGGTACCAGCTGAGATCAGTGGGAGCCCAAGCAAAATTACATTGCAAAGCCTCTGAAAATTAAACTGCCATTGGAGCCACAGCATACAAAATAGTCCAGGACCTGCAAGCTCAACCTAAACCAAGTGCCTGCTGCTAAAATGAAAGAATGAAACAGAATTTAGAGCCTCCTAACATAGTAGACAAAATGTCTAGGATGCAGTGAAAAAAATCACCTGTCATTCCAAGAACCATGAAAATCACAACTTGAGCAAAAAAAGATAATGAACTGACACCAACACCAGATGAATCAGATGGTGGAGTCATCTGACAAGGATTTTAAAGCAGCTGTCATAAAAATGCTTCAGCAATCACTTACAAAGTCTCTTGAAACAAATGAAAAAATAAAAAATCTCAGCAGAGAAATGCAAGTTATAAAAGGAACCAAGAGGGAATTATACAGTTGAAAAAATACAGTAGCAGAAATAAAAACTCACTGAATGGGTGCAGTAATAGAGTGGAGATGACAGAGGGTAGAGCCAGGGACTTTACCAATTAACAGAATGATCTGTGACCAGGGCAAGTCAATAGAATTTACCCAACTTGAATAGCAGAGAGAATAAACTCCAATAGGATAGAACCAAGGAAATCCACATGAAGATAACCTTACAATTAATGATCTTAAAGCTAAAGAAGAAAAAGATCTTGAAAGATGCTACAGATAAACAGTGAACTAACATCAGTTTGACATCAGATCTCTCATTTGAAATCATGGAGGCCAGAGAAAAGTGGCTCATGTTGTTCAAGCGTTGAAAGAAAATACCTGTCAATCATGATTTCTGTGTCTGGCAAAACTATCCTCCAAAATGAAGATTAACTAAACACATTATCAGATTAAAAAAAAAACTGAGTCTGTTTCTAGCAAATCTGCCTTAAAGATCAGTTAAAGAAGCTATTCAAACCTAATGAAGTGATGAAAGAAAGATTCTTAAAGCATGAGAAAGCAAAGCAGAATGATGAAAAGAGCAGAAATATGAGTACATACAGTAGTTATGATCATTTTCCTCATAATTTTTATAATCATATTTGATGATTGAAGCAGAATACTTAAAATTTTATTTATTTATTTTTATTTGGCTACACTGGGTCTTAGTTGCGGCAGGTGGAATCTTTAGTCTTCATTGCAGCATACAGAACCTTTAGTTGAGGCATGCAAATTCTTAGTTGCAGCATGTGGGATCTAGTTCCCTGACCAGGGATCAAACCTGGGCCCCCTGCACTGGGAGCTTGGAGTCTTAGCCACTGGGTCACCAGGGAAGTCCTAAAACAAAAATTTTAACACCATGTGATACTCAGGACAATGATATATAATTTAAAAGAGAAAATGAAAGGGATCTGTATGGAAGTGATGTTTCCACATTTCACTTGAAGCTGGTAAAATTTTTTTACTAGTAGACTTGGTGGGTCATGTATGTATATTTTTATACTCAGAACAACCACTACAAACACTATCTCAGTGAAAGTCACTCAGTTGTGTCCGACTCTTGCGACCCCATGGACTGTAGCCCTCCAGGCTCCTCTGTCCATAGGATTCTCCAGGCAAGAATAGAGTGGGTTGCCATTTCCTTCTCCAGGGGATCTTCCCAACCCAGGAATCAAACCTGAGTCTCCAGCATTGCAGGCAGATTGTTTTCCAACTGTGCTTTGAGGGAGGGGCTATGAGGAAAGCCCACAAACACTGTACATAGAGATAAAATAAAAAATAAAAAATAAAGATGGAATCCTAAAAATGTTTAAGTAATCTGCAGGAAATCAAAAGAATAACAGGAATGAGAATCAGAGGGAATACGCAGGAAACAAATAATAAAATGGTAGGCTATTTTAGTGCATAAGTAATTACTTCAAATGTAAATATTCTAAATATATCAATCAAATGATAAAGATTGGCAGAGTGGTTCTTGCTTGCTTGCCATTTCCTCCAACTAGCCCCTCCGTGCGTAGGGGCTCTGTCTTATTAGTCATTGTACATTCAACACACAGTATGCTTAAAGTACATTAACTGATTGGTAAATAATGAATGAAACACGCAGGGCTTCAACTTTGTTTCTCCATTGCCATAATATTTAGTGGTAATTACTCTGTAACTTTTGCATATGGTGGACATTTTAGTTTTCAGGGCTACTTTGGAACATGTGAATATTTTGTTTGCCTTCTTGAATATTTTCTTGGGAACTTGGAAGAGCGTTTGTAGAAACAGTTATCCTGTACAGCATTTTCCCTTCACGCCTTTTTTTTTTTTTTTAGTGAAAGGATTAAGTGAAGCGGACAGGGGGACCTCTTTTATCAGGACAAAAGATAAGACTTTTTGGTCAACTGACATAGTAACAAGCTGGTAGATTTTATGTGGGCAGCACTGTAATATCATTACACTGATATATACTGTACACTGATCCATATGTATAAAGGCTTGCCAGCTATGTTTCCTCGTTCATTGTTCCTATTGTTAATTCCATAATTTTCAGTCACTTAGCTCAAAATCGCAGTTATCTTGGACAACTTCCCGTTTGTCCCTCTAATTGGGACCATACCTCTTCAGTTCCCTTTGCCTTTCCTCCGCCAATTTAGAGCAAAGTCACCAGGTCCTTTTTTGCATTAACCTCCTTACAGGTTTCACTTTTTATTGAATCAAGCCCATCTAACAGAGCTCCTGGATGGATCTTTCTAATGCTTGCCACAAGGAGCTCCATGGTATCTTGTGATCCCAACCCTGAGTTGATCTGCAGTATTTCTTCAAGTGGCCATTCTTACAGTGGTTTAATCAATAGCATTGTATTCTTTTCTGGAATAATCTATTTCTTGTGTACATGCTGCTTGTCCCCTCAACAGTCTCAACTCCCCTCTATGTTCAAATTCTACTGTTGGGTTGACATAGAATGTGCTCCAGGTTTCATTACTTTACTCACCCTCCTTATTCAATATGGAGATAATTCTTTCAGGTGAATGCTACTTCCCCCTTTTCTGGGAGCTTTATTTCTCCTTTGGCATTATATATTATTGTACTAATATTGGAAGCAGGTGAATGGATTTGAAAATGAAAGTATCCATGGTCCTCCCTGTGGAGCTTTCAAAATTAATGAATCATAGGTTTATCTCATTAGGGTTTAGAAAACCCAGAGCATTATCTAAATCCGAACGCCATCAAAGCAATCTAATGCTATAATGTTAGTTTTCTGTCTCATGCAGATAACTGGTAAGGGGTATTTATACTCCTGAAACACTTGGTTTCTTCTTTAAAATGATGCCCTGGTATTTTGTTTCCTTGCTTTGAGGATCTTGTTCAAATTATCGTTTGTTTTTTATGTTCACAGTCCATGCTCCGAGGGAGAGGAGGTTGCTATAAACATACATTCTATGGCATTGAAAGCCATCGTTGCATGGAAACTACCCCGAGCTTGGCATGTGCAAATAAATGTGTCTTCTGTTGGCGGTAAGTAAAAATGAATGGCCCTGGTGATCAAATATGTAACGTTGTGCTGAGACTGAAAAATCCTAGGAGTTTATTATGCTGTTAACCTGTTCTTTCCTATTTTGATAGTGGTGTCATTAGCTAGTCAGTGGTATAGATTGGTTTAGATCGAAAATCTCTACTTTCTGTAACTCACTATATCTGTTTATGTAGCTAATTCAGTTGATTGTATTTTAGGTTCTCATTATTTCATCCTTTTTTTTAAAAAAAGTTTCATTGAATCATAAAAGTAATCTACTTTTACATAGAAAATTTTAAAAACCATTAAAAATTATAAAGAAAAGCAACAATTCAAGCATCCAGGGAAAACACTTTTAATGCTTTGTAGTATTTGCTTTCTGTTCTTTTTCTCCCAAAGTCTTTCATTTTTAAAAATACAGCATTTTCTACTTTCTGTTTTATATCCTGTTTTTATTTTTTAAATATAAGACTCATTCTCTGTCATTAGAATTTTATATACATAAGCTTTTTATTTTGAAACAATTTTAGTTTACAGAAGATTTCCAACGACATTTTCCAACTTCTCTTAATGTTCAGACTTTATGTAACCATGGAACAACTATCAAAATCAAGAAATTAACATTGATGCAGTGTTATTAATCAAATTGGAAACTGACTTTCATTGGTTTTCCCACTAAATTCAATTCAGGATCCTACATCAAATTTAGGTTTTAGGTGTGATGTCTCTTTAGTTATCTACAGTTCTTTAATCTTTCCTTGTCTATAATGACCTTTACACTTTTGAAGAGTATTCAGTTCATTTCAGTTCAGTTGCTCAGTCGTGTCCAACTCTTTGCGACCCTATGAATTGCAGCATGCCAGGCCTCCCTGTCCATCACCAACTCCTGGAGTTCACTCAAACTCACGTCCATTGAGTCGGTGATGCCATCCAGCCATCTCATCCTCTGTCATCCCCTTCTCCTCCTGCCCCCAATCCCTCCCAGCATCAGAGTCTTTTCCAATGAGTCAACTCTTCGCACGAGGTGGCCAAAGTACTGGAGTTTCAGCTTTAGCATCATTCCTTCCAAAGAAATCCCAGGGCTGATCTCCTTCAGAATGGACTGGTTGGATCTCCTTGCAGTCCAAGGGACTCTCAAGAGTCTTCTCCAACACCACAGTTCAAAAGCATCAATTCTTCGGTGCTCAGCTTTCTTCACAGTTCAACTCTCACATCCATACATGACCACTGGAAAAACCATAGCCTTGACTAGACGAACCTTTGTTGGCAAAGTGATGTCTTTGCTTTTGAATATGCTATCTAGGTTGGTCATAACTTTTCTTCTAAGGAGTAAGCGTCTTTTAATTTCATGGCTGCAGTCACCATCTGCAGTGATTTTGGAGCCCAAAAAAATAAAATCTGACACTTTTCCCACTGTTTCCCCATCTATTTCCCATGAAGTGATGGGACCAGATGCCATGATCTTCATTTTCTGAATGTTGAGCTTTAAGCCAGCTTTTTCACTCTTCACTTTCACTTTCATCAAGAGGCATTTTAGTTCCTCTTCACTTTCTGCCATAAGGGTGGTGTCATCTGCATATCTGAGGTTATTGATATTTCTCCTGGCAATCTTGATTCCAGCTTGTGCTTCTTCCAGCCCAGCATTTCTCATGATGTACTCTGCATATAAAATAAGCAGGGTGACAATATACAGCCTTGGCGTACTCCTTTCCCTATTTGGAACCAGTCTGTTGTTCCGTGTCCAGTTCTAACTGTTGCTTCCTGACCTGCATACAAATTTCTCAAGAGGCAGATCAGGTGTTCTGGTATTCCCATCTCTTTCAGAATTTTGCACAGTTTATTGTGATCCACACAGTCAAAGGCTTTGGCATAGTCAATAAAGCAGAAATAGATGTTTTTCTGGAACTCTCTTGCTTTTTCCGTGATCCAGCAGATGTTGGCAATTTGATCTCTGGTTCCTCTGCCTTTTCTAAAACCACCTTGAACATCTGGTAGTTCACAGTTCACGTATTGCTGAAGTCTGGCTTGGAGAATTTTGAGCATTACTTTACTAGCGTGTGAGATGAGTGCAATTGTACGGTAGTTTGAGCATTCTTTGGCATTGCCTTTCTTTGGGGTTGGAATGAAAACTGACCTTTTCCAGTCCTGTGGCCACTGCTGAGTTTTCCAAATTTGCTGGCATATTGAGTGCAGCACTTTCACAGCATCATCTTTCAGGATTTGAAATAGCTCAACTGGAATGCCATCACCTCCACTAGCTTTGTTCGTAGTGATGCTTTCTAAGGCCTACTTGACTTCACAGTTTAGGATGTCTGGCTCTAGGTGAATGATCACACCATTGTGGTTATCTTGGTCGTGAATATCTTTTTTGTACAGTTCTTCTGTGTATTCTCGCCACCTCTTCGTAATATCTTCTGCTTCTGTTAGGTCCATACCATTTCTGTCCTTTATCTAGTCCATCTTTGCATGAAATGTTCCCTTGGTATCTCTAATTTTCTTGAAGAGATCTCTAGTCTTTCCCATTCTGTTGTTTTCCTCTATTTCTTTGTGTTGCTTGCTTGCTTGCTAAGTTGCTTCGGTCGTGTCCGACTCTGTGCGACCCCATAGACGGCAGCCCACCAGGTTTCCCTGTCCCTGGGATTCTCCAGGCAAGAACACTGGAGTGGGTTGCCATTTCCTTCTCCAATGCAGGAAAGTGAAAAGTGAAAGTGAAGTCGCTCAGTCGTGTCCAACTCTAGCCACCCCATGGACTGCAGCCTACCAGGCTCCTCCGTCCATGGGATTTTCTAGGCAAAAGTACTGGAGTGGGGTGCTATTGCCTTCTCCGTTTCTTTGCATTAGTTAGGTATATTTGGATTTTGGGACAAAAACCCATAGAAGTGATGTAACCTCTTAGCATATCATATTAGGGAGTACTTCTAACTTTTATTATGGATATGTTTTGAACAAAAATAGAGTGAATAGTATAATGAATCTCTATGTACATTTGTTAAATCATTTCCAGTCATGTTCCGTTTACCTACCCTAGTTCTCACTATTTCGATGCAAATCTCAGCCATTATTGTTTTATCTTATACCTACTTTGATTGACAGATAATATTTTAAAAAAGGCCTAAAAAAAAGAATCTAATATCATCATCATCCCATCATAAGTTCTTTTACATGGTTTCCCTTTTCTAGTTATCTAGGGATATAGTGAAGAAACAAAAACAAAAACTGAAAAATATCTTTTCAGACATTCTGTTAAATCATTGGTTCTCAACTGGGGCAAAATTTCTATTTTTCATCTTGAGGGGAAACTTGGGGCATTTGACCATGTCTGGAGACATTTTTAATTGTTGTAATGGAAGGAGGTGCTGCTGGTGCCTAGTGGGCAGGGGCCAGGGATGCTCTTAAACACTCTGTAACACATAGGACAGCCCTTCACAGCAAAGAGTTATTGAGTTCAAAATGTCAGTTGTGCTGAGGTTGAAAAGTCATGTGTGCGGTGGTCTAGGGATGTGTAGCATAAGAGCTTCACAACAGTATATTTGCTGTTTCTATTATATTTTTTGGCTGCTGTTGGCATAAATTTTACTTTTATATAAGCTGTAAACACAGCATATCAGTACTCTGTTTTAGTTGTACTGTCAGTTGTTTTTAGAGTAATTAAAAGGAAAATAAACTTTATCTTTCCATATTTTATTTTCTTTTTTCAGCACTCATCATTTCTTTGAGTAATCTTAAGTTACTATCTGGTGTCTATTTCTTTTGCCTGAGTGATTCCCTTTAATATACTCTGTAGTATAGGTTTGCCAACAAGGAAAACTCTCAGATTTTTGTCTGCAAAAGTCTTTCTTACTCCATTTTTGGAAAGATAATTGCACTGGGTATAGAATTCTGAGTTGACAAGTTTATTTCCTTTAAGCATTCTCTCAGGTGTCATTATAGTGTCATCTGGCTTGCTTGTTTTCTGATGAGTTGTCAGAAATAATACCAATCTGTGTCCTTAAGTAATGTGCCCTTTTTCTCTTACTTGAAGATTTTCTGATTTTCTTTTGTTTTCATTAGCTTAGATACTGTATTTTTACACTGTCTTTAAATATTCTGGTTGTTCTGCAAGCTTCTTGGATCTGTGGTTAATTGTTTCTCATTAACTTTGGGAAATTGTTGGCCGTATTTTTTCGACATCTTTCTCTACTTTATTTTGTGTTTCCCTTCTGGGATTTTAATTATTATATTTTGGCTCTGGGATTCCAATTATGTATATTTTGGACCTTTTGATAATTGTCCCACAGCTCTTGGATGCTGTGTCTTTTTTTTTTCCCCACTTAAAATTTTATGTGTGTTTTAGTTGGCTTAATTTGTTCTCTCCAAGTTTTTTTTTTTTTTTTTACCTCTTTCCTTAGCTGTTGTAGTTTACTGTTGAGCCTGTCGAAGTCCTATTTTTTTCGTGTTTAGTATTTCTATTTGATTATAACTTTCCTCTCTGTGCTGAATTTACCCATTTGGTCTTGTATGTTGTTTACCTCTTTCTATTAGGACTTGTAACATATGGTAATCATAGTTCTAAAAATATAACCTGTCAGATACTTTCACCCCTTGTGTCAGAAGAGTTTGGTCCTATTGATTGCTTCGTCTCTTGGAAATGTATTGTTTTCTTGCCTTTTTGTATGCCTCTTATTTTGTTTTTTTTTTTGAAGTCCAACATTGTTAGAGACTGAGATGACTGTTTTTTGCGTGTGGAAATTGGCACCCCTTTCCTTTCTGGGGTCCTTTAGAGATACCTTGAGTGTTGCCTGGGGTTTGCTGGAGGTTTTTCCCTCCGTGACTGATCCATCCTAAGCTTTAGGTCTTCCCATTGCCTCTCAGAGAGAGTCTTGAAACAGTATTGTACTGGTGGTCATTGCTGGATGCTTGTTAGCCTGGTGGTGTGTGGCTGGGAGAGAGGGGTACATGTTGTATTGTTCTGATTAAGCCTCAGTCTTGGCCAAGCATTTCCCTTGTCCATCTGTCTGTCTGTCCTAGATGTCATGACTCAAAATAAGTTGTGAAATATAGCTGTAGATAGCTGAGCTTTTAGGAGAAAACCAACCTGGATTTTATAATTATATGGACTCCCTCATAGCGGGTGACTAGCTGAGAGTTAACAGAGTTCTGAAGAACTTTTGCCTCTCTTTTTCCTAGGCACCACACCAATCCAGTGGGTACCGAATGGCGGTGGAAAATGGACCAACCTGAAATGATCTTGAAGGAAGCCATTGAGAACCATCAGAACATGATCAAGCAGTTTAAAGGTATTTATCTTCCCTCTACAAAGGAATGCTAATAGCTTGAATTAAATTGGCAGAGGAATTGCCTCCTTTGGCAGAATGTTGTCCCTGCTGGCAAATTCTTGTGTAGGAAATCGAAAACTTTGTAGAAATACTATATATACTTTGGCCTTTGTAGTTTTCACTGATAACTTTATATATATCATATGATGGGAGAACTAAAAAATTAATTCAGAGCTTAGCTATTTTTAATATAGTGCATTCAGCTTGTAAATTTTGGCTGGGAATGTATCATCATTCCTCCTAAAAACTTTTGCTATTGTGCTGTGTTGGATACAAAGCAACCTTGTGATTCGACTGATAATTTTAGATCATTCAACTGATAAGTAATACCAGTTAGATAGTATTAGGAAGGCATTTTTGAATAAATGCTGTACAAAAAAGGAGGGTTAATTTTAATCAGATTTCCTCCACATGATCCACAGTGATGTATAGAATTCTGCTACTCAGTGTCTAGAATTTCCTAATCTAGCTGTGTCTCACAGTTCAAGGTATTTGACTCCACTGGAGATGGCTGGTTCTTAAGCTTTAGTGTGCATCAGAATTGATCATTAAAATAGAGATTCCCAATCTCCTTCCCCAGGGATTGATTCAGAAAGTCTGAGGGAGGGAGCTAGAATGTACATCACTTACACATTTTCTGATAACCCTGTTGTTGAACTGGAGACTATACTTTGAGACCCACCACTGTAGATAGATATGAAGGACTGGTATTAGGTTGGCCAAAAAGTTCTTTGGGCTTTCCCGTAGAAGCTTAAGGAAAAACCTGAACAAACTTTTTGGCCAACCCAATAAAATAATGGCTTTTTAAAGACAATTGCAGGTGATCGACTGAAATGTGTTAGGTTCCCTGTTAAATGTGCATGTCTCTTGTCTCCACCCATCCCTTGTCAGTCCTGTCTCCTTTATTCTCCTTTCCTTTCATATACAACAAAAAAAGTGAATTCCAGCCAAGGTGGGTTTGGCATCTGCACTCTTGCATCGTAAATGGGAATCTTTATAAACCCCAGTAATTAGCATTTTGAAGATCAGGTAGTCCTTTCATGCAGAGAAGTTTTTTCTGCCAGGTCACTACTGCTTCTTGAGATCACACTGTTTCTGATGTTTTTCTTTCACCAAGCAGTTCTCCAGGTCTCAGTAGACACTGCCTGGGTGTTCAACAAATGTAATTCAGTCCTGGCACTGTCTGGAGATAACATCAGACCCACAGGTTAGGGGTTCAGTCCTGTAAGATCGCACCCCACTTCAGATGCCAATGGAAAGCCTGGGATGTTACCTGTGTTTCTGATCAACTGTAAATCGGAAGTTCCCACGAAATCCTCGGATTCTGTTAGTTTGTTAGAGTGGCTCGCAGAACAGAGAAACATCTACATATGTTTACCAGTTTGGTATAAAGGATATTATAGAGACCACAGGTGAACAGCCAGATGGAGAAGTATAGGGTCGGTCTGGAAAGGTCCTGAGGCCAGGAGCTTCTGTCCCCATGGAACTGGGGTGCACCACCCTCCTAGCACATGGATACATCCACCAACCCAGAAGCTCATCAAATCTTGTTCAAGGGTTTTTATAGAGCTTAATTTGTCAGTTCCCTTTCCCTTTCTCACTGGTCCATGGGTGTGATTGAAAATTCTAATCCTTTGAACACTTGGTCTTTATGGTGACCAGCCCCATCCTAAGGCTATTTAGGAGTCCTACCCTATGCCACCCCATTTGCATAAATGTACTTAGGTGTACTTAAAAAGGGCTCCTCATTTATTTTTTGGCTGCGCTATCTGGCATATGGGATCTTAGTGCCCTGAGTCCCCTGCAGTTGAAGCATGGAGTCTTAACCACTGGACCCCTAGGGAAGTCCCGAAAGGGATCTTTATGAATGACAAAAGGTACTCCCACCACTCAGGAAATCCCAGGGGTTATAGGAGCTTTGTGCCAGGAACCAGAGCAAAGACCAAATCTATTTCTTATTTTTTACCATGGTATTTCTTACTACTATTCTGACTTCCTAGGACAAATTGGGAAAGTAATGCAAATAATGATTCAAGAGCAATAATAATTTATAAAGGTATTTTTATAAAAGTAATTTATAAATTTATATTATCTTTATGAGTTTTCTAAGGAAAATTGCCCTATACATATATGTGTACATATGTATGTGCCAACTTGTACATCTGCAGAGATGCTAATAAATATTTTAACATTTCATCTTGGTTTTTAGTCTCAAGAATTTTTTTTTTTTTTGGAAACAAGTCATTTTCTCTTATTTGGAAAAAGCAGTGTCTCTTACCAGCCTTTTGGAAAATTAAATGAAACTGTGTAGTAAAAAACTAGTAAGTCTCCACATCAGGAATTTACTAGCTTTTCTTAGACTCTTTGTTGATTTCGTTAATATTATTGATCATGACCCTCAAATAAACCATATGCCTTTTAAGTATATTTCAAGGCAAAGTCTTTCTTTCTTTTGGATACTTAGTTACTAGTCAGAGTTCTCCAGAGAAAGAGTCATCAGGATGCTGTGTGGGTGTGTTTAGAGGGAGAAAGAGAGAGAGAGATTGATAGAGTGAGATTGGCTTAAAGAATTGGATCATGGAATTGTACAGGCTTGGTCAATCAAAAAGATAAAAATAATCTGATGGAGTGGACCAGCAAGCTAGAGATTTAAGGAAGAATTGCAGTTCAAATCCAGAGGCTGTCTGCTTGCAGAATTCCTTCTTGCTTGAGGGCTGTCAGCCTTTGTTCTTTAAGGCTTTCAGTTGATTTGATGAGGCTCATCTGCATTATAAAGGGCAGTCTGCTTTACCCAAAGTCCACTGACCTAAATGTTAATTTCATCCGGAAGACATCTTCACCATCCAACATCCAGAATAACGTTTGACCAAACTGGGCACCATGGCCCAGCCAAGTTGACACGTAAAATTAGCCATCCTAGACAGTCATATCAGAAGCAGCAAACACCAGTAATTTTACCTCTTTAGTGTAATCAGTATGTTTTTATTTGGTGCTTAAAGAAGCAGTTGAATCCTTAAATAATGGGGTGATAGCCGAGGATGTGTGTTTCCTGGACATCTAGGAAGCTCCCTGAATAAATTGTGTGCCAGGCAGTTTGTATGGGTGGAAGCAGCCCCGAGGAGTAGACATGCATTTTTCCATCCCGAGATGTCCTTGATACAGAGTGACAACCTGAGTTTTGATCGTGATTTTTCTGACAGGAGCATTTTTGTAAATGCACTTTAAATGGAAATAGGAGATGAATAAATCATGAGGCTGCCTTTCTTCACGTTAATAACATATGTTAGGCGAGCTCGGTGAGCACGTAGTCTTTGTTGTCTGCCTAGCTTGTTGGACGGTGTGTCCTGTGCAGAAAGGTGTCCCTGGTTAGTAACCTTGTGCTTGCTTTAATCAGTAGGCATCTCAGACGGTTTGTCTTCCGGTACCTGTGGCATAAGAGACAAAGCGTTTTAAAGTATATATATTGTCTTGCAGGGGAAGGACAGATACAGGATTGCAGGGACAAAGAACAGAGCATGTCTGTGAATAAGTGAATCCTGAGTAGGGGGGAGAGTGCCTAAGAGGGTGGGGGTGACCCCCGAAATACAGCAGCTGCCATTCATTCACCCTTAAAAACAGCTTTTATAGAGTATCTTCCTTGCCCTTGTAATTCTCACAAAGGATGCTGTTTGCATACCTTAATTAATTGCCTTGACAAAATGTTACCATGTCAGCAAAACATCTCTTTATTTAATCACAATAAATTTTCTCGAAAGGTTTTCAAATTGGAACTGGTTGATACTTGTACACTGACACTCTTCAGAATACTGAAAACAGTTTTTCTTTACAGTAGTAGAAAACAAGTGTATTTTTGAAGGTGTGGTGGGCAGTAGACAGGTCTGCCCATGGGCTTAAAGGAGCTCTGATTCATTATATTTTCACTAAGAATGAGAACTCCTTTAGTTTCCAGTTTTTTAGATGGTGGTGACTATTTGTTAATGCTTCTTACTTCATTCTGGGCTTAATTACTTTTTTGAAAATCTGTCTCATTTTAGTAACTGCAGCAAATCCTACTGTGAAACCTATAGTATTAGAAGATGTGTTTTCTATCTTTTTGGCTCTTGGCAGAAAGTAATCTGAAATGTTCAAATCGATGGTTGTTTACTGTGGGCATTCAGCTAGGCAGTAAGATTTTCTAACTTCACTCAGTTTTTATCAATGGTTATAATCTAAAGTTTTCTTTTTTAATGAACCCGAATTCCTCCTTCAATCAGTGAAATCACTGTGTTCTATCTCTCATTCATCCCTAAGTTGAGTTCAGATAGTCATTCAGTCATGTCTGATTCCTTGTGACCTCACGGACAGGAGCACACCAGGCTTCCCTGTCCATCACCAACTCCCGGAGCTTACTCAAACTTATGTCCATCGAGTCGGTGATGCCATCCAACCATCTTATCCTCTGTTGTCCCCTTCTCCTCCTGCCTTCAGTCTTTCCCAGCATCAGGGTCTTTTCCAATGAGTCAGTTCTTTGCATCAGGTGGCCAAAGTATTGGAGCTTCAGCATCAGTCCTTCCAATGAATATTCAGGACTGATTTCCTTTAGGATGGACTGGTTGGGTCTCCTTGCAGTCCAAGGGACTCTCAAGAGTCTTCTCCAACACCACAGTTCAAAAACATTGATTCTTTGGTGCTCAGCTTTCTTTATAGTCCAACTCTCGCATCCATACGTGACTACTGAAAAAAACCGTAGCTTTGACTAGATGGACCTTTCAGTTCAGTTCAGTCGCTCAGTCGTGTCCGACTCTTTGCAACCCCATGAATTGCAGCACGCCAGGCCTCCCTGTCCATCACCAACTCCCAGAGTTCACTCAAACTCATGTCCATCCAGTCAGTGATGCCATCCAGCCGTCTCATCCTCTGTCGTCCCCTTCTCCTCCTGCCCCCAATCCCTCCCAGCATCAGAGTCTTTTCCAATGAGTCAACTCTTTGCATGAGGTGGCCAAAGTATTGGAGTTTCAGCTTTAGCATCAGTCCTTCCAAAGAACACCCAAGACTGAGCTCCTTTAGAATGGACTGGTTAGATCTCCTTGCAGTCCAAGGGACTCTAAAGAGTCTTCTCCAACACCACAGTTCAAAAGCATCAATTCTTCGGTGCTCAGCTTTCTTCACAGTCCAACTCTGACATCCATACGTGACCACTGGAAAAACCATAGCCTTGACTAGATGGACCTTTGTTGGCAAAGTAATGTCTCTGCTTTTGAATATGCTATCTAGGTTGGTCATAACTTTCCTTCCAAGGAGTAAGCATCTTTTAATTTCATGGCTGCAGTCACCATCTGCAGTGATTTTGGAGCCCAAAAAATAAAGTCTGCTACTGTTCCCATTATTTCCCCATCTGTTTGCCATGAAGTGATGAGACCGGATGCCATGATCTTAGTTTTTGAATGTTGAATTTTAAGTCAACTTTTTCATTCTCTTTCACTTTCATCAAGAGGCTTTTTATTTCTTCTTCGCTTTCTGCCATAAGGGTGGTGTCATCTGCATTTCTGAGGTTATTGATATTTCTCCTGGCAATCTTGATTCCAGCTTATGCTTCATCCAGCATTTCCCAGGATGTACTCTACATATAAGTTAAATAAGCAGGGTGACAATATATAACCTTGATGTACTCCTTTCCCGATTTAGAACCAGTGTGTTGTTCCATGTCCAGTTCTAACTGTTGCTTCTTGATCTGCATACAGATTTCTCAGGAAGCAGGAAGGTAGTCTGGTATTCCCGTCTCTTTCAGAATTTTTCACAGTTTGTTGTGATCCACACAGTGAAAGGCTTTGGCATGGTCAATAAAGCAGAAGTAGATGTTTTTCTGGAACTCTCTTGCTTTTTCAATGATCCAATGGATGTTGGCAATTTGATTTCTGGTTCCTCTGCCTTTTCTAAATCCAGCTTGAACATATGGAAGTTCATGGTTCATGTACTGTTGAAGCCTGACTTAGGGAATTTTGAGCATTGCTTTGCTAGTGTGTGAGATGAGTGCAATTGTGCAGTAGTTTGAGCATTCTTTGGCATTTCCTTTCTTTGGGATTGGAATGAAAACTGACCTTTTTCAGTCCTGTGGCCACTGCTGAGTTTTCCAAATTTGCTGGCTTATTGAGTGCAGCACTTTCACAGCATCATCTTTTACGATTTGAAATAGCTCAACTGGAATTCCATCACCTCCACTGGCTTTGTTCGTAGTGATGCTTCCTGTGGCCCACTTGACTTTGCATTCCAGGATGTCTGGCTCTAGGTGAGTGATCACACCTGGGTTATGTGAGTCATGAAGATCTTTTTTGTTTAGTTCTTCTGTGTATTCTTGCCACCTCTTCTTAATATCTTCTGCTTCTGTTAGGTCCATACCATTTCTGTCCTTTATTGAGCCCATCTTTGCATGAAATGGTCCCTTGGTATCTCTAATTTTCTTGAAGAGATCTCTAAGGGTGTAAATATTAATGAAACAGATGACTGTCCTTTCTGGATAGTCAGTTTCAGAGTAAGGATGGCAAGGCTAATGAAGTCACTCTACCTCTTCTGAACTGAGTTCCGCCCCCTGGGTGATGCTCTGACACACGTTCCAGTTCTGGGTGCTAAAGATGCAGGAGTGTCACTTAGATTTCATTTTAGCCCCTGGTGGAGAGTCTCTTCTCTGTCTTCCCCAAATCAGAATTCCTTAGTAGAGACTGGCATGGAGAAGTGGCTTAATCTCAAATGTAGAATTACTCACAGATGCCCTACAGGAAACTAGTTCTGCTTTCTCTTCTTCCACATCCATTTTAGAATTTCCCTGTTAAAGCCCTGTTGTTATTACCCTGTGTCCCCTTGTGGCTTACAAAAAAGAAAAACAAAACAAAAAGCCAAACGTAAAAGTGTGTTTCTGGTTTCCTCAGTTGGAACTTGGGATACATTTTCCTATAGGAAAAAAAAATTGAATTTGATTAGGTGATATTGAAATGGACTTGGTAGTGCTATAGTTTAGGTATGTGCTGTGCTAAGTTGCTTCAGTTGTGTCTGACTTTTTGTGACTCAATGGATTGTAGCCATGAGATTCTCCAGGCAAGAGTACGGGTGTGGGTTGCCATTTCCTCTTTGGGGATCTTCCCGACCCAGAGATCGAACCTGAGTCTGTCACATCTCCGGTGTTGGCAGGTGGGTTCTTTACCACTAGCGCCACCCGGGAAGTTCATTGTTTAGGTATATTACAGATTAATTTGATGTTGGCGGGGCTTGGGGGTTTGAATGGTAACTTCATCTCCGTTTTAATAGCATTATATCTGGAGGAATATGAATTTCAGATTTCAACAGAAATTTAGGAAACAGGAGTCATAAGTTGGAAGTTACAGGCAATTTTCAAAGGTTTGTAGCCGTTTCCTTCTTAGTTTGTTAAGTTTTTCCACTCCCGCCTCTCCTTAGACCGCACTCTTTTAACTCACTGATGTTTCCCATCACTCTGCTGTGGAGTCCTTAGTTTCTTTGGGTGCTTTCCCACCCCGTGTTGATCACCGACTCCCTCCCTTGGGTCTGGTCCAGTCATTCTATGATCTGATTTTTGTATGGGATGAGTCTTGTTGTCGGTATTGTTTTTGCCTCTGAGTTTCCAGCTTTTGGGGCTTCCCTTGTAGCTCAGTCAGTAAAGAATCTGCCTGCAGTGCAGGAGACCCCGGTTTGATCCCTGGGTCGGGAAGATCCCCTGGAGAAGGAAATGGCAACCCACTCCAGTATCCTTGCCTGGAAAATCTCATGGACACAGGAGCCTGGTGGGCTGCAGTCCATGGGGTCACAAAGAGTTGGGCATGACTGAGTGACTAACACTTACTAACACTTACTTCCAGCTTTTGGCTCAGTGGCCAGCCTTCAGCACATTTTGAAGACATTCTGATCTTTTCAACGTTCCCTTTTTGTGCTTCTGTTCTCAATCTCAAGGGTAATCATTGTCTTTTCAGTTATTTCATTGATCATTAAACCAGTCTTCTTCCCATGACCTTTATTAACTTTCCCCTTTATATGCACAATGTAAAATTAACTTTATACTGATTACAAGTGGGTCAGGAATAAAGTGCAACTCAGCATCTTTTCAAAATGCTCACTTCCCCCCTCCAAATACCACCATGGCAGGGAGACACAGGCTTCAGAGAATGGGGTGGAGGTTTCTTTTTCTTTTTTTCCCTTAGTTAAATTTATGTATTTGTCTATGCTGGGTCTTAGTTGTGGCACACAGGATCTTCGATTTTCATCGTGGCGTGTGGGTTCTAGTTCCCTGACCAGGGAGTGAACCCGGGCCCCCTGCCTTGGGAGCGTGGAGTCTTAGCCATTTGACCACCGGGGAAGTCTCAGGCTTAGGTTTCTTTAACTCAGTTTCCCACCAGTTCAGCTGAGATCAAGTAAGTGAACACTCTTTGGGAGGAATGTGCTCAGTGCTGAAAGTGCAAAGATGAAGAAGACATCATTTGTTGCTAGGTGTTTTTATCTATCGTTTAATGCAAAAAATAAAGGGTCTCTTAATAGATGGGCCTCAGGAAAAAGGTGTGCTAAAGTACACATCCAAAAGGAATGTGGGGGAAGCCAGGAAGAAAATACCACCTGCTAATTGTTTTCTGAAGCTTGTTTATGAAATAAACATCACAATAGAAGTGGCTGGATCAAAGATCTATTGTATGTGACTTTCAGCCAGAGGGGTTCTTAGGAAGATCTTTGGCCGGGAACTGTATCATTATTTGAGAAGAAAGAATGTTTTATTTCTGATTGGTCCAGTCTTTAGAAATAGAAATACTCATATTTGTCAATTATACCTCAATTTAAAAAAGGCATAAGAAAGTATTAAAAGAATAAAAGTTCATCATTAACCAATGCCCGCCCCCCCCCCCAAAAAAAAACACCCAAAGAAATAGAAATACCCTGTGTTGAACCTTATGTCCTTTTTCTGGGTTATTCAGCTTATTGCTATGACCTTAGGATAAAAATTCTGGAATCTTAAGTTTCTGCGTCAGCATCTTTCAGTGACATAAAGTGCATGCATGCGTGCTCAGTCGCTTCAGTCATGTCCAATTCTTTATGACCCCATGGACTGCGGCCAGCCAGGCTCCTCTGTCCATGGGGATTTTCCAGGCAAGAATACCGGAGTGGGTTGCCATGCTCTCCTCCAGGGGATCTTTCCGACCCAGGGATCGAACCTTCGTCTCTTATGTTTCCTGCATTGGCCAGCAGTTCTTTACCACTAGCGTCACATGGAAGCCCAAGGTCTTTACCTCCAGTCTAGAGGCTGAATTAGAGACATTGTGTTTGGGGGCAAGTAAACCATTTGGGTGCCTGTGGTGTTGAACTCATGGGGTCTGGATTGGCCATTGTCCAATATGGGGCATTGTCCAATATCAAAAGAACTTTAAAAGACTGTCACTTACCAGCAAGGTACTTCCTGACTTCAGGGACAGAGCATCCATGGAACCAATCTAGAAAAAGTTTTCCCATTGTCCACACCTTCTTTTTGTACAACCAGAAGACTGGCAGCTGGTGTTTATTTTATCCATTCAAGGCTCAGGGGTTAACAACTTTATAGAGAAGAGCAGTCGTAATCATAAACCTGACTGCATTTGCCTAGCACCATGGCATTAACCTGCCCATTCCTGCCTTAAATTCTGGTGCTGGCTTCTCTTCCTTACTAATAAAATGTCCTTTGAAGCCTTCTTTGCACCCCAGCATAGGGCACTTTTGACTACATTAAAAACCTGTTCAGGCAGGTATCCTTTCTTCTCAATGATTTTCTTTGCTGGGAATTCCTTTGCTGCCTCTTGGTTGGCAGAAGCTGCTCCTCCTGTTATCTTGACATTTTAAAAGTCAGACCTCTTTTTAAAATCATCAAACCATCCTTTGCTGGCATTCCATTCTCCAGCTTTAGATCCTTCACCTTCCTCTTGCTCTAAGTTGTCATATAATGACTTCACCTTTTGAATCATATTCGTCTATAGGTATGTCTTTCTTATAACAATCCTGCCCCACACATAAAAGCTGCATTTTCAATACAAGATACAAAGGCATTTTACAAAAAGCTCAAGGTTTTCACACCTGCTGTAGCTGCAGCGACCGCTTCATGAATTTCCTTTTCTTTTTCGTTTTTTTACAATGGTCCTTCCACTGGACTCATTTGTCTTGAAGCGGTGGGCAGCCGCAGCTGCAGACTTGACTCTTGGTGCATATCAAGCCATTTACCCTTTGTCACTTTTCTCTGCTTCTTGGGAGCATCACGTATCATATGGGTCCGTGCTGTTATTCAAGGTTTACGGTATTGCAGTACACATGATGAAAACTAGGAGAGAACTTCAAACCTGTACTGCGTGAAATTGACTAGAGAGACAGCTGCTCACATGATGATGCCTCTCACCTGGAGTTTCAGACAGATACTTGGAGCACTTGTGCTCAGTGCCCTAGCAACAGGAGGTGCCAGGAAATGTGTACAGTCTTACAGGCTATACTGCATCTTTACCTTTGTTTACATTTCTGTCAACTGGGAGTGGTGCTATACAAGGTCTGTTTGTGTGAGTACATTTTGATACATTTTAACTTAAAAAAATACATGTATATTTTATGATAGTAAATGATAGAGTAGTATCTACATGTATTTTATGCATTCAGGATACACCTAAGTTTTAAACTCTTTTGAATATTACTGTGTTATGGGGTGCATCTGTGAGACTTTTCAAATTGTCACAAATCTTCAAAAACTTTTACATAAACAGAAATTTCCAAAAATTATATGTATATATGTATATAAAAGACAGGCGAAGGCACTGGCACCCCACTCCAGTACTCTCGCCTGGAAAATCCCATGGACAGAGGAGCCTGGTGGGCTGCAGCCCATGGGGTCGCTAGGAGTCGGACACGACTGAGCGACTTCACTTTCACTTTTCACTTTCATGCATTGGAGAAGGAAATGGCAACCCACTCCAGTGTTCTTGCCTGGAGAATCCCAGGGTCGGGGGAGCCTGGTGGGCTGCCGTCTCTGGGGTTGCACAGAGTCGGACAGTACTGAAGCGACTTAGCAGCAGCAGCAGTATATAAAAGAACTATATATATATGTATGTGTGTGTGTAGAAAAAACCACATACACGTTGACCTGCACTCTTCCAAACCTTGTTGTTCAAAGAGCAACTGTATGTTGAATTGAATGGAATTACCATTTTATTTAAAATAGAAAATAATTGACTTTATAGAACAATTCATGAAATAATTATCATAACAAAATATTTGCAGCTAAGATTAAAAAAAATGCTTATGTGCTGGGCTTGGTACCAAACTAGTTATTTCATGTGGCTTGTTTCATTGAATTCTCACAACTCTGTGTTCGTGTGTGTGAATTCCCCACGTTATACATCAGGGCATAGGTGTAGGGGGGATGGGTGGCTTGACTCAGGACACAGATCACCTTAGTGGTAGAGCCAGAGTTTGAACCTGGTGCATCTGACTTCCAGTGCATCTGACTGCCTTGCCAGTACTCAGTCATTCTTCTTTCTGAGTTTTAGGTTAAGTTTGCCACTTCAGATTAAATCTGCCCTTCAGCTCTTCTCCTCATGGAGAGATTAATGATGTTTCTTTCTTTTTTTTACAAAAAGAAAATTTTATACTTAATGCTGAGTTGTCTTGGCAACACAGAGTGAGTTAAGTATCACGTTTTATTTAAAACCTTGATTCACTTAAGATTTTAGATTTCAGTAACTTAAAAAATTATCCATCTCCAATACCGACATGAAATACATTCTTAGAATTGCAGTTAGATAGTCATAAAAGAAGATAAAACCTGCCACTTTTAGATTGTTCTGATTTTAGCCTGTATTATGTTGATTTTGATGGCTTGGGTGTTTACTTGCACTTGCTTATTTCCAAGTAGATTGTGTGTGAGTGTATGTGTAAAATAAAGTCACCTCCTGGAAACTAAAGCACAAGCAAGCAGTGAAAGCTAACTTTATTTTCTCCAGATTTGTTGTTGTTCCTTAAGGCGATAGTTACTGGGATTTAATTATTTTAAGAAACCAGGATAAAGGTGATGATAAAAACATGTCCTTAGTGAATTTTGTGTGTGTGTGCTAGGCCGTCTGCTAAAGCCTTTCCAGGCATTATCTCACTTAATTCTAACAAACATTCTTTGGGGTAAATCCTGCTTATAGTGAAAAAAACTACATTTCAGAGGTGACTAAGAAATGACTGAGAAGGTGTATGTATATGCTTCTCACTTCTAATCTTGGTGAGGAATATTATACTCTTTAGAAAGAATGTGTTTTTCAAAAAGTACCTAGAGAAAGTAGCATGGATGCATATACAGAAACATATGTAAATAGATAGCCAATGGGAATTTGCTGTATGATTCAGGGAACTCAAACTGGGGCTCTGTAATAACCTAGAGGTGTGGGAATGGGCTGGAGCTGGGAGGGAGATTCAAGAGGGAAGGGACACATGTATACCTATAGTTAACTCCCTTGGACTGCAAGGAGATCAAACCAGTCAGTCCTAAAGGAAATCCGTTCTGAATATTTATTGGAAGGACTGATGCTGAGGCTGAAGCTCCAATACTTTGGCCACCTGATGCGAAGAACCAATTCATTAGAAAAGACTGTGACGCTGGGAAAGATTGAAGGCAGGAGGAGAGGGGGACAGCAGAGGATGAGATGGTTGGATGGCATCACTGACTCAACAGACATGAGTTTGAGCAAGTTCTGGGAGATGATGAAGGACAGGGAAGTGCTGCTGCTAAGTCACTTCAGTCGTGTCCGACTCTGTGCGACCCCATAGACGGCAGCCACAGGCTCCCCCGTCCCTGGGATTCTCCAGGCAAGATCACTGGAGTGGGTTGCCATTTCCTTCTCCAATGCATGAAAGTGAAAAGTGAAAGTGAAGTCGCTCAGTCGTGTCCGACTCTTAGCGACCCCATGGACTGCAGCCTACCAGGCTCCTCCATCCATAGGATTTTCCAGGCAAGAGTAGTGGAGTGGGGTGCCATTGCCTTCTCCGAGGGAAGTGCTACAGTACATGAGGTCTCAGAGAGTCAGACGAGATTGAGTGATTAATTCATGATGTATGACAGAAATCAAACCAATATTGTAAACCAATCGTCAATCAATTAAAAATAAATAAATATTAAAAAAAAAAAAGACCTGGAGAGAGCACCAAATCCTGACCACTAGACCACCAAGGAGACATTACCGTATATAAACCAGATAATCCAGTGGGAATTTGCTGTGTGATGCAGGGAGCTCAAATCCAGAGTTCTGTGACAACCTAGAGGGCTGGGGTGGAGTGGGAGGTGAGAGGAAAGTTCAAGAGGGAGGAGGCATATTTATACCTGTGGCTGATTCATGTTGCTGTATGGCAGAAACCAACACAGTATTGTAATTATCCTCCAATGAAAACTAAATAAATAATAATAAAAAAGAGCCTAGAGATAATGGACAGAAATGTCTGAAGTAAAGAAGATTTATTTTTATTTGCCTTCTTATGCTCTTTCCAAGCCTTTCCAACTCATGTTAGATTGAAGGATGCTAATGAATGCTTTTTATTTATTAAAAATAATTTTTTTTCTTTTTTTCCCCATGAATGCTGTGTTGAGCCAAAAGCAGTACTGCTTGACCTATGCAGTCCACTCGAGTCACATGGGGAGCATTTAATAAATACTAATGTCTCAAGCTCATCCCCAAAGATCAAGATTTAATTGGCTTGGGATACTGCCTGGATGCTGAGATTTTAAAAAAATTCCTTAGGTTATTTCTCAACGTCTAACTACAGTGGAAATCCATGGTGTGTGCCAGTGGTTCCCCAAGCTTGACTGCACATTGGGATCACCTGGGGAGTTTCAAAAACTCCTGATGCCCAGGCCCCTCCCCCAGATGGTGATTTTATTGGCCTGGGTTGTGGCCTGAAGTTTGGAACTTTGAAGATAGTCCCAGGTGATTCCAGTGTATTTCTAAGTTTGGAGACTGCTGGTTTATGCAGTGGTTTTCTTTTTTAAAAAATTGTTTTAAACTGATAGAAATTTAAAAAGAAAAGTTAGTTATTTGGCTGCACCGGGTCTGAGTTGTGGCATATGGGATCTAGTTCCCCGACCAGGGATGGAACCTGGGCCTCCTGCATTAGGAGCCTGGAGTCTTAGCCACTGGACCACCAGGGAAGCCCCTGTGCAGTGGTTTTTTACCTTGGCTGCACATTAGAATCACCTGGGAAACTGTTAAAGCTCCCATGACCCTGGCTTGCACCCACTCCAGTTACATAGAATCTTTGGCGCTGAATCTTGGCAGCTCTAGTTTTCCAAATCTTAATTCAAAATACTTGAGGGACGAAGGGAGGCAATGATTGGGGTAGGAGAGGCTATTCTTGGGCTTCCCTTGTGGCTCAACTGGTAAAGAATCCACTTGCAATGCGGGAGACCTGGGTTGGGAAGATCCCCTGGAGAAAGGAAAGGTTACCCACTCCAGTATTCTGGCTTAGAGAATTCCATGGACTATACACAGTCCATGGGGTCATAAAAAGTTGGACATAACTGAGTGGCTTTCACTTCATTTGCCTTATGTAGCTACACTGAGCTCATTTTCTTAGACCAACATGATGGAATGCAGAGCTAAGAAAATTATGGAAAGTAATGTATTCTGTGTTCCAAATAATCAGCTAATAATAAAATTAGTTTTGCCTGCTTTATTGATGTAGTTTAAATAGTATTAAAGCCAAGGATGAGATTGCTGGTTTAATCACTGTAGGTTTTTCTTTTTTTTTTTTTTTTCTGACTTAATGTGGCTCAGCTGGTAAAGAATCTGTCTGCAATGCAGGAGACCTGGGTTTGATCCCTGGTTTGTGAAGATCCCCTAGAGAAGGGAAAGTTTGTGTCTGCCCTCTTAGTGCAGTAGGCAGCATGTCAGTCTCATAATCTGAAGGTCCTGAGTTTGAACCTCAGAGAGGGCAGATCATTCTTTTTGGGATTCCCTGGTGGCTCAGACGGTAAAGAGTCTGCCTGCGATGTGGGAGACCTGGGTTCGATCCCTGGGTCGGGAAGATCCCCCAGAGAAGGAAATGGCAACCCTCTCCAGTATTCTTGCCTGAAAAATCCCATGGATGGAGGAGTCTGGCAGGCTACAGTCCTTGGGGTCACAAAGAATCTGACATGACTGAGTGACTTTCACTTTGAATAATTTTAAGGGTCGCCCCCCTCCCAGCCCTTGTTTTGTATTATTTGGCTGGTATCAAAAATGAATTTTCCTTCTAAAATCAAAGAACCATTAAGAAAAATTAAAAATTTTTAAATTATGGAAAATAAAAGTGACATTCTCTATTTGTACCTTATTGAACTTGGTCCTTTCCACTGTCTTCCAGGGGTGCCAGGCGTCAAAGAAGAACGCTTTGAAGAAGGAATGACAGTAAAGCACTGTGCGTTGTCTCTCGTGGGAGAACCCATCATGTACCCAGAAATCAACAAGTTTTTGAAGCTACTTCATGAGTGTAAAATCTCCAGTTTCCTGGTCACAAATGCACAGTTCCCTGCGGAAATCAGGTAAGTGGTCTCGCCTGTCAAGATGATGCTTCTTGAATCTTGTGTTTGACTAAGAAGTAAAACTAATAGGTATTGATTCAGAAAGGATTTACTCATTTCTAACTATGTATAAATGTTGGCTTTGAGGGGTCAGAGCACCTGCTTCTAAACATCAATTCTATTGGGAAAGATAACATTTGTTTAAAGAATAGAGGCAAAAAAAATTGCTGGGGGAGTTCAACAGAGAAGTCATTTTTTTTTTTTTTAGATGGGAGAAGTGGAGTAAAAACTTCTCTGAGAAGGCTTATTAAATTTGGGTCTCAAAATATGGCGTGACAACCTAGAGGGGTGGGAGGGAGGTTCTAGAGGGAGGGGACATATGGATACCTATGGCTGATTCATGTTGATGTATGGCAGAAACCAACACAATATCGTAAGGAGAGAGCAATTGGCCAGGTGGCGGTGGTCAGGCTCTCTTGCCCCACTCCACTCACGTCCTACTAGCTGGGATCATTTGTGGCACTGTGCATGTGCATGGTGGTGTGGTCCTATGTAAGCGCCACCTGAAAAGCTCTTAGAGGCAGAGTAGACTTGCGCTGCAGAGAAGGCAATGGCAAGCCACTCCAGTACTCTTGCCTAGAAAATCCCATGGATGGAGGAGCCTGGTGGGCTACAGTCCTTGGGGTTGCTACGAGTCGGTCACGACTGAGCGACTTCACTTTCACTTTTCACGTTCATGCAATGGAGAAGGAAATGGCAACCCACTCCAGTGTTCTTGCCTGGAGAATCCCAGGGACGGCAGAGCCTGGTGGGCTGCTGTCTATGGGGTTGCACAGAGTCGGACACAACTGAAGCAACTTAGCAGCAGCAGCAGCAGCAGAGTTGCGCTGAGTTGAGCTGCTGCTGCATCAGCCATGAGCCAGTGAAGCATGTCTGCAGTTCCTATGGCCCTTGCATCTTCTTCCAGCTTCCCTGCTCATACCTTGGCTGCACTGGGTTCAGCAAACAGTGAGATACAGCAAGATAGTAATTATCCTCCAATAAAAAAAAATAATTTTAACAGTGTGGCTGGGATTGGTACTTGGGGAGACAGGAAACTGCAGGTTTTTAATAGCCTTTCCCTTCTCCAGGGGATCTTCCCAACCCAGGGATTGAAGCCAGGTCTCCCATATTGCAGGCAGATTCTTTACCAACTGAGCCACCAGAGAAGCCCAAGAATCCTGGAGTGGGTAGCCTATTCCTTCTCCAGCAGATCTTCCCGACCTAGGAATTGAACTAGGGTCTCCTGCATTGTAGGCAGATTCTTTACCAACTGAGCTACCAGGGAAGCCCAATTAAAAAAAATTTTTTTTAAATATGGCTGGGATTGGTACTTGGGAAGGAGATAGGAAACTGTTGGTTTTTAATAAGAACTACCTGAGAAAGATACAGAATTGGGGTCTTTGGGATACCACTATGTAAATATAGTTGATTTGGACAACAGAGGGTGCAGAAGAGCCTGGCAGCTGGAAACCAAGTTGAATAGGTTGGGGCGACGACTTCAAATGCTGTTCTTTAGGAAGATCTTGCTTTCTGCAGGGTAATCTGCCAGCATGTTTGTATAAAGTGGGCAGGCCAAGAAACAGGGAACTGGATAGGAGATGGTAAGGTTTGTTTAAGAGTTGTAAGGATGAAAGGAAGACAGAATGAGGAGTCTTCAAAAAGGTGTCATTGACATTGCACTTGAAAATATGTGGATTATTTTCAGATATCTTTTGATATTGATTTCTAACATAATTCCACAGTGGTAAGAGAACAGACTCTGATTTCAGTACCTATAGACCATGAAATTTTTGCACCTTGTTTTATGTCCTTGGATATAGTCCAGTGTCTCCTAGTTTATAGTCTATGGGAACTTGAGTTTGTATCCTACTGTTGTGTGAAAATTGTATAAATCTTAATTATGTTGAGTTGGTTCATGGTGCTTTTTGGATCTACCATATCCTTCTACTTTTCTGTCTATTCATTCTGTTAGTTTTTTAGAGTTTGATATTGAAACTCCAACTAAAAATCTTAATTTTTCTACCTAAAAAAATAATCGTAATAGATAGCAGAACTATATGTAACTTTGTTCTGTGTTTTCCAAGTCTGCTGTGTATGTGTTGTCATACTTTCATAATTTAAAAAATAAAAAAGAGGAAAAAAAGGTGTCATTGAGGCATGATAGATAGATAAGTTTGGCAAAGTGGATGGCTCTGTGAGCCCTGCATAGAAGAGGACTTAGCTGATGACTGGGAAGGTTCCAGCCGGGTTGATTGCTAGGATAGTGGGGCTCTGTAAAAGTAGAGGAATCTCCCATACTCTGGTATTTTCAAAGAAACTCTTGACTTTGTTAGCTGGTCTTCCCTTGACCCACATACAAGTGTTACATTCAGGCTAGTGGCCTTTTTGGGCTACTTAACTTTTCTTTAAGAGGATCTCAGTTCCCCCTCCAGCTCCAAAGCATAGGATTCCTTGTGGACAGTTCTCCCACAGAAGGGAGTTTTCACAGTGAGTGGTCCGTGAGGATTTATGGAAGATAGGAAAAAACACCTTAGGCAGATGAGAAAGCTTTATGTTTTTATTTGTCAACATGGCGGCTAATAAAACTGACAAGAATGTGACATTTAATTATAGAGCTGTTGAGGATTAAACAACAACAAAAACCCCTTCTCTTGAGAAAAAGTCCTCTTAGTTCCACAAAAGCAAGTGTTTTTATAATTGTATTTTTGATAGGCATGAAACTGAGGTACCCTAGCATGCATCAGTTACCTTCTGCTGTAATCATTTTCCTTGGGACTGAGCCACTCAAACTCGCCACCATTCGTTTGGTTTCCAGGTCAGCGAACACTTCAGGTGGTGGGAAGCTGATGCATCTGGAGAGAGTAGAGACGCCCAGTGCCCCTTCCCCCTCATCTTTTTATCCGGCAGTTTTCTGAGTTGTAATCTTGAAAATAAACTATTAATAGAAAGTAAACTGTTTTCCCTGAGCTCTGAGAGCTGTTCTAGCAGATTATCAAACCCGAGGAGGGGTCATAGGGCACCCAGATCCACAGGCAGTTGATCAGAAGCACAGGTGGCAGCCTGGGACTGTGACTGGTGTCAGAAGTAGGGGTGGCTTGGGACTGAGTCCTGACCCAGGAGGTCTGTGCTGACTCCAGGGATTTACTGTCAGAATGGAATTGAACACAGGACACCTAGCTGGTGTCTGCAGAGAACTTCAGGCCTACTTGGTGTGGAGAGGAACCACACATCTGGTGTCAGAAGTGGTGTGAGTCAAAAACCAGATAAGTGTGTTCTGAAGTGATCTAATGTCATAAAAACAGCACTTCATACTTGGTGCTTGGCAATTTTTGCCAGATTGTCTTTTTTTCCAAAGGTTTCCAAAAGAAATCTCTTTTATGCAGAATCTCAGGATTTTAAATGTTGGCTCAAAAAAAAAAAAAAAAAAGTTTTTAAACGTGGTGCAGGACAAATAAAACCTACTCCTTATCAATTGCCAGTTTGAGATTTCCAGTCTTAACCCTTTGGGCCTTCCAACATAACTCCAATTTTTTTTTTTTTTTTAATTGAATTCCTGAAAAGCACTGAGTCCCAGTAGGTTCAAGGCCACCCTCTTTGTACAGGGTACAAAGTACAGGGTACAAAGTCTGTTTTGCGCTACAGTAGAGGACAAACGATGGCCATAAATTCTCCCTCTCCTTGTATCCGCAATCTTTGTGCTGTAGCTCTGAGTGTCCCCCCCCACTGACTCCAAGCTCGGCCATGTGACTTGCTTTGGCCAAGAGGAAGTGAGCGAAGGTGACAGAAGCAGAGGCTTGAATAATGTCTGTGCATCGAGGCTTGCCCTTTCTTGCTGCTCTCTGAAACCCTGCCACCGTGTGATCAACTTCATACTTGCTGGGGGATAAGAGGCTGCACACACACAGGCCCCAGCTGTCCCAGTTGAGGCCATCATGAACTAGCCAGTCCAGCAGATGCGCCAACTGAGAATAGCAAAGGCAGCCAAGATGAACGGACCTCCCAGCCCATCCACAGAATTTCAAGCCATGTCTCTTGGGTCTCCTGCATTGGCAGGCAGGTTCTTTACCACTAGCGCCAGCTGGGAAACAGGATCGATTGAAATCATTGTGATCGATCATTGGTGATGAACTCAGTCTCTTGTCTAGCTCGTCTCCCTTTCCTAGAGGTTGTGGGTGGGGCTGAAAGTGCCAACCCTCTAATCACTGGGTTGGTTCTTTTGGCACCAGCCCCCTGTCCTCAAGCTGTCCAGGGGCCCACCAAGAGTCACCTCATTAATATAAATTCTTGTTTGGTGGACAGGGGCTCATTAGGGATAACAGAAAACACGTCTCTCACCTCTGTCACTCGAGAAATACCAAAATTAGGAGCTCTGTACCAGGGATTAGGGACAAAGACCAAGTGTCTACTTCTTACTATCTGACAATATCACACCAAGGAATGGTTATCTATTCGGTGAAGCCTTCAGTTTGCCGTGCTCTCCACCACTTGGCTGTCTACTCAGCCCTGAGGCTGAGTGTCATCTGCTACTTGTCGGAGGAATCACACTGTTGAATCCCTTACAGCAGAGAAATTTCCGTCAGCATTTCTAACAGGCATGAAACAATGGAAGGCAGACAGAACACCGCGTATCAGAAAAATAGAAGCCTATTGCTTGGGGTAAGGCAAGAATATTCTTGAGTGTTTCACACACAGTCTGTGGTTCGGTGTCCAGAGAACCTCTTTTTCGTTTAGAAGTGGCTTGTTTGACTCGCATCGTATCCTTGGCTCCTGCAGACATGTGAGTTTAGGACGCTTAATTCTGGAGCCTGCATGATCTATGCTGACATTCAGCCCTGCTGTCAGAAAGGCCCATCGCACCTGGATAATGCTGTCCCGCTGGACCGCTGCATGTCGTTCCTTCCTGTAAACTGTTCTGTGCTAAGGTGTCAAAGACCTCCTGAGACATTTTGCTCAAAGCAGACCATGTGGCAGAGTAAGGAACGTGTTGAGGGTGATGTTCCACAACACTGAACCCAGTTTTTTTTTTCCTTCTACTATTTATTTATTTGGCTGCATGGGTCTTACTTGCGGTATGTGGGTGCACAGACTCTCTAGTTGCGGTGTGCAAGCCAATTGTGGCACGCAGGCTCCAGAGCACACGGGCTCAGTAGTTGCTTCGTGTGGGCTTTGTTGCCCCACAGCATGTGGGTTCTTAGTTCCCCGACCAGGGATCAAACCCGTGTCCCCTTCATCGCAAGGCAGACTTTTAGCCACTGGACCATGAGGGAAGTCCCCTGAACCTAGTGGGTCCTTTCCTTTGTGGGTGTTTGAACCCTAAAACTGTGTCCCTCTTTATGAGTGTATTAGAGGGTGGAGAGTGGCGTGTACAGCCCTCTGTAGACTGACTTGCTCTTAGCTTCACCTTCACTTCACCTGTACACGGTTTTCTTGTCCATTGTTTTTAAGTTTACATTTAAAATCTTATATTTTTTCTTTTTTGATACATACAGTTAATTCAAAGCTTACTCCCTGCCAGCAGGCTTATTGTAAGAAGACAGAGCTCTGTTCCATTTTTAACTATGACACAATTAACATTTAACTTCCCACACCTCCTCCACCACCGCGGAATTTGTCCCTGTGTGTGTTTACTTTTTAGCATCTTCATCGAAACTATGTGTGAGCTTCATTCTCTTTCTTTCACTTCTTCCACTTGTGCTTCTGTTATTTTGTTTGCTTCGTGTTTTTGCTATTAATAGGATAGTCACTATATGTGTTAGAGAAACTCTGTAAATTGGACATCTCTTCACATATTACTTAGTAAATGTTTGAAGAAATGCATGAATTTTAATAAAATAAAGTTTTCTTGTGTTTATCAGCTCACAGTGGCTATAGATAACAGTGACAATGAAATGAAGATCGGTTATAAATACTACTTGCTCCTTTCCACAGAAGTTTCTTATTTCCTCCTAGCCTGTTTTGCTTGTTTTTTTTTTGTTGTTCATTCACTAAGTCATGTCCGACTCTTTGCAACCCCATGGACTGAGCACGCCAGGCTTCCCTGTCTTTCATGATCTTCCGGGGTTTGCTCAAACTCATGGCCAGTGAGCCAGTGATGCCATCCAACAATCTCATCCTCTGTTTATCCCTTCTCCTCCTGCCCACAATCTTTCCCAGCATCAGTGTCTTTTCCAGTGAGTCGGTTCTTCCCATCAGGTGGTCAAAGTATTGGAGCTTCAGGTTCAGCACCAGTCCTTCCAATGAATATTCAGAGTTGATTTCTTTAGGAGTGACTGGTTTGATCTCCTTGCAATCCAGGAGACTCTCAAGAGTCTTCTCCAACACCACAGTTCAAAAGCATCAATTTTTCGGTGCTCAGCTTTCTTTATGGTCCAACTCTCACATGCGTACATGACTACTGGAAAAGCCATAGCTTTGACTATATGGACCCTTGTTGGCAAAGTGATGTTTCTGCCTTTTAATATGCTGTCTAGGTTCATCATAGCTTTTCTTCCAAGGAGCATCTTTTAATTTTGTGGCTGCAGTCACCGTCAGCAGTGATTTTGGAGCCCAAGAAAATAAAATCTGCCACCGTTTTGTTTGTATTAAGTTTAAAATATAGTCTTCTTATTTGTCTATGAATCGATGAAATACTTTTCAGAACTATGCTTTTCTGGATGAGCTAAAAAGAGAGAGAGAGGCAGCACAGTGAAATGATGAGGAGCTTGGTTGGGCTCTGTCTAGAAGAGATCTGAATTTGAATCTTGACTTGCTTTCTTATTGTCTTTCTGACATGGGGAAGATAACTTCTCAGTATCTAGTTACTCATCTGTAAAATGATCACAGTAATAACGACCACCTTGTAGTGACATTGTTAGTGCATAATATAATATGTGAAAAACACTGTTGGAAAGGTAGGCTATGTAATATCAGTCAGGTGTACTTTAAGGGAAGAACCATTACTTGAGATGAAATGGGGCATTTCCTAATAATAAAAAATTAAACCCACTAGGAACATAAAGCAATATGTTTGTATATATGTCAGAATTTGTAAACACTCAGTAACATAATCTCAAAATTGACAGAACTCTAAGGAGAAATAGCAAGTTTTTAACATGCTTCTCTTAAATGGATAAAACAAGTAAATCAAAATCAGTAAAAGTAGTGAAGATTTGAACGGCTAAATTAACAAGTTTAGTCTATATGGCAGAAATAGAGTATTGAAGCTTGAAACTTTGGAATGTAAATTCTTAAGAGCACAGAACTTGCTCTCAGAACAGTTAAAAATGGCCATGTGCTGGGCATTACAGCAGGTTTCAAGAAAGTGTTGAAATCATTTAGAGCACAGTATCTGAACACAAGGCGATTAAACTGTGAATCAGTACTTAAAGATAACTAGAATATTCCAATATGTGTATAACTTAGTGTACTTCTCACTTGCTAGTGGTCACTTTGGTTATTTTTTTATTAATAGGAGCATCAAAGTTACTACTGAATTCCCTTGATTTCTTGTTCAGTTGCTAAGTCATTTTCAACTCCCTGCAACCCCGTGAACTGCAGCACTCCAGTCTTCCCTGTCCTTCACTATTTCCCAAAGTTTGCTTAAACTTACATCCATTGAGATGGTGATGCTATTCAGTCATCTCATCCTCTGTCACCCTCTTCTCCTCCTGCCGTCAACCTTTCCTAGCATCAGGTAAGGTTCCAATGAGTCGGCTCTTCACATTAGGTGGCCAAAGTTATTTGAGCTTCAGCATCAGTCTTTCCAGTGAATATTCAGGGTTGATTTCCTTTAGGATTGACTGATTTGATGTCCTTGATTTCTTACAAACATGAATTTTTCTCCCTTTTTTCCTTTCTGTAGAGATGAGTAGGTTCATTTTAGGTAGGGTCTTGATATGATTACTGAGATTATTCTGGGTAGAATGAGGCCTGATCTCTAAAGAAAGGAAGGAGGAGAGGATTTTTATGTTCAGTTACTGTGTATTTCTATATACGATCATTCATAACTCAGGTTTAAAATTAGCAGGATGAAAGGTCATCACAATAATCATATCGAGATTCACAGGATGTTTTCACTGGGGATTGGGCTCAGGCTTTATATCCTTTTCATTGTATAGTTTTTAATGATCCTCAACAGCCTTGAGAGATTCTGAGACTCAGGAATTATTATGATAGTTTTGAGGATGTGACTAAAACCATCCTATCTCTGTATAAAATGGAGGCAGACAAATGACTGAGCTTGGAGCCTCTTTGCCTGTTTTTTCAGGGAACAGAGGTCAATAGCAGAGACTCAGAACATTTCTCCAAGGTCCTTTTACTGCTTTTGAGCCACTTAGGAATGAACACAGCTCCTTAAGGCTTTTCCTCTTCTCCATTCTTCCTCTGCTCCTTGGGAAAAAGTCTATAAAATTCCTTAATTATAGCACTTCAGGCATCTAGTATTGACAAAATTCCTTATTGCTAGTGTCAATGTCCAGGCGCCCCCCCCCCCTTTTTTTTGTGTGTGTGAAATGATGGAGGCTTGTAAAACAACTAAGGCCTTTGGAATTTACTGTTCATAATCTAAAAGCAGGTATGGCGGTGTAGTGAAAAGGTCGGGCCGGTTCCCATTTTGCATCAGGCAGCTTTATGACACAAAGTCCTGTGAATTATTAGATGATGATAGCCTGCAGTATCCATTAAGACGATCTTTTTTAGTTTTGTAAAACACAAAGTCCAGTTAGAGTAGCTTATTTTATTAAAGAGGCCCCCAGCGAAAGGGGTGGTGAGACAAGTTGCCGCCATTATAGTTACATTCGTTTTGCGTTTCCAGTAATTGATGTCCTTTGCTCAGTAGTGACACATTATTGAACTTTTAAGGATTCCTTTTAGATATCATATCAGCACTGGAGAGGGATTAAAGCAATGAGAGTCTGCCGTGTTTTAATCATTCTTTCCTAGCTTTGATCAAAGCTTCCCCACTTTTAACAACTTTGACTGTAGCCCCTTCTGGTTTTTCCATGTCACTAAGCCAGATCATTACAAGCATTTGTTTGGCCTACATTCCTTTAAAAGTTCTGTCAGTTGAAGTCAACGATATCCACTGAAAAGTAGCTTTCAGTGTCTACTGATATGACTGGGTAAAAAGAAAAATAGAGTTCTTGTCCGTCAAGGAAAGTTGTAAGGCCAACCCTGATAGATATAAAAAGCACATAAACCCCTTTGATGGTGAATTTTATGGCATGTGAATTATGTGTCAGTTTTTAAAAGGGCATAGACTTTGAAACCAAAAAAACAACATATAAATAACATTCTTGAGGTAAATATAAATTATGGAATAGTTATAGGAAATTAATAATGGGAGAATTTAGTCAGGATTATTAAGGGGCAATTTCTTTCTTTCTCGAAATTCACTGAAGAGAGTGAATTATGAGACCCATTGGCAGGGAGAACAGAGAGGCTTTGGAAAAAGTACAATCTGAGCTTTAAACATAACTGGCAAGAAACATGGTAGATGATTACTTTGTGAAATGAGCCAGTGAGTTTGAGAGAAGTGGGGAATGAGTGGTACTGACGGATGCAGATTAAGAAGGCAAAGAAAATAAAAATCTGCAACATGTGTTTTTCTTCTGGGTTGTGCTCTTTTGTGAATATGTTGCTGCCCTTCTGCTAACTCAGCTTTGCTGATGGCCCTCAGAGTAGGTCATTGTTTGTCTGTGCAAGGCTTGACTGTCAACCCACTCCTGTTCTCAGAGGCCTAGACGAGGCCTTGGTGTGGCTCTGTGTGCTTCAGAGAAGACTTGTTCTTGTTCCTTAGAAAACCCCATCAGCAAATGGATGATGGGAGGTGGCCCATCAGCACAGACCCCTGGAGAAGCCTTAGTGGCAGAGTTTTTGGAAAGCTTCGGTCTGAGAGCCCCTTGTAATTGAGCTGAAAGTGCCAGACCTAAAGCTTGATCTTGTTTTATTTTCCACTGAAACACCTGTTTGAAGAGAGACCAGTTTTAAGTAATCAAATGTTTTCAGTTCAGTAGGGATGGTGTTCAGTCATTTTAAAGAATAACCAACTGATATTTCATTCTGTTACAATGTCACGCATGCTCGGTCCTGTCTGACTGTTTATCACCCCATGGACTTAGCTCACCAGGCTCCTCTGCCCATGGGATTTCCCAGGCAAGAAGACTGGAGTGGGTTGCCATTTCCTTCTCCAAGGGGTCTTCCTGACCCAGGGATTGAACTTGCATCTCTTGCATCTTCTGCACTGAAAGTGAGAATGAAAGTTCTCAGTCGTGTCCGCCTCTTTGCAACCCCATGGACCATATAGTCCTTGGAATTCTCCAGAATACTGGAGTGGGTAGACTTTCCCTACTCCAAAGAATCTTCCCAAGCCAGGGATCGAACCCAGGTCTCCCATAATGCAGGCAGATTCTATACCAGCTGAGCCACAAGGGAAGCCCAGGAATACTGGAGTGGGTAGCCTATCCCTTCTCCGGAGGATTTTTCCAACCCAGGAATCGAACCGGGCTCTCCTGCTTTGCAGGCAAATTCTTTACCAACTGAGCTATGATGGAAGCCTGCCAGCTGAGCCACCAGTGAAACAAATCATACCTTCAATTTCTGGGAGAAGTAGAAGCCTCTAGATCCAGTGACATGTTTAAACACTGCATCTATTACAGATTGTAAATTTAGCATTGTGAAGAGCCTGACTTATGTGTAATTTTCTTCTTCTGTTGTTGTGGTTTTTTTTTTTTTTTTAAATTTTGAATTACCAAGGGACCTCACACCAGTTACCCAGCTCTACGTCAGTGTGGACGCTAGCACCAAAGACAGCCTGAAGAAAATCGACCGCCCGCTCTTCAAGGATTTCTGGCAAAGATTCCTTGATAGTTTAAAAGCCTTGGCTGCAAAGGTAAGAGTTATGACATCTTTAAAAAAAAAATGGAGAAGTTTTTCTTTTCTTTCTAAAAAAGACTAAAATCTACAACTTTTTTTTTAGACTTCCACTTTTATTATTCAATAAATATTTATTTATCGACTTCCTCTTAAGTTTCTAGCACTGTGCCTTATATATTATATGTCTTTCATGTATTTAGAGAGAGGAATGCATACCCCCAAAGCTAATTAAACACAATTAAGCCACAGTACGTAGCAACCCTAGAATATATTTAAATATGGAATTAGTTTTCCTGAATTTCTAGAACAAAATTACCTACCCAGTAGGGAATTCAACCCCAAAGCGTCCAAATTTGCTGTCTTTTCCTGCAAACCTTTGCCCCTTCTTAAGTCTCCCTATTCTTTTAGACCTAAAGTCCTGGTTCTTCTCCACTGGCCCACTGTCAGCATTTGATATTTTCTGTTCTACCTTTAAAAAAAAAATAATTAAAAAAAAATTTTGGCTGTGCTGGGTCTTCGTGTGTGCATGGACTCTCTTAATTGCTGTGTGCGGGCTTAGTTGCCCTGGGGCATATGGGATCTTAGTTCCCCTACCTGGGATCAAACCTGTGTCCTCTTCATTGGAATGCGAATTCTTAACCACTGGACCACCAGGGAAGTCCCTTGCTTTGCCTCTTCTTCTCTTATAGCCGTTTTCCCCTTTCTTGTTCTCTTTGCTTCTCCCCTGCAGTTCCTCCTGCTCTACCCAGATCTGATATTGACGACCACTGTAGGAGCTTAAAAAATGAGTTTCTTATTCCTGGTGGGATTCAAGAATCTTCATTTTAAACATCTCGGGGGACTTTTGATGTGTAGCCAAAGCTGGGAGTCGGTATCCCAGAAAACCTGCCCTTCCCTCTTTTGCCCTTCCTGCCCCATGGCTGTCTGGCTGCAGTGGACATTTCCAGGCTCATTGTTCACCATATAGCCCAGGAATGCTACACGTCTCTACTCATCTTGCCATTTCTGCAGGTGTGCCCAGCACTTTTCTTGAGAGCCCAGACTGTCCTTTCTTTCCATTTCTTTGACTGGCAGAAATTCTCTGCAGCCTTCAGGTCTCAGCTTCCTTACTGCCTCTGCCATGAAGCCTTCTCCAGTTGCAGATAGCTGCCCTGTCTCCTAAGTTTCATATCTGTAAATACACTTCGTTTCCTCTGTTTTATCCTAACTTCCCTCTCCTGAACTGGATTCCTTACTCATATCTGAATTTTATCTAACATGGCACACTTTATGGTATTTGTGTGCTATGCTTAGTCATTCAGTCGTGTCCGATTTTTTGTGACCCCAAAGGACTATAGCCTGCCAAGCTCCTCTGTCAATGGGGATTCCCCAGGCAAGAATACTGGATTGGGTTGCCATGCCTTCCTCCAGGGGATCTTCCCAACCCAGGGATCAAACCCAGGTCTTCTGCATTGCAGGCGGATTCTTTACCATTTGAGCCACCAGGGTATTTGACAAATGTTTGTTAAAAGAATGAATGAGACTCACCAGAGCTCTGTAGTGGTAAGAGGTACTGTATACATTTTCTTTATTTTTCAGCTGATCACATTCCATACTCGCTCCTATCCCCACTGCCTAATTTTATGCTTGAGAAATTAAATCAGTGCCTTTTTTGGTCATTAACACTGACATTATATAAGACATGAAAAATAGGCATTAGTTTCTGATCCATCTTGTATTATTTATAAAACTAGCAAGTCAAATCTGGCTTGGTTGCTAAATTCTCTTTGGCTGTGGACTTTATCTTCAGGTGTATCCTCTTTGCTTGTTGCTGAGACAGGAGGTACAGCACATGAAAATCAGAATGGGTTTAAATGGAAGTAAACAGCAGGGTTGGCAATATCAAACACATATGATACACACAGCTCTATAAAATAGAAAACTAATAAGGGCCTACTGTATGTAAGGAACTACTCAGTGTTCTGTAATGGCGTACAGGCAAAAAGAATCTGAAAAAGAGTGGAATATTTATAACTACCTGAACTACTTTGCTGTACACCTGAAACTAACACAGCATTGTAAGTCAACTGTATTCCAATAAAAATGAAAAAGTATCAAACACATATGAGATTGTTATCCAGGCCTATCTGAGTCAGAGTGTGGAAGATGACAAGTAGGCATTAGCAGACTGGCTCAGTAGTCTCCTTTTTTCCTTTTGGCCAAAAGTCTCCACAAATGCATTCTTTAATTATTTGTTGACATATCCTGATTTACAGTGTTGTGCTCATTTCTGCAGTGCAGCGAAGTGACTCAGTTATATATCTATATATTTAATATTCTTTTCCATTAGGATTTATCCTGGGAGATTGTATATAGTTCCCTGTGCTGTACTATAGGCCCTGTTGTTTATCCACTCTAAATGTCATAGTTTGCATCTACTAACCCCAAACTCCCAATCCATCCCTCTCTCCCTCACTCCTTGGCAACTACATGTCTGTTCTCCATGAGTCTTGATTCTGTTTTGTAGAAAGGTTCATTTGTGTCCTATTTTAGATTCCACATGTCAGTGATATCATAAGGTATTTGTTTCTGACTGACTTTACTTAGTAAGACAGTTGTATCTACATTGCTGCAAACAGCATTGTTTCATTCTTTTTAATGACTGAGTGGTATTCCATGGTATATACGTTGCACATCTTTTGGAAGAACGTGAAGATGTCTTTGACCCAGTATGGAAATTTAGCAAAAACACAGAAGGTGACTCCTGCTTCAAAGCAACACAAAATGAATTCTTATCTTGAAGTTCCAAGCCTTTGAATGTCCAGTTCAATTGTAAGTAGTCTGGATTGACTCATTGTTAGCCATGTAGTAACTTAAAGTTCTACAATATTTTCTAACCCATGAGCTTCTTACATATAACATCATATTTGTGTCCATGTAACTCTAGTTGGAAAAGTTTCTTGGGCTGTTTAAACTAGCTGCCTGCAGTTTAGGATAATTGCTTTCTAAGCATTTTGTAGCGATTAGTTTATGTTTCTCATTCTTGCATTGTTTATATTGTCTTTTAGGAAAGATCTGTGGCAGGAAGCTGCTGTCAAAATAACAAGTTTTAACTCAAGCTATGTTATTTCCTTTTGAATATCTGATATGATGGTACATTAGATAATTATTAAGAAAGGTCGACTTTACTGCTGTTTAATACTAGAAAATAAGACATTTATGTTGTGGCTATACTATTTCACTAGGGCCAAATGTATGATTACTATAATCGCATATCATTTGAGTTTTTAAATGAAAACTTTATAATAAAAGTGATACTTCAATTAGAACACCCATAGTATTATCTCCTGTTATTTGTTTGAGCATTTAATATACCTGAGCAAGGAAAAGCATTTGAAGAATTTCTTAAACTTTATAAACAGAAATCTGATTTTTTCCAAGTTTTTCAGCCTACGTGTGAGCTTGTACCACCCAGAGTAGAAGGTAGCATATTTTGTTTTATTACTCTTGGCAAGTATAAATGTTTACATTTCAAGATTTTTTATCCTTTGTCAAAATGTTCCTTTTCAAATATGAGGGGAGAAATATATTGGTATTTGATTATGTAGGGCTAAAAAGCAATTTTGTCAAGATAACACAGCATAAAATGTGTTAGCTTCAGTTTCTGGACACGGCAGCTACTCGTCAAAGTCGTTTTTTTTAAAAAAAGAGAAATTCATTTTGTGCAAGACAACACTGCTTACCTTTGGCAGTAGACTTTTCATCAGCAGTGTGACCACTTGTCTTTCTGCTGGTCCATTATTATGCCAAGCTGAAGATCCAGTAGGAAATGAAAGTAATTAATCTTTCCCCATGTTTGAGTTATAATATTGATATTCTTGAAACCTCATGTTTGAAAGACAGAAATAATTCCCCTCATTACACATTCTTGGATGTTCAAAATGAACATTAGTTCAACAGATATGAGTATGCACTGAGCTGATGTTCTTGGAGTAATGTCTTGCTGTTAAGAAGGGCTTGTGCATGCTTGCTTAGTCACTCAGTTGTGTCCAACTCTTTGCGACCCCGTGGACTGAGCCAGGCTCCTCTATCCATGTGGATTGTCCAGGCAAGAATACTGGAGTGGATTGCCATGCCCTCCTCCAGGGGATCTTCCTAACCCAGGGATCAAATCCAGGTCTCCCGCATTGCCGGCGGATTTTTTATGTCTGAGCTACCAGGGAAACTGTACATTAATGAGATGGTTGTGTATCTAATATTTAAATAAACTGAAGTATTCATGTGGCCTACAACTGGCAGATTTAAAAAAACAAACATTTAATATTTGTCCTTATCTGATTATAAAAATATTACATGTTGATTATAGAAAGGTAGGGGAAGTAAAGAGAAAAGAAGAAGTTACCCATAATTCCAGGACTTTGAGACAACTACCACTGACATTGAAGTAGTTCTTCTATTCATCCTTTGGAGGAGGGTGTTTTTTTTGCATATATGATTCAATTTTGTATGTTGCTCTTTGTTAACACTGGGTCATGAGCATTTTTCCACGCTAATAAAAATTCTCTTTGACCTTCAGGTTAAAGCCAGTATAGTTTTTCATCAGTAACAGTGTGAAATAGTAGAAAATATGTATATTGGTCTCTGCCCCTAGTTCCTGGCACAGAGCTCCTAAAGCCCTTGTAGTTTTCTAAGTGATAAGAGCACTAGAAGCATCTTTTGTTCTCATAAGGCAGCTTTGGGTGGGCTCCTGGATGGATCCTGCTTGAGGGCTGGTCAGCAGGGTGACTAAACCATAATTAGAAGCTTGAAATTATCAGCACGCCCCAGCACACACACACACACACACACACGCATGGAGAAGGGCTAGAAGTGAAGTTAATGATTGATCGTGCCTACAAGAAGAAGCCTCTATAAAAATCCCACTTGGGGGTTTGGGAAGCTTCCAGGTTGGTGAACACAACCACATATCGGGAGGGTGATGCACCCCCATCTCCATGGGGACAGAAGTGCCTGTGCTCAGGACCCTCCCAAGACCATGCGTTATGCATCAGTTCATCTGTACCATTTAATGAACTGGTGAATGTAGGTCAGTGTTTCCCTGAGTTCTCCGAGCTGCTCTAGCAGATTAGTCAAACCAGAGGAGGGGGCCCTGGGAACCCTTGATTTACAGCCCATCAGCCAGGAGCGCAGGTGACGGCCTAGACTTGGGACTGGCCTCTGAAGTAGGTGTAATGTCAAAAGTGAGTTAATTGGTGGGACACCTAGCTCATGTTGCAGAGAATAATTTGGTGGGGGAAAATCCCTCACACATGTGACCAGAAGTGTCAAAAGTGATGTGTTGTGTGTGAATGGTAAAGTAAAATGGTAAAAAACCCAGGGGAGGGAAGCCTGGGTTTTCCCCTCCTTCCTTAGCTTCCTGCTTGTTGGCCCGTATAAGGGTCTCACCAGAGTGTGTTCCAGCCTGCTCCTTCATATCGTGGGGGCCTGAGTGTAGATCAGGTTCCTGTCCTGAGCACACCTGGGAGGGAGCCTTGTGTCTCTGTTGTTCTCCAGTTGCAACAGGAACATTTTGTTACTTTCTAACATTTCTAAAGTCAGATGCAGCTAGAGATGGCATGTCGTATTCAGTTGGTAGCATTGTTACTTTCATAGAGGAGAGACATAAAATAATGGTACATAAAATAATTGTGTGTCTTACAATGTAGAATATCTTGTGTGTGTGAGTCGCTCAGTTGTGTCCGACTGTTTATGGCCCCTGGACTGTAACCTGCCAGGCTCCTCTCTGTCCATGGGATTCTCCAGGCAAGAATAGTGGAGTGGTTTGCCATTTCCTTCTCCAGGGGATCTTCCCAACCCATGGATCAAAGCCGGGTCTCCTGCATTGCAGGCAGATTCTTTACCATCTGACCCACCAGTTAAATAGCATTCTTCTTCCCTCCTTCCTTTTTAGAATAAACTAATCTCTTCTCTATCTTTCGGACTAATTGCCCTGCTTGTTGACCTCTTTGGTTTATTTCTGCCTCTCATCATTGATGCCAAAGTCTTCTCTTGAGCTTTAGTCCATCTGGCTGTAGTCTGGATATCTGTTCTTATTATTATCTTTTCTTAGACTTTATTTTGCCCTTTACGTTTATCTAACCTGCGTGTATCCTCTCTGTATTGTTGATCCCATCCAGCCTGGATTTAGTGTCGTTTCACCCTCCTCTGCCTGGCTAAGAGGGTATTCTGGTTTTAGCCACTCTAGAGATCAGACCAAGACTGCTGACCTTGATCTCTCCAGTTGTTGTTTTTGTTGTTGTCTACTGGCTAAGTTATGTCTGGCTCTTTTGTGACTCCATGGACTGTAGCTGCCAGGCTCCTCTGTCCATGGGATTTCCCAGGCAAAAATACTGGAGTGGGTTGCCATTTCTTCCTCCAGGGGATCTTCCCAACCCAGGCATTGAAATCGAGGCTCCTACCATGTCTCCTGCATTGCAGGCAGATTCTTTACCACTGAAAGTGCAAGTGAAGGTCGCTCAGTCATGTCCGACTCTTTGTGACCCCATGGACTATACAGTCCATGGAATTCTCCAGGCCAGAATACTAGAGTGGGTTGCCTTTGCCTTCTCCAGGAGATCTTCCTAACCCAGGGATTGAATCCAGGTCTCCCACATTGCAGGTGGATTCTTTACCAGCTGAGCCACAAGGAAATCCCTTTACCACTGAGCCCATGGGGTAATCTGCAAACTGGTGACTCTCCCCAGTCCTGGGAATTCCCTAGTGAGTAGAGAATAGATTTTCTCCAAACCTGACTTCTGCATAAGCTTACTACGAAAAGATGAGCATGTTGCATCTTAGGTTCATGTTGAGGCGTCAGGTGATGTCTTGTAGCCAAGTAGATAGTTGCTTCCATGACTCAGAGACTCAGAGGAATGTTGGAGTGTGAATATGTAGATTTAGAAGTCATCTCTGTAGCAGTAGATTGCAGGTGAAGGCAAGAAAGTAGGTGGAATTATCTAAGAAATGTCTAGAGAAGGCCAAAGAAGGAGCCTTAGGCAAGACAAATTTTGAAGCTTTCAAGATGAGGATCGTATGTAGAAAGTGAGTCTGGTGTGGTACGTAGTGAGTTTGGTAACAGTGTTTTTACAATCCCATGCAAGTATGGTGTATTACATACAATTCAAAGAAACTGAGTTTTCATGAAGTTACTGAGGGATGGTTAAGGTGTAGTGAAAAAGAAACTTGGTTTACCAGTTGACCTCTTAATAACTGTCAAAATGGACTGTAGTGTTTTGCATAGAAGCCATTGTGTAGTGGGTTGAGTGGAAGGATGGAAGTCAGAAAAGTGAACAATAGATATTAATGTGATGAATAGTAACTTTTTGAACCCAGAGCGATAATATTGTTTAATGAAGAAATTAAAGGCATTTCCTTTTATCAGGTTAAAATTAGTTAAGCATATCTACTAAAAACAAATTAGAAAATAAATATCCCCATAACGAAGAAAATAAGATGACGTGTATGCCACCAGAATTCAAAGACAAAAACACTATTACTATGATGATTACTATTAGTTTTTCTTTCAAGAGTTTTAATTCATGTGTATAAGTATGTGTATGTCTTATAAAATGAGATTGTTACATATTTTTGCAACTGTACTTTTTAACATATGATTATGTATGATTTAACATATCTTGAAAACTCTGTCATCTTCTGTCACCATGGATTTTTTTTCTTCTTTTTTTAAATTTTTTTTTCCTTTTTTTTTTAATTTAATTTTATTTTTTTAACTTTACAATATTGTATTGGTTTTGCCATATATCAACATGAATCTGCCACAGGTATACATGTGTTCCCCACCATAGATTTATTTTGCCTGTTCTTGAACTTTTGTTTCTGATTTGACTATTTTTTGAACTTCATACAAATAGAGCCATTTATTATGTTTTATTCTGTGTCTTTTTCTCTCTCCTCAGTATCATGTTTGAGATATTTCTACGATATTATAGCTAACAGTTCATTCATTTTTACTGCCCTACAGAATATGACTATACAACAGATTTTTTAGTGTTTCTACCTTTGGTGGACATTTGTTTTATGGTTTTGACTATTATGAATAATTTTGGGGGACATTCTTATATATGTCTAAATATACATGCATTTCTGTTGGGTAAATATGTAGGCCGGATTTGTTAGATTACAGGATAAGTGTATGTCCCACTTTAGCGGGTGTTGCCAGTTTTCCAAATTAACTATGCCAATTTGTACTTCCCCCAGCAGTGTATGAGAGGGTCAGTTGTTCTGCACTCTCTGACCTCCTCCCCACTTTTTAAAATGTAGCCATCTTTGTTGTTGAGTGATATTTCACTGTAGATTTAGTTTGCATTTCCTCAGTGCATACCTTTCATGGTTTTACAGATGTTAACTGGCTGTTTGGCCATCCTTTTTATTTGAATTATATGTTCAGTTCTTTTGTTCCTTATTTATTTGGATTATTGTTCATTTTTTATTGACCTGTAAATGTTCTAAAATATATTCCGGATACAAGAGCTTTGTCAGTTACATGTGCTCAAGGTATCTTCTAGTCTGTCTCTGCCTTTTTCCTCTTAATGATATCTTTTGATAAGCAGAAGTTCTTCATTTTAACAAGGCCCAATTTATCAATTTGTTGAAGTTTCAAGGTTAGTGGTTTTCATGTCCTGTTTATGAAATCTTTGTCTACCCCAAGGTCATGAAGATATTTGCTAATTTTTTTAGTAAGAGCTTTATTAGTTTTTCTTTCACATTTGGAACTATGAATCATCTCTAATTTTTTTAGGATAATTTGTGGAGGGTTTATTTACTAAGGGCTTAATTATGCAAGTGTATGGGAGGAATAGGGGGACCAAGGAGAGAGTGCCAAGAATCCTGGGGCCAGCAGCACCAGAGCATTACCATCCCAGGAGTCAAAGGGACAAGGGGGAGGAGAGGTTACTGCAGCCTGGGAGGAGGGGAGAGTACTATAGAGCAGGTCATCTGGAGAAGGTAGTGATGTTCTGTGATGTTTTGTCCCGGAGTACAGCCACAGCCACAGCCTTGCAAGGAGAGAAGAGGCCCTTTCTCCTCCCTTCTCAACTGATGCTCCCATTGGCCAGAGCCCAAAGGAAGGACTAGGTAGGCTGGGAGGGAACTGGTCCCTCTTGAAGGGGATTACCTGATCTAGGGAGGCCTCTCTAGACCAAAGTACAGCCCAGAGGAAGGAGTAAGTAGTTTTGTAGTAGAGCGCAGCCCTGTGCAGCCCTTAGCATACAACTGTTGCTGTGTGCCATCAGCCTGCACGCCATTACTAGGCAGGTGTTACCACGGAACCATTAGTGGTCCTGCTCAGCCATTGGTCGGCGCCACAATGGGCCCACCCCCAAGCAACCAACTATCAAGGAGCCACTGTTAGTGGGCTATTCAGCCAGTGGTCAGAGGAGTGGTGGTTCTCAGGCAGAGAGTGAGATAAGAGGCGAATCCCAGCCTTCTCCCTGGGGTCCTCCAGCTCACCCAGCCTTGGGTCAGTGGATGAGCTGGGGGCCCAGGAAACAGGCTGGCAGCTGTGTCCTGCAGGGCTCCAGAGCCCTCTCCAAGGCCACCCAACTGGCCAGACCCAGGCCTTGAGGTGGTGGTGACTCTCTCCCCCATCCCCGTCTCTGTGACCTCATGGCAGTGGCCGTCTTCATAGGATGCAGTGTGTGTGACTTGGCCCCCCTGTTCGGGCGACCTGAGGAACCTGGGGGCCAGTTGGGTCCTGGGTGCCTGGATCCCTCAGTGTTGACAGCTGGACCTCAGAGGGTGAAGGTTGTGCCTTGGGACCTGACACTTTCTTGTCAGAACAGAGAATAACATTCCTTTGGTGGAATATACAGGAACATCGTTAGCTGACCATGACCAAGCCTGACCTCAAGAACAAAGGATCTGATACCTAGACTTCCAACAACTAACCATGCCCCTCCCCACCTTTGCTAGAAATGGGCTTTGCTGAGAGCTTTGGGGGAGTTTGGGCTTTTTAAGGCATAAGCCCACCTCTCCTTGCAGGGCCCTCTGTAAACCTTTTTCCTTTTTCTCCTCCAAACTCTGACATTTTGGTATTGTTTGGCCCCACTGCGTGATGGGCACGTGGACTTGCCTTTTGATAACAGTTGGGGTCACTGCTTGGACACTGCAGGTATGAACTCAGTCTCCCAAGGCCTACGTGCTGGTTGTTGCAGGCGCCTCCCCACTGAAGAGCGATCATGACTGAAGAGTCTCCTCCTGTCCCCATGGTGCAAGGTCAGGCAGGGTAGGGGCTCCCACAAAACCACCCATGATGCTGGGGGCAGGGAGGGTGCTGGATTCTCTTTTCCTATTGGAGCAACCAGAGACTCAGGAAGTGGTGCTGCCCTGGCCTGAGGAGGGGCGGTGTGGTCAATGCGCTGCTGTTTCTCCTACCTTCCATCGCAGTCTACCTTCCATCGCAGTCTACCTTCCATCGCGTCTACCTTCTATCGCGTCTACCTTCCATCGCAGTCTACCTTACATTGCAGTCTACCTTCCATCGGAGTCTGTCGTGGTCGCCGTGGTGCTGGATGTGGTTCAGCCTCACCTTCCCCATTCCAGAATTCTCTCCATGGTGTCTTGTTTTTGAAAAGTTGTTAGTCTTCTTCTGAGAGGGACAGAAGTCAGTAACAGTCTGTGTCACCCTCTTGGTGATGTCACTCTCAAATATATTTTTATATATGGTATGAGATAGCAGGTTGGGGTTAATTTAAAACTTTGAAATTGGTTCTCTATGTCCTTCTTCTAGCTTTTTCCTTCAAGATCTAGTCCTCTTGCTCTTTGTGAATTCTGCCCTTAGTGACGTGCTTAAAAAGTCCTCCCCAACCTGTCCTGGGTTGTAAAAATATTATGTGTATTTTCCTGCTCTTTCATGGCCTGCGTTTAAAAATCTTGACTGTTTAATCCAGTTGGGATACAATTTCATATTTACTTTTATTTAGTCACCTGGTATCATTTATTGAATTATTTATTTCTCATGCACTGATTTGATAAGCTTATTGTATCTTGAAACTTATATCGGTGCCAGTTGATTCCAAGGAGACGCTGTATGTGTGGATTTTGACCTTTCTTTCCCCATTAACAGCGTGTCACAGACATTCTCCCACAGCAGTGCATATAACACTTCAGCACCATTCTTATTGTCTGGGTGATATCTCATTCTGTGCATCTCATAATTTAATTTGCAGGTCTTGTCTTTGGCTTCTTTCCCTGTCTCCTCCCTCCTCCCCATCCCCAGTCTGTATCCAGCACTTATATGCCAGCCATGCCTTGTGCTATCTTGTAAAAGGCCATCATAGTGCTTACATGGTAGGTTGTGACTGCTTAGTAAATTGTCTTTCTTCTTGCAAACTGAAAGGTCCCTCAGACAAGGCACGGTGTATGTCATGTCATTTTTGCTCATTGTCGTTTTCCCAGCTCTTATCGCAGTGTGGCACACAATTGCCACATGATAAATGTTTGGTAAATGAGCAAATTAGATTTATCTCTCTTCCTCTTGGTGTATATTTCATTGTTAACCAACCGTCTGTCTTGTGTAGCAGTTAAGAGCTTGGGATTCTTAAATAAGACTGCTCTTGCTGGAATCCTGTTTCTGCCACTTCCTGGCTAATATTGGTCAAGGGACTCAGTTTTCTCATCTGTGAAATGGGATTAATAGCAGTGCCGACCTCCTAGGTCTAGAAACAACCGTGGGAAAACATCATGGGGTGCTTGGGTTTATATTTTAAAATATACCCTCTCTCACACATGTTGTATGTGTGATTAAATATTTTGGAGATATAAAAGAGTAAATAAGATGGTAAATCCCAAGATACCTACCATCTAGCTTAAGAAATAAAAATATAAATATGCTTTTTTAAGTTTTGCCAGTCTGATGTATATGACTTGATATTTACCAAGACTTGTGGTTTTATTTTCCATTTCTCTCATTAGTGGTTGAATATGTGGAGTGCCCTCTACTGAACGCAGACTTGGCTCTAACCCTGGTCTCCTTGCTCGAGTGGGCCAGCGCTGCAGCATGTGTTTAAGGTGGTGAAGGGTGGGAGAGGTTATTATCTGGATAGTTGGATGCTTCTGCAGTAGTGAACTCCTTCACTGTTTAAAGTCCATCCTGATATTCAACATCGATAGTACAACCTAGCTAATACATGCATGGCCTGCTGTGCTCTGGGGCCACAATGCTCGCGTTTGAAACTGGATCCACTCCTTAGAGCTCTGTGAGCTCTGAATTTCAATTCCTTTATCTGTAAAATGGGGATAAAGGAACACTTAACCACATAAGCTTGTTTTGAGGATTAAGTGAATTACTGTGAAACGTGCTTACTGGAGTGACCTATAAGACCGAATAAGACTTAATAAATGAAAACTTATTTATACGTCTCCAAAGTGGGTTAATAAGAATTTATAACCTATATGTCATGCTGAGGAATTTATGTCCTCAGTTTTAATATATATATATTCTTTGAAATACAAATTATTCAGCTATTTAAATTTATATCTATTTTGGGTATGAACATTTCAAAGTATTCTGAGTTTATCTGGGGTCTGCTTTGAATGTTTATTCTCAAGACCAGAAATTATGTTTGCTCTGAAACTTGTTTGCTCTGAAACTCTAAGCAGAACTTCATTGAAAGAGGGGGTTCTGAAAGGAATTTTAATACAAATACCTGCAGTCCATTATCTTCCCTGTTGCCTTACTTCATGTGAATTTATCTGCAGATTATTTTTATCTTGAATTTTAAAATGGAACAGATGTTTGTAATACTTGAAGCAAGTGTGTATGGACACATGCATACAGTGTGTGTTTATAGCCATGTGTGTGCATATATATTTTTTGTGGTATCTCCCTATTTACTTACACACACACATATATATAGTATATATAAAATACACATTTTTATATTATATAAAATATGTCTATATACTTTTTGCAGTATCTCCTAATAAAAAATGTAAATCCCAAACATTAGAAACTGTAATGATCACCTTGTAAAAAAAATTCTGTTCCCTCTTAGAACTATCTTCATGAATCATCATTTTGCCTCATGATCTGTTACTGTTAGAGGGATAAAATCCCTTATACTTGCTTTTAGACCTCATAAAATACTGATCAAGCATCTTGTTTCTTTCCTTGAATTTTTCTCAGTTTTATAATGGTGCGTCTTAGGATAAGGATAGTTCTGAAAAAAAAAAAAAAGATTTTTAGGTTAAGTTTTAAAATAAACTTAATAAAGTGAACAGGCTTCCCTAGTGGTCAGCAGTAAAGAATCTGCCTGCCAATACAGGAGACTTGGGTTCGATCCCTGGGTCAGGAAGATCCCCTTGGAGAAGGAAACAGCAGCCTGCTCCCATATTCTTGCCTGGGAAATCCCATGGACAGTGGGGCCTGGAGGGCTGCAGTCCATAGGGTTGCAAAAGAATCAGACACGACTGAGTGACTAAACAACAACATCAATAAAGTGAATAGTTAGTAAAGTTTAAAAAGTACTGACTTTAATGAAAATGCTACTACACAATCATTAAGAAAAAGCCCAATAAAACAATAGGAACAGAAGCCAAAGATTGATGATGTTGTTCAGTTGCTAAGTTGTGTTTGACTTGTTGTGTCTCCATGGACTGCAGCACACCAGGCTTCCCTGTCCTTCACTGTCTCCTAGAGTTTGCTCAGCCTCATGTCCATGAGTCCAAAGACAAAAACCCATAATAGAACATGAACTACAAATGCTTTTAAATGCAAATGAAAATAACAGTGAGGAAACAAGGACTCTCATATATCTCTGGTGAGAATGTAAATTGGTACAACCTCATTTTTGAAGGACACTTTTTTGCTTTCTATGAAAATAAAAAGTACATATGCCTTTTGAGTGAGCAGTTCATACTGAGTAATTTATCCTGAGACATACTTCCATCCACACAAAGTAAACAAAGTGAGATATATACAAGATTATTCATTATGATATTATTTATAGTCACAAATGATTGGAAGCAAACTAAATATCCATCAGTAGAGAGCCAATTGAATAAATTATGGTACATCTATACATTTGAATTCGTTTTAACTTGAGTGTCTAGTGGTAGAGGGAGCTCTTTGGCTGTTTTCCTCTTTGTACCTTTTCAGAGTGTTGTGTGTTGTGTTGTGTTGTGTTGTGTGTTCTCAGTCATGTCTGACTTGTTGCAACCCTGTGGACTGTAGCCCCCCAGGTTTCTCTGTCCATGGGATTCTCCAGGCTAGAATAGTGGAGTGAGTTGGTATTTCCTTCTCCAGGGGATTTTCCCAATGCAGGGATTGAACCTGTGTCTCTTATATCTCCTGCCTTGGAAGGCAAATTCTTAACTACTGCACCACCTGGGAAGCCCTTTCAGAGTGTTCTTAATTTTAAAAAGGATAACTATCAGAAGCTGCCCCAAGCAGATACCTTTTTCTAGGGAAAAGAATTGTAAAAATTGTTTTATATTCTTCTTTCTAGCAAGTAGTAACAGTCATTATTGAAGCTTGAGTAAAGCAGAGAAGGTGGTATAGAAGCTAAGAAGCCCCTCAGATCAATCAGTCGCTCAGTTGTGTCCGACTCTTCGCGACCCCATGAATCGCAGCACGCCAGGCCTCCCTGTCCATCACCAACTCCTGGAGTTCACCCAGACTCATGTCCATCGAGTCAGTGATGCCATCCAGCCGTCTCATCCTCTGTCGTCCCCTTCTCCTCCTGCCCCCAGTCCCTCCCAGCATCAGAGTCTTTTCCAATGAGTCAACTCTTCGCATGAGGTGGCCAAAGTACTGGAGTTTCAGCTTTAGCATCATTCCTTCCAAAGAAATCCCAGGGCTGATCTCCTTCAGAATGGACTGGTTGGATCTCCTTGCAGTCCAGGGGACTCTCATGAGTCTTCTCCAACACCACAGTTCCAAAGCACTAATTCTTTGGTGCTCAGCCTTCTTCACAGTCCAACTCTCACATCCATACATGACCACTGGAAAAACCATAGCCTTGACTAGACGAACCTTTGTTGGCAAAGTAATGTCTCTGCTTTTGAATATGCTATCTAGGTTGGTCATAACTTTCCTTCCAAAGAGTAAGCGTCTTTTAATTTCATGGCTGCAGTCACCATCTGTAGTGATTTTGGAGCCCAGAAAAATAAAGTCTGACACTGTTTCCACTGTTTCCCCATCTATTTCCCATGAAGTGGTGGGACCGGATGCCATGATCTTCGTTTTCTGAATGTTGAGCTTTAAGCCAACTTTTTCACTCTCCTCTTTCACTTTCCTCAAGAGGCTTTTTAGTTCCTCTTCACTTTCTGCCATAAGGGTGGTGTCATCTGCATATCTGAGGTTATTGATATTTCTGCCGGCAATCTTGATTCCAGCTTGTGTTTCTTCCAGTCCAGTGTTTCTCGTGATGTACTCTGCATATAAGTTAAATAAACAGGGTGACAATATACAGCCTTGACGAACTCCTTTTCCTATTTGGAACCAGTCTGTTGTTCCATGTCCAGTTCTAACTGTTGCTTCCTGACCTGCATACAAATTTCTCAAGAGGCAGATCAGGTGTTCTGGTATTCCCATCTCTTTCAGAATTTTCCACAGTTTATTGTGATCCACACAGTCAAAGGCTTTGGCATAGTCAATAAAGCAGAAATAGATGTTTTTCTGGAACTCTCTTGCTTTTTCCGTGATCCAGCGGATGTTGGCAATTTGATCTCTGGTTCCTCTGCCTTTTCTAAAACCAGCTTGAACATCAGGAAGTTCACGGTTCACATATTGCTGAAGCCTGGCTTGGAGAATTTTGAGCATTACTTTACTAGCGTGTGAGATGAGTGCAATTGTGCGGTAGTTTGAGCATTCTTTGGCATTGCCTTTCTTTGGGATTGGAATGAAAACTGACCTTTTCCAGTCCTGTGGCCACTACTGAGTTTTCCAAATTTGCTGGCATATTGAGTGCAGCACTTTCATAGCATCATCTTTCAGGATTTGGAATAGCTCAACTGGAATTCTATCACCTCCACTAGCTTTGTTCGTAGTGATGCTTTCTAAGGCCCACTTGACTTCACATTCCAGGATGTCTGGCTCTAGGTCAGTGATCACACCATTGTGATTATCTGGGTCGTGAAGATCTTTTTTGTACAGTTCTTCTGTGTATTCTTGCCATGTCTTCTTAATATCTTCTGCTTCTGTTAGGTCCTTACCATTTCTGTCCTTTATCAAGCTCATCTGTGCATGAAATGTTCCTTTGGTATCTCTGATTTTCTTGAAGTGATCCCTAGTCTTCCCCATTCTGTTGTTTTCCTCTATTTCTTTGCATTGCAGAGAACAAAAATTTGATTGAAGTCAGATCATAGTGAGTTACAGAAAGTGGGTATGTTAATTGTCTCATGTACAAACATTTTCACTTTGAGCTCTTATTTCATCAACATCACACACATTTGTTTTTCCTAAATATTCTAACCAGCACGTAATATAATTTCCCAAGACTTAACACTAGTAATTAGTCATCTTAAACATATTATTTGATCATCATTTGATATAATGTTTACTAAAGAGCATTGACTTTGCTTTCATGCTCCATCTCCTCTTATTTTTGTGTGTGTGTTTTCCACCCTTTAGAAGCTTTCAGGCAGTGATTGTAGTTAGTGTTTTGTCAAAGTGTTTGATTAGAACTTCATGGGGGATCTCTCTAGTTCTTGGAAAGTAAGCATAGTGGACATATGTGACTCCACTGTGGCACTGTACCAACTCTGTGACCTCGGTGAAGCCACTCAACCTCTGTAAAGCCTTTGCCCTCTCACCAGTTCAGCAGCATTAAAACAGTTCCTGACTCAACCAGATTGAGTTGAGGGGTTAATGATATAAGACAAGTAAAATTCTTAGTACATTGCTTGGCACGTGGGCTCAGTAATGTTAATGGTATAGATGATTAATAAAATTAGTTCTAATCTAAGGAGTGATCCTTTGCCTCTTGGAATAATTTTTGGTTACAAATTGATTCTTAACACTTGGGAGAGTTTGTTTTTACTGCATTCATTTCAGCTAGCTCTCACTTGGAGCTTAGTATGTTTCAAGTCCTGTGCAAGGCCCCGGGTATAATTATATCTAGGATGTGGTCCAAGCCCTAGGGGAATCACAGTCTTTTGGGGACAAATACAAGCATACCTCGCTTCACTGCACTTCACTTTGTTGCGCTTTGCAGATATTGTGTTTTTTTACAAGTTGAAGGTTTGTGGCAGCCCTGTGTCAAGCCAGTCTATCAGCCAGTCTATTGGCAGCGTTTTTTCAACAGCATTTGCTCACTTTATGCTTCTTTGTCACATTTTGGTAACTCTGGCAAAGTTTCATATTTTTTCATTACTAGTGTATTTGTTATGGTGATCTGTGATCACTTATCTTTGATGTTACTACTACAGCTACCTGAAAACTCACATGATAGCGTTTTTTAACAATGAAGTACTTTTTTGATAAAGATATGTACATTTTTTTAAGCCATGATACTGTGCACAATTAATAGACTATAGTATTGTGTAAACATGACTCTTCTATGCAGTGAGAAACCAAAGAATTCATGAGACTCACTTTTTTGTGATATTAGCTTTATTGCAATGGTCTGGAACGAGCCGGCAGTACCTCTGAGGTCTGCCTTTAGGCACAGGGAGAATTTCAGCACGTGGAGACAAGTGCTGGAGAAGGAGTATGCACAGGGTTAGGAGAGACACTGGGATCAGAGTTGGGAAGGATCTGTATTATTCAAAATATAAGAAATGGTCAGGGGGCTTCCCTGGTGGCTCAGTGGTGAAGAATCTGCCTGCCAATTCAGGAGACTGGGTTCGATCCCTGGTCTGGGATGATTGTGCCTGCCTCGGAGCAACTAAGCCCGTGTGCCACAGCTGTTGAGGCTGTGCTCTAGAGTCTAGGAACTGCATCTGTTCAGCCCACGAGCTGAAACTGCTGAAATCTTCGCGCCCTAGAGCCTGTGCTCCACAAGAGAAGCCACTGCAAGGAGAAGCCTGCGCACTGTGCCCCACAAGCCACAACTAGAGAAAAGCCCTCGCAGCAACAAAGACCCAGCACAGCCCAAAATACATAAAGTTACTACAAAAAAATTAGCCTTAAAGATCTAGTCCTCCACAGGTTAATAATGCCTAGCCCATCAACAGAGTTTTAAAAAATCTGTTAAAGTAATTCTGTGATTCTAAAAACACTCGATATGTCATTTAACTGAAGCTGGAAAAGTATATACTAATGAGATACTTTTTTTGACTTACATTGAACAAAAACATTATTAAGAGTTGTAAAATTATGCAGGCATGGGTGACAAAAATTTGCTATAATTTTATATGTCATGAATGTAACAGTGGATAATTTATCCAGTAGAAGTTTCGAGATCTTGATGGCCTAAACCTTACCAGGTCCGTCCACTGAGTAGTATCAGTTTTGGGTGGATGACCTTCATGGCACAAGGTTTTTTTTCCCCCATTTGAGGAACTATCTTTTACATGAAGCTCACTGTGTATTAAGGTCAGCCCCAGGTAGGCTGTGGCTTGACTAATAGTGAATAATACTGACATGCTATAGCTCAAAAAATGAGAAATGATTTTAAAGATCTAGTTATCCACAAGTTAAGAGGGTTTTATCCACCCTTTGACCTTCGGTTCGTATTATCAGATCCACTGAAGGATATAAGCAGAGACATCTCTTCTAAATACAGGCACACCCTGCAGACCATCTCCCTGTCAGTTGTTGGTTTCCATCTCTTTGTTTCTGATACCCAAACACGTACAGTGTATATATTTTTCAGTACAGTGTTTTAAATTGATATTTACAAGGGCAATGATGGCAATGTACTCAGTTGTGTCTGACTCTTTTCTGACTCCATGGACTGTAGCCCACCAGACTTCTCTGTCTGTGGGATTTTCCAGGCAAGAGTACTGGAGTAGGTTGCCATTTCCTCCTCTAGCGGATCTTCCTGATACAAGGATGGAACCTGCATTTCCTCCTTTGCCAGCAGATTCTTGACTGCTGAGCCACTGGGGAAGCCCTTACAAGGGCAAAATTTATACTTATTTTGCAAAATGTAATACAGCATTTAAAGCAAAATGATATGCAAGGCAAGTCTCGGATGATGTCCCAAGTACAATTGGTAAATCATCAGAGTCAGGTGTAGGTGATGGGAAAGCTCATCACGTGAGCCGAGGGGTACCAGCATGGAGGGAGGCCCTTACTGAACAGTTGCTGTTTACCTTGTTTGTCTTCCATTGTTAAATCGAGAAGTAGTGTTTTACACATTTTACAGGCTAACATAATAGATGTTACATTTGTGGGCATTTTACCCTCTTTTAGTTTCATTTTAAGAAAGTCTTTGGAGGTTCTGAGCTGATCTGTAACACATTTTAATTTTTCCCATTTAAAATAATGGGAAATATGCTTCACTTAGCATTTTTATGCATGCTTTTAGATTCCAGGAACAGATTACTGCTCTTAGCTGGGAGATGCCTGTGTTACTGTAGTTCCATCCTTTTTAATTAATTAGTGATTGTGATTCTTGAGATATATTGGGTGTGTGTTTCCCGTGGCCATTTTTTTCTCTGAATGTCTTTCTGCTGCCCAATATATTTTAAATTGCATTTTCAAATTTACAGTTTTCAGGGAAGCACAGTTTATGTTCTTTTTTTGTTATCCTTATAGTTCTTATTTAGGCATAAGTTTGACTTTTTGGTAGCATAGCATAATCATACTCTATGTATAACTTTATCTCCTTTTCAGCTTAAATATTTTTCTGTGCTATGATATAATCTTATTCTACTATTCACTGATATTGATGGATCGCCTTCCTCTAATATTTATCAGTTTTCCCTTGTATTTTTATTTTTATGATGGTTCCTTCTTATGTGTGCATAAAATTTAATATAATGGATCATAAACAAATGTTTAAAAGATATAAACTGCACAAACTGCATTCAGTCATTCATTCAGCGGTATATATTTTGCTAAATATTTTATAAGAATTCTTCTCGACACTGGGGATCAGTGAATAAGACACACAAGGCTCCTGTTCTCTGTTAGGAGAGAAAGAGAGAAAACAAATGAATTAAAAAATTTTGCCATTCATAGGCCACCAAACATAATGTGGTAAGAACAAAAGTTTAAATGAACAAGGCTCAATCACTTGATAATTCATAGAGTAACTTTTAATTTTCATTAGATGAAAGGAAATCAAGACTAGAATTTCACATATTTGTAGACTAGAGGAAGTCAGAATACTGCATGACAATATCCAGAATTGAACCAAAGATGAATTATGTCACTTGGGATTCAGATTACCTATGTATAACAGATACCCCCAAATAGTGAGTGAGATAATCAAGTTAGAAATCCTTTTTTTTTCCTCATGTCACAGAAACTCAAATAAAGGTGAACCAAGAGCTGATACAGCTTCCCTGGAGACTCAGGTGGTAAAGAATCCGCCTGCAGTGCTGGAGACATGGGTTCCATCCCTGGGTTGGGAAGATCCCCTGAGAAGGAAATGGCAACCCACTCCAGTATTCTTGCCTGGGAAATCCCATGGACAGAGGAGCCTGGTGGGCTACAGTCCATGGGGTCACAGGAGTCAGACACAACTTACTAACTAAACCATCACCAAGAACTGAAGCAGTGGCTGTGAGATAGTGGAAAAGAATATATACTGGGTTTTGTCTTCACTTTCTGGCATTGATCTCCTGAAACTTGTGTAATTTCCTAAGTGATAAGAGCAGCTGTTATTCTAATATTGGTTTTTGACCCTGGTTCTTGACGCAGAATCCCTAAATCCCTTGGAATTTCATGGATGTCTTTTGTTCTCATGAGGTGGCTTTTGATGGGCTTGTGGATGGAAACTGATCACTAGAAAGACCAAGTCAAACTTAGAAGCTTGGAACTTTCACCCTATACCATATCTTGTAGGAAGGAGAGAGGGGTTATAAATTAATGATCGATCATGCCTATGTGATGAAGCCTCTATAAACATCCCAAAGGCACAGGGTTCAGGGAGCTTCTGGGTTATTGAAACCATGGAGGTGCTGAGACAGCAGTGCCTGGTAAGCATGCAGACTCCTCACCCCTTCCCACTTATCTGGCCCTACTCAGCTATCCCTCTGCAGGTCATCTGTATTCTCCATCTTATCCTTTTATAATAAACTGGCATATAGTAAGTAAATTGTTTTCCTTAGTTCTGTGAATTGTTCTAGAAAATTAATTGAACTTGAAGAGGTTGTGGGAATCGCCAGTTTATAACTTATTGGTCAGAAGTACAGGTAACAACCCTAATTTGCACTTAGGGTCTGAAGTATGGTTGGGGCAGTCTGGAGGGCATGAGCCCTTAACCCTGGGGATCTGATGCCGTCTCCAGGTAGATAGTGTCAGAATTGAGTTGAATTGGAGGATCCTCAGATGGTGTCATATTCTTGCTTGATATGGGAGAAAACCCCACTCCTCTGGTGTCAGAAGTGTTGTGAATACGGTAGTGGTGTGAAAGTAAAGGAGAAACATGGGAAAGAGTGTGAGTTTTTCATTTTCAGTATTTTCACGGTGTTTTCAGAGACCCAGGTTCCTGTCTGACATTCAACATATGACTCCCATTCTGAAGTTTACTTCATGGTCCAAAATGCTTGCTAGAGCTCCAGCCATCATGTTGCCCTTCCAGTCTTCATTTTGAGCAGGCAGTACAAGGATAGGTATTAGAAGAGCAGAACTTCTTTTTAAGATAATTTGTATACCTCTTTCTTTTACATCTTTTTGGCCTGAACTTAGTCCCTTGACTACATCCTGCTAAGGGAGGCTGGAAAATGTAATCTTTTAGCTGAGAATACTGTTGTCCCCAAGTAGTTCAGACATTATGCTTATAAGGAAGAAAGGGGAATGAGTTTTGGTAGGAGACTAGCAATCTACATCAATGAACTAAGCATTAAGTTCAAATGTTAAGCAAATAGCAATAAAATAAGGCTATTAGGAAGAAAGAAATAATCAAGGTAAAAAAAGATCAATTAATTTGAGGGTAAACCCCCCCCAAATATTGGTCATATGGAATGTAATTGATGCTCATCATCAAAGTAACCTTAATGGTTTTTCTTTTTTTTTTTTTTTAATTTTATTTTTAAACTTTACATAATTGTATTAGTTTTGCCAAATATCAAAATGAATGCGCCACAGGTATACATGTGTTCCCCATCCTGAACCCTCCTCCCTCCTCCCTCCCCATTCCATCCCTCTGGGTCGTCCCAGTACACCAGCCCCAAGCAGGCAGATTGTATAGCATTTCTAAAGACAGAAAACAGAAGACAGAAAAGGAGACAGAAGAAGGATTTAGGGTTTGTTTCGGGGTGTTACTTGTTTGAAGTGAGGAAGCCTGAGCATGAACCTGTAGGTAGAAAGGAAAATGTGTGAGAGAAGGTTGATCTTTATGTACCTCTCAGGGAGAGGTATGTTTTATTTCTAATTTCTGAACTAATACTTTTATCAGTGTCAAGAGGTATGTTTTATTTCTAATTTCTAGACTAATACTTTTATCACTGTCTCAAGAACACATATATTCTTGTGATATATATGTTAACATTCACTCAACACGTGTTTTTAAAAAGATTTAAAAAAAAGTTAGTCCTAGACAAGTTAGAACTGAGGTCACTTAACCAGGGTTCATTTGCAAGGGATGTATATTTGTCCTAATGTACATAGATAAAGGATTTTCTTCTGACAAAGGGCTAGAGAGGGACACCCAGGTGGTTTGAACAGACATTTTCAAAAAGAACCACTACCTTCAATTTGGTTTTGGTGATATTTGCTTTGACATTTCAAATAGCATTAAAGGAAAATGTTCATGTTTATCAAAAGTGGTTTGGGGTTAAATGTGATTGAGATCCGCTGCCACAAATGAAAGAATTCACCAGTTTCCCCCTCCCCTTCGCCCATCACTAAAAGACCAGTAAGCATTTTTTCCTGCAACTGCATGGATTTCATACTCTTTAATGTATTCCAAATGGAATCATTTAAGGCCATTCATCAAGCTTAGCTATTGTTATTTTGGACATTAGAATTGGACCTTTTCATGAGAATCATTGTATTTGATTTATGAAAAGAGTGTGGAGAAAAGGGATGTTAAAAAAATGGGCAGTAGCTAATTTCTTTTGCTTATTGAAACCAGAAAGAAGGAAGCACGTTGGACATTTGAAGATCCTTATTAGTGTATTTGCAAAGTGAAGATAATGGAGCCTGAGTTCTGTTTGACTTATGGCAACATGAAGGTAATTTGCTTCTTTGCTGTGGCCCAGGAGCTAGTATTTATGGCAGAAACTCATTTGCCACATCATAGGAGTAAAAAATTATGCCATTAATTCCTTCATAGTCTGAGATATTGGATTGAAATAAATACCATTTATATGTAGCACCTTTACGTCCTCCAGCCACACAGTGGGAGAAGAAAAAAACGATGTTTTGCCAATGACAAGTTAGAAATGTTAAAAATCATGTAAATAGAATTTGAGAAACCTTTGGAATTTATTAGCTTTATTTCCACAAGGTTTAGAGTCTTTCTGATGGTGTATCTTCTAGCTTTGGAGTTTGTGAAACAGACCAAAAAAAACCAAATCAAAAAGGAGATACGTCATTCATCTTCTTGCTGATTCATGAAGATGTCAGGAGACCCTGACCTGGTCCAGTGATTGAAGAGAGCTTCCATTTTATATTACCACAAAGAAAGTTTCTGGTTTTTTGTTTTTCTCTTCCTGGTTCATGCTGGAAAATTGTCATCTTTTGACTGTATGTACTTTGAAAATATCTGGTAGATGCTGGAAAATCCTTCAGTTGTAGTTCTATTTGTATAATTATAACCCATTACAATTCAACTACATCTTCCCCAGGGGAAAAGCAGTGATTATTTTTTAGACTCCTGGTCACCAGTTTCTAGGAGTGGTAGGATGTAGAGACTGAGGACAGGAATAGGAGAATGGATGGAGACCATCTTATTTTCCAGAACTTACTCCTCATCATCTCTAAGGGGGAGCTAGGATACACAGACCACCTCCTGCCCATTTTTTAAAGATGGTTACATTTAATGGAGCTCTGTTTTGAATACAGTGGTTTCTTGACCAAAAGTCAATTTTATGTCCTAAAAAAATTCATGCACTAGGAAAAGGCACTTTTGAAGAATTTAGCACTTAAAGGAAAATTTAGATTGAAGCTGGGAATTAGAGTGAATCAGTGAAATCCCTTCTAAGTACTGTGTTCATTAAATAGAAGGACAAAGGAAATCATATTGAATACAGTGAATGTTAATAACATTTTACAAATCTTTAATTAGTATTGGGTAGTGTTCAGCTAATTTTTACTTCTCTGTTCCTTGTTTGCAATAACATTTCAGACTCCTCTACAGCAACCACATGGTAATTGCAAATTTGTTTGTGTTTGTGTGTAGTAAATGAAGGATTTGTTTTTTCTTTCCTCTCTGACCCATGACTAAATTGACTTAACTTCCACTGTAGGTCAAAAACCCAGAGAATTTGATGCTTGAAATGAAAAGCCTGGGGATAAATTTTATTTAACCTATTTAGTTTACCATATTTTAAAATATCTTCCTCAACACATAGAGTTAACTACCTGTGGTGCCACCCATAGTAACTTTACACCAGACCTCACCAGAATTTAGTGAAATTGAAGGCAGGCGGGGAAGGGGACAACAGGAGGATGAGATGGTTGGATGGCATCACCGACTTGATGGCCATGAGGTTGAGCAAGCTCTGGGAGTTGGTGATGGACAGGGAAGCCTGGCGCGCTGCAGTCCATGGGGTCACAGAGAGTCGGACACGACTGAGCGACTGAACTGAACTGAACTGATAGGTTCCAAGATGCAGTTTTATGGCCTGTCTTTGTTTTGTCTTTTTAATTATTGCTCATGACTATAATCCAAAAACCTTCACTGCTCTACTTTTTATTTTCTATCCTTTTTTTGTCTTTCACTAATATCTAGATCCTTTTTTCCCTAACATATCCAGTAGTCGTGATTCAAAATCCCTGTACAAGGGCATTCAAATGTTCACAGCAAAGGGAAATATATACAGGAATAAATCTGCAAGTGGTAGGATTTTACAAACAAGGAACTGGTGATTGACTTACAGACATCATGATATGATCACCACTGGAAGTCTAATGAACATTCATTGTCTCATATGGATACAAAAATTAAATAGAAAAAATATATTTGCCTTGTGATGAGAACTCTTCCGATTTACTCACTTAACAAATTTCATGTGTAACATTCAGCAGTGCTAATTGTATTTATCATTAGCATCATATCCCTAGTACTTACTTATAACTGAACGTTTGTACCGTTTTGGTTTGTTACTATTTTTTGCTTTTGAGATGTTTGTGATTTTCATTGACTCCAAATACTTTTAATTAAAGACTTAATGATCTTTTTCTATATGTATACAGATACACACATAACATATATATGTATGTACATATCTATATTTATTTTTCTAAGTATGCTGTGAGACAGGGCTTCTTTTTCTCCTTTATGGATTATTGATTGGAGCTGCATCATTGTTGAATAATTTATCCTTTACCCCATGATTTGTAATGGCTGCTTGTCGTAATCAAGTTTTCATGTATTCATGGATGTTTCTGAACTTTCTACTCTTATATATATATATTTTTTTTAATCTTGCTCCATTAGCACACTGAGTTACTATAAGATTGTTATTTAGTGCAAAAGACCCCTCTTCTTCAAAATTGTTCTTGCTTATTCTTAGCCCCTTAATACATTTTCATATTTATTTTAGAATCATTTTGTCAGTTTTCACACCTCCCCCCACATACACCCACATACACACATAACTTTCAGATATTGATTGGAATTGCATTGAATTTATAGTTTAATTTGGGAAAATTGCCATCTTTATGAAGTCATGTCTTTGGTTTAAAGTCACTTGTTCTGTCACTTTAATTTTTTTTTTTTTTTTGACTGAAATTTATCTTCTAATTGTAGATTCTGTTGGCTGTCTTTGTGAAATGTTACATTTCCACACATCTCTTGGAATTGTTTGCAGGCTCTTCTTGAGTAGGTGGTTGTTTTTGCTCACATGTGCGCTCTAACAGGCGGCTAGGTCCAATTCGTGGTCACGAGGCTGTTTCATTATATATTTTTAGCCATCTTTATCTATTGGATTTTCAGTTTTCATTTCTTCTATGTATCCCTGCAGCAGGGCTGGCTCAAGAGGTGAGCTTAAGGTACCCCTTTGTACATTCATTTATTGGTAAGTTATGCACATTAGATAAGTAAGGGGGTTTTGGATGAAAGACTTAATTTTTGGTATTTTTGTGTCTGTATAGCAAGCACCAAATACCCTTCTTCCAGGCTCTTCTTGCCATCATTCCAGATTCACTTTCTTGTGAGTCACACATGAGGTAAAGTGCTGTACACTCAGTCTCATCTTGTCACTAACAAGCTTTCCAGGGAGGAAGCTTTATAGGCTTGCTTCAAAGACTGAGTCACCTTCTAATGAGTCTGGTTTTGCTTTTTGGTTTTTGTGTGGGTTTTTTTTTTTTTTTTGGCGGAGCCAAGCTTAGGTACAGGGAGATTGTTAATGGTAGATTAAAGACAGTCTGAACATCCCTCGACTATAAAAGCATATGCATTTGGACAGTTAATTCCCCAGGAAGGGAGCCTTTACCATTTAACATTTGGGGCTTGAACTTGTGAATTGTCACGAGTAATATTTCTGGAGAAATAGATCTATAGGACTTATTGATTTTAGAGTTGTGTGGTTTCTGGCTGCCCTGTTATTCCTTTCACATTGGCTTTGTCTCAGTGGTTTTGTATTAATAAGATGTGCTTTGGGTATATCCAGATGTCCTTCTCGTTCATCCTCTGCACATTCCCAGTGTTTCTGTCTGTGTCTGCTGCAGGATGATGGAGAGGTGGTTGCCTGAGGGAACTTTGTCAGAGATTTTACTTCTCTGTCAATATCCTCAGACTTTTAAGTCGAAGGGCTGCTTAGGTGACTTCGGTCTGTGTATGCCACCCTGGTGTAGGCCTTCACAAAATCTTCTGCTTATCGATTTGCATAACATTGTTTCTCTGACTTCCGCTTACTCTTATGTAGATAGGCTACCTCTCTCATTTACCTTGTGATAGCGGCCCCATAATTTTGTACTCACACCTTTCTTCCCATAGAAGTCTTCAGTTAAGTTCAGTTCAGTCACTCAGTCGTGTCCAACTCTTTGCGACCCCACGGATTGCAGCATGCCAGGCCTCCCTGTCCATCACCAACTCCCAGAGTTTACTCGAACTCATGTCCATTGAGTTGGTGATGCCATCCAAACATCTCATCCTCTGTTGTCCCCTTCTCCTCCTGCCTTCAATCTTTCCCAGCATCAGGGTCTTTTCCAGTGAGTCAGTTATTCGCATCAGGTGGCCAAAGGATTGGAGTTTCAGCTTCAGCATCAGTCCTTCCAATGAATATTCAGGACTGATTTCCTTTAGGATGGACTGGTTGGATCTCCTTGCGGTCCAGGGGACTCTGAAGAGTCCTCTCCAACACCACAGTTCAAAAACATCAATTCTTCCATGCTCAGCTTTATAGAAATCTTAGCATTTTGTTTATTCTCTTTCATTGTTTTGGTTTCGTCTTGAGCTCTTTACATTCTGTCTCTCTTGGTAATCATCTTTTTTCCCTCTCATTGGTTCTTGTTTCTTCCCTTTTCCTTGCATTCCCATGTTTTATTGATCAATTTCTGTGATTGTGGCTCTCAGGTATCAACTTAAAAAAAAAAGCATAACGTGGGAGTTTTGAGTTAAGTTTTATGTGGAGCAAAACGAGGACTGCAGCTTGGGAGACAGCATTTCAGATAGCTCTGAGAAACTGCTCCAAAGAGATGGGGGGAAGGTAATTATATATGTGATTTTGGTGAAGGGGGAGTACATGCAATCAAGCACGTATTTTTTTTAGAAGGTTTCTGCCAGTCATGAGGAGCAGACATCACCATGAAGGATTTTAGTGCTTTTCTGGATGTGAGGAGGTGCAAGAATTGGGCACATAAAATCGGCTCCTGAAAATAATCAAACTATCGGAAGGCCTGTCATGCCAATTGTTCCCCTAGCACAGAGTGCCTCATTTCTGCTCTCTGCTCTGAACTCCTTTCATAGGGTGTTTAAAATCAGCTGCTGCAGTAGCACATGATTTAATCCTTGTAGAGGTAGATGGCAAGTGCCAATGGCAAGTGTCAGTTTGTAGTTGACACCGGGTACTAGTCGTTTTTACACTGTAAGAACAGTCCTGTTCAAAATGCCAAGAGAGCTTTATTTCTTCCATTCTATTCTAACCTCCAGAAGATGGAAAAACACGGCTCCATATTACTCATTTGCTTTTCCGGTGTGTAAATACTACTGCCTTTTAAAAAAATCCTCTCATGGGGTTTGTTTTTCCCTGCTCTTATTTACGTACAGTTTCTCTTTATACAGCTGCCAGTGCTCTTAGTCTTCTGTGTTTGCATTTTGCACTCCTCAGCTTCCTCTTCTTGCTGTTTTTCAAGAGATGGACTTACAGTTCCCCTTTGACCGTACTTCCAGTATGCAGTACACTCCATGTCTGCCAGTTCCGCATCCTCAGATTCAACCAACTGCAGAGCAAAAACGTTTGGGGAAGACAAAAAATTCCAGAGCGTTTCAAAAAGGAAAACTTAAATTTGCCTTGCGACTGTTTACATCGCATTTACATGGTATTTCCAACTATTTACATAATATATACATTGTATTAGGTATTATAAGTACTCTAGAGATGATGTAAGATGTACAGGAGGATGTGCATGCATTATATGCAAATACCGTGCCATTTTATATTAGAGATTTGAGCATCTGAAGATTTGGGTATCTGCGGTTGTCCTAGAATCAACCCATGAATATTGAGTGTTGACTATATGCATACATTATAACGTGACTTTGTGTGTGTGTGTGTACATGTATGTGTATATATATAAAATTTTTAAAATTATGTGTGATTTCACCTTCCTTCTACTCTTTCACACAAGCAACATCTTCCTTCATATTAACTATGTTACTAGGAGGATGTCAAGCCGTTTTTTTTTTCCTCTTTGCTATTATAAGTAACACAGAGGTCCATGACTCTTCAAATTCAGGCCACATTCTGTCTCATATTCAAGTTGATTTGCATGGTCTTCAAGGCTTAGCCGAACCTAAGGCAAATCTTTTTCTACTTCCTTTACCAGATTTCTGGTTTTTGAGCAGAGAATTTTGTTTGAGGGATCTGTTTAAGGATAATTAAGATCAGGCATATCAAGAAACTTTTAAACTGATCCATTCTCATCTAATGAGTCAATACTGTTAATATGAAAAAGTGTGTGTGTGCAGGTTTTCTGACCCCACAACTTTTCTTGTATTTCCTTCTCAGATTTTTGTATTTCTTTGGTGTATATGTATTTATGTCATTAATACTGTAGTACGTGTACAATTTTGTTTTTAGCTTTTTAAAATTTCGATGCTGTTACATAAAAATTACCCCTTATTATTAAACTTTCTTTTAAAACAGTTATGCTCAATAGGAGCAAAGGTACAAAAGAAAAACAGGTCTCCACCCCCTTCCTTCCCTTTTTCTGAGAATCACATCTGTATGGAACTCTCTTACTGTTAGGAGTGTGTTTCTCTGCTGTGTTCAGATTCATAACCGGTGTTCTGAAAGAATCATCTTTAGTGTTAAACAGCTGTATCATAAATCATCTAGCTATTTCTTGGGATTGAGATATTTATAGTATCTCATTAGTACAAATAAAGCTGCAATGAACCTTCTTATTCATCAGTATTTGTCCACAAATTTTATCATTTCCAAAGGCTTACATCTTTAGAAATGTAGTTATTGGATCAACAGATTTGAGTATTTTTCAGAGACTTTAATTATGTTGCCATGCTACTTCCCAAAATGTTTGTAGTGAATTATGCTTTTACCATCAGTGAATGAATTTCTCTGTCTTGCTACACTCTAGGCAGCAGTGAATATTGCTATTTAAAAAAAATCTTTGCCAATCTGATAAGCCAAAATGGTACCTCATTACTGCTTCAATTTGCATTTCTTTGATTACTGGTAACTCAGAGCCATGTTTTAGAAGACCATTTTATCTTGTTTTGACACACAGCCTCAGCTCAAGTTTGTCTTGAATTGCAACTGTCAAGATAAATTGTTGAAATTAAGAACTGTAGTCCTGGGATATAATAACCTCATCTAGAATACGTAGCACTGCAAGATGCCTAATTAGAGGGAACAGAACGAACTCATAACTATATATTTTTAAACCTTTTTAGTATGGATTTTTAAAACATTCAAGTGAGGTGAGAATAATATAGGGAATTCCTATGTAACCATGATCTTAGCTGTCATTTTCACCTCTCCTTTTGAGACTCATAATGTATATGTTAAACACTTGAATCCTCTCCAGTATTCTTGCCTGGAGAATTCCATGGACAGAGGAGCCTGGCAGGCTGCAGTGCGTGGGGTCACACAGAGTCGAACATGACTGAGCAACTAACACTTTCACAGGTGTTTAAAGAGGAATGTAAATAAGCCTACAACCCTTCTGATCCTTATAAGTAAGCACTATTAATGGCTTGATGTGTTTCCTTTAGGATTTCTTTTCCTGTTGGATTTTCTTCACTGAGTCTTATAAAACTGTCCTTGCCATCTTTCCTTGATTTACATTTTCAATCATTCATAAAAGTTTAAATTAGTTGGTTACTTAGTTAATTTATTTTGGGAATAATTCTATAATAGTTTTCCTTCTTATCTTTTAATATGAAGAATACTTCACTTAGCTGGATCATGAGTTATATCTTTGAATTTATTTTCTACTTTTTTGCTTTATTTGACCTATCAGATTGACACATTTTGTTTTGTCTCCCATAAACAGTATCAGACTTAATTAAGGGACTTCCCTGGTGGTCCAGTGATTAAGGCTCTGTGCTTCTAATGCAGGAGGCCTGGGTTCAATTCTTGGTCAGGGGACTAGCTCCCGCATGCCAGGACTAAGAGCTCACACACCACTACTAAAGATCCTGCATGTGGCAGCTAAGACCTGGCACAGTCAGACTAAACCAAACCAAACCAAAAAGCAGAAAAGTAACTCTTGATTAATTAAAGCCATTTTAAGGATAGGTATGCTTTCTAAGGTCTTTAAAAGGATCATTATCCAGTTTCTAGTATTGGTGAACACATATTCCTTTGATTTAAAAAACAATGGTTGTCATTGAGGGGTTGTTTCAATTTTAAGTTGTTTTTTGTTTTAAGGGGTTCAGAATCATTTTTTTGACAAGCATGGTATGATCTGGTCAATATTCTGTCTGGTTTTCATGGCTTGTGGAGCCAGGCAGGAGTGTTGAAGTCTTGTCTTGATGGTTTCCTGGCTCCTCTCCTCTTTTGATATTAACCATTGTTGCTAATTTCGTTTCTGACTTGAGTTTGTTCATTTACTAGAATAGAATGTAGATTATTCAACAGCTGACACTGTGGTTGCTTCGTTCACAGCTGTGTCTCCCGCACCTAGTGTTAGCACCTGGTGACTGTTGTGGAGTTGATATCTGTGTGATCAAATGAATGGATCTGTGTAACTGCTGGTGGTGGTGGTAGCCGAAATTTATTCATCGTTTTCTCTCTGCGGGGGCTGTGTTCTAGGTTCTTTGTTTTAGTCCTTTTAATTTAACAACAATACTATGAGGTACAGATACTGTTACTCTTCCCTTTTTTACAGAGGGGCAAAGAGCTCACCTGGAAAATCCCACAGACAGAGGAGCCTGGTAGGCTGCAGTCCACGGGGTCGCAAAGAGTTGGACACGACTGAGCAACTTCACTCACAAAGAGCTCACCTAAGCTCACACAGTTGACTCAGTAGCTTCATTGCTACTGTGTACTCTTTTCCTCATTTTATACTTTTTTCCTCTTTTCTTCACTCAGGCCTTTTCTGCTTTGTACTTGATTCTTTATACCGCCTGCCTCCCTATGCAGTTCCCTTTGATAAGCATTTAACATTTACCTTTGGAATTTCAACCTCAATTTTTACTTCATGTGTTTTCAGTCCATGTATTGCTTCCCTCTAAGAAACATAATAAGTTGAAACTTAAATGTAAAATTTGTCACAAAAATCTGATCTAAAGTCTAGAGGTGAACGTCTAGGTCTCTCGCTGCACAGTCCAGCCTCACGTTTGTTGGGATATAACTTTCCGATCACCCCACCCCCCATTTATTGTGTGTGTTCTCACCACTAGGGGAGAAGAATCTTAGATGCTTAAATTAAACAAATACATGTCATGTTGAGGTTTGGCAGAAACCAACTCAATATTGTAGAGCAATTATCCTTCAATTAAAAATGAATAAATTTAATGATTAAAAAACCCCAGAAATACATGAAATTATAATGTGCCAACTACTTGACTTTTTTTTTTTAACAACTCACATTGTGACATTTCACAGATCACATTGTAGCTTGAACAGAAAGTAGCTAAACTTTTTGCCTAACTGGATACTTTTCATCTTCATTTTTATTATATTCCATATTATATTCCATTCAGTTCAGTTTAGTCGCTCATTCGTGTCTGACTCTGCGACTCCATGGACTGCAGCACACCAGGCTTCTCTGTCCATCACCAACTCCCGGAACTTGCTCAGACTCATGTCCATCAAGTTGATAATGCCATCCAGCCATCTTATCTTCTATCGTCCCCTTCTTCTCCTTCCTTCAGTCTTTCCCAGCAGCAGGATCTTTTCCAGTAAGTCAGTTCTTTGCATCAGGTGGCCAAAGTATTGGAGTTTCAGCTTCAGCATCCATAGTATTGGGTTGGCTAAAAAGAGACACGTGTACCCCAATGTTCATCGCAGCACTGTTTATAATAGCCAGGACATGGAAGCAACCTAGATGTCCATCAGCAGATGAATGGATAAGAAAGCTATGGTACATATACACAATGGAGTATTACTCAGCCATTAAAAAGAATACATTTGAATCAGTTCTAATGAGGTGGATGAAACTGGAGCCTATTATACAGAGTGAAGTAAGCCAGAAAGAAAAACAGCAATACAGTATACTAACGCATATATATGGAATTTAGAAAGATGGTAACAATAACCCTGTGTACGAGACAGCAAAAGAGACACTGATGTATAGAACAGTCTTATGGACTCCGTGGGAGAGGGAGAGGGTGGGAAGATTTGGGAGAATGGCATTGAAACATGTAAAATATCATGTATGAAACGAGTTGCCAGTCCAGGTTCGATGCACGATACTGGATGCTTGGGGCTGGTGCACTGGGACGACCCAGAGGGATGGTATGGGGAGGGAGGAGGGTTCAGGATGGGGAACACATGTATACCTGTGGTGGATTCATTTTGATATTTGGCAAAACTAATACAATTATGTAAAATTAAAAAAAAAAAGTTCATTTGGGTTTTTCCATAAGATGTAATGAAAAAACCCAAATGTACCTTTTGACTGACCCAATATCACACCATCCATATCCCCTACTAGATAATATGACACATTCAGAAAATCCTGCAGTAATAACCAATCCAGAACCTATACAAATTAAATTTGCTAATTAATTCCCCAAATTGGGGAAAAAATATTTTTTATTTGAATTAAATTACTACAGTCCAGTGTGTACTCCAATTTTACCTCTCTCTCTCCTGTTTTTTTTTTTTAATCTAAAAGGATAATATAAAGTATTAAGTATGTCCTTTGCAAAGGCAATTCCAGCTCTCACCTCTCAAGCATCATCTGTACTCAGTTTTTGTTTTAATTTGATGTAACTGGAGTGTAACTCCACTTTCTTTTATAGACTTTAGGAACTGCTTTAACTAACTTTACATAGACTTTAAAGTCTCCAAAACTGTCCCATTGAGCAGGCTCCCTACAGACACAGTGAAACCCAGAATGTGAATCTGATCATTTGAAATAAAATCTAATGACATTCCTGTTTTTGTAACCCCATAGTAGTGCTTTTCTTTGTCTTTAATCATCTGAACATTAGTATGCTATAGATAAAATGTAAATGTACTAAAATCAGTTCCTTCTGTTGATCAAAAGATGTGCAGAAAGTAAAAAGGAAAGCCTTAAAGCAGATGAAAATATTTCTGATACAATTATAACAGAGTTCTTATAGCCAGGATATATAAAGAATTTGAAAAACCCAGTAGTAAAAAGACCATTATCCCCATAGAGAAATATTCAGGACACTCGAACAAATACTTCACAAAAGTAGAGATCAGAATGGCCAAAACATACTCAACTTCATCAGTAAACAGACAGATACAAAATAGAACAGCACAGAAATGGCTGAAGTTTTAAAAGACTACCAACAAGAGTCGTTGAAGATGAGAAGTAGCCGGAACTCTGATCCACTGCAAGTGGCTGTGCGGTCAAATGCCCTTGAAAACCAGTCTGGCAAAATACCTGTGCTTCCTGTGATCCAACATTTCCAGTCTTAGGAACATCAAAGAAATGTGTCCATCAGGAGTCAGGTACAGTAACACTCTTTGCATTGGTGTTTTGTAAGAGACCATGCTGGGAAAACAACCAACCAACCAACAACTTTCACTAGTAGTTAATGTTTTCCTATCCTGGAGTACTAAACAGCAGTAAAAATGTATCTAAAGCCAGAATCACCATCAAATTCAGTGAATGACATTCAGTGAAAGAAGCAGACATAGAAGAATACGTGTCATAGTAGCATTTCATAAAATTCCCTAAAGCAGGAAAAGCTGAACTCTAGTGTTATGAGAGATAACAGCATTGCTTTTCTTTTAATTTTTATTGGAGTATAGTTGATTTACAGTGTTGGATTATTTTCAGGTGTACAGCAAAGTGAATCAGTTTTATATATATTACATTTAAAATATATTTATATATAAATATAGAAAATATATAAATAATATATTTATATCTAATTTAGATGTTTATTATATATTTATATAAATATATAAGATTTATATTGTATATATATTTATATATTTCTTTTCCCACATAGGCCATTATAGAGTATTGAGTAGAGAGATCCCTGTGCTATACTGTAGGTCCTTATTAGTTACTATTTTATATATAGTGTTGTGTATACATCAATCCCAATCTTCCAACTTATCCTCCCCTCCACCCCTAGGAACCATAAATTTTCAGCATTGTTTTATAACAGCTAAAAGGTAGAAATAATCTAGATGTCTATCAGTGGGGATATGGCTGAATGAATTATTGTATACTCATGTAATGGAATGTTAGATAACAAAATGAGCAGATCCCAACATACAGCAACATGGATGAACTGTATAAACACCATGTTGTGTGAGAGAAGCAAGACACAAAAGAATATATGGTTCTTTGTATATACATTTCAAACATAGGCACAAGTCTAATGTTGAAGTCAGAATATCAGATAGCTTCAGGGTGAAGGGAATGGATGGTGCTGGGTGGGTGATGGATGTTTCTTTGTGTTAATCCCTTGGGTGATACATTTGTGTTTTATGTACATTTCTCTTTGCATGATTTATTTCACAATTTGAGAAGGTTTAGCAACGAGAGATAGAGTCTGCCTTGGATTCTTTCTGTTTGGGTTCATTTCCGAGCTCTGCTGCTTTCCAACTGTGTAGCTTTGGGAAATTTATTTAGCAGCCCTGGGCCTCAGTTTCATATCTATAATGGGAAGATAATAAACCTATTTTATAAGATTTGTTGCAAAGAAGAGACAAATATTGGAATCTTTGCTAAGATATTAAACACAACAACAGCTGGCACATAGTAAGGGCTGACTCATTGCCAACTCCTGCTATTGTTTTTGTTGGTATCATTGCTAGTTTATTTGTTGAAAAGAATTTTTAACTCCCATTGGAATTACATTATATTTAGAAATCTCTCATGGCTCTCCATATAGGCTAATTTTTTGTTATGGTCTCAGAAAAGTTTACTTTTTTCACTGTCCATGTTATTTCATAAATAATCATCAAGTATTTTATAGTTGTATTTTGTAAAGTAGAATTTGTGTTTTGTAATATATATGTATATGCTATATAGATATATGTATATATAGTATATATGTAGCATATATATGGCATATAATAGCTAATACATATTATGACTTACTGCTGCCAGCATGGTTCTAAGCATTATGTAGTAGTGAAAGTCGTTCAGTCGTGTTGGACTCTTTGCTACCCCATGGACTATACAGTCCATGGAATTCTTTGGGCCAGTATACTGGAGTGGGTAGCCGTTCCCTTCTCCAGGGCATCTTCCCAACCCAGGGATCAAACCCAGGTCTCCTGCGTTGCAGGCGGATTCTTTACCAGCTGAGCCACCAGGGAAGCCCAAGCCTTATGTAGATGAACACTTGCAGTCCTGTGCAAAACCTGCATTTTACGCAGGGAGGAACTGAGAGAGTTTAAGATGGCTAGTATGTGGTCTGGGATTCAGTCTGGCCTGGCTTCCCTGATAGCTCAGTTGGTAAAGAATCTGCCTGCAATGCATGAGACCTGGGTTCAATTCCTGGGTTGGGAATATCCCCTGGAGAAGGGAAAGACTACCCACTCCAGTATTCTGGCCTGGAGAATTCTATGGACTGTATAGTCCATGGAGTCGCAAAGAGCCAGACCAACTTTCACTTTCAGAGTCCACATCTATCCTACCACTCTATGCTTGGAAAGCTGCTCATTTTTCTATTTTTATTTGGCCACTGGCCAATTTGACTTAATCTGATTTTTAGTTGATTTTCTTAGGTTTCCAGGAAGCCAACTATATCATTTGCAAGTACGTTTTTTTTACGTTTATTCAATTAGTCTTGTTCTTGCCTTATTGCTTTGATTTTAACTTTCAGAAAAGTGTTTATAAAGATAATACAGTGGACATTCTGCTGTTAGTCTGATTAAATGGAAATACCTCTGTTTTTTACATCTATAAGAATGACATGGACTGTTGACTCAAGGGTGTTTTCTTTATGTTAATGGTATGTTTTTTAATTTTTGAGTTTACCAAATGGTTTTTCAGTTGTTCATTCTGTTTTGTTTTAAAATCAGGGATGGACTTTAAACTATATCTATAAGATGACTGATTGATTTTTCTGTGTCGCAATATTAATGTGATGAATTATATTAATACATAACCTAATATTGAATGGGCTTCCCTGGTGGCTCAGATGGTAAAGAATCCACCTGCAATACAGGAGACCCAGGTTCAATTCCTGGGTCAGGAGGATCCCCTGGAGAAGGAAAAACCCACTCCAGTGTTCTTGCCTGGAGAATTCCATGGACAGAGGATCCTGGTGGGCTGCAGTCCATGGGTTGCAAAGAGTCAGTCATGACTAAGTGACTTCACTAATATTGAATCATCTCTCCTTTTCTAGAATTTTTAACATAACGCTGAATTTCATTTGCTAAAATTTCGGTAAGATTTTTGCATGTATAAATACAAGTGAGATTGGCCTGCAGTTCTCTACCATTTTTGTTAGGTTTTGGCATTGGGTGAATTCTAGCTATGTAAAGGGAATCTGGAAGATGTGTGTCTTTTCATGCTTTATATACTGCATTTGAAAAATAAGTTTTGAGTGCATTTTCTAAAGTGGCCGCCTAATGATATTCATCTCTTCATCTCTTGGTTATCTTCAGATATAAGCAAAAGTAGAGAGAGAGACTGGTATCTTTTAATTGAAGTATAGTTGATGTGCAATATTATGTGAGTTTCAGGTGTACAGTATAGCAATTTGCAAAAAGATTATACTCCATTTATAGTTATTATAAAATATTGGCTATATTCCCCTGTGCTGTACAATATATCCTTGTGGATTATTTTATACATAATAGTTTATATCTCTTAATCCCCTACCCCTATCTCCCTCCTCCACCCTTTCCTCTCCCCACTGGTAACCACTAATTTATTCTCTATATCCGTTTCTGTTTTGTTATGTTCATTGGTTTGTTGTATTTTTTTTAGATTGCACATCTAAGTGATATCATTCATTGTTTGCCTCTCTCTGACTGCCTTATTTCATTTAGCATAATCTCCAAGTCCAACCATGGTGTTCCAAATGGCAAAATTTCATTATTTTTATGAGTAATATTCTATTGTTTATATATACCACATCTTTATCCATTCATCTTTTGGTGGACATTTAAGTTGCTTCCATATCTTGGGAATTGTAAATAAATTCTGCTGTGGACATTGGGGGGCATGTAGAGATTGGTATCATTCTTTTCAGCTCTCATCTCATTTTGTCTTTGTCTTGAGTATAATGAACATTGCTACTTAAAGCATGGTTTGAGGTTTAGCAGCATGGATACTGCCCAGGAACTTGCTCCAAATGGATGCAATCATGCGCATATAATCACAGGCACCAATCACCTTTGCGTATTCTACTTGTTAAAGGCAAGTCATAGGTTCTGCCCCCACTCTTGTTGTAGATTTTAAACTACCATTAATCATGTTGTTTTGAGATGTTTGAGTTAGTCCTTGAACTTTTCACAGTTTGTCTAGGGTCCTGGAAAGGAAAGTCAAAGGGTATAAAGTTTTTAAAGGCGTGCATAACTGTTGTTTAGTTGCTTTTCAGAAAATCAGTACCTTTTTTTTACATGACAGACAAACAAATGGCAACATTGACAGTTCATCAGTGTGCCTTTTCTGCCAACTAGGGATCATTAAATAATAAGAAAGCAGGAAAGAGGAAAAGTGTAAATTAAAAATCCTTATCATAAATACTTTGATTGATAACGGAGAGCCCGAAGGTTATTTGAATTCATTTTTGACAGTCTGAAACTATTTAGTCAATTCACTATTTCTGATCAAATGGAATTCAGTGTATTTGTTAAGAAACTTTTGGGTATCTTATCTAGCGTTAATGACTCAGACAGTAAAGAATCTGCCTGCAATGCAGGAGACCCAGGTTCGATACCTGAGTCAGGAAATCCCCTGGAGAAGGGAATAATCGCTACCCACTCCAGTAGTCTTGTCTGGAGAATCTTATGGACAGAGGACCCTGGCGGGCTACAATCCTTGGGGTTGCAAAGAGTCAGACATGACTGAGCAACTAGCACGTATCTAGTGTTAGATACCATTAGTGAGAGAAGAGAAATATGCCAATATTTGTGCCTATAAGGCTTCTGGGAGTCTTATGATATTGTTTACATTTTTTTCATCTTTCTACAAAATGTAAACTTCAATTTTTAAAAGTTCATACTGGATTTCACCTTGCCTGGGGTTTCTGTGGGTTGAAGAAATTTGAAAATCTTCCAAGGTGATAAAAACAAAGTTATCTTTTCCTGTCTTTTAGCAACAACGTACTGTCTACAGACTGACTCTAGTGAAGGCATGGAACGTGGATGAGCTCCAGGCCTATGCCGAGCTGGTGTCCCTGGGGAATCCTGACTTCATCGAGGTGAAGGTAAGCCCCTGGCGGCCAGTGCCGGGCACACTTCCCCTGGAGCTTTGCTGGCCACGGTGGGGTTACAACCTTCTAAAACCCTACACGAGGTCCTGGATGTTTGATTTATTTATGCAAAAATATTAATCAAGATCCTGGAGCTGTTCTAGCCACTGGGGATAAGAACAATAAAGACCAAGCATTTGCTCTCATGTATAAAAAGCTTATATTTTAGCGAGCCATAGACTGTCAACAGAAAATAAATGTACTGTCCACTACATAGTAACTTTAATATGCAGAGAAGTAGAACACAGTTATAGTGAGTAATTGTTTGACATTTAAATAAACCTTTGCTATGGAAAACTTCAAATATATACAGAAGTAGAGAGACTGATGTAATGAACCCCCATCCATCCATTACCCAGCTTCAAAAATTACCAGCTCATGTTTCAGCTGTACTCCTACCCATTTTCCTGCCCTTACCTATTATTTTCAAGCAAATCCTCACATTATACCATTACCTATAGCTGTTTCAGTGTGTATTTTTAAAAGATATGCACTCACTTTAAACACTTATTCAGAATATTGTTCTTACAACTAAATCGTTTTAATAGTAATTTCTTAAGTTTGGGGGCATATAAGATTTAAAACTTGACTGATTAAATTTGAAATAGAGTTGATTTACAATATTGTATTAGTTTCAGGTATACAGCAAAGTAATTCAGTTATATATATATTTTTCAGATTATTTTTTATTATAGGTTATTATAAGATATTGAATATAGTTCCCTGTGTTATATAGTAAATCTTTGTTGCTTGTCTACTTTATGTATAGTAATGTTCATTGATTAATCCCATACTCCTAATTTACTCTTCCCTTTCCCCTTTGGTAATAACTAAGTTTGTTTTCTATGTCTATGAGTCTGTTTCTATTTTGTATGTAGATTCATTTGTATTCTTTTCAAGATTCTTCACGTAAATGATCCCCTGTAACATTTGTCTTTTTTTGACTAGTATGATATTCTCTAGATGATCTGTGTTGCTGCAAATGGTAATATTTTATTCTTTTTAATGCCTGAGTAATATTCCATTGTGTACATACATCATATCCTCTTAAACCAACTGTCTTGGTTATTTGAAAAGGGTAGTCGCTCAGTCGTGTCTGACTCCTTGTGACGCTATGGACTGTAGTCCACCAGGCTCCTGTGTCCATGGGATTCTCCAGGCCAGAATACTGGAGTAGGTTGCCATTTCCTTCTCCAGGGCGTCTTCCCGACCAAGGGATCGAACCTGGGTCTCCTGCATCACAGGCAGATGCTTTACCCTCTGAGCCACCGGGGAAGCTGGGGTTATTTGAAAATCTAGATCCAAATAAGGGTTAGAATTGGATTATTTCTGTCTTTAATTTCTTTTAGTCTATTAGTTCTGCTAGTAATTAATTCCCCTAGTAATTTATTTTGTTGGAAAAAATGGGTCATTTATCCTGGTTAGTTCCCTGTATTTAAATTTTAGATTTTGCTCTATTACATATTCTTCTGCCCCATATATTTTCTTTGGGTTAGTAGTTAGAGCAAAAGAAGATTGATCAGGGGTGTGTGTGTGTGTGTTTGCATTTCAAGATGATTTCATTGGTGACGATTTCTAGCAGGCGGCATTTAATGTCATATTTTTGCCCGTGTTCCTTTGGGATAAATACCTGTAAGTGGATTGATGTGTGGAAGGATACATGGATATGCTGTTTTGCTAGATATTGTGGTTGGCTGTTTTAGATTTCGTAAGCAGGAAGGTTTTTTGAGGAGATTACTCTTTTAAAAATTGATACCTGAGTAGGAAGAAGCAACACAATATTCAAAGGCTTGGGGTCAGAGCATTCTGGGCAGATGACACAGCTAGTCTGCAAGAGGGCCTTTGTGACCTCTGGGGCGGTTGGAGTTGGCTGTGGTACAAGATGAATCAGAGAAGAGGGCTGGGGCCAGATTTTGTTAGGCCTTTCGTACAAGGATAACAGAATCAAATTTTATACTAAGTTTAATGATAAAACTTTTTTTTATACTTGGTGTACTTGGAAAGGATTTTAAAAGCTAGAGAGTGATGAGATCTGATTTATGATTTTAAAAGATCACCCTGCTGTTGCTGTGAGTTGGTTTACAAGGGCAGTAGTAGAAGTAGGTAGACCAGTAACAAAACTTTTGCCAAGCAAGAAGTGTGATGGCTTGGGGAAGGTCTTTGGTGATATAGTTGGAAAGGAGTGGGTGCTTCCGTGATGAATTTTGAAAGTAGATCCAATCGAACTTATTAGATGATGTAGGAAATGACAGAACAAAAGGAATCAAAATAGTGCCTGGGTGTTTGGCTTAAGCAACCGTGTGGATGTGGAACAATTTGCTGATGTGGAGAAGACCAATGGAGAAGAGAGGCTGATTTGGGGAGCGAGTTCATGAGTTTTGTGTTAGCCTGAGTAATCTGAGATAGCTTTTAAATATCTAAGTGAGTGAAGTCGCTCAGTTGTGTCCGACTCTTTGCGACCCCATGGACTGTAGCCCACCAAGCTTCTCCGTCTATGGGATTCTCCAGGCAAGAATACTGGGTTGCCATTTCCTTCTCCAGGGGATCTTCCTGATCCAGGGATTGAACCCAGGTCTCCTGCATTGCAGGCAGATGCTTTAACCTCTGAGCCAACAGGGAAGCCCTAAGGATAGGTTCAAATAAGCCATAGGTTATATAAGCCTGGAGTCCTGGGGATGAGACAAGCCTGGCAATAATGACTTGGAAGTCATCAGCATGAGACAGTAAGTAGTTAAAGCTATAGAATATTAAGAGGCAGATAATATGCTAGGCTTTCATGGACAACTAAGAATATGCAAAAATGAGAGAAAGTGACCAGAAAATTCACCTAATCTCTCAGAGCTCCACTCTTCCATTCATGTTTATGAAGCTGGGTGCCCTCTGTCATGTCAAAGGATATTTCTTAGAGCTATCTTTTAGTAAGTTCAGCATTCTGTATGACTGTCTTCTGGAGGGATGGGGAGGTTGGAGCAGATGAAATATTGCTATCTGAGTGTGTAGCAATCTCTAGTCAGGTCAAAGACACTTTTAAAGTTGTTCTTAATTTCAAAAGGCTCCTCTTGGCAAGAACTCTAATGATGCAAAGATACAAACTACATCTTAAATATATGCCTTGGCTTTACAAAACCTTGCCAGTGTCAAGGATTAGTGGTGGTTTAATTGATGACTTAGCTATTAAAGAATGTTGCTTCAAATTATATTGCAGTAAAACATCTATTATTAAGCAACTTGGCTGGATCACACCATCACCTTTTTTTCTCCTTCCTTCTTTCTTTGCAGTCATGTTTTCTGTAATGAACAAGATATTTTATAATCTGAAAATAATCAAGCAGAATTATTTTTTAATGAAAGATGACCACTTTGTAAACAGTGTAATTCTCTGATGGGCATTTTGTATTTGGACAAACTATTGCTATAACTTGAAAACAGGTGAAGCCTTCTTGCGTGTAGCTGAGATGTTATAATGACATAGTTTCTTTCAAACAAGATTTCCATTTTACTGTTTTATCCTTGCCTTTAATAAATATTTCTGTGCTCTCTCCACATGCCAGGCCTCGTCAAAGCACCATAGGTACAGATTTTGTGCCTAAATTTGGATATGCTGTTTGGGAAATGGATGTCTTGCTGAGCAAGGCCACATCTGCAGAAGTAAAATGAGCTACTTGGAGAGATTTTTTTTTTTATTGAAAAATTCTTGGAGAAGTGTGTAATCTAATCATGATGTAAAATGTCATATTTAAATTATAAAATATAGAGTAACAGAAAACAGTTTGTGTTGTACCAGGAGAAAGTATGTGATGGTCACTTGACTCTGTAATATCAAATACCTGGGCCTTTTTAAAAAAAATTTTATTGATTGATTGATTTTTGGCTGTGCTGGGTCTTTGTTGCTGTGTGTGGGCTTTCTCCAGTTGTGGTGAGTGTGTGCAGCTCCATTAGAGACAGGATGTGGGTGTGAAGGCAGAAGACTAGGCCCTTTGACCTTTAGCAAACAGACGAATTAGGAAAAAATTCACACACTGACACAGTGGTGCCTGGAGATTTATCTCTTACCTGTGAAGTGATGTGTTAGTCGCACAGTCGTGTCCAACTTTTTGTGACCCTACGGATTGTAGCCTGCCAGCCTACTCTGTGCATGGGATTTTCCAGGCAAGAATACTGGAGTGGGTAGCCATTCCTTCTCCAAAGTATCTTCCTGGCACAGGGATGAACCTGCATCTCCTGCACGGGCAGGCAGATTCTTTACCGTCTGAGCCGCTGGGGAAGCCCATCCCGTATCTATCTCTTGGTAAAAAAAAAAAAAAGTCTCCCAGGGTCCAGCCTTCGAAAGGAGTTAGTGTTAAAGCTTAATAGTGCCTCAAGGTCACACGAACACCCCAAAGATGTGAAGTTGATAATGTAAGATGACCCTGGGATAGTGATATACCTGGGGCTCTCAGATTCCATTCATATCCTTTCCCTGGGTTTCCTGGATGTGTGTGTGAATGTGGAGGGTGTAGCCGTGTCTCTCATAGTCCCCAGTGGGGAAGATGTGTAAACTTTGCTGTATTCCTAAAAGGTACTGATGTCACCTGGGACAGATTACTTACCTTCATTGAGCCTAAATTTCGTCAGTATTAAAATTAGACTAATAATTTCAATTTAATAGCTTTGGTTGAGAATTCAAGGGGGTGACTTATGCCTGGGGTCAATAACTGCTTAGATCACTTTCCATCAAGCATATTATTAAAAATGAATCGATAGAAGCTGCTTATTATATCGATTTTCTCTTTACTTTCACTTTTAGTCTCATAAAACCTCTCTCTGTTCCATTCCCTGTAAATTATCATGTATTTTGGGTTCATTAGGCTTAAATGGGCCTCTATTTGCTAGCCTGAGAAACTTAACCATTGTTATTTGCTTACTTGTTTAAGAAAATGTGTTTGGCGTTGTAAACATCTGCCTTATTGAGAAGCTTTCATAGCACAATCCATTTTGTAAATGAAATACTGTCTTTGTATTCTGTGCCTAGCACTACACTTTGAGACGAGTAAGTGCAGTAATTATTTGTTGTCAAATGATTTAAAACCTTCTTCCCGTTAGCACTGTGACTCTCGACAGAGCTCAGTCCTTGCAGAATGCGCCTTGCAAAACAAATGACTTAGCATACCTCACCCTGTTTCTGCACACAAACGTTAGGGAATATTGGTCATATCGGGCAGATTCCTTACAATTGTTAGTTGTTCAAGTATGCAGCAATACCTGAGCAGTGCTTTCAGTTGGTTCATAATCATTAAAGAGCAGAAAAGTCATGAAAGATATGAAGGAAATTTTGTATTAGAAAGAGTTATGAAGTCTAATGTCATGGAAGAAATGTGTGACTTGGTCTTAGGACAGATTGGTTGAGGGTACAGAGAAGAACAAGGTACAGTTTCTGCCCTTTGAGAGCTCAGGATTTAGACACATCTTTGTGTGCGTTATCTGGTAAGAGATAGGCACAAGACATGATAAATCTGGGATTAGATGGGATGGGGGTTTCTGGCAGAAGATCAAAAAAATGGTGGGAAAAAAAAATGGTGGCGATTTTAGCTGGGGAAAGACTGGATGCTGAGTCTAGTAAGAAGGCCTCAGGTGCTATGCTGAGAAATTTGGGCTGGTATTGGAGGGGGGGGCTGGCAGTGATTGAAGCATTTTTAAAACTGACATGTATTGCTGCAAAAAGTCACGAAGACAACATTTCTTCTGTCCTCAAAACGATCAGGGACAAAAGAATAATATCAGGAGCCTTTTGATACCCAGTCAGTATAATTAGAATTTCAAGAGCCAAAATACTGCTGTTCCCATAGACTTTGAATCCCCAGGTGAACTTTCTAAGCAGCCTGTAAAAAAGACCTACCTGGTGGCCCTCATCTCCTTGAGCAGAGTGGTCCCTCCAGAAGACACCAGTGTAATGTAATGGTTTGTGTGTGTGTGTGAGTCACTTAGTTGTGTCCTACTCTTTGCGACCCCATGAGCTGTAGCCCACCAGGCTTCTCTGTCCTTGGGATTCTCCAGGCAAGAATACTAGAGTGGGTCGCCATTTCCTTCTCCAAATGTAATGCTGTGGGTTGTGCATTTCACCACAAATACCAAGACACGTAAGTGGTCCTGCTCCTCGGGAACTTTCTTTGGGTCTGCCTGTCACTCCTCAGCCTGCAGATATCTGGAGTGAGTGCTTTCAGCCGCCACATTCTTCCCATCTGTTTTCTTAAGGACGTTTTTTCAAAGTTGGGAGGAAAGAACACGGTGCTGGTGATAAACGGAGTGGGGGTTGTGCTGGTAGGAGAAGGTGGCAGAGAGCTGTGGTCTGAGGGAAAAGGAGACATTTTGAGACAGTTCAGGGGCAAGTGTGATCAGGAATCAGGTCCAGGCGGTTCATCAGTAGACAGGAGTGTGGCGTGAAGTGAAGTAGCCCATGCAGAGTGGGGAGCACTGGAGGGGCAGCTGCCGGAGACCAGCTCACTGGTGGGAGCTGTGCTTTGTCACACAGTCATGTCCGACTCTTTGCAACCCCATGGATCGTAGCCCGCCAGGTTCCTCTGTCCATGGAATTCTCCAAGCAAGAATACCGGAGTGGGTTGCCATGCCCTCCTCCAGGGGATCTTCCCAACCCAGGGATCGAACGCAGGTCTCCCTCACTGCAGGCGGATTCTTTGCCATCTCAGCCACCAGGGCAGCCCCCGGTTCACTGGGGCCGGTTTCTACCTGTCGCAGTTGTGTCACGATGAAGGCTCGGGCTCTGTAGTTGGCTCAGGAAGTCACCCATACTGCCCACCTCCGAGGATTTTGTCTGGCTAGAAAGAGAATTTTTACACGAAAATACTTTGTTAGTTATAAGGTATCATGTGAACATGTAGAGAAAGTGAAGGCCTAGTGATGACCTATGACAATCACTCTTTCCTTTCCAAACCAAATGTTTCCTTAGCATATTGTGCTTTATTATTGCTGAATAATCAATGTTAAGTGAAAATGGCTCAGTCGTGTCCGACTCTTTGTGACCCCGTAGGCTATACAGTCCATGAAATTCTCCAGTCCAGGATATTGGAGTGGTAGCCTTTCCCTTCTCCAGGGGATCTTCCCAACCCAGGGATTGAACCCAGGTCTCCCACATTGCAGGCAGAATTTTTACCAGCTGAGCTACGAGGGAAGCCCAAGAATACTGGAGTGGGTAACCTATCCCTTCTGCAGGGGATCTTCCCAACCCAGGAATCGAACCAAGGTCTCCTGCAAAGGTGATTCTTTACCAGCTGAATCTCAAAGGAAGCCCAAGTACAAGGCATAATCTGCGCCTCCTGGGAATCTTGCATGATAACCACTACACCAGTGGCATGGCTAAATCAATTAAACTATTTTCCAAAGCCATTGTCATGAATATAAGATCTTACCTAAAACCTCTGCTTCAGTGAATTAAGGTAAATATTAAAAATAAATTCCTCTGAATTAGCCACTATCTGCTTGGTTATTCATATAATTCGTCCATCATAAACAATATTTAAAGTGAAGTAAAGTTCATATTTATGGCTAATTTGACTTAGGAATAAATCATTTTCATGTGTTTTTAATACATTTGGGCAAGTTCAGTACAATTTTTCAACTACGCTTTTTTAAAGAGTTTTAAACTATTGTTTGCTTTTTTTATTCAGCTAAAACTGAACTCAGTTTAATGAATTCTGTAAATCATTGGGCTAATAGAGAAGATTCTCTAGTTTATTGTAATTAAGCTGGGTTACCTCTAGTTTATGTTCAGCAAAGGTCATCTCAGTGTAGTATACAATAGTCTTTGAACAGCCATCTGGAGTGGAGGGTTTTGCAGAACTCATCTGAGTTTTTGGCCCCCTCCCAGCTCTGCCATCTGTAGGGTCACGATCACTCTGCTTTGCTCATTGTGAGCTTTTCATTTAATGTCATTCTACCCCCTCCAGTCTGTGCGTATGTGTGCATCTCAGAGACAGCATCTTTTTTTATTTTATTCTTTACTTAGTAGCAACATATCTAGACTATTCAAATCTTTTTTTCAAGTAAGTTTGATTTCTTAGGTATTTAGAGAGCCTACAAAGTTTAGATATATTCCTTATTATTGAAAATTCGTCATTAATCACTTATCACTATGTAACTTACCAGTTAAAGAAATTAGTTATGGAACTTTTGGCTGTCAGGTAGAATTCAAGAGAGTTAAAAACCAATTTATCTTAATGCATTTGTACTGAATGAGAGAATCTCTATAGGGGTAGATACATGTATATATGTGTGTGTGTGTGTGTGTGTGTATATATGTATGTATGTATTTCTACAAATGTATTTTCGTTTTGGCATGATTCTGTGTTTATATTGGGTTGGCCAAAAAGTTTGTTTGCGTTTTCCCATAATATCATATGAAAAACTTAAATGAACATTTTGGCCAACCCAATACACATCCACATACAACATATATTACAAAGTGGTCTCTTTAGAGAATAATTTGAAAGGAATCCCTATCTGGCCCTTTACAGAAAGTTTACCAGCCTCAGGTTTCCCTGATAGCTCAGTTGGTAAAGAATCTGCCTGCAGTGCAGGAGACCCTGGTTCGATTCCTGAATCGGGAAGATCTACTGGAGAAGGGATAGGCTACCCACTCCAGTATTCTTGGGCTTCTCTTGTGGTTCAGCTGGTAAAGAATCCACCTGCCATGTGGGAGACCTGGGTTTGATCCCTGGGTTGGGAAGATCCCCTGGAAAAGGGAACGGCTACCCACTCCAGTATTCTGGCCTGGAGAATTCCATGAAATGTACCATCCATGGCGTCACAAAGAGCTGGACATGACTGAGCGACTTCCACTATCTTACCAACCTCAAATCTAAACTTTACTCGAAAATGGGAGCTCAACTTATTTCCCCAGTCAATAAATTATTCATTGAATTTTTGTGGGTGTCAGCTATGCCTCCATTATTATAATCCCATGACAGTCAATTTCTTATACTGCATGAGTGAATCTGATTGGGAAGGTACTGATTGAATCGGTTGAAAAGTATTATTGTGAGTAGACTGTGCAGATGGCGAGGTAGCACAAAGCACAGGAACCCAAGCCCCCAGCTTTGTCAGAGTGCAGAGAGCCTTGGCCTGGGAGCCCTAGTGTTATCTTTGTCACTTGCTACTTGTATGAGCTTCTAAGCAAATTTTATCATCTTTGTATTACTTTTTCTTCACTTTAAAATATGGATTGGATTGGCTTGGTTTGGTTTGAAAGTGTGTTAGTTGCTCAGTCATGTCCGATCTCTTTATGACCCCATGGACTGTAGCCCACCAGGCTCTTCTGTCCGTGGAATTCTCCACACAAGAATACTGGAGTGGGTAGACATTCCCTTCTCCAAGGGATCTGCCCAACCCAGGGATTGAACCCAGGTCTCCTGCATTGCAGGCAGATTCTTTACCGTTTGAGCCACCAGGGAAGCCCTGGATTGGATTGTTGGATGACCTCTAGAAGCGTGTCTGGGTCTGAAGCTCTTACTCTGTGACATGTGAATAGGCCTGTAACTGTCTCTGTTTCCACAGGGTGTTACCTACTGTGGAGAGAGTTCGGCGAGCAGTCTTACCATGGCCAGCGTGCCCTGGCACGAGGAGGTGGTGCGCTTTGTCTGTGAGTTGGTGGATCTGATCCCCGACTATGAAGTCGCTTGTGAACACGAGCATTCCAACTGTTTACTAATAGCTCACAAGAAGGTAAGAACAGCTCAGGTATGCGTTCTTCAATCACCCTTGTCCTTCTTGCTCCCTTCTTCTCTTTTCTCCTTATTTTCCCCCTCACCTTATTATAGTGAAATTATAAGTGAATAATACTAATATAATAATAATAATATAGTGAAACAATTCTACTTGTTTGCTACCTTTCCTATAATGAACTTTAAGAAAACCCTGAATTCTGTCTGTTGGACTCATAAACCCCCTTTTCTGTGTGAGACTGCTTCATTTTCAGCCCTCACTCAGGCACTTGAAGTGCCTTCTGGCTTATAACTGGCACATCCTGAGAAACAAAACAAAACACCCTTGTAATAACCTCTAGTCCTTTACCTAGAATGACAAGGGAAAGCTAAAATAGTAAACAACCCTCATATGATAGTTTTTGACTGTCAGAAGAAATATTGAGGTGTTTATCAAATTTTAGATCACTTTGAATCCTGGCCTCCACAGAAATGTTTCTGGGATTTTAGTTTTCCTTTTTCCTCTTTAGTGTTTTTAGTACACAGAAAAAGTACCTAAATTTAATGTATTTTTAAAGTAAATAATGCCTAGCAAAGGAAAAATTCAGTTTTTGGTAGAGGCAGGCTCTTAAAAAGAAATAAAATACCCAATCAGAAGTCCAGTGTTAGAGTAGCAATCATACTGATATGCCCTTACTGAAATATGTATGCAGAAATAGTGTCTTGGGTTTGATTCAGAATGGTATTAGGTGAGAAGTGTGTGGGTGTGTTGGTGGGTTGGGAGCTTTTGAGGATAACTGATGGATACATAGAGGCTCATTTTACTTCTCTGCTTAGTTTTCTGTTCATACTCTCCTTTTTTAAAAAAAGTGAACATGGTTGAACCTTGAAAACATTATTCTAGATGCAAAATGGACACAAAAGGCCACATGATATATGATTCTGTTTATATGAAATGTCCAGACAGATCAATCCTTAGAGTCAGAACGTGGTTTAGTGGTTGATGGGGGCTGGGGGAAGAGCAGGTCTGAAGGTGACTGCTAATAGGTATGGGATTTCTTTTTGGATGATGAAAATGCTGTGGAATTACATAGTGGTGTTGGTTGCACAACTCTGTGGCTGTACGAAAACCCACCGAATTGCATACTTTAAAAATTGAATTTTATGGTTTCTGAATTATATCACAATAAGGATAAATTAATACCCAAAAGGTAATAAAGAATGGGCTTACCTTTTCTTATAAAAATGTTTTTTATGTGAGTCAAGTCAGGCTTCATTAATTCGAACATGAGTCTCACTTTTTCCTCCCCACAACCTAAGTGGCTTCCAGAACAGCTTCATAGGTTAATGATATTTAATAATATTAGAAGCGCTCAATTAAAATGTCACTTGATCTAGGCTCAAACAAACAGGAGGTTAAAAGGCCCTCATGTCTTAGTCGCAGTGAGATTATAAATATCTGACCTAATGATCTGTCAGACTTAAATATTTGGACAGAAGAATGTGTTCTGGGAGCATCGGGGAACAAAGAAATAAAAGCCGCCTAGTATTTGAAATGTTCATTAAAGTAGCTGCAAAGACAATTAACTTACAAAGTAAATCTTAAAAAATTAAAGCCAAAAAACAGAATTTTATTTTCTAGCTTTTTAGTTACTGTTCTTTTTCAGGTAAGGTAGTACCTTTAAAAAAATTACTTGATTGGAGGGGCAGTGCCCTGGAAATAGTCCTGACAGTGGTGGCAGAGTTCTCTCTTCCTCCCTTAAGTCTGGCCTTCACACCATAGCCAGAGAAGGCTTTGTAGAACGTAGATCTCTTGCTGCCTTTGATTGACCTCCCATTGCTTTTAGTATGAAAATCAAAATCCTGTAATGTGGCCCCCAGCATCCTGTGTGATCAGTCTCTGTCTGCCTTTCCAGCTTCTTCTGGAACCCCTCTTCCTTCCCTTTCTGCACTTTTTTCCTTTTCTCAGCCTTAGTAGATCTTAGTTTTGCTCCAGGTAGGCTGGGGATTGTATACTTTTTCTATTCTTCTAGTGGATGTACTAAAGATTACTATTAACATGCGTTCTGTACGCAATTATTTTGAACTGCTGTCCTATGTCCCATATTGCCTGATTGTTTTCTTCACTCCTCCACTCAATTAAGCCTCTCTAAACTTCATCTCGAAACTGACACTAATAATACTGACTTTAGATGTTATTGTCAAGATTAAAGTTAATATATTTGAAGTACTCAGAAGGGAACCTAAAATAAAATCAGCAGTTCGTAAATAGTAGTTGTTACTGATGCTTTTATTGGCCTGCGCCTATCCACAGGGAGCCCTCAGAAGATGGCCAAGCAAATTACTGAAATCCAGTGTGATAAATGCAACAACAGACATAGGTACAAAGTACGTGCCAGACAGAAGAGAGAGTCTGAGATTGACCTTCGTTATTTTCTTTAATGTGTGCTGAATACCCAGGTGTGTCAGGCACTGTGCTGACATAAAGACGAGTTTAAAAAAAAAGATCCCTGCCTTCAAGAATGGTCTACCAAAAAAAGACAAACATCTAAACAAATAAATGCCCCCAAATTATTTCAGGTCAGTGATGAAAGATTAGAATGGAGCCCAAAGGAGAGCACACTTGGGACTATGGTACTATCAGGAGAGATTTCACAGAGGAGTTGCTGTTTGACTGGGTCTTAAATGATGCCCAAGATGTGGTCCATGAGGAAGTGTGGAGCCCTGGCACATTGGGACAACTCCAAAGTAGTTTGGTATGGCAGGAGGTCAAGAGGAGGGCTAAAAGGCGCAGGGGTGATTTGGCAGGGGCAAGATCACTGATGGCATTGAATGGTATCCTAAATGTGCATTTTTCCATATGGCGTGGGCAGGCACCAAAGAGTTTTAAGAAGGGGAATGACACAATCAGATTGGAGTTGCAGAAAAATTTCTCTAGCAATATTATAGAGGATGAATAGCAAGACAGAGAAACCAGTTAAAAAGGGTTGTGAAAGTCCAGCAGTCTGAGGGCTAGATGCTGAGGGTCTGACACAAATTGCTGTGACGGGGGAGCGTGGGGAGGAGGTGGTCTTGGGGAAGTGCTGAATGAGGGCTGTTGTATTAAAGGGCCTGCCGAGTCCGAGTGGCCCCCTGGTTTCTGACTTGGGTACGTGGCTGATAGTGACGATGACCTTCACTGAGGTTGTACTGTTTGCATATTGCTTTTTATTGGTTTGTTCGGGGACTTAGGGTAGGGAGTGGATAAGTTCACTGCAGTAGCAGCAAGCAGTTCCAGTAGATTATAGATATCAGATGATGGAGGCAACAATTTGTGATTAGAGAGCACGGTAGTGAGAGACGTGGTCAAGGTGAGAACTCCAGTATGCGCACCCTGAGGCGTGCGTACCCCAGCACAGAACTCTCACACTTTCTCGTTCATAGTTCCCTAGTGCCTCAGGAACTTCTCCACAAGAACCATAGGTGGAAAGACAGAACCAGCAGTTCCGTCTATTAAGACATAATTGAAAGAAACGTAGCGTAACCTAATGTTGAAACTGTGAACTCTCTCAAGCTGCTAGTTGACACGGTACCCAGCAGCTATCCAGTAGCACTGCTCTTCCTTCCAAATTTTAAAATATTATGGTGAGTATTCTGCACTCACGTTTTGAGAGCCACCACTCTAAGGAAACAACACAGACATCCATCCAAAGGGAAATAGAAATCTCGTTTGGATTGTTCCCCGTTGTGTATTTTTTGCTGCTGCTTTTTGTTGACATTGTTGGTATTGAGGTGTGCAGACCTCATAATTTTCCAGTCACTTCCTATTCTCTGTTCTTACAGTAGTGCCTGGTGTAAGGAATGAAAATACAACTTCTTATGAAGTAGCCACTTCTCACACTTGTTGGAGTGGCTCACTCTTTTGACTTACAAGCTGGGAAGGGTCACTTGAAACCAGAAAGGTCAGAATCATCAACTGTTTATCATTCCCTGTTTTCTCAGGAGATTGCTCCGTTTCTGCTTATAATTTCAGAGCTTCAGAACAGGAGGATAAGCTGCAGTCGCATTGCTGTTGTTTTACTGTTATACCAGAAGACAGCCAGAGAAGAGATCGGAATAACATGTCCTTTTATTTTGAAATGATTACAGATTCATGGAAAACTGCAGAAATAGTCCAGAAGCTTTCATGTACCTGTTACCTGCTTTTCCCCAGCGACATAAATATCTTTCATGACTATAGGACATTGTCACAACCAGGAAACAGACAACAACCAACCGGGAAATAGACATGAGTGCGATCAGCAGACATTATTCTGATTTCACCAGTTTTGAACACCTTCATTTGTGTTGTGTGTAGCTCTTTGCCATTTTATCACACGTAGATTCATCTACTCACCACCACAATCAAGTTACAAAACTAGTCTGTTGCCACAAAGATCCTTATACCCCTTTTGAGTCCAACCTACCCTCCATCCCCAACTACCTGTAAGCTCTGTCAACCACTAACCTGTTTTTTATCTTTATAATTTTATGATCTTGGGAATCACATATAAATAAAATCATGAAAATGTGACTTTTTGAGATCAACATTTTTCACTCATCATAATACCCTTGAGTTCCATGTGACTCACTGCACATGTTAATAGTTTATTCCTTTTTATTGCTGAGTAATATTTCATGGTAGGGATGATGTACCATGGTTTGTTTAACCATTTAACTGTTAAAAGTTTTTCCCTCTTATGGGCTGTTACCATTTAAGCTGCTTTGAACATTCTTGTACAGGTTTTTGTGTAGACATGTTTTTGTTTCTCAGGGCTAAATGCACAGGAATGTAATTTCTAGGTCATATAGTAAGTGTATGTTGTAGGTTTTCTTTAAAAAAAGTCAAACTGTTTTATAGACTGGCTATATATTATTTTATAGGTTTCCCAAGTGGCTCAGTGGTAAAGAATCCATCTGCTAAGCAGGAGATGCAGGTTCGATCCCTGGGTTGGGAAGATGCCCTGGAGAAGGAAATGACAACCCACTCCAGTACTCTTGCCTAGGAAATCCCTTGGGCAGAGGAGCCTGGTGGGCTACAGTCCATGAAGTCATAAGATTCGGACACAATTTAGTAACTAAACAACAACAAAATACTATTTCACATTTCTGCCAGCCATGCATGAAAAATCCAGTTTCTGTGCATCCTAACCAGCACCTAGTATTGTCATTTTTTAGGTTAGCTGTTCTAACGGGTTTGTCGTGATCTCATTGGATCTTAATTATTTACATCATGAACATGATCTGTCTCTCTATTTAGATCTTTGATTTTGTTAAAAATCATTTTATAGTTTTTAGCATCTAAGTCCTGTACTTTGTTAGATTTATGAAAAGAAAATGAAAGTTGCTCAGTAGTGTCTTGACTCTTTGCAACCCCATGGACTATACAGTCCATGGAATTCTCCAGGCCAGAATACTGGAGTGGGTAGCCTTTCCCTTCTCCAGAGGATCTTCTCAACCCAGGGATCAAACCCAGGTTCTGCACATTGCAGGTGGATTCTTCACCAGCTGAACCACAAGGGAAGCCCAAGAATACTGGAGTGGGTAGTATATTCCTTCTCCAGTGGATCTTCCCAACCCAGGAATCAAACTGGGGTCGCATTGCAGGTGGATTCTTTGCCAAATGAGCTATCAGGGAAGCCCTAGATTTATACCTAAGTATTTTTCTGTTTTAGCAATTATAAATGGTATTATATTTTTAATTTCAGTTGCACATGTTCATTGAATTCTGTAGAAATAGGATTAATTTTATAACCCTAGCCAATCTGCCTTCTTGTCTCTACCTTTCAGAGTCTTCTTATATTTGTTTTATATATAATATCTAGGGGTTTTAGCTGCAGAAACACAGTTCTCATCTGGAACCAGAAGTCTTATGACTACGCAGTTGTGACATTTATACTTTTTGTTTATCTCCCCGGTGAATAGGAATACCAGTACACCGGGCACTATTTGTCATTAGATTATTTCCATGTAAACTCATTTTCTTTTCTTACCTTTAAAGTGTCACTCAGTGTGGTTGCACAGCTGCATCTGTCGTGTTACTGGAAGGTTTTTTTCTGAAACCTGTATGAAAAGATCTTTTTCTAATCCTAATCAGATCCTATCAAATCCCATTTAATAACTAGGCTAGCAATTTACAGATGAATGCCTTTTTAAGGGTACTAAAAGCAGAGTTATAACCAAAAGGCAAACAAAGGAAAGAAATGGAAAAAAAGACAAAAACAGAATCCACAAAACAGATCATTTAGTCTACAAATAATTTAGAGTGGGCACTGACTGTTCAACATCCTCATTGTTTATGCTGCCAACTCCCAGTTTATTATTTCTCTGCTGTAGTTTTGAAACACGTGACATCTTACAGAGTGTGCAAGAGAAAAGCCTAAACATTTATTTGATTTTAATGGCCTTTACAATCAAGTCCTTTCAGCTTCATTTCATGCCTACTCCTGGGGCCTTGAGAAGGCCCTGCCGTATAATTTTCTTCCTCTTATGTGTTTGCCCAGCTAAGGTTTCTCTACTGCTAGACCTCCTCTTCTTACCTCACTTCACCTGGTGAACTTCTGTTCTTTAAAACTATAAAATAAACCTCCTTGGGGACCACTTCTTTCAGAGCTGTGTGCACATCTATAAGGCTGTTTTCTCTAAGAAGCCAAGGTTCCTGAACGCAAGGACTGTCATTCCCAGCACTTCCTAGAGTACCTGATACATTCTAGGTTCTTAGTGTTTGTTTAGTGAATTAGCAAACTCTTTACCTTCATCTTCTCTCCTTATTCATCATCTTGCCTTCTGAAATCAGAGATACTGTCCCATCTTCCTTGCTAATTTTGGTACCTATTTCCCTTCTTCCTTATCATTTATTTACTCACTCAGTCATTCAATAAGTGTTTATTCTACCGAGTTTGCTATTTTATAGGTCATCAGTAACTTGCTAGTTGTCAAATCCAGTTGTTTTCCATTTACCATTTTTTTTCTTGCAGCAGAAAATTGATGCCCATTCATATTTTTGAAAGTCTCTCCTGCCTACTCTACTGTACTTTTCTGATTGTAGTAAAGTTGGCTAGTGAAAATAAGAACATTGTCAGAAAGTGCAGCATTTCTTTACCAATTTCAAAAATTTGAAATTCTGAGCCAGGAAAGCTCAAAATGTAAGGTGAATCTTTAAAAAAAAGAAGAAGAAAAAATCTAGAGTGATCCCAAGTACTGGTTGACTGTATGTAGATGACCTTTCAAGGTCTTGTGTTAAATTTGCAAGATTTTCACAACATGAAATAGTTTCTAGAGAGTCTATTATAATTTGTACCCTGTCCATTCCCAGAAAACTCTCTGGTCATTTGCAGCGCAATGATCTTGTCACTGCCATATGTTCCACTACGTGCAAAGCATTTTTTTTTTTTAATTCTACTAGTGGAATTTTTAAAATGGATGATTGTTTTAAATATCTTTATAGAACAGTTTTATCATTCAGAAGCAGTTTAGGCTAAACATAAAGGAGTTTCTGCTATTGATAAGAAGTAGCTTCTTAAAGTAGGTGGAAGAATAGGTGGGTACTTCATAAAGTTGAGTGAATGTCTCTGACTTTGAACAAAGGAAAGCTGAAGACTCACATTAAGATCAACATGTCAGCATATACTAGTTCCAGGGTTGAGCTGGAGAAACACAGAGAGGACCACAATTCCCTGCAGGAGATCATTGGAAAGAGGAGGGCCAACCCGGCCGTGTGCTTTGGAAGGGTCAGGAAGGCTCAGCTGGAATAAGGCACAGTCAGCCTTCTGTTTCTGGGTTTCGAGCCTCACAACCTAAATGTCACCATGATCCTGTCAGTCTGCAAACTAGTAAGACCATGATGAGTCCAACACACTTTGATCATTTTAGTTCAGAAACTGTGAACTTCTTTCAACATATTGGCAATACCCCATTAGAGTGGATCTCTGCCTGTGCAAACCAAGTGGTAGGTTGTATGCACGGCTTGCAGAATCTACATAGCATAACTCTTAATTGTTTAAAAACTAGACTTTATATTTTAGTAGTTTGAGATTTACAGAAAAATTGAGAAGATAGCACAGAGAGCTATTATATACCCTGAATTTGCCTATTATTAAATATGCCAAAGCCTTTGACTGTGTGGATCACAATAAACTGTGGAAAATTCTGAAAGAGATGGGAATACCAGACCACCTGATCTGCCTCTTGAGAAATTTGTATGCAGGTCAGGAAGCAACAGTTAGAACTGGACGTGGAACAACAGACTGGTTCCAAATAGGAAAAGGAGTATGTCAAGGCTGTATATTGTCACCCTGTTTATTTAACTTATATGCAGAGTACATCATGAGAAACGCTGGACTAGAAGAAACACAAGCTGGAATCAAGATTGCCGGGAGAAATATCAATAACCTCAGATATGCAGATGACACCACCCTTATGGCAGAAAGTGAAGAGGAACTCAAAAGCCTCTTGATGAAAGTGAAAGTGGAGAGTGAAAAAGTTGGCTTAAAGCTCAACATTCAGAAAATGAAGATCATGGCATCCGGTCCCATCACTTCATGGGAAATAGATGGGGAAACAGTGGTAACAGTGTCAGACTTTATTTTTGGGGGCTCCAAAATCACTGCAGATGGTGACTGCGGCCATGAAATTAAAAGACACTTACTCCTTGGAAGGAAAGTTATGACCAACCTAGATAGCATATTCAAAAGCAAAGACATTACTTTGCCAACAAAGGTTCGTCTAGTCAAGGCTGTGGTTTTTCCTGTGGTCATGTATGGATGTGAGAGTTGGACTGTGAAGAAGGCTGAGCGCTGAAGAATTGGTGCTTTTGAACTGCGGTGTTGGAGAAGACTCTTGAGAGTCCCTTGGACTGCAAGGAGATCCAACCAGTCCATTCTGAAGGAGATCAGCCCTGGGATTTCTTTGGAAGGAATGATGCTAAAGCTGAAACTCCAGTACTTTGGCCACCTCATGTGAAGAGTTGACTCATTGGAAAAGACTCTGATGCTGGGAGGGATTGGGGGCAGGAGGAGAAGGGGACGACAGAGGATGAGATGGCTGGATGGCATCACTGACTTGATGGACATGAGTCTGGGTGAACTCCGGGAGTTGGTGATGGACAGGGAGGCCTGGCATGCTGCGATTCATGGGGTTGCAAAGAGTCGAACACGACTGATCGACTGATCTGATATGATCTGATCTGAACATCTTATATTGGTATAGACCACCTGTATTACAATCAGTGAACTAATACTGATACATTATTATTAACTGAAATCGATAGTTTAGATTTTCTTAGGTTTTACTTAATGTCCTTCTGTCCTAGGATCCCATCCAGGATAACACATTACATTTAGTTGTCATGTTCCTTTATGTACCCCTTGGCTATGGCAGTTTCTCAGACTTTCTTTAATTTGATGACCTTGGCAACTTTAAGGAGGACTCATGAGTATTGTGCAGGGTGCAGCACTACTGAAACGTGTCCAGTGTTTTTCTCATAAGACATGCATTGTAGGTTTTTAGGAGGAAGATCACAGAAGTAAAGTGCCATTTTCATCACATCATGTCAAGCTCCCTTTATCTTGACCTTGATCTGCAAGCTGTGGTAGTGTTTGTGAGGTTTCTCCCCTGTAAAATTATTCTTCCCTCTCCTTTTCTGTAGGAAAACTATTCTTTTCCCTCTCTCCTTTGGAAGGAAGCCTATATTCAGCCTGTATCAAAGGAGTGAAAGTTAAATATATGCACAAATTATTTGGAATTCTTCTACATAGGTTTCTCTCTTCTTCCTATTTATTAATTTTTTCAGTCAATTTTATATCACTGTAGACTCATGGGTACTTATTTTATAATTTTGGGTTGTTATCCATTCAGCTTTATTACTTTTGCTCACATTGTTCTAGCTTTGGCCACTAGGAGTTCTTTTAGTTGATTCTAATGTTTCTTTTACGCCCATTAATGTGTGTGTGGGAGGGAGTGTGTGTGCAGGGTGTCGGGGAGTGGGGGGGGGTTTATTCATTTTGATCACTTTCCTTTCTGGTACTTCAGGAAACTTCCAGGCTCATCTTGGATATTTCCTACCCCAGTCCCAGAGTCAGCCATTTTTCTCAGGAGCTATGGCTTCTTTTCTTGGAGAATGGTGTTAGAAATCAGAAGGTGAAGATGTGCTCATTGTTTGGGGTATTGTTTGTTTTAGGCTTTCTTAGATGACAGAGCAAAGAAATATATATATATATATATATATATATATATATATATATATGTATACACTAACTTTCGTATATACACATGTAGGAAACTATTTCTATATGTACCTTTTGTATCTGTATTAAGCTGAACATACTGTTGTCTCAAACTCTTATTACGATATAACTCATTCTGGCGTCCTCTCCTTGCTTATTTGTAAATTCACACCTCCAAGAACGAGAATCGAATCCTAGCTCCTGTTATCAGTCAGCTATTTAATTGTTCAACTTCAGTATACGTATATGGCAGTAACAGAATTTTTAACCCTAGCATACAACGTTTATATGTAATTTCTTTTGCCTTAAGTCTTACAGGCTCCACTTATTTTCAAAATTACTTAGGCCAGTACTACCCTTCCCACTGCCTTCCCTTCACTGAAGTTGCTTCACTAATTTGTAATTTAGTTAGATTCTCTTATCACAGTCTATACCTCTTCCTGGTTTCCCCTGACCTCCTAAATGATTTTTTAAACTTAAACCACATACTTTAAGGTTCAGAATTTATGCTATAAAGTACTATAGATTTTGAAAAGCACATATTGTCATGGGAACGTGATTGAACGTTTTTTCTTATGCTTGTTTGTCATCGGTATATCTTTGGATAGGTGGTCAGATCTTTTGCCCATTTTTAAACTTGGCTAGTTATTTTGTTATTGTTGAATTTTTTAAGAGTTTTTAAAATGTATTATGAATATACATCATTTATCAGATATGTTTTGCAAATATTTTCTCCCAGTCTACATGACTTGACTCTTCATTCTCTTAACTGTACCTTTCTCAGAACAAATGTTTCTCATTTTAATAAAGTCCAGCTTATCAGTTTTTTTTTTATGGTTCACGTGATCAGCACATAGAGACAATTTTACTTCCTCCTTTCCAATTTTGATAGCTTTTATTTTTTTCTGGCCTGATCGCTCTGCCTAGGACTTCTGGTGCTGTACTGAGTAGAGTGGTGAGAATAAGCATCCTTGTTTTGTTCCTGATCTTAGCAGAAGAGCTTTCTGCCTTTTGCCATTGATTATAGGCTTGTCTTATATGGCCTTTTTTATGTTGAAATATGTTTCTTCTCTTCCTAATTTGCTAAGAGTTTTTTTCATGAATGAATGTTGAATTTTATCACATGCTTTTTTTCTGTTTCTTTTGAGATGATCTTACAACTTTCAAACTTACCTTAGACCTAAACATAAAATAGAACACTGTGAAATTTCTAGAAGATAACAAAGGGCATTATTCCCTTCCTCCCTTCTTCTCTCTTCTTTTGCATCTTCATTTTCAAAACCACTTGTTATGGCTACTGTAGCCCCCATTTAGCTCAAGCATCTAGTGTGACTTGATTTAATCTCAAGTGCCAAATTCTCAAGAGAAGTCTTGCCTATGTATGAAGTTGTATCATCTCTGAAGAGATAATTTTACTTCTTCATTTCTTGTTTGGATACATTTTTTCCTTTTTCTTGCCTAATTGCTCTGTCTAGTACTTTTATATATGTATGCCTGTTGATCTAATTGATTTATTGTGTTGATCAAATGCTTTTTAAAAAAATTAATTGTATTTATTTTTAGCTGTGCTGGGTCTTTGTTGTGGCATGTGGGCTCTCTCTGGTTGTGGCGAGCAGTGGCTACTCTCTCGTTGCCATGCACAGGCTCCTCTTGGGTAGCACGGGCTCTAGGACATGGGCTCAGTAGTTGTGCATGGACTTAGTTGCCTTGCAGCACCTTGTGGAATCTTTTAGACCAGGGATTGAACCTATGTCCCCTGCATTGGCAGGTGGATTCTTAATCGCTGTATTACCAGGGAAGTCCAAGTCCTTTGCTTCTGTAGTTATCCTTTGTTTGGTTGTTCTGTACACTATTGAGTATGAGATATTGAAGTCCCCAACTATTACTGTAGAACTGTCTATTCCTCCCTTCAATTCTGTCAATATCTGCTTCATATATTTTGATGATCTGTGATTAGGTACATAAATGTTTATAATTGTTATATTGTCTTGCTGTATTGAACCTTTTACTGATATATAATGTCTTTGTCTCCTGTAACTTTTTTGATTTGATCTATTTTGTGTGATGTGAGTATAGCCACCCCTGCTTCCTTTTGGTTACTATTGGCATGGAATAGCATTTTTCATCCTTTGCCTTCCAACCTATTTGTGTCATTGGATATAAAGTAAAGCTCTTGTAAACAGCATATAGTTGGATTATGGGTTTTTTTTAAATCCATTTCTCCAATCTCTTGTTTTTTGATTGGAGAGCTTAATCCATGCACACCTCTGATCCGAAGCAGCAGTTAATGGTCAGAAGACAGATATCCAATGTTTGAAGGACAGAGTCCTCAATGCCCATTCTGTCTCCCACAGGTTGCCTGCAGGCTGCTCCAGTAACGTGTTCACCACTGCCTGCTGTGGTGGTGGGGTGGGGGGGGGGGGTCCTGTCTAAACTGAAATCGACTGAAATTAGCTGCAATTTACAGTCCAAACTTTCCCCTCAAAGTTACAAACTTTCAATAGACTTCAGAGTTGGTAAATAGTTATGTCAGACAAGATTCTGCCAGTATAATTTTTGTCTGGGTTGAGAGAAGTATCCTTAATGCTTCCTATGGCACCATCTTCCCTGAGTCCTGTACTCTTATGTTTTAAAAGTTTATACTTAGTTTAATTCTGAAATTAATTGACATTGCTGCAGTCCTTCAACATAATACAAGGAGTTACTAGTACTCTTTCCTGCAGTTAATGCATATATTGATGAATCCATGTAAATCCTATTTGCAGCCTAGTTTTTACTGCTGGGTGCAGTTTTCTTCTTGATGAGGTAAGTGGTAAACTTAGACTTTTTTCCCTCTAAAACATCTTTATTTCATTTTGCCCTTGCATGAGGAATTTTCTTTCAGCACTTTAAAAGTGTTATTTTGTTGTCTTCCAGCATAATCTTTCCGTTATCTTGTAGCATCTTTCACCATCAGTGAGCATTCTGGTGTCATTCCTTAGTATCTGCTGATAAACTCAACAACCAGTAACATTTATTAAGGTCACTTTGATTACACTATGCATGCATTAATTCATTGACTCCTTACAAAAATCTTATGAGTCATGCTATTTTCCCTCATATTCCAAAGGAAGAATCTCAGGCTAAGAAAGTACAAATCTTGTCCAAGCACAAATAGGGCGCAGTTAGAATTCAATTCCATATCTTTCAAAATACAAAGCCTACTTTTTAAAAAAATTATTTATTTTTGGCTGCTTCAGGTCCTGGTTGCATCATGAGTGAGCTTCCCTGTGGCACACAGGCTCTCTCTCTGCAGTTGCGGCACGTGGGCTCAGAATTGTATCGTGCAGGCTTAGTTGACTCATGGCATGGGAGATCTTAGTTCCACGATCGGGGATTGAACCCCCGTCCCCTGCACTCGAAGGTGGACTCTTAACCACTGGACCATCTGAGAAGTCCCACAAAGCCTACTTTGGACCACTACATTATGCTGTCTGTCAAATGCCACAGAGCAGTCAGAAAGAGGGTGGGGAAACGGAAGTGTCCCTGGGAAATGGTGTCGATTCCCCTCCCCCACTCAGCAGACACCATCTCCTCCAAGATCATCATCAACTGAAAACGTTTTTGCCGAATTTGAGGCCCTGTAGGTAATTAAGCACTGATCACAGAGGCTTCCCCTTGGATGTATTGAAGCTCACAGTCTGTAAAGGGAGGGGATGAAGAGCTGCCACCTCCCACACCTTCGCCTCTTGGAATGAGAAGGGAACTGTATGTCTCCATTAGGGTTTAGTGCAGTGTTTTCCTTACAAAACCTACTGACTGACTGTTTCCTCCTCTGTTACATGTGGAACTCATTCTTATCGGAGGCCCTGAGTGTTCCGGGTAATTACTTTCAGAAGAATGTCAGAGAAAATTGGCAATTTGGTGACACTACCTAGAGGACTTAGTGTTACTCCAGCAGAATGGGGGATTAAGATGAAAACTCCAGAAACTGAGTTTCCAGATAAAAATGTTTACATTGCCCTTGCATAGATCTAGAAAGCAGTTGCATTGTGGTTTTACCTCTCAAAACGGTTCCCCAGGCAGCTTGTGCCATGGAAGTGCTGCTTATCACCAGTAAACTCAGAGGAAGATGGCCCAGCGTCTCACTGTGGCAGGCAAGTCAGGTCACTTTGAAGTCTGTCTTTGGGATCTTGGCTTCCTTTTACCCAGAGAACAGACAATGCATTTGTAGCCACAAAGGTGAAAACAGAACTTTTAACTCTGGGAAATTCAGATAGCATTGACGTGGCACCCTTTGGTGTGTGTTGCAAAATGACTTCTCCCTCTAACGACCCTGGACTCCCTCTGCTCCTTCCAGTTAACATGTATCAGTACTTCTGAGATCTGAGGTCTGACAGAGCTCCTCTTCCATCCCTTGCTGCTGCTGCTGCTAAGTTGCTTCAGTTGTGTCCAACTCTGTGCGACCCCATAGACGGCAGCCCACCAGGCTCCCCCTTCCCTGGGATTCTCCAGGCAAGAACACTGGAGTGGGTTGCCATTTCCTTCTCCAATGCATGAAAGTGAAAGTGAAAGTGAAGTCGCTCAGTTGTGTCCGACTTTTAGTGACCCCATGAACTGCAGCCCACCAGGCTCTTTCGTCCATGGGATTTTCCAGGCAAGAGTACTGGAGTGGGGTGCCATTGCCTTCTCCGTTCCATCCCTTAAGCAGTGCTTTTCTAGTTGTTTGGTTCCTGAGTACTACTGTATGTTTGGAGGAGCCAACTAGAAAATAATTGATACTGAAATCCCATAAAAGCCCTTCTGAAGAAGTGTGAAAATGAAAGTGGTATGTGTGATTCTTATTTTTGTATCATTGTACTTTGTTCTCTGTATGTGAACTTTGAGGTGAGTTTATTTGTAATTCTGCATAGGTTTGCCTCTTCCCTTACAAAGCTGGGTGACCTCATGTCCCTGCATACTTAACCTTAAATTTTATGATTTGAGGTTTCATTCCTCTACTTAGGCAGCTCTGTCTTTCAGGTTTATTTGTGTGCCAGTCATACTAAAATTTGCCCTTTTAGCTTCTGCCTTTTGCTTGGAACACTTTGACTTTTTCTGAGCTATTACTCAATGTGATTATTCTCAGATTGTTTTGAGAAGGGGGCATGTGTCATGAAATTTTGTCTTAGGACTCTTATGTCTCAATGTTCATTTAAGAGTGACCTACGGTTATAGACTAAAGGTTTATGTTCCTTGAAAATTCCTGTGTTGAAGTCCTAAGTATGGCCTTATTTGGGATGGAGTCTCTAAGGAAGCAGTGAAGGTTAAATGAGGTCATAAGGGTGAGGCCCTGATCTGATGGGTTGGTGTCCTTATTAGTAGAGACACTAGAGCACCCCCACCCCAATCCCCTGCCATGGAACCTTAGTGGAGAAGATGGCATGTGGAACCTTAGTGAGAAGGGGGCTATCTGCTGGAACTTTCACCTTAGATTTCTAGCATCCAGAATTATGAGGAAATAAACTTTTATGATTTAGGGCACGCAGTCTGTGTTATTTTGTTACACAGCCAGGCAAACTAATACACTAACCTTTTGTTACATTTACATGATCTTCTAGTTTGTTTTCTTAGACATTGGCAATCTAAGAAGAGTTGTCAGATGTTAGGTTATAATTGTCATATCGTTGCAACTAATTTCTTGCCTTTTAAGACCCGGTAAAGTTTTGTAGTTAGAAGAGACCAGATCTTCAAACTGTAATAGGAGTTAGGAAATCAGTGCAGTAGGTTGCAGCTGGCAGTTTTTTAAATGAAATACATTGCCTATAGTTTTGTGAAAGTTGTATTTCCAGAGTATGTATGTGTGACTGCGTGTACTAGATCAAGATATAAAATGTGTTTCTTACTGTAGGTTGTGGTAAAAGATTTTAAATCTGTTGCTCTAATCTAAGATAATCTTTTAGATGCTCTTCAGATATCCATGGCAGGTGAATATTGTTAGAATTTGAAGGAAAAGGAGGACCAGGATTGTGGACTCTGAGGGTTCAGAGTTCTGGCCTAGAGATCTGAACCCCAAAAGGGAAAGATACAGGGGAGAGGAGAATAAGTTAGGTATATTCATGAAACCAGCAGTCTTGGAGGGTGGGGATGGATGGGTTAAGTGACTACAAAGGCCAGTATAATGTGCTCTTGTTGGACGAGTTCAGGGTACAGTGAGGTTCTGTGGCAGGGGACTGTCATGGTCATCCAAAGGGATTCAGGAGGACTTCCCAGAACAAATGACATTATGAAGAGACTTGTTTGTTTAGTCACTAAGTCATGGCTAACTCTTTTGAGACTCCATGGACTGTAGCCCACCAGGCCCCTCTGTCCATGGGATTTCCCAGGCAAGAATACTGGAGTGAGTTGCCATTTCCTTCTCCAGGGGATCTTTCCAATCCAGGGATTGAACCTGCATCTCCTGCATTGCAGGCAGATTCTTTACTGCTGAGCCACCAGGGAAGCCGACTTGAGTCTTAAGTCAGCGTTAATTAGACAGACAAAACAGTATGGGGATCACATGAGGGGTTAGGAAGCTCACTGAATAGCCTCCAGTTGGAAATTAGATATTTAGACCGTATGTCCTAGGTAGCAGGGCTTCATTCTGCTATAAACATAGTCATCTCAGGCAGTCTGCAGAAGCTGGCAACAGCCAAAAGTGGACTCAGACAATCAATCAGCTGGCAGACTGTTGCCAAGTCCTAGAAGCGAGGACGTGCCTTAGGGCAGTGCCAGGATGTGGCTGTGGAAATGCAGCGTAGGAAGAATCAATGAGGCCTGACCATGTTTGGGGTGTAAGAGGCCAGGGAAGGGAGGGGCACCTTTGACTCGTTTTGAGGTTCAGCACCCAGGGAGAACACTCATTACTTTCCTAGCAGTAGAGAACATTCAAGAGCAGTCAGCTTTGGGAGGGAAAGTGATGGGGAAATGTGGATCTTACATCTTGAGTTGCAGAATTCATAACGCTCTTAGGGCAGCTTTTCAAGGAATGGCCTCACTAGAAGAGCATTTCTCATGATTCATAGGTAAAGTTTTCCATTTGTTTGGCTTTTTTTTTTCCCTTTAGAAAGCTCCCAACTGTTGGGTAAAATATTAGATGTTATTTAAATTCAGCAGATTTTATTATTCTAAATCCGGGAACCTATATATTTTCAATATTTTTCTCAGCTAGAACATGAAATTGTTACTTACCTTGACTCATAATCAGGTTTTTAAAAAAGAAGGTGGCAAAACAAAGATTTGTCTGTTTATAAATCAGGTATCAATGTATTATATATTTACCTGATGAAATGCCAGGTGGTTGCTTTGAATTAAAAGCCTTTGCAATTCAATTTGTACTTCCTTCAGAGCCTCCTCAACCCACTCTGTTTTCTTTATTCATGGTCATTATTCTACAGTGACTTTTGAGAAGTAGTTTCTTAGAAAGAGTACAAATTGGATTATTTCTCTTTATTGAATTGAAATTCTTAACTAGGCTTTCCGTTAATGAACTATGGTATCCATGTTAGGCAAAAAAAGGCTAGTTGGATTCATTAAGGTAGTGTTTAGGAATTGGAGTCATCCATGAAAGCTTCCCTAACAACTCAGGCAAAATTTAGTAACAACCATGAAAATTCATACGAGGGAAAAAGTGGCAACAAGAGGAATTTGAATTACACATGATAATGCCAAAAAACTTCATTAATCTTCTTTCAGTGATACTGCTCAAGATAAACTTGACTTTCAGTTCTGGGATGTATTCTTTATTCAGCAATTGGGTCTTCCAGGCCCAGCACGGCAGTGGTCCTGAGGAAAAAGAAACTCCCCTTTGATGGTTTATAGAATATTCTGCTTTGATATGGAACCGTGTCTGGAGCGTGAAAAGAATTTTCTTTAACATGATAAGGGGAAAAGATCAGGCTTGTTTTTGATGTTCCGACACTGATTTGACCGTCTTTACAGCTATTTTCAGTTCTGACCTGACTCCTTTTTCTCTTGCTAGTTTAAGATTGGCAGAGAATGGTGGACGTGGATCGATTACAGCCGCTTCCAGGAGCTCATTCAGGAATATGAAGATAGTGGCGGATCAAAAACTTTCAGCGCAAAGGATTATATGGCCAAAACGCCTCACTGGGCCTTGTTTGGTGCCAGCGAAAGAGGCTTTGATCCCAAGGATACCAGATATCAGAGAAAGAATAAATCAAAGGATATTTCTGGTTGTTGAGATTGTCTGGATTTAGGATACCGAAGGACACAAACCGATGGCTGCAGAAGGTTCTCAGACTCCACTGTGATTTTTTTCCAAGGACAGGTTACACAAATAATATTTCACATAGAGAAGGGTGTGAGGAAGAACATGGGGCCACAAGTCATGTCCCAGGGCTCAGGAGAGAGCAGCCACACTGGAGTGCCTGGGACTTGGCCTCACCGTCTCTTTCCAGAACTCAGTCCCTTTTCTGAATTTACTTCTGAAAGAAAATCATCTTGAGGGGGAAGTCCATAAGCATGATTAGTTTTGAATTACAACTAGGAAGACTCGCTGGAACGCCATCCATGGGAGTGTTGTACAGTGTGAATTTCTGTTTCTCTTCCCTCACTGTGGGCTATTGGTCTTCTGTCGATTGTACTACCTTGAGGTCCACGTGTCTGCTCACCATAAGATCTCCATCCCTTTCTTACGTCTGAAGATAACACCTCCTGAAAATAATTTAAATTGTCATTATTCTCAATTATTTTAAATACCACATAGATTTCTTTAAATTTTTGCTTAGATCCAACCCTTAAGAAGTTGAATTAGATCTAGAACTGTACTAGATTTCATTGTTCCCATACAAATTGCCATAGAAGGTAGCATGTGAGCTGGAGTAGAGTAAAATCTTCTGTAAGAGGCATTGTCATAGGATGTCACTGAATAATTAGTCTCATACACTGTGAAACAGTGAGTACAGTTTGCTTTTGCTTTGAAAAGTCAGCATGTAAACTCATCGCTACACTTGTAGGTTTCCATCTTCTTTCACTCTGGTGCCCTAGCTGCTTTCTGCCATGTGTTTTTTAAGGCTCAATTTTTTTTCTAGTTGAAAACATCACTAAACACTCAGTAATTTTTTTTACAAGTATTAGTTATTTTAAAAATTCCTTTATCCTAAAAATCTAATAAATTATCTTTTGTAAAGACTTGGACCACACATTTTCTTTTGAGAGCTTATTTTAAAGTGCTTCTGGTCCTGTGTCTCTAAGCCCCATCAGACCCAACCCCCACCCCCCATATTCTCTGCTGAAGTTCACAATGATATAATCTACCTACTCATTTAGTTGAAAACCGGGCACTGCATTTATATCTGAGTGATAGAGTCAAAACATGTCTCTCTGTTGTGCCATATGGTGAAATGTGATGTTCTTCTTCAGCCCACCACAGCTTCACATCCCATGTTCTGTTAACTCCTGAGACAGACAAGGGACGGGAGTGATCCAGGCCAGTGAGGCAAGATCTCAGTGAAGCTCGGATGTGTTAGTGGTCATTGAACAGAGATGGAAAATCACCATGAAGTAGAACAGTGCTATATGGTAAGAGCTCGTGCTGTGGAGCACACAGATGGGCTGCTGTTTGTGAAGTTAACTGAGCACACAGCTATTGGAAACACTTCAGGGGCTGCTGTGAGGAGCAGGGCAGGTGCCAGTGCCTGTTTGACTTTGGACTGTCCCTCAGCCTCCTTTTCAACCGGGCACCTCTGCTTTTACTTTTCATGCATTGAGGTTCTGCTCACAATTTAATTTGAACGAAAATATTCTGTTGCTTCAAAGGAAAAACACACAACGAACCTTTCACCTCCCGAATGAACCCTCCTGATGCTATTAGCTTTAAGTGCATAAATGAGCAGTTTTTCTCCCCCTGCCATCCAGGAAGTGTTTGCTTTATATTTTTAAAAATAGTATGGCATATTAATCCTGGTTCACAGACACAGCAGAAAAATTTAAATGCCTTGGGGAAAAAAATACAGTAGAATCCATGTGAAAAAAAATTCAGTGTTTGCTGAGCAGTATTCAAGTAGAAAAGATGCAAAGGTTGAATGTTCTTAGAAGGTGAGCTGCTTAGAAAATAGCATTCTAGATGTCCAGTGGAAGTTCTTGTTGGAGTTTGAGCCAGTGATTCCCACATTCTGCTGAAAAACCAGCCAGGTAAAAATAGTTACAAAATTCTAGAAAAATCATTATTATTCAAGGAAAATCCCTTTACAAGATATTAAATCATGTTGTCTAAAATAATTAAGACAACATGAAACAGATCAACTTCCAAAATGACAGAGTAAGAACCTCAGTGAACTTACTCTCCCTCTAAAACAGTGAAAATATGAGCAAAACAACTGAAACCCGTGACCTGTAGCATGTGCGCTTAGTCACCCAGTCGTGTCCAACTCTGTGACCCCATGGACTGGAGCCCGCCAGACTCCTCTGTCCATGGGATTTTGCAGGCAAGAATACTGGAGTGGGTTGCCATTTCCTCCTCCAGGGAATCTTTCTGACCCAGGGATCAAACCTATGTTTCCTGCATTGGCAGGTGGATTCTTTACCACTGCACCACCTGGGAAGCCCATGAACTGTAGACCTCTTGACAGTTTAACCAAAGCTTCACCATGAGCTAAAAATCATCTATTAAGAGAAACTACTGAACCTCAATGAAAATTAACAGTTTTCTTCTCATCAGAAAGCATAGAGGCCAGAAGACAGTGGGATGATGTCTTTAAAGAGCTGGAAGAAAAGACTTCCTACCAAAAATTCTATATCTAGCTAAATTTTCCTTCAGAATTAAAGAAGAAATTAAGACATTTCCAGATAAGCAAGAAGTAAGAATTCATCACCAGCAGACCTGCCTACAAGGAGGAGTCCTCAAGCCTTAACGAAAGTATGTTAGCCACTAACTTGAAACCACGCAAAGAAAGAAAGAGCATTGGTGGAAGTACCTATGTAAGTTTTATAAAAGACGATATAAGTGTATTTTTGTTTGTAACTCTCCTGTCTGCTTTATAAGACAATTGTGTAAAGCAATATTTATAAAAACTGTGTTAATGGACTTAGAATGTATAAAGATGTAATTTGTATGGCAGTCATAGCACAAAAGGAGGTGGGGAGGGGAACCAAGTTATATTGGAGCAAGTCTTGATTACCCACTGTTGAAATTGAGTGTGTTTCCAAAGTGAATTGTTTTAAGGTGCTAATTGTAATCTCTAGAATGGCCACTAAGAATAAATTTTTAAAATTACAGTAAAAAATTTTTTTGCTTCCAGTTTCAACGTGTGGATTTTTAACCCTCACACCAAACAGTTTTCCAATACCAGCCGGGTGTCCTCCATTTCAGCTTAATTCTGACATTGTCTGCCTGGAGGTAGCGTCAGATCCCACAGGTTAAGTGCTCTTCCCCCCAGCTTCAGATGCCAGTCACAAGTCCACTCTGTCACCTGTGCTTCTGATCAGCTAGAAACACAGGTGTAAACTGGAGGTTCCCTTGGATTTGATTAATGTGCTAGAGCAGCTCACAGAATTCAGAGCAACATTTTACTTACTAGATTACTGGTTTATTATAAAAGGATATAACTCAGAAACAGCCAGATGGAAAAGATACAAAGGGCAAGATATGTGGGAAGACAACGCTTCCATGCCTTCTGTAGGCACACCACTCTCCCCAAATCTCCATTTGAACACCAGTCTGGAAGCTCTCTAAACCCAGTTATTTTGGGATTTTATATAGAGGTTTTATTACCTAGGCATGGTTGATTACATCATTGGCCATTGGTAATTGACTTTAATCTCCAGCCCTTTGCCCCTCTCTGGAGGTCCAGGAGTGGTTCTGAAAGTTCCCAAGCCCCTAATCACCTGATGGGTTTCCCTGGCAATGAGCCCCCTTCTTTAGCTACCTAAGAGCTTTCCAAAAGTCACCTAAACATAATGAAAGACTGCTTTTATTGCTATTGCTCTCATCACTTAGAACATTCCAGGTGTTTTAGGAACTCAATGCTAGGAACTAGGATGAAGACCGAATATATATTTCTTATTATAAATCACAGTGTCACAAAGAAGAGAATTTAAAAGGTATACTAGAAAATACCTGGTTAGCACAAAAGACAGCAATAGGAATAAAACAACAAAGATCTAAGACATTCCAAAAAAGCAAAAATGCCAAGCATAAATCTTACCTTATTGGTAAGTATATTATGTAAGTAGATTAAATACCCTAATCAAAAGAGGCAGGATGTATTTTTCTTCTAAATCCAATTATATGCTGTCTACAATAGACACATTTTAGATTCAAAGACTAAAGGAATTGAGACACATATACCATGGAAGCAGTGACCAAGAGAGAACTGGAGTGACTGTACTAATATAAAAAACATAGACTTTATTTATTTTTTATTTTATAAAATTAATTTATTAATTTAATTGGAGGCTAATTACTTTACAATATTGTGCTGGTTTTTGCCATACATTCACATGAATCAGCCATGGATGTACATGTGTTTCCCAATCCTGAACCGCCCCCCTCCTCCCTCCCCATCCCTTCCCTCAGGGTCATCCCAGTGCACCAGCCCTGAGCATCCTGTCTCATGCATCGAACCTGGACTGGCGATCTGTTTCACATATGATAATGTACATGTTTCAATGCTATTCTCTCAAATCATCCCACCCTCACCTTCTCCCACAGAGTCCAAAAGACTGTTCTTTACATCTGTGTCTCTTTTGCTGTCTCACATATAGGGTCATTGTTACCATCTTTCTAAATTCCATATATATGCATTAATATATTGTATTGGTCAAAAACATAGACTTTAATACAAAAAATTATTACCAGGGACCAAAGGGATGTTTTATAGTGAAAAATTTTAATTATTATAATTGTTTATAATTGCATCTTAATAGAAAGATGTAATGAGCATGTAAGCATGCATGGACCTAACAATAGAGCCTCAAAATTATGTGAAACAAAACCTGACTGAAGTGACGGGAGATGATTCAGTAGTAATTGGAGACTTACAAAACCCACTTACAACGCTGGATAGAACAACTCGGCCAAAGACCGACAAGAAAATGAGATTTGAGCAACACTGTGAAGCAAGTACACCTGACAGACCTCTTAGAATACTCCACCAAAAACACCTCCTCAAGTGCCCATGGAACATTCCCCAGTAATAGACCATGTGTTAGGCCATAAAACAAGTCTCAACAAATTTAAAAGGGTTGAAATTATACAAAGTGTATTCTCTGACCAATGGAATGAAGTTAGAAATCAATAGCAAAAGAAAATTTGGAAAATTCATAAATACGTCGACATTACCCAACATCCTAAACAAACAGTGGGTCAAAGAGGAAGTCACAGGGAAATTAGGAAAGGCTCTGCTGCTGCTGCTGCTAAGTCGCTTCAGTCATGTCTGACTCTGTGTGACCCCATAGACGGTAGCCCACCAGGCTCCCCCGTCCCTGGGATTCTCCAGGCAAGAACAATGGAGTGGGTTGCCATCTCCTTCTCCAATGCATGAAAGTGAAAAGTGAAAGTGAAGTTGCTCAGTCGTGTCCGACTCTTAGCAACCCCATGGACCGCAGCATACCAGGCTCCTCCGTCCATGGGATTTTCCAGGCAAGAGTACTGGAGTGGGATGCCATTGCCTTCTCTGAGGAAAGACTCTGGAATGAATGAAAATGAATATACAACATACCAGAACTTATGGGATGCTGCTAGTGTTGTGCTTAGAGGAAATTTTATAGCTGTAAATGCCTACATTAAAAAGAAGATACATCTCAAATTAATAACCTGACCTTCCATCTTAAGGAACTAGAAAAAGGAACAGCTAAACCCAAAGTGAACTAAAGGAAGAAAGTAATACTAGGGCAGAAATAAACGAACAAGGGAAAAGCAAAACAAAAAATTAGTGAAGTCAAAAGTTGGTTCTTTGAAAAGATCAACAAAATTGGCTGACCTTTAGCTAGGCTCATCAAGAAAACAGGAAAATGCAAATAGTTAAAATCAGCTATGAACACAGTTTTGTAAATATACTAAAAGATATGCTTTGTGATTATACTAAAAGCTATACTGTACAATTTAAGTGGGTAGATTTTTTGGTATATGAAATATATCTCAATACAAGTGTTTTAAAAACACAGAGGCAAACTTTAATGTTTATGAAACCAATATAAGATAAAATCAATGGAAATTTTGGAGAAAAATTATGTATTTTTATGTTTATACTAAATACCAAAAAGTCAAATGGAACAGAAATCTCAGAAGAAACCTTGAGTGATGAAGGCCGTTCTTGACCAATGGCTTCCACCTTTCTCATGCATTAGAATCATCTGGGGGGCGGTGTGTGTGTATGTGCACTCAGTAGTGCCCGACTCTGCAACCCCATGGATTGCCCGCCAGGCTTCTCTGTCCATAGGATTTTCCAGGCAAGAATACTGGAGTGGGTTGCTACTTCCTACTCAAGGGGCTCTTCCTGACCCAGGGATCAAACCTGCGTCTCTTGCATGTCCTGTGTTGGCAGGCGGGTTCTTTACCACTAGCTCCACCTGGGAAGTCCTGGAATTATCTGGAGGGCTTGTTAAAAAAAGATTTCTGGACCTCTAGAGTTTCTGATATTGCAGGCGTGCAATGCAGAAGAATTTGCCTTTCTAACAGTTGCCTGCGTTTTACAAATGCTAAGAGACCACACTTTCAGAACCTCTCATAGATACAAAAGTGGTATAAGAGTTACAGAAGTCGGGGGAGGAAGAACATTGCAGATAGAGGACTGAGCATGCTCAAAGACCAGGTAGGGAAGGATCGTGGCACCTTTGAGTAGCTGTAGGCAGGCCACAGTGGCTGGAGGATGCTGCAGAAGCTGTAGGAAAGAGCCCGGCCACTCGGGAACCAGGAGAACAGAATGGTGATGACTCAGGGAGACGTAGGCCAGTCCAGGCCCTAAGAGCAATTATGCAAAGGAACAGCATGATTAGATTTGCATCTTAATAAGATCACGCTAGCTTCTGGTTGGAAAATGGCCTGGAAAGACCAAAAAGGGAAGGCGATGAGGTGATAGGTGTTCTTGTAGATCAGGCCAGAGGTGATGGCCCAGGAGGTAGCCTTTCAGCAGTGTATGTCCTTGTGTGCTGCCCTGGTGGTTGGAATGGAGGAGAGTGGGTAGATTCGAAAGAGACCTTAGGAGGAAACAGTGATGGATTTGGCCACTGATGGGTGGGGGAGGGTGGAGAGCAGGGAGGCAGGAGGGATGAGTTGTCAAGGATGACTCCTGGGTTTCTGGCTTGAGAACAGGAGAGATGACGGTGCCACTCTGCAGGCTGGCTGAGACTGGAAGGGGACCAGGCCTGGGGCAGATCCTGAATTCGTCTGTGGACATGTGGGCTTGGAACCGCCCAAGGCTTCCAAGGGGAAGGTTGAGCCGGCAGTCAGGCATACAGGTCTAGGGTAGAAGAAAGGTATGAATGGTCATTGGTGTAGGTTATTCTTGGAGAAGAGCCAAGTATACTTCTTATACTTAAGAAGGGCCAAGGTCACCTTAGAAGAGAGTGTAAAGTGAGGAGTGGAGAGGTCACACCTCTAGAACCTCTAGCAGGTAGGGGTGGGACAGGAAAGAAGGTCCCCTGACATCTTCAACACAGGAGACAGAATAACCTGACCTGTGGAACCACAGAAACCTGTGGTGAGGGGTGGGGATAGATCAAGAAAAGACTGGAGACAGTTTCAGGGGCAGCAAGAAGTGAGTCACCAAAGAACATCCCTTGGATGGGGGTCCTGATCAATACTTACAGGCAGTGTGCCCACCAGTGAAAGTATTTGAAGGCTTTTTTTTTTAAATTACTTTTTATTGGAGTATAGTTGCTTGACAATGTTGCATAAGTTTCTACTATACAGCAAAGTGAAACAGATATATTTATCCATGTTAAAAGTGCAAGTCACTCAGTTGTGTCTGACTCTTTGAGGCCTCATGGGCTGTGCATGGAATTCTCCAGGCAAGGATACTAGAGTGGGTAGCCATTCCCTTCTCCAGGGGATCTTCCTGACCCTGGGATTGAACCCGGGTCTCCGGCATTGCAGGCAGACTACCATTTGAGCCACCAGGGAAGCCCATATGTATACATATAGCCCTTCGTTTTTGGATTTCCTTCCCATTTAGGTCACCACAGAGCACTGTGTAGGGTTCCCTGAGCTATAAACATTAAGTTCTCATTATATATCTATTTTATACTTAGTATCCATCTGTAGAATCTAGAAAAAACGGTTTAGATAATCTTATTTGAAAAACAAATAGAGACAGACATAGAGAACAAACAATGGAAGACTTTTTATGGACAGAAGATGTTTATGATATAATGCTGAGTTTAAAACTCAGAATACAAAATCACAGTTATCATAATTATATAAAAATCCTATGTATGAAACAACCAATAAATGAACATCTATTATTTTAATTAGTCTAGCACTGTAAAAGGTATGAGGAAATGTGTTTTCTACCTTGTGGAGTCAGCCTTTAAGCTTTTTCTTTAAATAAGATCCTGAAGTTGGAATTCAGCCTATGGTTGGAGTTAAATCTATTCAAAACAGCATATTTTGTCAGCTGAAAGATTATTTACTCTTTTTTGTTTTTCTTTCAGTGTGTTGGGTTGCTTTTTTCACTTTTTATTTAAATACAAATTGATGAACCCTTCCTGGGGCACCGTTGATTTAATGCAAGTTGGCAGTGACTAATCTCATTGGCTATTAGCCTGTGTGATGTTCTTGTCCTTTACTGATTTCCTTTCATTCAATATAATAAAGTATGTTACTCTCATGACTAGGTTTTCAAGTTGTTTGAATTTACAGTTGTAAATTTCCTTGCCTTTTCTGGAGAAAAAGACCCTCTTATTTGGAAGGAGCTCTTGTATGGTTAGATTTCTCTTCACTGATTTCAGGAATTCCAGCCTCAATGTTAGAGACCTTCTAATGGCCACAGCCCTCAATTTAAGGCAAGTAAGTTTGCAGCGGACTGTGAGGGCAGCTACCCATTTCTTGGTGAGAAAGGAGCGTGTATTTGCAGAAAATTGGACCAGGCAGACTTTTTGTGATTCCTTCTCTGGTCTGGTCTAAAGTCTCTCAGTCGTGTCTGACTCTTTGTGACCCCTTGGACTGGAACCCCCCAGGCTCCTCTGTCCACGGGATTCTTCAGGCAAGAATATTGGAGTGGGTTGCCATTCCCTTCCTCAGAATGAACAAGCACTGTGAAACTCCAGCTAACGCTTTCACCTTCCTCCTTATTGAGGAAGCAGATTAATTGTGTAGCTAATTAACTGGCTCTCACTGAGGACTACTAGACATTTGTACTCTGATTGCTGGCTAAGGAGAAGTGGGATAAAATCCCTTGGACTGTGGAAAAATTGAAGTTTTTTTTTTAAGCACCTGGTCCCTCCCCTCCACGCTCCTGCCAGGAGGAGCCTGCAGTTCCCTGATCTGCCCATCACTCGGGCAGGAAAGAGGGCCTGGACTGTCCCCCAACACAGGACCCCAGCTCAGGGAGGGATTAGCAAATGCCAGTCTCACCGTGTTCACAACCCCCCCACCTGCCTCCAGAGAAGGGGGAGGTGAGGCCATAGAAAGAGGGCTCAGGAGCCTCAGTCTGGGGCAGCGAGGCAGAAGGGGCTTTGTGAGATTATGCCGAGAGGGTTAAGCCCACCTGAGTACTGCTTTGAGGGTATTGGGCACATCTGGGTTGAGCAGGGGAGCCCTGTGGTCAGGTTGTGGTGTCTGCAGGGTGCCAGGTGGGCTTGGAACTGTTGCCACTCACCTGCTGTGCACAGCAATAGGGATTCCTGGGACAAGGCCTTACGTAAGGCCTTAATCCTGGGGAAGGAAATGGCAACCCACTCCAGTATTCTTACCTGGAGAATTCCATGGACAGAGGAGCCTGGTGGGCTACAGTCCATGGGTCGCCAAGAGTCCGACACGATCGAGTGACTAACACTACTACTAAGGCTTTAATGGCCAGGAATTTGGGCTCTTCTGACTTGTCTCTGACCTGGCCCCTTCCCAGGGGGCCAGGACTCAGCACTTCCTCAGTAGCACAGTTAGATCCTGAGCCGCAGTGTGGGAGCTGGGGACGGGTTCAGTCTGAAAAGCAATACCTCGTGTCTGGGGGACGGTGAAGGTGAAAATGTCCCTGGCAGGGAGGGCACAGCTCAGAGCCCGTGGATGCAGATTCTTGGTAAGTGTGTGCCATGTGGTTGGGGTTGGATTGTTTTTCCTGGCAGATAGAACCCAGCAGTGTTCATCAGTCTGCACATGGTGCTGGGGAGACACAAAATCAGAGAAGTAATTCCTGGCCATTTACTGAGAACCCTGGCTTCCCTGGTGGCTTGGAGAGTAAAGAATCTGCCTGCAATGCTGAAAACCTGGGTTTGATCCCTGGGTCGGGAAGATCTCCCGGAGAAAGGAATGGCTGGCTACAGCACTCCAGTATTCTTGCCTGGAGAATTCCATGGACAAAGGGAACCTTGCCTGGCTATAGTCCACGTGGTCGCAAAGAGTCAGACACAACTGAACAACTAACACTTTCCTATTGATACCAGAAAACGTAACACACACGCTGAGGCTGAGGAGCAAAAAGAACAAAGAAGCAGTTTATTGAGGCAAAAGCGAAGGACACACTTTTCGAGTGCAGGCGTCCTCGAAAGTGGGGGGTACACTGCAGAGTTGTTGATTCCCCCCTTTTATCTTATTTTAGGCCCTTGAATGGAAGGAGGTCATTTGATTAGGAGGTAGAATATTCACTGGGGGGAGAGTCGAGGGGAGGCCTCGATGGCACCAGGTTGCATCTGTGCGTTTGTCTCCTGAAGCCACCATTACATGCACTGTGAGAGCTGTTTGAAAAGCCATGATCAACCTAGACAGCATATTCAAAAGCAGAGACATTACTTTGCCAACAAAGGTCCATCTAGTCAAAGCTATGGTTTTTCCGGTAGTCACGTAGAGACTGAATGTGAGAGTTGGACTATAAAGAAAGCTGAGCACTGAAGAATCGATGCTTTTGAACTGTGGTGTTGGAGAAGACTCTTGAGAGTCCCTTGGACTGGAAGGAGATCTAACCAGTCCATCCTAAAGGAAGTCAGTCCTGACTATTCATTGGAAGGACTGATGCTGAAGCTGAAACTCCAATACTTTGGCCACCTGATGCGAAGAACTGACTCATTTGAGAAGACCCTGATGCTGGGATTGAAGGCAGGAAGAGAAGGGGACAACAGAGGATGAGATGGTTGGATGGCATCACCGACTCTATGGACATGATTTGAGTAGGCTCTGGGAGTTGGTGATGGACAGGGAGGCCTGGCGTACTGCGTTCATGGGGTTGCAGAGTCAGACAGGACTGAGCGACTGAACCAAACTGAACCGAAGAGCTGTTTTTCCTTCACGTGTCTCTCACTAGTCGAGCAGCCACAGGTGGAAGGTTGTTCAGGGTCATCAGAAACCTGTGCAGTTTTATTGCACATGCTCCATTGTTTTCATGGTCAGAGTTTCTTGTTCAGATGCTACCGAGGTTCTGTTTTAGATGCCATTCCTCCGTGTGTCATGGCCTCAGGAAATTCGAAGCAAGGAGGTGACTTTGCCTTCTGCCTAATTTTTATGCATGAGGAGGCTGTCCTTGGGCCCGGTCCTGTCTTTCCTGCCTCATTATATGCCAGGCTGTGGGCATGACTTCTGCCTCCAGGCTTGAGGGTTAAATGGCAGGCCCTGGTCAGAGCTGTAACTTTCTGCCTCACCTCAAACTCTGTCCAACCACCAGGCAGGCAGCAGGGGTGAAGGTTCTCGAATGCACATCTGACTGTGTCTCTTTCGCCTAAACCTTCCCATGCCTCCTCCAAGCCCACTGTCAAGTCTGCACTCCTCAGCCTGACTCACCTTACCACCTGGTCCTGGAGAACAGCTTATGCCACTGCTTCATCCCTAATATCCAGCCCCCTGACCAACTCCTGCTCAGCTACTAGACTCCAACTCCTGTGTTTGTGATTAACCTCATTCACATTACTTCATTGGCTAGCTGGTTCAAGTACACATTGTCCTTGAGTTTTTTCACCCCAGTTTTTTTACCCAGAGCTTTTCAACACATTTGCAGAACTCATAGCCTTTGGCAGAGCATCCTTATTCATATTGCCCTGTCTTTAGGGTCAGAGTCTTGGGGTGGATTGTAATGGTCCCCCAAGGACATGAGCCACACTGAGCAGGTTTGCTTAGATGCACATGCTCAAGAGTTCTGACCTCTGGATTTATGCTCAAGTCACAGTACGTTATTGATCACTTTGTACTTGAAATGATTGATAGTTAGAAAAATTTTCACGATGCTTGATTTTTAGGTGGTTTTGGCCTCTAATTATCCTAAACTGCCATGAGATGGAAAAAGATGTTTATACTGTAGAGTCCCTAACTGCTGTCATGTCATGAAAGCATGTAGCACTTAGCATGCTCTCCGCTACTAGTAGCAAAATGAATGGTTCTGAACTAGTGGTTTTGAACAATAGGGATTTTTATTGTTTCGTGTAAGCAAACTGAAAGTAGGTGGTTCCAGGTTGAATCTAGGGATGGATAATCAAAGACTCAGGCAGTTTCCAAGCTTTACACCACACCCTCTAGATATACTGACTTTTGTTTTCAGACTGTTGCCCCATGGTCTCAAGATGGCTGCCACAGCTCCGGGCATCACATTCTCTCACTGTTGTATTCAAAGCCAGGTAGGAAAAGGACAAGGCAGAGACCTCTCTTCTGTTGAGTTGCTCTATTCATCAAAAAAGGAAGAACAACTTACAGACTTCTCTTTAAGTCTTATTAACCATAATGGGTCATTTAACAACCTCCAGTTGCAAGGGAGGCTGAGAGTGCAAGTGTCTGACATTTTCAGCCTCCAGTGTGAGAGATGGGTTCTATTAGGAGGGAAAAAGTGGACAACTCCATCTGCCACAGAGAATATATATCTTGCATGTGTATGTTATGCACCCACCAAAGAAGTACAGAGCACCTGCTAAGACCCAGGTTCTTGCTGTGGGTGCTAGAAGCGAAGCTTCACATCATCTGACTCAGTCCCTGCCCTGTCCTGGAGAGAAGCTGTATTTATGAGCCAGAGATTAAAAATCAGCAAATTAAATGCAAAATACTCTCAGAACTCCTAGGAGCAGAACTGAGAGGCTATCTTGGTTTTGGAGAATGGAGAGCTTCATGGAAGAGGTGACATTTGAACTGTCTTGAAGGATGAATAGGAGTTTACCAGGGGGAAGAAACAAGAAAAGGCCATTTCTGACCAGGGGCAGCAAGGGCAAATTCAGAGCTCTGCAAAAACCTGCTTTGGTTTTATTGGCCACCACCTCCTCCATCACCACCCTGGCTCTGAAGGAGTGCCACCCTTAACCAAAGCTGAGCCTCAGGGCCCATTTGGCTGTTCTGAGAGTGACAATGATGTGTGTTCATTCAACTTGGGGAGTCTTCATTCAGAAGGACTGAAGTCCTTCAGGCCTGCTGTGGGTGGTATGGGCTGCTCTGTGGGGGCATTTGTTCTTCGTTCAACCCACAGTGACACCCCCACTGACCCTCACCCACTGTATGGGGGTGGGGGGATGTCTTGCAGAGCCCGTGCTCTTAGTCTCTCCCTGCACCCCCGCCCCTGCCGGCCCTGACATTGGCCATATGACCTGAACCAGGCAGTGGCTATGCCCGCCTGCTGGGTGTGGTGATGAGTCCAGATGTGAGCAGGAGCGATTGAAGGCCTTCCGTGGATTTCTTGAAGTCCACCCTGCAGAGGCTGATTTGAGAGATGGAGCCTGAGTTCTGCCAGGGCTCCAAGCCCATATCCAGGCATCTCTCTGCACGGCTTCCCTACGCATCCCATTATGAGAGCAACAAATTACCTTTCCCACTTGGGTTCATTGGAGCTGGTTTTATCACTTGCAATAAAGTCTTGGCTAATCTACTAGCACACATCATTAGCGAAAGCACACTGTCTGCTGCCTGGCTGCCACCTCTGCTGGTAATGTCCCTGTCCCCAGTGAGGCCTTCTCTTCTCTCTTACTGAGTCTGGTTGGAGGACGAACTCCTGGGAGGGCTGGCTCGGCGTCTCTTCTCCCATTTCTCCAAGACCTTCCCTCTGTGGCTTCTTTCGCTCCAAGCCAGCCAGGGGCCCAGGGGTGCAGGTCCCTGTCATCCCACTGCTGTGTGGGGTCCGTGCCATCCAGGAAGTTCCCCCATGCACAGCTGGAGCCTGTACAGGTGATAAAACTCCCTCTGCCTTTCACTGTCACTCCTCTGGGACGTTCACACATTTCCCTGGGCCTGTGGTCCACTCGCCAGGGGAGCCCATCACCTTGCTGACACGTGAGCCAGAGCACGGAGGCCCAGAGAAAATCAACACTTTATGACCTCGTCTGGCCCAGGAGCTCCCTTCTCTGGGCAGCCCGTCTCAGCTGGAGTCTCTCCAAGCTTCGTCAACAAGATTACCCTTTACTCAGATCAGTGACTTCTCAACTTCTCATTTTCTTCTCCTGAACACAATACCCTCCTATGGAGATTTCCCTGGTCTAGTGGTTAAGAATCCGCCTTCCAGTGTAGGGAACCCAGGTTTGATCCCTGGTTGGAAAACTAAGATCCCACGTGCTGCAGGACAACCATGCTCACTCACCACAACTACTGAGCCCACAGGCCACAACCAAGAGCCCATGCATTGCCACAAAAGATCCCACATGCTGTAACCAAGACCCAACACAACCAAAAATAAATTAATTAATTAAAATAAATCTGATTCAAGCTGAATTCCTTAAAAAAAAAACAAAAACAAAAACAAAAAACCTATCCAAGGGATTGGCAAGCCAGGCCCCATGAGCCACATCTAGCTTGAGTCCTATTTTTGTACAGCTGCAAAGGCAAGAATGGGTTTTACACTTTCAAATGGTTGAAAAAAATCGGAAGGGTGATCCAGGTGGCGCTAGTGATAAAGAACCCACCTGCCAATGCAGGAGATAAGACACTCGGGTTCGATCCCTGGGTGGGAAAGATCCCCTGGAGGAGGGCATGGCAACCCACTCCACTATTCTTGCTTGCAGAATCCCATGGGCAGAGGAGACTGGCAGGCTACAGTCCATGGGGTTGCAAAGAGTCAGACATGACTGAAGCGACTTAGCACCCAGTATGACATTTCATGGCATGTGAGAACATCTCTGTGTCTATAAGTTAAGACTGATTGCAATGCAGCCACGCCCATCTATTTGCATATTGTCTGTGGCTGCTTTCACACTGCAGCAGCCGAGGGTGAACTGCTGTGACCAAGACCATAGGGCTTCTCGGTGCCTAAATGATTTACTGTTTACAGGAGATGTTTGCAGACCCTGCTGTATCCTTTCCCCTTTGGTTTCTGGTGACTTCTGTTCCACCCAAGTCTCCCAGAGAAAGGCACACCCCTCGTGCTGCTCCAGTGCGGGGACTTCGAATTTTCAGGGGACAAGAAGGAGAGCACAGCTTAATCCCAAAGAAGTTATGGTCAGTGCTGATGTTTCAGACTTCGGAGGGGACTTCTTGGGGGAGAGTGGGCTTCTCATGCCCTTCAAATGACAACACGCGACAGTGAAAGCTTCAGATCCAGAGCCAGTCCCAGGGCGGCTGCTACTTCTACGACCTTCCAAGACAGCTTTGGAGGCTGTCCCACTAGATCCCCCTAGGCTGTCCCACTGGCTCCCTAAAGAAAGGCCTAGATCCTGCCCCTTCCTGGGCTAACCGTCACTTCTGCTTTGCTGTAAGAATTCAGAAAACTAATAGGGACTTTGGCCCAGCATGTCTTTGGGACATGATGGCAACCTCCCACTAATTTTCTCTTTGGACTCCCAAGTCTTTAGACTCCCACAGTCTCAGCTGGCCTGGTCATGAGCCAGGGTTACCCCAGGTTCCATTCTGAGACCTAAGGTTTGCCACCACTTGCTCTTAACTGCCGGCTGACTCAGGAGGCACAGGTGAAACTGTCAGGCTGGGTACCCGGGGAGCATCTGAACTAGAGATGGGCAAGCGTAAGCACCACTGATGGGCTGATCGGAGGAGGAGACCACAAAGGTGCGTCAAGGTGCGTTTGGCTGCAGGTAACAAGCCTGTGTCAATGGTGGTCTAAGTGCAGCAGGCACTTAATCATCTCACATGGTATGGCATCTGGGGGTGTGCTCTGCATTTTCTTTGGCGACTCAATGATACCAACAGGACTCCAATTCTTTCTCTTTCTGTTTTACTGTCTACACAATACAGTCACCATAGCTCCAGGCGTGACAGCCATATTCAAAGGCAGGGAAGCCAGGGCAGCAAAAAAACTTTATGCTTGCTTGGCTCTTGCCCTTCAGAGAGTGAATGCCTTTCCCAGAAGCCTCCAGCAGACTGTGGCCAGAACCATCTCTACCAGGTACTTGAGCAAAATCAGGATTGTATGAGCAGGAAGCTGGGGAGATGTAGCCTTGACAGCTCCCACCCTTCATGGCCACCAGACTTTCTGGACCAATGAGAAGTCAGCCCCTTCTATTCATCTCCTGCTGAGTCTTGCCTTTGGAAGGTACGTTGGAGGAGTGAGATGTGTGTGTGTGTTGGGGTGGGCAGGATGCAACTCAATGTTGGGTCTGACGCACCTCTCAGCACCCTGCAAGGAGGAGGGGAGTCAGAAAGCTGGGTACCCAAAGTAACTCTTTCAGAAGTCTTCGTCCACAAGGGCTGTAAAAAATGCTGGGATTGTTGGGACTTCCCTGGTGGTTCAGTGGCTAAGACTCCGTACTCCCAGTGTGGGCTTCCAGGTTCAATCCCTGGTCAGGGAACTAGCTCCCACATGCCGCAGCAACTAAGAATTCCCACGCAGCAGCTAAAGATCCCACATGCTGCATCTAAGACCTGGCACAGCCAAATAAATATGAGAAAATAAATTTCCTGGGGTTGTTGGGTAGAGACCTAAAAGGCAGGAAGGTTGGGCTTCCCAACCCAGCCTTCCCTTCTGCCCCCTTCTCAGGTTACCTAAGTATGAAATGGTGGTTTTGTTGTGAGTGGGGCCAGGCCAGGCTCTTGCTGATGGAGAATGCTGGTGATGTGGAGTTGTCACCATGTCAGGCGGTCTGGTTCTCAGAGCAGGCAATTTCCCTTCCCCCAGCCAGCCTCCCCTCTTCCCAGGTCTACCCTACTTCCACCAATCATCTCAGCAGGACCCTGCTGTCCTAAGAGGGTGGTCAAGAGTTGAGTGTTTGTCCTTGAGTGGTTGAGTTTGCGATCACAAAGTTATCCTTCCCCAGGAGGTCATCCCATTTCCCAAACCCTCCTGGCAGGGTTCCTGGGACTCATCCATGGTTTGTTCCCAGGAGTAAGGAGGTTTCCTTCTTTTTGGGTTCTTTCTTGTTCCTTTGCCTGGGACAGAGGGGGAGGTTCCCGGAGGTGACATTTCAATCTATCTTCTCCAGGACTAGTCGGCCAGAGGTCTGTCTGGGTCTGTCTGCTGCTAAGGGGCCGGGTGCAGGCCATTAGGTAGAGCCCTAGCTGGCTGTTTTTTTTTTTTTTTTTTTTTAAGCCTATTATTTTAATTCCTGAAGCTTTTACAAGGAACAGGCAGCAAATACAGCAACAGCAGCACACTCTGTCTGCCTCCTAATTATGATAGTTCATGACTCAGAATCTCAAATTGGTCATTTCTTTGGCCCCAGCATCCTACCCGACTCTTCCCCACATCCCCTCTGAAAGAGTCAGCCCATCTTGCAGGAGGAGAGGATGCTGATGTAATTCATCATGTTACAGATATTATGTGTGGGGTGGAATAGCGATGCTGTCTGCTGCAGGGCAGGGGGTGAAGAGAGGACTAAAATTTATTTCATAAAAAACCAAGAGAAAGTCACATCAAGCCCTCATCCCTGCACGCCCCTTTTACTGTGCTCTGTTTACCAAAGCTCCTGTGTGTTTATTTAATTTTATTGGAAAATAAGAAATACACCCCCGCCCCCATCACTGCCTCACACAAACATGATTAGAAATAAAGTGTGTTTATAATGCTTTTAGATTTTCTCTCCTTAACCCACCACTTCTCTGACCTGGTGGGGTGTGGACATTGTAGGGGTGGTGAGGCAGGCATCGGGGTGCTTCTTCATGTGCAGGGCGGGCTCCCTTCTCCCAGGGTGCCAAGGCCCCCGCCACCCTCCTTCTGTGGTTAAAAAGCTTTCCAACCCGTTCTCTATTTCATGAGCGTGTCCCTAGTCATTTCAGGTTTCCCCCAAGCAACAACTGGAAATTTTCCCCTGAAATCAAGCTTCATTTTTCCCATCCTGATGAATAAAAAGTCAGGCAAGGTGAAGAAATCCTCTTTCTTACCTCCAGTTAGTTCTCTGCCTCGTCTGCTCTGCCCATGCCACTGAATCCAGTTCAGCATAGTCCCCGGGCCAGGTGATTCTCACCCAGGCTTTTCAACTCCCCTTTCTCTCGAGCCCACACTGTGACCTCAGCCTTCCCTCGCCCCCTTGGGTCTTGATCACTTCCACGTGGATGGCTCCAACCCTGGGTTCTCCTCTGAACCATGAGCTTGTTTGGCCAACTGTCTTCGAGGTACCCTCACCTATTTTTTTTTGGCTGAACCGTGCAGCATTTGGGATCTTAGTTCCCTGACCAGGGATTGAACTCAAGTCCCCTGTATTGGAAGCAAGGACCATTGGACCACCAGGGAAGTTCCAAGGTTCCCTTACCTTGAGTCCCCTCCCACCCTCCCTTACAGAAGGATTAGCTGTTCCCCCTTCAACACATGTCCAAGATAGTAGGGCCCCTGAGGGGCCCTCCATGCCCGCCACCCCAGGGAGCTGCTCCTTTGTATACAAGTCTCATATGGTCCATTGCATGTGGAGTTCTCTTATGGTCTAAATGTTTGCCTCCCCTCCCCCCGCAGAGAGAGACTGTGTCCCCATCACCTTCCCTGACAGTGCCCAGCTCTGGGCAGACCTCTTGCAAAGTCATTATCACCTGTGTGAAGAGTAATCATAGGAATGATTTCCTTTGGCAGACTCACCAAATAATAGATTTCTAACCTCCCTCATTACTTCCCCTCCCTCCTATTTAACCAGTTCTCAGGGCCCTAATATCTCACAAGTCCTTCCTAATGGGCTCATTTCTAAAATCATTCTCTTTTTTAATAAGTCAGGGATAACTTGCCACGTCTATCACTAATGGCCTCTTTCAAAATGCCTGGGCACCTCTCTTGGTTTTTTAAAGGCCTTAAATGGTTTTCTGAGTTTGAGTGGGACCAATTTTTCCTTTTACCGATCTGCAGCAAGAACATTTCTGAATGACTCATAATATCTGTATCGCAGTTCTCTTCCAGTGGATTAAAAATATTTTGTACCTTTGATATTTTTTGCCCTGATATGTGGTGTCTGCAGACCAGGATCCTCTTTCAAGGGACTGTATCTTCCTTGAGGGCCATGGTAGTTTACATGATTTGTGCACATATTCACTGCACTTCTCTGGGCCCATCTCTTGAGCATCTGCCCCATTGCCTCCTCCATGGGAGGGATAGATACCCTTCCTGTCCCACTGGCTTCTGGCTTGGCTGTTGGACTTACTTTGGCCAGTGGTATATGAGCAGATATGACATACATTTTGGGCTTCCCCAGGTGGCTCAGTGATAAAGGGTCGGCCTGAAGTGCAGAAGCCACAGGAGACACAGGTTTGATCCCTGGGTTGGGAAGATCCCCTGGAGGAGGAAATGGCAACCCACTCCAGTATTCTTCCCTGGAGAATCCCATGGGCAGAGGAGCCTGGTGGGCCACAGTCCATGAGGTTGCACAGAGTTGGACACGACTGAAGCAACTGCACACCAGCAAATTGCTATGGCACAGCACAGCATGGCAAAATCAGACCAATACAGATGCTGTTGGTCATGCAGAGAAGACAGAGATTTATATTTTGAAAACTCTAGGGAGGTTTTCTTACTTGCCCATTGGATCATGGGACCCCTGCTAGGTGGTTAAAAGGGGTGCATTTTGGAGAAGACTCATTAAACCTTCAAAACCCTGTTCCCATTGCAACTTGTCACCATCTCCCACTCTTGGCAGCCATTCCTCCTATCACCATAGCAACACACGTTCGGGGACAGAAACTGGAAAATCCTCGAAAGGGATGAGGGAAGCAATTTTTACTTCCTCCTCGGACCTCAGAAACCTCATCTTATCTTCTGTAGCTTTGTTACCTAAGGTAAAGATGAAAGCAAAATGTTCTAAGACTAAAGGGTCTGTAGACCAAAGAGTCTGTTTAAGTACAAGGAAATGTTACTGTACCTGCTGCCAGAGGAGAAGGGGAGGAAGGATCCCTCAGAGTGTGTTCCACTGCAAGGAGATCGCTTATATATGGGAAGAGCTCCCCCCAATCCAACTGAGCCCCACTCCACACACAGCAGCAACCTCTAGGTACTTTGTTGAGAATGCGTCTTGATCGGGGGTCTGCCTGTGTCTCACTTGGATCGCCTATGTCTTGGAACCCGCAACCCCAGATACTCTGATGAATCATGTGTATTTTGAGGTCATTGAATCGAAATTAGTGTAAACAGCTCTGTCAGGACTGGCAAGTGCATCTTCTCTTTCTTATGCAGAAGTCTAGGTTTGGGTTGTTGATTTGTTTCACCAAAAAGCTACATTAGAATTATTTTTTTTCACCTGCATTTTTTTTTAAAAGAGATTTGACAGTGGGCTTTGGAAATAAATGTCCTGGTAACTGTCTACACTCACACCTGACTCAGCATCAAACCAGGACAGATGGGAGCAATGACCCATACCTGTGCCACATGTGGGCATCCTAGGCTGGAGAAGTTGAATTTGAGATGGAACAAGATGGTCTCAGCAACATGGACCTGCCAGTTAGGGAGGTGGGTGGACCGTCAGGGTTCTCAAGAGAAAGAGAACCAATAGGAAGTTGGAAATATTGATTAAAAGAAGTTAGCTCAGGGACTTCTCTAGTGGTCCAGTGGCTAAGTCTCCACACTCCCAATGCAGGGGGCCTGGGTTTGATCCTTGGTCAGGGAACTAGATCCCATGGGCTACAACTAAAGACCTTGCATGCCAAAGCAAAGACTGAAGATCCTGTGTGCTGTAACTAAGACATGGCCCAGCCAAATAAATATATATATTAAATAAAAAAAAGAAGTTAGCTCAAGCAATTATGTGGCCAGAGAAGCCCCACAATCTACTGTCTGCAAGCTGGAGACCCGAAGAGCAGTGGTGTAGTTCAGTCTGAGTCTGAAGGCCTACGAACCAGGGGAGCTAGTGGGATAAATCCCAGGCCAGGGACAGGAGAAGATGAGATATGCCTGCTGAAGCTGTAAGGCAGAGAAACAAAAAGGGGCGAATTCCTCCTTCCTCAGCCTTTTATTCTATTCAGGGCCTCAGTGGCTTAGATGTTGCCTAGCCACACTGGGGAGGGCAGATCAACTTTACTGAGTCCACTGATGCAGATGCTAATTTCATTGGAAACAACTTCATATGGGGAGTTCCCTGGTGGTCCAGTGGTTAGGACTCAGTGCTCCCACTGCCAGGGGCCCGGGTTCAGTCCTTGATTGGGGAACTAAGATCCCACAAGCTTTGTGGCTCAGCAAAAAAAAAAAAAAAAAAGAAAAAAACAACCTAATAGACAACCTGGAAATAACGTTTCATCTGGGCATCCTGTGGCCAGTCGGGTAGACACATAACATTAACCATCTCAAGAGGAAAGCCAGATGCAGCCCAAGGCCCGCCTCGAGGAATGGGCCGATGAAGAAATGCCAGCAGCCTGAGAAGATGCGGGGAGCAGAATCACATCTGGGGAGGCTCAATTGAGGTGGGGGTACACAGCCTGGGACAGGGGTACCGAGGCCTCCACAGCATGATCTCAGAGTTATCCATCGTTAGTTGGACTCTTATCAGCACCTGGAATAAGGAGGGAAGGTTGGAAAAAGAATCCAGAAGAAGGTGGATGGCAGGAGCGGGCGGGGGTGAGTGCCTTATTGGAGGCACTGGGGCCTGGGTTGGACCTGCCAGGGGAAACCAAGACAGATTTCTTGCAGCCAGATGTATGCTGGTCCAAGGAACTGGAGAGAGTTGGGGGTGGAGCTGCGATTTGCGAGCTTCAGGGGTCCCAAGTCTGCCTCCCACTGAAGTCTGAGACACAGAGGGTCTGGTGGAGCAATCCCTTCCAGCCTCCCTGTTAGGAGCCCACCTCCCTGGCTGTCACAGGTCTTTGCAGATTTTATGGGACCGAGGCCCTCCCGTCCCCCCGCCTCCTCCCCATTCCCGACCAGCTCAGAAAGCTTCTTGTTTCTTTCTCCCATTCTGGCAACAGCATCTGACAGTTTCACTCTCTCAGGCTGTTAAGATGTTCATTTCCTCTCAGGTGCAAATGGAAATTAGAGGAAAGAAAATGCCCTAGAATTATTTGATGTTTCTCTAATTTGATTGCCAGCAGCCCTCTGAACCTGATCATCTCATTGTTGCCACGGAAGGAAATGTGAGAGCACTGCTGGGAGCAGAAGGGGCAGGCTGGGTTAGTCTCTCTCCTCTCCTTAAACCTCAGAAACCAAAGCGGCTCCTCGAGAGAGAGCCTGTCCTATTTTATCACGAATAGATGGATTCCCAAAATGAACTGAAAGGCCTTGAGTAATTTTGAAGGAATATGAAGAGAATTGTGTTCGTGTTTATGATCAGTTTCTCTCAGTCTCTTCCCATCTGCTTTCCTGGGAGGAGCCCTCTGCAGGAAGCTTCATTCAAGGATCATAGCTGTCAGGGTGCTTTGAGCATCCTGAGATGGGCAGTGGTTCCATTTTATGCGTCCCTGTGAATGTTCCTCTCCTTCCGTGTGGAGCAGAGGGCTGGACTGGGCATCGGAATGCTGGTTTACTGGACTCTGTTACAGCTTTAAAAAGAGCCCCTCCTGTATTTTTTTCCTGGTGTAAGGGTAGCAACTCCTGTCATCAGCCCCCCAGCCTCCCAGCTCCAGTTTAGAGGCAGGCACATCTCTTCCAGAATCACTTTCCAGACGTCTAGCGGAAGGCAGTGTGATGAGGGCTAATAACATTCAGCAAATTGAGGCTTTTAATACCTGTGTGTGTGTGTTTCTTTCGAGTGTTTCCTATGGAATTGTCCCAATGTTAAGCTAATAATAACCTTTTAGTCAGCACATCACACAGAACACATGTGGATTTTAGAAAAATCAAAGATTTAAAGGCCTGGCAGGGACCCTCAAAGTCGTGAAACCCAACTTTCCCAGTGTTTCCGTTATTTCTACAGAATACTAACGTGGTGTTGTCCAGTCCAGAACAGAATGCCTCTGGTGATGGAGACCTTACCACCGCCCTGAGGGATGAAACCATTAGTGAGAGATTCCTCTGGTCGAGTTGAGATGACTCTTTTGTCAGTAGTCCTCAGGTCTGGTCCTGGTTCTCACAGTTGGGAAGTTCAGAGGTGGATAAAGCTGTTCCCTGAGGTTTTCTTCCCTGGACCAATAACCAATTGCTCCCACCGTTGCCCACGTGAAAAGGACTCAAGTCTTCTTGGATTTCTGGCACATTCTGCTCGTCAGTCTCTAAGGAAAACCAGGAGCTCCAGTTTCCTGAGCAGGGCAACCCCTCCCTCCACTTTGAGAATTTGAGGGCAAGCCAGTTTGGAAACCATGGCCTCCTGCGTTCCCTCAGGTAACAGCCTCCTCTTGCTCTCGGAGCAGGTGTGCAGACAAGGATGAAGGACCATGAGGCACACACACTGGGCCTGCTGAGGACTTCAGACTCCAGCAGCAGGACCCCGGTCCTTGACCCAAGGACCTTTTAAAAATTGTTAATGAATTTATTAAGCTATAATTGACCCACAGTACACTGCACATATTTGAAATGGACAGTTTGATCAACATGACTTATGTATTCAAAGTTTCGCATAAGGTGTTATAGGAGAACCTGAATGAACTTTCTGGTCAACCTAATACATCCATGAAACTATCACCTCAATCAAGATAGTGGACAGTCCATCACCCCCTAAAATCTCTTTGTACCTTTTATAAACTCTCCTCTCCTCTCTCCCAGGCAACTGCTGGTCTGCTTTCTGTCACTAAAGATTCGTTTGCATTTTATGGGGCTTTATATAAGTGGAATCGTATGGTATGTACTCTTTGTTTTCTGGCTTTTTAAAATTTTAGTCAGTGTATTTACTTTGAGATCCATCCACATTCCTGTTTACATTCCCACCAGCAGTGCATCAGCGCTCCCATTTCTCCACATCCTCACCAACGCTTCTTATCATGTCTTTTTGACAACTGTTGAGATAATACCACTTTGTGGTCTTGGTTTGCATTTCCCTGATCGAACCCAGGTCTCCCGCCTTGTAGGCAGATGCTTTACCATCTGAGCCATCAGGGAAGTCCGAAGATTAGTGATGCTGAGCACCTTTTCATGTACCTGATGGCCATGTCTGCATCTCTTCTTTGAAAAAATGTCCATTCATGTTCTAAGCCTATTTGAAAATCAGATTGTTTGTTCCATTCATATTTTATTGATGCTGTGTGTATGGCATTTATTTCATTTATTTTGGTTTCCAGTTGTTCATTGCTAGTATGTAGAAACACAGTTGGATTTTTTTTTTTTTTGATCTTGTATTCTGCAAACTCACAAAACTAATTTATTAGTTCTCCTAGCTTTTTTGTCAGTTTCCAGTAATCATGTCATCTGTGAATGAAGAGAGTTTGATTTATTCCTTTCTAATCTGGGTGACTTTCGTTTCTTTTTCTTGTTTTATTCCACTGGGTAGAGTACACTGTTGAATTGAAGTGGTAAGAGCAGAAATGTCATCTCCCTGATCTTAAAGGAAAACTGTTCAATCATGATTAAGTATGATTTAGCTATAGTATTTTGTAGATACCTCTTTTCAGGGCTGAAGAAATTGCCTTCTATTTCTAGTTTGATGTGAGTTTTAACTAGGAATGGATACTGGATTTGATAAAATACTTTTCTGCATCTTCTGGGATATATGTACAGTTTTCCTTTTTCATTTAGTCTGTTAATATGGTGAATTACACTGATTGGTTTTTGAATGATAAACTGACTATCTATTCCTGGGTTAAACCTCACTTGGTCATGATGTATTCTTTTTTATATATCATTGAATTGAATTTTCTAAAGTTTTGTTAATTTTTTGCAACTATATTTATAATAGATATTGGGCTGTATAGTTTTATTTTCTTGTAAGGTCCTTGTCTAGTTTTGGTATTAGAATAATGTTGGACTCATAGATTGGGTTGAGAAGTATTTGTCATTCAGTTTTCTGGTAGAGATTGAGCAGAATTGGTCTTATTTTTTGGTAGATGGTAGACTTCAACAGTGAACTCATCTCAGCCTAGTGATTTCTTTGTGTGAAGTTTTAAAACTACAGATTTAATTTCTTTGATATGAACTTTTCAGGTTACCTGTTTCTTCTTAAGTGAATTTTGTGACTTTCAAAAAGCTTGTGCATTTCATCTAAGTGGTTGAATCAATAAGCATAAAATTGTTCATAATATTTCCTTATAATCCTTGTCATATCTGTTCAATCTGTAGTGACATTATCTGTCTCATTCTGAATGTCTTCTTGTCTATGTATGACTTGATTCCTTCTAAATTTATTGTGATGTGCTTTATGGCCTAGACTATGGTCTGTCTCAATAAATGTTCTCTGTGCACCTGAAAATAATATACAGTCTGCTGCAGTTGGGGTAAAGTGCTCTCAAATGTCAGTCAAATCAAATTAATATTGTTCAAATCTACTGTATCCTTGCTGATTCTATTTCTGTGAGTTATTGAGAGAACGGGCATTGAAATATATGCCTGTAATTTTTCTGTTTCTTCTTGTACTCTCCAAGGTTTTGCTTCATTTATTTTAAAACATTTATTATTCACATTTAGAATTGTCATGCCCTCTGATTAACTGGCCCCTGAATCATTATGAAATGACCTTCTTGGTAATATTCTTTGTGCTGAAATCTACTTTGCCTGATATTAACATAGCTGTTCCAGCTTTTGACTACTTGTACGTGGTATATCTTTTAAAATGTATTTACTTTTTAATTTATATTTGTTTTATTTGTCTATATTTGAGTGCAATTTAAGGGCAGCATATAATTAGGTCTTGCTTTTTTACCCGATGTGACTATCTCTGATTTTTTTGTGGCATGTTTACAGCAATTTAGATTTAATGGGTTATTAATTTTTAGGCTTAAATCTATGAATTCACTAATTATTGTCTATGTGTCCTGTCTATTCTTGATTTCTTTTTCCTCTTTTTCTGCCTTCTTTTGGTTTAATGAATATTTTTTATGATCTCATTTTATCTCCTTTGTTGGCTCATTAAGTCTTAACACTTTTTAAAGATTTTAGTGGCTGCTTCAGGGTTTATCGAATACATTAAGTGATATTATATGACTTCACATACAGGATAAGAATCTTTCAAGAACAGACTTCCATTTCTCCCCCATAACCTTTATGCTACTGCTGCCCTATGATTTATTTTTACATATGCTATAAACTCCAGAATACCTTGCTTTTATTTTGTATACTCTGTCAATTATCTTTCAAATATATCTGTGCAACAACAACATGATATATTTATCATCTCTAGTGTTCTTTCTTTCTTTGTGTAGATCCATACTTGCATTTGGTATATACCTCCTTCTTCCGGAAAAATTTCTTTAACAACAATTATTAGCTCAGTTAATAATTAGTTTTTTTTAGCCTTTCTATGTCTGAAAACCTTCATTTTTTGAAAAACATTTTTGCTGGGTATAGCATTCTAGGTTCTCTTTGTTCTTTCACTACTATAAAGATGTTGCTTTATTGTCATTCTTGTTAATTTCTGATAAGAAATCTGCTGTAATTTCATCCTTGTCCTTGTATATGTGACATGTCCTTTTTTCTCTGCTGCTGCTTTTAAGGCTTTCTTTTTTATCCCTGGTTTTCAGCAACTGATAATGATATGCTTTGGTTTATAGTTTTCATCAGAGTAGTTAATTTTTCAGTTATTTCTTCAAGTATTTTTTCTGTCCTTTCCCCTGCTTTGGGGATTACATGTATATTGACCACTTGAAGTGTTCCAACACCTCACTGATGCTCTTTTCATTTTTTAAAATTCATTTTTCTCTGTGTATTTCATTTTGGATAATTTCTCTTACTAATCACTAAGCTTTCTTTTCTTCTGCTGTGTCTAATCTATCATTAATCCCATCCACTGTAGTTTTCGTCTTAGACATTGCAGTTTTCATCTTTTTAAAAATATCTCCTGTGTCCCTACTTAACTTTTTGAACTTACATAATATAAGACTGTTCTAATATTCCTGTCTGATAATTCTAGCATCTTTGTCAGTTCTGGGCATTTTCAGTTGATTGCCTTTTCTCCTTCCAATGGGTCCTGTTTTCTGCCTTCTTTTTGCATGCTTTGTCAAAATATTTGATTGGATGTAAGACATTGTAAATTTTACCTTATGAGATGCTGTATTTTTTTTTTTTATTCCTGTATTCTTGACTTTTGTTCTGGATTGCGGTGAAGCAACTCAGAAACAGTTTGATCCTTTAACGGTCTTGCTTTTAAGATTTCATAGGTGGAATCAGTAGTGTTCAGTTGAGGGTAATGATTCCTCATTATTGAGGCAAGACCTTCCTGAACACTCTACTCTAGGCTCCGAGTTATAGGGGTTTTTTCCCCCACCTAACTAGTGGGAACAGGCATTATCCCTGTGCCTGTGTGAGCACCAGGCACCACTCACTCTAATCCTTTTGGATGATTCTTTCCCCAGCTTCAGGCAATTTTCCCTACACTAATGTGCCGACCAATTTGGATGAATTCTCCAGGGGAACTTTCTACAGATCCCTGAGGTTGTCTTTCTGTATCCCTCTCTCCTTTCTTTTACTTGGTTCTGCAAACTCTAACTGCCTTCATCTCCCCACACTCTCAAGATGAGAGATTTTTAAGCTACATAATTAGAAAAGCAGCAGGCAAAACATACACTTCACATAATCATAGGCTAGGATAAACAGTATGATATGACAGAATCTTAGGTTTAGCCCCATCCTACCAGCTAAAGATGTGTGGGGGAATGGGCATCATCTCCTTTCCTGGCGTGATCTGGAGGCTAGGGATTATTCCTGCAGTTGCCAGTGGTGGGGTTTATCACAGAACTCAGAGTTGAGGCAGCACCTTCTCCTGTGATGCGTGTTGGGGAGACTGAGGTCCAAGCCTTGTGGTTGAATGGGACTGATTGCTTTAAGCACTGGGCTTTTCAGGAGCTCCTTTTTCTGTGAGGCTATCCTGTAGGGGATCAGTTTTGGAAAAGTTAATTTTAAAATTTTAAATAAAAAACAGCATGGCAAAACAAAACCAAATTTGTGCAAAATACATGCCAGAGTAAGTGGCTTAGAAGCAGCACATATAAAAAAAACTAAGAGTAGTAGTTGACATCATGTGAGTCAGACTGGATGTGGCTGCCAAAAAAAAAAAAAAAAAAGTTAATGTGACCTCAGGTTAAATTAAAAGAAATATTTCATCTAAGGCAAAGGAGGTGACATTTATTCCACTCTGGCAGCCTGCTAAGGGGGCAAGAACTGTGATATTTCTGTTGACCTCCTCCTCAAGTCCAGAATCCTTAGCCTCTACACCTTTTGATTTTATAGATAATTAAATGTCTGTAATTTAAAGCTGCTTTTGGCTATAACTTGCAGCTGAATATTCATCACTAATGCAATCTTCCCAATGAAAATTAATTGTTCCCCATTATAAGCATACATGTCCTTTCCTCCTAGACTGTGATCTGATGGAACTAGACTCATTGCCTGACACATAGTAGGAAATACAGATATATTTTGGCTGTTGCATGAAAAAATGAAATTCTCTACACATCTGACTAGCCTTGGCCACTTTTCTGCACTGATGGATAATAGCAGAATATGGAGAAATGTTTCTCAGAGTGTAAATGTTTATCAGTCTTCTTGGTATGCGTTAAAAATCAGATTCCTAAGCTCCACTGCCCAGAGATTCACCTTTGGTAGGTCTGGGGGTGATCAACATTTTGGCTGGGTGAAGTCAACATTTTGAATTAGCCAAGAGAATTCTAATGTTTAGTGTCTTCAGACTACTTTGAGAAGTACTGATAAAGAAAATCAAGGACTGCTCAAATATATACATGGAGATTCTCCAAGTCTGGAGGGTAAATTTTGCAGTTACTGCCTAAATTAACTTTAAAGTCTCTTTATATGTCTTTAAAGCTCCTGATGTGTGTTTTTTTTTCTAAATGGGGTATAGTTGTTTTACAATGTTGTATTAGTTTCTGCTGTACAATGAAGTGAATCAGCTGTATGTATACATATATCCCTCCCTCTTGAACCTCCCTCCCACCCCTCCCTCATCCCACCCCTGTAGATCACCACAGAACACGGACCTGAGCCCCCTGTGCTGTACAATAGCTTCCCACTAGCTAGGTATTTTACACATAGTGGTGTATATGTGTGCATGCTAAGTTGCTTCAGTTGTGTCTGGCTCTGTGACCCTATGGACCGTAGCCTGCCAGGCTCCTCTGTCCGTGGAATTCTCCTTCATCGGGAGACAGGTTCTTTATCGCTAGCGCCACCTGGGAAGCTCAGTAGTGTGTTTACATCAGTCCTAATCTCCCATTTCATCCCAACCCTCCTTTTCCCTGCCCCGTATCTGCATGTCTGTTCTCTACATCTGCATATCTATTCCTGCCCTGCAAATATATTCATCTGTATCATTTTTCTAAATTCCACATATGTGTTAATATATAATATGATATTTATTTTTCTCTTTCTGACTTACTTTATCCCTGTATGACAGACTCTTAAGTCCATCCACGTCTCTACAAATGACCCAGTATCATTCCTTTTCATGGCTGAGTAATGTTCCATTGTATGTACCCTTGATATGTTTTTAAATGATGTGGACCAAAATCTCTTTTCCAGGATATCATAAAGATCTAGTCCAACCCAAACTCGTTCCTGGGATGTCTGCAGGACAGATGTCCTCCCATCTGTCCTCAGATGGCCCTCTGGAGTCTTCCTCATGTCTCCTTAGGTCTCCTTGCATGCGTGCTAAGTTGCTTTAGTTATGTCTGACTCTTTGCAACCCTGTAGACCATAGCCCATCAGGCTCCTCTGTTCATGGGATTCTCCAGTCAAGAATACTGGAGTGGGTTGCCATGCCCTCCTCCAGGGGATCTTCTTGACCTGGGGATTGAACTCGTGTCTCTTATATCTCCTATATTGGCAGATTGGCGGGTTCTTTACTGCTAGTGCCACCTGGGAAGCTCACTGTCTTCCCTCCAAACCAGTTAGTCTGCTAGACTTGGTCTCAGGGTTTGTTCCAAGTCTTGAACACAGGGGAGAAAGAGGAGGGGAGGGGGAGTGGGGAAGGGAGGGACTGGGAAAGACAAGGAGAAAAGAGAGAAACACAGATGGTGTGCTGTCTCTTTTTTTTTTTTAGGGAATTTATTCATTTCTTCTAGATGGGTCTCCCAAGAACTTTTGAAAACATTGTCTTTTTGTTCAAAAGAAAGATCTATGCACTTAATCACTTGCACAGAAGGAGGGCTCCTGACAAGTAGGAACATTGGGACCAAAAAGGTGATATTGGAATAAGAAACATATTGTCAGTCCCATAAGCCACATGCAAGTCATGTAGAAATTAAAAGGAAATATTCAGTCTTATTTTTGATTATATTTATTGTAGAGTATTTAGATAGTACGGAAAAACACAAAGATGACAGTAAATATCATGATCTATAACTCAATAGCCCCAATAAAACCATGGTTAGAGTTTCTTTGCTTGCATAAACATATTCTTTTTAACTTGAAAAATGAGCATGAGGGATTTCCCTGGTGGTCCAGTGGCTAAGACTTTGTGCTCCCAATGCAGGGGGCCTGGGTTCGATTCCTGCTCAGGGAGCTAGATCCCACATATCACAACTAAGAGTTTGCTTGGTGCAGCTAAAAAGAGATCCTGCATACTGAAACAAAGATCCTGAATGCTGCTCCTAAGCCCTGGCACAGCCAAATAAATAAATATCTAAAAATCATTAGAAAAATTAAATGATAGTTTTTAGCCTATATTTTCCACTTAAATTTATAATGAACATTTTCTCCATGCAATAAAATATTCTATAAAAACCTATTTTTAATGATTGCATGCTCTCTCTCTCTCTCTCTATATATATATATATATATATTCTAATATCTGCCTATTGCTGGATATCTAGATTATTTCTCTTTTCTCCATTAAATAGAAGTACTATTCTTCCTTTCCCCTTTTCTCTTTCCTTCTCTTATTCTCTTTCTTCCTCTTTTTCTGTCCCTTCTCTTCCCCATCTTGCTTCTTATCCTAGAGTTAGGATGGCCTCACCCAGCATTTGGGGAAGCAGGCTGGCAAGGGAAAGAGGGGCCACATGGAGGCCCTTGTGGGGTGCCCCCAGGGGCTGTGGAAGCAGAGGAGTTGGGGTGACACATGGAGGACTTGGTGGCAGTGTACCCAGGGAGTTTTACCCCCATTTCTGATTTATTCCTTCGTATGAACTTAATGGGTTTGTGCTCAGTCGATCCAGTCATGTCTGACTATTTGCAACTCTTGTGGACTATAGCTGCCAGGCTCCTCTGTCCATGGGATTCTCTAGGCAAGAGTACTGGAGTGGGTTGCCATGCCCTCCTCCAGGGGATCTTCCCAACCCAGGGATTGAACCTGAGTCTCCTGCATTGCAGGTGAATTCTTTACTGCTGAGCCACTGGGGAAGCTAATGGGTCCAAGGGCCTTCATTTTTAAGGCTTTTCAGACCAGTTGTAGGACATCATACTCTCACTATCTGTGTATGGAGGACCTGTCTAATGATATTGACTAGTGTTATTCTTTAAGTCCTTGACAATATGGTCGGTTAAAAAAAAATCTTTGATTACCAGTCAAGTTTAAAATTCCTTATGTTCGTTAGCCAATAAATAGTATTTCTTCTTTTTTGAATTGTTGGTGCATGTCCTTTGACCATTTTTTTTTTAATTGGTGGGTTAGTATTTTACATACTGGTTAAGAAGTAATTGATTTTGAAAGCTATTGTTCTTTCGTTTCCTTTAAAATCTTTTCCTCAATTTTTCAGTTTGTTTTTGCATTTTTAAAGAAATAAGTTTTGCACAGTCAAAATATAAGTCTTTTAAAAGTAACATTTCTTAAATTAGATATATCAAATCCTGAACAGGGAGAAAAATGACCTTAGTAGAAAAATTGGTGAAATCAGAATAAGGTCTAGAGTTTAGTTTAACAGAAATGTTGGCTTCCCAGTTTGACAAAAACTACTGTGATAATGTATGATGACACTAGGGGGAAATGGGTGAGGAGTATATGGGAACTCTCTATTCTGTCTTTGTAATTTTTCTGCAGATTTAAAATTATTTCAAAATAAAATTTGTATGTGTCTGGCTTTTTGCTATTGGCCAAGAGGAAGTAACAGGTATTGGATTTACCCACTTGCCTGAAACAACCAAAAATTGGGCAAAATATCCAAAGTATATTTTTATATAAAATATAAAAACAGACAAAATATACAAATTAATGAAGACAGATGACACCAGGCTGAAATGAAGAATAGGAATCCCTGAAACACAAGAAATTGTGAAATGAGTCCCAGGGTTGCTATAACCTGTAGCCTGAGGAGAGACTTCCAGGCTGTGGTTCCTGGAGGGGAAACCAGGCAGAGCCCAGCAGTCTTCTTGCCTTGAGGACACGGGGCTGGGAGTCCAGGGGGACCAAGATGTATAGAGTTTTCAGGGCAGGGTATTGGAGAGAAGATAGCTACATAGAGAGAGGACGCCAGAGATCTAACAAAGGTACTTAGTCTTTAGCTGAACTCCAAAGAATGTGAGGAACTACTTGGTGATGGGAAATAATCCTTTGAAGATATTGACAGGAACAATCTACAGGGGTCCAACAGGAACAGGAAGAGTTCCTCTTCCCACCAGCCATAACAGCACTGGATAGAGTGCTAAGAAGGGTTTTACCATAATGGTGAGAAAAATAGAACAAAGGATATACAGGGTAAAGTGAAAACAAGTAACAAAATGGTAGAATGAAATTCTACCATATCACTAATCACTATCACATTTACTATAAACAGTATTAACACCTTTTAAATTAAAAGGCACATGTAGACATCCTTCTAGTTAAAAGGCAGAGATGGTCAAATTGGACAAAAATTTATTGCCTCACTGTATCCTGTCTTTAAGAAAGCCACTTTAAATATAAAGACACACAAATAAGTTAAAAGTAAAAAGAAGGAAATAAATATACCATGCCAAATCCAACTACTAGAAAAGCTGAGTAGTTATATTACCATCAAACAAAGTAGATATCAGAGCAAAGAATATTACTAGAGGTAAAAAGGTCATTTCATAATGATTAAGAACTCAATGCATTAGGAAGACAAAATGATCCTAAACACTTATGAATCTAAAAAAGAGAGCTTTGAAATAAATACATGAAGCAAAACCCAATAGCAATGCAGGCAGAAATGGCTGTAACCACCATTATAGTTGGATGTATCAACAATCTTCTCCATAACTGATAAAACAAGAAGACAGAAAATCAGTAAGGATGTAGAAGAACTTAAACAATATTATCAATCAGCTTGACTTTATTTATAAAACACTCCATTCAACAACAGTATAGGGAAAAAAAATATCCCTTTGACTCTCTAAGTTTCTGTGGCTGGCCTAAGAATTAAACTGACATAGGAAGATTTTTTTCAATTTATTTTTTCATTGGAGGATAATTACTTTACAACATTGTGTTGGTTTCTCCTGTACAATATTGTGAATCAGCTGTAAGTACACAGTACCCTTTTGAACCTCCATCCCCCCCCCCATTCCACCCCTCTGTCATCACAGAGGACCAGGCTGAGCTCCTTGTGTTATTCAGCAGCTTCCTACTAGTTGGCTAGTTTACACATGGTAGTGTGTATATGGGGCTTCCCTGGTGGTTCAGACGGTAAAGCGTCTGTATGGCAATGCTACTCTCTCAGTTCATCCCACCCTCTCCTTTCCCTGCTGTGTCTACAAGTCTGTTCTCTACGTCTCTATTCCTGCCCTGCAAATAGGTTCATCAGTACCATTTTTCTGGATTCCATAAATATGCATTAATACAGGAGAAAAGGTGTACAGATTTATTTAACATTTTAAGATGCAGATAGGAGTCTCCAGAAAGGAAAAGATCTGAAGAGGCTGTTAGGCCCCAAGGCTTATATATCTTTTTACACAAAGGGCAGTAAATTGTGTGAATAGGACAAAGTAAAGGGACTTGGGCTCAGGGCAGTAAATGGTAAAACAGGGACCAGAAAATAGATGAGGAAGCTAATGGAAGATGAGGGTTATTTTAGTAAGTTTGTTTGAACAGGTGCATTTTGGCATTGACTCCCAATCTCTAATCATAAGAATAGTCTTCTCTTCCTGGTACAGAAAGCGTACCTTTCTCATGGGAAACTTTATGCCTGCTTTTATGTAAAAGGAGGAAGGTCAGAGCGCCCTTCTCATCTGCTGTGTCTCAAGTCCCTTCAGCTCAAAATAATCAATATTCCAAAGCATCATGTATTGGGATGGCAGTTCTGAACACTTACGGCAGCAAAATATACATTCTGTTCAGAATAGACCATATTCTAGCCAGAAGTTTGATACATACAAAAAGATGCAATTAATACAAAGTATAGTCTCTGATTACAGTATTGTTAGATTAGAAATTTATTACAGAAAGATATCTGGAAAACCTCACATATTTGGAAACTAACACATTTATAAATAATACCTGGGTCAAAGAATAAATCAGAAGAGAAATCAGAAACTATTTTTAAACTGAATTAAAATGAAAATAATATATATCAGCATTTGACTTTCTAAGCAGGGCTTAGAAGGGTATTTATAATAATGAATGTTCATAATGAAAAAAAGAAAAAAATGCCTTAAAGCAATAAGTGAAAGTTCCACATCAAGAAATTAGAGAAAGAAGATCAAAATAAACCCAAATCAAGCATAAAGAGGGAAATAGTCGGGAAAAAAAAAAATCAAAGAAACAAAAAATTCATTCTCTGAAAAGACTGTTAAAATTAATAAATTTCTCTCAAAGAAATTTGGCAAAGATTAAAAACACACAAATGACTAATATCAGAAATGAAAGGGGGGACATCACTATACAACTCACATAAATTTAAGAAATAAAAAGGAAATAAATCTTTGCATCATAAACTTGATAACCTAGAAAATGGACAAGTTCCTTTAAAAACTACGAACTACTAAAACTAAGTCAAGCTGAAATAGGTACTTTTTTTGGTTAAAAAATTCTTATTTGTTTTATTTTAATATTGTATATAATTTTAATGAAAAACCTAGTAAAATCTATGTGAGATATAAAATAAATTTAAAAGCATGAACCCTGAGATTAAGTTGCTTAAGTGTGAATCCCTACTTTCCCATTCACTTGGTCCATAATTTAAGAATGATTAGTTACATTTTTTGTACCTTAGCTTCCTAATCTGAGACATAATAACTCCTGAAAGAGATACTCTTAATATTTCTATAACTATTAAAGACATTGCGTTTGTAGTTCAAAACCTTCCAAAAGCTAAATTCCCAGTGTATTAGTTTTCTAGGCTGCCTGGTTGGCATTTGGGGATGTGTATTGTCACACATCCTGGCTCAGAAGATATGACATCGTCCATGACTCCACAGGGAAAAATGACTTATCAGACTCTGCCCTGTGTGTTTCTTCTTTTGGCTGGTTCTAATTTGATCACTGTACTACGATTCCACTGGGGGAAGCTGAGTGAAGCATGTACAGAACTCTCTACACTGTTTTAGTAACTTTGATGGAAGTCTAAAATTATTTCAAAGTGGAAAGAAAAAGAAAAAAAGCAGTCAGATCTTTGATCCCCACTCCCACCCTGCTGTACAGCCCATAAGGTTCTTCCTCCATCTGGCAAAGACCAGAGGTTCATTATCTGAGCAGTATGTATGGGCTGTGGTGGATGGGGACCACTAGCGCAGCTGAAGGCAGGTGAGTTGCATACTGAATAAAATGATTATTTAGATTCCGAATACAGAGACTCACCCCTAGTCCTCTCCTGTTACTAAGCCCTCATATTTAGGCAGCTTCCTGCTGGCAGTCCTGATCAACTCAGGAAAAAGACTTAGATCTGACACCTCGGTATTTCCAATGAAATGGCCCAGTCAGACCACCTTCCACGCAAGACAATAGTCTTTGGGTTCATACATTCCAACCAGCTTCTTTGTCCTCAGTTTCTAAACATGAGTAGAACACCAAAAACATCAGGCTAAGGAAATGCTCTAATGTGAAATTTTATTATGCAAACAACCAGCAAGCACCTAGGAGGAAACAGAAACAATTCAGGAAAAAAGAAGTTTTAAAAAGAACAATCATTAATAACCTGAGAGAAGGGAGCATAATACATTCATTAAGCAAGAACAGAACAGGATGCTACTTTAAGAAAAAGAGGGGGACACAGAACAAAAAGGAACATGTTGAAATTAAAAGTGTAATAGAAGACATGACAAACTTGATAGAAGGAAAGATAAAATTAGGAAACCTCCCATAATGTAGAGCAATAGGAGAGGGAAAATAGGAGAGGAAAAGATAAGAAAATTCAAGGACTATTGGAAGCAGTCCAGCATCCAAATAATGGGAGTTCTAGCGACAGAGAAAAAGAAAGAGGTGTATAAGGAAAAAACAGATACAGAATTTTCTCCAGAACCAAAGCTACAAATGAAATAGACCCACACCAGGAGAAACTAAGAAGAAATGAAGACCCCTTGTAGTTATATCTTTTTAATTTCTTAAAATTTTATAAGCAATTACAGAACAAATGTATTATTCATTATTTTTTTTTCCTTAGAAAAAAAGATTGATGGTGGCATGGTTCCTTTTATATCAGGTGGCAGGACTGGTATATTGTAGTTACATAGCTGCTTTCCAGTTCATTGTTTTAATGACCAGAGCTCCCTTCCATGCCTTATAATACTAAAACAAAAGAACAATAACAAAAATGCTTCGAGAAAAAAGAAATCCAAGTTGATTGATTTTTATACTTCCAAAGGAGTTGCTTGAGTTAGAATTGAATCCAGAATCTCTTAAGAATCAGTCAAGAGACTCAAGAGGTCAAACAAAAAATACTGGGACATTTTGAGAATTTTAATCCCTAATAAATTATACTCCCATAAAAAGGAGACATACATAGAACTATGTCCTTTGCCCATTTTGCTAAAGATTTTAGAGAGAAAATAATTAAATTATATAGAAAATTATCTCTCTGTGTTTATATATGTAGGTGTATGTATTGATGTGTGTGTGTGTGTGTATGTGTGTGTATGTGTGTGTGTGTGTGTGTGTTAGTTGCTCGGTTGTGTTTGACTCTTTGTGACCCCATGGACTATAGCTGGCCAGACTCCCCTTTCTATGGAATTATCCAGGCAAGAATATTGGAGTGAGTAGTCATTCCCTTCTCCAGAGGATCTGCTGCTGCTGCTGCTAAGTCACTTCAGTCGTGTCCGACTCTGTGCAACCCCATAGACGGCAGCCCACCAGGCTCCCCTGTCCCTGGGATTCTCCAGGCAAGAACACTGGAGTGGGATGCCATTTCCTTCTCCAGTGCATGAAAGTGAAAAGTGAAAGTGAAGTCGCTCAGTCGTGTCCAACTCTTCACGACCCCATGGACTGAAGCCTACCAGGCTCCTCCATCCATGGGATTTTCCAGGCAAGAGTACTGGAGTGGGTTGCCATTGCCTTCTCCACTAGAGGATCTTCCCAACCCAATTATCAAACCAGAGTCTCCTGCATTGGCAGGCGGATTCTTTACCACTCTGCTACCTAGGAAGGCCCATCTTTCTTTTATACCTACATGAAAAGAAAAATATAAGTGAAATGACTGATAAGCATTGGTTCTCAAACTGGAGCATCCATATCACCTGGAATGTTTGTTAAGACACAAGTTGCTGAGCTGCACTCCCAGTGTTTCTGACTGGGGAGGTCTGATTCAGTGGAACCCCAGATTTGCAGTTACGGGGAAAGCTGATGCTGCTGGTCCAGGAACCACACTTTGAGCACCATTGGATTAATGACTACTTCTTCACATTCAAAGTTAACTTTCTGAGTCACGTTTTAACTCAGTGTCATTAATGTGCATGATTTTCCCACAGTTTTATGAACCATTAAGAGTGTAGGTGAGGCAATATTTTTAACAAGAATCCATTAAAGAGTAACAGCCATTGGTGCTGGGTTCTTTGGCTGGTTTTGCAATTATACAGAGCCTGTCCACTTTTAAAAAATAGCTTTATTGAAATGTAATTCCCCCCCCATGTAATTTGCATAATATAAAATCCATCCATTTAAAACATACAGTTAAATGATTGCTAGCTTATTTACAGAACTATGCAAACACTATCACAATCTAATTTGAGACCATTCCCATCACTCCAAAAGAATCCTCTAGACAGTTTACACTGATTCCCCATCCTTACCTTGCATTGTAGGCAATTGCTAGTTTACTTTTTGACTGTGTAGATTTGCCATTTCTTTGGACAAAGATTATTTGCTTATTTTAAAATTATCTAACTTTTTATTATTGAGTTGTAAGAGTTCTTCAAATATTCTGGATATAAATGCCTTATCAGATATATGATTTGCAAAAATTTTCTCCCATTCTATAAGCTGTCTTTTTAATTTATTAATGGTACTGTTTGTAGCATAAATGCTTTAAATTTTGATGAAAGCCAGCTTATCAATTTTTCCTTAATTGCTTGTGCTTCTAGTGTCATATCTAAGAAACCATTGCCTAACTCAAGATTAGGAAGGTCTTCTCCTCTGTCTTCTGACAATTTTAAGGTTTTAGCTCTTACATTTGAATTTTCGATGCATTTGGGTTAGTTTTTGTGTATAGGGCCAGGAAGGAGTACAAATTCATCTTTTTTTTTCATGCGACACAGTTTTCCCAGCACCATTTGTTAAAAGGGTTATTCTTTTATCACTGAATTTTCTTGGAATCTTTGCTGAAAATCAATTAACTGTAACTGTAGAGGTTTATTTTGGGGGATATCTCAATTCTTTTCTATCATCTACCTATCTCTATACTAATACCACTTACTGGAAAAGCTTACTGCACTAATATTATGCACTAATATTATATTACTTACTGCACTAATATTATAATAATTATATTATTATATTATAATAATATAAGTTTTGAAATCAGGAGTTGTAAATGCTCCAACTCCTGGGTCTTTTTGGATTTTCATGTGACTTTCAGATCAGGGTCTCAATTTCTGCAAAAAAGCCAGATGAGCCAACTCACTGGCTTTCTCCAGTTGCAGCGAGCAGGGGCTACTCTCTAGTTGCAGCATGCCGGCTTCTCATGGCAGGGACTTTTCTTGTTGAGGAGCATGGGCTCAGTAGTTATGGCACCTGGACTTAGTTGCCCCAGAGAATCTGGGATGTTAGTTCCTGGACCAAGTTTTCGAACCCATGTCCCCTGCATTGGCAAGCAGATTCCTAACAACTGGACCACCATGGAAGTCCCACAAGCTCACTTTTTATTCTTGCTTCAGAATGCTGTTAAACATCTCTTTCATCTCATCTGCTCTCCTTGTCCTCAGCCAACTATTTTCTATAGCTTGTGTTGACATGTTTTTCTTGTAAGCTGAGGACACTTGTTTTGGAAGTGCTGACACAGGCACTTTTAATATCTGGGTGTGTTAGGGGCAAGACCAGTTTGCCTCCCCTGATAAAAAGACTCAAGAAAAATCCTCTTTTGGCCATACTGATTCGAGGTGTCTGTCACTTTTATCATACATTAAAATTCCACATGTAGATGCACTTATTTTTGGATATTCTGTTCTTTTCCATTAGTCTGTTTATCTATTCATGTACTAACACTGAAAAGAAAACTGAAAGCATTAGTTGCTAGGTCATGTCCGACTCTTTGTGACCCTATGGACTGTAGCCTGCCAGGCTCCTCTGTCCATGGGATTCTCCAGGCAAGAATACTGGAGTGGGTTGCTGTGCCCTCCTCCAGGGGATCTTTCTGACCCAGGGATAAAACCCATATCTCTTATTTCTCCTGCGTTGGCAGGTGGGTTCTTTATCACTAGCGCCACCTAGGAAGTTTACTCAGCAGTCAGTAGAGACTGGCAACTGGTAATAAAGACTGACATTTCTTATAGAGACACAGATGTAGAGAACAAACGTATGGACACCAAGTGGGGAAAGGGAAGATGTGGGATGAATTGGGAGACTGGAATTGCCATACTTACACTACTATGTTTAAAATAGATAACTACTGAGAACCAGTCGACTGTATAGCACAGGGAACTCTACTCAGTGCTCTGTAACCTACGTGGGAAGGAAATCCAAAAAAGAGGCAATATAGGTGTACATATGGCTGATTCACTTTGCTATACAGCAGAAAATAACACATTATAAATCAACTATATTCCAATACAAATAATAATAATAAAGACCGACATTTCTTAATACCACAGAAAACCAAAGATCTGGGGCACTGGCCTTCTCTATTCTCAGCTCCCAACTGCTACCCCTTTGCAACCTCTTTTCTCCTAAAAGATGCCTTTTGTGAACTTCTTCCCTGAATTTCCATATAGAGGTGGTCTGGAGTGACTGGGGTCACCTCTGGCTTTCCTTCCATGACCTTAGAGCTTCGGGGGCGAGACCCTGCCCACCCCATGTGTATGGGAAGAGGGAGAGAGAGATGGGAGGACCGTGGGCTCTTCTGGGAGAGAGCAGAAAACTCATTTGCAGACACAGGCAAAGTAACCCGAAGGACCAAGTGAAGACCTATGTGATGAAAGAAAATTATGCTGCCAACCTTGAAACAGTGACCTTGGATGACATCCATTTTGACAAAGCCTGTGTTTCCATCTACTTCAAAGGACTCATTGAAGTTAGTCTTGTAAGTTGCCCAATCCATCAGCCAGCTGGGCTTGGGGAATAATATTTCATCATGAAAAAAGGTTTATCAGAGAGAGGGTAGGAAGAATCAAAGATACAGGCTGTTTATGACACCACCACCCCCAACCCAGGTTAAGCAGAGCAGTCAGTATGCTGTTATCACCTTAAGCTTTATATTGCGGGCATCTCAGCCTGGACCTCAATGCTGACTGCCGTCGGCATCTACCCCGATATGGGGGTCTCCCCATTTGCGACATTAATATGTGCATGAGGGAAGGGGATACCCTAATGGTGACTCACCGTAATGGTGAGTCAGGACACAGCACAACATCAGCCTGTTTGTCTTGTGTTCTCCTTTTTTCCCCATTTCCCCCTTTTCTGCCCCCCCTTTCTCTCTCTTCTCTTCTCTCTCCTTCATCCCCTCTATGGGTGACTCGGCTTGTTTCCAGAACTCTGGGATATAGAAGCAGTAACCAAAAATATGAATAAAAGTCTTTGTGCAGTCTCTCAGGGAGTAATTGAGAAACCAAGACATTTGCACCTTGACCATTAGCAAAGCATCAGTCCAGCGTTAGCATTTCCGGCATGTCCTCAGCTCTGGCCATCAACCCTCAGAGATGTTCAGAGCCCGTGGGATGATGCTGGGATGATGCATGTGAACCCAGGATACCCCAGGATTCAGGTCCAGGAGGAGAGCATGACTGTTTCATTTCATCAATGGGGAGGCACACTCAGAGACCATTACTGGTACTGGATGAATTGATTTTCAGAAGTCATGACAGAAACAAAGTATGGGACAGTGGAAAGGAACTTAGCAAACCAGAGAGAGCAAGACACTCAAGCTTGCAGAGGAGAAAGGCTGAGAATAACATGGAAGTGCCTGTCTGAACTCCAGAGGCCACAGGTCTCTCTCAAAGTGGGGATACAGCTTGGGTTCAAGACAGGAGGGTTGGTGCAAAGTCTGTAGAGAGAAGTTGTCTCTCTATGTTCTCTGCCACACCCGGGCCTGCGGTGACCCTGTCCACCTTAGTGGAAACTTGCAGGGCTCCCCCTTGTGTAGTGGTGGACTTCCCAGCCCCAATTCAAGGCATGATGGGACCGTCCCTCCTACTTCCCTGATGCCAGCCCCCATGCTCCACTGAGGCAGGGGCCGCTCCACTGAGGCAGGGGCCGCTCCACTGCACCTCTCTGTGTGTGGCCGAGCCTAGCCCACCAGGATGGCCTGCTCCTGCTGCCCACCCACTGTACTCCGAGGGCATCAGCTCCAGGGCCATCTCGGCAGTCATGGGCTGGCTGGTGGGGCCATGGTGGGCTGAGCCCACGGCAGTGCCCGCTGCATCGGACAGTGATCACTGAAAGTCAACTGCTTCGACATGGCCACTGTGGACTCTGCCTCCTGAATACCTCCGTCCACCTAGAGCTGGATGATGACGCTGCTGGAGTGGTTGGATACTTCAAACCGGGCCACTTTCTGGAGTTGCACATTTCTGCTCCTGGTGCAGTGGCAGTGAGGCAAGCACCTGCTATAAGCAGCCGCTCAGCCATTGGCTGGTGCCACAGAAGGCTCCTCCCCCAAGCCCGCGACTTCCCTGCGCAACTGTCAACCAGCGACCGTTGGGTGTCCTGCTCAGCCATTGGTCAGTGCCACAGAGGGCCCCTCCCCCAACTCTTGTGTTTAAAAGGAACCTGAGTTTGGACTGAGGGAAGACCGCTTTTTGAGAAGCTAGTTGGCCATCTTCTCAGTTTGCTAGTTTTCCCAGTAAAGTCATTATTCTGTGTTTGAACAACTCGTCTGCCGATTTGTTGGCCTCTCCTGTGGCGAGCAAAATGAACTTGGGCTCGGTACATTTGGAGATCTTGATGTAAGTGAAATCGACTCTGGGGCACTGGACCAGGTACTACAGTGAACACGGGGGATTAAGTACAAATCGACACCCCCAATGGTATAGTGTTCTGATCCTTGCCTTCCATCTGCCGCTTAGAGTAATTCAGAATTATACATTTATATACAATTACTGATAGATATAGAAAATAAGAGATGATATAATGAGACAATCATGATTGACTTCAAGGCGATGTTGCCTAAAGGAGAAATTGTTTCCAAGTACACCACTCAGCCTTGACTCATATTTACATTGGTACTGAATATTGATTTCACTCGGAATTGTAAGGACATGAGGAAAGTTTCATAAAGTTAAATCTTAAGACTCAGTAGTTAATAAGGTCAGTAGTTTTAAGTACTCACTAGGAAGTCAGTAGTTAATACTTAAAAGTCAAGAAAGAAACAGAATAACTGTTCCATTTTCTAAGGTGAAAATGGTGCCAAATGGTGAAAGTATTTACTCTGTAGAGTGACAATAGGTGAAATTAAAGTTTTGAATGTGTATAATAGTCACTGATAAGACATAATCAGGTGTCTGAATTATAATTATATATAATATGCATTATATACAATATGTGTGTATATCTGCACATACATAAAATGGAGAGGCTTTCACAGCTTGAAAAATATGTTAAAGTGCTCAGATGTTTAAGAAATTATACCTTATATTTTCAAACCTTAATCATAAAATGTTCTGAAGGTTCTGGAGCCAAACATCTACCATCACTGTATTTAAATGAAATTCAGCAAGGAGAATGTAGTATTCTGACCACTCCTTCTCAAGGTTACAAAGATTTTCCCAACAGTACAGCAGGAAGATACTTTTCAGTCATCGATAAGCATGGAACTCAAATGAATCTTGACAATCTAAGTACAATGAGGAAACCATAGTCAGCAATTAAAAAGATTTTAATTCCAGTGTTTATTTAAAGAATATTATAATGGGTCCTCTGTTGTTAGACTTTCTGTTTCTCTCCACTGAAGTTCCCTCTCACTGCTAATCACTTGAGTCACCTAACCCTGAAACCTTCAGTTATTCACACTTTACCCCAACATCCCTAAGCATTTTACCTCTCCAATTCGGATGTCTTTTTACCCACTCTCCTTATTTCATCTCATCAAGGTTGTTCTTGTGATGGAGGCCTGGCGTGCTGCGATTCATGGAGTTGCAAAGAGTCGGACACAACTGAGCAACTGAACTGAACTGAACTGAAGGTTCTTCTTGGAGGGTGTGGGCAAAGAGGAAAGACAAAATTGTCTTCAGCAGGTAAAAAAATAGAAGTCCTGAGACTATTTATTAGTCAATGAATTTCATTCTCATCACAAATGGAAACACTTACTATGAGCAGATTCCTCATTATGATAAGTAATGTGGTAACTTAGGTATTATTCTTTTGAATATTTTCATATAAATGCTCTGGAATCACACATGTAAATTATTATTATTTTGAGAAAAAAATGACTTAAGAGAAATTGATTCATACATAGTGATTATGAAATGGAAATCACTGGAAATTTTTAATAAGTTTTTAAAGTAGAAATGCACAGGGAATAAATAATAACACCAGTGCTTTATCACCCAGAATTAATCTCTGCTACCAGGTTTTCATGTTTGCTTTATGTTTTTTTTTTTTAATTTTAAGAAACAAGGTGTCATCCATTAAAGTAATAAGCACTGGGTTCAAAGGATTTGGAGAGGTTATATAAGCAGAGGAGGGTGTTGGTAGGGAAAGGGAGGTCAGAAGGAACAGAAATGATCTGAAAATAAGTCTATGAGGCCCACAGAAGGGGCACAGGAAGTTAGAGCTGGAAACTTACAGCAAAAATCATAACTGATGGTGGCTTTAATGTTAGATGACTAAAATTAGTCATAACTAATTTTCAAATGAATGAACAGAACTATTTACATAAACTGATTTGGAAAGAGAGGTAGTTGAGCTGGAAAATCATATACTTAGTTTCTATATGAAAACAAATTTTCCCCTCACATACTCAAGTTGTTTTGATTAAAAAATGCAACTCTGGAGGGCAGGCTTTATTATATGAAACTGTATCTTCTTGGATGATCTGTTCATTGCTTGATTAAAGCCATATCTAGGGGAAAAAAGGCTCATTCCTTTTAGAAACAATTGTTCTTATATATTTGCCCACATATTAACCATTTCCAGTACTCATCATGCCTTTTTATAGGTTCAAATTTTCAATAGTGTCATTTCCTTCAGCTTAAAGAACTTCCCCTAGCACTTTTCCCAGGGCAGATTTGCTGGCAACAAATTATCTCAACTTTGATGTATCTGAAAATATATTTGTTTTCAGTTTTGAAGAATGGTTTTACTGGGTATAGACTTCTGGGTTAAAAGTTTTCTCTGCCCACACTTTGAAGATATTGTTTCTTTGTCTTCTGTACTCTATTTATTGGATGAGAAGTTCCCCATATGGGCTTCCTTGATAACTCGGTTAGTAAAGGATCCACCTGCAATGCAGGAGACCCTGGTTTGATTCCTGGTTCAGGAATATCCGCTGAAGAAGGGATAGGCTACCCACTACAGTATTCTTGGGCTTCTCTTGTGGCTTAGCTGGTAAAGAATCTGACTGCAATGCGGGAGACTTGGGTTCGATCCCTGGGTTGGGAAGATCCCTTGGAGAAGGAAAAGGCTACCCACTCCAGTATTCTGGCCTGGAGAATTACATGGTCTATATAGTCTATGGGGTCACAAAGACCTGGACACAACTGAGAGACTTTCACTTCACTTCTTCCCCTATATATAATATGTCCTTTCTGCCTGCTTGCTTGTAAGATTTTCTATTTCACTTTGATTTTTATCTGTGATGTGGCTAGGTACTGGTTTTTTTTTTGTTTGGTTTTGGTTTTGATTCTTTTTAGAGGTTTGTTAAGCTTCTTACATATGATGTCTGATGTTTATAATTAAGTTTGGAAACTTTTTGACAAATAGTCCTCCAAATATTTTTTATTCTCTATTCTCTCCCTATCTTCTGAAACCCAATTAAGCATATATTAGAATGTTTGATACTATGGCTCTATTTGGTATTTGATATGGAAGTTCTGTATGTCTCTTTTCTAAATACTTTTATTGATTTATTTTGGATAATTTCTATGTATTTGTATTTAAATCAGTAATAATCTTTATACTCCCCCTCATTCAATCATCTCTTAATTTCATGTTATGGTTTTAAAAAAAATTTCAGATACTGTATTTTTCAGTTCTAAATATTCTACTTGATACCTTTTTAGAGTTTCCATATTTTTTTTGAGAGTTTCTCTCTTCCTCCAATGTATCCATTCTACTCATGAAACCCTGTAACATATTTATCACTTAGTTTAAATCATATCATTCCATATTATACTGGAGGTCCTAACAAGTGGAATAAAATAAGAAAAAAATAAACGGTATCTGAATTGGAAAGGAAGAAATAGAATTGGAGTTATTTGAAGATGATATGAAAATCCAAAATCATCTATAGAAAAAAAAGCTTTCATTATAGTAAAAGTTAAGGAAGGATGCTAGGTATTAGAGCAATATTTTAAAAATGTGTTGCTTTCCCTACATCAACTTCAGGTCTCTTAAACTATGCTTTAAGAATATCAGAGATTTGTATCAGATTTGGAACAATTTTACCATCCTAATTCTTTTTATCTGGTTTCTTGAAGCAATCTTAATTTTGTTCTCTGTTATTTGCTACCAGAAGAGCTTTAGCAAAAGAGAAGAGACTTCTCTGAGATCAGATATAGAGAAGGTGGACAAAGGGTCCCTTGCTCATGGGGTATGGCTTGGGCCTCCTAGAGTAGAGTGAGGAAGCTAAACTGAAATGAGCTTTTGGGAGGCAAAAACTGTATTTTGTTCACTGCTGCATCCCCAGTAGCTGTCACACTGGCTGTGATGCTGAGTAAGTCTCAATCAGTGTCTGTTGGCAGAACACGGTTGCTCTTGATAAGCATTTGAAGGTCTCACGCAGAGGAAGAACTGACTCAATCTGCAGAGGATGTCAGGGCCATCTGAGGACAGAGCAGTCAGAGCTGGAGGACCTTGAACTCCTGCCCAGAAGGATTCAGTCAGTGACTGAGTGAATACCTGGAATCTCATTCCAATTCTCTTTAGCTCTAAGGATCTATGGTGTTTTTACATTTTATCATTTTCCTCTGGGTTGCTTTTGACACAGCACCAGAGACAAATGTTCTGGGCAGCAACCTGGTCCAACAAATTCCTGAAGCTAGGAATTTGGACTTTGACCTTCAGGGTGGAAAATGAAAAAAAAAAAACAAAAAACAAAAAACAAAACTGAATAGTAATGTGGTAGCCAGTCTGAGATGGCCTTCAATGACTCTTGCCTCCCGTTTTTCATGTCCTTGTGTAGGTCCTTCCCGCACTGAATTTGGTCTGGCTGTGTGACCCATAGAATATGGTGGCAGTTATGGTAGATGGCTAAGACCAGGTCTTAGAAAGCATTGCAGCTTTCAGCTTGGTCTCTTACATTATTCACTTGAGCCAGCCCTCATGTGGTAAGGACCCTCAAAGAGTCCAGTGGGAGGACCACGTGGAGAGGAGCAATCTTGACAATATCAGCTTACTAACTATGGGAGTGGGCCACCCAGGAAGCAGACCCTTCTGCCCCAGTCAGACTTTCAGATGATTCTAGCCCCAGCTGACATCTGACTATAACCCCCACAAGAGACCCTGAACCAGAATGACCCACTGAGTTGCTCCTGAGTTCCTGACCATGGAAACTTTGCAAGATAATTAATTACTATTATTATTTTAAGTCACTTGTTTTTTAGGGTGATTTGTTACACATAACCTTTGAGATGGAGATTCTCAGGTGGCTCAGTGGAAAAGAATCTGCCTGCCATTGCAGGAGACAGGGATTTGGAACTATGGAATCTCATTCCAGTTCTTGTTAGCTCTAAGGATCTATGATGTTTTTACATTTTATCATCTTCCTCTGGCTTGCTTTTGTCATAGAACCAAAGACAAATGTTCTGGGCAGCATTCAGGTCTGGTGAATTCCTAAAGTTGAGGAGGTTGTGTTGGACAGGAGTTCCAGCATGTGACAGAGAAAACTCCTCAAGGTCAAGGATTTCCTGGAGGACAAAAATTACTGCCGCGTGTTTGTACCAGCTCAGTACCTGACACAAAGTAGATGCTCTTTAAAATAGTTTTTGAATAATGAACAAATAAAGGTATTTGTCAGAAACAGGTCCTCTGGCTCTTTGGTGTCTTTTCATATTCTTTTGATTTTTGGTCTTCCTGACATACTACTCAGCAGAGGGCAGTATAGTGCATCCCTGAGATGCATGAAGAGTCCTTTTTTGAAATAGGGAGATTTCCCAAGTTCCGTGGCTCTGTTATTTTGGTGATAATTTTTATCGTGCAGTAAGTCCTAGATTGATATATGACCAGAAAACTATACCCACAAAACACAGCTAAACATTTCTGAAGCTGAGGTATCTAGTGACTGCTGCTACAGATATACAAATTGATTGATTTCACCTTAGAAATAATATAATGCCACCTCCATCAACGGGGCTTCACCAGTGGCTCAGCAGTAAAGAATCCGCCTGCAATGCAAGAGGCACAGAAGATGTGGGTTTGATTCCTGGGTCAGGTAGATCATCTGGAGGAGGGCATGGCAACTCATTCCTGTATTCTTGCCTGGAGAATCCCACGGACAGAGCAGTTTAGTGGGCTACAGTCCATGGGATCACAGAGAGTTGGACATGACTGAAGCGACTTAGCACTCATGCGCTTCCATTAGCACACAAAAAGTTTAGGTAAATAGAATTTATTTTCATTCTGATTTCCAGTAGTAACCAAGATGTTTGAAGATGGCCTAGAAAGCCTTGCAAGATCCAGAAAAGATGCTGTAAGAGCTGTGTAAAGAAGAATTAATACAGAGCATAAATGAACCTTGAAAACATTACACTAAATGAAGAAAGCCAATTACGAAGGACCACATACTGTGACTCCATTTCTATGGAATGTCTAAGATAGGCAAATCTGTAGAGGGAGAAAGTAGATTAGTGGGGGCCCAGGACAGGAGAAGGTTGGGGGAGGATGGGGATGAGTTTCTTTTGGGGGTGATAAAAATACTCTAAGATTAGGTTGGGATAAGGGTTGTAAAATTACGTGAATCTATTAAAAACCATTGAATTGTATACTTTTAATGGGTGAATAACATGGTTTGTGAATTATATCTCAAAGTTTAAAAAATTGTTAATGATGTTCAGCTAAATATTTATGTTCATCTTGTCTATCCCCCTGGTTTAGTCTCTGAAAATACGTTAGACATCAGTGATGGAGATGATGACTTTTTAAGGACCGAATGTATCATTGTCCAGACATTATGGATAGCACCCATGTAGAGACATCTGTTCCAGCACTTGGTGGTCAGTCTGTTTTCTGATCATTGTCATGGTGTTTTGAGGGCCTCATCCATTGTTACCACTGACAGATAATGACTAGGCTGGGAGAGAAGTCAGTGTTTTCATTCAGGCTACCAATCCCACTGCTGGGTAAGAATCTACCTGTAATGCAGGAGCCACAGGAGATGTGGGTTTAATCCTCAGGTGGGGAAGATCCCCTGGGGGAGAAAATGGCAACCCACTCCAGTATTCTTGCCTCGAGAAACCCCTGGACAGAGGAGCGTGTTGGGCTATAGTACATGGGGTCACAAAGAGTTGGACATGACTGAGCAACAGACACTCACTCAATATCCATCTTTGGAGGAAGCATCCCTGCCTAGGAATTAGGAGGCTTGGCTTCTGGTCTGGGCTTTGCTGTTTGAATTGACCAAGATCACTCCCTGAGTTCTCACTGACTTTGGGCATGTCAGTAAATAAAATTTCATATGGGAATCAAGGCTTAGAACTGCAAGGTCATCCTCAGTTCTAACTTCTATGAGCTATTGATTTACACTCTTGGGAATAAATGTAGTTCTACTGTTGGAGGCCAACAGAAAAGGCAGTGAATCTCCACTTGTCTCTTTTTTCTGTTTGCTGTCTCTGCTGTTTGCAATTACTGTATTTTGAAAAGCTTTGGCAACCTTGCCTACTGCCCAGGTGCCTGAAGTGCCTGAGCCTTTGTGCCCGACAGGAAGGGTAAGGCTGGGGGAGTGATGGGGCTTGGAAAAACTGCCTTTAAAAAAAAATACAGATTGAGATTAAAAGTTAATTTTTCATTGAAAGTATAATTGCTTTACAATGTGTTAATTTCTGCTATACAACAAAGTGAATCAGCTATTTGTATATGTATGTCCCCTCTTGAGCGTGCATCCCACCCCTCATCACAGAGCACCAAGCTGAGCTCCCTGTGCTGTACAGCAGCTTCCCACTGGCTATCTGTTTTACACATGGGAGTGTGTATTTGTCAATGCTACTCTCTCAATTCACTCCACCGTCTCCTTTTCCATGTTGTGTCCACCAGTCTGTAGAACCTGCTTGACTGCTTAAGTCTCTTGTTTGGCCTCCCAGGGTTTGCCCCATATCTCAGGCTAGAGGGAAATTGTGCCTATTATGTGACATTGGCAGGAAACGAATGTAGCTCAGAGCATCTTGGAGAGGAGAGCGCAGTGCTTGAAAGAGCATCTCGGTGTTTTCTTACTACTTGCATGTAGAAATGCTGGGTGTTCTTTCAGGATCACTGGTTACTTAAGCTAGAGGAAAACAATGCAGTTGTCTTCAGAGACCCTCCTTTCTGGTCCTCTGGGTCCCATTATCCACTGGTCCCCATGCAGAGGTTCTTCCAGCAGAAGCCTGGTTTGCTCTCAGCAGGCCTGAAGACCCTTTTGATGAGCCTCACTGAATAAACCGTAGATGGAAAGAACCTTTCTTGACTGCCAAGCTGTGATTCAGCATATATAATACACGTTTATCATATAAAATGTGGTTGATACAAGCAAAGCAAAGAAAAAGTTACCCGTAGTCTCACTGCTTAGAAGCCACAATAATCAATCGTTTCCAATTTTTGAGCATTATTTTAAGGACTAGGCACTCTGCTGGGTAATTGCAAACATTACATAATGTAATTTTCACAACCCTCTGAAGTGTGTGCTATTATTTCCCTCTGCAGAGACAAAAACTGAGGTCTAGAGAAGTTAGACAACACGCCCAAGGCAGTACAGCCGGTAAGTGGCAGAGCTGAGATGAGCATCCAAGCCTGGATGACTCCAGGGTCGTTGCCATATGTAATCTAATTTCCTAACATTTTGCAGTCTTCTCTCTGCCAGACTTTTTGCCTGAATGGTTCTTTGTTTCTTTTTATCCTTGCATAATTATGGCCCTACTGTGTTTTCTGAGGGGTCTCCAACCTGCCAAATGCCCAAGCCCTCAGGTGTTCTTGGCTGTTGAATCTCTGCAGAAATCCATCCAATAGAAGCCATTTCTAGGGAACTCTCACGCATTCTACCAAGGTGGCAAGTCTTTTTCTATTTGGCAGGGAGAAGACAGGGTCTCTTTTTCAGTCTTTCTTCAGTCCCTAATCTCTTGAAGCTTTGCTTGCAAGTTCCTTTGTCTAAAGAGGGAAAGGCTTAAGAGAGTTATCTGTATCTGAGATGATCACCATGCGGCTATCCAGAGAGCCGTGGCCAGGAGCCAAGAGGCTTGGCCACATGTGCAGGCTCAGGCATGTATGGGCTCCCGGATACCTGGGGCATACAATAAAGACACTGGGGGACTTCCCCAGTGGTCCAGTTGTTGGGAATCCGCCTGCCAATGCAGGGGACACGGGTTTGATTCCTTGTCTGAGAGGATTCCACAATACCATGGGGCAATTAAGTCCATGTGGGACAACTGCTGAAGCCTGTATGCCCTAGAGCCCATGCTCTGCAACCGGAGAAGCCACCGAAATGAGAAGCACACGCACCACAACTAGAGAGTAGCTCCCACTCGTTGCAACTAGAGAAAGCTTGCTCACACAGGAACGAACACCCAGCACAGCCAAAAATGTTAAAAAAAGAAACGACATTGAGGTACATGTCCCATCAGCCCTGAAATGGGGGAGTACTGAGGAAGGGTCTGTGTGAGGCCCCTGTAGGGAATGCAGCCAGACTCCACCTCTTGAGTCTGCAAGCATCCCTGGCCAGACAGGGGGCTGCAGTTTGGGACTGCAGCATGGGCCCACCCACCCTGGACAGGGTGCCACGCCACCGGGCCTTCCCTCTCATCCTCACTGGCTCCTGGATCTCGCTCTATTGCCACTCCCTGCCCCCAGCCTTTTTGTTCCTTCTAGTTTTCAGGAACATCAAATAAAGGCTCTTTCAAGAGGCTCCCTTGAGGCCAACAGCCAAGAAGTCACATTTCGTTCTGCCGATCCAGCAGCCAGCCAGACTGATGGGATTCAGCCCCTTTAATAGAGAGAAGCTCTTCCCTGAGATTAGACTGTCCTGGGCCTGATCCCTCAACTTCCTAGGACATCAGGCTTAAGCTGTGAGAAAAATGTTATAAGGAAAATGTGACTTAAAAAATAAAAAGCTCTGAACTCTGCTTTCTGACTTCTGCTAAGACTATTTACGGATAAGATTGTGTCCAAAATCCAAGCCTCAGGAGGGCCAGGACCTCAAGTACTCAGCAAATGTGTCTTGAATTCAAGTTAGAGAAGCTTTAACGATTCCTTCTGGTAAAGGGAGAGTCATTTTTGCCTTTTTGTTGTTGTTTTTGCATGTTTCCAAAGTGGAGATGCCCTCTGGCCTGTGTCCTGGAGGAGGAGTGTTGGGGTGAAAACCTCCACACCGGTTCTCTCCACTTACTGGGTTCTTCGCCTGGACAGGGAGTGGCTGATGGGCTCTTGAAACCCAACAGGGCTTGATCCACGTAATCGGGGGTTGAGTCACTGTACTTCAGAAGCATAACATATTCCACTGCATCTCTCTAGGCCATCTGCCTCCTGGGTGGGTAAGAGAGTCCATGGGCTCCCCTCGGCTTCTGGCTCTGTGAGTGTGCACACCTAGGTCAGGGTGGGGGTCAGTTCTGAGAAGTACCTGGGTGTGTGAGGCCAGCCTGGGATCCTTGATCCTCCATGAAGCTGGTGGGGGTGAGAGGAGACCAAACCAGTCAATTCTAAAGGAAATCAACCCTGAAGTTGGTGGGATCTTAGAGATTAAGTAGTCAGTCCTAAAGGAGATCAACCCTGAATATTCATTGGAAGAACTGATGTTGAAGCTGAACTCCTACACTTTGGCCTCTTGATGTGAAGAGCCAATTTATTGGAAAAGACCCCAATGCTGGGAAAGAGTGAAGGCAGGAGGAGAAGGGGATGACAGATGATGAGATGGTTGGGTGTCATCACTGACTCAATGGACGTGAGTTTGAACAAACTCTGGGAGATGGTGAAGGACAGGGAAGCTTGGTGTGCTGCAGTCCGTGGGGTCACAAAGACATAACTTAGGGACTAAACAATGAGAGGAGACCCACATGGTCCAAGGTGCATGTACTAACATAGTTTAGCAGAATGTCCTGTTCTGGTGTCATGGGTACTATCTGGCCCACTAGTAACAATAATCTTCTGGTATCCATTTGGCTTCTCTTGTTGTGTGTGCTCTCTTATCAGCTACAATCCTGGAGAAAGTGGGGGAGATGAGACTTGGCCCCTCTGATCTCCAGTAACTTCCAAAGTATTCGACCTTGAACCCACCCTCTGCTGCCCTCCACGCTGGTCTTACTTTCTCATCCCCCATGGCAGAGTTTTCTTTCTAAAGTCAATGTCCAGAAGAAGCTTCTCCAGTCTTTGCCATGTGTGTCAAACCTTTATAACTTCCTTTTTTAAAATCTGTTTTTAAAAATTTATTATTATAGTTATTATTTATTTGGCTGCACCGAGTCTTAGTTTGGGCACATGGGATCTTTGATCTTTGTTACAACACATAGGGTCTAGTTCCCTGACCAGGGATTCAACACGAGCCCCCTGCATTGGGAGTTTGGAGTTTTAGCCACTGGACCACCTGGGAAGGCCTATAACCTCCTTTTGATCCTTCTTCTGTGGCTACTCATCTTTTCTTTTTTCATAACACTCTTCCCAACTTGTCTATTTCTGCAGATCTTTATCCATCCCTGACCCTCATCAAAAAGCAAATAGAGACACATCCACATCTATGATGATTATGTTTACATGTGACACATGCATGATGCATCATGTGCACCTGGACACTACACTCCCATGAATATCCCTGGATTTTGACTGCCATTATGTTTTGTAGAGAAGCAAAAAAGGTTGCCCCAGATGCATTTTATAACTTTGTAATTAAAGTAGCCATTAATTTAATTAAACTTGGAGTTTTATTACAGAAGTAGGCAATCAATGAATATTTGTTGAATGAATGGTTAAATGAAAAAGGTCTATGAAGGAAAAAATAAATGGTGGTAACAAAAGTTAAAACACTAAATTTTTTTTTAATACTATATACAGTGACGAGATAGCATGAACAAATCTTATTGTATTGTAGAAAAGGAATGGCAATCCACTCTAGTACTCTTGCCTGGAAAATCCCATGGACGGAGGAGCCTGGTAGGCTGCAGTCCATGAGGTCACTAAGAGTCGGACACGACTGAAGCGACTTAGCAGTAGCAGCAGCATAGTACCTTTGTTGAGAATTCCATTTGCATTGTTGTTATATCTATATTTGGTCTAGTAACAGCTCACTTTCAAAGTACGCAAAATGACCATGGATCAATCTACCTTATACACAACATGTATGTAGACAGCACCACTTAAACTCATCAGTTCCTTATTTTTAATGAGATTTATGTATAATTAAAAAAATGTTTTAATTAAAATTGTACAGTCCATGAGACAGTCCATGGGATTCTCCAGGCCAGAATACTGGAGTGGGTAGCCATTCCGTTCTCCACGGAATCTTCCCAACTCAGGGATCGAACCCAGGTCTCCTGCATTGCAGGCAGATTCTTAACCAACTGAGCCACCAGGGAAGTACCTTTAATTAAAATAGTGACAAATTTCAAGATAAATTCTGTGACTGATGATCATAACGACTAATGGTGCATCAAAAGTGGTGACATAGATGAGAGTAAACATCTTCATTGGTGAAGTGTGTTGTACATTTAATGAAGAAATAATGCCAAATCATGTGAATTCTTCTGGACAATTGAAACGGAGGAAGTATATCCCAACTGATTACCCTGATACCAAAACAAGACAAAGACATTGTAAAAAAAAAAAAACAATAAAGTTGGAAAACTAACACTATCAATCCCAAGGCTTATTATAAAGCTAAATAGTTAAGACAGTATGTCATTGGCATAAAAGTAGGCAAAACTTCAATGGAATAAAATAGAAAGTCCAGAAATATACCTTCACTGCTTCCATCATAGCTCAGTTGGTAAAGAATCCACTTGCAATGCAGGAGACCCTAGTTTGATTCCTGGTTCAGGAAAATCTGCTGGAGAAGAGATAGACTACCCACTCCAGTATTCTTGGGCTTCTCTTATGACTCAGCTGGTAAAGAATCTGCCTGTAATGTGGGAGACCTGGGTTCAATCTCTGGGTAGGGAAGATCCCCTGGAGAAGGGAAAGGCTACCCATTTCAGTATTCTGGCCTGGAGAATTCCATGGAGTATACAGTCCAGGGGATTGCAAAGAGTTGGACATGACTGAATGACTTTCACTTCACATATAGACAATTAACTTTCGACAGAAGTGTAAAGACAATTTTGTGGACAGAGGCTGGTACCAGTCTAGCACTGGTATAGTGCTGTAACAATTGAATATCCATATGCAAAAAAGAAACTTAAATCCAAACCTTATATCATAGGTAAAATTAACTCAAAGTGAATCAAAGACCCAAATATAAAACCTAAAATTATAATATTTCTATAAGAAAACATAGGAGAAAGTCTTTGCAACTTCCAACTTTTTTTCAGCACAATGAGGTGTAATTTGTGTACAAAAAGACTGCACATTTTAATATCTATAATTTGGTGAATTTGGACATATGTATACATCCAGATACCATCATCACAATTAAGGTGATAAAAGTGTCCATCACTTCCAAAAATTTCCTTGTGTCCCATTTTTTTCATGTGTGTGTAGTAAAAACACTTAACATGAGATCTATACTCTTAAAAATTTTTTTAAGTCACAACACTGTCTTTAACTGTAGGGTTTATGTTGCACAGGTCTCTAGAACTTATTCGTCTTGTATAACTATAAATTTATACCCACTGAGCAACAGCTCCCTATTTCTCCCTTCATCCTCTGAAAGCCACCAGTCTATTTTTTGCTTCTATAAATTTGAATAGTTTAGATACTTCATATAAAGGAAATTAAATGTCCATCAACAGGTAAATGGATAAAGAAAGCATGATATATACATGCAATGGAATATCATTCAGCCTTTAAAAAGAAGGAAATCCTACCATTTACAACAACATGCATGGACCTAGAAAACACCACGCTAAATGAAATGTCAGTCACAGAGGCAAAATTTAATTTACTATCAAAAGCATAATCCATACAAATAACAAGCTGATAAATTTGTTCATCAAAATTTTAAAAATTCACCCATCTGTAAGATACTGTTAAAAGGCAAGGTACAGAAGCATATTTGTGGGAGAAATATGTTTTTAAAAAGTCTCATATCCAGAATATATAAAGAACTTTCAAAACCTAATAATAAGGAAACAACCCATTAAAATGGGTAAAATATATGAATACATACTTCAGTAAGAAGATGTGGTACATATATACAATGGTATATTAGTCATAAAAAGGAACAATACTGGGTCATCTGTAGAGACACAGATGAACCTAGAGTCTGTCATACAAAGTGAAGTAAGAAAGAGAAAAACGAATATCATATAGTAACACAAATACATGGAATCTAGAAACATGGTACAGATGAACCTATTTGCAGGCCAGGAATAGACACAGATGTATAGAACAAATGGGTAGACACGAGAAGGGAGGGAGTGGGTTGAACTGGGAGATTGGGATTGACGTATGTGCACTGCCACGTGTAAAGCAGATAACTAGTGGGAACCTGCTGTATATAGTACAAGGATCTCAGCTTGGTCCTCTGTGGTAACCCAGATGCCTGGATGGGGGTGGGGGTGGGAGGGAGGTTCAAGAGGGAGGAGATATATGTATATCACCTTATAGTTGATTTACTTTGTTGTACAGCAGAAATTAACACAACATTGTAAAGCAACTATACCCCATTAAAAAAAAAACAAAAAAACAATAAATATATTAGCAAAAATTTAAAAAAGGACCCATAAGCATAGCAAACAAGCTTGTGAGTAAAAGATCCATACATTAGTCTTTAGGGACGTGCACATTCAACCTACAGTACACCCCCTGTGATTTATTATTTTAATTACATTATTTGCAAATGTTGATTTTGTTTTTGGTGCCCAATTATTTATGATATACTCACAATTCGCCCCTGTACACCAGCGTGTCAGACACTATACTAACTGGAGAGGAATCAGCAGTCATTTGAAGACGGGGGGGCCAGGCACCCTCACTATACTCTGAGATGTCAAGGTCCTCCTCTGAGCTTGTTACCCTAATTGAGATGAATCTTGTCCAGAATGACTGGGCTGCCCATGTTATGTCCTGCTTACAGATGTTTACCTTTCAATTCAGTTCAGTTCAGTCGCTCAGCCGTGTCTGACTCTTTGCGACTCCATGAATTGCAGCACACCAGGCCTCCCTGTCCATCACCAACTCCTGGAGTTCACTCAAACTCATGTCCATCGAATCGGTGATGCCATCCAGCCATCTCATCCTCTGTCGTCCCCTTCTCCTCCTGCCCCCAATCCCTCCCAGCATCAGAGTCTTTTCCAATGAGTCAACTCTTCACATGAGGTGGCCAAAGTATTGGAATTTCAGCCTCAGAATCAGTCCTTCCAAAGAACACCCAGAACTGCTCTCCTTTAGAATGGACTGGTTGGATCTCCTTGCAGTCCAAGGGACTCTCAAGAGTCTTCTCCAGCACAACAGTTCAAAAGCATCAATTCTTCGGCGCTCAGCTTTCTTCACAGTCCAATTCTCACATCCATACATGACCACTGGAAAAACCATAGCCTTGACTAGATGGATGTCTCTGCTTTTGAATATGCTATCTAGGTTGGTCATAACTTTCCTTCCAAGGAGTAAGTGTCTTTTAATTTCATGGCTGCAATCACCATCTGCAGTGATTTTGGAGCCCCCAAAAATAAAGTCTGACACTGTTTCCACTGTTTCCCCATCTATTTCCCATGAAGTGATGGGACCAGATGCCATGATCTTTGTTTTCTGAATGTTGAGCTTTAAGCCAACTTTTTCACTCTCCACTTTCACTTTCATCAAAAGGCTTTTGAGTTCCTCTTCACTTTCTGCCATAAGGGTGGTGCCATCTGCATATCTGAGGTTATTGATATTTCTCCCGGCAATCTTGATTCCAGCTTGTGCTTCTTCCAGCCCAGCGTTTCTTATGATGTACTCTGCATATAAGTTAAATAAGCAGGGTGACAATATACAGCCTTGATGTACTCCTTTTCCTATTTGGAACCAGTCTGTTGTTCCATGTCCAGTTCTAACTATTGCTTCCTGACCTGCATATAGGTTTCTCAAGAGGTAGGTCAGGTGTTCTGGTATTCCCATCTCTTTCAGAATTTTGCACAGTTTATTGTGATCCACACAGTCAAAGACTTTGGCATAGTCAATAAAGCAGAAATAGATGTTTTTCTGGAACTCTCTTGCTTTTTCCATAATCCAGCAGATGTTGGCAATTTGATCTCTGGTTCCTCTGCCTTTTCTAAAACCAGCTTGACCATCTGGAAGTTCACGGTTCATGTATTGCTGAAGCCTGGCTTGGAGAATTTTGAGCATTACTTTACTAGCGTGTGAGATGAGTGCAATTGTGCGGTAGTTTGAGCATTCTTTGGCCTTGCCTTTCTTTGGGATTGGAATGAAAACTGAGCTTTTCCAGTCCCGTGGCCACTGCTGAATTTTCCAAATTTGCTGGCATATTGAGTGCAGCACTTTCACAGCATCATCTTTCAGGATTTGAAATAGCTCAATTGGAATTCCATCACCTCCACTAGGCTTTGTTCATAGTGATGCTTTCTAAGGCCCACTTGACTTCACATTCCAGGATGTCTGACTCTAGATGAGTAATCACACCATCGTGATTATCTTGGTTGTGAAGATCTTTTTGTACAGTTCTTCTGTGTATTCTTGCCACATCTTCTTAATATTTTCTGCTTCTGTTAGGTCCATACCATTTCTGTCCTTTATCAAGCCCATCTTTGCATGAAATGTTCCCTTGGCATCTCTAATTTTCTTGAAGAGATCTCTAGTCTTTCCCATTCTGTTGTTTTCCTCTATTTCTTTGTATTGATCGCTGAGGAAGGCTTTCTTATCTCTCCTTGCTATTCTTTGGAACTCTGCATTCAGATGTTTATATCTTTCCTTTTCTCCTTTGCTTTTCGCTTCTCTTCTTTTCACAGCTATTTGTAAGGCCTCCCCAGACAGCCATTTTGCTTTTTTGCATTTCTTTTCCATGGGGATGGTCTTGATCCCTGTCTCCTGTGCAATGTCACTAACCTCTGTCCACAGTTCATCAGGCACACTCTCACCTTTAGTTAATCATTCATTTACTCATTCATTCATTTCCTGGCTATTCTGTTCTAGGGAATGTGCGAGGCCTTGAGGGTATAAAGATGAATACTACACAATTCCTGCCTTAATGGAGCTTAGAAATTAATGGGTAAGGTAAAGATGTAAGAAAAAAGTTTCACTAAACTTTCCCACCTTCAGCTCTTAGTATTGGTGTTTGGCACAAGGTAAGTGTTTAGCAGCTTTGTGTGGAATAAATGAATGATGGAATGAATGAACAGTTTGAAGAGCTGCTGGAGAGGCATCCCTGAATGGTACAGATTGATTGTGTTTGAGGTTGTGCAGGCCATTAGGGTGCCGGCAGCCTCAGGATGAAGTGTGATATTGGGCGCACCCAGCAGAATTTCACTCTCTTCAGGGTGACCTCAGAGATCTCCATCAGAAAGTGACTCACCGCACTACGCTGCACTTGCATGACATGTTCCCTTGGCATCTCTGATTTTCTTGAAGAGAGCTCTAGTCTTTCCCATTCTGTTGTTTTCCTCTATTTCTTTGTATTGATCGCTGAGGAAGGCTTTCTTATCTCTCCTTGTTATTCTTTGGAACTCTGCATTCAGATGTTTATTCACCCAAGGGCAAGACTCTGCCAGCTGAGGTCATTCCCGAATTCCCAGGGACTCTCAACCAGCTCCACAGTAGACATTCTTTTTCCGTGTCCTTCCTATCTCTCTGTGGGAGCTGGGCTTGTCCAATTTTTCAGATAGTCTTGGGCATTTTGTGCTGGGGACATGTGGCATGGAACTCATTTCCTTGAATTCATGAAAATTGGCATTAACAGTGTGAAAAATAAGGCATTCTGGAGTAGAGGAACAAATATAGTTATGCATCCGGAAGATCTGTGTTTGAGTCTTGCCTTGACCACTTTCCAACTATGTGATCTTTAAATGGAAAGTGGGATAAAATTATTTTTATTCAGCCATTCATGTCAGGTTTAAATTGGATAAGATCAATAAATTATTTAGGACAAAAACTAGCATGTGTTAAGGACCCAGTAATCTGTCATGTTGCCAGAATTACCACTCTAAATACTGTACAAGGAGGGCTTGATTCCCCAAGCTGAGGACACATTTCCAGAATAAGCCTCTCTAGCACAGGAGTCGTCCTGATGGACAGTTGGGTAAAGAGTGTTTCAGGTTCAAGGGTATAATATGCATGTGCACGCACATCCTCAGTTGCTCAGTCGTGTCCAGTTCTTTGTGACCCCATGGACTGTAGCCTGCCAGGCTCCTCTCTCTATGGGGGCACAGGGTATAATGAGATTCTGGCAAAGCCAAGGATGAAAGAAGCCAGTGTATTCAGGGGTGTGCATCGGTCAGAGTTCTGGGTGCCTGTGCAGAAGTGGCAAGAAGTGGGCTGGTGAAGGGCTCAGGACAGGCAGGGCTTGTGGGTATCCTGCCCAAGAGTTGGTCTTTGTCCTTGAAGGGCATGATGTTTCATTACAGGGTTCTAAAGTTTGCAGGTTCATGTTTCATGACATTTTCCTGAGAGCATCTTTTTCTTAGGTCTTAGGGAGACATTCACAACCCATCCACAAAGTTAAAAAAAAAATCTAAATCTTGAAAATAAGGCGAAGAAAGGACAATATCTTCTTTCAGCATCACACAAGGGCATTGTTGTACAAGTCCCCTGAGCATTTTTTAATTATAGGGGAATGTACCTTTGTTTGACTCACTGTTTCATCATTGGTTGAGAGCCCAGGTACTGTGGAGTTACACGTTAACTCAATGTTTTGTTTTGTTTTGTTTTCCTAGTGGAGATACAATTGATTTTTGCCTGGTAAGAAAGATAAATCCAAGTGTTACGATCTTAGTGAACTATCAGGACATGAACCAGTGTTGTATCTAACCTAACAACTTTATTCTTTTGTCAAAAACCTGTAAACACTCAGTTCCTCAAATGCTTTCTGAATCAGCTTTACTCAATGCTCTGATCTTCTCATTAATAAGTTAAATAAGTCTTTGATGTGTTTCATTCCACATTTGTGTGAGAATCGTGTTCACTCTTTGAAAGTCATACTTTGACGGCAATGTTTTAGCCAAAATCCCTGTGAAAGAGCGAGTGACGGAACTGGAAAGGCTGGAGCCATTTTCTCAGTCTGAAAGGCCTGGGGACGCCCAGTTCCTGAGATCATTGGAAAGGTTACTCTGGGGATAAGTAGGGAGTGTTGTGACTCAGGTGGTACTCTGGGACATTGGCAGCTTTGATTGATGGTGAGGGGTAGTGAGCACAGGCACAGGGAAGCTGACTCATCTTGATGTGGGTGCACTGGGGTTGACTGGGGCCAGTGTCGACTCTAGCCCACTGGGGATAGGACAGATAGGAGGATTCCCCGCAACAGGTGATATCAAAGTCAGACCCCTAGTAACATCCCTACTCCCATATATTGTTAGATAGATGTAAATCTCCTGAAAGCAGGCCTTAAGCCAACAGCTGGCTAACCTCCAGGGATACGGGCTGCATCCAGCCTCTTGTGGGAAGGTTAGCAGGGGTATTCAGGCTACAGGACATCCCAATGGAGAACTGAAAACAAGGCAAAAGCACCTCATTTTAGATTTGGCCCATGGGTAGGGAGAGATGAGAGTGGGAAGACTATAGCACAAGACTGTAGCTCCTGGGGGCTCAATCTCAGACATGCCAGCTATCATTGCAGAGGCAAAGAAGATCTGCCTGCACTGTCTCATCTGTCCATTCCTTTATTCATTTACTCAGTGCAAGGATGTATCACTGCAGGAAGGAGGGTTTCTGTGACTGTGGTTGATAGGGCTAGCGAAGGTGACCCTGTCATGTCTCATTTTTCTATTGACCCATTTCCTTGCCTTTGCTGCAGTGTGATTGGGAACAGAAGAGCAGTATTCTGTTTACCAATGTTAAATAGGACCTCATTAAGACACCCTGAGTAGTGAACAACTCAGCACTCAGCTCCTCTGGCCACCTAATCTGTATTGGGAGAATTTCTCCCATGATGTGTTGGTGCCTCTCCAACACAAAGCTGAGGAATAAGGTTCTGCAGCCATCCTCGCAGCTAGAGACAAGCATGTGACTGAGGCTCTGCCAGTCACAGGTACCCTGGACAAACTTTGATTTGGAAGCCATGTGATCCCAGAGGCAGGGACCACATGGCTTCCACTTTGGCAGGGGTGGTGCAGAGACACCTAACCTTCAGAAGCGGTACAGGCCAGCCTGTGCCCAGTGATGAGGTGGGTGAGTTTCTCAGGGAGGTTCAGGGATAAACACTGCTGACTGTTGGCATCTCTCTGCAGTACTTTACTCAGGCCAGATGCTGTGCAGCCCTGAAGGTTTCCCCTGAAGGTTTCCAGGTCCATAATGGGCTTGCTCTCCAAAGGAGAGTCCAGTTCAATATATATGTCTTCATTCAGGGATTTACCTGAACTTCTAGGGATGTTTCACACAAAAGAAATTCTGAGAAGCAGTTAGATTAACCCCATGAGCTCTGTCTTGCCTCCTTTTTTTTTTTTTTTTTAATAATAGAAATGTAGGTGATTAGTTATATTGGATCCCTTCTATCAGGGAGGAAACAGGGATTGGTTATCACTGAAATAGACCCTCATCCTGTATTTGCCTTCCCAATTCACCATGCTTCTGACAGCATTATTTATGGATTGCAGAAAGCCTTGCTTGCCACTGGTACTGAATCCAAGCTCTCCCTGCTTGCTGCACGACAGGCCAATGAATAGGAGACAAGGTGTTGAGGCAAGGAATGCAACTTTATTTGGAGAGCTGTCAGACTGGGAAGATGGCAGACTAATGTCTCAAATTAACCATCTTGTCGGAGTCTGGATGCCAGGTTCTTTTATGGATCAGAGACGGGGGAATGGTAAGGAAACAAAGTAAAAAGGCCATTTAATCTCACAAATATCTCCTAGAATGGCAAGCCTCAGGCAGGGAGTTGTGTTTCTTCCTTACTGCCATCTACAGGTGGACAGGGTTCTGAACAAAGGCACTTTAGCTTAACAATCAGGCAGAGGGGCAGGATTCTCTGAGGCAGTCCCTTACGTATTATTATAACAACAAAAGTGACAAAACAAGGGTTAAAGTCCAAGAAACAGATCTAGCATGGAAGAGTCAAAATCAACTCTTTCCTGTTACATCATTATGATATCCCACAGAAGACTTTTAATTCATTCATTCATTCATTAGTAAAGAAGCTCATTTACAGCAAAGGATGTAAAGACATGTTAAAAAAAGACCAGTGTTGTCTCCTGTACTGCCTGGCCTGACTCAGGGTATGCCTGTGATGAATTTAAAGCAATCAGGAGATCTACCCTTAATGCACACCCTTCCAGAGTGGGTATATCACATCTTGGCATAGTCAGGATGTCATGTTTCCATGGTCATTTCTCAGTTCCATTTCATGCTATTTACTGAGCAGGTACTCTGGGCCAGATGTTTTATGTATCTTGTTGCACATATGCATGCGATTCTCACAACAGCCCATTTTCTACCACGATAAGACCGAAGGCCAGAGAGGATACATTGCCCAAGACTAAAAGCTAGTAGCTTCAGAACTGGGCTTGAAACCCACCTATGACCACATTCTTTTCACTTCATGATACCTCCTGCTTTTATGGAGAACGGAAGGTAGCAATTACTGCAGTTGCCTTTTTTTGAAATTGTTTCCTAAGGGCTTTCCAGGTGGCACTAGTGGTAAAGAACCCACCTGCCAATGCAAGAGATGTAAGAGACCCAGGTTCAGTCTCTGGGATGGAAGATCCCCTGGAGGAGGAAATGGCAACCCAGTTCAGTATTCTTGCCTGGAGACCTGGCGGGCTACAGTCCATGGGGCCGCAAAGAGTCAGACAGGACTGAAGCAACAACATCCATCCATCCTAAGGCAAGGGAAACAAAAGCAAAAATCAACAAACAGGACCACATCAAACTAAAAAGCTTTTATGTAGCAAAGGAAGCTATCAACAAAATGAAAAAGCAGCCTACTGAATGGGAGAAGAGATTTGCAAACAATGCATCTAATAAGGGGTTAATATCCAAATATTCAAAGAACTCATACAATTTAGCATCCAAAACACTAGATAATGCAATTAAAAATGGGCTGAGGATCTGAGTAATCATTTTCCCCAACCAAAACATGCAGATAGCCAACAGACACATGAAAAAATGCTCAACATCACTAATCATCAGAGAAAAGCATATCAAAACCACAATGAGATACCACCTCACACCTGTCTGAATATCAAATAACAAGTGTTGGTGAAGATGTGGAGAAAAGGAAACTTGTGCACTCTTGGTGGGAAGGTGAATTGGCACAGCCACTATGGAAAACAATGTGAAATTTCCTCAGAAAATTAAAAATAGAACTACCATAAGATCCAATAGTCTCACCTCTGGGTATTTACCCAAAGAAAACATAAACACTGATTGGAAAAGATATACGCACCCCATGTTCACTGCAGTGTTATTTACAATACCCAAAATATGGAAGTAACCTAAGAGTCTGTTGATAGATAAATGAATAAAGATGATGTGGTATACATATACAATGGAATATTACACAGTCATACAAAAATGTAACTTTGTCATTTATGACAATATGGATGGATAAAGAGGGTGTTATGTTAAGTGAAATAAGTCAGATAAAGATAAATAGAATACAATCTCACTTATATATGGAATCTAAAAAAAAAATAATGAATGACTGTAACAAAACAGAAACAGATTCATAGATACAGAGAGCGAATAGGTGGTTGCTAGGGGGGAGGGACTTGAGGAGGTGAAATAGATGAAGGGGATTAAGAGGTACAAACCTCCAGTTGTAAAATAAATAAGCCATGGGTAATGTAATATACCACATAAGGAGTATGGTCAATGGTATTGTAAAAACTTTGTATGGGGACAAGTGGTTACTAGACTCATTGTGGTGATCATTTCATAATATATCCAGATGTCAAATCACTATGTAGTACACCTGAAACTGAGATAATATTATACATGAGCTGTATTTTGATTAAAAAAAAACCCTCTGCCATGATTGGCTGGGAGCAACCCAGAAGCATGTCCTCCCTCTGCATGAAATTGATGGTAAATCCAGGTGGACAGCAGCTGGGCTGTCAGTCATTTATTCTTCCTACATTCGGAGCCCAGAAGGGTGCATTTTTATGGCTATCACACTGATTGAGTTCTAGGCAATGGAATGTGGGCAGGACTGATGTATGTCTCTTCTAAGTCTGGCCTGTACACCTTCTATGTTAATTTCTCCTTCCACTTGACACACACAAGTGCAGAAACCTTGGAGGCATTAATTGAATAACCAAAGGTAGAAGAAGCTTGACCCACTGAAACCATTTAGGTGTTATTTCCAGGGCTCTGAAGAGCTCTGGCACCATAGTCCTTTATGTCACAATGCATAAAGGAATTCAGTGAGAGGCAAAGTGATAGATGAGAAGTAATTTATTACAATAGGACGCTTGTAAGGTTCACAGGTAGGCAGGCAAGTGTTGCGATGCCCTGGGTACTCAGTGGGTTATATTTTTGTAATCAGAGGAAGAGAGGAGATGGGGAGATCTTTGTCTTTCTTGAGTAGATGTCACATCTCCATCAACAGTTCCTCTCCCAGGTAGGGCAGGGAAGTTTACTTGTGCCTCCCTATATAGTCAGACCAAGACTCTCAGAGCACTTTGGAAAAATATTTTCAGGTCTCAGTATAATGAGGGTCTTTTGTTTTGAAAAGTCACCTTTCCATAAATGATTGCTTTTTTGTGTGCACAAAGCCTGTTTTGGAGGTCATTAATTGGATGATACCACTGGGCAGGTTGTAGGCCTTATTTCTACTTTTTTATTGTTTGGGGGCATTGCGCAAAGAACATGTCTTCGGGGCCAAAGGACATGTTTTGGGGGTTATCAACTCACTGAGCTCACTGGGCAGCGTGTACGTCTCATGCTACCATTGTTTTCTTGTTGTGGGGGCATGTCTCCTGCTTCTGTTGTATGGTTTTGTTACTAAGCAAGATAGCTTGATTTTATCATTAAGCAAGTCAATCTGACTTTGATGCTAAGTGATAGGAGTCAAGCAAGCCCACATTGTTTCCAAAATTTTCCAGTACTTTATTGAGTGATCATTAGTCTTATTGTGGTCTCCCTTATGGGATTTCTGAGCTAAATATTTGGTCATCCTATTCTGTCCCTATCACCACCCCTTGAAGAAGAGCTACCCACCAATCATAAACACTCATTTAGGGCATCCATTAAGTGAGAAAGTTCTACTGTGTTTTAAAAAAGAAAAGGGAAAAGAATGAATTTGGACCTCCCTATCTCTACAAAAATTAACTTGTGCATGCATGCTAAGTTGCTTCAGTCATGTCCGACTCTTTGTGACTCTATAGACTATAGCCAGCCAGGCTCCTGTGTCCATGGAATTCTCTAGGCAAGAATACTGGAGTGGGTTGCCATGCCCTCCTCCAGGGGATCTTCTGGGCCCAGGGATTGAACCTGGGTCTCCTACATCCCCTGCATTGGCAAGTGGATTCTTTACCACTAGCATCACCTGGGAAGCCCCAAAATTGACTCATAGTGGATCAAAGACCTGAATATAAATGCTAAAACATAAAACTCATAGAAGAAAGAAAAGGAGTAAATATTCATGACCTTGTATTTGGCAATGTATTCTTATATATGACACAAAAAGTGCAAAAAACAAAAGAAAAAAATAGATAAATTGGACTTTATCAAAATTTAAAACTGTGCATTAAAGAACATTATCAAGTAAATGAAAAGACAGCCTACAGAATGGGAGAAAATACTGGCAAATCACGTCTCTGATAAGGGTCTGTAATATATAAAGAACTCTTATCATTCATCAGCAAAAGACAATCCAATTTAAAAATGGGCAAAGGATTTGAATAGACATTTCTTTAAAGAAGATATTCAAATGGGCAACAATCGCATGAAAAGATGCTCAGCGTCATCAGTCATTACAGAAATGCAGGGACTTCCCTGGTGGTCCTTTGTCTGACACTCTGCACTCCCAGTTCAGATGGCCTGAGTTTGGTTCCTGGTTGGGGAGCTAGATCCCCAAAGCCACACGGAAGATCTCATGTGCCACAACTAAGACCTGGTGCAGCCAAATCAAACAAAAATAAAATTAGTATATTCAAAAAAATGTAAATCAGAACCCCAACAAGATCACACTTCACAGTCACAATGATATAACTATTAAGAAAAAAAAATATTGTTGGTGAGAATGTGGAGAATTTGGAACTCATGTACATTGCTGGTGGGAATGTTAAATGGTTCAGTCAATGTGGGAATCACTGGTGATTCCTCAAGAAGTTAAACATATTATTATTATATAACCTAGTGATTTCTCTCTTAGATCTATACACCAAAGAAATGAAAACAGGTCTCAAATACTTGTACCCAATCCCAAAAGGTCCAAATGTCCATCAGTGGATGAATGGATAAACAAATTATGGGTATACATACAATGAAATATTATTTGGTCATAAAAAGGAATGAAGTACTGATACCTGGTACAACAAAGTAGATGAACCTTGAAGACATTATGCCTTGAACCTTGAAGACATTATGAAAGAGACCAGATGCAAAAGGTCACGTATTATATGATTACATTTATATGAAATATCTAGAATAGGCAAATCCATGGAGATTGAACACAGATTGTGGTTGTCAAGGGCTGGGGGTGGGAAGAAATGGGAAGGGTTTCCTTTTGTGATCCATGAAAACATTTTGCAACTAGATAGAGGTGGTGGTTGTATAACATAGTGGATATATTAAATGCTACTGAATTCCTCACTTTAAAAAGGTTAATTTTATGTTGTGTGAATTTTACTTCAATAAAGATATATTTAAAAGAAAAAAAGATTAGAGTGAGACAACAGCCAGTCCCTTAGGACTCTACTCAGGGTGTGTGTAAGAGAGGGTGAGATCCACCCACTCCTGCCTGGGTGGGGTTCTGCAGTTGGCTCCTTAGGTCAGCCCCCTGGGCTTCCCCTGAGTTAAGCTGATCCTCTGGAGGTTTTATCAGGCTCTCTCCAACTCCTCCTCCACCTGTCTGTCTGGCTGGCGAGCCTGGCGGGGATCCAGGGAGCTCGCGGCTCTCTTCTTCCTCTTGGAGCCCGAGCAGCTGGCCTCGCCAGGGTCTGGCATGCCTTCAGTGGGCTCCAAGGGGCCAGGCCAGGGCCAGCTCTGGATTGGGGCTCCCCAGCTCTGCAGACACTGCAAATCCTTTTTCTTAGCGTAGCTGGCAGGATTAGGACCACTTTGGCAGCTCCAGGAAAAGGGATTGAAACCACCTTCCGGGACACAGGTAAGTAAGAGGGTCTGGGCTCTGGGGCCTCACCAAGGGACTAGACTGGCTCTGCACATCTGAGGTAGGTGTGACCCACGCTGATCTCCTTATCTGCGACCCACAAGAGGGCTTGTAGCTGTTCTCTGAGGGTAAAGGTGGGGGACATTTCATGGACATGCTTCTGGCTAACTTCTGCCTGATCTTTAGAGCTTAACACAGACATCACCTTCCGTAGGGAGCCTTCCCAAGTCCTAAGGTGCCCTTTCTCTGTGTCCTCAAAGCATCTTGCACTTCTTACAAAGCATTTTCTGTACTCAATTATAAATATACACTAGACCATGTACTTCCTTGTGGCTGGGTGCCCTCTTCCGGGGGCCCTCTTACCTACATTAGTGACCCAATAGTTGTCTTTGGAGCCTGCTATTGACCTGGGGATGGGGGACTAGTTCCTTCTCTTACTTTGCCAGGCAAGCACTTGTTCACACTTGTGTGCAAACATACCTTCACACGCAACCTCACGGGAAGTTCAGTCTTTTCTTCAATCCATGTCCCTGTGATAAAATCTAAACTATACAGAACTGAGGTGGCAATGGGCTGAGGGGTGAGCATGGTGGCCCCAAACTAAGAGTGTCAAACCCTTGCACCGTGTGAACCAGGTGTCCCCCTGACCAGACTTATGAAAGTTGTTGGTCCCCAAGTGGATGTCCTCTTGGCTGACCAGCTCTCCCACTTGGACCTGTTTCTCATCCTCATTCTACTCTATTTTGCTTTTCTCCTTGCCTGGGTGGGATCTATTCCCTTGGTTGGGGTGTCCCAGCTCCTCATCAGTATTAAGAGTCCCCATTCATTTTCTTGCTGTTCAGAGTGAGGGGGAGACTTGGAGCCTGGCAGTCAGACAAGAGAAGGGAGGGGACCCTGCCCTCTGGGCGGAAGCTTGCTTTTTCTTTCTGTTCCTCTATGATCATTGCAAACTCTTTTAAACAACAAATCACTTATACTGCAAGTATTTCTCCTGCCCACAGACTTCAGTGATCTACATATAAGATTCATGTCTTCCTGCTAGCATAATTTTTGGACTTTATTATGCTAGAAGAGTGTCTGTCTCTTTCCCAACCTTGACTGTGGCATTACAAAACCCTCTTCTATTGGTGTGGCCTTGAAGAGCTCTGTTTTTAATTTCCACTTCTAATTTTCCCCTAGTTGCAGCAATTAAGGCTGGGGGTGAGAGGAAAGCTATTAATCTTGGTGTGGATAGACACAAACCAGGTCTTAAAGATCAAGTTTTGGGTTGGGAGTAGCCAGGCCCATGGCAGATGCAGGAGGTCATGGATATAGCTTCCCATAGGGGTGAGTAAGACACAGCCCCTAGGCTGTGTTTGGGAGCAGAAGGGCCACTGGAAATTTAAAATGTGGTGTAATAAATCTAAAAGGGGATGTACATGATGCTTATAGAGCACAGAGAACGGGGGCCTAATCTTGTACATGAAGGAAGACTTCCTGGATGAGGTGATGTCTGGGTGGCGCCATGAAGAGCAAATAAAAGTTATCCAGGAGAGTATCCGTCTGCACCCTGATCCCCAAATTCTCTTCTCTCTATCAAGTTCTGAAGACACTAGAGAGACATCTCAGATGCCCTCCTGTGCCTTGTCCAGGATAATTTGGTTTAATAACCTCTGAAGCATTAGCTGGACAGAGGTATCCATGGCTATTTCTCTCTGACCTTAGGCAGATGTGGAGAACTCTAGAGGGATTGGTGGTTCCTGGAAAGCCTTGGTGTTGCCATAGGTGTACCACTCTTGATTTCTCGCCAAGAGATTCTCAGGTATGAGATGGACCCCAGTTTGGGCTGTAGGGTGTTGGTGGCTTCCACCCTCAACACTTCTGCCATGTGATGGTGTCCATCCCAAGGACCAGAACTTTGGAATGCAAGTGAGAGCCGCAAGCCACCCTCATGGTTCTTCCTGTGGTTGAGGAGGGAGCTTGGGATGATGCTCTGACTTGGCTCCAGTGTGTTCTTCCCAAAGCTGGAGTCATTCAGGCTACACTCTTACCTGGGATGGCTGCACTGGAGAGTCTAGAGTGGGCTTTGCTCTGCCAAGTTCAATGAACAATCTCAGATGGCTTAGGAGTAATTAGCTAACGGACTTGGTGGGAACTTGGCTTCATGAAACAGAGGGCAAGATGAAAAAGCCAGGAATATGTGGGATTAGCATGAAGGAATGGGCTAGTAGTGGGATGCTCTTGAGATGGATATGCCTAATATTGCTATTTGGCCACTATTATAACATGAATTCAAGGGAGAGACTCATTTTATTCTTACTACTGTTGAGGGGTCTTGTGGTCTACCTTGGCTGGGGACAATAATATACAAAATAAGGCTGGTGTTTTTATTATTTTGTCAAGTAATATTTTACCTTCTTTGCCCTAGCTTTTAGCTGTGTCCCTGAGTCCAGTTGCATACAGAACCCAATCAAGAGATACCATCTATTCATGGTTGTACAAAGACACAGCAGAGCCCTTGACATCACTGGTTTTCAAGGTGGAAGGGAGACCATATGAGCATTTACCCCTTCTGCACAGTGCCCCTGGGGTAGTGGAGGGTGGGGACAGTTAGCTGTAACCAACAATGAGGCAGGGACTCAGTAAGAGACCAGGTCTGTCCTGTTCCTCACCAATGCAGATTCAGCAGTCTCAGGGCCTGCCATGTTTTTTTCCTTTAGTGATCCTCCACTCCACTGCACTTGTAGTGATCCTCCTGCAGTGATCTTCCTCGTTCCCCTCTGAGCTGTCCTTGGATTCTTGGAGTTCTCCGAGTTTCTAGAAGAAATGGTAGTTGGCTCCAGGTTGGTCTTTAACCAGCCTGTAAATGTGCTAGTTCCTGAACCTGAGAAGGCAGATGAAGGGGGTTCTGGTCTTGACCTCCACAGACAGCCTACCCAAGCAGGTATTGAGCCTTTGTGGCCCAGCCTCTGCCCCTGCTGGCTTGGCAGGTGGGGTGCAAGCATGCTGGATCCTCCAGGAGAGGCTCAGAACCCAATCACTTTAGTGCCTGGTCACAGTTTATAAAGAAGCAGGTGGTGGGAAAGAAAGCTTTTGCCAGGTGCTCATTGGCAATAAATAAATTTTCTTGGTGGTGACCCTTGGATAGTGGCATTTGAAAAGATTCTTTGTGTTTTCTGACTTTCAAAGATAAGTGTGCATCAGATGTGTTGAAATTGCATAGGGATTAACAAGGACTCTGGCCAGGGAAGTCTCAGAGTGGCCTGTGGCAGTGAGCTGGACTGAAGTGCGCCACATGGGGGTCTTTGGTTTGGGAAGGGGAGTGGGTACTTTGGGCCATCCTGGAAGCTCCTGATTCATTCCCCACTCAAGCTCCCTTGTAAGGCTCCCACCTCTTGGCCAGAAAAGACCCTGGAGGTAGGACTGGGTAGAGGCCCCTTGTGCCCCTGGCGGGGCTGCCCTTTGCCTGGAGTCTCGCGGCTTGACTGTAGCCCTCTCTCTGCAGGGGGTTTTCTGTGTTTGGAGCCAGGATCCTTGGGCTGTAGACATTGCTCTGCTTCACTTCTGGTCACAGCTAGCATCTGTACACATAGCCTTGTCTGACTGGTTTGTTTTCTTAGAAGCCAATGGTTTCATTGTTGAGTTTGGCATCTGGTCCAGCTATGAGGAAGTTGGGTCTCTGTATGTTGGTAGATGGCCTTGCCAAGTGGCAGCAGTGTGATTTAGGGAGGTGGCACTGATGCACAGATATCCATGGTCCAGAGCACCCTGCAAGGCTGCTCTGTTCCTAGAGGCTTGGACAGGATGGCCAGCTGTGCTGATGCCCAAGGTCAGGTGGACAGAGCAAAACTATCCATCAAGCTGTGAGCCCTTCATCACCTCCAGAAAGTTCACCTGGGGCTGTCTCCCTGCCTCCCCAGGCCACCGTGTTAGCCAGTGAGAGCTTGGGGCCCAGAGTCTGCCCAGGCTGCACCCCTGTGTCTGGACTTAGAGGGGGCTCCTGAGGCCCTGAACCCCTGCCATCTGGGAACAGATTTCACTGATAACTTCTCGTGTGCCCAGTTCATGCTTTGAGTGTGTCATGCCCTCTTATAGGGTGTTTGTGGCACAGGTGTGCCACCCTCTCAACCCTGGAATGGGACAGAGAGAAGGAAGGAGGAGTGAGAGGGGAGCTGGAGAGAGGAATTTGGCTGCTTGGAGAGAACAAAGTAGTCTGCCCATCTGCTAATTTCAAGATCCTCTGAGCCCTCTAACTTCAGGGTGGTGAAGCAGAATTCAGCTACACCAGTGATTAAGGAAAGCAAAGCTCTGTACTCTGTAGTGGGGGATTGGGGTGGGGGGAAAAGCAACATCTGATCCACCATCCACATCCACCAGGTAAATGTGGCCGTGGAGGCTGAGCCATGATGTGTCAGAGAACAGGGCCTAAGAGCTGATCAAGAAGTTAGAGCTGGGACTCAAGAAAAGACTTCAACCAAGACCTTACATTTATGCAGTTGATCCCATGGGCTCACAAAAATCCTGGGGCAGTAAGCTTGGGGATCTGCATCTCTGCTTTATCACCGAGGAATGAGGGGGACGTCTTTTTATCTTCCGGGGAGAAGGCTGTATGTTGACGTTTGGACTTTGGCACTTTTATTTTTTTTTTGGCACTGCATGGCATATGAGATCTTAGTTCCCTGACAGCAGGGATTGGACCTGCACGCCCTGCATTGGAAGGCAGAGTCTTAACCACTGGACCATCAAGGAAGTCCCCTGATTTTGGCACTTTTGTAAGCTAGAGGCTCCAAATCTTGCACACCCATATCCCATACTCGTGGATGCTGTGCCAAGTTGGGACACTGCCTTTAAATTGGGACCCTATGCATGTACTTTGTTTTGATAGCTCTATAGGAGCAGGGGCCTCTGGTTCTTGGACTGGGTGGGTCTAGCCTACTTTTGCTGGCAGGAACATATTGAAACCACTCTAGAAAATTGACTAATGTGCAGAAAATGAGAAAATCAATAAATCATTACTTGTGATTTATTCTAACAAATAAGACAGCAATTTATTTATTTTTTAAAAAGTTATTTATTTATTTGGCTGTGCTGGTCTTCATTGTGGCATGTGGGATCTTTAGCTGTGGCATGTGACCAGGGATTGAACCTGGGCCCCCTGCATTGGGAGCATGGAGTCTTAGCCACTGGACTACCATCCCAAGACAACTATTTGTTTATTGAGCAGACTATCCCTTGATTGTAGGCTGTTAGTGGATCCCAGATTATTGACATTTTATTTGAACTTCATAGATGTGAGTTTTACAAAGTTTCCATTTTACACTAGGGAGCTAAGCTTGTTAATGTGGAAATATATTCGCTAGTTCATTTAAAGTAGAATCTGTACCAGCCCTAAGAATAGGAGGACACCTACGGCTGTTCTTGGGAGACAGTCATGTAGCTATCCAGGGAGGGGATGTTACAGGGGAGGTTGGACCCCCTCTCTGCTGGAGGGAAGGTGGGAGGAAAGGTGATCCTTGGTAGAAGTTTTCCAGAGAGGGTGACATCAGGGTAGGGCTTTGATGGATAAGTAGGAGTTCACTAAGGCAGCAAAGAAGGACATTCCAGGCTGGAGAAATAGCTGCACTAAGCCTCGATGCATGAGGCTGGCCTCTTCTGGGAGTTGCAAGTGGTTTCATGTGGCTGGAGCCAATTGATGTCTGTTAGGAGGAGGCTGCGGAGAAGGCAATGGCACCCCAATCCATTACTCTTGCCTGGAAAATCCCATGGACAGAGGAGCCTGGTAGGCTGCAGTCCATGGGGTCGAGAAGAGTCAGACACGACTGAGCGACTTCACTTTCATGCACTGGAGAAGGAAATGGCAACCCACTCCAGTGTTCTTCCCTGGAGAATCCCAGGGATGGGGGAGCCTGGTGGGCTGCTGTCTATGGGGTCGCACAGAGTCGGACACGACTGAAGCGACTTAGCAGCAGCAGCCGCAGGAGGAGGGGGCTGGGAGGAGATGAGAGGGGATGAAAGGTAGATTGGTGTCAGCAGTTGACAAAGGGCCTTTTAGGTAGATCATGAAGTTTGGTTTTATCTCAAACACCACGAGTAACAAATGTTTTGTATTCTGGACCCATTGACTACCTGTGCTCTGATTGTCAAGCCTTGTTCACGTTTTCTTCATTGCTGACTTGGATTGTACAGCAGATTCCTTAGCTATTGCATATTGATGGACAGTTTTTAAAGGGACTTCTCACCATGTAACGATCCAGCTTAGCCCTGCAGCAGCTTTCCCTTCCCTGACTGTGAAGCCTGCAGGCTTCATGGGAGTCCCTTGCTTACTTGCCTCTCCCTCTGACTACACACCAGTGCCTCTGCTTGGTCAGTGTTGGCATCCTCCTTGCCTGTGCCTGGTGCCTTAGAGCCTGTTCTGTCTGTCGAGAGCCATCCCTCCCCTGTCACAACATCAACCTGAAGGGTCCTCCAGGTCCCTCCTCAGGAGCCTTCCCCTATTCCCACAGATAAGTTGGTCCTCAGATGAAAGCAGGCGATCGCCCTGGGTGTTTCTTGTTCTTTGCTTTTGTTCCCTTTTGCGGTTGGTATTTGTCTTTCTCAAGCTTCTGGGCTCCCCAAAGGCTGGGCTGCGTCTACGCTGTCTGCCCCCATATCTCCAGTGCCTTGCAGGACACTGGGCGTCATTGGTGAATGGAGGAAAGGAGAGGGATTCATTTAGAAATTTCTTGTAGGACAACAGCTGAGAGAGAAAAGGGCTTGCATGGCGTTGCTGCATTGGGAGTGGAGAGGGACGGCTGCACAGACCCATATCTCCAGGGTAGTACACGCTGACCGTGCTGGAGTGGCATCCTGGGAGAGTGGGCAGAGGTCAAGATGATGTGATGGACTGCAAAAACAGTTTTCCTCCTTTCCTCACATTTTCACCCCTGCCCGTAGAAGAGGAATAATTCTGTCTTGCTCTCTGTTCTCAGATCAGACCCCCAAGGGGATGAAATGAGAGATGAATTAAGGCTCTCCAATTCCCTAATAGCCTACATCACTCAAGTTCCAAAATATTAGTGAAACATACTAAGATTCACCCAATGCACCTAACATAGTCGAACAGGAGGCAGAACAATTGTGTAAGTTACCCCGAGTCCTGGGCTGACATTCAGTTCCATTCTGAGGTTGACTTCCTAAGTTGCCCTGAAGTATCTTTTATTTTGAATTCAGTAGATCTAACATTAGACCAGCAGTATTTTCTCTTCTTTTTGATATCTGCAAATTTGGTGTAATAAATGACAAATATGTAACATAAGGCTGTGCTTGTGGGCTCCAGCATGAAGAACGCTCTTAGAACTTTCTTCTTTCTCTTGTAATTTCTTTTAACCTACAAATGTTAACACTGATTTCCAAAATGTGTGCTGTGTGCCAGAATGTTCAGACTCTGACTTGGACATGACTATCAGAACACTCCAATTTGGGATCTCCAAGGAAAATTCCTGTCCAGTCAGGAAAACAAAACCACACTAGATATTTCAAACAGATGGTATTTAACACAGAGGATTAGTTACACAGGAACTGGAAAGCTGAAACAGTCCAAGAATTAATCACTGCGAGAACAGCTACCATCTCTAGGGCTGGGGAACACAAGAGAAGAGGTGGTCTTACCTGTACTAAGGGGGGCCCTGACGGAGGCATCAACCCAGCAGGACCACAGGCAAGGGGACATGGGAGTGGGGAGGAGTGGGGTAGGGTGGATGGCTGGTGGTCTGATTGCAGTGGAGCAGGACCCAGCTGCTGATACCTCTGTGGGGCCAGCAAAGCTGGTGCTAGACCTTTGAAGGGATGCAGTGAGGTCTGGTCTTAGCAGGAACAAAGAAATCTGGGGGCGGGAGCCATCTCTCTGCATTTTCTCCCTCCTGGCTTTTTTTTATCTACTCCTGGCTTTCTCATCTCCCTTGAGTCCTCCTTTGGCTGAACAGACTGGAAGCCAGGGGCCAGGGGTGCCTGGTGACAGTGGTCTTGAGAGCCAAGTCCCAGAATGGCAGAGCGTCTGCAGCTGGCCTGTGCAGAGGGGCCAGGGTGAATAACCAGATTCACAAAAGCAGATTTGGGGCCAGGCCAGTTTCAAGGCTCCATGGAATCATTCCCACTGTCTACAGAGTGAGGCTTCCTGAATGGTATTCTGATAAGCTTATCTTGCAGAAGTCAGATAAAGTTAAGCTTCTGCAGCTAGTAATGAAGAGACTGGACTTTCCCATTTGTCAATCACTGGAGAAAAGGCAGGTCATCATTTGCAGCAAAGGGATAGAAATGGTGGACCTCAGACTGGTGGAATGGGGGGGCCACCCTTCTTTCTAGACCATGGTCTCTTCTGTTTGGACTTGGAGGGGTGAGCATCATCACGAGGCACTTCCCCGTGGTGGGGGCTGGGATGACCTCCCCTCCTAAGGGCCAGCTGGGGGCAGTGGCAGAGCTCGGCCCTGGGGGCCTAGCTTCCTGTCTGGGTTCATAGCCCTTTGTTCCTGGGGAAGACATGAACTGTTGGCATTTGGCATCACAGGGCACCCAGGGCCATGAGGCTGTCAAGGTGTAGTATGGTCCGGGGGGAGAGTACCTGGGGTTCCCTGAGTGAGGGTATGGAAGCCACCGTTCCTCCCATGGAAGCACTCTCTTTGTTGCCAATCTCAAAAATGTAGGACTTAATCTTATTCATGAAAACTGGGAAAGAGACCCTCAAGAATTGCTAGTAGGAGGCTGTCCCCTCCAGTGCTTTTTTATTGTGTGGTTTCTTGAGTTTCTTGGTTTCTAGAGCTGCTGCACCAGCTCTATTGACAACAGAGGCCACCAACCTCAGAGGTGTCCTGAGGTGTCAAAAGGCTCTGGGGCTGTGAGTCCGGGGGAACCCTCTTTGTGCTAGGCACACATTCCCTACCTCATTCCCCAACCCTGACCTCTCTGCTTTTCTTGCTTGCTCTCTTTCAAGGAGAGAGAAACTGCCATATGCCCATCTCCCTGGAGGATGGAGACAGGAAGTTATGTGAAATTGCTATCTGCATGGGAGATATAGCAGGGTCTTTGCTGGGACCAGGGTTTATATTGCCAGGGGGCTTAAGGGAGTGGAGTCTGAGGGTGAGAAGAGGGTGCTGGGCAGGGGCACAGTGGGAGCAAAGAGACTGGCTGGACTGGTGGGCGAGCCTGGAACTGTCAGTGGTCTTACCTGAGCTGCAGCTGGAATTGCAAGTGGTCTCTTCCTGACCTTGGCCAGCAAGAGCTGGCTCCGGGCAGGACCTCTGGCTCAGAGGAGAGGCTGTGATCAGGAGAGTGTGTCCACCCCACTCCATCCCTCATTAACTCGAAGGCCCTTGGAGATAACTCCACACAGCGTTCTCGAGATTTTTTTAGTGGATGCCCTCTGCAGTGTGCCATCCCTATCCACCGAGTAGATGTGGTCCAGCTTGGTGTTTGGATAGCGGAGCTTGCTTTCTGAGAGTCCACATGGCTCCCTCTTTGCTTGCCCTCTCTGGGAAGCGTGCTGCTGGCTCGGTTTAACCTGGTCATTTTGCAGATGAGAAAATCCAGGCTCAGGATGAGGAGAGGGTCACACCTGAGCTTGTGGCAGAGCTGGGCGGGGTCTGATGTTCACCCCATCCAGCAGCTCAGGTCCCCCCCTCTCCAAGAGCTGGGCCCTGAGTTTGCTGAGCTCCAGTTGGCTGGATGTCTTTGGACTGCTTACTGGGGGAAAGTGGTATTAAAAATATTGCACAAGGTGCTACTATATTGGCTGAAGTATCACAGAGAAAATCAACTATATCAACTATTGTAAGGATGCCAAGCCCAGGATAGGTGAGTGTGAGGATGAAACTGTGAGGTCTTATCCAAGGTGAGGCTTCACAAACAGACAGTAGAAGTGGGTGGAGAGAGGCTGTATGACTAGAGGGGCTTTAGGGCTCATGGTCTTGAACTGACACTCTCCCTGACACAGAGCTCTGCTCCCCAAAAGGCAGCACGTGGTAGGGACCCCCAACCTTGTACCCTACTACCTTGCCCCAGGCTCCCTCTGTATTACAACTATTTCCCTTGTTGATCTGCCTGTAAAATACAGGTATAGGGACAGGATGTCTGACTCACTGCAGGTCATGGGTCTTTGTACCTGGGTGTCTGGAAGATGGGCATGTGTGTGTACTTGGACAGGCATGTATGGACCTGGGCAGGTGTGTGTGTACCTGGGCAGGCACGTATGTGTACCCGGGAAGGCATGTGTGTACATGGACAGATATGTGTGTACCTGGGCGGACGTGTGTACATGTGCAGGTATGTGTGTGTGTACATGAGCAGGCATGCATGTGTACATGGACAGATACGTGTATTCACGAGCAGGGTGTGTGTGTGCAGCATACACGGTGGCTGTCACCAAGCGGTCCTCTCAGGAGGGACACACACAGCAGAGCCAATGCTGCTCGCTTCTCTGGCACTGTCCCTCCAGTCCCACGTCTGGAGAGGGGGTTCCTCCAGGCACCTGCACACCAGGAGCCCAGCCCTTCTCCCCGGGCTGGGAGACCGTGTGTAGGACGTGGCACTCACTCGGATGGGCAGCAGCCTGGGTCCACAGTCCTGCAGTTCTGATACAGGCCACGTAGCCCATGACCCCCTGGGGTTCCTGGCTGCACCTCTCCACCTTCATTGCTCCACTCCCTTGCTGAAGAGAGAGGTTCTGCAGGAAACTGTTCCGGCAGCCGGGCGCAGCGGCCGGAGCAGCAGCAAAGGCGGCAGCAGGAGCAGCACCGGCACCCTCCAAATTGGGACTCTAGCCCTTTAAATCTGCTCAGTTACCAAAAAAGAAGAGGCATCAGACCCTGTTAATTAAAGCTCGCCCTGGTCCATCATTCTGAGGAGCTGCAGTGCTCCGCTTCTTCCTGATGGCTTAGAGATTCTCCTTAACTCCCAGCCATGGATCTTGGAGAATTTCCCCCGAGATCAGCAGGAGGTATGATCCTTGTCAATGGCACTCTGGGGCTTGTGTGGCTCTAAATCAATAACACAACTGACTGCATGGACGCTGCCTGGCCCCCCTTTCTTTCCCGCTTCCCCTCTGCCTCTCCAATTTCCCAGCTTGTGTTTAGTTGAGACAAATCAAGTTTTCATGGGTTTTGGAGGAAGGGGAGGGGCCGGGGTCTGGAGGGAACTCCCAATGTGTTTGTTCTGGCCCTGGCTTCACCTAGCTGCCCAAGTGGCTTGGGGGAGCCAGGGAACGTGTTTCTTCAAGCTCGGGCTGCTGCCAAACCACTTCCTGCCTGGCTGGGTCCCCTCCCTTGGGTCAGCATGAAAAGGGCATAAGCCTGACTTTGACTTGCTTCTTAAATCGATGACCTGCCACTCTCTGTCAGTCTGACGATGGTCGTGCCCCAGTGTTATCGGAAAACTCATTGCATAGAACTTTCTCTCTGTACATTGTCCCGGCAGGAACACCATGCTGGCACCTCCCGTCCCCTTTACTCTAGATGCTGCTCGATTAAAACGCTTGCTGTAGGATTTCAGGAATTCGTAACCCTTTCCCTGTGCCTTTTGAGGAAACTCACTTCTTGCTGAGGCTAAGGTTCTGTGGCAAAGAGTTGTTTTTCTTCAGGAATATGCTGTAGGCTGGCAGAGAGAGGGAGGAGATTTATCTTCTTTTCCATTGCATTTTGTAAATTGTACTCGGGCCCAGAGAACATCTATCTGCAAATCCTTCATTGATTTGCTTTCGCCCCCACGGCTTCCTTCTGGGTGAAACACTCTTCTCGAGTTGTACCCGAAGGAAAGGTTTCCTCTTAATCAGCTTGACACGACTTCACAGTTGTCCCTGAAAGCCAGGCCCTTGAGGAGGGAACCATTTTCATTGTCCTGGGTACCAGTCCCCGGGAACCCAAAACATCGGGTCCCTGTGCCTTGAGAGGAGGCTTGCAAGCCCTAACCCAGGAAAGTAGCTTAGGAGACAGAGCACTTTTACTGATGTTTCTAGGGGCTTTTACACACTCTGGATGGTAAATGCTGCTGTTCAAGTCTTGAGAGGGATCGGGGCCAAAATATAGCTCATATGGGAGTGGGGATTCCCACCCCCCATCAAAGTCATTCCCTGCAGAGTCGCCAACTGTTTACACTGACAGTAGTTATAGCATGTGCAATGAAATCCTTTCCGATCCCCCAGCAAAGGATGGGAACTTTCTCTGGGTGGACGGTGTGGAAGTCAGCATCTCTGCCTCCCAGAGACTGGGGTTGCAGTATGATTTGTATTCTCAGGATAATAAAACCCTCAGCCATGGCAGCAACACTCTGGTTAGGAGAGACTATTCAGAGCCTACAAGTGAAGCCCTTGATATGGAATTCCTAATCACTGTGCCCATTGTGGATTTGGGTAATAATTTGGAGGTTCTGAGGGAGGCATCCAGGAAGAGATGCTTCCTGTAAACTAAAAGCCACCTGGGAAGCAGGATGAAGTTGGGGGGAGCCCTCGAGGCGTTTGGTACCCCCTTCCTGGCTTTGCTTTCAGCTGGTCTGTTTACGGTGTGGCTGAGGGTTGGGCTCTCACCTGGCCTTGGGATGCTAGGTGGGACTGTGGTCATGGCAAGGAGAGTACTTTGCTGAGCTCAAAGACAGAGGTTCCAACCTGGGTGCTCCTCATGCAGTGATGGGTTGTTCTTCCTGCCCTTCTCCCTTCACCCCCTTGAGGCCTAATGGTCATAGGCCCTCTGCCTCCCCAGGCCTGATTGCCCAAGGGTCAACACCCTTCTTCCTCCACTTTCTGCTGCTGCTCCTGCTAAGTCGCTTCAGTCTTGAGCCAAAAGAACGTGGGCTTCACAGAATCCCTCCCAGGGCAGGCAGAGGCCTGAATGGATGTCACTAGACATGTCCTTGGACAGGCCAGGCCTATTAACCAAAAGTAAACAGATAGTCAGTTCCTTTGAACCAGTTTTTCTTTTCAGCTTAATGATGTGTGTATGTGAATGTGTGTGCCTGTGTATTTTAAAATTTATTGGATGGCTGCTGGCTTTCAAGAAGCTATAAAGAGGTCCCAGTGGAGTTTGTTTAGACCTGGCAGCTTCGTAGAGTTCTGTGGTCCATGGGTAGTCATTTAATGGCCTTGGCGGGCTCTCTATTACCAGGGTGATGGAGCGGAAAGGATGGGAACCTCAGCTCCACTGCTTACTAGCATGTGGCCTGGGCCAGTTACCTAGTGAGCTTCAGTTTCTTCATCTGTGATACAGTAAAGTTGTCAGGATTCAATGGAATAATTTAGCTAAGGTCTGGGAACACAGCAGGAACACAAGAAATCTTTTCTTTCCTTCCAATGAAGGCAGCCGCCTTCAGTTAAAAAGCTGTATCACAAAGGATGTGTGCTGTGCTGTGCTAAGTTGCTTCAGTCGTGTCTGACTCTTTGTGACCTTATGACCCGTAACCCACCAGGCTCTTCTGTCCATGTGATTCTCCAGGCAAGAATACGGGAGTGGGTTGCCATGCCCTCCTCCAGGGGATCTTCCTGACCCAGCAATAGAACTCACCTCCGTTACATCTCCTGCATTGGCAGGCGGGTTCTTTACCACTGGCGCCACCTGGGAAGCCCATCACAAAGGACAGAACTATTTAAATGGCTCCAGTGGCTCCTTACCTGACTGCTGGCCCATGCGTTCTCTGAGGGCAGGGACGACCTTGTCTGTGCCATCAGGGGGCCTGGAGTGGCCCTGAAATTACATGAAAGTTTACTGAACAAACACACGATGGTCTGTGGACCTGTAACCTTCAGTATAGGTGATCTTTTAACAGTGAAGTTAAACCACCGCTCACTCAATTTACTTAAGAGATGCAGCAGAGTCTGGCACATCAAAAAACACTGTGACTGTCATAAATTGGGACTCAAATATGTCCTTTTGTAGGGAAATCTGAACTGTCATACAAAATATCTCCTGTAGTAGGACCTGGAGCAGGAGCCCGTGGACTCCAGGCATGTCCTGGAAACCATTCTGCTTGCTGAGTGTTGAAGTCATCTCTGCCTCCTTTCATCATGGGCCACCCCTTCTCTGTCATGTTTGAAGAAGAGGCTCTGAAAAGGGAAACTCGCTCTGTCACTCTGGTGTGAAGAACAAGTCAATTAATAGATCCGTAGTTCATCAATGAGTTGATCTGTATGTTGATAGCGCCTATTGGGAAGAGTCGTTTTTTAAAAATATTTGTTTATTTAGCTGTGCCGTGTCTTAGTTGCAGCACACGGGACCTTCCTTGTGGCCCAAGGTCTTTTCTCTAGTTGTGGCTTACAGGCTCAGTGGTTGTGCAGCCCAAGGGCTTCTCTCTAGTTGCAGGCTCAGGAGTTGTGCTGCATGGCATGAGGGATCTTAGTTCTCCAACCAGGGATCGAACCTGCGTGCCCTGCATTGGGAGGTGTACTCTTAACCACTGGACCACCAAGTAAGTTCCTGGGGAGAGTCACTGATTTAATAAATTGTTGTCAAAAATAATAGTAATAGTAATAATAACTGATATCACCACCTAACATTCACCGAGGGCATCAATCCCTGGGTGATAGGTCCTCTGCTCTCAAGTAGGGGGCAGACAAATGGGCAAAGTGGTATCCATGCAGGTGGTGCAGGCTATGAGAGGGGGGAGCCTGGGAGACCACGGCAGAGGGGTTTGCCCTGACTTGGGCTCAGGCCACTTATTTACATGACCCCCAAAGTGAGTCCCCAGAGAGGTGGCTTTGGAAGAGCATTCTTGGCAGAGGAGGTGACATACGCAAAGGCCAGAGGTAGAAGAGGCTCTGGGATGGTGGTGGTGGGTGATCCCATCTGGCCGTGTTCTGAGGGCCAGGTGGTGAGAGAGGAGGCTGGAGAGGTGGACAGGAACCACACCGCAAAAGGCCTTGGGTACCTGCAAAGGAGGGGACTTTATTCTAAAGGAGATAAGAAAAAGAACCACTTGGGAAAACAGAATTCAACCAGTGTGTATTGAGCACCAAGCGTATACCAAGTTGTGTTCTAGGCAACGGTTGATACAGCAGTTAACAAACCAGACTGAAAGCCCTGCTTTTGTGAAACTTTCAGCCATCGGAAAAGACAACAAATAAGCAACAGAAAGGTGAATTGTAAATTGTAAATAGCATGTTCTGGAGAGAAACAGAGCTGGAGAGAAGGAGGTTAGCGTCCAGGGAGAGTGCTGGGCCTGGGGGTGTGTGATCCTAAACAGGATATGGGGAGAAAGTGGTATTGGGCTCTTGATGGAGTCATCAGAACTTGGGGTCTGACTTTTTTTTCTGGCCACGCCCTGTAGCACATGGGATCTTAGTTCCCCAACAAGGCATTGAACCCATGCCCTCTGCTACGGGAGCTCAATGTCTTAACAACCAGACCATCCAGGATATCCCTGGGCTCTGACTTTGAGTGAGATGGGAAATTTGTGCTGGGTTCTGAGCAGAGGAGAGACATTTTAAAAATGATTCGTCTAACTATTGTGTTGGGAAATGATGGGGAGCAAGGGAAGCTGGAAGACAAGCTGGAAGGGGATTACCAAACCCCAGTGGGAAGGGGACGTTGCCTGGACAGGAGTTAACAGTGGACATGTGCAAACTGTTAGGATTCTTGATTTTTTTTTTTTTAAGGACGAAGACCATGAGATTTGCTGATGGACTGGATAGTTGTGTGAGATAAAGAGATGAGTCAAGGATGATTCAAGCTTCTTTGGCCTCCAATGAGGATGGCTGTGGGTGGAGCAGGTTTGGGAAAAGATCAGGAGTTGGTGTTTCTTCTGCTAACTTTTCGACGTCTGTCGAACATCCCAGCAGAGATGTTGAGTGGGCTGCCCTGAGTTCACAGAAGGGATCTGGGCTGGATGCAGCATGGGGAGCCATGAATCCAGATGGTATTTAAAGCTGTTGAGATCATCAGGAGACTGATTACAGATGGAGAGGACTCAGGCCTGAATTCTGAGATGTTACAACCATTTACAGGTTAAAGAGAAGAGATGAAACCAGTCACAGAGATAGAAGAAGAGGTGTCTCTTCTGCTTAAGACAATTCAGCCCCTTCCTGTAGTCTATCTCCTCTAGTCTCCCGGGAGCAAGGCTCATAGATCACTTTCCCCATTTTCAACTTGTCTTTTTCTCTTGGCTTCTTCCCAACACGCTTAGAAACCTGCTCAGGTCTCTTTCATCTTAAAAAGAACCTTTCTTGACTCCTAAGATCTCCATTTATTTTTGCCCTATTTTTCTCTTTTCCTTTACACATAGACTTTTCTTTCTTTCAGCGTTAATCGAATAACTACTATATGCCAGGCATGAAGGATGTAGAGACAAAAAATAGACTTTCTCCACCTGAAAGAAGATCTATTCATTTCTACTTTGCCTACTTTCATAGAGCATTTTGGATAGCATTTTGGTAGTGGATATATAGTGAAATAGAAAATACCTAAATCAGAAACTAAGGACAAACATTTTGTACTAAGGAGGATACAGTTTAGAAGAGCAGGATCAGAAAAAGATAGACTGCACAATTAAAGGTCAAAGGGTTGTATAAAAATATAACTGAGGGACTTCCCTGGCCACCCAGCAGTTAGAATTTTACACTTCCACTGCAGGGGGCATGGGTTCAATTCCTGGTTGGGGAACTAAGATCCAGCATGCCACACAGTACAAAAAAAAGAATATAATTGAGCCACCAATCTGATAAGAACTTCTGGTCAGAAAAAAGGAAAATGGGCCAACAAGTACCTACTGGCACAGGGAACTATACTGAACATCTTGTAATAAGCTATAATGGAAAAGGATCTTAAAAAGGATATATATTTGCATCATTTTGCTCTACACCTGAAACTAACATAATATTGTAAATCAGCTACATTTCAATTTTTAAAAAAAGAAAAATGGGAAATTCTTAAAATATTTACTGAAGAACAATATATATGCCCAAAGTTCTCATGTCATTATTTAGGAGGCTTCATACATTTTTACCAGCTGAACACACTATCTAAGCAGCACTCAGATCAAGAACTAGGACAGTGTTCACACCCCAGACTCCCCCTCTCTCCACAGGGACTGACATTGTCGATTTGCCTGCTTCAGACTCTTTTGGGAATTGCTTCTTGAGTTTTATTGTCCATGAGGTAGACAATGAAGGAAAAGGGAAATTTTCTGGCATTTAGTTCTAAAAGAATATTTTCTTCTGGGATTTCATTTAAGGGACACTGAAAAAATTGGATAGACTATACCTTGTCTATTTCCATAGCATATTTTGGATACTATTAACTTACATGTATGTATGTACTGAAATATATACACACATATAAATGTATAAAAATATAAAAATTTAAATTAAGGATACTGAAGTTCAAAGGGTGGCAGTTATTTAGCATCAGGAGGCAGAACCTGGAGAGGAAGGGCTGCCATGGATATGAGCGAGGCCAGGGAGCAACACTCTGATTCGGAAAGTAGGAGGCACCCGGCACAGTTCCTAGTTTCCTGGAAGCCAGACTGAGGGAGGTCACTGGAGCTGACCTCTGGTGACATGATGGCTTTGAGTGGAGACTGCTGTTCCGAGGGGGTGTATTCTCATGGGGAGGAGAGAGAGGGTGGCAGATAGAGGGAGTCGCAAAACCTCAGAAAGCATTATGTTTACTTCTTAATAGAATGGGAGAGGCTTAATCATGTTCTCAGGGAAATAGATGGCCAAGAGACAGAGGAAAGAGATGAAAGGGAGAGCAAAGAAAATTAAAGGAGCAACGACCAGGCTAAATTCTCCTGGTGCACATGTGCAGACACACACACACTCACACACTCAGCTTGACCTGGTTTATCCCTCTTTCACTTTTTCTGGTCAACGACTCCTCTTCTTGCCATTGTTCTCCTTTGTTTTGAAGATGAGATGCTTTAGCAACCACATACCCCTGTGGGGGCTGTAGGATGTGATCCACTTAGGCTTCTCCCTGAAGTGAGGGGCACTGTGGGGCACCTGCTGGGCTTCATTTCAGCCATCTGTCCCAGGATGTCAGGGCTGCCTTAGCGAGTGTCCAGTCTGTGTCCTTATTTTTCCAAATGAGGAGACTAAGGCCTATGTTTTCCTGGCAGCATAGAGATAACAGTGCTGAGCTCACCCCAGATCTCTGGATTGCTGGATCACAGCTTCAATGGGCATTTCCAGAACATTCCCTCTTGATCTCTCAAACTTGAGTATTTCTCAAATCCCAGCATGCATCAAAATCACCTGGGGGTTCATTAAGACACAGACTCTCTGAGCCCCACCCTCAGAGTGTCAGATTAGGTAGGACTGAGGTGGAGCTGAGAATTTGGTTGTCTAACAGCTTCCCAGGTGATGCACAGGTGCTGGTCTGGGGAAGCACTGAGAACCTGGCTGGGGAGGTGCTGTGGGCAGGGAAGGCAGGGAAGGAAGCTAGATCTGGTTCCTAGGAGGTTTTCTTTTGGTCTGATCTCATTTTCCTCAGGTCAGGCCTGAATTGGGAGGGGAGGAGGATGGCCCACTGCCAGCCCCAAGAAGATGTGCCACCAAAAGAGCCAAGGAATGCGGTGGGGCAGCCTGTGTGCTCTGAGACAAATCCCAGAGGAGTCAGGTCATCCTTAAATACAGCACAGTCCAGGCTAGTCCATCCCTCCTGCCCGTCCTTCCCTGGGGAACAGAAACACAGGGAAACCCGCAGCTTGGACCCAGGTCACAGTGTACTCCCAGCCTTCTGAGAGCTGCTTCCCCTCCCTGATGCCCAGGGGAGGGACGAATGCCTCGCTGGGTGTGACCCAAGGTTTCCCTCCTCGTATTCCATTATCTTGGCTCTCAGAGCATATGTCAAGTGGATTCTGTGTCTCTGGCAGGTTATTACGCACTGAATTAGTGTGGTGAAATAAAAACTATAATAAAGCTGTACTAGACCCTTAAATTGTTAAAATTTATTATAAAACGTGCATAGTTATTAACTGATTTTCGCCTGTGTGCGTTTGGCTGGCGCCCGAAGCCAGAGAAGATGAAAAGTGACTCTGTCAAAGGGAGGCTGAGAGTTGGCTCCTGGAATTCTCCGGAGAGTCCCAGTGGGGCAGCAAATTCACAGATTCACAGAGAGCACGGCTCGCCTCTCGCTGATGGCTGCTGCCCTTCCCCGGTGGTGCCCAGGGCTCTCTGGGACTTCAGGTCACGCTTCCATGGGAGGGCAGCCCATCTGTCCACTTCACAGGGGTCCCGGGGAGGCCGAGGGAGCCGTGGATACTCTGGCCCGGTGTCTCACCATTGTTTATGCTCAGGAGGCCTGGGTTCTTCCCCATCTTTAATCCTGGGATGGAATGGAAAGCTGCTGCCTGTGGACTTCTACCACATTCTCTCCTGCCATATCCTTAGGCATTTTTTGAGAACCTAATCAAGGGGCCAAATTTTCCTCTGCTCAGCTAAGGCTTTTTCCCAGTGATTCCATCACCACCTGTGCTGTCTGGGTCTTACAAGCATTCTTCAGAAATGAGATGAGGGTGTTTTCTCTGCTGCTCAATTCTATGGGAAGCAGGAGGACAAGGTTTCCTCTGTTTCAGAGAAAGATGCTCCCTCGAGACCTTAGGATGGAGTTGGGGATCCCTGATTTCCACTGTGCATTTTGAACCAACTCCCAGGTTTCCTTTTTATTTTTTTTTTTAAATTTTTGACTGCATCCATCAGCATGTGGGGCCTTAACCCCCCCATAAGAACCATGCCCCCCTGCGATGGAAGACAGAGTCTTAACCATTGGACCACTGGGGAAGTCCTCTAGGTTGCTGTCTTGATCCTGGCTCCAACCCACTAAGAGGTGCTTTTGAGCCGATGGCGGCATCCTCATTGGTTTTTAGCCTTGGGTTCTTATTGCCAACTCGAGACCAGCTAGACTGTAAATTCACCTGAACCCAGAGACACCTCTGCCTGAGAAAAAGTGAAAAAGAAAAGCTCAGAGTGTTTTCAAACTGCCAAGACTGAGAGTTTTCTTGTATCTCTGCTATGGGTCTCATCAACCCACTGTTTCTTTGTGGATTTCCACCCATAACATACCAGGAACCACATGCACCATCATGGAATCCTGGGGGGATTAGGCCCTGAGTTTAGGGGGCCCCCAGCTTTGCTATGATCTGTGTACTCCATGGTGAGCTGAAAAACCCAGGGCTAGTATGGGAGTTCTCCTTGTTTTTACAGTCCCTCTGGGAGAAGTTTTTCTCCAGCCTGTTTCTGTTTATTCCTGTGCGTATAACTGATGCCTAAGCCTCAGAGCTCACCCTCATATTAAAAGCCGGGGAGGCCCAGTGATGGTGTTTCTGCTTTCCTGTGAATATACTGCTGTTGTTGGGACACTAGTGTTGTGGGGTTTTTTTGACCCTAGGTCACTAAGACTGCCATTTGGGTGGGAAGTTGCGGGGAGCATATCCTATATTTTTAAGACTACTGAATGGTGGTGCAGATGGCTTCTCCGCTCTAGACACTGATTTAGAGGAAAATGAAATTAGACTAGGAAAAATGTGAGACATCTAAGCTTCAGTGACTGTCTAACACTCCAAAACCTCCCTTTCCTTTCCTCTGCCCCATCAAAGCCTCAGGATAGTCCATGTGGGAAAGTAACAAATGTTTGGATTCAAACAAAGTGATGGGTTTATTCCTTTCCCACCTCCTCTTGGCATGGTTGTGTCAGCACACAGGCGCTAACAAGATTACATGAATATGTAATAAAGTGAAATCTAGTTAGTTGATCAGCATCATCTCTTTGGCCAGGCAGAGTGATTTCCTGGTTTTAAAAGACAGTGAAATTGCTGATGTGAGAGCTGGTCCCTGCTGAAGTCGGTCATAAAGTGGCCAACTTATGAGAGCCATGGTGCACTGCAGAAACCCCACGTTTAGGATCCATTTATATCTTCATCACCTTGTTCCAGGAAGGATGCAAGGCGGTTTTGCAATGATGCATATCCAACTGCAAGACATAATTAAATGAATAAATAAGTGGACAAAGAAAATAAGACAGGGAAAATAAGACAGCAAAAGCAAGAATGGAGCCAGGAATGAGGTTAGGACACAAAATTCGTGACATCAGATCCTGTGCATTTGCTAGAGGTGGAACTCCGGGGCAGCCCTGAACTTTCTGCTGGCCTACACAGAGAAGGAAGCAGACTTTCTTAAAGACCCATTTGAAACATGTAAAATATCATGTATGAAACGAGTTGCCAGTCCAGGTTCGATGCACGATACTGGATGCTTGGGGCTGGTGCACTGGGACGACCCAGAGGGATGGAATGGGGAGGGAGGAGGGAGGAGGGTTCAGGATGGGGAACACATGTATACCTGTGGCGGATTCATTTTGATATTTGGCAAAACTAATACAATTATGTAAAGTTTAAAAAAAAAAAAAAAGACCCATTATCCATGCCATAAGAGCAAACCAACTGCTCAGAGAAGGGACAGCTATTCCTGTTACTGGAAAGAAAGTGAAAGTGGAAGTTGCTCAGTTGTGTCTGAGCTGTATAGTCCATGGAATTCTCCAGGCCAGAATATTGGAGTGGATAACTTTTCCCTTCTCCAGCGGATCTTCCCAACCCAGGGATTGAACCCAGGTCTCCTGTGTTGCAGGTGGATTCTTTACCAACTGAGTTATCAGGGAAGCTGCTGCTGTTAAGTCACTTCAGTCGTGTCTGACTGTGTGTGACCCCATGGAAGGCAGCCCACCAGGCTCCCCTGTCCCTGGGATTCTCCAGCAAGAACACTGGAGTGGGTTGCCATTTCCTTCTCCAGTGCATGAAAGTGAAAAGTGAAAGTGCAGTCGCTCAGTTGTGTCTGACTCTTAGTGACCCCATGGACTGCAGCCTACCAGGTTCCTCCGTCTGTGGGATTTTCCAGGCAAGAGTACTGGAGTGGGGTGCCATTGCCTTCTCCGTATCAGGGAAGAGGCAGAGAGAAATATTCCTCATGGGTAATTACATGGTGTAATACACATTGCAGTGTCCTGCATGGCCTTACTGTCCATGTGGCAAGAAGGTTAATAGGGTTGCCTCTTACAACATTCCTCATGGTAGTGGGGATGGTTAGGGAGATAGAGCTGCCCCAAAACACTGTCTAGAGGTGTGACTCAATCAGAATTGAGATGATCTGTGATAGGCTGCCTTCCCTTCAAGCCTTTTTCCATGATGATGATTCCAAGGTGTGGTATCAGAGGCTGCTGCAGTGTTTAACAGGGTGTGTGTGTGTGTGTGTGTGTGTGTGTGTGTGTGTGTGTTATGTGTTGGGAGGATGATAAAATGGGTGTGCTGAGGGTTTTACCTACCCCAAACCCTCAGCTTTGTCCCAGTCATTTTTCATATTGGGATTCCTCATAACATTTAGTTGAAGCAAGGGTTTCCCCACCAGTCATGGTAGTTTGAAAATCATGGTTTAGGAAAATGGCTTAACTTAATTTAATGGGTGGTTGTTTTCCAAACAGCGTGAGCACTGGGCAACAAATTTTGAGGTAATTCTCCTTGACAAGTACTCAGAGGGCAGCTGCCCTGGGCGGCTGGTTGGGTACAGTCCCATATGCTTTTAACAGGTGGTAGAGCTGAAGGGGGCCCTGGAATCCTCTTAACGGAAACTGAGAAGGTGACCAGGACACCTTCCTGAATAGAAGGCTATTCGCGATGCATCTATGAGGTACGGGCCGCTTTCTAACTGGTTTCTCTTTGATTGGTTGGTGCCTGAGTAGCGTCCATTATGACCGGCCAGTGCTTGTGCTCTAGGCATTGTTACTCCTTTTCAACATCACCCGGCCTGCAGCAGATCTGAAAAACTCTTCAAGGGGAATTTGGGGTGCCCTGTAGAGTCCAGACCAAGGGTCTAACAACTCCAACTCTGACCCTGGAAGGAAAAACTTTTAATCCAGAAAAAATGTAAACATCCACCTCAGTGATGAACCTCCCCATAAAAAACCTGTTATGTTGAACTTAAGACTTCATCATTTCCTCTGAAATAAACTGGCCACAAATTAAACTTGTAGGTCCCGGAATGAGCTAATTTTATATACATATTTTTGACTCCAAGGCAGTTAAGTGATGAAGAACGTTTTCTGAAAAAATGATGACACTGGGTTTCAGAGTAGCTGATCTACATACTCTCTTTTTGGCAATAATTAGAGATCAAAGCCACTTGTCTATAACAGCCACTAGGAAGTCACGATCATAAAACCACGCCCTCTGTTCAAAGGAGAATAATGATCATTCTGCTCCCTGTCGGTGTTCAGTTCCTCTAAGCGGGGCCTCAAGTTATAAAGAAAGAGAATAAAGAGGAAGAAATACAGTCCTCCTTTACATCATGTTCATATTTTGGGGTGCTTTCTACACACCATTTGCTATTCTGGGTGCTGCATTAGAGCAAAGAACAGAAGAACTGATAAGGTTCCCACACTTATAGGAGCTCATGTTCTAGTAAGGAGAAACAGACAATGAAAATTTAGCAAATATTTTCTTTATGTCTTTAAGCCAGTTCCAGTATTTGAATCCGCTTGAGCTTGGTACCTTTTCTCTTGGGTTCAGGTCACATTTGCCTGTTTGTACATCTGGTTATTTTTAATTGAGTCCTGGGCATTGTGAATGACACATGGCAGAGACTCTGGGTTCTGTTATGTGCATCTGAAAAGTATCGACTTGTTTGTCAGTTTGTTTTGGCAGGAAGCTAACTTGGCTGGACAGGAGCTGAAATGTCCATTCTGTTCCCTTAGGCTTAGCTGGGTTGCCTGAGTCTTCCCTGGGTGTATAGCTCAGGTACACCAGAGGTTCAGCTGAGTTATTAGGGATATTTGGGTCTCACTTTTGTGACTCTCCATTCTGGTCCATCCCTCATGCTTTTTAGCTACTGTTGATTACCCAAACTCTTTTTTCTGTTTCCTTAAAAATCAGACTTCAGCTTCCAGCTTCACAGGGCACAGACAGGGGTTGCCTTCAGATGAAAACCACAAAAATGGGAAATCTCTTTCCCTCCCCCAACTTCTATCAGTTTCTTCCTGTTTTGGGTCACTCTCAGTGACTTTGAACATTGTCTTTTAGATATTGCCCAGAATTCATGATTGTTATTTGCAGGAGAGTTAGTCTTCTATGAGCTGCTCTGCAATTATTATAAGTAGAACTTCCAAATTTAGCAAGTAGATAGATAAGATCATTTCAGATCATGATAAAAGTGATGATGGAAAAAAAAAATACGACAGTGTCTGGAGTGTGTATGTGGAGGGGGCACTTCACCTGAGTAATTGGGAAGAGCCTCTCTTAGGAGGTGACATTGAGCTGAGACCTGAATGATAAGAAGAAGCCAAATGTTCATGGATCTGGCATGAGCTCTCCAGAGGGAGCACTAGGTATACAACTACTCAGGCAAGAATGAGCTGGGTGTGCAGGAGAAGCAGGGATTAAGCAATGGAAACAAGAGAGCAGTAGTCAGAGGCTAGATCACATAGAGGCTCGTAGTTCATGGTAGGGCATTGGCATTTTGCTCTGTGTATGATTGGAAATCACAGAGGATTTTTTGTTTTGTTTTGTTTTTTGCTTTTGGTTGTTCTGGGTTTTCCTTGCAGCGTGTGTGTGGGCTTAGTTGCCTTGCAGCATATGGGATCTTAGTTCCCCAACCAGGCATCAAACCCGTGTCCTCTACATTGGAAAGCAGATTCTTAACCACTGGACTGCCAGGGAAGTCCTATCACAGAGGATTTTAAACAAGACAGCCTGTGATCTATTTCATGCTTTCCAAAGATTGCTCTACTCTTTGGAGAACAGGCAGGAGTGGAAGCAGGCAGCTCTGGTCATCTAGATCAGGAGTATGGAGGCTTGGGCAAGAGTAATTACCTACAAGAGACCTCTGTCCCCATGGACGATGGGCCCAGCAGTGGGAATCTGGAAGAGCAGCAGGCGCCAGGGTCAGTGCTGACCATAGCTAGTCACTATACCCAGAACAAAGATGTCGGTGAGGTTGTCAGAAGTGGTTCCTAAGAGACCACTCCTGGAGTGATCAGTTTAGCCCAGTGGTCATAGCAGAACAGCCCTGTCTGGCTTTCTGGGAAATTTGGGCTCACAGTTTTTGAAGCAGAGAATCAGTAGCCATGATCTGGGCCAACAGCCTCATCGGAAACCGGACTGTTGCCAGGCCTGCACCCACTTCTGGTTCCTCTGCCCAGGTGAAGCTCTTCTATTCAGTCCAACGCTGTGTAGATTCAAGTCTGGACCTCCTATCCTGCTGTATATCCTTTCATTTCTAGAAGTCAATGGCAGAAAATCCCTCCTGGTTCCTGGCCTAAGTGGGGATACTAGCGCAGCCCAAAAGAGAAGCTCCCAACTGGGGCAGCAGCTCATCTTCAGTCTGAGTCTTTTTGCTGCCTCTCATCTGGGCTCCTTGATGTGTTTGACTCTCTCTGAGGGCACCCTGGGAGGAGGAGCACCACCAGTTTTGATGATGGGGTCCTGAACCCAGCAGAGAGCATCTCTCTGGGCTGAAAGGGGCCATGGGAAGCCCAGGCTTTGGACTCTGTGCATAGACAGGCCTGGATTCAAATCTGGGAGCCTGTCCTCAGCCACATTCTGCAACCTCTCTCATCCCCATTTCTTTGTCAGCGGGATCAGGAATTCTTCCTGTTTCATGGGATGGCTGTGAGGAACAGAAGAGATACTGAATGAGGTGATGGTCTGCAAAGTGCTCAACAAGATTGGTGCTAGGAAGTGCTCCATCAATGTTAGCAGCTTTCGTAATGATGATACATATTCATTTTCATAATTCAGGGTAGCCGCCCCACCTGAGCAAGGAAGAATTCAGTGCCATACCACCAGGGGCGGCTGTGGCTCGCGGAGAGCAGTCCCTGGTAGAAACCTGACAGGAGGGGCCCTTAGCGAGATTGTGCAGGTGGGATGGACATGGCAGTCAGCTCTGTCTTTTTGTTGGCTACATGTGGGATCTTAGTTCCCTGACCAGGGATCGAACTCCTGTGCCCTACAGTGGAAGTGTGGAATCCTAACCTGTGGACTGCCAGGGAAGTCCCAGTTCCCTCTTTCTAAGATCTTGTAGCAGTGCAGATGCTCCTGGGGGGATCATATCAGTGAGGCCTGGAGCTTGAGGGTTCATTAAGTCATCAGCAGTTGCCTTGTCCATGGGACAGAATCCTGAGAAATGGACCCAGCCTCAGATCTGCCAGAATCCTGAGAACTAGGCATTTAATCTTGGATGGGCCTCAAGTTATAAAGATAAAAATAAAGGAATTCTTTGTTGGTCCAGGGGTTAAGAAGCAGGTTTTCAGTGCTGTGGATCTGGGCTCCATCTCCAGCTGGGGAACTAAGATCCCACAAAATCACATGGCATGGCCAAAAATAAAGAGGTAGAAAATAAGAAAGATGGCAAGAACAAGCCTGCTTTCTATTCATATTTTTGATAGGGGCCCATGGTTTGGAGGTGAGATGGTTCAGAAATGTTGGGTGGGTTTAGCTTGTCCAGAATTCATGGTCATACTTTAAAAGCACCATCAGATTGAGGCACTAGAAGCATTAGCTCTCAATTCTAATGAATAGAAACTTTAAGATCCTTGAAAAATGGAAAAGCCTCAGATTTTATTGCTGCCCTATAGTCGAGCCTGTGTTTTAGGAGCCTGCTGGACAGAACAGGCTGGCCTTTACTACGCTTGAAGGTGGAGGAAGGGAAGCCTGAAGAGGCTCCCCAACAGAAGTGCCTTTTCAAATCTCACAAAACACGAGGTTTCAGTCTGGAATTCAACATTGACAGAGTCGTCCTGGGGGCTCTCCTGCTATGCAGCAGGAAGCCAGGCCTCTCCTGCTCCTTCTCTCAGGAGGGCACACATTTGAATGCAGGTATTTTGCAGAGAGGGCATCCCAGGTGGCAGAGTGGTAAAGAATCCACCTGCCAAGCAGGAGACACACGTTCAATCACTGGGTGGAGAAGATTCCCTGGAGAAGGAAATAGCAAGCCACTCCAGTATTCTTGCCGTGGACAGAGGAGCCTGGTGGGCTACAGTCCGTATGATCACAAAGACTCAGACATGATTTAGCAACTAAGCAATGATAACAACAAATTTTGCAGAGAAGCTGGATTCTAAGATGGGAGGGCTCCTTTTAGGCCACCTGTGTGCTGTGGAACACCAGGATGCAAAGACCTTTCTGCAGAGCATGTGTGTCCCCTGTAGGGAGATAAGAATTGCTGCCCTTCCCCAGGGGCAGCATCTCAGGGATCTCTGTGGGTGGCAGGGGGTCAGATTATCTGGAGAGAAGGAAGGACACCTCCTGCCTCTTCTGTGTGCAGCCCCTCACTCCCTGACTTGGGCTAGACTTTCTTTGGGGTGGTTGGTAAAGCAAAAAAGAAAGGAGTGCTGAAGAAAAATAAAGGAAGCATAAGTGTACAATGGTGGGCATGATAGAAAGTGGGGAACTTGAAACTGGAGATTGAAAGAAAAATAAGAGGAACTAAAGAGAAAAGCACAAAATAGAAATGTAACTCTGAATACCTGAATTCACAGTAAGATAAAGATTGAGTGATACAATGAAACTGATGAAAGTGGTATCTGAGATAAAACCAACAAGACACGAAGTTAATGGGAAGGTTAAAAGAGAGGAACAAGATGGGGACTTCTCTGATGGTCTCAGTTCAGTTCAGTTCAGTTGCTCAGTTGTATCTGATCCTTTTTGACCCCATGGACTGCAGCACGCCAGGCTTCCCTGTCCTTCACCAGTTCCTGGAGCTTGCTCAAACTCATGTCCATCGAGTCAGTGATGCCATCCAAACCATCTCATCCTCTGTCATCCCCTTCTTCTTCTGCCTTAAATCTTTCCCAGCATCAGGGTCTTTTCCTATGAATCAGTTCTTCGCATTAGGTGGCCAAAGTGTTGGAACTTCAGCTTCACCATTAGTCCTTCCAATGAATATTCAGGACTGATTTCCTTTAGGATGGACTGGTTTGATTTCCTTTCAGTCCAAGGGACTCTGAAGAGTCTTCTCCAACACCACAGTTCAAAAGCAGCAATTCTTTGGCGTTCAGCTTTCTTTATGGTCCAACTCTCACATCCATACATGACTACTGGAAAAACCATAGCTTTGATTAGATGGACCTTTGTTGGTATAGTGGTGTCTAGTGGTTAAGAATTCACCTTCCAATGCAGGGAGTGTGAGTTCAACACCTGCTGCTGTGTGCTGTGCTTAGTCACTCAGTCGTGTCTGACTCTTTGCAGCCCCATGGACTGCAGTCCGCCAGATTCCTCTTGTCCTTGTGGATTCTCCAGGCAGGAATACAGTAATGGGTAGGTGGGGATTTACCTGAAAGATCAGGAAGAATTTAAAACATAAATGATAAATGTGCATTGACATAGAATCTCACTGGCAGGGAATCTTTTAAGAAGTTGACTAAGAGCTTGATGCCCTGGCACTTGGTACTGGAAGCAGAGCTCTGTGGGGCTGATGGTCCCCTAAAGAGAGGGATCTGTTGGGGCAGAGGAGGTGGGAAGGGGTTTGTAACCAGCTGGGTCTCTGAGCAGAGTTCTTGTTGAAAGCATGGTGATGCTCAGGGGAGGAACCCGAAGCATCCCAGGCCCCTTCTCAGGCCCCTTCACAGGCAGCTTCTCAGCCTCCTGTGACAGCTGCAGGTAAAAGAGTCCTGAAACTCACATCTCCATCTGCAGTGACTGAGGCCTCTTGGGCAGCATCTGCCTAGGAGAAAGCCAAAAGCTTGCCTGTCTGGGGCTGTAGGAGGCGGTGTTGCCTGCAGGGTATGGAGTGAGATCGGGGACTTATTTCATCCTAGCCTGGAGCACAGCCAGGATGGAGTGTGGTCATATCTAAAACTTTTATGCCTGACTATATCTTGCCTTCTTTTCCCCAACTGCTTGCTGGTTATGTATTCATACAACCCTAAGGTTAGGCTTAAGGTCAGGATTAGGGTGATAGTGAGCACCTCATCTCCATATCCACCCTAGGCATGCTGGGAAAATAGGGTGGGTCTTCAAGATGACTCCAGCACTATCTTGGAGGAAAGACTGGGATCTGGAACACCAGTATCCCCGAAGTCAGGACTAAGAGGAGCAGTGCAGGAGATGTAAGAGACACAGATTTGATCCCTGGGTTGGGAAGATCCCTTGGAGGAGGGCATGGCAACCCACTCCTGTATTCTTGCCTGGAGGATCCCTTGGACAGAACAGCCTGGCAGGCTACAGTGCATGGGGTTGCAGAGTCGGACACGACCTGAAGTGACTTGGCACACATGCACAGCACTGCCTAAACCCAGTCTAGAGGACTACCCAACACAACCCAGATGTGAGCACTGAGTTAAAGATGACCAGCAAATCCCCTGCCCAAAGTTACCACTGGGCACCATTGAAAAGACCAAGTATTCTTCAGGATCTTCTTTCTTCCAGGTTCCTCTGTGGGTTGGGGTCTGTCACAAAGCGAAGTTATTAATACCATTTGGGGATGTGAAGAATCTGAACCACTGGGGGCCCATCCAGAGGAAATTGATCAGAAGAGTGGTCACCCCTGAGGACAGCTGTCTCACCTGGAGAGAGAATTGTTACCTCCAGACATGAATATACATTGTGCCACGTGCCAGGGATACCCTGTAGGGTAGGGACTTCCATCATCCAGAGCTCTGGGGTGGGAGTGGCGAGGACAACCCCACCAAAGGTAAGGAATGGGGAAGAACAGACAGATAGAGGGGGGGCTCTGTGTAGAACTTGGAGACCCAGTGATCACTGTGATGGAGCCTAAGGTCCATACGTCCCAGGGCAGACAGGGTGACCCCCAGACCCATTGATGAGGCCCCCACAGCCATGACTAATGGACACAAAGAGCTAATGGACTCCTCTCCATTCTTCAAACCTCTGCCAACACTGCCACCAAGAATAACAGGCACTTAGAAGCTAATTATACATCTGGGCAAATCTGTCTCAGTCTACTGGATTGAACATAATCATATTAAAATGTAATGAATACATTCAAACACACAGTGAAACCAGCGCCAGCAGGGGAGGCTGGAAGCTAAGAGAGTGGGGCTTGCAGAGCCTGGGGCTGCAACACGTGGGAGCGAAGCCCCCACGGACCTATTGCTGCAGTCCTTGTCACTTTTAGTTTAGGTCCTCATCTCCTGACTCCTGCCCTGATGTCTTGTCCACACAAACTGCGGATGGTTCTGACCCTGACTTTGTTGTCTGGTGTTTAATCTTTGTCTCACTTGGGTTGGACAGGTGGAGCAGGGGTTGCAGGATGTTTTTAGTGTCCTGATGACCACAGCCCTCAACTCTCTGGGCAGCCAAATTTGCTGGGAAGGTGGGTATGTGCCTGCTAAGTCGCTTCAGTCTTGTCTGACTCTTTGTGATGCTATGGACAGTAGCTGGCAAGGCTCCCTTGTCCATGGGATTCTCCAGGCAAGAATACTGGAGTGGGTTGCCATGCCCTCCTCCAAGGGATCTTCTCGACCCAGGGACCAAACCCATGTCTCTTATGTCATCTGCATTGGCAGGTGGGTTCTTTACCACTAGTGCCACCTGGAAAGGTGGGTGGAAGGCATCAAACAGCACTCGTGCTTCCCGAACCCTGGCCTCCAGATCCAGTCTGGACCCCTTCAACTGTACTCATGGAGCATAGTCCTGCACCCCAGCTTGGATGAAGATTCAGGCCTCTCCTGGGAATCCCTGAGAAGCTGAGCCCCTTCCAGCAGCCGACCCAGCACCTGAAGCATGTTTTGGCCCCTGGACCAACGCCTTGAGCTCCCTGCGGCTTCTTACTGCCACCCTGCACTTCCATGCCTCCTGAATAAGCCAGCCCAGCCCAGCTCAGTCTTCAACTGGGTGTGGAGTTCCAGGGCGAGGCTTGGAAAGTGTTAAGGGTGGGGTGAAAGGGCCCATGTAGGCATCAATAGTAAGCTTCTGAAAGAAGAGCACTACAGTGTGGAAGGAAATTTGAGTTGGGGGCCAAGGCTGTTTGTCAGTTTTTGTGCTGCCTTTTAATGGAGAATCTTGGACCCAGGGGATACATCAGAGGCAGGCATCAGGGTGAGTACTGTTGAAGGAAGCCACAGGTGAGAGCTCGATTGCACCACCCAGCTGGGTCGCCATGGTGAGGCCAGTGACCCACTTTGTGCCCTGCAGCCAGACATTCTGTCCAAGGCCTCTTCCCACCTGCTGGGCTCCCAGCACCCTAGTCACTGCCCTGGCTTCCAGAACTTCCCAGGAGCTGCTTCTATAATGAGATTGTGAACTGGTGGCTCCTGGGGCCAGAGCCAGCTCACAGAGAGCTTTGCCATTGTTGTTGTTTGGTGTTTTGTTTGTCTTTTTTTTTTTAAGAAATGCATTCGTTTTATTTATTTAATTTTTGGTTGCACCCTACCACATGTGGGACCTTATTTCGCTGACCAGGATTTGAACCCGAGTCTCCCATGTTGATGGCAGAGTCTTAACCGCTGGACTGCCAGGGAAGCCCCAATTGCTTGGTTTTGTGTTGTTGCATTTTTTAATTTTTTTGTTTTCTCACAAAGTGTTTTAAACCTTTGAAGTAGATGCCAGCCCTTAAAAATCAGTTGATTTATTGTTTTAACTATCCAGATTTCTGGCTTCTCTTTAAACATACATCGAGCCATGCTGGGCCAGATTCCCTCACACCATAGTTGGCCAGGAGCTGTGGCCACCCCTTTGGACAAGGTGAACTGTTCCACTGTGGTCACCCACTTGCTTGACACTGATGCTTTGCCTCTCTGTTACTGCCCAGTCCCTGAAGGCTTTGGAATCACCATCCCCCATCGCATTGTAA